>NC_088245.1:118260130-119460130 GCF_036013445.1 Caloenas nicobarica | reverse complement strand
CGCACATGAAATCTATGGCTCCCAAGCCTGCATAGGTGTGAGTCCTCAAGACTGAAGGTTTCAGCACTCAAATAGCTTTCCATGCAGATGGAAATCTGGGGTGTTCAGGAAAAGCATAGCATCACTGGTAAACCTGCATCCCCATAATTAAGCTCATAGGCAAAATCAGGTGGGATAGTGAGTGCTTTTCCTCTTGGCAGAGATCTTCACATCCAAGACCTGCAGTGTGAGGTAGAGCTTCTGAGGTCCACCTTGACTCCTAAGTAGAGAAGGTCATTGCTTTTCCAGAATCAGACACAAATTTGTCTCAATCGACATGTCTGTGAGGGCTTCTGGATCACACCAACAAAACAAGGTAGGGTGACAATGAAACAAGTGCATCCTTCCCAGGAAAGAGTACAAGTCCATGTCCTTGGAGAGGGGTGAGGAGAGTTGGAGAAAGAGTGTTTGCTCTGCCAGACAGGCAAGCCCACCAGCCTTCTCCCCTTGGGTGTGGATCAGCTGTGAAAAACAGAGAAAATATGTGCAGGGTTTCTTTTCTCGTGGCGTGGGTTTAAATAATAACATGAGCCATAAACACAGAAGCTCTGGGCCTATTTAAAATTAAAAAGCACTTTCTTCCGCCACATCTAAGCCAAAACCCAGGAAGGGCTGGGAGTCAGGAGCAGGGACGTTGACCCTTATCCAGAGAAAGTGCGTGTTCCCCAGGGCTCAGCCCTGTCCCCTGCCTGAACCCCTCTGAGGCTGGGGGTGTTGGGAGTGTTAATGGGACCAAAGGCACAGTTCTGTGCCATCTCCTTCCACAGTATCCATGTCCAGAACCTGCTGGGTTTAGGGTGGCTGGAGGGGAGCCAGGGAGAGGGGCAAGGCTGCAGGAGGTGGGAAGTGCCGCGGGAGTAGGGGTGAGAGGGACAGGAGGGAGATTACTGTCTGGTAGTTAGAAAGCAAGGAATCCCCACGGCATCTAACACTATTTTAAACCTATTTTGTTGCTGCAATTGATTATTGGGCAATCCCAAAGCTTTCTACCGAAAAAATGTGCAGCCTGTTGCATTTTCATCTCCAGGGGAAAGACGTGAATGAGCACTTTTGGGAGAAAGGGCAATTTCATACCAGGAGGGAGCTGTTACCACAGGCAGGGAAAGGGCATTTTAACAGAAGCTGCCTCTCGCTGCTTTGCTTGGAGCTAATGCACCCCTGGCCTCTGCTCCTTTGCTCTTGGAGCCTCCACGCCATCAGGTAACACCTCTCTCCTTCCTAACACAAACTCAGCAAAGCTAGGAGGAAAAAAACAAGCCTCAACCCCAGACATTCAAACCTCTCAGAGATGTCAATGTAGGGAAACATATTTTGAGCATGGTCTGTGCGCAGATGTTATCTGCAGGTGTTTGAGCAACACGTGTGTCTGTCTGTCTCATGAAATTATATTTGAACAATTTTTGAGCCCCGTTTTCTGTCTGGATGGCAGAAAGTGAGAGCTTTGATGACAGGAAATCATGGCAGGTTTGGGTCAAGGCGAGCGCCATGCAGCGGCTCATGCAGCAGCTCTGGTGCTGCAATGCAGCGGGTGCTGAAGAACCTGTGCAGCCCCTTGCTTTTGGGATAAATCCTGGGCACAACAGACCTCGACTGTCTGCTGCTCTGAAAAGGGCTGATTTTAAAGCCCTTTGCAATCCATAAGCTAATTAAAAACATGACTGGCCGCTAAAAAAAAGCCTCCATGCCAGGATATGCTGGGACGCTGGTGTTATTTTGTGTAGGAGGGGGGACGTGTTGCTCAAGGCTCCCCTGCCTGCCGGCAGGCCCAGAGCTCCCCCCAGCCCCGAGGGGTTTGTCCGCCTCCAGAAGAGCTTGAGTGTGGGCAATAACACCTCCCTGACTACTGGTGTCTACGTGTCACTCAAAATATTTCACATTTTTCACTCCGAAGTCTTCCCAGTCACATCGCTTAGGGATACTCCTCCCCCTCCTCCTCTTATGTGCACCTGGGTCTGCAAAAAAATAGTTCCCTTTGCTGAGATTAATATTTACTTTTAAAAAGTCTTGTCATTCACAGCCTATGGTAATGGTTTCAAGAGAGAGCTCTTCACCACAGCTTTCTACACAAATTCACCAGTTAATAAGGTGTTGCTAACACTTTTCAAGGATTAACAAAATTTCTTGGAAGTTTTCTGGTTAGAAACTCAGTCAATGATTTTATTAAGGAGATAAAGGCAGGAGAGGACCCTGCCCACAGGGCACTGATGGCATCTTCCAGCGTCCAGGAAGTTTGGTGCAGAGTGGCTTTTAACAAGGGCTTTCTGCTCAGGGTGACTTTTCATCCTTATTGCGTTGCATTTTTATATACCTGCTGACCATTTCCACTCACACTGCTAAACTTGCTTGCCTATGGCAAAGCAGAAATGACTTTGGCTTCCCCTCCAGAGAAATCATTAAAGTGTTAACCTGAGGTTCCTGAGGGGGATGCAGCAGACAGTGGTACAGGGGCACACATCCTTCTCTGGGGGACTCTCCCTTCTCCCACAGGCCCAGATGACACAGTGGTGATGGCAGTGACACGGTAGACAGCAGCAGCTCCTGGGTCTGTACCTATGCCCTCCTTGGTACCACACTGCTTGGGCAGGGTGTGCCACCTCTGCCAGGATCCCATTTTCTCCAAGAAAAAGCTGGGACCAAGGGCTGGCGGGATCCGACCTGCAGGCCACCGGCTGGGAAGCTCTCCCCGAGCAACTCGGGCCAGGGGTCTCCCCCTGTCGGTGCTCTTGGCAGGGGGGTAAGGAGGAGCCTCCTCATCCTTTTTTTGGGATGAGGTGCACAGAGTTCACACAGCCCTCTCTGCAAGGGCTCGGGCAATCACCGGATGGCACATTCCCCCCTCTCGCCCACAGTTTATCTATTTACTTTGGGCTTTTGTCCCCTGGCTTCTGGCAGAAGGACAGCCTGCGAGAGAGGGAGACGTGTCCAGGCAAAGCTGTGTCCCCACAGGGTGGCAGCCTTTCCTGCGCTCTGGCACATGGAAGGGCTCCCTTCGCCATCCCCGCCACCCCGGGTTTCAGCATCTCCCCAAGGAGACGGAAACCCAGGGCACAAGGCTGGCAGGCACATGGACCCAACGAGGGTTGCACAACTCTGGCATTTATTGGTTTCTGATTGATTTGCAAGTCAAGACAGTGGTACATAAAAATTGGAAGGGCGTAGTCTGAAAGTTTACCAGCTTTTTTTTTTTTTTTAATTTCATAGCAAATTCTGTTACAAGCAACCACTCTAACTTCTCATCTCCTTGGCATTACCATCATGATTTGGGCTCTGCCACCAGGTCTTAACAATCTGAGGCTAAAAAAGCCGTAACTGCCTCCATCGGCAAGAAAAAAGGCTCCAAACACATCCTCAAGCCCCTGTATTCTCTTAAAAGAATGTAACACAGACACACACCTCTGCAGTTTATTGCTGCTGTGTCAGGCATGTAGATTTGGGAGACACAGCCAGAGGAGACTGTGATGATGTGGGCTCTGTCCCACCACAACCTGGACTTTGTCCCTCCCGTGTGACCTCTTGTGTCAGGACTGGCTTGGAAAATTACCAGCTCATGTGAGAAGAGCAGGTGACTGGTGGGTCCCTCATTTCCCAGCCCCTGATCTGGCCCTGGGGCTTTTTCCAGGGAAGTGCAGTTGTGTCTGTACACAGCTCACGCAGGAGGGCTGGAGCCGGGGGCAGTCCTCTCTTTGCTTGGGTTGTGTGACTGGCACGTAGCTAGCAATTAACTGGCACTTTAATGGAAAAATGTGAGGCTGGGACATGGCACAGGCGTTTGTGGCATATCTTAGAGTGCAGCAGAAGACAGGTAAAAAGGAAATCTCAGTCAGAGAGGCTGAGGCAAGATGATGGAGTGAGGTAAGTTGACCGAAACTGAGGAAACTTGTCCCTGCCTCAAAGACCATCCTCCAGCTGTCTTGCAGAGACCTACCACAAACCATGAGGGCCCTGAACTCTTTAGAAAATTGTCCTTCTGATCGGGAAGGGTGGTCTCAGTCCAGTCTAGAGGAGCTGCCCTGCCTCAGCAGAGGCATTGACAGCTGGGCAGGGGTTTGGCAAAACCCAGCACTGCTAGGGAAGTCCCTGCCAGCCACTGCACATCACCCCATGGCTCTGCCTGATGTCCTGCCCAGTCTGCTGTGGGGACAGGGTGCCAGCGGGTGCTGCCACCACCACTGACATGCTGGGAGAGCTGTGCTACCAAGCAACGGGACAAGGTTAGGGACATACACCACTCATTCTCTTTGGGAGAGCTGTCAGCCACCACCTACACATGTCTGACATGCGTGGCAGGGTGGCTGCCACTGCCAGCACACTGAGGAGCACACGGCTACAGACATACCTCCTTGGCCAGGCAAGGAGATGACAGGGTCTTTAGCGCAGGAGCTCTTTGAGACCCTGGCACAAGGGAGCAGTGCTTCCTGCTGTGCCCATTCGCTGCCCTCAAATCACAGAATGCAAAGAGGTGATCTACATTAATCGCAGTGACTGGGGCCATCAGCCCCGGTCAATGGGCTGCTTTGGTGTTGGAAGAGAGACGCAGCTGCCCCTGGGGTACAGATAGAAGCTGATGTGCAAGTCCCTGGAGACCAGTGCAGGGATTCTCCTTCTTAAAGCACTCATTGCTTCCAGAGTGCACTGCAGTATCTTGTTGGAGCTGTTTTGGGATGGTTACTCAGTCTACAAGGGTCCAGAGGTAGGGAGGCTCTGCTCAGGTGTGCTGGGTTTGATTGGAATAGAGCTAATTTTTTCCATAGTAGCTTGTATGAGGCTATGTTTTGGATTTGTGTTGATAACACAAGGATATTTTAGTTATTGCTGAGCAGTTCTTGCACGGGGTCAAGGCCTTTTCTGCTTCTCACCTCACCCTGTCAGCGGGCAGGCTGGGGGTGCACAAGCAGTCAGGAGGGGGCACAGCAGGACAGCTGATCCAAACTGACCAAAGGGATATTCCATACCTTATGACATCATGCTCACCAATAAAAAGCTGAGGGAAGAAGGGGAAGGGGGGGAATGTTCAGAGTTAGGTGGTTTTTCTTCCCAAGTAACCATTACCCACGATGGAGCCCGGCTTTCCTGGAGATGGCTGAACACCTGCCTGCCCATGGCAAGTGGTGAATTAATTCCTTGTTTTGCTTTGCTTGTTTGCATGGCTTTTGCTTTACTTGTTAAACTGTCTTTATTTCAACCTGTAAGTTTTCTCACTTTTGCTCTTCTGATTCTCTCTCCCATCCTACTGGGGGGACTGAGCGAGCAGCTGCGTGGTGCTTTGTTGCCAGCTGGGGCTAAGCCATGACAGTGGGGTTGGTTCCGCATGCAGCCTCTAGTGGGGCTCATGGACAGCGTGCCATTGTGTGGGGTGGACTGGTATGTCCCAAAGGAACCTACAACCCAGGTGATAGTTGGGTCCCTGTTGGGAAAAAGTGAATTTCCGTGCTTTGCTTGCAGTGCTTTCTCTGTGAAGACTTCTTAGTTAATTGATCATTTCATTAGCCTCTGATCAGAGGAAAAGGCATGCAGCTTAATTCGGTGTCTCTGCTCTGCCTTTAAGGACATCAGTGTAGTAAAGACCCGAACACATATGTGTTTCAGTACACACAAAACTTTGCGTATCTAACATAATATTTGCACACACACATTTTTATTTCCTTCATGCCTTAAATGCTGTGCTCAGAGACGCCACACCAAAGGACTTTACATATTCATCCAGCCATTCCTGCTTTCTTCAAAACAAAACAAAACAAACAACAAAACAAAACAAAACAAAACAAACAACAAAACAAACCAGTGCTGGCCTTGCATCTCAGCCCTTTCTCAGTGGGCCAGTTCTTCCCTTCCCTTCCCTTCCCTTCCCTTCCCTTCCCTTCCCTTCCCTTCCCTTCCCTTCCCTTCCCTTCCCCGTCCCTTCCCTTCCCTTCCCTTCCCTTCCTTTCCCTTCCCCGTCCCTTCCCTTCCCTTCCCTTCCCTTCCCTTCCCTTCCCTTCCCTTCCCTTCCCTTCCCTTCCCTTCCCTTCCCTTCCCTTCCCTTCCCTTCCTTTCCCTTCCCCGTCCCTTCCCTTCCCTTCCCTTCCCTTCCCTTCCCTTCCCTTCCCTTCCCTTCCCTTCCCTTCCCTTCCCTTCCCCGTCCCGTCCTGTCCCTTCCCTTCCCGTCCCTTCCCTTCCCTTCCCTTCCCTTCCCGTCCCTTCCCTTCCCGTCCCTTCCCGTCCCGGCCGGAGCGCCGGGAGGTGGCAGCAGCCCCGCGTCTGTGGGGCTGAGCGGCCACCCTGCGTGGAAGGAAACACCCAACTGAAAGGTCGCACTCGGCACTTTTCTGAGCATCTCCTGCATGTTCCTCCAGAGACTTTTTCTCTTTCCTCCCTCCCCTCCTTGCTCCCCGCAGTAATTTTTTTGAGTTTTCCTTTTTCCTTTTTTCTTTGACAATGTGCTCAAAAGGAAGCAGAGCAGCACCATTGTCCACGCTGTCTCAGTTTTCAACCCACTCAGGCTGATGTCAGGCCCTCACCACAGGACTTAATGCACTGCTGTCTGTCCTCCAAATTGCTAATTGTGATGCCTTTTTTTTTTTTTTTCCCCTCACTGGAGAAGTTACTTAGAGCCAAAGCCCTGCTCCCACCTTTGACGTCCCTTTTCCTCCCTGTTTAGCTCTCCCAATGCCGAACTGCGCCAGTACCTGGAGGATGGGGCATTAATGGTCATCCTGCCACCGAGCCTTTGGGGTGGAAAGAAGGGGAAGCTGAGTGGGGAAATGCCCCGCAGACTGGTTTGCTCTCCCCACATGCAGGCCGCCGCCGTGCAGGAGGCTCGGGTCAAAGGGAGCCCTTTGCATCCTCTCTTGTCCTTTGCATGAGCCTGGGCCGCCTGGCTGAGGTCTCACACCAGAGCGGCATTTGGCTCCGACGGTGTTTATATTGAGATAACTCACTAGGCGTCTGTCGCCAGAGCTCAGAGGTGAACTATAAGGATCTTTGAAAGAAGCCTGCTTCATAGCTTTTGGTGCTGACTAAGGAAGGTCTAGGATTTAATTTCCTGCTTTTTTTTTGTTGTTGTTTGTTTTTACTTAAGGAGAAATATTTGGGATGTCTAGCCTTGTCTCTGCTGGATTTGCTGGAAGGCTCTCTGGGAGTTTCAGAGGATTTGTATGTTGAACTCTCTCGCACTGTAAACAAAGCCTGTCAAATCGTTCGCAAAGATGCTGATTTTCCAAAGCACTCGTTAAGACCCTGACCTTTCTTCTCTGATAATTTATGAACTACTTCCAAACAGTCCACAAAACAGTGATGCAATATGCCTGACTTACTTGTGTGCTTCAGCAGGCCATAGGGATAAGAAAAGCTATACATGGCTTTGTTTCAATCTCTGGATATGTCATTATTTCCCCTGTGAGGTTCACGACTCCAGAATATATGACCCTGTCCATGGGACTGAAACCAGGAAGCCCAACAGGCTCATTCCACCTCTGTAACATTTTGGCTTCTCCTGATGATTTCTACTTCTCATTGATTTTCAACACGTCAGCTCAAAGTCTCACCTGAATTTAATGCAAAACAAATGCCCTGTCACATCAACACAGAGAAAATGTAATTCAATGAACTTAATTAGCAATGGCAGAGTGATTCAGTGGACTCTGGGAAAGGATTTTGTAAAGAAAAGCAATTGTTCAACGAGCTTTTGCTAGGCAGTAGTTTCTCTAGCAGTACACACCAGAGGTGACTTGTAAGCCTGCCAGGCTGGCTTTTCTCTTCCAGGCACTACTAATGCCCTATCACTTTAACTTATTAATAAAGGGAACATGGAGTAAGAAAGGTATAGACTGGGATGCATGGAAGCCCCAAACAAGAAATGCTACTGATGAGTGAACCGGTGAAGTTGGCTATAAGAAAGATTCCCGTCTTCCTTGGAAAAAGCAACCCAACCACACTCCATCTTCTCCCTTGGGGAGCAGACAGATAACTCAGAGACAAAGTCTTCAGCTAAAGTACTAAGTATAAATCAACTTGTTTATGGTTCAGTAACACAAACCTAAAAAAAACCCTACAACAGAGGCTATATGCATTTTTCATCTGGTTCCTCCTTTGATAAGATAAAGTGCAGGAGCCACCCTAGAATCTGAAATACGTGTAAATGCTCTCCAGCAGAGTACAGCAGAAATCAGCGTGAGATGGTTATGCAGCTGGACTGTATCACTCTCTTTCCCTGCAGCTGATGTGAAGTCTGCCCCTGATGCGGGCTTAACTTTTCATTTAAGCTTCTCATTCAAATTTGTGCCTGGCAAATTGCGGAAGGTAACTTCACCATGTGACTTGCACATTCAGGTTGTTAATGAAACAGCTGAAAATGTATTTCTTTAACTGAGAGTTTAAAAAACCCAACCAAAAAAAGACACCCTAAAACAAAACAAAACAGCAACAAAAACCACCACAACAAAACCAAAACAAGACAGGAGAATCTGACAGCATTTTACTTATACATTTTGGAGTAAGACAGCATGAATGAAAGGAAAACCACATATCTGTAGCATTTGTGGTTTCATTTGCCTGGGCCTTTCATTGCCAGCTGTTGCAGGATGGGCTTGTGTGCAGGGATGCTCTGGCAAGAGGGGGTCAGTCTGGGGTGAGCAGTTATTGTGGTGAAAGCCCCTCTCCCTGTGACCCCCACAGCACTTAGGGCACAGAGGAGTTACTCACCGCGTGTGTGCACCACAGAATAAAGTGCCCCAATAAATCAGACATGAACTCACGTTTCTCAAGAGTCTGAGGTGAAATGCTCTCTTTACCTTGGAAGAGAACCAGGCACTGAGGTCTCCAGCATATTTTGCTGTAGCTGCAATGTCTCAGGACATAGCCAGGTCAAAAGGTTGTAGACAGCAGGAATATTTTTCATTATATCTGCTAACAGAGCTGGAAAAATTAGAAGAGGCTTTGGGCACCGAAGCCAATCTACAAGTCAGTGAGGGCTTTGAGAGAAGAATCTTGACCATGGTTGTTATGGTGGGTTAGACATTTCCCCCTTCCACCGCTGTAAGCTCCGGTCTGCAGCGCTCACCTCTGCAGAGGGCACACGGGGGGCCAGCAGCGGCAGCGAGGTTTGCCAGACTGTCTGCCAGATTTTTCCTGTGCCATGCCTACGCTGCAGCCCTTCCGCGGGTGCACGGGTGCTGTGAGCACTCGGGAAACACAAGGTGTCTGCCAGTAAACGGGAGCAGAATGAGGAGACCGTGCAACGGCAGTAAAAATCTGGTTTAATCTCTAGCTCACTTCTCAGGTAAATCTTAAGTAAAGAAAAGATGGAAGTCTGGAGAACACGGAAAAAAAGACCAGCGTGACACAGTCAAACTGTGTTACTTTTTATTATAAGATAAGCATGAAAATTAAGCATTTTTTTTAATATTAAAAAGTGCTCTGTAGATGTACAACATACAGCTGCTGGAGAGAAAGCTCTGCTTGTACATGGGGTTGCTTTACACCTGGAAGGGCTGGGTACAGAAACTGCACGAAACGCTTCTGCTCGGGTGGCTCCATGCAGAGACATCACAGGAGCTCAGGCAGCTGCACGAGCTGTGTGCGGGCAGAGCCGAACTGGAGAGAGGGAATTATTGAGTCCCCTGACAGAAGGGACCACATTTTAAGCGTGACAAGACTTAAGAAGCCAGAGCAGATGCAGGAGTTGCATGAGTAAGTGCATGGGCAGGAAGGGGGATCCTGGCATCTGCATTTGCTTTTACAGGGCCAGTCTGAGACTTAGCTCTTGCTAAGGGCACCCAGTGCCCAGGAAGGTACCAAAGGTGGGGAACAGCTATTTGGTTAGCAGCACCCAGGAGAATATTAAGGAAGAAGGTCAACTGAGCTGAAATTTCTCCATTAGCTTCATTAGCACCAACGGGGCACTGGCACCAATGCAAGCCAGCAACACTCGCATGGTTTACTATGCCCACATGAGCCCGACACATCTGTGCCTGGAGGATGGCTTCCATGGTATTTTAAACTTGATGGGTGTGTGCCCTGGGAGAAAGTGTGAGTGCTGTTACTCTAATTATAGCCAGCATTTTGGCAGCATCTGCTCATCTGGGGTGAACAAAACTTCAAACATGTCCTGGTGGGGATAAAAAGCTCCCAGGAAAAGTCCCTGTAGCTAGCAATTCAGAGACTCCCTAGGAAAGCCCCAAACTATCCCAACATGAGGCAGTGGAGAAGAGGCCTCAAGGGAAAAGACAAAGTTGTGCATAGGTGGAAACCCCCCTACCCACTCCAAGGGAAGAGCACAGGGCCTGACGTTGTGTCTGGGTTTGTAGGTGAGGGTACAGCAATGCTACCTGGAGCATCTCCAGGGCATTAGCTGGGCTTCTGCAGAGAGCACAAAGAGAGGGAACAACAGCTACTTTTTATTATTATTATGTGCTATGTCCAGCAAACACCAACTTTGAACCTTCCTTCTGGCCAGCATCTTCCCCCTGAAGGTCACTGCCTTTTGATCCACCCACCAGTCCCTGGTACTGCCCCGCACCCACACTGGCACAGCCTTGCCGACTCCAGCTCGCACTCTGCCTCCGCATCACCTCGCTCCTGCTCACCTGGTGGTATTCATTCCTGATGTCACACCCCTGGGGCAACTGCTCAGCAGGATGAACTTGGCAGCAGTGCTTTCCAAGGACCTAGAGCCTTCTGGGGTGGGAAGGAAAGATGGCAAGCAATGAATGGACGTGTCTGATGTGCATAATGGAATGCACTGATTTGTATGCTGTACACATGCAGCGGGAATGCTGAAGAAGTGATAGACTCAGCATGAATGCACCTACACATATATGCAATGCATTTTCACTCTGCACTGGTGGCAACCAGGGCTGCCTCTGCAGGGGAAACCCATGGTCTTGCCACTCTCTTGCCTGCAAAGGACTCAGATTCTCCCCAACCGTGACCACTTTGTGCCTATGCAGCGGATCACTGATAAAACGCTGCCAGGTCCAGGAGGCATGACTAGCTTTAGCCATGTATCTACCCTTGTGCAGTGCCCTGCCCAGCTCCAGTTTCTCTGGGCATTCCTTGCAATGCCTCTGCAGGTCCCCAGAGCACCTCTGTCAGACCAAAGCTCACACACAAACCCTGCCTGCAAGTGCAGCCAGGGCTCCAGCTGCCTGCGTATGGGGTTAACGTTGTGCCTGTGGTGGGACCATACCTGCTAGGACAGAGGCATGGCAACGCCGATCAGACTGTAAGACACTATCTGGAAAGCACACAGCCTTCCCTACAGAAACGTATGGGATGGAGGTGTGTGAGAGCCATGGAAAATGGGAGGATGGTGAATAGCAACTGGCCTCATGTTAATCCCAACTGAATCAAGGCAAGAAAATAGCCCTGCAGACAGTGTGGTTTATAGAAGTATGTAATATAGAGGAAATATGTCCAAGTTGCAACTGGAAACCGAGAAACACATCCCCTCTAGGAAGAAGAGACTGATCCGGTGACCTTTTAGAGGGCCATTTTGGTATACTATCAGACTGAAATCCTACTTGCCATTGACTATTACCAGCATCTGGCTCTTCCTTTTCCTTGCATCTGGAACAGGCATGGAACAGGCTGCCCAGGGCAGTGGTGGAGTCGCTATCCCTGGGGGTGTTTAAAAGGTGTTTAGATGAGGGTTTCAGGGACATGGTTTAGTGCTAGACTTAGGTTATGGTTGGACTCGATGATCATGAGGGTCTCTTCCAACCAAAATGATTCTATGATTCTATAATCCTAGAGACAGCAGCATCTCTCTGTCAAAACAACAGTTTCCTCCCCTGCCGTTTTTTTCCCCGTACCAAGTCGCTGGGTTCAGCCAGTTCTCAGGATACATCCCTGCTGAAAGGTGAAAAAGCCAGATTGTTTTTAGGCTGAGGAAAGGGCTAAGACTGCACCTTCACCAGTGCTGGACTGCTGACATTAATTAAACTATCACTTTACCTCCATTCCTGTGGACACGGTGACACCACCACGCCGGGAGGACTGTGGGAACCAGCAGGCATGAACAATTCAGCTAAGCCTTGCGAAATGCCAGGGGCTCTATTCAGAGCTTCCCTTTTTCAGATGAAATCCACTGCTGAAAATAACCTTCCCTTCCAAAGGATCGCTCCGTTTGAGCACTTGGCGTGCCCGTGGTGCATGACAAGGGGGTTATTTATTGCCAGCATGCTGAGAATAGGATTTTATGGGGAGAGGGAGGGTGGTGAAGCCTATTCCTGAGCAAGCTGGGACTTTTTAACACCTGTTACTGAGGTAACCATTGCACACACATGCACCAGAGCTGTCTGGAGCCGTCAAGGTCTTCTGTAACACTTCCAAGCAACGTCCTTCCCAAGCCCGCGAACTTACTGGCTGCCACTGACACGCTGGCTGGTGTTCAGCGCTCACCTTGGACCCTGGTTGTACATTTACTCCGCTTGCAGTTCATTCTTGCTTGGCAGCAAGTCTCCCCTGTGCTTAGAGGAGGCCAGCAGTAATGTGAGATTTCCCATGCTTGTCCTTCGAAAGTCAAAGCCATGGGCAAAAATCCGAAGGTAGTTGCATGTCAATAGGGCAGGTGAACTGGACGCTGCCGGGCTGCTGACCTGTCCTACCAATGCACTTATGTGCATGTTGGTGGGGAAGTGACCACCTGGGTCACTCCATCCAGTCCCCTGCAACCACACAAAAGCCTGTCGTGCCCAGCAGGATTCACAGAACATTTTATTCCCATGCCTCAATGCATTCTAGATCACAAAGCACTTCCTGGCCATCTCTGAGCCAACTTAGATTGATAAGGTGAAAGATCAAAATCCACAAACTCTGCTGCACTGGAGGAGGATGGCAGACGAGTTCAAGGACCTTGTCAGTGTCCCAGCAGTTTGGCAGAAGAAGGATGCTTGTGAGATGAAAATGCAGGGAGAAGTCTGCAGAGGAAGAATCCTGGGAAACCTGCTCTGGGATTGCTCACACTTTTAGGAAGGTGGGAGGAAGTGAGGGGAAGCTCCACCTGCATATGTGACATGCAGTTGAGAAAGGGCTTGGGATCAGGTTGTGAATGGCAAGACCCACCATGAGGCAACTCAAAATATCTTCTGAGTTTGCAGTCAATGCCAGGGCACAGGAATTAATTGCTCCCTGGGGATATACTTAACCAGCATGTCCTTGACCAGGAGTGCTTGTTTGCAAAGTCCTGCTGAAGGGCATCCTGCAAAGGTTTCAGATGCTCTTGGGTTCTTTATAGATTGCTGGGGTCTTTGCACACTGGGATAAATAAGCCAGTGTAATGTTTGTTTAGTATGTATGCTGTGGCTGAAGTTTCTGTCTCAGTGGTCTGGTACAATCCTGCCCTGTTCAGCTGCACAACTTTATCATTAACAGTGTTGCCACATTTTAAACAGCATTCTCTATATGGGGGTATGTAGGACCTTCAAGTTGCTGAGTACCCCCCAAGCAATTTCTTCATTTTTTAACACACATACACTTCTCAATGGAGAAAAGTGGCCCAAAGTGTTCAAACCTAGACCAGCTGAACCAATTAGGCATTCAGTTCAACACAACTTTTTTTGTGGAAAGGCCAGACACAAAAATGGTTTTGCAAAAATCTTACCAAACATGAACTCAAAGCAGTGGGATTAGTTTGCAGATATTCTTGCTTGTTCTCATCACCTGTCAGATCATGCAAGGATCAAAGACTTTTGACACATCTCAGTCACGCCTGGAAGCAGGCTTAAAATGCGATGAATCTTGGTTCTGTGAAGCCTGAAAACCCAAGGCTGTTTGATCACAGCTTTATTCATCCAACCATGGCCAAGATCCAGAAGGAGGCAGGTGGACTCTTTGGCCCACTTGTAGATGTAATGAGGAACATTGTGGCTTTGTGCCTCCCAGGGATGCCAGAGACACCTCCTGAGATATTGCCTTTGGCGGATGTGGGTCAAATGACCTAAAGAGAGGAGCCTCGAAAGAAATGAGGCAGGATGCCGTCACTACGGGGTTACGTTTTAAATGGTGGGCAGCCAGAATGTTCGTACACACGTGGGAAGAATCTGTAACTCTGTTAAAGTAGGAATTGCTGCTCTGTCAAGACATTGTCACATTGGCTCTGGAGAAGTGAGGCTGCATACTGTAAAAGGCTTGGAAGGTTTGTTCCATGGCTTGCAGATGAGGGACTCTTGACACAAACCTAGAATTGGTACCTCTTTTAGAAAACTGCCATTATGAGAAGACTCATTAGAAATAATATTCTCATTTCCTTTCTGGCAGAAATTCTGCCAACTAAAATAAACAGTAGGATGCTTTCACTGATAGGAAAAGATATATTCCTGTGTTGTAATCTAAAGGGATGAATTGTATTTAGTTTTCAAAGCAGCACAGGTCATTTATCTGCATCGTGGCTTTAGCATAGGCAAGATTTTACTTAGTGTGCTTCCACAGTTCAGCCTTTGGTCTTGATGGGAGTCTTTCACTGGACAGGCTGAAGCTTTCTTTTCAGCCATGCTCTTCAAGAGTCCCAGAGTTTCAGGTCTAGTTACTAACCCAGGAGTCCCTCAGCCTTACCAAAGGGTTGGCTTACAAAGTTAAGTAAACCTGAGGTGAGAAGCATGTGAGGCTGGACCAAGTTTAAGAAAACTCTCTGGATCTTAGGAAAGCACTATTGCCTTGGGTCAAGCCAGGCAAAAGGTCCATAACTGTTTCTGACTGACCCAAAGTGAAACGCGAGGAATGCCTGCCAAATCCCAATGACCATTGCCTGTGTTCTGCACAACTTTGGTCGCTGCAGTTCATCTTAAAATGAGGATGTTTACTTCTTGATGGTGTAACTCAGCTTCGCCAATGGGATCTTGGAGAGACTTTAGAGGACTAAAGCTTCTCCCTTGGCCAGCAATCCCTTCTGCCTGGCTTTGGCCCAGGACAACTCTTTTCTTGTCCCAGTTAGAAAATCACCTTGCCCTAAGGGGAGCAATGTTTTCATTGCTTTCCTCACACCACGGTGCCCTGAGAGCACAAGTAATGAGATAACATTGTGTTCACATAAAAAAAAAAAATGCCCCTAATTCCTGGTACTGCAAATCTGTGACAGCTCACCAGCAAGTATGTGCTCTTTGGAAAAGAAAATCAGCTCTGACCTTGTCTTGGAAGCATGAGCCCAGCTCCTGTCACCAGCCTTTGAAGGCTAGGAACAGCTAGTTCTTCTTGAGATGATGGTGCAGAGAGGACCTGGGTCCCTTGGTGGGGAATCCCCACCAACTATTTCTGCCCCATCATCCAGGCTTGACACTGCTGAGGTCTGCCAGCATGGCCACGAGTGGTTGCCTGTTGAGCACCATCTCCTTCTCGCTTGGGAAGGGCTGCGGTACGTGGCCACGGGTGAGTGCGGAGCAAACCACGTTGCTGTCGTTTCGTTTTTGACACGGGTCACTTAATCCAGGTGTTTATGGGCACAAATATCACATGGGAGAGCTGGCAGATTCCTCTGGCTCAAGGTCACAGGCAAGGTCAGCTCAGGTAAGGTCGGTGAGTTTAACTGCACTAAAAGCAGGGCTTGTATTTTCTCTGAAGGAAGGCAGAAGTTACAGTGAGACGATATTTGGAGAAGTGAGACAGCCCCTGCATACCATGCTCTCTCGCTCCCGTTGAGCTGGGTGACAGTACATCTGGCTGAAGCAACCAGGAAAAAATATTTCCAGTTTGAAAACACCTGTGCTTAGAAACATGCAGTGTCTTTATCCCCCACTGAAATCAAAGCAGGCAAAATACATGAATTTGGGGCTTCCCAAGTGAAATGTTGGGAACACCATCCTCAGCACATGTACGATTGCAAGTGGAGGCTCGTGGCTCCCAGTGAAAACCCAGCTTCCAGTATAAAGCCAAGGATATATGCAACCCTGTGCTGCGGGCATCTGCCGTGTGTCTTTGGAGTGGCTGTGCAGGCTGGGTGCCGACATGCTGCTGGAGCAGGGCCAGGGCCCCAAGACCCAGGACTGTGCCAGATCTTCTGCCTACCCTTCGCTGAGACAAACCTTTCAAGGAAACACTGGGAAGAAGACGGAGGTGAAAGTCATCAGGATTTGGCTTTCTTCAGAGAGAGAGAGAGATTCCTTTTAATTGTGTTCCTACCCAGGATCCTCTTACTCGTATCAAGAAGGTATTTGAAACAAATGAGGGTTCCTGGTTTGCTTCAACTAACTGACACATCTCATCCCTTCTCGCCCTCCCCAGGGAACCGTGCTGGCCCTCCTGCAGTGAGCTGGGCTGTGGCCTCCTTCCCAGCTGTGCTTTTAACTGAGGCCACAATTCGCTGGAAGCCTTTATAAGGATTCTTATGAAGAATAAATCAAAACAACAGAATCAGACTGAAAAGTAATTGCTTTTCCATCTGTTGAAAGTTAAAAATCCCAGCACCCCTTTTCATTAATCGGTCTGTTTTCTATCTGTTTTTGACCATCACCTGGTGTATTTAAAAGTAAAATACAGGCAAGAGTTTTGATTATCTATTGTCGAGAAACTATTAATTCAAGGAAATGTTTGCAGTGGAAGGAAATTTAAGCCAAGTGAGATTTAATCTTGGAATAGTGCTGAGAGCAGTAGGAACGTCCGCAGGGCTGGCGGTGTGGGACACGAGGGTTGTGGGACACGATGGCTCTGGCCCTCTCCCCTGCCTCTGGGGTGGGCTTCACCCTGGTCCGGCACAGGCTGGGAGATGGCAGGACGGGAAGGAGTTGTCCATGAAACGCCTAGATATCTCTGCTTGCCATCAAGCCAGAAATCCCATGGAAAAAGGTTCCTTTCTAGCAATTTGGGGTTGCTGCTCTCCTCCAAAAGAGAACAGGGAGATGAGAGTGCGAGTGCCCTGCTGCTCCACACCTTTATACAGGATGGGAGCCTTTTCCGATGTGCAAAAGGGTTTTGGCATGAGCTGTGTTTCCCCAGTGGGTGTCTGAATGCAACTGGTTCCTCAGATTTTCTCTGCTAATGTCTGATATATGGTGCTAGTAGATCCAGATGGCAAACACTGCAGTGTGAGGAAGGATTGGAGTCTGGGCTTTTGATCCACTTCATCAGTATTATGACAGAAGTCGTTCAGGTAACTCAGGCCTGAGTCAGATGCCACCACTGTCTTCGATAATTTGGGATATTGAGAAACACATAATGGGACCATCTTCAAAACTCATTTCCATGTCCTGAGATAGATTGCTCCATGACAAACCCCAGAATCCTAGCTCTGTAGTGCCTGGAGTGACAAAAAGCAGGTAGGAGTTATTGTCAAATGCTTTCTCAACTCATAACCTGGCACAGATGGAATAAAATAATAGTAATAATGGTAATAGTTACGGTTATAGTAATAGTATAAGTAATGGTATAAATGGCAACAACAACAATAACAGTAAGGTTGAGGAGGAAAATCAATCTCTTTAGCCTCAGAAATGTAGTTTCTGCCTAGAGCAATCTGAACTCTTGCTTATGGAAAACTGTAAGGTATCTGTTAGTTTAAATGTTCAGTGCCAACATAAACCAAGTGAGAAAAGCAAGCAGGTGAGAAAGGCAGAGCAGGAGCTGAGGTGACAGCAAAGATTGAACAGATTTTAATTTACCGAGACAGCTCTGACATCCCTGCCTGCCCAAAGGATGCTGTTACTAATGGGTTGGGTAACAAGCTGCAGCAGGTCTTGAACCTGGGCTCTCAGCCTGGGGAAGCATAGAATCATCGAATCATAAAATAGTTTGGGTGGGAAAGGACCTTCAAAGGTCATCCAGTCTAACTCCTCTGCAATGAGCAGGGACATCTTCAACTAGATCAGGTTACATCACATATCCCTCCACCTGGGAGAAACCCCACATCCACCCCAGAGCATGGGCCACTCATCTGTGGGGCCGAACAGCTCAGGGGGGTGAACAGCTGGGAAGGAATGGGTGAGGGGGACAAGGAGGCACCAGGCTGGAGGAAGGCGAGGAGCAGCGCTGTGCTGAGGCGACCCATGAGGGCTGAGCCTGGGTGAGCCCCATCACACCAACCGCCTGAGCAGAGCTGGCCAGGCTGCTGGCCTCCCTGCTTTCATGTGCCAGAAACTCATGCAAGACATGTGTGGAGCAGCCTAGAGTTTTAACGAGGTCAATAGCAATGTCTGTGAGGGACAGGAGAAACATCACAGAGTCACAGAATGGTTGGGGTTGGAAGGGACCTCTGGAGATCATCTAGTCCAACCACCTGCTAAAGCAGGTTCACCTGGAGCAGATCGCACAGGAATGTGTCCAGGCGGGTTTTGAATGTCTCCAGAGAAGGAGACTCCACAGCCTCTCTGGCCAGCCTGTTCCAGTGCTCTGGCACTCTCAATGTAAAGAAGTTTCTCCTCATATTCAGATGGAACTTCCTGTGCTTCAGTCTGTGCCCATTGCCCCTCATCCCATCGTTGGGCATCACTGAAAACAGTCTAGCCCCATCCTCTTGACACTCACCCTTGAGATATTAATATTTATAAGCGTAACATGCTTCTGGGCCTGCAGATGCCGAAAGTCCCAGCGGTAACTTTCCCAGCTCTTCTATCACCAGCCCTATTTACCTGTGTGTTCCGCTCAGCACCAAAGGAAGAGGCAGCAAGGGCCCACACACTCTCCAATCCTGCTGGAGATGTCTCTGCACCTGAGCACAGCCCTGGAGGAGATGCTCAGGCTGAGCTGAGGTGCAGGTACCCTCTTTTCAAAGGCACTTAGCAACTCTAAATGCTGTGGTCTTCCACTAGCCCATCTTACTTGCCCAGGTTCCCTCCTTCCCCCCTCTCCTAGCTATAATTAGTGCTGAGCGCAGACACGGCAAGACACTCCAAACAAATTCTTGTGCAATCCAGAAATCTCTATCCGGGCTGATTGCTCAAGTTGCTTTACTAGCATGCACCTGCTTTAAGTGCAGACGCTGTCAAATCAGATGGAAAAACATGCAAATGCCATATAGCTTTCTGGCAAATTAGCATGCTTCCTGCACAAAGGTGAAGATTACTTGGAGGGGGAGAAGTAGTAACATCATTTGGCTAATTATCGAAGCAAGCAAATTAGGAGTAAGGATGACTTTTAAAAGTGCGTAAGTATCAATCCAGTTGTATAAACTAACTGTTGTAAGGATGGCACAAAGCACAGCTCTTCTGTATGGCCATCAGTATCAGCGAGGAAGCTGCTTACCTCCCAGCTGCCTAATGAGACTGTTTCAGTTTTCTGCTTTAATAAGCAAAAGGGAAGCTTGGGCTGTTCATAGTGGAAAGGGAGGCGTGAGACTCCAGTGATACACACAAAAATATGTTAAGAGAAAGATGGCAGCATCAGGAATGCTAATCGTGGGACATGTCAGATCTATGCTTGCCTGAGTGACCACAAACTTTAGCCCTTTGAGTGTGTATCCTAAATGTTTAAAGATGGGAAAAAAACCACCCTATCGTCACTCATAGAAATAAGTCTGTTTTACATAAGAGGAGGCTGTGCAGACAGCTTTCACACTGCCTACCTTCAGTGTGTTTGGTTTTGCAATCTAAATAACATTTTTTGCATGGTTATCTGACTGAAAATTCCCAAGGTTTCTGTCGCTCTTCTTTTTTTCTTTTTTTCTTTTTTTTTCTTGAATTTGTTAGAAGGAGCACAAGGGGAGAAAAGAAACAGCAGCTTTTCAGCAGTTGCCATCTCAGTGAAACCAAACAGACCTTACAGCCACTTGCTGCAGCGCTCGGGATCTCCAGCCTCTATTTCCCAAATGAGAGGCACACCTGGTCCCGTTGGCTTTTGGGGTGCCACATCCCACCGGGACAAGCAGCCTTTGGCTTGCCTGTCTGCAGGGGCAGAGTTTGCTGTCCCCTTGGCATCATGTGCCATGTCCCCACATACCGCATCTTCAAAGGAGGCTCTCATCTGAAAGCTTTGATACCCTCCTCAGAAAGCCACACCTTCAAAACATCTGATTTCTTTCTCTGAATAAATGCACATGTTTAGTTCTGCTAGAAACGGAGCATTGGAGGGTCCTAGCAGTTTCCTCCACTATCTTTCATGGTGTCCCAGGGGGCTCCTGCCTAGCCTTGTGTCCTCCCCATAGCTCCTGCTGCACATCTCCTGCCAAGACCACCGGGAACGGGAGGGCCAGCATGCAAGGAGCAACCGGAGTCATTCCTTGAGGAAGTGCTCCCTGAGGTTATGCAAACCGTGAGAAATATGTGTGCCCCACTCCTGAGGCCAAACATACGGACCTCCTTTTCCCTTCAGGCAGAATTTTGTCCTATCTGGAAGTGGAGAGTGCGGGTCAAAAGAGCTGCTCAATATACTTATCTAGAAATGACTACCCGCCTGCTCCCTTTTTCCAGGATGAAACGTTCTTTTTATCAGCTGTCTGAAAAGGCTTCCCTTTCTTTGGGATGGCCTCAATTTTGATGCTTGCTTGCTGGAGCCTCAAAAGCTTGTTTTCAGTGGGTTTTGCTTGCAAAGTGCAATTTGCACTTTGCGCACATTTGATCAGGCGCTAATTTAACTCATGGAACAATTTACCTTCCTAAATATGTGCTAATAGTTCTCTTCAAGGAAAAAAAAAAAAGAAAAAGAAAAAGAGGGGTAGAGAGAAAGCACCAGACAGAGTCTTTTTAATGGGATCAAGATGATGATATTCGTTTTCCTACTCATCCCTGGCTAAGTCATGCAAATTGTCCTGAACAGGAGGATGTGCAGCAAGGACAGCAACAAGAGGCTTGGACAAGGCAGGGCTGGAGGAGCACCCAGGGCTCAGGGATCTGCACCCCCAAACTCTTCCTGCCCCACCACTGAATGCCCCATGGCTTGGCCACAGCAGGGGCTGGTGGGGCAGGCACCACGCTGCATCACCTACACCCAAAATACAAAATTCTGAAAGAGACATTTATATATATTCCTTTTAACCCAGGGCATTCAATGGACGTGCAAAGTGTTGCACTGGGGCAGCTGGGAGGTCAATAATATGCCCTTGGTCTGGACAAGTGGGACATAACAGTGTCTCTTACACCAGCCTTGCTAGGGACGTGTTGTAATCAGAACTGCAGCCTTATCCTTTTCTCAAATGGCCTTTAGGGAAAAAAAAAAAAGTTTTGGTTTGTTTCTTTTGTTTTTGTTTTTTGTTTTTTTTTTAACAAAAGCTCTGGTCAAGGCTCACCAATTAATTTTTGAACCTTTGGTTTAACCAACATCTAGCACATGGAGGGGATTGTTTCTTGGAGATGCTGCTCAGTATTATTTGGGAAAATAAAATCAGATTTTTTTTTAAAAAGGGGGGGTCTTGGAAGGCAGCTGCCCAAAATCTGAGGATTGTGAATGTCACTAGTCACTTTTGAAAGCTTTTGCCACTGTTGTAACTTATATTGCCTGGTTCAGGGCCAGAGACCCTGGTGAGCTCTGGATTTGTAGAAACTCAATAAAAGAGTCAAAGTCTGTTTTTCCACCATCATTTTTTATGACTTAGGCTGTAGCAATTCCATCACTGCCTCAGACTGTTATTCAAGAACTGAAAAATTTCCCTGCTAGAGATATTTCCCAATCCAATAACATATTTCATGTCACCTTTTGTTTTATGCAGGATAAAAAAAAAAAAAAAAAAAAAGAGCTTTATGAGCATGGAGACCAAGCCTAGTGGATCCCCTGCCATTTTTCTCTCTGTGATGCCACCTTTACCTTGGAAGTAATTAACTAATTTACTCTGGGGGGTGGGTGGTTAATAAAACTGCCAGATTATTGTTGTAACACAGGGCAAAAGGGCAACAGGTTCTCCATAACTCTCCTCAGAACAGCAGAAATGCTTTCATTCTTGTGGTCCAGGGGCCATGTGGGATACCAGCACTTAGATGCTCCTGCACTTAATGTTAGTGAACCAAAGAAAGAGTGTCACAGCACCATCCTGGTGCCACGATGCTCTCTTTTTGGTTCACTAACACAAAAGTCTCTTTAGCCAAGGTTGCCAGTGTGTCTGAATTTCCATTGGGCTGTGGGCTGGGGAGACAGACTCAAGACTAAGAGGGGTTTTTTTTTGTTCGTTTGGTTGGGTTTTTTTCCCTCTGATTCGAATTTGGCATAACTCAAGCCCTGGCGGCTACCTTGAAAACATGGAGGCTCCTGGCCAAGGCAGGGTTATCTGGGGATATGTGGCAGGGGCCGTATCCAATACTACAGAGATCCAGAATGCAGAATGTTGCCTTCAGGTGTGAGGTCCCAGGACACCACTGGCCAGGAGATGCTGTGCCAGTGCCAGGAGCACCCCAGGATCCGTGGGGAATGGTGAGTTCTTCTGGGGAGTGGGAGATGTGGTGGGGCCGTGTTGCCTCTTGTTGGGCAGCATCCTCCTGAGGCTGACGGACTCTGCTCAGGTTGGAGTACCTCTGTGATTGCCATTTCAGCAGTGTAAAAGTGAGCATATTTTCCTTTTGCAGAAGTTCTACCTATCCCACAAATGTATTCATTTACATACTTTAGCTTTCTTGCCCCAAACTATTTCCACATATTTTCCTTACTACACTTAAATTATGTTTACACTGTGTCTAATACCCCACAGGTCCCTTCAATTCAAAACTGCTGTCATTTGGTGAAATGTTTTCCCTGGGTCAACAGACTTTCATTTCAGGCTAGATAATCCTCAGTATATCCCCTGCGGGAGGTAGGGCTCTGGTCTGCAACTGAGAGATTCTTTGTCAGGGTAATAAACTGAAAACAGGATTTAGGAGAAATTGCCTAGAAATGGAGTCCTTTGCTATAGTTTTTTATTCCTCCTTCAAGCCATGTTTTCCTAAGGGGTCTTCAAAAATAGGCATCAAGAATATGTATTGTCTTTGCAGAATGAAACAAAAGCAGCGGATGGACTTAGTCTGTGGGGCATGAAGGAAGGTTGGTAGAAGATATATGCAAAGGGCACTACAAAGACAAAGAAAAGCTCTACCTTTAAGTAAAGGTGAAAGAGTTATGCTTGGAGTTTGTTGTCTTTCATATAAAAATGTAGACTTGAAAGCGTTGTTTATTTGCCTGATTTTTAATTCCTACATGGTTTTCCTAGAAAAATAAATTTCTCTAATATAAAGTCTCCCTAGCAAAATATGATTCATTACCTTGCTTAGCTTATGAGAGCATTGGATTTGAATTTGGATGTCTTTCCTAAGAGGCCATTCATGGCTTAGTAGTACTGACCTCTAGTTTTCTTGTTGCTCTCTTCTTTCAAAGGCAGGCATTTTGAGCAATGACAAGGTGTCCTATTTCCATCTTCCCCATTTACAGGCTCTCTTTAAAAATTAACACAGTTTCCCTGATCTCTCTTTCCGCTCTACCCCTTCATGGTACTTGCTAGTGTCTGGTTATCTGTTACAAAGACAGCAAACCCAGTTCTTAGACAAAATATGACCACTCAGCAGGATTGTTTCGGTTAATAAAAATATCTATGAATCAAGGAAACTTCTCCCTGACAGTCAATCCAGAAATGCTGAGGACCTGCAAAAATAAATGGCCTTTGACTCTTACAGGTTTTCCTGCCTTCTGTTGCCTGAGCCCAGAACACAACGCCCTTCTGAAAACCTCAGCAGTGCAGAGCTTTTAAGACCCTGTGTTGTGGGCACTAAGCAGAATTTATTAATGGATTATCAGAAGTGTTTTTACAAGCTCTGAGGGTCATCATGATTTTGTGTGTCAGAGGCACATACAAAGCACAGAGGTGAAAGGAACTCCTGGGTCGCTGAATTCGGGTCCCTGCTGTGGCAGACAGCCAAGTTACATAAGCCTATACACAAATTTACCAAGTTGCAGCCTACAGATGCTGGGGGTCAGGGGGTGCAGGAGGGGTCTTGCTGCCCCTCTTGCACTTTGGAAAAAATTCTAGGACCTCCCCAGTCTTCAAAACAAACTTCTAGCTGACATGTTTTTCTCATTATCTTAACTCATTCGCTTTAGTAAATAAGGCTGACAAAGGGATAAGATCCTGTATTCAGTGGGAAGATGTAGAAAAAGACACGAGCTCAGGTCTTTCAGTCTCCTCCTGTAAGGAGGTCACTGTACAAGTCAGTTGTGTGCCAGGGCCAGGGTCAAGTCACTTCACTGGAAGACCAGCAGCATGGCCTGTACATTCCTGTTGAACTCTCTTGAGTGACTGGTACGACAACATCAACTGTCTCCAATGGAAATGTCATCTTAGGATAGGCCTAAAAACATTTTAAGTTCAAGTAATTCAGTGAAAGATGGAGGTTAGCTTGATTCTCTGGACGAGTTTCAACTGACTTGTGTATCTTCCTCCTTTACTATTACACTTGTATTTATTCAGGAAGAAACAATTTCTTCGAGCCCGTGTGTGACTGAGATCAGTTTAATGCAATCGTAATTTCCCTGTTCTTGTCCCTGTCTTTACTACACAGGCTATTTTCCAATCAAATGACGCTGGTCTTTGATGAAGAGCACCCCTTGCCTGATGGTTTTCATTTCTTCTTTGCTGGGGTGCCTATGCGTTACTTTGATATAGAGAGGCAAACACAACACTATGCTCTTGACAGGCCATTGTTAACACATACATTCACCAGCAGCTGTGGGGTTTTTTTAACACTATATATAATTTCCCAGAAGTCAGGCAATACAAGCTAAAATAAGTGTTTAACGATATTTATGGTTCATGCCCACCGTCTGATTTGTCTTCCTGTCAGCCTTGCCTTTGCCAACGTAGTCTGAAGATAATGTTCCATTTTGATGAGAAGCTAGTCTGTGAAAAGGGAGGACGGAGAAGACCAGGAGAACCGGGGTCTATTGACAGAAGAGCTGTCTCAGTAAGAACAGAGTCAATAGCGAAACCTTGCACTTTCGGTATTTCACCCATTGCAGTAGCTGTTTGGATGCTGCCTGCCTGCTCTGAGCCTGAGTCGGAGCTGACGGGTGCCAAGACGTGGGTTTGGCAATGGGGCAGGAGGGGAGTGAGGAGGCAGGGGAAGGAGCCACCTCACACTCTACTGAGCCCACTGCTCCCGTGAGTTATTATACAAAAGGGATATTGTCATCTATGTGTTAATTCCAGCGCAGGGCCACAAAGATGATGAAGGGAGTGGAGCATCTCCCTTATGAGGAAAGGCTGAGGGAGCTGGGTCTCTTTAGCTTGGAGAAGAGGAGACTGAGGGGTGACCTCACTAATGTTTATAAATATATAAAGGGTGGGTGTCACGAGGATGGAGCCAGGCTCTTCTCGGTGACAACCAACAGTAAGACAAGGGGTAATGGGTTCAAGCTGGAACACAAGAGGTTCCACTTAAATTTGAGAAGAAACTTCTTCTCAGTGAGGGTGACAGAACACTGGAACAGGCTGCCCAGGGAGGTTGTGGAGTCTCCTTCTCTGGAGACATTCAAAACCTGCCTGGATGCCTTCCTGTGTAACCTCACCTAGGTGTTCCTGCTCTGGCAGGGGGATTGGACTAGATGATCTTTTGAGGTCCCTTCCAATCCCTAACATTCTGTGATTCTGTGATTCTGTGAAATAAGGAGATTATGTGAAAAAAGAGACTGCTACTGAGATAAGATGGGTCAAAACTGAATCTAAATCCTTCCTAGTCTTGACCAAGAAAAAGGTTTAAGAAAATCCAAGGCAAGGTCTATGGCTAACTAACCTGAACACAGACGTCTTGCTGCCCTTGGCTGGTTAAAGTAGGGGGGGGCAGCAAAGGGGCTAGAGCCCCCTTAATCTTTGTGATGCATGGTGCAGCCGTCTCCACCCTTGTGCCAACAGTGCCACGAGCCCCAAAAGCAGTACCTGGAGCTGCGTTCAGCTTTTGTGGGGGCTGCCAGGCAGCCGTCTCCTTCATGCAAAGATGTCACATGGTCTCCTCCCCAACTCCCAAAGAGTTTCTGCGAGCAAAGAGCCTCTTGTGAAAGCCCAGAAGGACCTTGGCCTCGTCTGGGTCAATCCGTCAGGAGTTCCGCTGCTCTATTTGGGAAGCTGGACCAGCAGTGAGGGTAGCAGCAGCTTTCACCACCAGGCCTGGGGTACCTTTAGGTGCTGGTTGTTTCCATTGATCACTGTCTTCTGCATGATTCCCATGTTCCACTGGCCAAGTGTTTTAATCAAAACATGGGTGTTTTCATCCACCTTTTTGCACAAACAAGTCTCAGATGGGAGACCCATTCCTTAATTCACAGATTCAGTGATCTTCCTGGCTGGCCAGAGAGCAAGGGAAAAGCCAGCTAACTTAGTCATCCTGGGCTTCAAATGTGCAGGGCTCACTGGGAGACAAGACCCGTTGTACAAGTGCTATAAAATGAATTATACTCTGCAACAGCTTCTGACATCTTTGGTCCTCCTGAGGCCAGAAGTGAGTGCCAGGTACTTATGCTGAGATTTTTCCCTTTCCGGCAGTACAAAGTTCCAGGTCACAACTGCTGCTACAGCACAGGGTAAAGCCATGCTGAAATCAGTCATAAAATTCCCACAGATCATGGTGCAGACCTAGATTATACCCAGGAGATTAATTTATCCCTGCTGTTTATCTTACAGGTCCCGTCCTTTTGCATATGCACGCATCCAGCTATGAACACACAGAGCATAAAATAGCATTATTTTAATGCCTGTTTATTGTATAACAAAAGAGGCTGACTTCGGATCAAGAATCCTTGATTTTCAAGTGCCCAGCTAGTTTTGCTGGGGTGTGGCATTCCTTACCTTTCACCAGAAATGCTAACAGAGGAGTTGTCACTAGTACTTCTTATAATTAATTACAGGCAGAAACCTTTCCTTTACTCTCAGCCTGATACTATTAAATAAGTAGGCAGAAACTGCATGCCTGTGACCAGAAGGTGGATGGCTGGGCATTTTTGCTTCACTAGGGCATGCAAAAAAGTTCATGTCTTCACTTTGTCCACCTTGGATGTGGCTCTCAAAAAAATGGAGGTGCGCACATGTTGAGCAGGGTGCAACTGGCCATGGCTCCCCCATGTTTCTGGGCTGCTGCCCCTGAGACCCCAGCACTGCAGATGGACATGAGGTGCCCAGTCCCCTGCCAGAATACTCACAAGCATGGAAATTTTGGCCATAAAACTCCTCCTGACCCTCAGCCACTGTGCACAGAGCATACCAAGAGAGTGCAAACAGCTCTCAAACAGCTGCTTGCAGCCAGCAGTAATGATCCACCCATACCAGTGGCCAAGCGTCAATCGTATGGCTGTTCTTGTGGTGACACGGGACCATGGGCATTAACGCTGCAGCCAAGGCGTTTCAACAGAGAGTTTTATAAGGGCTTTAAACCTCCTCTTTGGCTTATCATCAAAGAAGCAGCGCTAGTTTTGTGCCTGACTGCTGGAGGTCCCCAGCCAGCCAGGGAAAAGCCTTGCCAAGTGCCCACCCCTTGGAGGAAAGCCTGGGTAGGCAGCAAGCAAGTGGATATCAAGTGAGACCCCCGCTAAAACCTTTCCATTCAAACTCAGATCTTGGAGAAGTGTCTCTCGCTCCTCCGACCACCTGTCTGAGGAACCGGTGAGGAGAGACTGCTAGCTCAAGTGGAAAAGGTGGGATGTGAAGCTTGGAAATACTTCTTTTCAATGAATTTTCTTCCAGGTAATGATATCATTAAGTAAATCAGGATGGATCATCTCATCCTTGAATCACTGTGGAGCCCACCTGTGACATGACTCATGGCCTTGATGACTTATTTAGGTTGGCTGAACCTCATGAGGGCCCTGTGATTAAGCAGCTACCACTGCTCACTAAGTGTCTTGACTTGTCAGGACCCCAAATATAGAAGGTTTTGGTTGGACTGGAGGAAAGATTTGATGAATAAAGATTTCCACGGGAGCCCACGTTCGCCAACAGCAGGAAGAACAGTGGTTTTTTTTAAAGAGATGCTCCCAGCCCAAATTGGGCTCTAATTTAGCTAAGAAGGAAGATCATCTAAGCACTTCCAGCATGAGTGCTAATGTAAACACCCTCACCATCTGTTTTATTTGCACACACACACAGAGTTTATAAAATGCCAATTCTCCCCTGTTGCTTTTGCAAGCTGCACATTCTGCTGCAATGGGAGCAGCGGAGCAATTGGGGATGGGGCAATCCCAAGCAGGGGTGCATGCCTGGATCCCAATGCAGGCATGTTGTGCCCGTGCACAGCTGCCCTGCCCTGTGCAGCCCCGCAGCAGCTCTCGGTACCCGCTGCTCTCGCTAGGGAAACCATGATTTCATGAGCTGGGGTGTCAGGTGGAGCTGGCCGTGCACCCCCAATTCCTGCCCCGACCTCCGAGGGGGTTTGCAGCCCTGCTCCCTGCCCTGGCCATCAGGACTCACCCGGGGGGAGCCAGGCAGGCAGGCAACACTCCCGGGTGGCTCTGGCTGCTCCAGTGGTGCCAGCACCGTTGGGTGCCGTCACAGCCTGGACTCACACCAGGATGTCCCAACCTCAAGCCCTTCTCTGGCAGAGGGAAGGGCTGGGGCTGCCTCCGTCAGCCCACATGCTGGAGGGATTAAGATGTGCTTTACACGTATTTCAGCGTGACTGCAGAAAGCGGTGTCCTTTAGCAAATGGTAAATAATTGACACTTTACTCTGTTGGCAGCCAGCACCCCCACCGGCAGCTGGGTTTGTCATTTTGCATCCCCTCGGTGGCTCTAATTTCAAATTTACAGTAACATATGCCCAAAGAGCTGCCGGCCTTCTCCCAGCATCACGAATGCTTATTCCCTGCTGCCCCGCACTGTGACGGGTGAGGAGTGAGTGACATTTCTGCTTCTGCCACAGGTCTTCTCTTGGCCACCTGCGGTGAGAGAACAGAACCTTTTTGTTCCTTTCCCTCTGTTTTTTCTTGTATTATTATTATTATTATTTAGACTGGGCAGCTGGGGACCAGGCTATTTCCAGTACACTTATTTAGCTGCATGACTCCCATTAATGTAAATGACAGCTGCACAGCTAAAACTGTGCAGATCCTGTTGAAGATTTACCCCTGGGGTTATCATTTTACAGAGATTTCCCCCTCCCCCTTGCAGTGCCTTTGCTGCAGTTATTGCGTGGAGACAAAATTGGAAGTCTCTGCACAAAAGGAAGGAGCAGCTCGCTTATGAAATTAAAATTTGCATCAGGCGAGTGTTATGGAGGGACAGGCAGTGTGGGGAAGAAGGAGGAGCCTGAATTTCCCTCTCCAGTCTCACTGTGCCGTCCCAAGGCAGAGGACATGTGCTGAAATGCTGCAGATCCTTGTGCTGCAAAGGTATTAAAACAGGATCGGGAGGAGAATTTTTTTTATTTTCTATTTTATTTTTCTTTGTTTGCAAAAGAAAATCTGTCTAAAAGATAAGCAGAACATTTATCATCCCCTTGTTTCTGACAGCTCACGCTCCCTGTTTCAGCAAGGGCTTTGGGTAGTGTAGGGCTGTCCCACTCTGTGGTAATCCCAGAGGAGGATGGGGACCATGTCCCCACACTGGTCCATGCCACAGCACCAGTGGCCGTGGTGCCTCTGCCATGCAGCCATGCAGGATGGACAGGGCCACCTGGGTAGCATTTCTGCCACTGTGTCCTTGAAGATGGCCATGCTCCTGGAGCTCTCCCTCCTCCAGCCATGCCTGCTGGAGGAGTTATTTGTCCTTCTGACACCAGCCATAAATTTTCAGGCCAGAAGGAGCCATTACGGTTGGCTGTCATGACCCTTCATATAACACAGAGAATGATTTGTGCGTCAAGCCCAGGTCTTTCTCTGGAGATCTAATAAATCTTTGGGAAAGGCAGTCAGTCCTGATTTAAAGGCTGCAAACCATTGCGCTGTGTCCCTGGGTAAGCTGTTGAAGTGGTTAATTATCCTCACGGCGTGAATGCACACCTTTATTCCTGATCCGAGCTGGCCCTCCTGGGCACACACGTGGCCACAGGATCATGTCGTGCCTCTTCTCACTGGAGTGGTGGATCCACCAAGCGCATTGCTCTTCCCGGGGTGGGTTGTCAGCTGTGGTCAAGTCACCTCCTGGCTTTCCCTCTGACAAGCTGAACAAATTGAATTTCTTTAGACTGATTGATCAGCTTACTTCTGAGAGGCGTAATGAGGCTACATTGATTTTTTTTTTCCCATGCAGCGTGTCTCTCACATCAGGACATTATGTGGGTCTGAGTCAAATGTAAAGTGGAAGAGGGAACATGAGCTTTGCTGGTCACACCACCTCAGCACCCCTGCTCTCAGGTGGGTGCCTAAGCCCACCTGCAATTACCTGCAGGTCAAAGGCACTCCCCACAGATGGAAGAGGAACATCCTCTCTAGTTAACTTTATGGCCTGAGGGCTAAGAGCAGAGAGCAGTTTTTCTGAAAATTATGTTCTAGGAGGGCAGGGAGTGATCGTGCTAAGGATGAGAGAACCTCTGACCCTCCGAAAGAAGTCAAAGCTTCTCCAACAGCTGCAGGAGCTAAGTATGCCACAGCCTGACTGCAGGGATGCTCACCCCTCTCCAGATCAGCTGGGGGTGACCCAGACCCGTTCCCCAAGCCAGCTCATCCCAAGCTATGCAAGTCCTTCTGCCACGTGGAATGAGGATCTGGCTACTGAGGAAGTTATTGCCTCCTATAGCTGGGTTTAGTGGGACCAGAGCCTGTTAACACATCAAGTTTATTCAGAACTGCTCTTATTTGCCGAGTGAGGATCAAGGGATTTGATTTTCTTTTGTTTGGCGGAAGATAAACTGCTGGAGGGAGGGTTACTTCAGGCTGTCAGGTTGATCCATGAGGAGCCAGAGGAGTCTGCCTCGCATTGGGGAGGGCAGGAGGTGAAGTGGGGGATTCTCATAGGACCGGTGCTTTAAAAGCAATCTAGAGGCCAGAGTGAATTGGCTGCTAGATTTTAAACAGATTCTTCCACTCTTGACGGAAAAAACAAAACAAAACAAAACAAAAAAACCACAAACCAACCCACAACAGATTCCTCTAAAAGGGTCAAAGATAGTGGAATCAGTCTTCATCTTTTCACTGGAGGTCATTGCGCCTTCCCAGCCGCTGCAGGATGGAGTGCTGTGGGTACTTGGGTATTCAGCAGCTGATATTTCATGACCCCAATTTCAGGTTTAACGTTAACTAGAGGGTCTAAGAAGTTCTCCTGCTTTTTGTTCCTGTGTGCCAGCCTGCCCTTTCCCTTGCTGTGAGTCAAGGAGGCAAAATGATTTCCAGGGTGGGTATATCTCTCAGTGGTGGGCTGTAACCTCAGCAAGCAACCCTCAAGCCACAAGACATGGTAGGAAAGGAAAAGGATCAGTGAGGGATTTAACCAGATGCCACAGTTTCACTCCACTGGAGAAGAAAGGCTTGGGAGAGCTGGAGGTCTGCACAGACAAGTACCTCAGTGCCACTTGGCCCCTGAAAAGTGGGGCTGGTGGCTTTGTCAGGCTGTGCAATGAGCAGGCAGGGAAGGTATCAGTGCAGCCTGGGTCTCCAATGCAGGGGTGTCAGGGACAGGGGGCAACTACCAGAGAATCTGTATGCACATATTTGCTGTCAGGTCATCATGAAAGAAGGCACAGAGAGTGACCACAGCAGGGCTGGGTGGTCTGGGATTTGACAGGTGGGAATCAGGCAAGAGCACTATTGGGCCCCCTTTCTGCAGTACTTTTGGTCTTGTGCCAAACTCAGTACTCTATAGATGAAGTACTCAGAGCAAAGCTGGTGGATGCTTACAGGCGGCTTGGAGGGGCACCCCAACACTGTGGCTTTCAAGACCAGATTTCCACATCTCTGCAAACAAAAAGAAGTGTAGCCCTTGGTGTGGCTGGAAAGTCACTCTCTGTAGGGACCTTAGTGTCCTAGAGCATTAAGACCCAAGGTACCCATGAACCTATGATGTGCTCTCATGCCACAGGCTCTATCTGCTAATAATTCCCTCTGCAGTACCTAAGAAAGGGGAGAAAAATGGAGACCCCAAGCAAAAGGTGATGATCTCTTGCATGTTATCCTTGCAATTATTCTTCATTTACTGCTCCCTCTGATGGTCCTGTCACTGTCAGAATAAAAAAAACTAAATCACACGCTTGTAGAAGGACAGCTAAGAAGGACAGGTGCCCAGAGAGGTGGTAGATGCCTCATCCCTGGAGACATTCCAGGCCAGACTGGACAGGGCTCTGAGCAACCTGATCTAGTTGAAGATGTCCCTGCTCATGGCAGGGGGGTTGGACTAGGTGACTTTTAAAGGTCACTTCCAACCCAAACCATTCTGTGATTCTAAAGCTTTCTGAAAACCAATCTGCAGCACACAAGAAGCCAACTGCTATTTTCAGTGCAATCTAAGCCCCGAATTTCTCATCTGCAGGAGTGCTCTGCCCACAGGTGTGAGGCAGCGAGGAAGCAGGGCATAGATGGGGCAGAGCTTGACTGACATCCAGACTGATCAATGAGAGTATTCCATCCCATTAGCGTCATGCTTCATATTTAAGGAGAGTTGGGGCCTTCTGGTTTTGCTCTCTCTCTCTCTCTCTGGGGAGCAGCCACGGGAGTTTCGGTTGGGATGTTTAGTTCGGCCTTTTGCCATTTTGCAGGGGCCTCTGGGCTTTTCTGCCTTTTATCCTTTTCTTTCTCTCTTTTGGATCGGCTGTTCAGGACTGGGGTATCTATTCCTGGGACTGGCTGCTTAGTGTGGATGGAGTTTGTGGGGAATTGCATCAAGTATCTTTTATTTCGTATTCTATTTCTATTATATATATATATTTACTAGTGGTATGTTAGCATTTTGTTATTTTATTATACTGTGTTTGTCTCAATCCAAGTTTATCCCTTCCCTTTTTATTTTCTCCCCTGTTGTAGGGGAGGGGGTGAGTGAGCGGCTATTGTGGTTGTATTGCTAGCTCGGGTTGAACCACGACACAGATGTGAGACTGAAGGACGGTGCGTCCCCTCTGGATGAAGAGAACCTGCTCAATAACTGGAGGTATCATCAACATCCTCTGGAGTCAGTCCCCACGCTGTGGGCTGGAGACCCTTTACCTTTACATGAACTTTTCTCTGATACCCTTGGTATATCAGTGTCTTTTTCAGGCGGACATTTTTCCTTTCTGTACATATGCCAGCTAGATGGGTCTGCCAAACTGGAGATGCTGATGGCATCCCACAAAGCCTTGGAAATGGCCCTCGTTTGTCTCTGGCTGGCCTCGAGGCCAGCATGCCACAAATCTCCAACCTTGGGGACAGCAGGGATGTACCACGGCCTTGAGATGCTCCCCTTGCTATGGACCTGCTTGAACCCTCCAGCTGCCACTGATCCTGAGGGGTGACCACCCTGCTTGCCTTGACGTGTGTTGGCCCTCCCAACCCATTCACAGGGCATGCAGTGATGGGTAGAGCTGGTCTCTGTCCTTTTGGTCATTTTGATTAAAAAGGGTGTGATAGGAACATTTATGGTTTTTAACTGACTCCAGGTGAGCACCATAAAAATTCTGTTTGTGTTGAGGCAAGACCATAGAATAAGGTATGATAGCCATCAGGTAGATTCTTGAAATGGCTTCGTTTGTTGCCCACTTTATATGACTAATGAGTTGGATTAAGAGAATGGGCTGGTTTGGGGCTTTCTAGTCTGGCCAGGCCTGGCAGGAATAAACGTCCCTTCAAGCCTGTGGGACAGCTGGCACAGGTAAGAACTGTTTCTGCCTTGATATTGCCTTTTTAGGAGCACAGCAGAGATCTGCACTGCCCTTCAAAGGAGACGTTTTGATGCAGTGGTTTTGTCTATCTTGGCTTCCTTTTCTTGTCTTGCCCTGGAGACTCTAAATTCTCACGTCATGACTGGGGCTTTCCAAAGACTAGTCTGAAATAAACCATACCTTGTTTATTTGCCCCAAAGTGCTGGCCATGATTCATCTGCAGATTTAAGACCAGTGCCTAGCTGGATGCCCCTGTTCTATCAATTTCTATACATCTGCTTAGAGATAATGAGTTTAAAAATCATGGGACCAGACAGGATTTCCTAGGTTGTTGTGTTCCATCTTCTTCTGTCACACATAGCCATGTTATGCAATCCCCTTCATGGGCTTGGAAAGCTCCATCTTAAAACTAGGCAGTACTTTGCTCCTAGGATTCCTGCAGGAAAGCCTTTGCAGAGTATCATTCCTCCAGCTGTTATTAATTCTGCCATTTCTCATCTAAACATAGTCAGGGATGGTTTAGAGGCATTTGCTCAATAGCCAACATTATCCTCAAGCTTAAATAACTCATCTCCCTTCTTGGTGGTCATGTTGGAAAAAAAACCAGTGGGTTACGGAGGGTGGTTATATCCCCATGCAGCCCCCCAGGCTGCAGGGAGATGTGTGGTCCATCGGGGTGTGAGGCAGAGGGCTGAGCTGGCGCAAAGAGATGTCCCCAGCACCTCGAGCACGGTCCTGAGCACGCCAAGGTCTCCGCGGGTCTTTGTCCCCTGGCACTGCTCTCTCCAGGCCCTTCTGGAAATATTCTAGCTGACGCCACCTCCATTTGCACGTGCCTTTTCTTAGCCATGAGTCGCTCATGGCTCAGAGCCATCTCATGCCTGAGTGATCTATCTCTGTTGCTTTGTGTATAAACTGCCAGCATATAGCAGAAATTCTTGTTTCTAGTGTCCAAGTACATGGTGGCACATTTTTTACTGCTAAATTACATCCCATTTGTCTCAGTCTCATCCTTAAGGGCACCCAGCTCCCCCTACATAATATTCCAACCCTTATCAGTACCAGCAGTGACTCCCAACTTCACATCACATTCGCTCTCTCTGCTAGGGTCATTTAAAGAAAATATAGATTAAGAAAGTGTCCAAGACAGCTCCTCGATGAACTCCATCAGGAGCTTGCTTCCAAGTTTTAATTCCCTTTTCAGCACAGCCTGTTTTCTACCCATTGGCTGGTTCTTGACACAGACTAAATCTCTCTCACTACACCTCACACTAATGAGCACATTCTTGCTTGGCAACAAGGAATCAGGCAGACCTGTTCTCCCCTGTGTCCTGACTCAAGCAAGTCAGGCACAGATTACAGCTGGGAAACCCATCGTCTCCTTTGTCCAATTTATCATGCGCCATCTTGTATTTCCCCATCCTTCCTGCAGAGTTTTTCCCAAAACCCTTCTTCTGTGGAGGCCAGATGAACCAATGCATGCCTACCCCCACTGCCTTCCCCAGCTCCTTCTGCTTCCCTGACCTCAGCTACAACATCGGCTCTTCTCCCATCACCTTCCACAGTCTCTGGCTTGGTGGCTTCATGAAAGGCCATAGCAACGAGGTTGGTGCAAAAGTAATTGCAGTTTTGGACTGTGAATTTTAAATCATCATGACTAGGCTCAAACATATCTTTATTAATCAAAACAGGAACCATTATCAATTAACACATTTTCGCCAGTGAGAAATAAGTTCGTTTATTCCTGTAGTGTGAAAATCCATGCTTCAGGATTTTATGAACTCTTGGAAAGCACTTTCTGCATCCTGCTGGTTGTGGAAGCATTTTCCTGGCAAAAAGTTATCAAGATGCTTGAAGAAGTGGTAGACTGTTGGCGAGAGGTCAGGTGAATATGGTGGATGAGGCAAAACTTCATAGCACAGTTTGTGCAACTTTTGAAGCATCGGTTGTGTGACGTGTGGTTGTGCATTGTCATGGAGAAGAATTGGGCCCTTTCTATTGACCAATGCTGGCTGGAGGCATTGCAGTTTTCAGTGCATCCCATCCATTTGCTGAGCAGACTTCTCAGATGTGATGGTTGTGCCAGGATTCAGAAAGCTGTAGTGGATCAGACTGGCAGCAGACCACAAAACAGTGGTGCAAGTTTGGCTTTGAGAAGTGCTTTGGAAGTTCTTCTTGGTCCAACCACAGAAATGGTCATTGCTGGTTGTTGTATAAAATCCACTTTTTGTCACACGTCACAATCCAATTGAAAAATGGTTCATTGTTGTTACATAGAATAAGACGACACTTCAAAACGATGATTTTTTTGATTTTAGGTCAGCTTATGAGGCACCTGCTTATCAAGCTTTTTCACCTTTCCAGTTTGCTTCAAATGCTGAACAACCATAGAACAATCAATACTGAGTTCTTTGGCAACTTCTTGTGTGGTTGTAAGAGGATCAGCTTTGATTATTGCTCTTTGGTCATTGTCAACGTACAATGGCAGGCCACTATGTTCTTCATCTTCAAGGCTGTCTTCTCCCTTGTGAAGCTTCTTGAACCACTGCTGCACTGTACATTTGTTAGCAGTTTCCGGGCCAAATGTGTTGTTTATGTTGCGAGTTGTCTTTGCAGCTTTACAACCCATTTTGAACTCAAATACGAATTTGCTTTTTGTCTAACATCATTTCCATAGTCTAAAGTAAATATAAAATAAACAGCAAGTAATAAGTCAGTAGCAAAAAAACCCCCACAGAGCGAGAAAAGCACATTAAGGTGATGTATAACATAACCACATTTATTTAAGAATGTATCCAATATCAATCAGCAAATTTCAACAATGCAAAAACTGCAATTACTTCTGCATCAGCCTAATATCAGCCTTGCAATTGCAAATGGTGGTCCTTTCCATGCACCAGGTTGTAGATATCCTTGTCTCCTTGACCTGATGTGCTCACTCCTTATGTCTGCTTCTCTCTGAGCTCATAAATCCCAAACCTTTGCGCCCATTTCCCTTTGCTTCATGCTGTCCCCAATAGCTGCTGGTGACCAAAGAGACAAAACATTTAGTTCACATTGGGGTGACGAAATATTTAGTTTGTGTTGGGCCGATGCCTAGAATACCTGAGCTAAGCCACATATTTTTGTGTATTTTCTCCTGCCAGGTTCTTCTTTTCTTTACTGGTCTCCCTTTTGCTCTCTGTTGGTCCCCTCTGCATTTTTAATACTACCACTATTAAAGTTTTATAAGCTCAGACTGGCTTTATTATGGGTGTAATATTCTTACATTTCAGAATGTTTTTGCAGTATTATCTTTATTTCTTCCCGCACTCAAAGCTCCTTCAGTTGGCTCCTTCAGATGGATCTGGCTTTAAAACTTTAAGTGAGGGAAAAAACCTGTCTTCCTCCTCCTCCCTATTTTGGAGCTCTGAAACTTTTTAATGTCAGAGTGTGCTTGTGCAACTGAGTGGAAAGAAAGTGGGGAAACAGAGGAAAAGCAATAGATGAATAATATTGCTGGGAAATGAACTCTGTGCCATTCATTTGGTCTGTTCTCTCCTTCCTGAACTTGTTTGGGAGTTACTTATAGCCAGTTGCTCTCTCTTGTTATGCCGTGGGAAGCTGAGAGACACCAGCTTTTTCAAGCTCCGAGCTGGATCCCTCCCGCAGTCACTAAGGTGACTGCCACTTGCAGCTGGGGAAAAAGCAACCATGCCAAGTGTGGTGCACAAACTCTCCAGCAAAAGACGTGGGTGCTGGCAAGGGTGGGTGAATGAGGATCCTGCAGGTTGTGCTTCAGCTCCGTCTGCCCTTATAAAACATGCTCTAGGAGTGCAGCTAGGGTGGAGAAACAGATCTGCTGTGGTGTGACAGACACCCAGGCCACTTGCTTGAGAGAAGGATGGAGTGTGATCTCTTTAAAAATCTCATCTTTTTTGTTTTCATCACATTGCTGCCAAGATGAATATGATTAAAAAAAAAAAAAAGCAGCACAGTGGTGACATTTTTTGATGTGATGGAGTATACTTCCTAATATAATGGAATAGTTTTGGTTGGAAAAGACCTTTAAGGTCATTGAATCCAACTGTTAACCTGGCACTGCCGAGTCCACTTCTAAACCATGTCCCTAAGCACCACATCTACGCATCTTTTAAACACCTCCAGGGATGGTGACTCCACCACTTCCCTGGGCAGCTTGTTCCAATGCCTGAAAACCATCTCAGTGAAGAAGTTTTTCCTCATATCCAATCTAAATCTCCCTTTGCAAAGTAGGTCAGATATCAGCTGGATGCACAAGACCCTGAGAATGGATGAGAATTTGTGGCTGGATGGAAAGAACCCTCAAGGTGCACAAGGAGTAGTATTAGGTAAATATATGGCAATCTCTTTCTACCTGTTTTGTACGAAGCAATCTCAGAGTTTTTTCAGTGCAGGGGAAAGTACACCTGTGCTCACTCACCAAACAAATCCTTTATTCACTGTTGAGCCAGCTCAAATGCTGTGCCCTAAAGGGACCCCACATCATGAAGGTTCATTTTTTTTGTTCTGAACCATTTCCAGCCAGTCCGAGGGGCTGAGCTTTGAAATAATTCCGATAGTGGTTTCTTTCTAGAATGCTAGCACAGCTTCTTCAGCCACCTCACTAGTAACTACCAAGTGAGCTGGCAGCAGATCAGGGTGATGAGTGGTGCTATTTCAGAAAATGAGACACAGCAAGTTACATGACCAGCACAAGGTCATGCAGGACTATAGCAGAGCAGCACTTCCCCATGCACTAATTCTGAGCCTTCATCTAGTTAATATAACAAAATGCAATCAGCCACTGCCTAACCATTTACCTCCATGGAGATTTTGGTACCCTTAGGATTGGCTGACACTCATGCAAAGCACCAGTTCTCCATCTCTTTGCAGTTCCGCACGCTCCTGGCAGCAGGTGTGTTAAAAATGGGTAGAAAAGATAATTCAGTTATAAAGAGGGGAAAGGCAATTTCTTTGACTTCCAGTTTTCAGTCGTGTTTACTTCAGTTTCACTTGAAGGAGTTATCTTAGCAAATGAACCTTAACTCAGCCACTGCATGGCACCACGACATGTACATCCCACATCCACTTCACATTAATACAAGTTTCAAAGCCTCTTACAACGCATAGCACAAGCTGGTGGTGGTTACTATCGTGAAACACCATCAAAGTTTTTTTTTAATCACCATTTTTCTATGATATGATGCACGTCTAGCTCAGAGATGTTTGCCACATGTATATTAACAAGAACAAGCTACTGTGTATGGGCAGACAGCAAAAGGCATTGTGTAGGCCTGAAATGGGATGCCACTCAGCCCAGTGGTTTGACACATGTCTGTGTACCCTCTGAATTGACAAAACATCTTTCTGGACTGGCACAGATGTGGTGGGATCCTGGGCAGGTCCACAACCCCATGACCACCTCTTCTGACAGCCTTACTTGCTCATGGCACAAGGATGGTGATGCATTCAGGGGGTGCTCCCAGCTCTCCTGTGGAGATCAGATTCACATGAATGCAAGGCAGAGATGCATAGAATAGGTTGTCTTTTTTTTTTTTTTTCATGTCTGGTGGGGACAGCTTGATTTTGATCTGGCTTACCTAGAGAGCTCCATGTCTCTCTTCTTGGTGCTTTGACATCTGGTACTGCTCAGGGCACAGAGGGGCCGGGGCTTCCCAGCGACTGTGCAGCCCTCGGGCTTGTTGCGGGCACCTCTGGGCTCCCCACAGACTCGTGGCTGTGATGTGAGCTATTCTTGCTTCCCAGGGCTTTTCTCTCCCTCCCAGGATACCTCTTGATTTAGGGAAAAAGCACATTTGATTAGGAGAAACATCTGAGGAGAAGCTTCATTCATTTTCAGCCAATTAGCACTGGCTAAAACAATTATTAAAAAAACAGGCATAGGTTAATAACCTCATTTAAAGCCTGCCTGGATACATTTACAACAACCCATACTCTACAAATACAGTTACAGCTTCTGTACCCTTGGTAGTAGTAACGTAATTTGCACACAGGATTTGGTAGAAAGTGGTTATTCGTTACAGTGGCCCATACTTCAGATCATGTTTGTGGAAAAGCTTTGTGCCTCCTAAGTAGCTGGGGAAGATCATGAAGCCTCAGAACTATTTCCAGGCTCCTGTGGGGTGGCTGTCCATCCTTAAATCTCATTCTGTCCATCTTCCTGGAGAAACTCAGCAGCTGAGTCCTGCTCGCTTATGCAATTCACACCTGGCAGAGGTGATGCTCTGGCTGTGCCAGCTGCTCTGTCCCTACGAGTGACAGCAAGAGCAGTCAGTGCTACCTCTCACAGCCAGGACAAGGTGGCATCCTTCTCCCAATGGTGACCTGCTCCAGTGTCACAGATTTACTGCCTTCCTTATGTCCAGCCCTTTGTGCCTTTCCAGAGGAAGCTGGGACAGGAGGCTTCTGCTCTGTGTCTGTAACTGGCTTCCACCTTGGCAGAGGATGAAACATGGTTTGATTTCCTATTTATCTGAGCCCAGATGGGTTTTCTTAGTGGCATGGTGTTGGACAGGAAAGCATTCGCACATTTGTGGCCCAGAAGTCACACAGTGAAAGGGCCAGGTGTGGGGCTGGGAGACACAGCATGGATATGGACCATGCTGGCATGGCCTTCTGCAAGGGCCAGGGATGAGGTGTGCCTTGCCTCTGGCTATGGGGTGTACACAGAGTGGGGACACCCCTGCTTTGGAGCTTGGTGCCAGAGGCACTCACAGCCAAGGACTGCCTCCTTGATTCCTTCTACTTGTCCCATAGGAAGCACCTGAGGGCCCTCCTGGCCCACAGCAAGCACAAAGGCCATGGCGCAAGGCTGGAAAACTATCTTTTCCCTCCTCCAGCCCTGAGCAGGTGCAGCCCACCCCACGTAACGTGAGTGGGATCATTCCTGGATTAGATCAAGGGTAAATCCTGAACCCCTGGGCATGGGTGGGCTCTGAGGGCTTTCATCAGGGCTTTGCCCTGGCTCTCCTCACCCTCAAGACCTCATGGTTTCCAGCGAGATGCTGCTGCACAGCCTCAGGCATCACTCAGCATCCCCGGCGGCACGCAGCCGGCTGGAGGTGAGCGATCTGCAGCTGGCAGCTCCAGTTCCTTATGCAAGCTCTCGGCCAAAATACTTTGCACTTTTAGGAGTGGGGTGATGCTCTGGAGGACAGCTCTGCTTATCTAAGGCAGGACTGGAGGCCTGTGATCTGGATGGGTCTCGGCTGCCCTTGAGAACTTCATGAGGAACCTGCCGGCGGCTGATAAATGCCAACAAAAGGATGTCAAGCGTGAGCGGTTGCTTCCAGGTTTGTTTATTCCTCTGATTTCTACAGAGACACACAAAAGAGTCCACACGCAATCTGCACAGAGCACTCTTTATAAAAATAAATAAAAGGGTCCTTGCTGTTCAAAATCAGCTTCCCTCTGGGTCTATTTTAGCCCATCGCCTTAGCAGCAGCTCCTTCAGAAGCCGAGACTCTGCTGATGAGAGTTAGTCACTTCTGTCCCTCAGCAGGCGTCTCGGTAATTTTCCCCAGCCAGTTACGTCAGTGAAGCCCTGCACCAGCAGCGCTCCCCGATTATGCAAGCTACGTTTGCAGATACGCTCGAGGTTGGTCTTTTTAACCTTTATTCACCGGCTCATTGCAGTGAAAGCTGCAATAAAAGCTTTGCTGATAAAGCTCAGTAATATATTAACGAAGGAAAAGCATGGTGTTGGTAATAGATTAAATTTGTGGGAAATTAAAAGAAGAAACAAAGAAGCCAGTTGCAGCCAGTAGACATAGCTGAATCTGTAGTACTGTCTCTTGAAAAGAAAGACACACTTTTCTAGTTCATCCAGGCAAAAGCAAGGACAAAGATTTTATTAGGGGTTTCAGTTTATTAGCCAAACGCTTTGCCATCATGGAGTTTGCAAGACTGAGCCATCTCTCTGCTCCCTGTTAGGCACCCTAGAGCTTGCTCACCAATGGCGAAGGAGCTCCTGAATTACAAGATAGGAGTATTTCACTCTTTTTTCCTTCCCTCCTCCCTCTTTTTTTTTTTTTTTTGGATGGTTATGTTCATTTTATCTTTGTAGAAGGGCACCAGAAGGGGAAAGATATGGGCAATTTTCTTCACCAAGAGCATCTGGAAATGTTTTCATTCACCCAATTCCAACATCTTCCAACCTGGTATTCTATGATTCTGTGATCCTCTCAGTAGTCCAAGTCTGGTCTTCATCTCCGCTGTACCCAGGTGGTAGAAAAGCAGGGGACTGAGACAGAGTCATTTGCCTGGATCTCCTGTCAAAAAATTCCCTCTTTGAATTTCCTGCCCTGCCAGCTGACAAGTCGCCCTCCTGGCACCTGGCAAGCACTGGGGAAAGGCTTATGCCTGGCAGTCCCACTGCAGGGATCCTCCTGCAGACCCCTGCTTGCAGTAGGGTCTGAATCCCTCCCCGTCCCAATGCTAACGTCTGAGATCTCTCATATATCTGCAGCACCAACCTACAGAAGGCATCGTGATGCCCTCTCCTTTCTCCTCCTTGCCCCAACAAACCAAAGGATGGGCATGAAGCAGGTGACTGACACATTCGAAATTTGTGTGGTAGGAGGTGTTCTGACATGTAGCCCCGTACCAAGTCTGGTTCGAAATGAATAGGCTCATACAGTGTGATTCTGCTGACCATTTGATTCCAGATCAGGCACTAAATATGGCTACAAAGATAAATAATTGATTGACTGGTTTGGCTTCCTTAGGATTGTAAGTAACTATAGAAACTCCCTGCTTGCCAGACAAAGGTGTAGCAGAGATATGTTTGCCTGATTTGAGCCAGATCACGTTAGTTGATGCAGCAAAGTTTGTAATAGGTGTCCAGTGCAAAATGCTGTGTGCTAGTTTTTCCCCAGGGATACCAGGATTGCTAAGGTAGTGCTGGAAAAAGAAAAAAAAATCACTTATCATCTTTAGCTGTGAGTGTCACAGCAGAGTAAATGTTAATATCTGTATAACTGAGCTCAAGAGGTTCCTGTTAGACACGGTGTTCTCATTGGAGTGATGGGGAGCTGAGCCCGACAGATAAAACTGATAAAAATGATTTTTCAAATCATTTATAAGTCCCAAAACCCTGTGGTCCTGAGATGAAAGAAACTGGCAGTAGATTTGTGCTCCATTGGGCAAATATTTTAGCCCAAGGAAAAAAATCCAAGCACTCTCTTTTTGACATTTAAAAAACCCCTGCTTACTGTTAGGACATATCAAAACTTCCTCAACATCATTAAAAAGGATAAAGAAGAGAAAATGAAAGATAGAAGCAAAGCATTATAAAGCGTTTATTATAGATTGAATTAAATATTTTAAGTGACTCAAAATCGTCAGGGTTTCTCATTTGTCAAAGAAAAAATGCAGTCCTTTGCATCTGTCCGCAATGACACTGTCTTTCCCTTCTTTGGCTCGACCATCAAAGTCCAGCAGTGACACAGCCTGAGACCGTGTGCCCTGAGGGGAGAGCTTGGAAATAGCAGCACTCTGCCAGTATATGCTGGGAAATCTCAAACCAGCAAGATTTAGGACATGTTATCTGAGTCAGTGCATGTGAAAAAAAAATGATGAAGGGAAAGAGTAAGATGTGCTATAAAGTTTGAGAACTATATGTGCATGGTCAAACTGAGGTATTTATGCTTATAAATATCCAAAGAGTGGGTGTCAAGAGCGTGGCACGAGACTCTTTTCAGTGGTGCCCAATGACAGGATGAGGGGCAATGGGCACAGATTGAAGCACAGGAGATTCCATCTGAATATGAGGAGAAACTTCTTTACATTGGGGGTGCCAGAGCCCTGGAACAGGCTGCCCAGAGAGGTTGTGGAGTCTCCTTCTCTGGAGACATTCAGAACCCACCTGGACACATTCCTGTGCGATCTACTCTGGGTGAACCTGCTTTAGCAGGTGGGTTGGACTAGATGATCTCCAGAGGTCTCTTCCAACCCCAACCATTTTGTGATTCTGTGAAATGCTGGCTACTGGTGAGAGGGCCAGTGGCTGCCTTGTGCCCTCGAGGAGCCCTGAGAAGCCATATAGGTCAAATACCTCTCCTGCTCCTCCCCATGTATGTCTCATCCCTGTCCCCCCACCAGCCCGCAGCCTCCTTCCCAAACAGCAGGGCAGTAGATAGATAAAGCTGGAAGCTTACACTGTTCATGCCAAGCTAGTGATTAGCAAGTGGTGTGTCAACATTTACAAGGGAGATGAGGGCAGCTTACTCTGTAAGCCAACAAGAAGCCACCAAACCTTGCAGGAGGGATCGGGCTGGGGCCAGCATGCTGCAGGACCTGCAACGTGCTTAGCCTTTGCTCTGGTGAGCTGGTCAGTATCACACCAGCTCCATCAAATGTCAGTCCACCCTATATGGGTCTTGGTGGGAGAGGAAGCTCCAGGAGATCTCACTCCCCGCTGAGATCCCACCAGCACCACTGCAAGACCCAAACACAGGAGTAATGTAAGACCAAGGGAATGTGTTTGGGGCTCCAGTCTGCTTCTGAGGTGCTCCCCTCCCATGCACAGTGCCTGTCACAGGGAGCAGGACCCTCAGGAAATCTGACCTTGACCAAGTCCCACACTGGCCCCAAGCAGTTTTCCTATTCTGCCACATGATCCCATGTTTTGAGCCCTCTTAACTATTCAGTGTCAAAAGCATCAAGCACTAAATTGCTTTTGAGGTAGCATGTTCCCACACGGCACGGTGAAATATTTAATATTAGGATGCTGTATTTGGGGCAGGCAGCATTTTTAACAAATAGGATGTGGTGAAACAGCATTCTTTTGGCTCACCAAGCAAAACTGCCTGCAAGGAGGATGAGCAGGTACAAAGCAAGGAAGGAGATCTTTATGCCCTTTGAATGAAGAAGAAACTCCCTGAATTAATGACTAGCATTTAAAACCAACCAGAAGCAGACCCGGTGTTAGTAGGAGATTTACCAGTAGCCAGGTGTTTTTCATTGAGTGTGGGGCTGCAAACTGCTCCTGTGGCATGGGACTCATTACAGAGGATGTGTCAATCCATCTGGGGCTGAAGGCAACAGAAATAAAATCCGACAGTGTAAGGCAAGCCCACCTAGCCCCTGCACAGAACGTCTTTAGCTCCACTGCCTGAAACCCATGACATGGCTTGGCTGCAGACAAAAACATGCTTTGGTGGACTTGCTACATCCCGCTGATGTCTCCCATGATGATTGCTTTGATCCCTGTAGAGATCAGTCTTGCTCATCCCAGGGTAAGCAACGTGCCAGAGCTGGAGCATTAAATACAAGCATCAATGTAAATTTTCCCCAAATACAGGCTTGATATGAACTTGGTATTCCCATTTGGTCTCCTTTCTAATGAAGACTTTGCCCATGCTTAGTAATACAATTAGTACAGTCGCTCAGTGGTTAATAAACCTGCTTACAGAGCTGTGAGCAACTGCTCTCCAGTGGGGGAGGCGAGAGTGATGCATGGCCACCACATCTGTGACACCAAGGTCCCCTCTTCTCACTTATCCCATCACCTCCCTTGCCTCTCCTACGTGAAGCATTCCCCATGCAGACGCCACCACCTTGGCATTGACGTGTGTACTTCACAGAGGAGGAGGAGGAGGAGGAGGAGGGGGAGAAAAAGGAGGAGGAGGAGAAGAAGGAGGAGGAGAAAAAGGGGGAGGAGGAGGAAGAGGAGAAGGGCTGGATCTGACTCTCTTGCCTGTGGCTGGATTCAGGAAGCCCGTGGGAGGTGTAGGAGCACTTCCTGGCTGTCCCACATGTGCCACAGCCGCTCATGTGTGACACACTGGACCTGTGACTTCACACACGGCCTCCCCGGGGCATTGCCAGCCGCCCTTTTAATAAGCGCTAATTCAATTTTCGGCTTTGCTCCTTGATCCTTTCATGCCACCTCCTGAGCTGCTTTACGCCGACGTCTGCTGATGTCAGTGGCTGCAGGATGGGGAGGAGAGGGACCAGCTGCCAAGGAATGGGCTGGGGGTTCACCTCCAGCCCCAATTTGGGGTGTGCAGATTCCACAGGAGCCTCCTGAATGATGAGAGGAATGTTATGAGTGGGTAGGTACCACGCAGCTGGATCTGGGAGTAGGATTAAAATTTTGTGTCGGCGGTATGAGACATTGTCTGTCATGCTCTGAGGGCAAGATTAGTGAGCTCAGACTTGGCATGAAATTCAGGGAGAAAATCTTATCACACGCCAAAAAATTTTTACCACATGCTCTAATCCTCCTGGGGAAGGCTGAATAACAAACAGCACAGCCTGAAGGGGCCCTGCTTGGCTCTCTCAGTCCGGGTCCTGGACAGCACACCTCTACAAACCCAGCTAATCACCCCCTTTCCAGCCATCACCACTGAGCGGGCCAGAGGCTCGATCCCATGCTTGCTGATGCCAGTGAAATCCTGACCCCGGTGGCTGCGGCGCTGGCCTCGTGCAGGTGGAGCATCCTTTCCCCAGGCTCCCCGGCCTCCTCCCGCCCTGTCTGAGCTCCCACAGGGAGAAGCAGGTGGGAGGAAAGCCAGACAGACATGGAGGAGAAGAATAAACCCTTGGCAGCCTGGTTTCGAGCATACTCAAGAGCAAAGCAAGCACCGGGGAGCACAAGGAGATGCCCCAGTGCTGCCAAACCTCAGCATTTGCCTTGCTGTGGCTCACACCGCTGCCAGGGCTCGTCCTGCAGCTGGTGCTGCCCGAGGCTGGCTGAGTGCTGCTCCAGTTCTGGGGCTGGCCCTCCTCCTCCTCTTCCTCTCACCCTGCACACTGCTGCCTGCCCAAAGGGGATTCCAGGCACCCACAAGTCCTGGACTGGGACAGGAGCTTTAGCCTAGCTATTTCAATTAATTAATAAATTAGTTAATTAATTAATTAAGTCATTCATTCATTCACTCAGACCTGAAATGCCAAAGGCGTGCCCCTGGAAACTTGCAACCTTTCTGCTCTTACCTGTGGTGCATGAATCCAGAGCCAATGTCGCACACCTCCAGGCCCCAGAGGTCTGAGGTTTCAGGTGGCAGTAGGCAGAGGGGTTTTCAGCGGCTACTGCTCTTGGACTCGTAGTCCCCGCTCTAGTGGCAAAGTCCAAATGTAGCACCTCCCCCCATATTAATCTCTTTTTCCTTTTTAAAGTTCACATTACTTAAAGCTGAACCCAGCTGTACCACTGGCTCATCTCTGCATGCAGCGCCATCACTACTCCTGTCGAGACTTGTCTTCTACAAACTGCTTTTTTCTGTCACCGGTCAAAAGTAGCCAAGTGACAGGGCAATGCAATGTGACAGGACCCAGGAGCCTTCCCCTGTGTACCACGTGCATGCACAAGTGCAGACTCTCGAGAGTTCCTTGCTGGACTGTGCTTCAGGACAGCAGCAGGCCACGGCTCAGCCTGGAGAGCAGATGGGTCATTACTTGATGCCATCGGCAGGCTAAGATCTGCACAAATCTTCATGGTCCTTGTGACAGACAGAGCAAAGGCAACTGGCATTATTAATGATGTAAAAAATCTAGAAAACGTAAGAAACCACTTGGGCTGGAGCAATTAATAAAGCAAAAGAGGTTGTGGTTAACCTCCTCGAAGCTGGGAAAAGGGAAGGACACATGTTGCTCTCACCCATGAGTTCATCCTTCAGCCTTTCCCCAGTGCTGCCGCCAGAGGCAGACGTGACATGCCGCTGCAGCAAGGGACAGATCTGCCTTTTTGTGTGAATCCCGGGGTTTGTCTGAGGGATGGAGATGCCTTCCTCAGCTCCAGTGCCTCCCCTGCATGAAGGAGAGGAACAGGCCGCAGCTTTTTTGTGGCATATGTAAGAAGCAACTTTGCTTCTGTCTGAAATGAGGTATGGTAAAAACATTTCAGATCTAGAGGTGAGAGGTAACACAAAGAAAAATCTCTGTGAAAGAATAATCATGGGCAAGACAGACTGAGAGCTTACCAAAAAGCCACAAAGCTCTAGGAGGTTCCTTCTGAGCTTGCCGTGCACCCAAAAGAGTTGCTTAGCATTTACATGAGCATTGCCCTGATTATGCAAATTGCTCATTGGTTTGTGCACCAGGACACCAGCATTTTGTTTGTTTTGCTCCTAGCCCCCAGCCTGCGGGCTAGCGTTTTGTTCCTTTGTGCTGGGAGAGCAGTGAGTGGGCAGGGGACAGCAGGGAGGGTCACAGAGGCAGGACTTGAATTTCAGATCTCCCCCTCCTACCACTTGCACACCTGCTTTGAAAGTGGGGCTTGCTTCTAAGGCAAGCAGGATGGGGCATCTGTCCTCGTTTCTGCTGGGGTAGAGTTAATTGTCTTCCTAGCAGCTGGTATAGTGCAGTGTTTTGGATTTAGAATGAGAACAACGTTGATAATACACTGGTGTTTTAGTTGTTGCTCGGTAGTCAAGGACTTTTCGGCTTCTCACACCATGCCAAGTGCACAAGAAGTTGGGAGGGGGCTCAGTGGGACAGCTGACCCAAACCGGCCAAAGGGATATTGCATACCATATGATGTCATGTTCAGTATATAAAGCTGTGGGAAGAAGAAGGAAGGGAGAAGGGGGATGTTCAATGTGATGGTGTTTGTCTTCCCAAATAACAGTTATGCGTGATGCAGCCCAGCTTTCCTGGAGGTGGCCGAACACCTGCCCGCTGATGGGAAGTAGTGAATGAATGCCTAGTTTTGCTTTACTTGCATGCACAGTTTTTGATTTACCTGTTAAACTGTCCTTATCTCAACCCACGAGTTTTCTCACTTTTGATCTTCCAATTCTCTCCCCCATCCCATGGGGCGGCAGAGTGTGCAAGCTGCTCTGTGGTGCTTAGTTGCCAGCTATGGTTAAACCACTAAAGCATCTCAGGAAGGTGGTCATGGATAATAATGCACTTCATAATTATTGCAGCGGTCTCCTATGGGCTGGGTACTGATGTGAGTGTCCCCCAGTGCAGCCATCCAGGTCAGGCTCACGGCACAGGCATGCTCATCCTCTAGCACCGTGTCCATCCTCCCTCAGGCTGCGAGCAGAGCAAGAAGGTACAGAGATACTGACCCCATCAATCAGCCTGTGCCACTGGCAGCCTGAGAATTGCCTCAGTGCTGGGTGAAAGCCATCTTTGCCACAGCTACGTGTTTTGGTAAATCTGTTGGGGAAGCAGTTTCAGTGGGCTGGTCAAGGAAACCAACTTCCCACATCCATTGATGATACAATATAGGGGAAAAAAAAATCCACATTTCTTTTCAAGATTCATTTGGGATATTAGGAAATTCTACTGAGAATGTCCAGAGCCAAGAGAAAAAAAAATCCTAACAACTTCCTTCCTGCAAATATACCAAAGAAAACAATAACACTAGCCAAATATTAGATATATGTGGCATCCTAACAGAAAAGATTGGATTTTTTGTAACATACTTTCAGCTTCTAGCCCTGATTCTGCTCCTGGAGACATGCAAGAAAGCCTTTAAACCAGCAAGACCCTTGAAGTCTCTCAAAATTCCTTGCAAAACCCCATTTTATGCTACAATTCAGTGACAAACTATGCCAGTTTCAACAATTTTTCACTGCAGTCTACTCTCAGTAGTGTTCTTGGACTGGACACTGCCTTCATAAATTCAATAGCAATACTCCGGTTGAATCCAGGGCCCACAGGCTAAGTCTCAGCAATTAGTGCCACTGATATATTCACATACATATTTACCACAAGGGTACAGAACCCTCAGCAGACACTATGCAAATAATGTATAGTAATAAATGCAAATGCCCCACTTGAATTTACAACATCAATATTCATACTCTGACAAATAATACCTTCTTTAGTCAATTAGCACATAGTTATTAATGGCCAGTAAAAAGGGCTGCAGCTGTATACAAACAAACATTTCCCTTTGTAGGAAACCAGCAGCAACAATACCAGAAAAAGTGCTACTTCCTTAGAGAAAACTGAGCTTTGAAATGCCTGCAGGGAGCATATTTTGTGTGCAAGTACCGAACTTCCTATCTTGAAATATGTAATTATCTGGGGAAACCACCTTATTATTATTATTTTTTGGTTTTACATGTCTGAACTTTTTATTTTTCGGTGAACCTTTTTTGCACGGAAAATTTAGCCTGAAAGCCAATAGGGCTGCATCTCCTTTGAAATCCCAGCTCCCAGGCTTTCTAGAGTGTCTGAGAGCTGCAGTCTCATGTGTCCACAACCAGGTGAGCATTCGTCCCCAGCAAGGTGAGATGCTGCCCTAGATTTTCTGGTAGCATTGTTATTTCTCATTGACAAGCTCGCTGGCCAAATCAGACGGTGTCACTGCTCCCTAGATGCTGTGAAACTCAAATCCTTCGTAAATGTACATTTATAGGACTGAAGTATGGACAGTCCTTATGTAATGGTCCACTGACACTGCACTGTCAGACCACCTCATCTGCCACCACCAAGGGGGAAGAAAAGGAAAGCAACAGTGGTTTGAAATCATCATTTTCTCTAAGAGGGAGAAAATTTCCTAAGGGATGAAGTGCATCACTAACTGGATATGTTATCAGGCCAATTTCTGCCTAGTTTATTTCCCTTCTCCTCCTTGAAACCTAACAAAAAAGCCACACGTTTTGCAATGATATTTATTTGGTTACTAGCATAAAATGCAGAATACCGGAAAATGTCCTGGACCTGACACTTTGGCAGTTCAGTGGCCCCAGAAACACGTGGCCTGCTAGCATGGAACAAGCTCTACTAATACCCCAAATCAACTGGGATGAGCCCTGGTGTCATCTTCATCTGCTCAGTCTCCAAGCGACGGAGGAGCTGACTCTACTTTCACAGCTCCCTCTGAATTTTTAACCCAGTGGGCAGTCAGGTTGATCCAGCATGGTTTACCCTTGGTCAACCCTTGCTGGCTGTTCCCAACCACCTTCTTCTCCTTCCTGTGTCTGGAAGCATGCTTCAAGACGACTCACTCCATGATTTTCCCAGGGAATGACATGAGGCTGACTGGGATGTTGTCTCCTGGATTGTCCTTCTGTCCTTTTCTGAAGATGGGTACAATGTTTGCCTTTCTCTGGTCGCTGGAGGTCTCCCTTGATCTCCACAACCTTTCAAACATGATAAAGACCAGCCTTGCAAGAACAACAGCCATCTCCGTCAGCACCCTTGGGTGCAGCCCAGTGGGTCCCATGTGCAGGACGTTCTCTGAAGCAAACCCAGACTCTACCTTCATGCACTGCTGATTGGTCTCCTCCCCATTCAAACCTTTCTCTAAGCATAAAGGCCTGGAAGATCCTGGTGAAGACTGAGAAGGCAATGTGTGCCTCAGCCTTACCTGTCTTCGCTGTCACTAAATCACCCGCCTCATTCAGCAGTGGTGCCCATTTTCCTTATTCAGCCTTTTATTACTAATGTAGACTCTCCTCGTTGATCTTGATGCCTCTGGAAAGTGTCAGCTCTAGGTGAGCTTTGTGTTTTCTGGCACCACCCTACAAACCTGGGCAGTGTTTCTAAACCCCTTCTTCATAGCCCACCCTTGCCCGCACCTCCTGTTACTGCCTTGGAGGCCAGTGGTGAGTTCCCAGTTCATCGGTTATCCACAGTTATTGCTCCGCTGCACACGGGGTAGACCCAACAGCTGCCTTCTAATGGAAAGAGAGCGAGAAACATATAATTTGCATAAATTAGCTCCTAAATTAAATTGTAGCCTCGTAAAGTACCACTGCAGCACATAGCTAACTCTTATAGCCCTGTGAAACCTAGCCAGAAAGCTAGCCAAATGCATTTTAGAACAACACATGAAAAGGGCACTGAAGGAGATGCAGCAAAATTTATCCCCTTTTTTCATTCCTCTATGCTCAGTGCTCCTCTTCTGCCCACTGGCTGAAGTCAGAGATGTCTGATAGAGAGCACTGTAAGATGAGATGTAAAGGTCCGCTCGCAGCTAATTTACAGTAACAGGAAAAAAGCACATTATATCCAATTCAAAATGCTGACTCTGCCTGCCCTGCAGAGCCTCTTCAGCTATATAATTACAGATCAAATATCATGTTCATTCAGAACTTACCAGATCAATAGCCTACAGCTTCCCTCTGCAAGTTCATTCCTAGACCTGAGCTTAAAGCAAGCTGATGAGTCCTTCTCCTGTGACCTGAAGCCCTGAAGGTTCCTGAGGGAGGATCAAAGAAAGGGCATAACAGCTAGGAGGCAAGAGGACATCCGGCATCCAGGGATGAAAATCCATTTGTTAAAATGCCTTAGCAAAACAAAACATAACAAAAAAACAAAAGCAAACAAAAAACCCAACAAACAAAGCAAACCAAAAACCACCAACAAACCAAAACCACCAAGCAAAAAGCAAGCAAATGACCCTTTCCCCTCACCCCTGAGCAATGAACTTTTAGATCCTTCACATTTCTCCGATGGGTAGTTTCTCTAGCAGGGCGCAGTGCATACACAGCACAGCTCTTATTACAGCAATGAAAAATCTCCCAGGTGATTTTATAATGTGGAGGAGTCTGAGTTTAGGACCTTTTTCTCTTGCCGTTTCTTCTGCAAGCAGATTGCTTGTGGGGAAAAAAGCTGCCTGAATGAAGAGAGAGAGAACTACCTGCAAAAGCAACTTTATGTAAATGGTGCTCCTGTGCTCGCTGGCTAGGGGAGAGTTTCTGCCATAAAGTTTATGGACTTCCAAGTAAAATGATAGAGGCTTGGAAAGGGGTTGTTGAACCTGACATGGTCCAGCAAGTAAGGTGAGCCCAGGTACACATGGAGAGGCACAACTGATGGGGCTGGAGTAAGGCGGCTTGCTGGGGGAAAACCATGGGTAAAATCAAAATATGCCATGAAACAAGCATGTCAGGTGAACGTCAACTTTTTTAACATCCAGCAGAGTTCTTCTAAGAGTAAATAAAGCCTTTGCATGTGAGAATCCCAAAAGCTCAAAAGTGGAGCTGCTCCAGACCTCAAGGAGGAGGCGTAGGGCTGAAGGACTCGTCTAGACCCTGCAAGAGATGTAGCTGGGGAAGAGCTCTCTGTGAATTGAGGCGTGTAAGAGACTTTCCCAGGACAAAATTAAGCACAAATTTTGGCCGCAGCCTTCCATGGGGGTACATCAGTGGGTTCATGTGGGAGCCAAGTATCCATGGATTCCCCCTGGACAGTCCTGGTTTATCAATCAGGCCCAGGTGAGCTAGGCTTTGGGGAAGACTTGCCAAGCCCCTGTAGCTCAGCTTTGCACAAAGGCAAGGGAAGGCGTAGAGGAGAGGCCCTGCCTCTGACCACTGGTCTGACTACCATGGCAGTTTCACCACATGACACATTCAGCAAAGATCCCCATCAATCCTCTTGCAGTCCCTCTCCAAGATGCACCTCCATTCCCCACACTGTAACACACCACCCCAGCTCATGACAGGACCATACTCTATAGAGCAGCTGTGTCAAATCCATTTTCACCAGGGGCCACATCGGCCTCATGGTTGCCTTCAAAGGGCCAAATGTAATTTTAGGGCTGTATAAATGTAACTGATCCTGTTACAGAGCCATGTTATGGAGATCCAGGAAGTCCATTCCATTAAAAAAAAAAACCCAAACCCACAACAAACAAACAAACAAACAAACAAACCAAAACAAAACCCCAAACCAAAAAACACCAACACCAAAACAATCCAAAACTTGCAAATCAAAGTGCTCTCAGTTCTGTGTCCTGTCTCAGGGCAGAGCCTGACAGGTGCTGGTGGGGTGTCCCCTCGCAGAGCAGGAGGGAGCACTGCAGCTCAGGGCCAGAGCAGTGAGCCTGGTCCTGGCACATATCGCCACTGAACGCTTTGCCTTGCAAAACCGCGGCCAGAGGGTCTAATTCGGCCAGCTGCTCCTCCATTATAGGTGATAATGCAGGAGGTGGAGCGATTCCAGGTTGCCTGTCAGAGCTCAGGGCAGGTTTGCCAAACTGGCAGCGAGAGCCAAGCTCCTCTCCTGCACGCTGCCTTCTCCTCAGTGCAAGTGGAGCAGGTTGGAGCCAGGGAACACCACGGCTTTGGAGACCCTCTCCTGACATGGTCCCCTCACCGGCAGCACCATTTCTGCCACAGAAAACTGCATGTTCACTGGTCATCTTTTACAGCAAGCTAGTGCTTTAGAAATATTTTTCTTTTCACATACAACTTGCAGAGTAGCATTCCGGCTTGGAGGATGATGGACTGTATTAATGGGACTCTAGCATCCCTTCAGTGTCTGGTTCTTACTTTCCCTCCAACAGTGTCAGTCAACACTTCTCAAAACATGGCTCAGGAGAGATTATGTGACGACAGACGTCATCACTGCTCACAACTGCACACTCTGTTTTGTGCTTTTTCCTCTCCTTTTTTTTTTTTTTTTGCCTCCTGCCAAGTTATCCTAAGAGAGGCAGTTTCTGACTGGCGGTGTGAAATGTTACCTTTATCACTTCTCCACAGCACCAGCAGTATTACAGGTTGTCAGTCTAAAAAAAGCAGCATTGTTTGACTCTGCAGAGCTGGCGTTGCAGCAGCAGCGCAGGCTCACTGCGTCAGGCTCCAGAGGTGGAAAGGGCCCCATTAGGTGTTGACATGAATGCAGTGCGGTTCACCCTAGCCAACTCTTGCAAAGCTGAGTCCACTCAGACGTTAAATGTATAAATATAGATCCACGCAAAGGCAGTGCCGTTCAGCCAAGACACACATACACCGGTCTGCCCCCCTCCTAGGATATGAGCAGAAAAGTGGAGGGAGATTGCTCAGTGCTGAAGCATCACCAGTGACGCAGGTCTCTAAGTGGGTCAGATGGAAAAGTGATATTAATGAGTTTACGTGAGAAGTTTGGAAAAAAAAACCCATCCAATGGTGAAGGTGAAGACAAAACCACGTGTTTTTAGTATGCTGGGTTAGTTAGTAAGCAAAAGGGTACAAGCCTTTCTCCCTTCGTTTTTTATTTCTTCACTACAGATATGAAACAGATGGGGAGAAAGGGAGGACAGGCCCAGTTGGGGATTATTTAAAAGCAGCAACAACTAAAAAGTTTCCATAGTGAAATTTGATTCTTGCAGAGAGCGTGCGTGCACTGGCTCCTGGCTATCTCAGGGCAATCAGCTGAGCGCACGGCGCGCTTGTTACCTCCACGCAAGCCTTCCCTTTGCTGAGATGTCATTGCAGAGAGGCCCACAATTCAAGGAGTGTCGCAGGAGGCACTATCTGGATTTATGGCTGCCATATTTCAGGGCTGTGTGAGAGGTGCTAGCAGTTTCTAATGATTTCTCTGCAAAATGAAGCAAACTGAAGGCACTGATGTTAGTATCCCCATCTGTCATCTTAAAAAGACAGAGCTACTGCCCAACTGTCTTTTTTTCAGCAACAGGCCACACTGAATATTGTCAAAAGCAATCATTTCCCCTGCTAAACCTTTCCTTAGGGCTACAAAATTTCTATCTGTGAAGAATACAGGCGAAGCTAAAATAAAACAGCATAACAATAAAGACTCAGAATCAGAACCATGGAGATCAGCTAGTCCACTCCCATCCCGCTCCAAAGGCAGGGCTATAGCCAATGTGAGATCAGCTCAGCCATAATTACTGGCGCCTTTAAACCTTCAAAGAGAGTCTACCTCTTCTGGGCCACTTGTTTTGCCAAGTCACCAAATTAAAAAATGGGCCAACCTCTTTGGTGCACCAGAAGCGTGTCTGTTACTCTTTCTGGGTCAAGGCAGAGGTGATACCATGGCCAGTGAAGTGCATTGGGAAGTGTTGGTCCCATCAGATCTTGTGAGAGCTGTGTCACTTGGTTATCCCCAAGGTACAGGGAGACCTGATGCCCTTAGAGTCTTGTCGAAGTGTGGTGGTCCTGGAAGCAGCCTGGTCTCCATAGCAACACCATGTTCTGGCTGTTTCCCAGCTCTACACCTTGAGCAGGTGGGCTCAGTGCTGCAAAGGTACCAAGGGTGATGTCTGGGGTCAGAAAGTACAGGAGAGGCCATGCACTGAGCTGCAGATAAAGCAGTCCTGGATTTGAGGGAGCAAGAGGCAAGGCAGATATACAGGTTTTGAGGTTACTGAGTGGGAATTCACAGCTCTGCAGAGTGAGGAATGGGCAGCATCAGTTGCAATGGACTACCCTGATGTTAATGGGAAAGAGACGAAGAGACGGAGGGCTGAAGGCAACGATAACTGCAGCCTGACAGCAGCCCAAAGACCAAGTCCTGCTAACCCAGGGAGGAAGCATGTCCCCTCAAGAAGATAATCTCATCAGAGGAAGCCCACACCAGAACCTGCACCATTGTGCTGCCTGTCATCCCCAAACTGGACGCACCATGCAAATCCTGCAAAGTGACAGCTATGTCTTTGCAGACAGCATTGTGTGATTGCAGAGTCCCCCTAGGCTGTCCCAGGACACTCCAAAGGCTTTGTTGCTGCACCTCCCCACCTAGACATCCCTCAACAATTTAACGTAGCCCTAGCTCATGCATACGTGCAAGTTGCTGGGGTCCATATAGATGTAACCTATCTGTAACAGTGCTGCCTAGTGATTTTTGCCATGCTGTGCATACACACAACCATATCCTGGAGCTGGAGCAGAGCCACTCAAGGAGCCTGGAAGATGCCTGCAGTTTTGTGTAAGCCCTGAAATGCCACCTGAAAAGCAAATTAAATTGGTACCTTTCAGAAGCAGAGAGTGCTGACTCAGCTGGTCTTTGCTCCCCTGTACTCTTCCCCTGCAGACTACCTAGTTTGTTTCTGCTCTTTGTAAGTGCTCTGGGTCTATTTCACCTCCCTTGTCTGTCTCCAGCTGCATGGGTACGTCCTTCGCCTTTTCAAAGTGCTCACACACAAGCCCCATGTGCTCACCAATGATGGCACAGCCCACATCCCAGGGTTGGAGCTGGTCCACTTTGCTCGTTTCTCTGCACCTCACTTGATGACACACAGCAGGGCTTCCAGTGTCTGCTATACGTGCCGTCATTGCAGGGGAGCTAAGGGAGACAAGGACCCTTCATGCTAAGCCTTGAGAATTTGAGTCTTGTAGACACACAGTCGAAGGTCACTGCCTGCCACGGATTGAAACGCCACCTGGGACTCCAAGAGAGAACCTTTTCCAGTGATGTCTCTGAGTGATAAATTCATCAGTTGACTAGAAAAAAAAATCACAGCTAAATTTCAAGAGATATTTGGGAGCAGACACTCTTAAGTAGCACTGGTAGCAAGTGACCCAGTAAGAGTCTCATTATGTCCAATAAGTTACTCCCTGAAAAGCTCCCAGAGCTCTTATTATCTCTGGAGTGAGACGCAGAAGTGGTCTGATCTTTTACAGAGCTTACAGGAGGATTCAGCTCTTCGTTTCAGATTAATTACCTTTCTGAAAATAAAATTCATATCAGAAGCCTGGAAGAAAATAGAAGGTAAATACTCAATCAAAGTGATGCAAAATTAGGGGAAAATCCTGTCATGCCACTGTTTGCAGTAGGAGGACTCTAGCCTTATGCTGGTTGAAATCAGAGGAAAATTCTCCATCTCTCCTTGTGGGGAAAGACCCCCCTCCAGCAGACACTTCAGTTGGATTAAAATTTTAACTGAGAACATTTTCCGAGGAAGGAGAATAATACCTTCATTAATGTATGTACCTTACATCTGAAATCTCATTGGCTTTGAATTAGCCATGCATTCACTGTCCCTTTTGGCCTGATACTCTTTTGTGTGAGATTATTTATTTTATTTCTATTTCTAAGAAGCTTTATGTAATAAGGTGTTAAGCTCGAGATAGTTTAAACTAATATTTGATTGTGGAAAAGGGTAATATCACTGAATACGGTTAAAAGTGAGTGCTTATAAAATTAAAAATTGTTCCTGCTCCGCTTTGGCAGATTAGAAACTATTGTGAAACTATAATAGGATTTCTCTCTCTGTCTTTTTCTCTCGGGCTTTAGCTTTCCTCTCAGAAGAGCAGAGGCAGGCGACAGACAGCGTACTCAGCCTGATGTCCAAACACTGGAGAAGCACACGTGAGATTTGGGATCAAAAATCCCTCACAGTGGGTTACCACTTCGTCTGTAAGGAGCAAACAAGCAGGAGACCCAGTTAAGCCAAATTACAGCACTGAGGCCTGAGCGCTGAGGCAAAGAGCGGGCAGCCCTTTTGAACACGGCAGCCTGCCCGAATGTGCCTAGCGAAGTGAATAACCATTTCCGAATGCTCTGGTTGAATGCGAGCTGCGACGTAAGTGAAACATGGATGGGTAATTCAGAGACAGCATTTTTGAGAGCCAAAGCCCCGGCTGGGAAGAGAAGAGTGATTTGTTCACTCCCAAGCACGATCACCTGCTTGCCTCTCCTCTCTTTCTTGTGACGAGAGGCTGCCCAGCAAGTGCTGCTGCAGAAGAGAGCCGCTCCTCCTGATTTCTCCGGCGATTGCTGTGGCAGGCAAACAGCGTCTGTCCCCTTGCTAAGCAGGGGCTGATCCCCCGCACCATGCACAGATGCCTGTAGACACCCAGCACCCCATCCCTGGCCACGGCTTGTGGGGGGAGCAGGGGCTGTGGGCACAGGGGACCGCACAGCTTGAAGCTGACTTCTCACAACAGCGCCAGCACAGGAGGCTGGAGAAGTGAAATTCCTGTATGAGACCATCTTGGGACTGCGTTTCATGATTTTTCATGATGAAAAAATAAAGAGTAGTGGTAAACCAAAGTCAGCCTGACTTCAGTGCCAAGGTAGGAGCTGCTGCTCTGGGTGCAGGCAGGGACACTCTGTTGGCCACCCCTCCAGCAGCAAGGGGCTGTGCCTCAGAGTGGCATTTGGTCCTACAAAAGGAAACCTTGTTTACTCTAGGAAAACTAAATGTCCCAAACCTCCACCTGTTGCAGCCATCGTGTGAAACCAAATATCAGCGAGACCTGATGTGGCAGAAAAGATGCCAGCAGCCTGCCATCACAGCTCACCTGATGCCACCTGAACCTGCCCCTGGAAGGTGACTCCTCTCGCCATTACTCACAAGTGCCACAAGGACTGCTTTCCACTTTCAGGTGTGTGTGAGGAGCCATTAAGTGAAACCCATTTTTCTTACCAGAAGATGGGGTGACCTCATTACCCTGAGGCACAACGGTAGAAAAAAAGGGGGCAGCTTCTGGCATGCCACAAAAGGGTGAAAAGGGACCCCCCTTCCTCTGCAGCAGGAGAGGTGTGGGCAGCTCCAGGGGTCTAAGCTCTGTCCTTGCTGGGCAGGGGAGCAAGAACAAGCAGTGCCTGAACCCAGATGACGCAGCAAGTGGGATGGCCACAGCCTGAGCAGACTGTCTCTGTCTCTTAACTTCTTAGTAGTGGGTTGCTTTTTACAGTGTGGGGCAGCAATAACTTAAGCTTTAGGTCGAGAGAAGTTCTCCTTCCCCCCTGGTGAGACCTCATCTGGAATATTGTGTCCAGTTCTGGGCCCCTCAGTTCAAGAAGGACAGGGAACTGCTGCAGAGAGTCCAGCGCAGGGCCACAAAGATGATTAAGGGAGTGGAGCATCTCCCTTATGAGGAAAGGCTGAGGGAGCTGGGTCTCTTTAGCTTGGAGAAGAGGAGACTGAGGGGTGACCTCATCAATGTTTATAAATATATAAAGGGTGGGTGTCACGAGGATGGAGCCAGGCTCTTCTCGGTGACAACCAACAGTAAGACAAGGGGTAATGGGTTCAAGCTGGAACACAAGAGGTTCCACTTAAATTTGAGAAGAAACTTCTTCACAGTGAGGGTGACGGAACACTGGAACAGGCTGCCCAGGGAGCTTGTGGAGTCTTCTTCTCTGGAGATATTCAAAACCCGCCTGGACGCCTTCCTGTGTAACCTCACCTAAGTGTTACTGCTCTGGCAGGGGGATTGGACTGGATGATCTTTTGAGGTCCCTTCCAATCCCTAACATTCTGTGATTCTGTGAAGCTGTTCACAAGGGTGAGTGACTGAGCATGATTATTCCCATTTTGCAGACAGGGAAGGAAGGGAAGATCAAAGTGACTTGCTGCCAGCCATGCAGCTAGCCCATGACCAGCAGGTTAAGCGTGCATGTCCCCATTGGTGTGCCCAGCCCTCAGCACCTGCCTCCCGGGGAGAGTGGCAGGGAAAAGAGTGGAGAAACTCAGTCCTGCGACCCCAGCCCTGAAGCATTGCAAGAAGATACACACTGGTGAGATGCTCGCTCTGCTGGGCCGTCCACATCCCACTGCTGGCAGAAAGACCCAGCTGGGATGGACTCAGCCTACCTCCACCCCAAAAAGCAGCCTTCCCATGCCTCAGGTGATCCTCTCCATAAGAGGAGGGGAACAGGGTAGGGGAAACAAGGGAAGTGACAAAACAATATTATCCCTGCTTCAGCCCAGTATCAAAGCAAAGCAAATTCATCCTATATGCTGGAGCCCTCTTCAGAGAAATGAGCTTAAGTGCTTATTTTGTGAGATGACAACATTTAGAGTTCAAACGCAGTCGTGCAGAGTCTTGATAGTATCTTTCTACAGTGTTATTTGCCTGCTCAGTACCAGTCAGTGGAAATAATGTAAGATTTTTAGTACTGCCCTGGCCATGTTTTTTCCAAAGAGAACCTGTACAGCAAATGTGACTCCCCATTTCAAAAGCACCTGCAGCAGCCAGTGGAGAAGGCAGGCAGGCTGTTTGCCTTCCTGAAGCACCTTCGTCTCTAAAATACCTCCCAGTGCCTTGCAGTGTTCCTGTGTCCCCCCGTGACAGCTCCTCGGTAGGAACAGCATGGTGTGGAGACCAGAGTGAGGTCTGCATGTCCCTGGCCGGCCACCCCACTTCCCATGGATGGAGCAGGCAGCTCAGCTGGCACCAAGGGTTCAGAAGGAGCGTCAAGGGGTAACGCAGGAAAACAATTTTGCAGTACAAGTCCTGAGTAGTGAATGTAGCTTGTTTGTATAGCAGATTTTATCACTATGCAATGCCTTTGAAGTTGTGGTAGCAGAGTGGGACAGGTGATGCAATATCTCATATTAGCAAAGTCCAGGGGGAATGACTGGCCTTAAAGTCTCCAGGTAATGCTCTGGTTTCTGTTTCCTCCCCAGCTACCTGATTATTGAGATCTGGTAGAAAGACCCGGAAGGTGTTAAAGCAACTGCAGCTCCTGGCTCCTTAGCCTGCTCTCGAACAACAGGCCCCTGGTCAGACAGAGCAAGGGCTCAGCTATTTTGGTGGATGCCAACAGGCAGGCAGGGCTTCCCCATGCACTTAGGGCGCTGCCAGGCCTCTTCTCAGCTCAGCTTTTGCTATGTGCTACCCATGGTAGCAAACACTTCCTGAAACCGTGGGAGGGTTAAATGGAAGGCTGGTCCCAAAAATCCTTCTTTTGGAAAGGGGTGACCTACAGAGAATAATGAATGCCAGCGGAGAGACATGCAGGCAACGTCAAGTGACATGTGATACAAAAATTATGATGGCTGAGAAGGGTCCAGAACAGGCAAGTGCTGAAGATGTTAAAGCAAACAGGAACATTTCAGGCAAAAGGGAAATATGAAGCTTGCCAGGGAGCTGCAGAACTAGAGGTCCGTAGATGAGCTGCTGCAGAGAGAAGGATCTCTTTGGTTTGTTGCAGAGGATGTTTGGAGAAGTATTTTCATGCCGGATATATGATTTTCAGGTAAAAAAATGCTGAGCCTCCATCAGGAATTGAGGTACCAAAAGAAGGGAACTGGCCCAAACCAATATATTGAATAACAAGTTGCGGGGACCCAAAATTTTAAAAGAATCCTCCAGGAATTGAATACCATGTTACATCTAGAAATTTGACCAATGAAAAAATGATACATTGATAAGTTTTTCCAAAGGGATAAATAAATGTAACAGCTAAACTGATAACAAAATCTGCAATGTCTCTTTAAAGTGTATTATTTTAACAGAGAACCAAAACCAAAAAAAAAATCTTTCACTCATCTGTAAAAAGAATGCCAGTGTAACTATACAGCCTAGTGAATCTTACTGCAGGCTTGGGAAAACTGGACAAAAGGGTAATTAAAATATAGTAATTAACAGCATATACTAGTTCAACACAAACAGACTGGCAGAACTTCAGTACATCTGAATTCTCTCACCAGATGTACCATGAGTAGCTGAAGAAAAATACCAATGCCAAGCTGAATATTAGAAGGTGTCTGACTAAGATCCCAAGGTACACCAAGATACTGGCCTGGTGAAAAGTGCAGCAATAACATAGACCGGAACCAGAGTGATGTGACGGGACGTGTGGCAAAGGCATGAAGTTTAATGGGATTGTCAGTATGGAGGGGCACTAACGTCTGAGGAGGAGGCAGAGGAAATCCATGGATTCAGCCAGCCAGTTAACTCCACCCCAAACTATTAGGAAAGTGGGCGCTTGGCGTTCCCTGCCTGGCAGCCAGGCTTTCAGATGGGTCTGTGCAAGCAAGTAGGGGCCACAATGCTGGAGAACAGCTGAGGCTGCACATTGTAAGGAGAGAAATTAATCTAGGCAATAGTTGATCTGTTAGCTTAACCTCAGGAGTATGACAATCATCTGACTAATTTTGAAGGGAGGAATAATGAAAGATGTAGAGTTTAATACAGAATGGTATAAAATGCAACGAGGTTACTAAAAATAGATCTGACCTGACTAACTCAATGTATTTTTGATAAAAATAGCTGAGATTCCAGACAAGAAAATACCATGGATCTCATCTAGCCAGCCCCCTCTCCCGTAATTAGTGAAGGAGTGGGTTAGTAAGAATTAAGAGAGTAAGGAGTAGGCCAAGGATGAGATGCCTACAGATTGCACTGAAAGCCCTCTCTGTTACCAGCTGCAGCTTTTACACTCCAAACGAAGGCTCAGACACCTCCGTGTGGATGCTCATCTTGGGGGAAATCAGTTGTGCTGCTTTGCATCTGTCTGCGTGGGTGCCCATCTCTCGCGTAGCCTGTAAAGTCCCCGCCGGCAGTGTTGGGGACCTCCGCAGCCACCCAGTCCCACCTCCCACCACCTTTGGCCCACAGGAGGTACCACTTCGCAGATGGCATGTTATCATTGGGAAAGAAAATATCCGATGGCTAATTAAAATTTCCTAGCGATGACTAAATCCACAACAACCCCTCTTAAGTTGTTCCAATGATAACGAATTAATCTTGCCGTTACCATGGCAGGGTTTCGGTCACTGCCTTTTCACCAGATGCCCACAAAAAGCAGCTTTTGCTTTGCCGCTGAGGGGAAAGGTGGGTTTTTACCCACCCAGCAAGCCTGTGCTGTGGGGCTTTAGCCTTCTGCTGCTGAGGGCTGGCAGCTGGCTGGGCTTGGCAGGAGGACACCAGGCTGAAGTCAGCACTGCCAGCATCCAGGCTGAGAAATCGGGTTGGCACCAAGCGGGTCGGCATCTCTCCGTGCCTGGCCAGGCGCTTCCTCTGACGTCCTCTGCTCTCGCCTTCCCCTCCCGCAGGTTTCCCTGCGCACACGAGCAGCAGCCACTGCTCTGCTCTGCCTTGGGATTGATTATTTCCCTCTCTCCAGCCTCATCCATTAATGACGCACGTTGATTTGAATGCTGTTGCTTTTTACTTCTCCCCATCTCTCTCTTTTTTTTTTCCTGTTCCTCTGATTTTTATGATGCATGAAGTCAGGGTTGTCATTATTCTGTATTTGCATGGATTAAGCTGCCTTCATCATCTATTAGCTTCCAAATGATAAGAGCTCACATGCAGGCTCCTTCATAATGTATGCTGCCTCTGCCCGTCATTCCTGATTGCTTCTGGCCCGTATTCTAGCTCTAGGAGCCAAACGGCTGTCTTATGCAGAAATGCCTCAAAAATTATTTTTTTAAGATGTTCTTTTCAGAAAAGGAGATGTGTTTTCTTCCACGTTTGTCTGTCTTGGCTGCCTCTTTCTGCATTACCAAACTGTTCAGGCTTCCTCTTGATTTTTTGCAATTTCCTTTTTGGCCCAGTGAAAGAGTTATACATGAGGTGAAACAACCTGATCTATCTGCTGATCTCCTTCTATTTGCATGGCTAATGTCACAGATACCTTGGGTAGTGGTGGTTCTCAAGTCTTTTACAGTAATTAATGTCCTACCTTCCCACCTTAAAATACTTCCTGCTATTTACTCAGCTTGTTGGTTTAAAACCAGATGGGATGCACCCGCAGGTGCTGAGGGAGCTGGCTGAAGTCATTGCTGGACCACTCTCCATCATCTTTGCCAAGTCTTGGGAAACGGGAGAGGTGCCTGAGGACTGGAGGAAAGCAAATGTCACTCCGGTCTTCAAAAAGGGCAAGAAGGAGGACCCGGGCAACTATAGACCGGTCAGCCTCACCTCCATCCCTGGGAAAGTGATGGAACACCTTATCCTTGGTGCCATCTTAAGACATATCAAGGATAAGAGGGTCATCAGGGACAGTCAACACGGCTTCACCAAGGGGAAGTCGTGTTTGACCAACCTCATAGCCTTTTATGAAGACGTAACAAGGTGGATTGACGATGGCAGAGCAGTGGATGTGGTCTACCTTGACTTCAGCAAAGCATTTGACACCGTCTCCCACAGCATCCTCACGGCAAAACTGAGGAAGTGTGGACTGGACGATCGGGTAGTGAGGTGGACTGCAAACTGGCTGAAGGAAAGAAGCCAGAGAGTCATGGTCAGTGGGGCAGAGTCTGGTTGGAGGCCTGTATCTAGTGGAGTGCCTCAAGGGTCAGTTCTGGGACCAATACTGTTCAATATATTCATCAATGACTTGGATGAGGGAATTGAGTGCACTATCAGCAAGTTTGCTGATGACACCAAGCTGGGAGGAGTGGCTGAGACTCCAGAGGGCTGTGCTGCCATCCAGCGAGATCTGGACAGGCTAGAGAGTTGGGCGGGGAAAAATTTAATGAAATATAACAAGGGGAAATGTAGAGTCTTGCATCTGGGCAGGAACAACCCCAGGTTCCAGTACAGGTTGGGGAATGACCTATTAGAGAGCAGTGTAGGGGAAAGGGACCTGGGGGTCCTGGTGGACAGCAGGATGACCATGAGCCAGCACTGTGCCCTTGTGGCCAAGAAGGCCAATGGCATCCTGGGGTGTATTAGAAGGGGGGTGGTTAGTAGGTTGAGAGAGGTTCTCCTTCCCCTCTACTCTGCCCTGGTGAGACCTCATCTGGAATATTGTGTCCAGTTCTGGGCCTCTCAGTTCAAGAAGGATAGGGAACTGCTGCAGAGAGTCCAGCGCAGGGCAACAAAGATGATGAAGGGAGTGGAGCATCTCCCTTATGAGGAAAGGCTGAGGGAGCTGGGTCTCTTTAGGTTGGAGAAGAGGAGACTGAGGGGTGACCTCATCAATGTTTATAAATATATAAAGGGTGGGTGTCACGAGGATGGAGCCAGGCTCTTCTGGGTGACAACCAACAGTAAGACAAGGGGTAATGGGTTCAAGCTGGAACACAAGAGGTTCCACTTAAATTTGAGAAGAAACTTCTTCTCAGTGAGGGTGACGGAACACTGGAACAGGCTGCCCAGGGGGGTTGTGGATTCTCCTTCTCTGGAGACATTCAAAACCCGCCTGGACGCCTTCCTGTGTAACCTCACCTAGGTGTTCCTGCTCTGGCAGGGGGATTGGACTAGATGATCTTTTGAGGTCCCTTCCAATCCCTAACATTCTGTGATTCTGTGATTCTGTGATTCTGTGAAATGTGATTAAAGAAGAGAAAAATAGGCTATCCTAGGCACAGAGTTAGAGAGACAGAGAAATCCAGGAGAACAGACAGAGATGATTGACAGAAGAGTCCTTTCCCCCCTTTCCCTAGCTCCTGGGATCCAGTGGATTTGTCTCCACTATAGAAGCTGCTGTGTTGGAGTGCGGTTGTATGCCCAGCAACCTTTAAACATGGAAATACCCTTGAACTCTGTAATGGCCAAGGTTTGAGTGACAAGGGAAAAAGCCAAGATGAGAGCATAGTGGGTGTTGCCTGGCAGGCTGGAGCTCCAGTAGGGAGTTTGCAAGTGCTCAGTGTCAAACTGGGGTTGCTGGTGGTTTTCTCATCAAATCCTGGTCTGATATCACTTCCATTTATGGATATTTTATGCATGGAATGCAATGAGGGCTTTGAAGTTGGTAATAAAACAGCTTCACCTTTCATTTTGGTGCATGTTCAAGTCAATAAACACGATTCCACAGAATTTCATCAAGCGGTCAATGCCATGCAGACCTGGAGGAAAATAGTGAGTGTCAGGCAAGAAAAAGCTGAGGCCAGCCAGCAAAGTGGGTGAAAATATCTCCTTTTTCTTAGAGCCTGGCATCTCTGCACAGCTGTGCCTTTATCTTCTGCCCTGCTGTACCTTGGGTCGACTCAGCCTCTTGAGGCAAAATTCCTCACCAGGGGTAGCCACCCTGACCAAAAGCATCTTCCAAGGACCACAAAACAGCCTGAAGAGCCACAAATGGGGGGTGCATGGCTGCCATCTGGGGGGGGTTCGATATTGATCTCACCAGGGTGTAGGGCAGGGCCTGTTTATTTCTCAAGCTGGAAACGGGAGGGTGAAGAAAAGCATGTTTGCATGTAGGGTGTACTAACGATCTGTCATTTTGCCAGACCTGGAGTGGAGGGGTGGCTGGAGAGAAGTTCAGGCAGAGCACCATGCTAGTGTGAGGACGGTGTTCTGCCTGGAAGATGCCATGTATGTTGTTTTTAGAATGAATGAATTACTCGCTGAAAAAGGGGCATTTTAGGTCCAATAAAACCCTTTTCAAATTTAAACCAAAGAATTACAGAGTTTCTCTTCTAAGACAAACGAGAGGGAGAAAGGAAAAAACAGAACTAAAAAACCTCAAAGCATTGTTGGGTACTTTTGGGATTAAGCATCTGACTTCTCATTTTCCAGTCACGTTTTGTTGATCAAATGTGATCAAACCATGACTTAAAGGTTACTGGGACATAAATAAAAAACATAAACCAGCTTCTCCAACCAAAGTCTCTTTCTTTGCCTGAGAAAATGAGAGAAGACAGCTCGGTCCCTGTCACAGCTGTGCATACTTATATACCCTGTGATTTCTGATGAGAGCCAAAGAGGTTAGCTCTGTTTTTTGGAGTGTCAGGCAGGCACAAATAGGCTCACTTTGGCATCCTGAACTTTCCTCTCTCTGTTCGGGGTTTAGGCACTTTATTATATTTATGGCACCTTTCAAACAGGGGCTAGTTTGTGCGTCTGTGGTCCGTCTGGACATCCGCGCTAAGGCAGGAAGAACGTGCGTCTTCCCCCAGTTCCCACAGCTCTGCTTCTGTCATTCATAAAAATATCTGTACCCCACAGGAATAAAATCCCTTAGGAAAGGAAAGATGGGCTCGGGCACTCTGGGATAACGAGGTCTCTGTGTCAGGGACAGCAAGATGGAAATTACTTTGGAGCATTTTGGGATCCCTGCACTGCTGATATTGCAAGACTGAGGGACCGAAAGGGCACCAGGATGGCGAGGAAACAAGGATGGAGGGAAAGTATCCAAGGTTTCAGCTGCAGAAAGCACCAGGCTGTGCAGGATATTTTTCACTGCACTCCCTGAAAACACTTGTCTTTTGATGCAGGTCCTTGTGTGAGGAGTCCTTCACAGCCCACCTCCACCCAATCCCCCCAGGCCTCTGTGCAGCCCTGCCTCTCCCTGAGGGTGACTGGTAGAAAATCAGTGGCCATCACTTCTAAAGCCACCTGAGGAAGAGATAATGGAAATCTGTTTTTCATGAGGCAAGCGCTACGCAACCCAGTCTCTGTGTCTGGAACGCTGCAGCAATTACACATACTGTCATCTTTAAGTGTTACAAATGGCTCAGAGCATTGCTATGATTTTCACCCCTGCAATTCATGACATGAAGTGGCCGAGTCCCTACATTTCTGAGAGGAAGCAGCTGCACAGGCTGGAGAGAACTGCTCAGGCAGCAGAGAAGCACTGTGTAGCTCTCCCTGATCCTCCTGAGCGCCAGACTCACAACACATAGAAATACTGTAAGCCCAACCTCCAGAATAGCAGTGGGTAACACCAGGCATCCTCCCAGCTCCCATGTTTTCCTTGCGGGCTTGTGCAGTCAGGCCAATGCATGGCTGCAGCAGATGAACCCCTGCTTGAAATGGGAAAGGGGCTGGGAGCAAGTGAGGTCCACGTTTTGTGGCTCTGCCTCCTGCTCTGGATTAGTAAGCATCTGGAAACAGCTTGCAGACATGGTGCAAAGGGGCTGGAGCCACTAAGAAGATGGCAAAGCAATGGAGGAAGATGAAGGGTGATACCATTGTGGGCAGCAAACTGGGAAGCTGCTGCTCTACTGGAAGGGCGAAGCAGCAACCTGTTCCCATGCGTGGATTGCCATACCATGGCAAGCAGCAATCCTTTCCACAGGTGACCATCCAAGGATAGGAGGCAAGCAGGCAGGCTCTTCTCCTGGGCTTGTGTGGTTTTGAGGTACACAGCAGGTAAGGTACAGGAGAGGCCCAGGGCTGGGAGCTACCCTAGCTGGGACCAGAACAAGGGCCAATACAAGCCCTTGAGCAGACTGTGGGGCTCGCTCAGGGCACAGGTCCCCATCTCTCTCCTGCTCCTTGAAGGAGTCGTCAGGTTACAGCTAAGCTGTGCCTCCAGCATTGCCCTTGCCAGTGGTGCTGCCTCCCACCCTGTGTTGTTCCCCTGCCAGTGAAGAACCTTTGGACAGGTGCTCACAGGCATCCCTCTGCATCCACACCACGGTGCTTCCTGCACAGAGAAGCCATTTCTATGTCCTCTCCTTGCTGTTGGCTGTGGAGCCCTCCTTGACACAGTCCCTTCCCACCTCTCCTTCCTAAAATGCAGCCACCACGTATTTCTGTAGTTCTCCCATTCCCCACCCTTTCACTTCCCTGTGCCCATCAGTGCTAGAGAAGGACACAGGCTTGATTCATTTTGAGCTGGCATTTTTGCTGCATCTCCCTGAAAAACCTCCCTCTCATTTGTTTCTCCACAAGGTGGGGCGTGTGAAAGGGAACATATCTGTGGTGGGGAGCACAGTTTGAAATCAAAATGGTTTGCCAGGTCTTGGTAACAGTGCAACGTCAAAGAGCTGGCTGGACAGGCTAAAACTAGCAGGGCCTCATGATGGATAAAATATAAACCAAACTTCAGCATAAAAACTCTTTTAGAAACTCTAGAAAAACATCCAAAATGTGTTCAGCATTTTTTGGAAAACCCGCATTTCTGGAGAGGAGCAAATGCCTGAAAAGCATATGCTGAATGCATTCTGGGGTCTGAAAGTTTCCTAAAAGTTAAGAAAACAGGGGGCAAATAAATCCAGAATATACCAGCAAAACACACATCAGTTTCTTGTATATTGAGTTCAGCAGGACCAAGACTTTCACCTCTTCCTGTAAAACTGTCTTCTGCTTTTAGGCCTAGGAACGGGTGCCCTATGCAGGCAGGAAGGTAAAACGCTGTCAGCCAGTGATGCTGCCTCAGCTCTTGCCAGCTAAGCACAGTCCAGGTTGTGATGCCTTGTGGGAAGAAGGGAGAGAGAGAGGGAGGGAAGGAAAGAGAGAGGGAGAGCTTCTCACGTCCAGCACTCTGTGTTTTAGTGTCGGGGATTAATGCAGGTGCTTTTGTGACTCGGGTAACCGCCTGGGTGAAGCGGTGCGTCGGCTCTGTGTTTCTGCCGAGGATGGTAGCCAATTAGATCACGGCTTATCAGAAGTAAAAGTCAGTTGCCAGATAAGCAGAGTGTAACATGTGGATTAAAGTTGTCAGTTAATTAAAGAGGCCAGGGTTTAAGCTGTGGATAGGGCTGTGTTTAGTAATACTAAAAGAGATAGTGTCGTTCTGATGATCTGGGAGGAGGGTAGTGTAGCGCAGAGTGTAGAGGCGCTTGGTTAATTACCAAAACTAATTACAAACACAATGTCTGAGGTCTCCAGGCCAGGAGCCAAGCCTGCGTGTTGTGAAGCAGGCACTGAAGGGCAGCCCTTGGATTCGGGGGCAGATCTTCCCATTCAGGCACTGGTCAGGCTTGCTGCAAGCAGTGATGGAGCAACTCACATGGACCTGAGAGCTTGGCACAGCACCTTCTCTAACCCCAGAGAAAGCGATGGCCAGGTGGATTGGCAGGCCTTCCAAGTGGAGATAACACGTTTTATTTGCAACCTAATTGACCTTTGTTTCTTTTTAATGAGCAGGATATTTCTGCCCCAACAGGCAGCTCTGGGGCAGAGCTGGCAGCATGCCTGGCTGTCAGGAGCGGCAGACCTCTGGGGTGGGCAGCCACGTGCACCATCTCCATAGAGAACAAGAAAGACGGGCAGTAATATTTTCTCTGCCTGGTGCAGAAATAAACCCCTCGTGGAATCCTGCTTTGAGGTTGATGGCAGCCTCAGTTCACGTGTCAGAGCTGTTCAGCAGTTCATTATAGTTTTGCATTCTTTAAGCAAGAGGTCTGTGTGAGGCTCACCAAAAAAGGCAGGCGCCACTTTGAACAGCTCATATTTGAAGCTAGGATCTCCTGACTCATCCACATGCATTGTACCTAGGTGCACTTTCAATCTTGTGGCATTACTTGCACAAAGGCAGCATCTTCTTTAGTGGCACCCTATGCTTCCATGAGCAGACAGGACAATTCACTTTAAAGTGAATAAATAAAAATTGATTCTTAATTCTCCCTGCTCCTAGATGGCAGTGGACAATCCAAAATGAGGTTTAAGTTTGTTTCCAGTTTTCTTGTACTGCAGATTTCTCACAGCAGGGCAACAGCTCAGGCAAACAACCGTGCACAGCAGTGCCCTCCAGGATGAGTCACAGCAGCTCCAGCTCTGAAGGAGGTGTAACTCTGCACTGTGAGTAAAATGAGAGGTTGTAAACTTCAACGTGTGAGAGTGGAGGATTTAAATAGGGGTCAAGTCAGATAAAATTCACCTTATTTTCAATTAGGTCATGAAAGCCTCAAGCACTCTGCCAAATCTCCTTTGGTTTGCCCCCCTTATTCTTCTCCAGAAGTGAGAGCTCTTCCAAGCTGCCCTACAGCCCATGGAGCAATGCATTTCTTCTGAGACTGGCTGATAGGAAAAAGCCAATGTGAAATAACTAATCTCAAAAATTGTTTATTTTTGGGTAAGTATCAAAGTATAATTTAAGTTGAAAGAGACCTCTGAATGTCACCTGGTCTCACCCCCAGCTCAGAGCAGGGCCAGCTTCTCGGTGAGATCGGGTTGCTCGAGGCCTTGTGCTGTTCATTTGTGACTGTCTCCAAGGACAGAGACCTCTTGCCCTTTTTGGACAGACTCTTCCAGTGCCAAACAACTCTCACGTAAAGTTAACTGGAGTTTTCCCCCTTGCACATTGTGTTCGTTATCCCCTGCTGCTGTGGATATTCAGAAAGGGCCTGGCTGAATCTTCCGCACAAGCCCACACACCGGAGGGCCTCATTGCTACCAGGTCCCCCAAACCCTCCCCTGCAAAGCTGCTTTCCTCCCCATTGGCCCCCAGCCCACCCTGCTGTGTGGGACTCATCCAGCCTGCTGCAGGATTTTGTACTTCACTTCAGGTCCTGGCAGCCCCTGTCAACAGCCTGCCCAGGTGTCTCTGAGGAGCAAGCAGCCCTGCCCTCCAGTGTCCCACCACTGCCCAGGGAGATGATGAGGACAAGGACCAGTACCATGTCCATATTGACCCTGGCCTCTATCTCATTCCCAGCAAGATGTGACACCTGGGGAACATCAAGACGCCTGGTGCTTGGGCTCCACGAGACCTGAGGCTGATGCGTCCCGCACAGGTTGAGTTTCCCCACGTTACTTTTCTTTGACAGCGTCTGGCTGAGCAGCGGCCACCCCACCAGCATCGGCTGTGCCAGCACAGCCCGTCCTGGAACAGGCTGCCCAGAGAGGCCGTGGAGTCTCCTTCTCTGCAGACATCCAAAACCCACCTGGACACATTCCTGTGCAACCTGCTCCAGGTGAACCTGCTTAACAGGGAGTTTGGACTAGATGATCTCCAGAGGTCCCTGCCAACCCCAACCATTCTGTGATTCTGTGATTCCTGCGCTCATGCGGGGCTCTGCAGGGCATCTCTCCTCCTGGGTATCTTTCCAGACAGGGCTGTGCTGTACACATTGAGCAGAGCAGTCAGAAGGATCTGGCTCATGTTTCTCGTGCTGTTGCACCCCAAAGATCTCAGTGCCCATAACAAGAATTACAGCGAAACCGATCTGAGGGTGAAAACTTCAAGAGATTTCCCGCCTAGTATTCCAGGCTAAAACACTCCTAAAGACAGAAAATCAACTGTCTGCCTTCAGAGAGATTTTAAAGGTTTTGCCAAGACTGAAGACTAACCACAGAAACCGTCTTATATCAAATATATGACAGATATGTGGTACTTAGCTTGATCTATATGAAAAAATATAAAAGCTTTTTGATAGAGTAGGAAATGGATACTAAACTTTTTCAACTCCAGATCCCCGTTCTTTTTCTGTTTACTGTAATTTTCAATATACTTCTATTGCAAATCAAGACCAGTAACTGCCTGCGAGGAGGTTCAAAGGCTAACCCAGGGAACAGAGCAGCAGCAGTGAATTGTACTACTGTGAAGAGATTATAGATTTATGAGGCTCTTTTGCAATATTAATCAATTGGGACATTCTCTCTTCCTCACTCAGGTAGACATTATAATTTTCATTTAAAAAAATTTAAAAAAAAAAGAGGAAGGCAAGAAATATAGAACTTTGCCAAAATTACGCACTAAGAGAAGGAACGACCCGGCAAAGCTGGGAAGTTGGTCCTCAGCTCTCAGACATTGCCTGGACCGGTCAGGACCACCCTCCGTCTCACAGAGCAGAAAAGGGCAGCGTAAGTGGCCATGGACACAGAGGAAAGGTCTGAGAAAACTCTCCCATGGTGGTTAGCAGAGATTTTTCTCTTTTATTTGCTGCACAGGCTCATTCTTTAAATGGGCTGTGTTCACTAATATTGTGCAATCACAGATTTTGAAAAACTATAAGATGAAGCAAGAGAAGGAATGGGTGGTATTTACAGAGGTTTCAACCTGCCAGGGAGACCATTAAACAACCTAAAGAAGAAACAGTCCGCATAAAGAAAGGTGAAAGATTACCATGAACAGCTGTGGAAAGAGTAGGAAGTGAATAATTATTTCTTATGTCTGGTTACTACAATATAGTAGAGGGAAAGGAAAAAAACTGAGGTCAAACTGAATTTACTTTTCCAGTCACATACAAAAAATGAAAAAATTCATTTGGAGTTGTTACAAAATGCTTCGGTGCATCCAAATCAGGACATTACATTTGTTGAATGATGTCACGCTTTTTCACCCTTTAAATGGTGGCCTACGTGTTTTTAAGCAAAAATAAATGCAAAGAAAATTCCTCGAACTGTATATTCCAGAATGTTTATTATATTCTCCTCAAAAAAAATTCCAAGTTCTACTCAACAAAGGCCTGAGGAAGAGGGTGAAGACATAATTTTGTCGATATTTGACACAACCAGTTTTTAACACCCTGTGTGAAGTGGCCAAAACCCAAGCTGCTGAAGGAAGAGAGAATGTAGTGGGTCATGCTTCAGAGCCATGAAGTCATGGGGCTCATTTCCAAGTGTGCGCTGTGCTCTAGCAGATTCCTGGAGCATGCACCAAGAAACTTCATGTGAACTTAATAATATTGAAGTGATTTAGTCAGAGACAGAATAAGGAAATGCCTCTGTCACTGTCCACTTTCAATATGGATGAGCATGCCAGAAGCTCCTTCCAGTCCTAGTTTAATCCTCACAGATGTATAAAATATGCAAGACCTAAACTTAGCCTTCCCCATGCGGTATGGTAATTTATGGGAGTTCAGGTTTATTGGACTAATGTGCAGCAAGAAATAATGCAGCGAAACAGCAAATACCTTGAGGCTGGGGGCCTCAGGGACAGAGGCAGTTAAAATATTAAAAGCATGACAAAATAAACTATTTTTATTCTTGTTTTCTGTTACAAGGGAAAAAAACCAGCAGGTAGACATTGTGGATATTGATACGTCAACCAGACTAACAAAGGGGAACCAGTCATGTTGCTGGCTCTTGGGCAATCGATCTGTCTCTGGGGAAAGGTAGGTGGAAGGATGGTGTGTGATTGTCTTCAGGCCCATCTCCTGTACCAGTGCCTCTGGAGATGCTGGTACAGGAGAGAAACCTGTGTGTGACTTGGTGGGGAGTCCGGAAGGGATGTCTTTAATTTTGTTAAAACCTTTCCTCTCCTCCTCACAGAGGCTACAGTCTCTGTGTACTACTCTGCTTTCTCAGAGTCACATTTTTGTTATTATAGTTGGATAACTGTTGCAGTTGTTAAAAAATAGTCAATAACAGATGGCAAAACAAACAGCAACAACAAGCCAAAACAACAAGAAAACCCAAACCAGATACCAACCAACCACCACTACCACAACCCCATCACACACACACACACAAAAAAGGCAAGAAGAGAAACTCTAGTTGAATGTTGCCAATGACAGAATGTGGAAAGACATCTCCAACCTTCCATAGCTGGGAAGAGACCTCCTGGCACCAGACCTGCCTCCAGCATCCTTGCCATCCCTGTGCACCTCTCTCTGCTTGGTTGCCAGCTGGGCACCGTGATCTTCCTTCAGCGAGATGCTGAGCCTAAAGGCCAGCTCTCCAGGGTGGCGTGATTAGTCACAAGGGGTTGAGGAGGAACATGCAAGGTGTGTGAGAGGATCACGTCACCAGCCTCTGAAGAGCAAAGGCACCAGCAATTGTATTACTGCTGTTCTGCAGTAGGAAGTATCCAGTATTTGCATTTCCATCTTGTCTATGGCTACTATCCAACATAATGTAATGGTCTCCTTTCTTTTAGTTTCCAGATCATAATGGACCTTAGAGTAATAAATGAAGAAAAATCAAAGCACATTATCAAAAATGGATGCAGAATGAAAATCCTGAAAAATAGCTTTATGAGGACAAATCAAATCCAGGAGTCCCTTGATGTCTTTGAAATGACCCTGCAGTATGATGGTGAAGAAGTGATTTAGCAGTGCCTGCAGGCATGTTTGCTTCAAACACTTTGTGCATTGGTAGCATCTCATTTGTGAGATGGGCACGTTAACCAAAACGCCACAACTCACTGCCCTTTCTCTCCAAGGAATGGACAAGTGATGGGATGCCTGGAGCCAGGCACAGCTATTCTAGTTTCACTAGGGCTCCCTATTTTTTCCCAGCTCTTTGGCCCAATGAACTCAGATTAGGTCTCCTAACATCTCTCGTCTTTTTCTGGTGTGCTCCAGCACAACTGTCTGACTCAGCTGGCACTGGGCATGGGATGGAAACTAAGAGGGTGCAGGAAACCTGCCCAAGAAGCCAGGCTCTCTAGTCATGGCAACAAGAGAAGGACCTGTGAAGGAAAATAAATGTTTAGGTCAGAAACTACAGTTTTACTCCAAAGCACGCTCTGGCAGGCTACGGGCTGCCAGGCGGCACACACAGCCAGGGAGTTCCAGGTGCTTGCACCCTGCTCATTTGAGGAAGGACCATCTCCTGCATCGGAGGCTTGGTTTCCCTTTGCACGTGCCCCTCCGTGCAGCCCCAGCTCCAGCCACACAAGCGTTGAGGTTCACCTGGGACTTTCCTCCTCCAGCCCTCCCAAGCAGAGAGCCTGGAGCACTCTGTGCCCCATCCGAGGTCCTTGCCTGCTGTTTTGTGAACACTAACTTCAGCAGCTGCTTTTTGACTACTGTTCAAACCCGTGTAGCCTTGGCAGGAAAGAAGACACTGGTGGTCAATCTATCCAGAAATATCCTGGCACTCCACGCTTGCTGCTATGGTTAAAACAGCAGCTTCCACTCCTTTAGAGTTACACAAGTGTAAAAGTGCTTCCAGCAAACACTACTCACTTCTGCTTGGGAAAGAATAACCTCCCAGGAGGTAGCAACTTTCTTTTCACATGTGGTATTTGGGTTTTCACTGAGACTGTGACCTCTGCAGAAAGCTCACCTGAACCTGAGCGTAACGCAGGGCAGCTCCTCACACTAGCAGGAGATAAAAGTGGAGGCTCCATTGACCATTCCCTCTGAAACCATTTTAGCTCAGAGACTTCAAAGGCTAACGATAACTCTGGTGAGCCACACAGTGGGCTTGTTAAGGAAAGTCTGCTGGTGATCCACAGAACTTTTCTCACCCCCAGCACCCCCTGAAGTCAAGTCACTAGTCCTGTGGTGACAGTGGCACCGCGCTCCCCCTCTCACAGAACTGGGGGGGCAAGAGGGCTGTGGGCAGATTCTGAGCATCACTGTGGATGAGCAAAGTGATGAAGCTTTTGATAAAACTGTGGTTGCAGGTAGGTGCAGGCACGTGGTGGGTTTGAGAAAGATGGGGAGCAGGTCCACAGGAAAGGGAAGGGTGGTTTTGCTGTAGAGGACAGGTAGTTGTCAAAGCAGTGAGGTAGCAGCTTGTGCAAACCTGTGCCACCATCTACCATAATTCCAGCATGCAAAGCCTCTGGGGGAAGACCCCACCATGCAGGAAGGGGTCATCTCTGCTGTTTGTCACCACAAACTGAGAAAAAAACACTCATCTCTTATGGGATGGTGAATAAAAGTGGCAGTGCCTGCAGAACTGTCACCTCTCTGCTGAGGGATGCTGCTCTCTCACCCACCTGGCTCGGGGCAGCCACCTCACCTCCCCACCAGCCCAAGGATGGCACACAGGAGGATGCTCTCGCAGGCCAGTAGACTTTTCTTTACAGAGTTAACCAGGGTTTATAAAGTTCCTGAATAGACGAATTGCTTTAGGAAGCTGGGCGCGGTAATTGGTTATCGGTGACTAATCACAGCCTGATTATAGAGGTTAATGCTTCATGATTGCACAGGTATGAATCAGAATCCACAATTGTCAGCCCGCCACCTGAATCCTCCCCCAAAACAGGGGCTTTTTCTTTTCCGGTTTGATGAAGTTGAGCCGTTGTATGCCAGTGACAGTTGGCTCCTTACACTTGTTGAAAGAAAATACAATTATGGTGGATTCAGGGGAAGGAGAAAAGGATCAATATACACAAAAAGAAATAATTACGCACAAATGCACAACCCCTGCAAAGAGAGATATTTAGGAAATTTCAGGGAGGAGGAGAAGAAAAGGCCATTTCAGTTTCATAAATCTGACTGATATCGATATGTACAGATGCGTTTCTATCATGGAGCTAAACTGTCCTCAGGTGAAGCCCCTTAAAAGGAGATAGCTTTCCCCCAATTCAGGGAGTCACAAAGCAGCACAAAGACACCATGGACTTCAGAGCATCTTCCTCTCCTCTTTCGTAGGACAATTCCATTGCCCCTTCCTTACTCTTGACACTGTGCCAAAAGGGCTGAAGGTGCTGACCCAAACTTTACCCAAAAGCATTTATCCGGTTTCTGGAGGTGAGCTTATAAATTGTGGGCTCTTACATTCCTCTGAGACTCCGGAGAAGGGGAAGAGCTGCAGCCCAGAGTGACCTCACAGAGCAGCTCTGCTGGTTTGACTGAAAATGAGTAAGTTTTCCTTCATGCAGTTACAAAACTTTTTTTGTAGCTAGCACTGTCATTGTTTGGATTCAGTTTGAGAACAAGAGAGAACACCCTGGGACAGAGTTAATGTTTTTAATTGGTCTGGTCTGAGAGCCAAGGATGTTCTAAGCGCTCTGCCCACAGGTGTGAGACATTGAGGAAGGGGGGCATGGATGGGGCAGAGCTTTACTGACATCCAGACTGATCAATAAGAGTATTCCATCCCATTAGCATCAATGCTTCATATTTAATGAGAATTGGGAGCTTCCACTTAGTTCTTTTTTTTTTTTTTTTCAGAGTTGGGATGGAGACCTGTTCAGGGGAGTTCTGTTGAGGACTTTCTTTAGTTTGGCCTTTTTCCATCCTGCCATTTTGCAGAGGCCTCTGGGCCTTTCTGCTGTTTTCTCTCTTCTCTCTTTGGGATCGGCTTTGGGACCAGGTGCTGCTGCTGCCTGAGGCTAGCTGCTCATTGTGGACAGAGTTAGAGACGAGTTGCATTAAGTATCTTTTATTTTATATTCTATTTTAATTTTATATACATTATTAGTAGTATATTAGTGTTATTTTGTTATTTTAATAATTTGTGTTTATCTCAATACATGAGCTTCCCCCTCCCCTTTCGATTGCCTCCCCTGTTTGGGGGTGAGAGGCGGAGGAGTGAGTGAGCGGCTATTGTGGTTACATTGCTAGCTCGGGTTAAACCATGCCAGCGGCTCAGCAGCCACACGGTACCTGTCCAGGGAGACCAAACCTATGGCCAGCTGTGCCGAACACTGATTGTCAAAGCTTGATGCCTGCTCACTGGGGAGAGGGGCCCCGGGGGAAGAAGAGAGCAGCCCCCTTGGGAGCAAGAGCCACTCTCCACCCTGCCAGCTCCTGCCTCCGCTTTGGGAGCTGGGGAAGCTGGCATGGGAGGCAAATGGGAGAGGTCATGGCTTGGCCTTTCGGGGGATGTTTCCCCCCCGTGAAGTGGGGGAGGAGTAGTCATTGTTGTCTAATTTGCCATGTGGACATGGAGAAAACAATGTTTCAAAGAGGTCTAAAATGTACCCCATGAATGGGAAGAACTGGATATTTGGGTGTTAAACTGGACTTCCTTCAGGACTTCTGCAAATGCACAGAGAAGAGATAGCCAGAGGAGACATTCACTGTAAAATGCATTTTAGGAACACTTCCTCATTCAGACATTAACTACAAAAGCTAAAATGAGCATGTTAGCTTCCTGATTTATTTTTTTAAATCACACAAGCTGTTCTCCACTTGGAAGAAATAAAGCCCTTTTTATGTCCTCATTTGAGATCTTTTTGTTTGCCATCCTGGAATTACCATCCAGGAGCTCTGCAATAGCTAATGAAATTTTAATCCCCCAGTACTCAGCATATACGTGCATAATGAATGTTTGCACATACATCCCGCTCTTTGTCACCTGAAAGTGGCAATACTCACCTCCTATATGCACGCATACATGTTAGTCAGTGCTATGACTTATTGCTTTGAGCCATTATAGGATGTCTGTACTCCTGATCCAAGTGTGTGACTCGTTAATTGATGGACTCGGGGATCAGACAAGTTGGTTCTTCATCACACAGCCTCGTGTGCCATCAGTATTTGGTGTTTCATCATGCAGTGCTAATACTCCCACCAAAATCCATATGGAGTTCCTCTGTCTCTCTTGGAGGGACCAGTCCCATAGCTGCCATTTCAATACTTCCCCTGCAGAGAAGCAAGAAGGGAATTTTGTAGTTGAGTTCAAACCTGTACATTTTTTTATTCGTGGAAGTTCTTGTTTTGTACAAATTGGTTCCTTCTTCTTATACACAGGGCCTTGATAATGCTTTTTCCACATGGGAATACCTAAAACTTGGGCTTTAAAACTACATTTTGTATCTTAAAATAGGTAATCTGTTTTTCATAATTCCTCAGTTCTGGGGAACTTCTGTTTGAGCTGTCAGATGTATCGCCAAAATTCAGGTCAGTTATTAAGCAATGGAGCTAATGAAGGCTGGTTTCCTATGAATTTTGTTACATAGTCTCATCACCTCCTGCCAAAATAATCACATCCTTAGCTGTATCCCCCATCTAAATCTTTGTCCTAACCACAGTGTACCTAGCAAAAGATGTGTTGTTTCTGAGTAATGTGTGCATGGACTGATCAGTGAGGTCTGGGTGCCAAACAGCACACACACCAGCATTGCCACCTTTGCTTCACTTTGCCAGTGGTCCCACTTTAAGGATCTCTCTTGTCCACACAGCTACAGATCCTAAAGCACGTAGGACCTTCATTCCTTTGAGATGCCCTGCACTTCTGCCAAGTTTGATTGAGTCTGATCAATGAGTTAAGAGAGGATGGAGGCGTGGTCCGTGTAACCCTTTTTTTCTTTGGAAACTAGTAAAAAAAAATCTGGCACTTGTTGGTGTAAGCTGGGCTCAGATGCAGCCATGTAAGAGCACAGAGAAATACTTGAGCCAGCTGTCACCCATCAGCTGGAATATGACAGGAGATGTCACCTAGTCCCCTTGGTTGCACAAGAAACTTACAAGCTTGTTTTTAAAAATTAACATCCAAGCAGGCAAATGGGAACACACTGTTAACAATGGCAGAGGTTGTTCTGGCAAACTCGCTGCTGCAACACGGCGAAGCAATAAACCCAGGCAAACTGCAGAAACCTCTGCTGCTTCACCAACACAGAGTTTATTCTCTCATTAAGGTCTCATACCATTTATTCCAGTGTGTTTCTCCTGGTTCACACCCTCTCACTTGTAGGGTGGTTAGTGATGTGAGCAGAAATCGGAGATCAATGGATTTCACCTCATTTTTTCACCTCTGAAAACAAATCTGAAGCAAAGCTTCACGGAGCAGTTCCCTGTGCTTATCAGTCTATAGGAGCTTCAAAATACGGGGCAGTCACATAGGTATTATGAGTGGGGAAGCCTTGTTCAGAAGATGTAGAACTGCAGCCTGAAAGAGGTGTGCAACTCCGAAAATGTCCTTGAAACAGTAACTTCCAAATCGGGCAGCAATAATAGGTTTTCCCACTCTGGGGCCTCTGAGGAATTATTAAATACAATTTTCCAGACTCATTCAAATGTCAACTCATTACAGCCTGTGCAGGAAGGCAGACCGTGGGATCTGTGTTTTTTGTTGTAACTATTTTTATATTAAATCTATGAAATATATAAAGGAGCATTAAGCCCTGTTATTCTCTCTCTTTTTTTTTTTCTTTCTTTCCCTATAGCTGCCCGTCCTCTTTTTGAAAAAGATCATTCAAAAGCAGTCAAATAATAAAGGCTGGATGAGGACATTCCAATCCCTCCTTATCCACTTAAAAATACAATATTTCAAAGGCAATTCTGGAGTGCTCCTTTTGGCAGCTATGACTGGAGCCACAGTAGAAACCTTTCAGTGGGTCAGCCTGGCCTCTTACATCAATGAGCCAGCTGTCCCCATTATGAACGGGAATCATCTGAGCAGCCCGAGGAAACTTTAAAGGAACATTTATCATATACAGGAAAAAAGGCATCTTGCATTTGTATGGCTCTTTGCAGCAGCAGATCTCAAAAGGCTTGCAGAGAAGAGGTCAGTTTTATTACTAGGTGTGGAGAAGTGGAGACCCCCCTCCAGTGCAGAAGGGTTTGCTGAAAGTAGCCCTGTGGTCTGAGCAGCAGAGCTGGGACTAAGGCACTCAGATTCCAGTTTGATGCTAGCCCTGTTTCATCATCCTCCTCTTTGAGCCTCCTCATCCTCCTCCTGCCCATTCCCTATGGAGTCACAGTAGAGAACTGAAGACATGAGCACACTTGTGTTTATTTCTCCATCCTCCACCACCACCTTTTTTCAAACGTTTTTGAGTGGTGATTCTGCAGGCTGGCAGCAGATAGCCTTTTGATGAGTTTGGTGGACTGCCAGGGCTGTGAAGACATCGCCAGCAACCTCAGCTCTCCCTCCCTGTCCTTTCTAGTCCCCACCAAGATGTCCAAGCATGCACCACCTCTGCCACCACAGGAGCTGCTGTGGGCTTTGCTCTCCCAGATACACTAGGCACACCTCCACTTCTGCGTATACCACACACCAGATCACTGCAAGGGCTCATGTGGTCTCACCGACTTTATCAAAGTTCCAGGCAGTGGCCAGGCAAAGACCAACACCAGTCTGTTTGGGGGGCAAAAGGCTGTTTTGTTTTATTTATAAGGTTTTGCCAGTCTTCATCTCCTTGAAAACAGATGAGTAGATCTTGTGTAGAACAGTAAAAACTGAGTTTGCTGCTGAGAGAGAGTAAGAAACCAGTCTTCAGCTGAAAATTAAACTACCGATGAAGGTCTAAGTGACCAAAAATGGCCTTGACTGGAAAAAAATATCTAAGTTCTTGCAAGTCCAAAGGACTTGCAGGAGTCCCTGGGGCTTTGAATTCCTCAATTTCTCAGAAGTCCTTGGTTTTTAAAAGAAGTACAGTAGCAGATAAACAGGATTAGGAACTTTAAGAGCAGATTTATAAACCTTTCCAGGGCTACCCAGGCTGTGCCCACTAGATGTTTCCTAGAAAATTAGTCTCTCTTAAGATTCCTGGCTGGGTACTGACTTAAAATTTGATTTTCTTTAATAACAGTCCCACAGAGTAATTGTTTGTGCATGCATGGGCATGCTGAGATGGATGTGGTTATTTGGCTCATTTAATTGTCTTTGCACCAGGGATCTGGCAAGAGGACGTGCTGTGTCAAGTGGTGTCTAATCTCCCATAAAACCCAACACTTCTGGCACAAACACTCAAGCTCACGGGTTTTAAGCACCCTTCCTCGCCAATTATACAAGTGGCATGTGCTCATCTGCATTCTTGTAGAAAAAAAAGGCTCTGAGTTGTCTGACCAGCTCTGTCCTACCAACACCTGCCCTGCCATCCCATGTGGACCTAAAGCAATGCTGCCAACCTCACATCCGGTGGTTTTCTCCAAACTCCACTTGCTGGTTTTTTTAGGTGTGGTTAAAAAAAAAAAAAACAACAAACAAATGAAAAGAATTGGGAGAAGGACCTTCTGATGGCAGAGAAAAGCTTGAAGATACTGATGCTGTAACATCTAAAGGTGAATAAAATCAACTCAGAAATATGTACTTTTAAAAGTTCATAAATTTTAAGTTACTGTTATGATTCTGGGGGTAAGACTGGTGCTTAAAAGCCCTTTAAGGGTGTTGGGGACTGTGCCCAACTAATGCACATCTTGACCATGCTGCTGTCTCTTAGGGCAGTGATTGACCACGTGGATACAGCCTAGTCCCTATCTTTGTGCTGTCACCTCTTCTGTTCATGGTCTTAACAAGAGCTCTGTGAAAAAGGAGACTTTCACCGTCTCTGAAGTATGCAGGAAAAAAGCTAAAATATGAAGTTCCAAAACTAGTTTGAGCTGATTTAAGTCTGAAATCCTGCAGAAAAACGCGACCTTGCCTTTGGGCACCCGATCTAATTGAAAATGAATGTTTTCTGAAGGAGATGAGGACTGGTTTTCCAAAACAGGTTGCTGGACTGGTTTTCTGCCCAGGCTCACCAAAGGCTGGGTGAGTGCTATTGCTGGCACGAGGGAGAGGAAAGGAACATGTGGATGGGAAGGTGGGCAGAGCTGCTTCTTTTTCCAGCAGCAAGGGCTGCGATGCTGCATGGATTGCCAACCAGCCTCAGTGGCTGGTTGCAATCACAGCCAGAGAAGCTGGCTTTTGTCTCCATACCCCAAAAATAGACCCCGAACAATAGACCATCACTCGCCTCTCCCCAGGAGAGAAGCACAGGTCAGAGGGAAAAGCAGCCTTTGTGCCTTCTCTCCTGATTTCTCAAAGCTCCCAGCTAAGTCATTAGAAAGAAATGAATAAATGAATAAATGAATGAATGAATGAATGAATGAATATCTGGATGCTTTTCTGTTCCAGCTACGCCATCAACAAAATGCTGTATCCTTCCCCACTGATGAGTATTTAAATGTTCTGTCCCCTGGCTGCATCCTGCTAATAGGGATCGTGAGGCCCAGCTGTGCTGCCAAGTAGAAACCTCCAGCATTGCTTTTTCTGAATCTCCATAGGCAACTGATCTCTGTGCAAATGCTTTCTGGATTGTTTTCTAATGTTCTGTTTTGTTAGGTTTTACGCTTCCCGCTAATAATACTATGGACTGGATGGTCACATGTTGGGCATTGAAGGCAGGAGGGTCATAAGTGGGAGATCAGGGTGCTCTTCTGCTGCCCCCTACCAAATTGAGTGGGGAGGGAGCTAAACAGCTTGCATGATCTTGCTTCATGGGTTAGTTCTTTTCTGGTTTTCATTTGTAAGACAGAATGAATTAGCATGTTTCTGTCTTCATTTACATGACTGGTGCTAATTATTTTATTAGTTGCAAGAACAACCCAAATTTGCGATTATTTATGTCAGTAGACATCTCAGTGTGCTCACAGACATACTTGGGTGGCTTTATGCAATTTTTTAAGATAAGAAACAAGTGACTACAGCAGCATTTACAACTATCATTTTAATCTTTCACGCAGCTGGAGAGTTCAGTGTCCATGTCTGTGGTCTCATTCTCCTCATTCTCTGCTGAAAGTTCTTCCAGTTCAGTATGTTTCAGTGGGAGTCAGGACAATGAGTTCGTGTCCCTCCAAAGGTTAAGATGTCCAGTGTTGCTTTTACGTATGCAGTATTGTTACTCTGATTTCACAATCAGTCAGACAAAAAAATGTTAGGTAGTTTGCCAGGGGAAGAAAGGAGATGGAAAGAAGGATAAGAAAAACAGATAATTCAAAAAATTTAAACCAGGAAATATGAGAAACAATGGAAAATATATCACCAAATGTATTCAAAATGTTACCTGTACTTCTCATATATGAGTCACATGTAAGCTCTGTCCTCATCTGTATATGGAGGCAAAAGACAAGATCTCAACTTCATACAAATCCTTTTCACATAATCAGGACTTGACTCATCCTGGAGAAGTTCAGCCAGTGGACACAGATGCCCAGTTGACAAGTCTAAAGGATGAAGGTTTCTGGCACAGCTGAAGCCACAGCAGTGACTTGCTGAAGTGGGATGGATGGGCTAGCTCCCACCTGTGCCCTGTCCCTCTGACCTCCCCTGTCTCATCCCAGCTCATGCCAATGGCTTCAAATGAACCCGGAGGAGAAAAGGAGACCCGTTTGCTGCTGGTTTCGTGAGCTGATCCGGTTCTGCAAGGGGCCAAGCCAGTGCCAGAGCTGACGAAAGAGGAGTCAGGAGGGGGCAGCTGTGGATGGTGCTGGTGAGGGCGCTTCTCCTCTGCAGCTGCAGCTTCATCCAGCTGATGCATTGGCTGGACTGCTTCACCCACCCTTGCCCTGGTGTCAGCAATGGAGGAGGACACAGGCACTCCCAGAGAGCATTTCAGACCACCTGTGTTCCCTCCTTTGAGTGCCCATTTTGTCCACTGGTGTTAGGGCAGACCAAGTCACCTCCACCATCAGCTTTAGCACTTCAGTGGGAAGAGAAGCTGGCTGAATTCAGACGTCAGCCTGTTGGCAGCAAGAGTGCCCTGTTGCAGTACCACTTCAACTGATACTGAGCACGCTTCAGTAATCTTAAAATCAACCACTTCTCCCACACCAAGAGATCTGCAGTGCAAGTAGGCACAAACAAACCATCAGAAGCGGACGTGGACAGTTCAGTGCAACTACCCTCATACACACTCTTGAATCAGTTACCTTTTGTCCATATCAAAGATGTTGATATAGAGGTTCTCAAGTGGGAAAAGGTTGCAGTGACTCCACAATTTCATGTCCTAAACTGATACATAGCCTGTGTGCCTGGACAAGACTGAAGGATCTCCCATGACTTATGCCTGAGCTGGGAGAGAGAATGTGCTCCATGCAGGTTTGTCTTTGGCACAATGACATGTCAAACATGGCAACTTAACCACTCTGCTTAGGAGGTGGACTCTCTTAATACTAAATCTTGGTTCATGATGTCCGTGAAGTTGTTTCAGGTTTCTCTAACTGAAGCCTGATGCAGGTGTTAAGTGTTTCACATACATTAGAGATGCCTGTGTGAACATGTCTGGAGAACACAGAAACAACTGATGCCAAGAGCCACCCAGTTTCAGATTCCCAGTCTTCCCTACTCATAACTCCAGAGAAAAACAGGGGAAGGAGGAAGAAGAGGTACAGAAACAGAAGCAGGACTCTTCATTAGCAGCATGAAGGCTTACTTTCACAATGATTATATCACAGGACATAAACCACAGTGTAGCCATTGGATGGTTGTGAGTTAAGACAATATTGGGCTCAACCTTCAGCTAATTAAGCTCTTTGAAAACCACAACTGCAGGAAGGCAGACACTTGTTAAATAGATTGCATTTTGATTTGCTCATGTATTTTTGAGACCTGTCATTGCCATTTCCACCACATGCGCTCATACCTTTTCTTTTCCATTTCTCAGCATACAGACGATCCAGATGTATCACACAGTTCTCACCAGTGAAAAGACCACACCAAGCCGGGTACAATGACCATTAGGCCCTTTGAAAATAATTTAAGATTTTTCTTCAGGAATGATATCCTGTCATTTGTATATGGAAAATATTTTCCAAAGACCGTGAATCTCTGTTGCTGACGACCACTCCCACTGTGCTGAGGAGATACATGACACCTCGCACACAAACACCCAGCCATCATGGAGGAAAATTGGGCTCAGTGCAGAGCAGCCCCCAGGGACTGAGCAGCACAGGTTTTTCCTGACCAGCAGGCCAGCATCTCTCCAGCCTCCATGTGCTGCCTTCCAGGACACCCAGGACACGTGGGTGCTTGCTGTGAAGGTGCATTGAGCCCCTGTGCTTGCGAAGCTGCTGCAAGGTCTGCCAGTGTCCATCCAGCAAAGCTTAGCTTGGTACTAAGGTCAAAGCAGTCCCTTCCCTTTTTAGCAGAGCACAGTGAAAATCTTGACTCGTAGCCTCAAGGCTTGGCCTGGCCCAGCTTAGGGCCACAAGTTCAGAGCACCTTCCAAGTGTCCATGCTGTCTGTGGGCTGCCCATGCTGGGCAGGAGAAAGGAAGTACAGGTGGTGGTGCTTCCAGCACCATCGAGACACACCTGCAACTCTGCACCATCCTAAGCAGACAGCTCCTAAAGGCAGAACTAAATACAACCTCCACATGAATGTTCAAGGGAACAGTCTCTTGCTACCTGAGCCTGGGATCTGGTCTAGTGCTTGGGTGGAATTCCATGTGCATTTAACTCTTGCAGGGTGTCTTTTGAGGCCTCTGTTCATCACTTACAATTGGAGGAGCTCTGTGTTTCAGCAGCACCAGCAGACCAGATTTCAAGGGGCTGTTGCCTTGCGGAGTCCGTCAACACATTACAAAGCCTTTTTGCCACAGCTGGTGTGGTTGAGATGCATCTAACATCTGACTCGAGTAGCTGTTCAGTGGAGTTTCAGAAGATGTGTTTCCTCTTCCTGACCAGGAAAAAGAAAAGGGTTTCTGTTAGATGTGCTGAGAAAAGCCTTCTTTAGCCAGCTGCACCCTGCAGAGCTCTGTTTGGTACACATAATTATCTGCTTTGTAATGCATATTTACTGCAAGTGCAATGGTGTGCTCTGTTTATAAAATACCTGTGGAAGGCCGCACCCGAGCACACCTGCGTGCAGGAGGTGACTGCCCTGCAGGCTGCCCCGTGGCTCCTCGGGGACACTGACCTGTTTTGGCGGTGATAAGCTGTCCCTCCATTATCGCTGCTGTTTCGCAGGCACCAAAAGATAACAGCAGATACTCCCGTGCTGGCGAGGAGCTGCAGCAGAGCAGCTTTGCACAATGATGGCAGAAGGTGCACACATGGAAAGGATAATTGGTGATGGTGAGCAGAGTCAAGACAACCAAAGAACACAACACCTCCAAAGCTCAGTGTGAATGCAGCAGGGATGGACATGATGACTATGTGGCTCCACAGTGTCTTAGCTTTTGCCAGTTGCTGCTGACATCCAGGACAAGACGTTAACAAATACTCATCTGTATGCAAAACCGAGGCTGGGTTTAGGAGAAACGAAGGAGGCAGCTGTGGAGTGCAGCAGGCTACGAAAGTGGTAAAATCCCAGATGGTGAGGGGAGAGGGATCTGGTGCGTGCAGTGGGCACCAGCAAGGCGTGCTGGCAGGCAGGGACAGGTAGCTGGGTTTTGCTTGCTCCCTAAAGAAGCAGTAGGTGCCCTGCTCAACGTACTGCCTACACAGCACGATGGCATGACAGCGAGGGCATGAGTTTGTTTTGGTTTGGTTTGGTTTTTTTAACCTGGGTTTCAAGCCTTCCTGTGCAAACCATATTGCTGTCATTGCTTCAGTAAAAGCAGCAAACACTCCTCTGTTACTTTGTTCACTTGCACACTTTTCCTGTGTAGCTGGCTGAGCAAAGAAAGGGTTAAATTATCAGGAGGCTCGTGACATGGAAAATGTCTATCTCTTCGCAAGTAGAGTGGGAAGGGGTTTTCCAGGGTGAGAGGATCTGCAAAGGGTCCTGAAGAGCAGGACTCTGGGTGCGGCAGGGGCTTAGAGCACAAACTGCAGGGTGCCTGGGCCCATTCCCCACAGATGACCCTGTTCCTCACATCCAGACCAAGTTTGGGGATGTTTAGATGTAGGATTTGGGTTCAGTGCCGTCTCCGGTTCAGCCATGCATGCCCTGTTGCCCAGGAATGGCGGTGAGCCAAAACTCTGGAGCATGAGCTGCTCTGGGATCTTGTGGTCTTAATTTCCTGACAAAGGGGTCGCTCACAAGGGCTTCTGTACAGAGGTCCTGCATCTGGCACGAAGACAAATGATGCTGTGTGCTTTACTGACCCTGATAGACAAAGCAGATAGATTTAAGTCTTTCTGAAGTAAAAGTTGGGTAACTATCAGCCTCTAGAATATGCTGTTCTGATACAGCTTGCTGCTTCTGACACCTTGCTGCTTGACTCTTTGCGAAGTTCTTCTGCATGCCCCGTGACCTCAGATACTTTCCAGCCTAGCAGAGGCAACAATGGCTCAAAACGTTTGCCAAGCCTCTGGGACAACACACGCTCCTCTTTATCTGCTCCATATGGTCCTTTCTTTACTAAAAGGTACATGAGGCCAAGAGGTTTTTCATGCTCCATGTGGCAGATAGCAGTGATCGGGCCAGATGAGTGAAACTATTTGCATGCAGCTGAGGTGGACTAGATAAGGCTTGTGCAAATAAAGGGTCGCCAGGCTCGGCTGGATGGGGATAAAGCCGTCAGCCTCTTCACAAGGGCATGACAGTGTAGCTCAGTTCAAATCCAATGCGATAGATGCTGCAGACTCATGGTATGTTCACAGAGTGTTGTTTGAGCTTGATATGTGTGATTTGTATCTTTATGAGTTTGTTAGCAATTGTATTCCTGCCTAGATGGACGAGATAAAGGAGCACTTCATGCTGAAACTCTGGGCAGCAAAGGGTAATTAATGCACATTCAGCGTTGAAACGCCACCCGCAGCAGTCACTGGGAAACTGCAGGCCTCCCTCCCAAAAAATGGGCAGAGTCCCATCTCACGTGGTTGAAGTCCCTATCAGACAAGAAACCTGAAGCTGTATGGCACCGGGACCGAGCAAGATTTGTAACCCTGGGAGTGACAGTCACCAAGCTGCAGCCAGCAGATGGGTCCTGAGAGGGGCTGCACAAGAGCCCTGGGCCACCTGGTCCCCAGGGATGTGACAGCCCAAGGATGGGCTCTGGGAGGAAAGTAGTTTTTTAAACACAAGCAGAAGAGGTACAGCACTGTCCTTGGGGGGACGTGACGCCAGGCTCCCCAAAGGCCCAGTACTTCTTAAGAAGATAGACCTAAAGGGAGGTAGCACGTGCAGAATATTCGGAAAACATTTGCACTACATTGAAAGGTACAATACAACGAGTCATTTTTTTAAATTGTCACTTAAAAATTGAATTTCATTTTGGGTCATTTTAAAGTTGTATTTTGTCTAGAGTGAGTAAGCAGGCATGGCATATCGGGACAAGTGAGTCCAAACTCCTGTCATTAGTATCTTATGGAAACGGTCAAAGTTTAAAAGAAATGCCTGAAGTCAAATATATGCATTCGTTACTAGCACCTCCCCTAAAATATCACACATATTTCTTTTCCTTAAAGGAGAATCACTTGTTTAATAAACTCAGCTTTGTTTTTCCTTTGAATGCTTTCTCTTTCCAGCAGTAGCAACCCGTCTTGTTTGGTGGCTTAGTAGTATTTTTTCCTGAGTGAAAATCATTTCCTACGATTTCCTTGTATTCGTTACAGAGGAGGTAAATGTAAGGTAGTGGAAAATGCTAGAAAAGGACGCTCTTAAAAGTAGGTTCTTTGCGTGGTTATTTTAATCAGGGGCATTATTTTCCAAGGTGGAAGACTGTCCATAGGCCTTGGCTTATGCCCAACTATTTAGTCTTAAGTCTTAAAAAGAAAACACCAGCCACTACCTTGCTTGATTTTTTTCTTACTTTTTAAAATAATTTGTTCTAAAATATTTGGCAACAGCTGATTCTGTAGGAAATAATGCATGCATTTAACGTGATAAACAGTGTACGGTCAGAGCTGTAAGCAAGAAACAGCTGTTTACAGATCTTTGCACGCATCCATAATCCATTCCACTACAGTTCATGCACACGAAAGCCAAGTTAAAGAGCAAAAACCTCAAAAAAACCCCAACAAAAACCATTCATCCAGAGCAGGATTGCAAAGTCTTTAACTAGACCAGGAAAGGACTAAAAGTTTATCCAGCCGAGCTGTTCAAACCACAATTGCAACTGCCTTTTCCAAACTTCAGGGTTCAGAAAAGAGGTCTAGACTGGGGAAAGAAAACCAGGTTAATGCGATCAGGGTTTTCTCAGATCTGACCTGTTGTCTCCAGCTCAGCTGTACCGTATCGTGAATTACAGATGCTAAGAGGACCCAGTGCCACTGGAGGGATGGGACTCCTTGGCATCCACCAGTCATCTTGTGGAGAGGAGCACCGACATCTCCCACTTCCCAGCCCTGTTTCGCCCCACTGGACCATGCTGCTCCCCTAATAATAATGTGGGAGCTGTAATCTTAATGTTGTCTGTACACTGACGCCCAGAAGCAACTGGTGTGTCTGGCTGTGTAGATGCCACACTAACCTAGCTCTTGACAGCTGATCTAGGGATGCAGAGACATCAGCCAGGACACACCAGCACTTCTGATAGACACCGCAGTGCCAGGACTGGGAGCTGCAGGAAGAAGCGATCCATCCTTGCCACACCAGAGCTAACGAACGAGACGAATGTGGTCTTCTCAGGGACCTGCAGAGGCCGGTGCTACACTCTCAGGGATGAAAAAGAAGGTAAGAGGCAAGGCAGGAGCAGAAAGAGACATGGCCTGCCAGCAAGGGGGAAGCTGGAGACCTCTGGCAGTAGACAGTTCCTCCTTTGTGGATGCCGAAAATGACTGTAGTGACCAGGTGGGTCCCAGCAGACATGAGTGTGCAGAACCTGCAACAAAAGCACAGCCCCACTGGTGGGTCTGAAAGCACCAGAGCATTCTTGCAAAACACAGCAGGCACTCTGTACATCAGGAGACACTGGTTGGTTGCAGTCTGGGGGAACTTCACAGTGCTAAAGAAGCTACACTCCAGCACCTGTCTCTGCTCTCTCCAAAATGGCATAAAACACCTCAAACAGAGAGTATACAGACACTCAGGACTCTGGACTGCTCTTTCTGTTCCGTGTCAGCCTTCCCAGGCACTGTTTGGTTTTTAAGCAGATCAGATCCCAACCTGAAGTGGTAAGTTTTGAAATCTTTACCTTGCTGACACTTATCTTTGGGAGACGTGCAGAGCACAATACATTAAGCTAGCATTGATTTCTGTGGACAAGCTATCTGCTGGGGAATCATCGTGCCTGTGTCTCATTCCTTCTGCCTTCATCACTTCGCTCAGCTTCAGTCAATGGGAGTGTCTGCTTTAGATTGGGATTGATGAGAACAGCTATGACGGCTGGGCCATGCTGGACCAGATGGCAGACATCTCCTCACTCAGTTTCAGTTTCCAAGTTACTTTTGACTGCTCTCAGAAATGCAGCAGAGAAGAGCAAGCCCTGCTATGGGACTGTGTGGCTCCTTTCTTTTCTCTGTCAGTTGGGTAGGAAAGGCATTTATAGCTGATGCTCTTTTAGGTATCACCAAAAAGTTGTTCTCAGGATTGAGAAATTCATCTGAGTGTCCTTGTTTCTTCAGTTTCCTGAGAAGGAGGAAGTTGTGTCTTCTTTCTCAGTTAGGCATGGGAAGGATTTGGATTTATCTCTGACCTGTGAACACCTACAGTTCACACCCCCAATGTCTATGCTAGTCATTCATTGCAAGAAAGTGCAGTGAAATATATACTTTTAAAGCTCCATTCACCCAATCTACTTCAATTTTTTTTGAGGTTATGGTGAGATATATCAACATTTTGGTTTGGTCCACCCATCAGCTCTCCAAATGTTCTGAATTCTTGATGCTGCCATCAGTGGTTTCACTTGAATGCCTGCTTCTCAGTAAAATATTTGACCAAGGGCTGGGCTATCGCCCTGACTGAGAAATGCAAAGTATGCAGGGGCATCTGAGATGGACAAGGCTATTGTGGGTATCTTGGGAAGATTTGCTCCCAGCCCGAGCGGTGCTGACCTTGGCGATGAGCAGCTGCACGCGCCTTGGCCCTGCTGGGATCCTTCAAGTGGCATGGGGGAGTGCTGGGGAGGCTGCAAATGCTGCTTACCAGTGCCAGAAAAATCTTACAACTTTTTTTCTTACAGAGAAACACGTGTGACTGGTCCCTGGCAGCTCTACTGCAAACACAGCCGCCTTCAGTAAGGCTGAGACCTGGGCAGCATCTTGGGGCAGCAGGAAACCCAGGTCTGTGCATGGCTGCTGTCTGCCTTGGGGAAGGCAGGAGTATGTTGAAGCTGAGGAAAAATGCATCTTCCTGTCTTCCACAATCCCACACATTTTTCTTGTGGCTGAGACGGCTGGATGAATAATCCTGATTTCCCACATTGGAGTCATTCATCCCTTGAGGGAAACAGAGGACAGGACCAGGGTGCACTCTCAATCTTTCTATTGTCACCAGGGAAGTCAACCTTTCTTCCCCTTTCTCTCCCTCTCTGGCCCACACCACCACCTACACCACATGGGAGAAGAGCATCACTACCTACAAACCCTGATCGAAGGAAATCTCTTGCCGGTTCCATCAGCTGAATGCAGTGAGTGTGTGGGAGCTCAGAGGCCCCGCTTCCCCAGCATGGTTCCCCTCACACTGACCAAGGCTGCCAAGGTTGAAGCAAGTCCAGCGCCCAGTGATGACCATTTCTGATCTCCCCACCTTGTCCCAGCATTTGGGGTTATTCAAAACCCAAGATACCAGGTGTGGTTTCCATGGGTTCACTAGGGAAATGCTGTTTTCAAGTCTCCTCTCCTCCAGGAAAAAATGCAGAAGTCCAAAACTACGGTGTTGCAAAGGAACTCTAAGAGGAAAGGAGGGGAGATATGGAAGCCTGTAATAACTAGAAGTTGAGAATTATGATAGTTTGGATAATTTTACTGTCTATTTCCAAAATCGAAAACTTAACTGGGTTGGATTTCTCTGTGGTGTGTTCCTCATCACACCTCCATAGAAAGGCTGACCTCAAGTGCCAGGTTAAACTTGCAGCAGTTTGTTGTCTCCCTGTGCTTGTAACCTGAACTTGATCACAAACACAATTTGGGTAGGAACACACAACTTTAAAAAAACCCCTTTTTGTTTAAAAAACAAAACAAACCACCAAAACCAGAAATTCTTTGCTATGGATAGGGCGATGATCTTGTATTAAAGGCACAGGATTTAGGAGTTTTCATTTGCTAGGGGAGTTCTTGTGTGACCAGACAGAAGACAGCCCCAGACACAGCGACATGGGACATGGTTTACCATGCAATATATAAACGTAGGACAGTCCTTTCTGTCTAGAAAAGTAGGTTGTAGGGCAGGACACACTAATACCTTGAATAAGATTAGAGCTCTGATGATGATGGATGCTGGAAAAGTGAAATGTTTCTCACTCATGGCTCTCATTTCGCATGGTCAGACCTTTGTAAAAGGACTATGTTTTAACTGCAACATACAGACTCTTTATGTTGGTGACCTATAGCAATGGAGATTCACATAGGGCACCTGCAGCTCAAACCCATCTGGAGGAGATCGCCAAGCTTATGTGGCATTCACTGAAGCTTGTGACCCCTGGCACAGCTATCTACCTTAAAACCAAACAGGTGTGTCTTGAGCCTCATGCCTCGGTGTAGCGCAGACATGACCCAAAGGTCCCATACCCAATAAGAAATCTTAATATAGGATGTACAACGTAAAGCACAGGGAATTAGCCCAGTGTGAGAAGGGAAAGAAATGAATAGCAAACCCTCTATGTATATGTATATGTGTATGCGTATAATAAAGTGACAATATAAGAAGCAGGGGTCACCATATTATTCTCTCACGGTCTTTGGGAAATAAGTGACCTTTCAGCAGGCAGCTCTATATTAGCTGATTTCTTAGGTATGCAAGTTATCTAAAAACAGTTGCTCCCTAATCTGCTCTCATCAGCTCCAGGTTATGGGAGTTCATAAATCCATGTACATTTGACGCTAATGGAAAATCTGCATCGTGACTCCCTGGGGTGACCCAAGTGTGTGACAGTAACAAGTGAGTTATGCATTGCTTGGTTTGCCCACAAAAATACAAATTAAGAGGAAGAAAAGGGAGACAAAGGAAAGAGATCAGTAAGACAGCAGCATTTATATTTGTTCCACTTGAAGCAGCCTCCACCTCCCAGAAGCAGATTCTCCTTTCAAAGTCCTCAATGACACAAACCGTGGTTACTGGGGGACTGCTCATTTGTTGCAATGCTCTGGCTGGGCAAGAAAGTGTGATTTCAGACAGCTGGAATTGTAAAGACCTGAGGTGATGTGAAGTATTTGCCTTAATACATCTAATTTATCATCTTCTCCCCTCCTAATGCAGGAGACGGAGTGAGATACTGAACGGATCTGCCCAGAAGTGTAATGAAACACAGCAGATGAAGTGGGATGCGACACACTTCACTGTTCCCACAAACTGGTACATATGTGGAAACAAGCTGTTTCCAAGAACTCTGGTTTGGAAACTGTCTTTAGTCTTTCCCCAAGTGGTGGCTCCAAATGGTTTAAGAAAAAATGGAAGGAAATGAGGGACAGAAGGGAAAGCAGAGCGCTTTTGTTGTTCTTCGAATTTGTAACTTCTATTGCAGCTTTATGTCGGGAAGCAGATGAGCAGGGCATCCTTGTGACACCCGGGTTACCCAAAAATGTGATCGATAGCAAGCTTTGTCAAGCGAGCAAGGTCTCCTGAGCAGGACCTGTGTGCTGCTCAGCTGTGCTTGTGCAGAAAGCTGTCTGTCATTTCTGGGAAGGAGGAGAAGAAAGCCAGTGCGAAGTCCAAAAGTTCATTGTGCCAGATTAGTTGGTAAATGGTGAGACTGTACGCCTCAAATAAGAAGCCAGTCAACAAGCAGGCCAAGGAAGAACAAAAGAAACACCACAAAAAAAAATCTTTTGAAAAAGTGTTCATGTTTTGCATGACTGTAGACCCATTCAGAAACGGAGGTCTAAGGACTTCACAATATCTTTCTGATGGGAATAATACCTCCCAAGTTACTGGGTGGAAAGCTGAGGGAGGGAGATGAGTGATCACTGGGTACAGAGGTACCCGTGTTGGCTGTAACGAGTGTAATAATGTTGTTTCGTGACCTGAAGTAGCTGCTTCCACCCCGTACAGTGGCTAAGCCACTAAGCCCCATCTGCCAGCCCAGCTCAGATGCTGCAGTGCCAAAATGCTGGCTGGACAGTGTCAGACTCTGGGCAGGTTACTCAAGAGATGTTGAGTGCTTCCCAGAGCAGGGCGCCATCAGGTTAGGGACCTTTGCAGCACAGCAAGCAGTCACTGTGGACCTGTCCAGTCTGTATTTCTGGCTATCTATGCCAATTGACTACAAAGTGATACCAAATTAAACTGGTGCCACTTTCAGTGGCTATTTCTTTGCTAAGGTCTTTCAGGCCCAAGAAGATGGTGGTGTCTACAGTCTGACTCAAATCCCCAGCAGTCCAATCCTGTGTAGCATTGCTGAGGAACAATTTTTTAATGTATAATTGTCACGGAGGCACCCCAAAAGTCAATCTAGGCAGGCAACAAGCTCCAAACAGACTATTCTAACCAGACTTGTTCGGCATAAAACCAACTACAGACAGAGTTTATCCAAAATTATTAATCACTCCAACAATATTACACAACACAGGTTCATATACTGGTTAGGAGTTCAATTACAACACAACCAACTCAAACTCAAGGGGATCAGATCCCAAAACTCTAGAGTGATGGTTCAAAATGCACATCTTCCCACTCTGTGTCAGTGAGGACTCTTAAGGGTACCCAGGTGATCTCTTACCAGGTCAATGAGGTGTCTCAATCCCCAGGGAATGTTCCTCAGATGGCCAGTCTAAGGAGGAGAGTCTTCAACTACATACCTGCTGCTCTGGGGAAGACCAACCCAAGGGGTCTCCATCAGGCTCCATTTATACCCTAGTTGAATCTGAGCTGTGGTCATTTATGATAGTTGTCCAGAAACTTCTCTCAACCAAGGTGTATCACTGGTAAAAAGCCCCATCTGCTGACCAAGGAGCATGTGCATGACCAAAGTGGTTCATCAGCCTGGAAGTTTCTGTTCCTTTTGAGGAGGGGGTAAGTGCACCTGCCACAATAATGGACACAGATGTTTCCCATCATCCAACTATGGCATAAGGATCAAGGTCCCACAGCTGAGGCCATCCGAAACGCTTCTCCTGTGCCCCAGGGCTATGCTCGGCTGCACAGCGGCAACCAGCAGCTCAGACTGAGCAAGAGGGTGTGATGGAAACCACCAACAGCTACCAAGTGTCCCTGACACGAGACAGCAGGCTGAGAGGAAGCGACAAAAACGGGTCAGAAAAACAGAAGCAGTGATGCAGCGGTAAGAAAACCAGCACCTGGGTCACTCAGACTTACTTAACAGAGTTTATTTGTTTATTTATTTTTTTATTTTCTCCTTTTTTTTTTTTTTTTTGCGTGTGTGGGTGCAAACATTTAAAGCTAAAGTCTTGAAAAACAGCTACTTCACACACACACACATCCAGTGCAGAAATCACGCCTCTTAACACCCCAGTGTGTGTTTAGATTAGTATTTTATTAGAAAGGGGGAAATGGAGAGACAGAGAGGGAAGCTAATGGCACCCTGGATGCAAGAGATACCATTAAGACCCCCTGCTGTATTAAGTGTTGAAACTGCGCTGGGATGAGGGCTTCCTGAGCTGCTTCTATTAATACAACTGCACTTGAGAAAAAAATAAATGGGTTTTTGGCTGAATGGTCTCAGAGGGCTGGATGGTCTCAGAGCAGAGGATTTCAAGCCTGTGTTAACAATAAGAACAGTATATGCAATTGGACTTATTTATTATTCAGCCGCCTATGGCATAAATGGCTGCACACCCCCCTCAGCCCAGTGTTGGGGTTAAGGAAAAGTTACTTCACTTCCTACTGTGGACTGGGGTTGTTGAGTTGCAGTTGCCCCTCCCAAACTTCTGCTACTGTCTTTAACATCTCTTTTTAGCCACCTAATTCTGCCTTTTCTTCTGCACACAGCTCCCCTCCATTTTCTTTTCTCCTTTATTTTCTCCTCATGCCTCCTTTTCCTCCGGCACTTTTCACCTTAATGTTGACACTGTTGGCATTGAATATCCAAACAAAGCCAGTATTCATCTGAAAAAAAAAAAAAAAGGGGGTAGTTTTTTGGCTCCCAGCAAAATGCTTGCAGTACCAGACAGTCTCTGGGAGACAAGAAAGCAGAAGAAAGATGAGGCATTTGCTTTGCAACATTTGAGATTTTGCAACAATCCTCTTGAATTGAATGCCAATTTTCTCCTCCTGGTTCGTGACCCAAGCATTGTAATGAAAACAATGGCTGTCACTGGTGCCAGTGTGTGTTCCTGGTCCATAACCTGAATGTCAAAGCAGCAGAGTTGTGGGATAAAAGGCAAAATGGCACAGCTGACTGAAATTTCCTAAAGGGCAATAGGCAAAAAGTATCAGAATAAAAGGAGACTTTCTTCCCCAATTCGGAGAAACTCTGACTAGAACTGCCATGGTCTAGAGGCTCTTACAGAAAGACGACAGTAAGTATTTTCTCCTTCCCTCCTTCCTTCTCCCCTTACATATCTTTTGTAATTAGTTTTCAATCCACAAACATTTCAGCCATCTGCTCCCTTTGCTCTTCCTTTCCCTGCTCCTCCAGGCCCCAATGTTTGGCAGCGATCCTTCACAAAGGTAAGATTTCCTTCTTGGAAAGGTGGTGCCAGCGCATTCAAAGAGGAAATTGCAGATTCATGGATGACACCCTGAAATTTTTCCATGCCCATACCATTTCTCTAAGCACACAGTATTTGCTGGTAAGAGACTAAAAGAGACCTTTGGTCCCCTCTGTTGGGTCACCCTCCTCTTCTGAGCTGGTTCTTTCCATTCGGGCTCCAGGAGCAGGATCTATCCTGGGAAAAGCACTCTCATCAGTGAAACTGGGATGGGTAAACTGTGGGGAGGAAACTGCAGGGTACAACAGGTTTTAAGAGTGCCACCATTTTTCATTGCCAGGATATTCATCCTTATTTTACTGATAAATTCTGATGCACAACCAAATTTAGCTTCACTTTTTGACCTCAGCACAGTCTGGCCAACTCAGCATCCCAAGAACATGAGATGAACAAGTTGAACAGACCCTGTGTTTAAAAAGGTCTCTTAAGTTCTTTAACCCCCAACCACAAAAAGCAGCGTACAAAAAACTCAGAGATGTGAGACAGAAGGAAGATGGTCTCTTCTGAGCCTGTGGCCTGTTTACCCACAAATTCTGGGCATGCATCTCCTCCCTGAAAGGACATGATTCTCACATGGGGTCAGGACTAATTGTTGGGTCAACTTAATGACACACTGACTTGCCAGCTTCTCTCTCTGCTGTTCCCTCTGACGTGACAACTGGTTTTAAGCAAGTTGCCTTTCTTCTCCTTCCCCTTCATCCTTCACAGATGCCCGTCCTCTTCATAGCTGCATGCCAGAATGGAAGGAGACATTTGCTGTGTCTCTGCTGTTCAGGGAAAGCCCTTCCCACACTAAACTTTGGGCTGAGTCCAGACATGGTATCTCAAGCCTGGTCCATGCTCAGCTGCCTCCCAGTCTTCTCTTCCTCACAGCTCACAGTGACTCGGTGGCTCATTTCAGGGAACGAGTGACTCGAGGTTCCTGCATCTTTGTATAACACAGAAGGGTTCGATGGCAATTGGGAGATAAGCGGTAGAAAAGAACTGTGCTGCTACTCCTCCAGTGATGTCTAGAAATTAACACAGCCACCAGTTTCAATTCGTCACAGCCCCCAGGCAAGTGCACAAAGAAGTGATCCCCAGAAGACAAGCTCAGGGCAGAAGAGGGGTGAGAGGGCTGGTGTGAGGGGCCAGAAAGTGGGGAGAGGGTGTTTCCCAACTAAGATTCTCCTAAAGATTTTAAAGATAACTCCTTATCCTGCAAAAACTTTCCATAGATGCTGTAAACCAAAGCCTAGTTGCTTTACTAAGGAAGGCAAGACTGTGTTATGGCTGACAATTCATTGCCACAGGTATTTTGTAAATCACAAATGTTCAGCTTTTTCTACAATGAATATTAATTGAAAGCATTTTTCCAGGTCTGTGGTGTGCTGCAAGCTAATAGAAGTTGTACTATGGATATGTTTCAGGATCTGTGGTTCATTTGAGTGCTTTCACGGATTTCTTTAATCTGTCCAAAACTGCAGGTTTCAAGTAACCTTTAGTATCTGAGTCAGACGCCTCCAATTAACTCTGCTCCTCTAGCTGAATGTACCAGGGAGGCCCAAGGCATTAAAATGAGTTGCATGAAGAAACCTACCCAGAATAAATATAATTACAACCTAAGCTCATTCTTCACAACGGCCTGACCTCCAGACGGTAACTCACACAATTAAAATGCTTTTATTTTTTAAAGAAAACAGACGGAGGGGCGGGAAAAAAGGGGGATTGGGGGAAGAAAAAGAAAAGCCACATACACAGTGACTTCATCGGTTTTCCTCCTGTCTCCAGCAACCTGGCACTGCCACTTACTGCCAGGCTGCCCATCCTTTCCTGGACTTGGCAGTTCGTGCCGCCTGTGGACATCCAGGTGCCAAGGGTGTGAGGTGGCATCGTCTCGAATGCTGACCCGGGGGGGTGGTGAGTGGCTGGGGGCTGAAGCCCCTTCGGTACCCATGGGGAGCGCTTGTGCTGCTCCTGTGGGACCTGGTGTTGGTCCTCAGCTTGACTGCCCAGGTCAAGGATACGCTGTTCTCACCCGACGCTGTCACCGCTACTGGGGAGATAAAAGCCGCGCTGGACCTGGCTGATGGCTTCCAGCACAGCAAGGGCGGCTGGCTGCCCTGGAAATGCAGACACCAGCCCCTGGTGCCTTTGCTGCTGGGTCCAGCCCGAGGGGTCTGGAAAGACAAAGGGTTTCTGTGGGTGCACAGTGAGGGGTGATGCTGGAGAACGGTGGGGTGGGGGCTGGGAAGTGCAGGGGTTTAGCACAAATGCGTGCCAATGCTCGGCTGGGTTCACCTGGCTGTTGTTCCTGTGTGCATACAGCAGCCATGTGTGACTGGGCTGAGCCAGCCCCCTGGCTCCAAGGTAAAACTTAAAAGGGGAAAGTTGATTAAAAAAAAAAAAAAAAAGAAAAAAAACCCCAACAAATAAAACCACCCACAAACCCAAAAACCAATAGACGAGAAGAACTGCAGGAACTAAATGCTTAAGTAAAAACTGCACATTTTGTCGCATTGTCTCTGTGCTATTGTGTTCTCTCTTTTGGTTAAACTGGAATTGCTTATCATAGCAATACCTATTACTGGCATCACAGCCTGGGATGGAAGTACAGCTGTTTCATTAGGTTTTTAAGTCAGCTGGTGGAAATGGCAAGAATAAAAAACTGGTATATATACCATTTCCCTTTTTCTCTGAGGTTTTGGACACTTTGGGTCAGTTGGACAAGCCCCTTTTCCTTCACACTCTATAGGGAAAAAAATTCCATAGCTGCACACTTCAGCCTTCTGCCACTATCTGAACGAAGACCAGCAGCTCATTTTTCTAACTTTAAGCAGAAATGTAACTTCCAATGAAAGATGCTGAAATTACAGTCCTGCCAGCTGCCCTCATCAGAGCAGTATTTGCTCTTGCTCTGGAATGACCTGATTTACAGGCTCTGCCCCCAGCAATAAGGGCCATTTCTCTGTGCTCATTTATTTGCTGTGACAATTTTCAAGGGTACCACATGCAGAATAATAGTTACTTTCTCCCTCCCATTGCAGGCAGATGTCCCATGAGATGCTTGCCAGCAATACAGACCCAGCAGAAGGAGAAGACTGAAGACGACACTTTTTTGGCTGTGCATGAACCATACCTATCCTTTACCCCATGGAAGGGGAATTGCATACTTGCTAGTGTCTGATCAAAGTCCTGAGGTCAGCACCATGTGCATGCGAATCCAGGCTGGAACAGACCCAGGGAGGAGAAAATACCTCAAATTCTATACTCTGCAAGACCCATGTAATCAGCTATAGCTATGTGCCACTCAGGTTACTAGTAGAACAAGCCATGTTCCAACCTCCCATCATGTCTGGGGGTGGCTCCACCACAGCTGCAAAGGAGGGAGAGAACAGGCCACAGTGCCAGCTATTGGATGGCTCAATATCTTCCATCCTGCCCCAGCTCTGTGCAGCACAGATGACTTTGCCTGCAGGGATGTGGCAGGGAAATGTCTGCTCAGGGGAGATGGGCTGGGGGTGAAGCTTCTCTGCCTTCTCCTTCACCACCTTTCTCCACTTTTCCACACTCATGGAAGAAATTGAAGCATGATGCACAGTCAAGACCATAGCACCTCTATCTGCTTCCCCATTTCTTGTAACCCTCTCTCCCTCCATGGGAGGCAATTTCAGTTCAAACTGTTTACTTCTAGTGAAGTTGAGATGTAGCTGAAAAGAGGTTTGTGATGGAAAGAGCCAAAGAAGTAGGGAGAGGCCAAACTTTGCCTGTTACGGGAAAGAGACCTGAGCTCTGCTAGCTGGGGCTGACGGGGACAGACCACGTATGGCATACACCAGCTTCAGCACAGCAGATCAGAGTATAAACAGCAAGGACCAAAGTGGGAGAGAGGGGAGGGAAGGGATTTCACCTTCTGAGATGCTCTCAGAGCTACTCGTGGTCCTTATGAACTGACAAGTGTGAACCACTAACTTTCAGAGAGCAAAGGAGAGGTCCCAGTGCTCGTGACAGCTCTTCCAAGAACGAAGAAATAGATTCAAACTGCATGGTGGGGTTGTCTCTCTCCCTCTGTCTTTTTTCTTCCCTGCTGCCCCATTTCCTCCAAGATCAGACACATGCAGCTGCCAGTTCAGGTTGTGCAGGGAACAATTTTGTTGCCTGTGACTGGAGGTAGTAAATCCTGATTGCCCGGTACCCCTCAGGGGAGAGAAGAATAAAACAACAACCCAGCAGAGAGCAGGGCACACACTGCCCAGCTCTCAGAAGACGGCTCTGGCGGGAGAATCTCAGCCCCATTGCACAGCCCTGTTAGCAAAAACATCCCCCATGGTGCTGCTTGCAGAGGAGATGGCAAGCTCACAGCTATGGCAAAGCTGATGGGCCAGTGCTGTGAATCCTCCTCGGGAGATTCTCTGCTCCCCAGCTTTCCTGCATAGCCACCTGCAAGAGTTTCATGCACAGACCTGAACCTAAGCTGCAGCAGCGATGAACATAAGCTCCTTACTAAATAACGCAAGGCCTGCTTCTGCTGATGTCAATAGATGTATTTCTCCTCTGACACAACTTCAAGGTTCAAGACCTGTTACTTACCCTCTTACCAGTGCTAAGCAGTGTCATTCACGCTAGAAGAAAAAAAAAAAGATACCGATAACCCAATAATTGCCCTTTTGTGCACAAAACAATCCAAAACTGCATTTCAAAGTGAAAAGCACACACTTGCACACAATAGAATTCAAAAATGACTTATTTCTGGTCATCTTGTGCACTTAAGAGAGAAATTGGGATCACAGAGGCAATTGTTTCAAAACTGCAGCATAAATTTTCACCAGTCTGAACATTTTTGAAATGTCAGAGGGAAAAAAGAAAAAAGACGAAACCCAAAGCCACTTTAGGGAAAGTTAAAATGCTTGGTAGGAAGCTGCGGTTGTTGGCTCAGCGGTCCTGTAATGCCACATTATCTTCCCTGAGCCCACTCCTGTTTCAGGCGAGGAGCCTCGCACAGGAGCCTGCGTGCAGACGCTGACTCCGGGAGCTGCGGTTTGCTGCCAAGCAGCAACATCCCGCTTTCCAAGCCCAAAGCTGTCAGTTTGCTTACGGCAAAAAAGGAATACCCCAGCTTACCAAGGAGCCCAATCATCTGCAGGAGGTGAGAAGAGCTGAGCTTTGGGCTTCATCTAGCACCAGGGGAGGCAGCAACTTTGTCCTTGCAAGCATCTGTCTGCATGGAGTTGGGTGAAAAGCCACCAGAAGTGTCAAAAAGGGAGAACTATCTGAGGGAATTAGCTCAGAAGAAAACTGACTAAACTCAGGCAGCCGAGGCTTACTGTTCACTGGAGCAAATTTGGCAGGCCCGCCTTTGTTTTTTAACATTTTCTAGTGATTGTAAATATAATCTTGTCATGCTCTGCAAAGGCAATCTCTGGAAGACTAGCAGATGAAGAGCTAAACTTCTTGACTCAACATTTGATGAGGAGATGTGCTGAGCCATACTTTTTGGCTGAGGGAGCACTGATTCATAAATCTGGGAGAAGAAAAAGAAAGGAACAGCTCTGCAGCTAAAGCAATGAGTGCTGAGATGGAGCTGGTGTGGCAGACAGACCTGAGTGGCAGCCACAGGTCGCACAGAGCAGTACTGTCCTCCCACCTCGGTGGGGACTGAAATCTGGGCCTGTTCATCACACTGGCTGTGCCCAGGACCTGGCATGACGAAGCTCTTGATTTCGCTTGGAGCCTGTGAGTGCTGTTACCATATCGCAAGCACGGAGACACCCTCTGACCTTCTGAAATGCTGAGCATCCGCTGCCTTCCCTGGCCTGTCATGACCTGCTGGTCTGACAATAGCTGGTACCTTCGCACCTCTGAGATACATATACATACCTTTATATACTTATATGTATAGGTAGGGATAAATATAGATATTTGCATATGTACACGGATGAAGCAATTGTATTCAAACTCCTCAAAATGCACACCCAGCCAGCATGGCTTTCCCCAGGCATGCCAGCAGCAGCCAGCTCCCTGCAGGGTCTCGATGAGGAGGACAGCCCTGGCCCACCACCCTGCTCCCCCAGAGGTGGGCCAGGTTATTTATGAGGGGCTTTTCTGTGTAAAAACACGGTGGAGTGCCATCTGCTGGGCATGTGCAGGGGTCTTCTGGCATAGGAGAGGAAAAAAGCAAAGAAAAACCCCAGAGAAATAGGCTGTGCCTGCGCTAGGACGTTAAATTTCCCTGAGACCCTTCTCCAGCCAGGGAGCAGCTCACAGCCAGGCTGGTTCACCCTGCCACTCAGCATGGCCTCTGCAAATTGCCCGGTGGGAATGGCCACGGGCTCCCGCCGACTTCCCAACCACACCATTTGGTGAAATTCTGAGGAGAATCCCAATGGATCCAGGGCAAAAGCACGGCAGGGACCATCCCCATGGTGTGGATCTACCAGGAGTAGGAATGTACCAGCAGCAGCCAGTGCCTAAGGATATCCACTGGTCCTAATCAGATTTCTAGCACAGATGTCTTCGTGTGATGTGTGTGTGGTGGACCAGGCCAGTGCCAGGGAGGAGGAGGATGAGTAGCTTTCACATACTGCAACCTTAACTATCTTGCACAGCAGCTTTGAATCACATCTGGAGGTATCTGCTTCTGTCCATCAGCCACACAGGGAGTGTGGTCCCCTAAATGTACATGCACCCCAGCTCACTGCCTGTCGTAGGCTGTGTGAACCCCTCATGCTTAAAATCTCTAAAGGGAAAATCGCCTCCTTTTGAGACATTCCTCCCTGCTGCATCTTCTCTGATTCATCACAGATGGTGGCGGTTATTGAAACCTGAATCACAGTTGCATTATGTTAACCTACCTCTGATTACAGTGTGCCCGAGAAATACAAAAGGAGAAGGAAAAGAAAAAGGAGAGAGCGAGAGGCAAACTGCAAATTAAAGGCAAATCACAAGGTTGGTTTAGGCTATTGTGTAAATGGGGGTGGCTCAGTTTTACGCCATGCCAGGAAACTGAGAGACATCCCATAGTGCCAAAGACCAAGGATCTTCTGGATAACAGCTATTTAGATCCCTGCTTTTTGCCCTGTTACAGATCAAACAGCCTCATGAATTTCTGTACAGCTGCAGCATGTTTCCTTCCTGCCACTAAGGATCCTGGGAACCAATGGAAAAATATACAGGGACAAACTTTGTCAAGGACTGTCAGAAAATAGTTGCAAAAGGACTGAATCTAAATCCAGAAGTGATTTGCCAGCATGCAGTAACCACTAATTCTAGTTTCCTCAGTGAAATACGTCAAAAGTAAGCTTCCTCTCTATCAATCAATCTCCTTCCAAAAGTAGGAAAGAGACCTTGATGGGAAGGAATGGTTAAACTGAACAAGCAAAAAGTAACATGTCCTTCAAAACAAGCACATACTTTCCTGACTGTAGGGTTTTATTCACGTCCTTCCAGCCCACTCCAAACACAAACTTAACACCCTCATTTTTTTGTGCCAAATCAATAGCAGCTTGCACAGGGATTGTGGAATGCTACCTCTGAAGGCCTCTCACACACTATGCTGAATAAAGGACTGATAATAATTAACAGCTGCCAAGGACATTCAGCCTTATTGAGGGGTTGTTAGCCTGGTTTTCCCCTGGACACAGTTTAGACTGGGCCTTTCCAATTTTCCTGGACGGTATCTGGACACCAGAAAATTCCCCTGCATTTTTGTGCACAAAGCCCCGCAGAAGGTGAAGAGAACATCCTATGAAGCCCTTGGGCCAAAAAACCTCGCTGATGGGCTGGGTCTGCACCTCTTCTAAAATCTCTTCCCGTGCAGCAGGGCTGTTCAGCCACACTAGAAAATCGCAGCTTTCCCACCCATAAGGACATCTGGGCTTTGGGTAGGTGAAGTAGCTCTGGACAGGCTTTCAGGTCACAGGGGAGTATCAAAACACTGCGTGCTAGAAGCTGAAAGATTTGTTCCAGATGGTTTCTGCCTCTCGCTCTCATTATTCAACCACTCTGATAGGGTTAGAAACCTTAGGAATTATGCCTGGATTGTGAGCTGCCTTTATTTCGCAGTCATTCTGGAGCTGATCCTAAAAGTGATGCCTTTGGGAGCAACAAGTCTAATAACATCACTCAACACAGTAGCTAAAGGAAGCAAGACAGCTGAAGGGAAAAGTTCAGCTCCTGGCTCTGCAGCTGACTTTTGTCAGCTCCTCTCAGACCAGGGGAGGCAAGTTTCTGAAATCTCCCCATTTCTTTCGTTTTCCCTTGGGCCCACTGGAGCCAGGAGAGCTGCAGAGCCAGCAGGCACCAAGCACCTCAAAGGCAGCGGTCTTGCAGAAGAAGGGCAACCTGGCAGGCAACCAGGAAAATAAATGACCCTGGCTCCAAATGCCTCACAGGTAAATCTGGGTGCTTTAACATTTCTCAGCAGGCAGGTGTTCTCACTACATCACTTCAGCTTCAGTCGCTGCTTCAATTTTTCATCGGAAATGCTTGTGACAGCATGAGACACACCTCAGCGGCATGCAGTACAGAGTAATGCTCCAGCACCTGCCATTTTCTTTGTGGTTTTCTCTCTTTAATAAAACACGGGTGTGCTTTTGATGGTGCCAGTGCTTCTGCTTGGGCAGCTGGAGCAAAGCCCTTCAAACAGGCTGTGCACCTTGACTTTCCCAGAGTTGTGTGGTCACCCCTAGGCTGTCGGATCAAGATGTGGGATCATACCAAGTTCTGGCTAAGTGTGATCAAGAAGGAAACTGTAATGGGAAATACATGCCCAGCAGCCAAAGCATGCTGGAAGGCAGCAACAACTCCGGTTCCTGAATGAAATACTGGGAGAGACAGCTGCTTATGGCAGTCTAGTTCTTATTCCCAGCAGTAAGGGCGGCCAAAAATGCAGTCTAAACAAACACAATTTAGTCCATTAGCAGACATCAGAGAAGCTACCTGCCTCAACAAACCCCAGCTATGTTTCTAATTAAGCAGGGATGGCTCAGAGTCTCTGTTCTAGCCACTGTGGCTACAATCCCTGATTCCCACAACAAATTACCTACACTTCTCACTGTTAACAGAATTACCTGTTTATCTAACATCGCTGGCCAAAAGCTGGAGCATATCCTCACACAGAAGTGTTATTGTAAGCACCACCTAAGATTTGTTCGAGTAGGGCTTGTGGGCCTCGGTTCTCTGATATAAAAGTCTACTTAGAGGCTGAAGGGCAGGAGTTTCTTTCTAAGGGTAAACAAAGAGCAGCCAGTGGGGGCTTGGGCTTCCCTCTCCTTGTATCTCTTTACAGTTTATGGTGCCAGCAGCTAGAAAACCCATTTTACTTCTAGTCAACCAGCAGAAGTGAAGGAAAGCCATACCCACTCATGCAGGCCCTCTTGCAAATTGGCTAAGGCAGGTATTTTATCCAGGGCTGCAAATGAAAGTTGCTTTATCTTAGGTGGATCGGCCTGACTATGCTATAACCGAAGCGCTAATACATAATACCCAGGCTGGCACTAAAGCAGCTGGCATGGGTACAAACCACAGCAGAGCTGCAGCAACAAAGAGCTCATCACCAAGGTAGTGCTCGGGTAGTCACTCCTCCTGGGCTTGCTGCTGCCCAGGTCTCACGGCGTCATGCTGTGGACCTGCCCTTGGATTTCCTCGCAAGCGACGAGGACAGAAAGAATGGCCTGTTTCTCTCCTGGCTGCTTTTTGAAACCCCTCGCCTGGTTCCTGTCCAGCCACCAAAGCCACAGGTGATGGCTCCGGGGAAGAGGTGCCAGGCTGGTCTGATGTTCACTCTCCTCCAGGCAGCGGTAGAGAGGGGAGCAGAAGAGGAGTAAAAGGAGAGTAAATCCTCATCTGCTCAGTCCCAGATGCATAATGCTATGAAATGGTAAACTGACATTCCCAGGGTTCCAAAACACAGTTTGGACCTGGGCAGCACTCATCTGCAAGAGACATGGGGACAGTACTTTTCTGCTTGGTTTTAAATCAAGCATGCTCACTTGCCGCAGTAGTGGCGGCTGGTCACAGTTCACCTGCTTCCCACTGTCCGGTTTCCCCCTCGCTGGCGGGCAGAGGGAATATCCTGCCATCATCTGTGCCACTGGCACCTCACCCCTGCCACCCTGGAGCTCCCTACCTGTCCCGGCATGCCCTGTGCTGCTGCACCGCAGGGACAAGGGTCCTTGGGGACACTGTGCCCCAGCCACCAGCGCCCAGAGGGAAGAGGGAGGCAATGTGCCCTTGTGGCCAAGAAGGCCAATGGTGTCCTGGGGTGCATTAAGAAGAGTGTGACCAGCAGGTCGAGAGAGGTTCTCCTCCCCCTCTGCTCTGCTCTGGTGAGGCCGCATCTGGAGCACTGCATCCAGTTCTGGGCTCCCCAGTTTAAGAAGGGCAAGAGATTACTGGAGGGAGTCCAGCGCGGGCTAGAAAGATGATCGGGGGTCTGGAGCATCTTTCTTATGAGGAGAGACTGAGAGAGCTGGGTCTGTTCAGCCTGGAGAAGAGAAGGCTGAGAGGGGATCTTATTTACGCTTACAAATATCTGAAGGGTGGATGTCAACAGAGTGGGACCAGACTCCTTTCAGTGGTGCCCAATGATAGGATGAGGGCAAACGGGCACAGACTGAAGCACAGGAGGTTCCATCTGAATACAAGGAGAAACTTCTTCGCTTTAAGGGTGGCAGAGCACTGGAACAGGCTTCCCAGAGAGATTGTGGAGTTGCCTTCTCTGGAGACATTCAAAACCCGCCTGGACACATTCCTGTGCGATCTGCTCCAGGTGAACTTGCTTAACAAGGAGGCTGGACTAGATGATCTCCAGAGGTCACTTCCAACCCCAACCATTCTGTGATTCTCTGATTCTGTGAAGTGCTTTGCCAGAACCCGTTTCCTGATGCGAGATCCCTGGGGTCCATGCAAAAAGTGCCCTGTGAATTGGGAGGCGGCTATCTCCTCTGCCTTTGGCTGCAGAGGTGGCTGGATCAGAGCAGCCTCTGCATAGGACTGAGCCCTGAACTCCTGCTCCACAGCTCCTTGCTGGGACCAAGTGGGGAACGACTGGCTGCTGCCCACTGGGATTAGACAGACACACAGGCGGCACATGCTCACAGTCTGGGAAAAGACTTGGGGTGGGTTCGAGCTCAGCTGATGCTCGCCATAGATGCCTCCAAGGGAAAGCCATGTGCTGCTACAGTAAGTAGTGGAGCTGGCAGTGCAGATGATGGCCGTCTTCCTCTGAGTCAGTCATACTGGCAGGTGTCAATCACTGCAGTGACAGGTACACCCAAGAAAATAAGGGTGCAGAACTGCCAGCTGCAGCACCACATAACAGCAGATGTGGGTTTCTGCAGCTTTGTGCAACAGGGAAAACACCTCCCATATTCACAGCAGCCTCACTTCAGAAACCCAGAGGTGCAAAGGATTGGGAGGTTCTGCAGGAGCCAGATGGGATCTGAGGAGGAAAGAACAGAGCAGCGGGGACAAGGACCAGCTCTTGGGAAACAAGGCAGAGCAGGCAGGGGTAGCTCCTGGCAGGAGTATGGCCTGGGGTGGGTGCAGGTGCTGTGCTGGAGGAGGTTGGTGATGCAGAAAGGAAGGATAGACAAGGACAGAGGGGATGCTGGATAAGGAGACAAGCTGGAATTGGTAAGCAGGGTACAGTGAGGGGCTTCAGGCAAGGGCTGGGGCCTGGAGAAGAGGAGAGCTGAGTGCAGGGAAGAACAAGGCCTGGGCAGAATGTAAATGAAGATGTGCAATGGGGACAAAGGAAAGCACTGGGGAAAATAAGCCTTACCCTTATGAAGAATGTAACTTTTTTTTTTCTTCTGTTAAAGCTTTTTCATTTCAGTTGCAGCTATTCTGTTTTTCTCCTAGCTTGCTTTGCCCATTCTTTCCTGCTTGGTATTTGACCCTCTATTGGTAATTCCCTTTCAGCGTTTGCTAATTTTCTGTCTCTTGCTCTGCCAGTACAACTGTTGTCACGTGCATTGTGGTATGTCCTCTGTGAAAGGATGTACAGATAGCAAACAGCCTGTATATACAACACAAAGGCTGCTCTTACCTCTGTTCTAGCAAACAGCTTAGTTTCCCTGCCCGCAATTATCCTTTCAGTTCTTCATCTTCTTCTCTTCCTTGGGTCTTGATTTTCCCCCGTGTTTCCTGCAGTATGGCCCCTTGCCAGCTTCGCCTTCACCCCTCAAGCTGATTCTACCCCTCTTCCTGGCATTGGTATCACTTACAGCTCTTTTCTCCCTTGCCTAGACCAGCCTTGCTGAGGCAGCTGGAATGGAGCGGTGTAATAGAGAGGACGCGAAGAGCATCTATTGTAGATCTCTGTGGTCATGGCTAAGGTCAAAGAGCCAAACGTTTATGGTTTGTGCGTGGGTGTTATGTAAACAACACCAATTATTCACTGTCAGAACTTCGTAACTCAGCCAAAACTTGAATATTTTTACTGCAGTGTTCACAGAGGCTGCTACTTCTAAAGACTCGCTTGAAGCCAGACTTTAGCCTTCCTCTCCCAGCTGTAGAATTTAGGTACTACTATTAAATAAATCACTGTCACAGTTATAGTGAATTTCCCACCTCACCCTCTCCTGCCGCTACAGATGTGATCTTGCTGGGTAGGGCCCCAAAAAGCGTATTCACTTATTTTTGTGAATTTGTGAACTCTTTGGCTCATTACAAAACTGCAAGAGTGCCTCTCAAGTGCATGAGCACAAAAGGGCATTGCATCTGGTCTGTTCAGTGCATTTGAAGGACTCCCACTAAAATGAATGGAAGCATCTTCCCATTAACCCAGCAGGTTTTAGAGCCTCTTGCACTGAGGTGTCTCACACTCTAGGTGCTGTTCACGCTTTCCCTTATGAAATCCTGTGTGGATGGGAAGCTGCATTCTGACTATAAAGGAGGAAGTGGCGAAACTGTTCAAGTTGTTCCAGTAAAGACAGACACTTAGCTTATACATGGCATTGGCTCCCCAAAACTCAGTGGCAATGGTCAGGTCAACTGGAGAAGCAGCAGCTTCTTCACAGGGTGACAGAAAGCCATCAGGACTTTAACATTCCTGAGACAGCTTCTGATGACCCTCCCCTTGCCCTTTCAGAGGCTGCAAGTGTAAGGTAGAGAGTGGACTTTCTTCATTACACCTAGATCTCCAAGAAAATCCCTTAGTAATCCCCTTCCTTACACTCCTTGCAAGAATGCACTTCCATCCTCCTTCTGCCATCACATGAGGAGTAATCCTCCTTTCCCTGCGTCACCCCTTCAGTGATCCTTCTTACTCTGCAAGTTCACATGTGTTGCATGCAGCAGCCTCCCTCTCACATTCGCAGGGTGAGCACTGAGCTGGGGAGAAAACACCTTCCCCTTCTCCTACATGTTGCAAAGAAAGCCTTGCTTTTTCACCATTCTCCCCACAAGACCCACACGGCTTAAATCCACTTTCTCTCACCTTGATGCCACAGGAACACTCTTTCCCGAGTGGTACCAGCTGCAAAGGCGACACTTCTTTAATTTACCAGTTAGTTTTTGCTGCCTGCCTCTGCGATCTGTTCCTCTTTGCTGCGATAACCTTTCCCACCTAACCTCCTGCTCCTCCAAGGCCGTAAGCAAGGCAACACCATGCCGACGTTTTCTCTTCTGTCATTGCAGTGGGACATGCTGAAAGAACAGACCAGGACTAGGTTACCCTGCCAGCTCCTCCGTGTACTCGTGCCCTCGCACCACACAGAAAGCATTGTATTGCAAACCAGGGTGCTGCTTACTCACAAGGGAAGTCTGTGCTAGCTTGTAGCCTCGGGTAAAGAGCTGCATTTTTCCCGGTGTGAGAAACAGCAAGTGAAATAAAGAAAAAATACCCTGTGGAATTGTTTCCCTTGGTACATGCAATTGCCAAGTGTCAGGGTTTGCAGACCCTTGTGCTCCAGTGTCACAAGCCCTCCTGCAGCCCGTATGACTCCTGAGTGCCCAAGGAAATAGCTCTGTACATTACACATACAGCTGACCAGGGGAAAATAAATGGTCTCAAAAGCTGTTGATTTCTAAATTATTGTCATCTTGCAAGTCCAACGGAGCAGCAAAATTGGAATGGAGATGATAAGATCCAAAAGAGACAGTGACTTGCCTACCTTTCCCTTTCTCTTCCAACACTCATACAAGAGCTTGGCTGGGCCTCTCCCAAGGCAGCCTCTCTCTTGTTTGGTAGAGATGACCTAATCCAGAAAGGGTGATGAGGAGAAAGATTTAAATCAAACCCGATTACCGGGACTTGATAAGCTTCCCTGGCAAGCTGTTCTGGGACTGACCCAAAAGTTCTCAGCTCACTGCCCGCGCCCTTGACAACGCTGCTCAGAGGCCTCAGGAGCCTTATGAAATGCAGCCGTTCTCTCAAAGCTCCCCTCAGCTCCTTCCCCCTAGAGAAGGGCAGGCGTGCACTGCAGGTCGTCAGGAGGCTGCGCAGCACGTGTCTTTCAGCTAAGTCTTCAGCTATGGGTAGGCAAACAGAGAAACAGCCCTGTGAGCACTTTGTCCGAGACTCTTGAAATGGCATGCTCTCACTGTGGCTTTGGGAGTAATCCACCTAAGAGATTACTCCGGCGTGGCTGCGAGATAATCCTGCCAAGCCATTGCATGTGCTCAGCCACTGTCCCCCAGATGCTGAGGCTCTGCCCAGGTCTCTCCCAGGCCACGTGAATGGCTCGTGATGGACTTGGGGACCTTAGGATGGGCACCAGGCAGGACCTGACCTGCAGCTGCTCCTCATCCCAGAGAGTGGAGAGGCACATGCCGGCCTGAGGCTGGGAATGGGGACAAGGTACCATCACATTGATGGTGGTGGCCATCGCAGGCACCAGCTTCCAAGGGAGGCAGGTGCCTCCTGTCAGGGGCAGGAAGCAAATCCCTAACTTTGAAGCTCACAGAGTTTATGAAAAGGGTGGTAGGAGATGGTCCTGAGCATAGCAGAGACCTGAGCTGAGGGGCTATAGAGATCCTGTCCAGTCTCATGGAAGGAATCACAGAATCATAGAATAGTTTGTGTTGTAAGGCACCTTCGAAGCTCATCTAGTCCAACCCCCTGCCATGAGCAGGGACATCTTCAACCAGATCAGGTTGCTCAGAGTCCCGTCCAGCCTGGCCTGGGATGTCTCCAGGGATGAGGCAAGAGGGGAACAGATGACTACAGGCATGATACAAGCAGTAGAGGGACAATTCCAGAGGAGCTGCAGTGTTCTGCAGCAGGAAAGCTTGCTGTCCTGGACCAAGACACAGGAAGGTCAGCTGACACTGTTCAACACCTGAACCTCCCAGGTGGATGCAGGCCATTAAAACTGATGAAGAAACATTTCCAAAATTATTCTGAAATGAGTCAAATACATCAATTTTTTTCCTAATTTCAGCTGAAAATGCAGTTATTAAACCAGATCGGGTTAGAAATAAAATTTTAAAAAGAAAGAAAAAAAAAGAACAAAACAAAACTGGGCCAAAGCAACATGAGTGATTTATTTTTATTAAAAAATGGAGTGTAATAAAGTAAAGCTGTAATAATAAGAAGAAAATGTTGACTAATATCTATGAAAATCTTGGAGAGCCATAGATGGAATGAGCTATTGTGTTTCGTGGCGGGTGGGGTGCTGGTGAAGTGTTTGTGGTTAGGGCAAAGACACTGAATTTTGCAAGCAGAGCTGATGAGTTCTAGGGCTTGCTTTCTGGAGACTCCCTGCACCAGTGAGGAAATTGCTCATGCTCAAGGAAGGCAGAATAACCAGGCTTTTATTGAACCAACTTGACTTTCTTTTGAGGGTCTGATTTCTCCTCTTTCTTCCTCTCCCTTCCACCACTCAGTGCCATTGACAAAATATGTTTCAATATTGCAGAAAAATAAGCAGCGACAGACAAAGAGCACCTTATTTTCACACTGTATCAAACCCATTATTGCAAACCCAACAGCACCTGCCATTTTACCTTGCTGAGCTGGCTTTGCAGATGGGAGCTGGTGGCACCTGGCTGAGGAAAGGCTGTGTCTGTGAAAATTTCAGTGAAGTAAAAGTTCAAAGGAGGGGAAGGGAACAGGAGATAAGAGAGTTTCAAATCTTCATTTAAAAAGGAAAGAAAATCTGATTAAGATGTGCTGGCTAACTCAAAACACATGAGCCTGAACATCAAAAGGTTCATAATTCGTACACGTGCTGTAGATAATTATCAGTTTAACTTGATACTTCCTATGGCGACAGAGCTGACGTCAGACCTCTTGAGCGACTGACAGACTTTCAAACCAGCCTCTGACATGGAGCGAGGGCCCTGCGGCTGGCATGCTGTTTCTCCCCTCGCCCCTTACAGCTCTTCATACATGTGTGCCCCAAAAAATCTGCTCAGAGCCCTTCTTGGGCTGCCCAAGGCTTCAGACCTGAGAGAGACTGACAGAGGAGGTGGGTGGCTCCCAGGCAGCTCTGGATGTCTCTCGCTGCAGAGGACCTCTTGCAGATCCTGGTGGTCCATTCCTGTCCCTGATCTCCTCATCCTGCTCAGACAAGGGCTGTCGGCACTAGGGAAGAGCTGCTGGGGTGGTGTAGATGGGGACGGGATGGGGGCACCAGGAGCTGTGCACACAACCTGTCTGCCTCTCGGCCAACTGCAGTTTCATGTCACAGTTTGGCCAGGGGAGATAATCTTGAAATTCTCTGCATATTTCCAAAGCCAGAAGGTTATGGCAGAAGGCAGGTAATGAATCCCAGACCTTCCAAGAGAGCTGTGAGTAGCATGAACATAAGAACAATGTGACTTTGGGGAATGGCAAAGCAAAGCATTTTCCTTTCATGTCCGAGAGACTTCTGTTCAGTACCAAGCTCCCCCCAAGAGCTGAAGTGACCTTCTGTCTGCCTGTCCACAGGAGAGAGACACCGAGAGAGACAGGACATAGGCAGAGGTCATGTTTTAGTTAGAAAAAATAATCAAAAGCCTGCTGGTGAAATACTCCTAATCCCTGTGACTCTTCGTACAGTGGAGCTGGGAATTTTCTTTCTCTCTATCCATGCATAGTCTCATGACAGTTTTCTTTCATGAAGATCTCGTTGTACTTCACTCACAAGCCCAAGACCACCTTTTCTACATCCTTTTTTAATTTAAGGATTTTATTGCTTTGAGGAAGGAGGAACGCTAACAATTAGGACTAAGTCCCTCACTGAGCACTATGTCATTGCCCCATCCTTGTGGAATATGCTTTTTTTTCCCCGTGTACTTAATAATTCATTTAATGGATATCCAACTGCATGTGAAACTTCAAGGTTTGTAAAGAATGAAGCCTAACCTGCAAGACGCCCTGGTAAGTCAAATGTTTACAGTAAGCACAGCAATCCATCAAACGTCCTTCTGGAGGCTCCTGAAGAACAGCTTGAGGCCAATAAAATAGTCTTGATTTTTTTGGGGGGTGGAAAAATACACCTATAAATAATCCTCCCTGTCTGTGCCAAGTCCAAAATGCAGACATCTAACACCACGGAGAGTAAGCCTGCTCACTTTATAGCAAAGTGGATTCATACTTTGTTGAATATTAGATACACACCGATGGACTGACCTCCCCTGGAAGTTCAGTTCTGTCCCACTTGGCAATCAATTGCACTACTTCAAACTGCAAAGCATCACATGCTTATTTTAGCAAAAGAAACTTAAAACAGAAATTAAACCTATTCCTGCAATAGTGCTTTAATTACCCCAAAAGGCTGACAATAAATCTACATTTTAATTAAGAGTGATGAATTATGCATGATCACATAGCACATTCTATGTAGCTCACAGATGAGCGCAGAGAAAGGTATGGTATGGATTGCAGGAATTTGTTCTCGCAGTACAGGGAAAAAGCCGTTTTGTTTGCATTTTAGGAAAAAGGTCACTCCAGCTCGTAGCAGTATGTGAAAATGATCCTGCTGCACTCCTGCAATTCTGCTACCATATTGCATTACGATGTATGAGAACTGAGTCCAACTTCTCCCTGTCATGACAACACAACACTTAAAAATCACATCAGTAGAAGTTTACCCCTTCTGAATGTATTAGGACTGTGCACGTAGGAAGAGTGATGGCAAAACATCTCCCACCCTCAGCAGGGACATGGAAACACCAATGAGACTGTTGGTGTTGCAGACTCCCATGATTTTGCCATGTTTTGTCAGCTCACTTGTCACAAGTGTCACTCATCCCCACATAAAACCATGGCATTCATCTGGGGAGGAAGAAAAGGGAAAAAGTTTGCTCTTCTGGATGCATAAAACAATATGCAAGTATGAGTACATGCAGACAGGAATCCTGAAAAACAAAACCAACAGAGGACAAACTATACCTCCAATGAATTTTGAACTGTGATTTTGGAGATTTCTTACATCAAGAGTTCTTAGTATTAGGAGTGAAAACAGAACATTGTTATGAGCAGATCACTACCAGTTCTGCTTCTTAGAGCTTTGACCTTCAAAACAGCTTATGTTTCCAAGCAAAAAGATGTGAAAGGCATGAAAATATTGGAACCACTAAGGAAAAAAAGAAAGTGTCTGATTGGCACCATCATGTCTTTATGCCAAACTCTAATTTGACTGAGTTCCTTGACTTTCATATTTTAGCTTCTTACTTTGGCGTCATAATTAATTTCCTTCTCCAACTGCAGTGTGATTAGTGCTCTAGCCCTTCTCTGCATGCTGCTGGAGACATTGCCCTTTCATACCCTTGTCCAAGGGGAGGTACCACCTTGGAGACCAGGGCAGTAGGACATGGGCCTTATGGTGAGGAGCCACTGTGAACTTGGTGTGAGTGAAAATCTGAGGTTTGCAGCAGCCATCAAGCCTCATGGGGAGCTAGCGAGCATTCAGGGCTGGTCAACAGAGCTGAACTAAAGTTCTCCAAAGGATGGCGTGGTGTGAAGCAGACCAGGGCCCAGCTGACCACAAGAGCCAGGGCCTCATGGATGCCAACAGCCTTCAGTTAAAGCAAGGGGCAAATTGTTAATGTTAGGGGAGGCCTGCAGGGACTATTTCTGAGCTGAATGACAATGTCTGGGTGAGGACTTGCTATACAAGATACTTTATTCCTGGTACAGCTTCCCCTCTAGCTCTAGATGAAGATGGTCCCTGACCTCATTTCACGCAGAGATGCCAAGGAGGTGGCTGCGCTTGTTACTCGTTTCCTTCCCAATCCAGGAGAAGGCACTGAGCACAAAGCCAGCCAGGCATGACCTTCACAGAAACAGTCTCTGTCTGGAGTTTTCCCACAGATCCTAAGCCAAATTGATATCTTATCTGATACAATGGCCCACACCATGGAGAAAGGGGCAGATTCCTCATATTCAATGGTCACATCATAATTAGCCCACAGAACAAGATCTTCCCAAGTTGCTCACTTAAAAGTATGTTTTCAATCTGAAATTAGAAGAACTATACCCCCATCTCTCTTTTCCCTCCTCCAGTGTAACAAAGACAATGAGAAAATTGCAATTACAGCATTATTTCAAAGAGTACTCCTCATATTTGCATATAGATAACAAGTAATGACCCTACCTTTCTCAGTCCTTTTATAAAATAACTGCGGCTTTGAAATATGCTGCTGTCCGTCTCCTACCTTCGCATCTTCCTAATTACTTACCCATATAATGCTCGCCTTTCCCTCTCTGGTTTCCAGATGCTAACACACCCTGAAAAGAAACTGTGAACCCTTGCCTAATATTATTGTTCCTTAAGTGACCATTCATGTTGCCAAGGGGATATTATCCCTTCCGCAAGGAGATGAAAGCATGTTATAACATTCTGCCTATACAGACACAGATCTCATGAGGAAAATGTCCAAGAGTCCCCAAGCTTAAATTCCGATCTACTTGTACCATTCCAGGTAGTAAACGAAAATAACCTACAGCATTTTCCAAAATGCAGCCAGTGAACTCTGCCACTCACCAGTGTGTTTTCTGCTCACTAGCAGCAGCTTGGGACTGCGGCTTCTCCAGGATTCAAACAGGACACCTGGTGTGTGTATGGGACAAGGTGTCAGGACTGCACCTACAGCAACAAAGTATGGTGCCGTTTTGTTTTATTTCCAGTGTTGCCAAGAGCAAATAATAGAAACATTTTCAAGAAACAAAAATGGGCTAATCCTACAAGCCTCTCATCAGTACCCAGGAGGTACCTTTGCTACCAGATATTATCACTTTAGTTAATGATGGACTTTGGCTGCCTTGTTGATGAAAATATATGATCACAGGAAACCAGCCTTTTTAGTCTCATCTTTCACCCTGCTTTACAGAAATGAAAAATTTGATAGGTCTGTTTTTGGTCTATCTTTGCTGATATTATTGGCCTGCACAACTTCTGTTACCCAAAGCTGACCAAAAACACACAAGCAGAAAGCTAAATGCAGTACAGAAGTTTGGGAAGTATTTTACAATAAGTAAAAATATCGGTGGAAACCAAAACTGAATGCTAGTGATACTTTCACCTTTAATACAGTGAACTCATCAAAAACAGAGCTCAGCACCATAGGACTCATCTGAGTTCTGACAGAGTCCTGCACCAAGAGCTCCAGCTGCCCCCCACCTAAAGGTACAGAACAGAAAGCAGCTGCATCTTTCGAGACAAGGTGTTTTCAGTAAATTGTAATATAGAAGATGGTCAGCATTTGAATGCTGCTGCTATCCTATGGCATATTTAAAGTTAGAATCATGTGTGATGGTAGTCCTGCTTTGATTGAAAAAAAATATATTTTGATGTGTTGCCAACATACAAAACATCCTCTGCCAACATCTCTGCCTTAAACTCTACTATCTGACTCCAACCAAAAACACAAAAGTTCAGGAGTGAAGCGCTGTGAATACATCGTCATTCAATACATCAGTACCAAAAACCTCTGTGGACTTTGTTATTCATTTCAAAACCCATCAGCTCATCAACAATTTTAATTGTCTTATTTGGGGATATTTTTTACTAAGCACACAGCAGTTATTTAGCTAAATTGAACAGCTACAAGAGACTATCAATTAACTTCATGTAGGACACTGAACAGCTACCATTAAAAATTTTTAGCTGTTGCTAACCTTATCTGAAGTCAAAATTGTGACCTTGAAGCGTGGTAGTATAGTCCCATTACCAGTCCCTGTAAACTAGGTGGTTCCCTCCATGGGACTCTGTGTTTGTTTCTCTTTTTCTCCTTGAATTTCCCTTTTGTGTTTGTGTGTTCCTTGTGACTTTAAAATGTAATTTTAATGGTTCAGCCAACAGAATCTACACCTAATGTCCCTTTTGAATGGATGTTCTCGCTGAGGCTAGCTATGAAAAAACACATGGAAAGAAAACTACTGAAGCCTTTGATGATGGAAGTAGTGGGAGGATTCATTATCTCTTTGCTTCTCCACTGACCTCCAGGTGATATATTCCTTTTTGATCTCGGTCAGAGTCCACTGGGCTGTTGCCATGAAGAAAGCAAAAGAACACCTGCTTTCAGCTGCTGATGTATTTGCCTTTGTTTTGCTCTTTAGCTGAGCTCTCCAGCACCAGAGGGGGACATTTGACTCACATGAGCGTGACACTGCATTTCACACAGCACAGTCCATTTGCTTGAAGCAGGTCACAGGGAAGAATTAAGCTCCTTCTTTCAGAGACATGCAAAAGACCTCCAGTTCAGACAGGCTTAGCCAGAGAGAGATGAGACTGTCTCCTTTGTCATGGCCCCAAGCCTGACGGTGTTCAATAAGTGATTGGACAATGCCCTCAGACACATGGTGTGAATTTTGAGGTTGTCCTATGCAGGGACAGGAGTTGGACTCGATGATCCTTGTGGGTCCCTTCCAACTCAGGACATTCCATGATTCTATGATTCTGTGCAACCATAAGCATGGAGGTGGCCTGTAAGAGTCTCAATAGCAGGACACTGTTCTAATGACCCATGACCTTCACAAAACTCTTGGTCCTGAAATGGGTCACAAGATGCTCAGATGAACCGGGTTTACAACCAAAAAAGATAGCATTTCTCCCCCACAAACACACACTCACACACATTTGGTCCTGGCAAATCACACACTCTGGTTCAGTGGAGGGACCAGCTGCACCAAGCGTAGAGAACTGATAAAAGCAGGCCAAGATGCAGATTTTGTACAAGACTCACAGCTTGGTGGTACCCACTGTCAGGTGGGTACAGAGCCAAATGGCAGGTTTTCCCCCCAGTTGGACAGGGCATGCTAGCTAGGGCACAGCACTGCCCACAGAGTGACACTGCTTCTTGGCTGGACGTGCCTTGCACATGAATGACACGGTGTCACTGAAACAAGTTGGGGTCTGTTCTTTCCTGTTTATGAAGCCCTTGTCCTAAGAAACACAAAGACACTAAAAGATGATGTGGATGCCCTGTCCTTGGAAGTATGCAAGGTCAGGTTGGATGGGGCTTTGAGCAACCTGATCTAGAGAAAGGTGTCCCTGCCCATGGCATGGGGGCTGGACTAGATGATCATTAAAGGTCCCTTCCAACACAAACCATGTTGTGGTTCTATTATTCTATGAATGAGTCACACTTCCACAACTAGGGAAGGATTACAAGAATTAGACAAACAGATAAGAAGAGAATCTGGAAGAAGACAGAGTTCATAATGGAACGAGGCAAAAAAGTAACTAGGATGAGATGAAGGGTATTTCAAACACCTGAGCTCATTAAGAGGAGCTACTCAGTGGAGAGAGTGTTGCTAGCGCAACTGAAGAACAGAAGGACATATTTCCAGCTATAAGGAAACTCTCAACTGAGCAAAACTGGAAGTACTCAAATGTCCAAGATAGTTATACTTACAGCTGAGAGAGACTGAAAGAAAATATTTGAGAATTGACCCAAACCGAGGGGTTGGTACAAACGCATTTATTGGCTGGGAAAAAAAAACTCCACAGGCAAATCCTTCATGGAAGTACAAGCACAACCTAATATGATCTATTATTTTTTAAATTGAGCCAGAGGGAGATACCCAGGGAGACAAAGCTCATAATCATTTTCTGTGTGCTGTGTGCTACAGCAAGTTGGGAAGAAGAAAGTCTAAGCCATTTTACTTGTCACACATGCCACAGATATTAGATCAAGTCAAAGAAAGATTATAGTTAAAATAGCAGAAGGAAATGAAACATAGATTTGCTCACATTCTTATGAAAAAGATGCATTTATGCCAGGACGGTTTTTTTAACTTTGCAGAGACAGCTCTACAAGCAGCCCCAGCTAAGCAGGAGGCGCTCGAACCGGTTTCTGGCGGGTGTGGTGTGCCAGGCAGAATCGGTCCCAACCAACCCCACCGATGTAGGCAGCCTGCTGAGCACTTCGGCTGCAGACGTTTCACTGCTATCTCTACTGTATGCATTTTAACATTTTGGTTGAAAACAGTGTTTGGGTAAGGAAGTCCTACTGGAAAGAGGATGGGGTCAGATACTGATCCTCACCTGACATTGCAGAAAAGACACAGGAATGGGTGTCTCTGCATAAAACCCCCTGGGACCTTTGACAAGGCCACTGTACCCAACCACCTCCATCCCCATGCTGGTGCAGGACCCTGCCAGCCCCCAGTGCTTTGCTTGTTGGGGTAGGATCGAGACAGAGGCCCTGCAGAGGCAGACGGCTCAGCCCCACTGCCAGGGCCACCTCTGCCACAAGGCACAGCCCTGTGCACCTGCACGCAGCGAGCAGAGCCTGGACTGAGACTGGCAGCCACCATGGTCACCACGTCCTCCACGTCAGACGCCATGAGCCTGGCACAGCTGGTGTCATGCTGGTGTTGACCATGTGCCATTGCCCCCATGCCATTTATCCACTACTGGCTGGCACACAGGTGGCTCTCAGCTGCATGTGACGCTTGTGAGGCAGGTTTCATCCTGCTGATGGGCGAGGTACAAACATGCTAAGCCTGTGGCCGAAAGAGTGCCAGATGGCTTCTACCTGCTCTGAGCCCAGCAAGCAGAGCACAAAATTAGCCTTGGGCAACTTGCCTCTTCCCAGGTCAACCTGGGGTTCTTCACCAGGTACCTCCTGCTACATGTTCACAGGATGCCGCTCCCCATCTGCTTTAGACCCTGCCTTCCCCCATGTCTTTCCATGTTCCTCCATATACCCCCACATACCTCCATGTGCCTCCACATCCCTCCAAATGCCTCCATGTCCCTCCATGTTCCTCCACATCCCTAGGCAGCTACACCCTGGGAAAAAGATGGAACATTAAATCAACTATTCTGCCAGGACAGGTGCAAAATGTGCTTATCTTTTCCTTTTTGCAAGGATCAAGGAGAAATGCCAGGAACAGCCAGTGCCACCCAAATGCAAGCTGTCCCCTTGCCCCTGGGGGTGCACTCCCTTCCTGCTGTGCTTCTCGAGCTCAGATGCGTTGACTCCTTGGCAGGATCATTCCTCACAGATCTTGGCACTGAGATCTGTTCCCGTTCTGGGTCTCTAAGTACTAATAATTGTTTATAGATGTATGTGCACCCCAGTAATGACAAAGGAGCTGGAAGGTGGAGTGCAGGGGATGCTGATGTGACATGATAGCAGGCTGGGAAAGAAAGTGCCAGAGAGCATAGGCTTAAATGACAGCACATCAGTTCACAGGAGACATGGCTGGGTCTGTCAAAATCACACATAAAAGAACTGATTTGGGAAGAGATAACCAAACAGATGAGTGTGCAGCGAGCACAGACTGGTTAGGCAGTGCAGCTTCACTGCGATATCCAGAGTCCAAAGAGAGAAAATCAGACACAAGAGTTGCACTGCACAGTGCATCCCATGTGGAGTCAATAAGTAGTCATCATGGTACTCCAGCTTCTCTGTGACTGTCCTCTTAAAGCAGTGGACGAACTGGAGTTGAACTAAAAATGGAGGTGAAAAATCTGTGGAAAAGGAAAAGGGGTGCAGGGATGGTCACAAAGAGGGCTGAGCTTCCAGACTACAAAAGAAGCAACTGGAAAATGATTGCCCACAGAGGCAGGTCCTGCTGTTCTCTGCTGATAGCTGGTAAAGCTAGTTACAGCAGGGATCAAGTGTGCAGGGGAAAGAGAAGGCACTGTACTACTTAACAGGATTACCCTCCATGAAGAAGGAGTTGCCCAGCTAAACCCTGCTATGAGGCACATCCTGGGGCTTCTGCTTCCTTCTCCTGGCCACTGCCTCAGTTCTCACCTTGTGCAATTCCACCAGCTTTGCCAGCCCTGAAGTGGCTGGGGAAAAGGCATAGTTGGCCTGGGAACCTCAGCAGACATGAGACAACATGAAAAGTAAGTGGAGAGACCGAAAGCGGGCACAACGTTTCTAAAATCCAGCTTGATTCCCTCCAGGCCTCTTAGGGGTGGGATTTTTTTTTTGGCCTCTTAGAGTGGGATTTTTTTTTTTTCTGCAAACTGAAGATGCTGTTTGTCGGTGGAAAGATGATGCAGGCTGGGGACCACGCTCAGCCTGTACCCTGCCTTCCTGCTGGGGCACAAGGTAGAAATGCACCTCTGACTCTTCAGGTGGTATTGAAGGCACAGCTGACTTCAGTGTCACCCACCCTGCTCACGGAGGGCGTAGGAGCTCTTGACTAGGCTGATACTACACTGTGAAACAACGAGCCTTCTTGTTAGCTACCAAGGAGAGCTGAATAGACACTGTACTGTACCTCTCAACTCCTTCTCACCCCCTGCCCATTTCCCCTCCATTTTTGTACTAGCACTTACAGGAAAGAAATTACGTTGTTTAACCTAGATTTTCACCCTGAATAACAAGGGGAGCTTTCCAGGGAAACACAGGGAGAGAGGAACAGAGCATAGAGAGTTCGTGAGATGCTCAGGAGCTGGAAAATGCTGGGTTTCTGGGAGCACCTCGGTATGAACAGGACTACCTGGGGAGCTCAGCAGCCACCTGCTGTCTCTAGGAGCTGCCTGCACACTGTAAGCCTCTGTAAGTGACTGGTAAATGTGAGTTTTTTCAGCACTATGGCTCTCCTATTTTCCAGACAGTGTCTGGGGGAGTCCTCTCAGCCTAGGTATAAGTCCACACAGGTGCCAAACACAGCTCTGATTCCAGACTGGGCAAAGGAGTGCTGCCTCTCACCTGATCTCCTCAGCCTGCAACGTCTTCAAAACCAGATCCAAGCCCTGGAAGAAGCAGCAAGGATCAGTGGTGTGAGGGGCCTGGGCTCAGGGCAGGACTCCCAAGGAGCCCACTCCTTTGGTGTTTCGCAGGTTGCTTAAGTGGGTCCTATGGTAGAGGGTCTCTCAATGCACTGTTAAAGCCCTCCCTGTCCCAAGTGCATTCAGGCTACAGACCTTATTGCAAGGCTTGAGAAGTTGTCATCAACTCCACAGCTTAAGTGCTGCAAGAGGGAAGACGGATCCTCCTATGCCAGCCAGACCAGGACCCTGCACACAGCTGGGCAGCAGACCTGCCCCTCGCCCAAACGCTTGTGTCATCCCCACCCTTTGCCCTGTTCATACATGCACTACCCAGACTATCCTGACTGCAGTGTAGACATTCTTCTAATCAGGTTTGGGAATTTTTTCATCTTCACATCACCATTTTCGGCTGAGGCGTTTGGCTCTCCTGCCTAATCCCCAGGGAAGTGCAGAATGAAAGGAGGCAGAAGACACGGAAGATATGAGGGAAGCCTAAACACTCCTCATGTTAAAATCGAGGGATAGATAAAGCATCCTGATATTGAGAGGGAAGAGAATGAGCATACGAAGTTACCAGATGTGCAGAAACAGAGATATTGGGTGTGGGATGGAAGAAATAGGGAGCAAAAGTGTCTTTGGTGAGGGGAACTGCCAGAAGCCCTGAGAGCAGAGAAGAGCAGGCAGGTGGTGTACAAGAAGATTGTGTGAAGAAGGCATCCTTGCTGCGGGTAGACAGCTAGGTCTGCAACAAAGTGTGATACATGCAGACTTGTCCAAGACACACACAGACAAATATTAGCCACTAGAGAGGATCCTCAGTGTGAGGAAGTCCCTCAGAGTTTTGCAGTTGAGGTCAGTGGCAAGCGAGCCAGATCTTCCTTGTATCTTTGCAGTAATTGTCAGCCTTCTTGTAGACTAGAGCCCCACCGAGGTGGAATAGTGGGAGGCTGTTGCTCGGCTGCTTTAAACAAGGAGCAACTTCTGGCACTACAGAGCCTGAAATAGCAGAAATGCAAGGTCTTACACTGAGAGAGGGAATATGTTGGGACAGATGGGGGCACTTAGAGGTCCTACTGGAGGTAACTAGTGCATGCTGTTGCGCTAAGACAGGGAGAGGAAAAAGGCTTTTGGTGCTGTGCTGCATCCTGGAGCGACTATACAAGAGGACAAGGTGAGGAAAGGTCTATAAATGTTTCCCTCCAGTAAGATGGCAACTCTTAAGCTTGGCCTTTCTGACAGGGTCACACTGGCCACAAACTCTCCTTGCCTTTCCACACCGATGTTGGAAGAAGCATTGCATAACCTTCTCCCAGGCCTTGCTCCCCACCCTGGCCTCCCTAAGCCACCGGTGTGGCACGCTGCCGGGGAGGCAGCTAGCCCAGCCCGTGAGCCCAGTGGCACGCAGCGCGGCACTTTCCAGTCAGACAAGCCCCGACCCGATAGTAAAGCTGCTTTCGCTTTGCAAATTACTCATGGCATTTCCTGTAAACATGATCAGCATCACCTATGGGCTGCGAGCAGGGAAACACAGTGACATTATAAAATGTCTTCTGAAAGGGTAGGCTGCCTCATTTTTTCCATCGTTTCCCAGTTTCCATGCTTGGGAGAGATAGAAATTGGGGCAGGGAGTGGAGTGTGGGGAAATTCAGTGTTGCTTGAGAGGAGGGCAACCTTCGCAGAACCTCAGCATGGTACTTTCCAAAGCTGCCTGAAACCCTGGCATGGAGCAGTTCTTTCCCTAGAAAACCTTAGGTGAGAAAAGATGAGGAGTGCTCTGACAGCTTACCAGTTTCCCATCCAGCTTCTGTACTCACTGGGCCTGAGGAAAAAAATGCACGCGGTCATACAGGCAAAGAGAGCTGCAATTTGAATAAAATATAACCAATCTCACATGCCTACAAGTTTGTGATTCGGGCTTCCCCAAATTGTGATATTGGATTAAGCAGTGACTTAAGCATTGTGCTTTGAAAAGGACAATAAAACATGCAAACAAAGAAACCTCAGCCTACCTGGAGGTCTATTTGTCTTCTGATACCTTTGTCTTCAGGCTCACCGGGAGGGGCTTAGCCATCTCCCTGTGACCATGAGACCCAGAAACAGGATAAAAATTGACGTCTCAGATTCTTATGTGACCACAAACATCCAGGCATGTAGAAAACAACAAATATCACAATATTCAGGATTCATCACAAGAACAAGGAACCATCACCAAATTTGCCACTAACACAAAGCAAAGCAGACTGACAGTGTCACCTTACACTGGCATACACTAATGAATTGCTGTAAGAACCGGCTTCAAGGACTTTTTGAAGTCAAGCTTATTTTCCTCTTGTTTGTCTTATGCTGGCATTTGCCTACACGTCAGTTAGGACAAGTGGGGGTCACCTTGCCAGGAGCTTTATAAAGACTCAGTTTTTTCCTTACAGGCTCACAATCCAGCATATGATGGGGTCCTGTGAAAGACAGTGACAGGACTAAAGCAATAAGCCAAGAAGTTCTGTAAGGACTGGACCTAAATTGCTGCTCCAGAGAAGACAAAGACAGAATAATAATCTATGTGATGCACTATCACAAAAATGTGAAGTAAAGTTAAATACACAGAGGGACCTAATGCAATCTGGCAAGTTCCATGGCTTTACTGGCACTATGCCAGAAGGATTGGTGCCATCTGGCCTGCAGCCGTGCTGGAGGCTTCGATTAGATGAGGAGCAGTGATTGATGAATGAGAGTGCACAGAAGCAGGGCAGGTGGAAGGGGTGAGAGGAGGGGAGACAGTGCAAGACAGAGCCAGTCGGCAGCATGCTTGGACGTGTGCAACCGATAGAATGTGATCCCCAAGGCTTAATTTTATTGCAAATTTCTGAGCCCACTTCCACCCAGTTCTGTCCTTTTCCAAGAACTGTCAAAACCCTCTTTCTGCTGCCTAGAAGGGCTTCGTGTCACAAGGGTGTAATGTCTCTTTTGAGATTCCCAATACTCTTAGATCAGAGCAATCTGAGATTATCCCAGGAATAATTTCTCATACTCTCTCTGCTCCTGCAGGTTAATCTGGAAAAGAGGGAGAGACCTATAGAAAGGAAAACTAGTTAGTCCATATTTCTAAACCTCCAAGAACCTGAATCTGTTTTGACTCAGCAGGATCAAAATAGCTGTAACTGGACAGGTTGGATTTTCAACCCAAACCTCCCTCTTCCTCTCCAAAACCACTCTGCTCCCACACACAGAGTTCTGTGTGGGATGTTTCTTTGCTGCTCTCAGTGTCATCTGAAATCATTACCCCAAGTTACATATTGACCCACGGTGTTATGCCCAGTGAGCAGGAAAACTGGCAAACAGACAGGCATTGTGCATGGCCTGCCTGATACACCTTCTCAGTGTGGTCAGCAGCTCTCTCAAACCCTCATGGGTCATTTTGCAAAGCCTTTTGCCTCCTGGCAGCAAATCCTCCAGGGGAGATGGCAAAGTAGAGTGCTGGATCACAGCAAATGCATAGCATCAGCCAGCTGGTGAAGCAGAGAAAGGTTCCTCTATCGTCTTCTCCTGACAAGGATGAGAATGTCCCAGTTACCCCAACCTGCATGAAAAAGTTTGTTCAGGGGGTTAAAGGATAAGCAGAGCTCTGCTTGAGGACAGAGTTTCAAAGAGTCCTTAATAAAACTTAGAGGAGTTTTGTGTCACATCCCATTTCAATGGAGAATGTCGGGATGCAGAGAGAGCTGGCAGTGGGGTGCAAGGGTGACCCCAGCATTGGACGTGCCCTCAATGACAGGCACCATCCTGCAGGATCCAAACATGGTGTGTGGACCAGGGGATTACAAAGGTCCATTGACAGCTCCCAACAGAGCAAGAGGATGAGCCAAGATAAGGGTCCATCCAGGGTTCCCGTCATGAGCTGAAGGGGTCAAGGCCAGGGACAGGGCTGGAGGTGAGCTACCTATAGGACAGACCTCAGGGCCATCCAGGAGGCAGGGCTGGAGACAGCCAGACCTAAATCATAGGTCAGGAGGGGACTGGAAGCCCGAGGCCGAGCTGAAATGGGGCTCCTGGGCCCACAGCCAGGTTGTGTGGGGAGGCCTCAGGTGAGACTGGTCAGAGCCATTAAGGATTGTTAGTGCCCTTGGGGCTCTGACAGATGAAAACACAATGGGAAGAGGGGTCCATCTTCTTTAAAAATAGGTCTTTCCTTCTACTTCTGTCCTGAAGGACACCTGATGTGAGGCCTTCCTATGGAAGTATCAGCTCCTTCACCGGTGCCTGCAGGCTTATGTGCATGAGGCATGGCTGGAGGGTGGTCCTTCATGCAAAGTTTGCCCTCATACCAGGCAAATCTTGCTCACACAGCTGACGTATGTTCCCCAGAATCAGCTCCTTACAGCACGTAACACGTCCCTTAAAAACAATGGTAATGGAGGTGCGGAGTCCAAAGTTTGGAAACGCTATGATTCAGGCCACCTGTGCAGCCTTACTTCGTCGTCCTTGTGTGTCTGAATTGCGAAATAATCTCTAACTGCCTGCTCTGCAACATTACCTCACCCAGAGCACAAGATGGGCAGCGCTCTGCTGTTTAGTCTCTGGCCTGTTCCGTACCCACCGACATATGGCTGCAGGCTTTGTGTGCTGCACGCTGCTCCAGCCCCGCTTGGAAAATGATTATTTCACAGCTTTTTCCAAACTCCCCCTCACTAATGGATCAGGGCATTTGCCATGAGGGTTCAGCCAGCTTCGCAAAATCCATTTAAAGGTGGAAAACTGAGGCAAGAGAGAAAACGAATGAATATACTATTTCAGGTACTGAAAATGGGAGTGTGAAACTCTCAGAGCCTGAGACGTCCCAGCATTCAATATTATACAGTGCTCAATATCTTTAAGGACAGAAACCACAGAGTTCAGCTGGATCAAAAAACCCACACCATGTTGGGTAGTCAAAATCCAATGCTTCCACTTGTAGCCAAACCAAAGGAACAGCTGATTACTGCTTGCTTTCAGCCACTTTTTTGCCATCATAACAAGAGCTTTGCAGAACAGGCTGCAAAAGAGCTCAGTCACTAAAACATCATCTCAGACAAAAGGTGTTTCACATTCAGACAGGTTCCTTCAAGGGAAATAATGCACTTATATGCACTTTAAGGTACACTGTAAGATACATTGCAAGATACACATATTCGGTGCATCCCTGGTACCAGTTTTTACATAACCAGAAACATGAAATTAGCCATCACTTTTCAGGAGGCTGTGTTGGCTGCATTCAAGAGTAGTATCTTCTCAAGGCAGCATGTGCTTTTCTGTATGCTGCCTGCAGACTTGACATCCTGGGGCTGGGAAGAGTAAGAGGTAAGCAAGCATCTTTGTTCCTGTCCTGTCGTCTTCTCCCTCTTAACTCCCTGGCTATCCTCTCCTGTGATGAGCTGAAGCCCTCATCATTCCACCAGCCTTTCCCCAGCCACAGCCATCAGCCTTGCAGTTGTCTGCACTCAATCTCTCTGGCATCTAAGGTCTGACAAGGTCAGACAGCTGAGGACGAGCTGCTCAATTCCCTGGGCACAACACAGTCCAGACCAGGTGCCCTCAACTGCTCTGCCAGGCACCAGCCTGCTGTCCCATGCCCAAGCCCTGCCTCCGTCCAGCTGGCACCTAGTTGCTAGTCTTCTATTATGGTCTTCTTTCGACCCTGCAGCTTCTGTTTGGCCTTGTCTCCTCTGGGAGACAAGCTAACCTTTCTGTTACCACTGGGCCCTGCCACCCATGTGACATTGAAGATCCTACAACGTCAGAGTATGAGATGCTGCTTTCTTGGACAACCTGTCTCTCTATACTCTACAGACTTGGTCCTCACCTCTCCTCAACCCTTTCTCTCAAAGTCTTTGGGAAAACCTCAGCTGTCTCCCAGTGATCCAATCTCCAGCTCCCTGCCTAGACAGCCCTCTCCTCCATCCTTTATTTGAGTCAGACTAGCCTTTCTGTCTGTCTTCCGTGAAGTCTGCTTCCTAATCCCTGAACCCTTTCCTCCCTTGCTCATGTTGCCCCACATAATCTCCCCTGCTTTCTCCCAGGCCTCACTCAGCTCTCTTCACGGCTCTCACCATCTTCTTGTCTGGTTTCCTCTCTTCACCCATCTGGCCTCCTCTTCACATGCAACTCATGAGAAGGTTCATAACCTGAGTGGATTTTCCATAGAAATGTGGGAAAAGCACATCCCATAACCCAGGCCTATGTTCATTTATGATGCTACGTACCACCCAGGCAGTGACATTATGTTCTGATGATGTCTCCAAAATAATTTTCACACATCTCTGAAAAACTGGACACATCTGCAAGATAAGGCAGCAAAACTCACCCAAACCGTTTACCACAAATTGAGTGCTTTTCCTTTTACTCAGATATTCCTTTTAGCTCGGGAAGGAAATACCACATCTGGATGTGCACAGGACAGGCTACATGGAGGTGTTTTGTGGGTTTTGTTGTTCACAGGAGCAGGTAAATTTGCATTAAGGGCAGACACAAAAGGTAAACTGAGCAGAGAGATTAGGTACGACCACATTAGGTGATGTAGAAATGCTCCTCATCTTCCCCCAGTTCATTAACACTGCCCTATTTAAAAAGACATTTGACTAAAAATTATAAAAATATCAGCAGTTCTCCTTTGTCTTGGTATGAAGACAGAGAGTACAACGGGCTCCCACCCTCTCTAAAATGAGGGTGACCAGAGGTGAATGACTAAATAGCTGAAGAAGTTTCTTCACTGATCATTATCAACCAGGCCAGCATCATTCAGCACAGCTAATTCCACCCACCACAGGTTTGTTTTGAAAGCAAGATGATGCCATTCCTTGTTGTGGATGCACTGTTTAGGCATGTCACAGTATTGCCTAAGCTCAGCAGGAAAGAGAATAACATTGTTAAGGGCAGGTGATATCATTTCTGACTGAGAGCAAGGACACGTCTTTCCCAGCACTTGTGGGGAGGATAAATCACTGACTGTAAGTAAGCAGTAGGGAACAGAAGGATTGCATGGTGGTCTGGATTCAATAGAGTTCCCAAGCATGTGCCCAGTCTCAAGCTAATGAGCTGCCTTTGAGTAAGGGTTCATTCATAAGTAGCCCTGCTTTGGTTAGCGCCAGGCATACAAACACCTCACTGAATCATGGCCATAATAATGGGTAAATTAATACAAGATGGAAACCCTGTCCTAAAGCTCAACAGGTTCCCAAACAAGGGTCCAGCTGTCTGCTACAAAGATAGGGGTAGAAGGAGCAGACCAACTAGCAAATAGTGATATCCACAATTTATTTTCATACAATGCCTACAGTGCCCCAATCTGTAATGGAATATAAATAGGTATTCAATGTGTCAGAGGCAAAATCCTATAAGGCAAGCAACATTTTTGTTCCCAGCTGAAACATAGCTGTTGTGTCAAGACTCAATTACCCACTTCTTCCAAGAACACCATACAACTGAATGGCAACCAGTCACCCAGACTTTGGGTTTTATACCACACCAGGGAGGGGAGGAAGATGGAGAGTTAGTCCCGTAAGTATCACAGGGTGGAATTCACCTGGCAACCCAGAGCTTTTCCGAAAAAACAGTAGATGAGAAGTCATTAAAAAAAGGAGAGGGGAGGGGAGGGGAGGGAGAGGAGGAGAAGGAGAAGGAGGAGGAGGAGGAGGAGGAGGAGGAGGAAATTCCTATTTCCTTTGAAAGCATCCGTGTTTGGAAACAAATAAGAAGCAAACGCCTGGTGCTGGTTGGACTGAAAATGAGTTAATTTTCTTCAGGCAGTTAGAAACCTTTCTTTTTCGTAGCTAGCACGCTCATTATTTGGACTTAGTTTAAGAACAAGAGATAACACCCTGGGACAGAGTTAATGTTTTCAATTGCTCTGGTCTAAGAGCCAAGGCCTCTGAGCTCTGCCCACAGGTGTGAGGCAGCGAGGAAGGGGGGCACGGGTGGGACAGAGCTTGACTGACACCCAGGCTGATCAATGAGAGTATTCCATCCCATTAGCATCATGCTTCATTTTTAAGGAGAGTAGGGATCTTCCTGTTTCTCTCTTCTCTTTGCTCTTGGAGACCTGTTCAGGGGAGTTCTGTTGAGGACTTTCTTTAGTTTGGCCTTTTGCCATCCTGCCATTTTGCAGAGGCCTCTGGGCCTTTCTGCCTTTTTCTCTCTTCTCTCTCCAGGACTGGCTTTAGGACCACGTGCTGCTGCCTGGGAATGGCTGCTTGTTGTGGACAGAGTTAGCGAGGCATTGCATTGAGTATCTTTTATTTTATATTCTATTTCTATTTCATATATATATTTACTAGTAGTGTATTAGTATTTTGTTATTTTGTTAAACTGTATTTATCTCAATCCCAGTTTCTCCCTTCCCTTCCCTTTTGATTCTCTCACCTATTTGGGGAGTGAGAAAGGGGGTGAGTGAGCTGCTATTATGGTTATATTACTAGCTCGGGTTAAACCACGACACACCTAAAGCAGACACTTACACCTGAGCTAGGTGATTATGGAAAATGTGGAGAAGTGGGCATATCTGGGATACAGTTTGTCTCACCCTCATGTAGATGTATAAAAGAGATCAGATGACTCACACCATGGGAACTCCTGCTTCTCACTGACGATAAAGGCAGCCCAGAGCAACTGGCACAAACAGAGCTGTCTGCAGGCTCTGGACAAGATACACCCCATCTGCAGTGTTCCCAAATGCCTGGTAAATACTTTTGTAAGAGATTGAGTCACATTTGTTTGATTAAAAAGAGATCATGTGGACAGAGAGAATTGTCTTCAGGGTCTCACCTTTTGCCGCATCCAGTCTTTCCTTGGAAAAATTTGGTGATGTAGTTGCCAGACCTATGTCTCCTTGCTTTGGGAGGCTGGGCAGAGTCACAGGCTCAGCTGGGAAATGATGGAGACTCAGTGGAGACAGTAACACAAATCCCCTCCTTCAGAAAGGGACAGAAAAAAACCTTCACGCTTCAGAATTTGCTAACTGAGACTTCTAGCAGTCATTTAATGGAATCCCTCCATGCTGCTGAATGACCTTTAAGGCGTAAAGCAAAGGCTAGCTGAGCTTTCTGACATGCACTGGTACGTCACTGAGAGAAAGCAGCATGTGATTCACGAACACAGTGAAACCCCAGCGCTTCGGGGAACTCCTGTCACTGCATCTTCTTGCAGAGCTGGGGGAGGGCAGGACAAAGTCAGCGTGAAGGGGAGCCAGCTGCAAGAAACAGCCTGTAAGAAAGGTGAGGGGGAACCTTTCTTTTCTCAGTGTTTTTCAGTGTGGCCATCTGGGCTCTTCCTCCCCCCGCCCTCATCCCTAAAGAATTATGTTCCTGGATAGAAACACAGGACAGCACCAAGAATGGATGGAGCGCAGCACAGCAGCTGAAACCTCTGTGCTGCCTGAAAGGAAACGCCATGGTGTGCTACGGACAGTGACCATCATGCCATTTGCCTCATCTCATGATGCTGGCTCCTTAGGAGGGCAAGCAGTGTGGATGTGGAGCTGGGCTCTGGCTGACGAGCCCTCTCCCAGAGCCTTGGGAAGGATCCGAGGGTGCACTTTGGAGGACACAAAGGAGAAAGATCTTGTTGAACTGATTAGACCTGGTTCCACACCAGGCTGGGTTTGGGTTGGTTCCACGGAGAGCCTTTCAGGTGTCCGGACTCAATATTTCCCAGAATCTGTATTACCCAGGACTTTCCCCCTCTGCTGTAATCTACTGTAACCTGGCCTTCGTTCATTTGATAATGTTATTTGTACACCTTAGCTGAATACCTCTAGTGAACAGAGTTCTCACTGGCCAGGCAAGCATCATACCATTCAACCTCAGCAATTTTCAGCCTGCATTGCAGCACCATTTCCTTTCTTCAGGTTTTGTAATGAAACGTAACAGGTGGCTGTTATATCAAGGCACATAGCCACTTGGAGAGCACACCAAGATGTTCATATGTAGACAAACCACAGAAAATACTAGTCTGAAAGCCCCAGTGGTGCTACGATTTACTTCAACTCACTGCAGAGAGGCTGTCAAAAACTAAGAGACCAGATATTCAAAGGGAGACTAAGCCTCAGTTGTATCAGGATTTCCAGAAATTCTCCTCTCGTCTGAGCACTAAAAAATAGGAACTGAGTTTTCTTAAGCATTTTGCGTGCCTGCAGAAGTTACCACTTTGGCCACAGACACAAATACATTTAGCATGGAGGCACACCTGTATGAACCTTTGACTCCCTGCTCAGAGATACCCTGTCTCCAAGTGAGATCAGTTTAGCGCTCAGAGGCGTGCAAAGGCAGCAGGGACATAGCAAATGGACATTGCTATTCATGGGCACAGGACAGTAAGTTTTCCTGCCTTTGGGAAGTGTACAAACTGTTTATGAGCCTTGATCTATGGCAAGGATGGCTTTTAGAAGAAAGATAACCTTTCTAGTTTATCTGGGGCTTGTGTTTATGTGTTGCTCTTGTTCTTGTTGCCATAACAAAAAAAGAGCTCTTGCTTTTCTAATGTGTGCTGTCCTTGATGAGCCTTTTGCCAGAAAGGCAGAAGAAAAATCCTGTGAACTATGAGTCCCACAAACCTCAAACCTTTCTATTTATTTTAATAGCAAGGAGTTTACCACAATTACTCGTCCATGTTTCTGTGTCCCTTATGATGTGGCTGTGCCTTCTCTTCAACAGGAACAACTATTGCAAATTCTTTTTTTGAATGAAAGAATCAACATTAAGCATTTCGGAAGCAGTATATTGTGTCAGCTCTAGGTAGTCACTAACCCTCCCACCTGTCAGATTTATTTTCTTATAAGCCTATGAAACACACAGTGCAACTTTGAGCCCAGTACCTCTGCTAATGACACCAGTCTGGACCACAGGCCTAAATTATCATGTGTTTGGCACCAGGTATTCAAAGGGTATCCTTGAAAAATAAATTGTAAGTTTGTCAAAATTAACACAGTTTGTAAGCAAAATAAAGTGGGGAGAAGTTATATAAAGAAAGCTAAAAGTTTCACTTCTTTTCGATCATTTTCTGTATTTCTGCAGGATTATTTATTCAGTACTTAAAGCATAAGACTTCCTATTTACCTTTTAAATGTGCAAATAAGCATTTTTCCCTACTTTGATAATCAAGCAAAAAAATTAGAGGCAAGGGTTCAGACCACATTGTGTTTTCAATTTTCCTGCAACACTGTAAGCCAGGGGAATTGCTGGATGCTGAACATCAATATTCCATTTGTCCCAGAAAAAATATTTTTCTTTTAGGGCACTGGTAAAACAAGCAAAGGAAGTGAAGAAAGGGTTTCCTGGGATTCTTGAGGAGCAGGCATACTCCCTTATCTGATAGTTCAGTGGTCAGATCATTCATCCAGGATGCAGAAGATCTGGTATTTTCCCTTTCTCCATGCAAAAGAGTCTGACCCCCCACCTTGTGTCCTTTAGATAACTGTCCAGAATGTATGAGATAACGCTCAGGAGCAAAGGGGGTAAGAAGGCCAGAGCTCAGTTTCTCCCACTGACATTGTTTCATTTTGCATGACAACTTAAAACTTCCACTTAATCAGAGGGGAGCACTCCTGTCCTAACTGCCGCGTGCGTTATCTCCATCAGGAGGCTAGATTTTCAACCTGGCCCCTCTGAACGGGGATGTACACCATGGAAAGAGGAAAACCTGGTTCCAGTCTGCTCTCCACCAGCTCAACCCCCAGACTTTCAGCAGGCAGGACCTGCAAAGCTGTGCAGGTTTTTCCTCCAACTGCATGACCTCAGCTCAGACCTGAGCCATAGATTTGGGCCTGACTTTGAGGGTGTAAATGCATGGTTTAGTACAGGGGTTTTACCCTAATACCACATCATGTTGAGATGGTTACACGCCTCCCAAACCTGGGGTTCCCACAGAGACTTCCCACACAGCACTGCAATGTACTGTCTATGCATACTCCTGGCTGCTGCAAAGTTGGCTCCCTAGACATGTGAAGGAGAGCTCTGAAATGTCCACATTTCTTAATAGCTAACACCAAAAGAAAGGCAAATCTCACGCCTCGTTTCCAACATCAGCCCATCCACAGGTAAATCAGTTCAGAAGAAGAGCAAGACCAAACCTAGCCAAGTTTATGGAGCCGCCATGAGAAGATGGGTCAACTAAGTTGAAAAGGTAAAACTGACTATGGAGCACCTTTGTGCTTCCAGGTCCCTGTGCAGAAGGACATAGCTGTTCTTGCCTCTTTCATTATCCTTCCAGCCTGGCCAGTGGGAGTATGCTTTAGTTTTTGACCAAGGCATTTTCCCCTCTCTTACTGAGTTCTCTAGCCAACACGCTAGACTGAAATAAGTCACAGGTGTGTAAGTCACAGGTGTGCATCTAAGTTTGGGATGCTTCACATAACAAACCAAGAATCTAAACTTTTGGGGCTTCCCATGCACATCCAATGAAACCAAGCACCGTAGCCTGTGCTGTTGGGTGATGCATCAGTTCTTCTTGGCTTTCGGTCCAGTTCCACTGAATGTTTCTAATTTTATGGCAAATTTGTTAATATCCATGTAGCTGGTAACAACATAGACTTTAAAAAGCAGCGAAATGTTATCTGGGCTTGTTAGGAAAGCTTTCCAAATGTTACTAGTCTTCATGGAAGCAGAAACTCTGTGTTTCAAAGCCAAATTAGTCTGCTGGTTGCTAACAAGCTATCAAATTATCCAGAGTAGGCTTTGTGCACAACTGTCCTATAATTGCTGTCTTGCATGCACTGTGATTTACAACAGATCCTAAGAAACAAGATAAAAGCCACTGGTGAGTCAAAGCCAAGCGTCTCACTGCACCATCTGCTCTGCAAACTGAGATTTTTACCTGGCTTGAGAAAAATCCACAACCAGAGAAGATTGAAAAGATTGCCAGCAATGCAATCTGAATAAATCTGAGGAGAAAAACAACAAACGCTGCAAACTCTTAATGAAAATGCAGTGGGACCTGCTGTGATCCCTTTGCTCCTTCTGTAGGACTGTGTTAGAGCCAGACAGCTTTATCTGAGCATCTGAGATGTGGCTGGGAGAATGCGGCCCTCTGTTGTGCTGACAAAGACTCAGGTTCAGTAAAATGGAATGACGTGACCCTTTCTGTGCTAAAGCTGCAGCAAACACAGGGTCAGAAGCTGGTGAAGCAGCTGGCAGGACCATGCTGGACCATTTAAAGTGGTCTGCTGATACACACCTTAAGTATATTACATAGCTGAAAAATTTTGCCCACTTAAGAATTTCCAGTGACCACACCCAGGAATGTCTTAATACTGTTGTAATTAGGGGTGGGACGACCGGTTCAGATAAAATAAAGAACAACATGAAACTACACCCAAAACTTACATTATCCTCTCTCATCCTGTCCAGAGTTGTTTCACCTTTAATCTTTTTTTTTTCTCCTCCACATACCTTTCCAGTTTTTAACAAAGAGGAAGCAAAAATACTGACTATAGCATAGCAGTCTCATTTCAGTAACTGAAAACAGCATGTATTGCAAATCTCATAAAAAGTCAAGACCCTAAATCTCCAGCATGTTTTACACAAATGATCTGTGCTTTATAAAATCCCTCTTAGGCACAAATTTCTGAGCCTACCTCCAGGTTTCAACCAAAGAAACTCAATTACCATTCACTGATTGTGTTTGTGAGCACCTTATGCTTGCAATTTAAATGATCACGTCTCTGATGACTGGCTCCAACAGCCTGGAAAGCACCTCTTCTCCCAGGTCCCACCTCCTCACGTGGGGGGATACAGCTCAAGACAGGACATAGGGCAGGAAGACCTGCATCTCTTCGTGGATTTGAAAGCCTTTCAGAGTCCTAAAAGGGTCCTGTCTCTTGCTTCTGTGCTTAATGTTAAACTGGTTATTAGATGTTGAACAGGACGTTCCCCTGCCACCTTCCAGTCCGACTAGTGAGAGGACAAGACTCTTGGCAATTTTTTTTCTGTAGTGTGGAGCATTATCCACCTCCTAGGATGCCCCAGGGACTGAAGACCTACTCTCTTTTTCCTACATTTCTGGAAGCTCAGAGCATTTCTGCCTCCTGGGCTGAAGTGCACTAATCTGCTAGAGCATTGGTTTCTCGAGGAGGGAGGCTAGGAGGGAAGGGCTGTTTAGTGACTATTCAGTGGTCCCCATGGCCAGTAACTTCTTATGCATTTGTGTACAAATCTTTCCAGGCGACTCTTTGAGGCCTAGCAACAAAAAGGAAAAGAAATCATGTCCAAAAAATTGAAAATACATCGAGACATGACTAAGGGACTCATTTTTATGATTTATAAAGTAGTCCTCAAAGTTTTTTTTTTCCTTTTGTTAAACCATTGGCTTGTTTTACCTTAACATTATTAAGAATGCCTCAGCTTCCTCTTTACATCTTGTTAGTGGTCAGCCTGATAAAAAATAAACCCTCAAGGGACTTGGCTTGAGAAAGCTCCCAAGGGCTTCAACATCAGCAACAAAGGAACTGAATCCTTACTACCTGTGCTGAGGTTAGCTTGTCTTTTTGCCCCAGCTGTCCCTGGTACTTGAGTCACATTTGGCTATGTTAATTAAAGTATAGTAAACTTTAGTCTGACTAACAACGACTTCCCTTTCAGTTAGGTAGTGTTTCTATGATGGCAAGTGTCCTTAGCTCCCAATGCTTCTTTCAGGGTCTGTACTCTTTAAATAAACAAATAAAGTCACAAGAGCCAAACCCCTGCAGGAAGCAAGCTGTTTACTAAACTCTTAAAAACCCCACATACAGCTTGACAAGTTTCAGATGCTAAGGGTATGGTCTCCTGCATCGTAGGGAGTCAAATTATGGGGCTGTAAATGGGGTGGGGGCAATAGCACAGTCATTGACCCCAGCTCTGCACCCCAACCTGGGTTAGCTCTGGTGAGCTTCACCTGATACCCCAATTTTAAATGCAAAGAGCAGCCAGGAAACACAAATGAAGCCCAGCCCATGGCAGAACAGCACATCTACATTCCCAGCTCTTCCCCACAGTGCCCTGAGAACCTTCATCCTCCTAAGTCTGAAAGCACCTGGCTTTCAGCAGGGGTAGCCAGGGCGGGCAGGCAGCTAGCCAAGAAACCGCTCGCATTTGGGAAACCGACCCAGGCCATAAGCTTCTGCAGCTTCCATGTACCCCAGCGGTTTGCTGCAGGGGTACAGGGGACTGGAGGAGCAGCACGTGGGGCTCCCAGGCTCACCAGCCACCAAATCGTCTCCTGCAACAAGTCCTGCGCTGCATGCAGTTACCAGAACTTTTTGATTTCCATCTCCTATTGCACATTCTTTTGCCCTTTAATTTTTCTTCCTCTCCCCCAGATGGTATGACCTTCGTGCAAAATGAACATACTTAATCAAAAAGAAAAGAAAAATAAGTGCAGCCTTGTGCCACCACCTGTAAGATGTCCTGAATATATTACCTGTACGGTGCCAGACAGTGACGTTCCCAGCCACCATTAGTGAAGTACAAACACTACCTCACACCAATGGCATGTGCGTAGGAACAAGAAAAAACAACAACAGAATTCCTGTACACATCGCTTCACTCTTGCAGACTTTCTTTTTTTAATGTTACTTTGCCTCAACATCAACATTAGAGTCACACTCTTGATTTATTTTATTGTTTCTTCAGGTATGCATGCAGCCTGTTGGCTGGTTAAGCCACTCTCTAAAGCTCTTCACACACTTTAAACCAGCTGAACAATACTGCAAAATTATAGGCAAGGCTCCTTGTTGGTTTAAAATCCAGGAAATACTAGAAGACGGTAAACAGCAAATCGTCTCCTGGCCTTCCAGTTTCTGAGCTCTTGAGGTGCATACTGTCAAATTGCTGAGCTTCCCCATAAGGGTCACAAGGACTGGAAACTCATTTTACCTTTGTTTTAATCCTGCAGTTCCCCACTTCTCACCTCAGCAGCTGGGTAGCAGAGCTGCGGGTGGCTCTTGCTCTGTGGAGGAATTGCACGAGCACTTAAAACACGGCTAGTTTTTAAAGGACCAGCCAAAGCAGTAGCACTAACACATTTGACAGTGACACCAGGTGTCATGAAGATCATTTTCTCAGGTTATCTAATCAAACATATGCCTCACTCATGAAGGCAGCTACCGGTTTTACAGAGACAGGGGCATTTAGCAGTAAGATGGCATCAAGGAACAGCTACTTTCCAGCTCCTCTGTCCTCATTTTCCCACAGAGCAGGGATCCCCCTGCAGAAGCTTTCAGCTTTCTGTTATTTAAAAAGTTAGAGCTGCAGCAGAGAAGCTTCTAAGCCATTGATACTGCAGTAGCTGGTGCCAATCCCCATTGTGAAACAGGCCACCACTAACAACAGCAGATAGATTTCGAATGGCACTGAGGTTTGGACAGCCCTTTGTGGCAGATGGGCTGTGACCAAGTGGTCCATACAGCACCTCCACCCCATCCTCAGCATCCACAAGGGTCGCCTGGGAGGTGGCCAGCATCTCACTGGCAGCTGGTGGGTGGCTCCCATCTGCAAAGAGGCCGTGATTTATAGCCTGGAGCACATCAGCTAGGGATGAGGGATTCAGTATCGCATTTCTGTTCCTGGAGCATGCAGGCACCATGCTTGCTAAGGTTTAGTCTTACCTCTTGAAGATGCCTGGTAGTTTCAAATTCAGAGTGGTAATACATTTAAAGGAAAAAAGGCACACTTTAGTTATGAGACCAGCCATTTTTTGCTTCACAGTTCTAGCTTTTTGGTTTTTGACGTATCAGTTTTTCAGAGGCTGCATTTTACCCTCCCTGCTGTATCCCAAGCCAAAGTCTGGTCAATGAAACATTAGATCATAATGAAACTGCAGCAGTTACGTGCTCAGAAATGCAAGAAGCCTTTTTTTACTGTGGTTTTGCTCTTATCCAATTTCAAAGATTCACTAGAAGACTTGTGAAACTAACCCACTCAAAGTGCGAATCAAAAGCTCGAGCTGAGCTCAGAAGCTGTGCTTGAGAAGGAAATCTGTCTTTCCTCTCCGCTGAGTCAAGCTATTAACCCACCCCAAACATATGTGCAGGGAATTTACAAAGAACCCACTTCTTGCCACGTCTCGCCTTGCTCCTGCAAGTCTAACACAGATATCGTCTTCCACCCCCTCTCGTCTCCACCGCCCATTTGTTTTGCTCTGTCTCCTCTTCGCACTCGTGCTCTCACGCAGAGGGGGAAATTCAGCGGTGAGACAGAGGCAGCCCATTGCTCACACACTTCTGAAGTTCAAGTGCTGGCCCTTTGCACCGACCACTGTTTCCCCAGGCTCAGAGGCCTCCCAGTTTCTCTGCAGAAGGCAGCAATAATTAAAACTGGTCAGCAAACCTCCACACTTTTTACAATTGGATGGAAAACTCCCACTTTTTTTGGCCCAGATTGTCACGATTGTGCAAAAAGGGCTTGTTGTTATCAGTGCTTTCCTGCAAGGTCAACATTCAGGGGATGATTTTCTGTGTTTGATTGAAAACCCCCAAAGCATCAAAAATATTTAAGTTTTTCATAGGGGGATTTTTTTTTTTTCCTGCTTTGCATCAGGTGAGTTCCACAAACTGTCACATCACAATGATAAAGTCAAGTCTCAGGGTGAAATTGTTTGCTGCAGAGTAAGATGAGGCCAGGCCTCCTATTTTGTTTCCTACCAAGGGACACAGCACTCCCTACACATTCAGTGCAGCACTGGGAGAGACCACCACAGCTGTGGTCCCAGATAGTTACCAGGGCTTGAGCAGCTAGCAATCAGAGCTGAGCAAAATATTTTTTGAACATGACAAATTTAAAAAGTGGAGAAGGAAGAGAGAAGTATTATTTACATATTTGAACACTTACATACTTGAATCTTTTTGAAAAAGTAGATATAAACAAACAATTGAGTGGAAAAAAAAGCAGGAAAGGCATTGATATTTTAAAAAATAGGCAATGTGTTAATTTTAAAATAGAGCTGTTGTTTCAAAACATATAAAATAGGAAAGGTACAGGGAAAACCCCTGACCTAAAGATGAAATGCAATTTTTGGTCTGAGCTTGGCTTTTACTGACTCAGGAAAAAAAAAGGGAGTGTGTGTTCGTGTAGGGGTCACATTGAAGGAAAATGAACACAGTCCCTGAAACATTTTACACCAGGGTTTTGGTTTGGGGTTTTTTGTTTTGTTTTTTTCTTATTTTTCTTCTTTATTGCAGTTCAGTTACCAGATCAGGGTGTATTACTTACAAATTATTTAGACATTTGTAATTAATCAGTATGAGCAGTATTAGTGACTTCTTGCATCATCAGAACCACATGCTTTCATATTTAAAAAGTGTATCCAAGGACCTGAATAAGTAGGCAAAGTGAACAAGTTGTTTGTTGTAGCAACAGCTCTTTCATTTTTACCAGGAAAACTCCTCATGGCCTCCAGACACTATATAAACTAGAGAAACCACTTTGGAGAAGCAGAAGATGCTGATTCAGTTTCCTCCCCCTAGAGAACGATGAGGTGAAAATATCCCGTGGTTATACGGGGAAAACACTAAATTAAACATCTTAAATATCCGTTCAATTAGGTTTGAAAGAAGGTAGTTTAGTATTTGAGGATAATGAGAGTTATTTATGAGGAACTGTCAGTTACATAAATATTACCTAGCTGTTAGGCAGACCATTCTCCATTAATCACTCAGTACTCGTTCAGCTGACTGTTGCAACTACCCCACGCTAAGGTTGTAGCCACAGATGCATACATTCAGCTACTGGCCAGTTAATTCCATACATGTGTGCTAGCCTCAGCATTTCCTTATTGCTTTTTCCTACTTCTCCCACCCCCTCATTGCCCAACACACCCTCAGACAGATTTGGCGACGACTGAGTGTTCCTACTGCTGCACGAGTCTTGCGCCTGTGCTTGTCCTAATGGAAAGAAACCAGCTTTGACTGAAACACACAAAAGCCTCCAACAACGATGCAAATTTGTTTATACCCCTTCATTATTTTATGTAAAATGTAAAGCAGCTCTTCTGCCACTAAGAGGTTCCAGCTCTCCTTCACCATGCCATATACAAATTTGGCTTTCCATGGTACTCCTTGGGCAAGAAGTTAAGCTGATGCTCAAGATGACTGTGGGGTTTGCCCAAAAAAGGAGAAGGAGAGGGTTTGAAAACCTCCACTACTTACCCTAATGTGTATATATATACACATATAAATATATATATATAATTTTTTAAATTTTTTTTTTTATTTTTTTTTTTTTTTACAGAAAGAGCACAGCACACAGCAGTTACCCAGTTGTCAGACCGGTGGGAAAACTCAGCCAAACTCCTCATCCAGCAGTGACCCATTTACCTTCAGGCAGAGAGGGAGATCTCATTAGATATCATGGTACATCCTGAGACTTTTTTTTTCCCCCCCTGTCTGAAAAGTGATCACAGCCTTAGTCAACTCGGCTGGGTGTTCAGAAGCCTTCTGTTGTGAAAGCTGTGTTCTCACCTGCTCCTCTTGCTGCGCTGCATTTGCACGTCACAGTGCTTCTTTCTACCAGAAAAATCAGTCATTTTGAGGAAATCTGTCACACCAAAGTGGTCTGATAAGCCATTCAGAATCTTGAAGGTGCTTGTTAATGCTTCAAGAAAATAAATTTGCTTCCAACTAATCTAAAAAAAAAAAAAAAAAACTAACAAAAAAAAAACCCAAACAAACAAAAAAACCAAAACAACAACCTCATTAAAAAGCCTTGGGCAGCAAGTTCAGTGGGCTGGTGAGCAAGCTGATTTTTGTGAGGCACTTTATGTAAATATCATTTACCTTCACATCTGTAAGTCTCTAATCCTTTGTTCATTTTTTACCTTGCCAAAGGACTTTTCCTGCTAACAGAACACTTACTTTTAGGTGAACAAATACCCTGCAAGAATTGTGATGGGGGGACCAAAATGCCAGCCAAACTCTGCTTGGGGGGGAAAAAAAAAAAAAAGTACGGAGTGCAGTAGGAAAACAAGGTAACACATCCACATTTGGGAGAGAAATTATGGAAACAAGGAAGAATTAGCCTTTCAGGCTCATTTTAGTAACAAACTAAAGTTTTCTACAGGACAGAAGCAGATGACTGGGGCCATGGGCAGCTGGAGAGCAGAGCTGGTGCACAGCCTGGCCGTCCCCAGGGTACTGGGCAGCAGCCCCACCATCCCACCTGCGAGCTGCTCTCTGTAGCTCCAGCTCTTAAAGGTGCTTTCCAAAACATCCCCTGCTCCCTCAGCAGCACACCTGGGCTTACTGAGCACAAATCTGAAAGCTATATGGAGACACCGAGTTTGCGGCAGTACCGATCTGATCACTTCGTATCTTCGTTTAGAACATATTTTTGTAGTGTTGGCATGCTCGTAGTTAGTTTTTAGTTCCTATTCCTTTATAACCTTAAAAATAAAGGATCTCTTTCATGGAAGGCTGTTGCAGCCAACTCATACCAAGGATATCCAGCATCCACCCAATTCCAACAGAGTTCATGAGCTGAGAAATGTTATTCAGCTATATAACTATTCATCTGATACCAATAAAGTACTGCTATGTAGTTTGGGATTTAGCAAACAGGAATCCCACATGCTAGCGTGTGTGTATAGGGAGTAATTTTTCATTCTTTTCAAATTAAGCCTAGGAGCAGCAGAAGTTGGTTTCTGAGACAGTTTAGGTTGAACAGCTTTGATGCAGATTCAGATAAGAGACTGCTGGCCACTAGAGAAGCTTGAAATGCTGAAAGTTTCGGTGTTTTCAATGGAAATACAAAAGTTTCATGAAAAAAATCCACCTCACTTCATCTGGAGGCTTTATCCACCCACCTCAACTATTCAAATTACAAGGAAACTTCAGATAGGGGCTTACCTTGGCAGAGCAGTTGCTAATCTGAATTCCAACAACACTTCTCTGTCCCAGTCACTCAAATCTGTAAAGATGCATGCTGATTTCCTCCCCGCAAAAGTCAATGCTATCAGGTGGCTGTAATCATAAAAATGAAATGGAGAAGAACTCCTGGGGGGTTTTTTTGTTTGTTTTGGGGGTTTTTTTGCCATGTAGAGAGAAAGTACCCTGGAAATAGCAGGCTGAAATTTCTCCTTCAGCCTGCATCACAGCAGAACTGCTTACTAAAATCCACCCCCTGACCTAGCTCTTCTCAGAGTCTGTGTTGATGATAGTGGCTTCTTCAGGTGTCACCAGGAGCCTAATTTAACTAGCAGCACCTTGGTTCTTAACACTGGCCAGGTGGCCTAAGGAAGAAAGGTTCTCATTTTAGGCTGATCCAGAAAAGCAGCTACATAAATACACCTCTGTTTTAACTTGCCACCCGAATGGTCTCTATAGAATTGTAATTTTCATATCAAAAGCCCATTTTCAGAAAAGAACTGCACCATGGAGAACCACAGCATGTTTTCAAGTCACTCCCCCATCTGAAGGACACTCACTTGGAAATACATTCATAACAGCCGTCTCTTTATAGTTTTTAATCCATTTCTCAGATTTTTGGAGACACTTCGCCTTAGCTCCTTATCTTTTACATTCCCTCAGTGTCCTATTGCTAAAGCACAGTAGATGCCATCATTCAGCAGCTATTCATATGCACAACTACACACAATCCCTTGGATCCAAGCAGTTGGATACCTCAGACCTGGAAAAGTTCACCAGGTAAGTGTTCTTCCACCTGCTAGATTTGATCTGGCAGGTGTTCTCCTAACCAGCCAAGCAGATGTGGCTCCACACTGACCACATCAGGGAGCAGCTTGAGATCCAAGGTCAAGATCCACCCTCTGCCTGATCTAGGACCAGCTGCATAGCAAAGAGGGAGGGTATGGATCTTAGGGAAATGGTGAAGGTTTCTCCCCAGTACTTTGATAAACTGGATTATTTTCGGAAATGTACAGACATTCATTCTTTATTGACATGCTGGCTTTGTCACAGGTCACTGCAAAGCACCGAGGGGATCCTCTCCCATGTGGGGTCTGAAGATGATCTCAGAGGTCACCTTCCAAGAAGTTCCAGATGTCCCTGTTGTGGGACAGCTGCTCCAGAGCATCAGTTCTCTTCTGTGGTTGCCCACCACATCGAAGGCAGATCAGACACATCGAAGCAAAGACAATTTGCCTTCTTTTAAACTGAATTGGGTTTCACAGCCCTTCTCCAGGCTTGTAGTGTCAAAACATTTTTCTCCCCTTTTTTAATTTCATTGCCATGTTTGTGCCGCAGGACCAAGACGACTGAGAAAAAACAGCTGGATTTTATTCTAGGTCTTTTATTCAGAGTAAGTTTTTCAACACATGAAAAACAAACAAAAAAGTCCCCTTAATTCTTGCTCTATGTATTATGTGCTGCTCCTGCTCCTTCTCTTTCTGGATAGTAAGCTCTTTGAGGCAAAGGCTGGTATGTTGTTCTGTGTTTGGGCAGCACATGGCATACCTGAAGCTTACCATTTTTAAAATACAAAGAAATCCCAGGCACCTGAGGCAAGCTGCAGCCGTACATGCCCGCATGAGTGCGGGCAACCGGCAACTCCGTAGTAAGATCAGCCAGGTTGATTGGAAGCTGGCCAGATGGCAGCTCCTGCAAGCTAAAAGGATTAATTATTTGGAGATCATGCCTGGAGAGCAGGCGTGATGAATGCAATATATAATTCCTTGTCACGGCTGTGTGTCAGCGTCGGGAAATAAGGAACAGCCAGTACCCTGGGACTCAATTGCTACCATCTTTTCTCTTTCTGGGGAGGCAGCAGGTTTGGTGGTATTTTATAAGGCCCAGAAGATGTAAAAGGTGTTCCTTTTAGCCTGAAATTGTATGGGCTATTGTCTAGCAGCCTTCACTTTCCTGCAATTACATCAATGTCTTACATTCTTATTTATTTTATTGTGTATTTCACAACTGCACTGTTAATTGACTATTTTATTTGGCCTGTGTAATTAAACACATAATGACTCAAATGTCTACAAGGCTGCTTTGCTTTTTTCCCTTTCAACTTATCACATAAGACCCCATAGCTGTTTTTCTGACCAAGTATTTCACTAGATAGCCCTACTGCTCCTGGCCAAAGAAAACTGCCAGCCAACCTCCAAAAGTTCCTAAAATTGTACAGTCTAATTAAAAGCAGTTTGTCTAAGTGGAAAAATCCACTTAGAGTTTGCTGCCAAATGTCCCTCTCAGGGCTCATCTGGGGTTAACTCTTCTGTGGTGGTTCAAGGCAGTGGGGGTTTGGTGACCTTCTCCCACCTCGGCCCTGTGAGTAGCTAAGGCTGGAGCTGGCGGGGACACAATCCTCCTGACACGCCAAGCGGGGAAATTCCTTGGCATGGAGCAAAAACACCTCCCCGGCTTTTGACCTACGTATCCTTGGTCCGGAGACAAAGGCAAAGCTCTGACATGGCCCATTCCTGTCGACGGGCAGCGAGGTCCTGGCTGTGCTCCCGTTCAAGCGGCATCGGCGACAGCCTGTTTTTGACAGCTATGCATAAGCACAGTTATTTCTAGCACAGTTTCCCTGAGCTGTGCCAGCAGAGAGACTTTTTTTATGAATATATTTTCAGACCCTAGCTAGACAAACTGCGCTGTATTCTCCACCTAGACGCAAGTGTAGGGTTATAGATGCTGGCCAAAGCTGTGGGAAGGGGAAAGGATGACCTGAGTTCTTGTAAGGCACCGTTATCAAAATCTTTGAGGCTTTACCCCCCAGACCTGGGCTTAACCACATGTGGTGAGAGCACAGCCCTCCTCATGAAAAGTGCCCTTTTGCTCCTCAGGCACCAGCATGATGTGAGCAAAAGCCACGGCAGGGAAAGATGTTTGCTGAGCAGGACTATGTACGAACGCTTGTTGATCCTGCCCTCACTCCATCAAACTGCCCTAACTCACAGCAGTGCCTCGGTGGCGTTTGATGAGAGTATGCTAAAAGGAAAGAAATGGAGTTCAGTTTTTGGCCAGCTGTCTGTGCTTGCCTTTCCTGCCTGCCATCTCTGTCCCGAACACCTTGGCTGCCATGGTCCTGGGCTTCTGGGCTCAGTAAGGACATCCCCACACACACACCTCCTTTGGGGATTTGTGTGCAGGTACATCCCTTTGTGGAATAAAACATGCTCCTTCAATAAAACCACCTCCTTTTGATTTCTCTCATGATTTTTAGAACCTTCTTTCAGCGACAAAAGGCCATGTCACTGGCTGTCTGTCATTGCGTCACTGCAGGAATTCTGCAGAACAACCTGGATCCAGCTTCAGCCCCTGGATCAAAGGAATTTCCAAGTGGTCCCATTTTGGTGAGGTCTGAGTACACGAGAAAGTAGCCCAGATTTCCAGGATGCTTTTGCATTGTCAGGATCAACCCCACAGAGCCCTCCCTCAGACCTTCTAGCCCCCTTCCCATTTACATGTGACTTGTTTAGCTCTAATCTGCCACTTTGCCACTGTGACGCTGGAACCAACATGTAAATAAGGCAAAAAAACCATGGAGAGTCTTCTAATGCCTCTTTGCAGTGTTGCTCCTCAGCGCTGAATTGGATTTTAGGAGCTCAGCTGTGGTCATTGCTGTTTTCTCACCTGAAACCATAATCCTCTCTTTGTGTTTTCAGTCACTTCCATAGCAACCAGTTGTGATGGCTCTGAGGATTATTGCTTTGGTAAGGAAATAAGCAGCAATGGAAGAAAATAGAGACCTGGTTTTTGTTCTTATCCTGCTTTTATGATGGTGAAGTGGAAGAGCGCAGATAAAATCATGTTCTTAGCCTTCAGCTGATCTCCAGACAGTCCCAAGCTGAATGGGCAGCCGGTTGCAAAGTTGGGTTTGTTTCCTCCTTTTCTGTGAGTCATTGTATTCTGGTCTTCTAGCTGAGCCAAAGCAATATGAAAACATGCTCACCAAGAGCCTGCTCACCAAGAGCCTGCTCACCTTGCTTGGCTGACCTGTCCAGTTAAATCAGTTCATACGATCAAATTGACTTTCCTCAGAAAGGACCACTAGTCTGGCGCTAATGCTACACAAAATATTTGTGCAAATTCCTCAGTAATAAAAACACCCTGAGGAAAGGAGATGGATAATACATGCTCAGTGGTCCCACGATGAAGCCAAGAAAAATAAACAGAAAAGTCTCCTGAGCTTTTGGCTGGACTAAACTGATAGAAGGGTTCTTTAAGTAACTATATGAACTCAGCAGAGAGACTTTTAGAGATCACGAGGAACATCTCATTTCTCTCTAGTGCCTTGGTCCAGCTAAGCATCCCAAATATCTGAAGGCATAAGAAGCAACACAGGATATTGCAGGGAAAAAGATGTAGCATGAGCTCATGAGGCAAAGTCTGCCAAAAGAGTACGAGCAGTACAGCTCCCTCAAAGTGCTATGAAAGGAGGCAGGGCAGCTGAAACTGAGTTAATGATGTGATTTATCAGGTCCTGGAGAAACAACGCTAGGGAGAGAGACCTCTTGAAGAGAAGGATGGGAAAGGGGGGTGCCCGGTGGAAGTCTGTAAGTCGCCATCGGGCTGCATTCATCGCTATTGCTCTCCCTGTCTCCGCCCCAGAGCCAGCACTGCTGGTAGGGGTAATGCTGCCAGGATCCAGAGTGGAACAGGGAAGAAACCTTCTCCTCCTCAGCTGTGGGCCCTCTGCTGCAGACATGGCTCTGAGGGCAGCAGCCACCGCAGGTGGGTCTCTGCAGTCACCCGTGCCCCCCTTGCAATGCTGGGCACTGACCACCACCAGGAGATCAGTACGGAGGGGTCTTCTTGCTGCCTTCGTAGTCCTGAAAGGCATCTGTAATTTTTGTCGTTGTTTTCCCAGGAGTGACAATGTGTCCTGGAGAAACGCGTGTGACTTGAGGTGCTCAGTACGCCGATTTTTCTCCTTGCATGTGCAGCAATAAATGACATGGAAAATAAGTTCACTCCTTCAACGGAGTCCTATTACTGCTGAGCCTGACTAATAACCCTCTGGCCGCAGCGGGCAGTCTGCCCGAGCGTGGAGCTCCGAGATAGGAACAGCAGAGCTCATACCCCCTGCTCCTCGCTGCCCGGGAGCCAGCGGCCCTGAGGGAGCAGGGCTCTGCCCGCGGCTGGTGCCTGCCCGCCCCAGGGGATTTGCTGGGCCTTGGCCGCCCCAGCCTGCTGCCCACTCGCAAAGAAGCTGGCTTCTGCGTGAGCCTGCATGTTTGAATGCTTTATTAAGAGCACAAAACATCTCCCAGAGAGGAGCCTCACACCAGATCTGTTGTTCTGGTTTGGTGTGAAGGGGGGTGGCTTGAGTTTTTTGTCTTTTCTTGCAGGGAGGCAGCTTGTTGCTAGGACTTCCCTACCTGCTGCCATTCCTCCTCCAGTGCAGGCCCCAGCAGCCTGCTTTGCCAGGGAGGGGGTTCCTCTGCCTGGCACAGGGCAGCTGCACCCTGCCATCCTCCCTGGGACCCCCGGGGGGATGGGGACCTGCTGCTGGCTGGCTCTGGGCTGCCCAGGAAGCCCCATCCCACCTTCCCTCTGTGTCTGCCCATGAACCAACCCAGTGGGAAGGGACTGCGGGTGCATCCTACTATCACAGCCATGTGCCCGCAGCCCCGGCACAAACTTGACGAAAGCAAGAGCCTGTTTTGTTGAGGGTGCAAGAGGAGGAGAAGAGCATAGAATCATAGAATCATTTTGGTTGGAAGAGACCCTCAAGATCACTGAACTCAACCATTAACCCAACACTGGCACTAAACCATGTCCCTAAGAACCTCATCTACATTTCTTTTAAACCCCTCCAGGGATGGTGACTAAACCGCTTCCCTGGGCGGCCTGTTCCAAAGCCCAACAAACTTTTCCTTGAATAAATATTTCCTAATATCCAATCTAAACCTCTTCTGGTGCAACTTGAGGCCATTTCCCCTTGTCCCATCACTTGCTACTTGGGAGAAGAGACCAACCCCCTCCATGCTACAGCCTCCTTTCAGGTGGTTGCAGACAGCGATCAGGTCTCCCCTCAGCCTTCTTTTCTCCGGGCTGAACATCCCCAGTTCCCTCAGCTGCTCCTCATCAGACTTGTGCTCCAGACCCCTCAGCATCTTCATCACCCTCCTCTGAACTCTCTGCAGCACCTCAATGTCTTTCCTGTAGTGAGGGGCCCAAAACTGAACACAGGATTCGAGGTGCGGCCTCAAATGGTGAGTTGGTGCCTGCAGCACCACTCAGTATTTCACCATGGCTACTGTTTTTGGCAGGAAGGTGCCAGCCTGTGACTGCGGGACAGCAGAACCCGTGTGTTCAGCAGAGGTCATGAGGTACCACCATGCTGGGTGTTTGTGGGGTTTGGGCTGAGCTGTGGGTTTGGGGCAGTCCCACCACTGCGTCAGTGCTTGTGGCTCCAGCCAGGTGGTGTCACATCTCCCCGTCACCCAAAGCACTGCCACACAAAGCTGACAGCGACAGATTAGGAAAGGTGAGGTAAAGGCTTGTGCAGGTGACCTTGAAAAGTTGGACAGAAAGCTATTTGCCTGTGTACTTCAGTAAATATCTCCAAGGAGCCAAACAAAAGCTCTAATCTTTAACCACCTTCAAGCAGGCAGTAACAACAAAGGGAAGCTCAAAACCATGAACAGGGTAATGCACTGAATTAATACATATTCACTACTGCTTGCATGAAGGTCGCATCAATCAGATCCACTTCATTTTTCATCGCCTGATCCCAGACAGGTCATGCTTTTTTCTTTTTTTTTTTCTTTTTTTTTTTTTTTTCCACTCAAGTCTGCACTGGAGACTGGTGGTTACGAGTTCTGTTTACCAGGTTGCACCGCTGGAATTGTTAAGCTGATGACTTTGGTGTGGTGTGTTAGAAAGCAGTAGGTCCTTTGTGGGCACGTGCACATGTACACATAAAATGAAAGTTTTTCTTGTTGAAACCTTCCGGGGGAAATCTATGCTAGGATATATTTAGCAGAAAACCCCAAAGGAGCATTTTTCAGACTTTGCTTTTGCTAAACCTTTTTTTATTTTTTTTTCTCTAAGATGAAAGGAAAAGGGAAGAAAGACAAGGTGAGAGAATAAGATAAAAAAGGACAGCAAAACTTTGCCAGGATTTGCAGGGAGGAAAGGATGCAAACCCAGGACTGCAGAACCACATGAAAGAGAGGCTGGAAGAAAAATAATTAGGTTGCACAGTCCCACGAAGCAGGACCAGTTGAACATGAACCTGCTGTATTGCAGGTCTGAAATGGTCCAAACCTGTGGTGAAAGCTCCCACTGCTTCCCCAAGCTCCACTTCCCCACAGTAGCTTGCTTTTCCCATTCACTTTTCTCAGTTACAAGATGGCAGAGACCTATGAGGCACAGGTGGAGAAAAACAGAAAGGTTGCAGGGTATGCAGAGAAAAGGAACAAAAGAAAACACGCACACACACACAAAAAGGCCAATGATGTATTAAGCCAATGACTAAAGCTTTTCACACAAGCTTCTTCCTTAATTACTGTATTTAGCGCCACTGGTGTAATCAAGAAGGTAGCACTGTGACTGTTCAGTCAGTCGTGACAGGCCCTGCACGGTATGACCTCATCCCCACTCCTCACCAAGTTCCCTGAAGGCTTTGCAATAGCATCTTTCAGTCTCCAGCCTGGCAGCCTGGAAAATAAATCAAGGATGGATACTGAACTATATTTGTATGCTCTGTCTGTTGACATGAGTAATGTTAATATGCCCACATTATAGCAAACACCTACAAGCCACACAAATCCCTGAAGCTAAAACCAACCTGGCAATCTTCACTCTGGCTGTGTTTCCATATTACAATTCCTTGGGAAGAAGATTTAGCTTAAAAGGTGCCCTCCTTTATGCTGCTATATCTACAGATCTGCCCACACCAGCTGCAGCCATCTCTGTGTTTGACTGGCTCTGCTCTAACCCAACTTTGCAATATGACGTGGTTAAAAAAAAAAAAAAAATCTGTATTTTGGGGGTATGCAAGCTAAGTCAATTTAGAGCTCTTGTTTCAATCATGCGCACCAAAAATGTTGGGCTGGCACCCCCAAGGGCTGTAGGAGTTACCTTTGGGAGTAGAAGTGGTGGTGTGCCGCTTGAGAAGAGAGGACATGGACCACATGGGATGGATGTACCAGCAAAGGGATCAGAGTGTAAATTCCTATTCATTTATCATTTAGTAAAGTTAAACCTCTACACTTCAGGGACATGACTGTCCTTTTCGTGGAGGCCTTTTCCACAACTTGGACAATGCAAAATGTCCTCAAGGGGATCAATGACATTCCTGTTCCCTTTAAATCTAATGCCTTGGTTGCAAAGCGATCTAGTTCTGCACAAACAAGAATCACATGGCAGTTCTCATAATAACTTGAAGTGCTCAGACTGTGGAATAATGCCAAGTTCATGTTGTTTGGGAAACCCCATTATTATTACACCCCCTTTTAATTTCCTGACTTCCTGGTGGCTCATCTTCCAACCTGAATTTTGCTTTATTTTATCTTTGTCCCATCACTTAATTATAACTAATGAAAGGAGGAGGGAGTAAATTTTAAAGAAAATTTCAATAGAGCATCAAAATTCCTTACCTATGGTTTTATTTTCCAGTTCCCATAAACGTTTAACACAAGCCAAACCTTAAGGGTTTTGTTCAGAATTAAAATGAGATGGAAAAAATGTATCTGTGCAGCTAATGCCTCCATTCTGGCTCCCTCTAAAGTCTGTAGGCAGCTGCCAGCCCATCCCAGTTGAAGCTGGACTGCGTCCCCAAGAGAGGAGTGTGAGGTGATGAACACCCCGGACAACAGGACCGGACAGGGTCATAAAAAATGGGATAACAGGAATTAGCTGAATAAGTAAGAAACCAATGTCCTGTTTCTACAGTCCTGTTCCTCATCAGTGTTCTGGAGAAAGAGTAACTAAATTAAGCAGAAGAAACTTTAGGAGGAATATGACGGGAAACAAAATCCTGACAGCAAGGTCTGTTAGGCTCCGAAATAGTCCCTCAAGGGAAGCAGCGGACGCTTGAGTCATTTGAACAATAGGCTGGAAAATATACAGGAGGGAATAAATCTGCATTAGCAGAGGGAGGTCTAGGATGACCTAATAGGTTGTTTCCATCCATAAATCTGTGATTCTGTGACAAGACCTTAGCCAGAAGAACGCTGCGGCAACATCACAAACAGATACACCCATATTATGTACATTGGAGCCTGGACTGACCACAGTGACCTACGTATTATGTAAATGACAACTCATATTTTTGGAACATTTTAGTACATTAGCTGCTTTCCATCACTCATAGGTTCTGGATTGGACTTCTGTGTGTACCTCATCACCCACTTCATGTTGTATTTACAGGATGACGGAAGACAGCTGGGACATCTGTGCCTCCTAGTTGTTCTTCATAGTTAAAATACTTGGTTTAGACTCAGATCATTATCTTTAGGGGCCTTCCAGCTTCTCTGGTTTTGCCTCCCAGTGACTGACTTATGGGGGGACTACATCAGGGAATTTTTGTGGGAAGAAAGTACCCACAAGTCTATTTATCTTAACCCAGTAACAACAAAATGTAGGTCTGTACCACAAAGAAAAAAATCATAGTAGGAAAGTAAATAAACAAAAAAGAAAGGTTAAATTATTTAAATAACAGTGATCATCTTGGTTTATAATAATGCACACAAGCCACTTGCTAGATTTTAATACCAATGTCATCCTTTCAAGGACTTCAATTCTTGAAGAAGCTATCCTTTTCTCCTCGTGTGAGTATAATAGTAACAAGAGAAAGCAGGGATGTGTTCCCCAACATGTGGGAGAGTTAGCATTAGACATTCCCTTCCTTATCTCCTTAAAAATAAAGCTCTCTTTCAAACCCGTGCATGTACATGCCTGCAGACCGCTTCTGATGGCTCAGCCAAAAGTCAGTCTTCTAAACAAAAATGAGGGTTCAAACCCACCAAATAGATTCTTTGAGCTACCATCTCTTCTCTTCTTCACCTCTCCAGGAAAAAAAAAGGCATCAAGTGCCTCATTTCAGGCCTTTCTCTGCTCTGCATCACCAAAACTCAGCACTCTCCAACTCTCCATCCATCCAAAAGCAGCAGGAACTGCTGGGTGCTGACTGCTGCCCATCACGCTCCAGCAAAGGGCAGCCAGCCTGCCTGCGGTTCCCCCTCCTGTCACTCACCCCTTCGCAGAGGGAAGAGCTCAGTTCTGGAGTCCACCAGGAAAAGTTTCCCTCGCTATTAGTGAGTCCTGAAAAGTCTTATTAGCCCCTCATTACCAGTCAGGACTAACAACAGGTAATAACTGGCCAGCCACTTAGGCAAAGAAAGAGCTCCTGAGAGTGTCATTATTAATTCTGGGAATATAATTTTGCATGGTACTGAGAAATCACACTGATTCAGGCTCTGAATGCAACACGGGGATTTCAAAGCACACGGTGTACATGTGTATTCGCTCACACAGGCACGAGTGAGCATGTGCATTGCCTCTCCTGATGCCTATCAGCCAGGGGAGAGGAGGTGAGCTCATCTGTACTGTTCCAGTTTGACTGGGCACATCTACAGCTATAATCACATGTGAACCTTCGTCTTGCCCTTCCAGACGCCAGCGCTGATCAGTGTACTGCAGCGGCAGCTCTTGTTTCCCCCCTGCCACAGCCACCTCCTGCACAAACACCAGTTTGACCAGGCATCCGAAAACTCAGCCCTTCCTGCTGGGCCTGAGGAAAGAGCTAAGTTTTCCCCAAGTATTTAAGAAATTAAGGTGGACATTTAGCAAGGTCTAGAACACTTTGGAATTGCACCCCTCACCTGCCTGGGTTATCCTGCCCCAAAAATCCCACCTGTCTGCAATTTTAAGAGCTCCTTTCCTTTCAAAATGTGGTCCCTTTTAGACCAGCCACCAGCTTGGCTCCAGGGGCCAGATGCAGGAAGACACAGATTGGGGAGTTCTCCCTGGCTCCTGCTCCAGCACAGCCCCTGGAGCTTTGCACATCTCTGCAAAGAGAGCAAAGGCTTTTTGACGCTCCAGCAAAGTCCTGTTTCAGTGATGCAACTGGATTTGAGCAGGCAGGGGAATGACTAGGACTGTCTTGACACGCAAGGTCTTCTGTGGAGTGCAATTAGGAGCTGCTGTAATTTCCTCGTCAACTTTGGTAACGGCTCGCGTGACAGGGGAAAAAACTGGTAGTGCTGGAAGCTTTTGTTCTTTCAGGGAGATTTTATTCCTCCAACAAAGAGCACGCATCTGAAAGTATGATCTCAGAGATCACAAACCCAGGTGAAAGCCAGCTCAGTTCACAGGCAAAGCTTGGCAGTGGCATTAAGGGCCACGTGCTGGCACATCCACCTTTTTGCCGTGAGCTCCAAAGGAGCCTGTGTCCTGGCCACATGTGCTGGACACCAGGAAAAAGCCAAATACTAACGCTTATCAGGGTAAAAAACCAAAACTCCTGGCCAGCCTGTGTGGCTGTGGCACGCAGAGCAGGCATCCGTGGCACCTAAGGTTGAGCAGCCAGCAAAGCCAACAGGAAAGGTGCTGCTGGGGTGACTGGCTCCTGCTCACTCTGCTGCACGGAGAATCTGTGTTTAAGGGCACATCCTGCCCTGAGGAACTGGTTAATCCTGCTCGCTTGAGGGATGAATGCAGCCAGTGACTTGATTGCATTTACAGTGTTAAGCCAGTTATTGAATCCAATTAGTGACTGTCGGCTGCTTTGTGGGGTCCTGTGTGCACAGAAAGACAAGGAGGGTTCCTACGGGCTTGCGAAACAGACTCTGTGCTGAAGAACAACCAGGCATTACTGCACCCCACAACACCTGTGGTCACTACCTGACAGGCAGCTGGAGCTGGGAGAAAGTGGATTTTACAGCCTGTGACTAACCCCAAAATGTGCGAGGACGGCCCCCATGCAGCAAAGTGCTTCACTTCTTTTTGAGGACGGACAGTAAGGCCATGGCAAAAGCCTGGTAGTCTCAGACAATTTCCCCTTGCTCGCAAGGTCCAACAGCACATACAACCTCATAGTTTGGTTGCACAAACACCTCCATCACAGGACCCCATGGTTCCTTCTCCTGCTGCCTGGGACCACCCCAGTATCTCACACCACTTGTGCCATTCATGACCGGTAGCTGGTGGTAGAAGAGACACTGGAATTAAATGCACCAAAGCTGTCCAGGGAGCAGCTTCCACCAACAAGGGGCATGAGAGGGAGAACAGGGCTCCCATTTTCCCCTGCAGATCTGATGTTCATCTTCCCAGGCTGAAATGCAGCTGCTTCTCCCTTCCCTCTGGAAAGCACACCTCCCACCACGTGTTGGACTCCTGCTAAACAGGACCTCCTTCTGCAGAAGTGGGCTGAGTGGCATGAAATCACCTAGTCCTGTCAGATCTCCTGTTCCTCTCCACTTCTCACTGCTCTTATGGGTACACAACCCACTGGGCCACATAATTTGGATGCCTATGACTCATTGGGTCTGTTGTTTGGTGATTTACAATAGAGATTTGAGTAACGTAGAATTAAAGCTGCATTTCTGTGTCAGAGCCATTACAAAGACATCGCTGTAGCCTTTTAAAACCATCTTGCCTCAACTAATCCACAGAGAAGCCTTTCCTCCCCCCAGGACAAAGATCCACCCTTTCACTCCCATATTTAATGGAATTCAAAGTGTTCAGGCCTCCTTCTGCAGAGAATTGTTAACCTCCTTATCCCCAAATTAAGACCAACATCCCAGTTTTTCTCAGGCATATCAATAAGGGGAGAGGAACGTTTGTCATATAAATAACTGCCCAATTTATCCAGCTTTGCAGTTAATTTGGTGGCTCTGTGTCCTTGTTCCTGTTGTGCTCACTTTCCATGAACAGAAAGCAAAAATGTTCATGGAAAACAGATTTCAAAGGCATGTGCATAAGTGTTCCCGGAAATGTAATTTTATGTTTTCAGTAAAAGCATTTGCTACCATACAAGGGTTGAGCAGGAAAAAACAGTAAGACATGTAGCTGATCACTGCACAACTAGATTCACTGGTCCAAAAAACAGAAAGTGTGAATATATCCCGGGAAATATAAGAGTAATGTTGTTAAACAAGCAGGACAATGCAGCTAAAATCAAATTTTTTGCTACTTTTTTTTTGTATGGCATGAACAGAGGGGTTTAAAGCTCAATTTTTGCAAGATGTTGATTGCAGTAGATCTATTTGGAAATCCAGGAGGTGGCTGAGGTTAATGGGTGTGAGAGGCCCTAAATACCCATCTACCTTTTGAGTGTGTAGACGAGCTCACCAAATTATAATGATGTTACCTTACCAGGAAATGGGAAAGAAATGATCAGCAAGGATAGGCAAGAAAAGCACTTAGCTAGAATTTCTAAGCTCTTGACAAAGATATTTTTGTTGTCACAGAATAAACCAAGGACTGGTGAAAGAACAGTTGCCCAGGGTAGCGGAAAAGGACGTAAGACAGAGGAGAACTAAAAAAGCACCCCAGCATGATACAGGAAAAGCTCCGTCAAAAATAATGAATCTAAATTCACTGCCTCAGTGGCTGAAGAAACAAAGGATGAGATTGTCTGGCTCTGGAGGTCAGAGCCTTAATGTGCTGTTAATAGCATTTATATCATAAAGCAGCGTCGCTCATTAGCTTTGATTTAGCTACGCCAGTTTACATCAGCTGAGGAAGCAATCCACAAATTCAGCTCCGCATCTCTCTAAAGGCAGTGAAGGAGAAAGGCCTGGTCATCTCAGGAGCACATAACGAGGGGCCCGCTGGGCTGACCTGGGGAACCCCCAACGCCCACTCTGCTGTCACTGCTTTGTCACCTGTCTGTGGGGTGCAAAAGGGACAGCATGTGGTCTGGGTGCTTCAACTTCTGGCTGTGCAGACCCATCTGTCCAATCGTGGTAGATCTGCTCGGTTTCATGCCCCACCCCAGTGACTGGCTGCACAGGGAACTACGGAACTCAAGTGTCAGTAGAAGAGATTTTAGGATAAAACAATAAAAGTAATATTAGCAGATTGTTGGGACCAGACAGTTTCAGTCAAGAGCTCTGAGGAAACTCAGACTTGAAACTGCTGACCTATTCAGCACAATGCCACAGCAGCTGTTGAAATGGCGAGGCACCACAGGAACGGAAGGTGGCAAATGTTACATTCATTTTTAAAAAGGGATTTTAGAGGCCATCCAGAGACCTGTGGGCTGGAAAGCTGGACAAGGCGAATTGACAGAAAGTATAACAAAGAACAGAATAACTAGATACGCGACAGAATGGGAGAGAGCAAACTTTGCAGAGTGAGAGCTTATGCATCGCAAATCCATTCCTGTCAAAACCTGGGCAACTTGGCACATTTGTAAAAGATCCAACTGCAACCAAGTGGAGAGTGATCTCAGAAAACTGAATGGCAGGTCGGTGAAATGACATATGAAACTCGCCAGCAGCAAGTACAAAGCATGGAACATGAGGAAGACGGACACTAGCCATACAAAGACCATCAGAGACTCTAAATTAACATCAGTCACGAAGGAAACCTCAGAGTCACCAAGTTTGCTGAAAACTCCATCTCACGGCCCAGTAGTTGTCAATGAGGCAAAAAAGAGCTTTAGGAATGACTGCAGAATGAAAAAGTGACAATTTCTAGGGTATCCCTGCCTCAAACGCAAGGTGCACCTCTGCATACACCGAGGAAGATGTAGAAGAATCGGTGAAGATACAGGAGAGATGGCACAGAAACGTGCAATGGTTTCCATAGTCAGCCAAGCTCAATACAGCAGTGTTCTTCTGCTTGGTCACCTGTACAGAGAAGGGATGCGAGAGAGGCCCCCTCAACTCATGAGCAGCATGGAGGTGTGAACAGGAAAGCATTACTCACTGTGTCTTCTATCACAAGAGAAAGGAAGCACAAGCCAAGCTGTTGGGCTGGAGGTCTAATACAAAGAAAGTACTTATTTCACACGATGCAAAACTGAATGATGGCACTTGTCACAGGATGCTGCGAAGGCCAGAATTATATAAGAATTCCAAAAGGGGTTAGACAAATTCTTGGAGGCTCAACCCAACTGCAGCTGTTAAACACAATGACCCAGATGCCAGTCAAAAATTCCCTAAACCACAGTCTGCTCACTACTGGTCTGGTAATGCCACAGAGGGATTGTGCTATACTTGCCCTGTCCTTACACTCTTTCCCTAAACATCTGCTTCTGAAATGAGCTACTGGATTAGCTGGACCCCTTGTCTGAGCCACTATCACTGCATAAGACATTATCTGTGATATGAGATGCATATTAAGAAACTAGAATTTATTGCAGGTGATGATCAGATTAGTTCACCTCACACGAATGCCTTGCCTTTGGCAGGCACTAATATCTGATGCCTTGGGAGAAAGGCACTTCTGTCCAAAAAATTCATCTATCATGCCCGTGACAGTCTGTACCGAATACCAGCTCTTCCTGATCTCCCACAGATGCTCTGCTAAACCCATAAACCATGACAGTGGATTACCTTTACCATTGATTTAACTGTCACCACTAAAAGTAGTTAGCAGTCATGAAATAAGCCAGAAACCGCATTTGAAGCTATGTCCTCCCGAGGCACATATTTCCTTTTATTAGTTCTTAAATTAATTCTTCATTGCATGAAGCGTGCCTTATTCTCACTTTGCAGGATGGGTGGAATGGAAGTACTGATCACTTTCTATCTCATGCACCATAATTTTGTACGCTCAACTGCTCTCCCTTCTGCAGCTGAGACAGGCCAATATTACATGACGATGCCTTCCACCATGGGGAAGTCCTTTCCTCACTGAGGTGTGACTGCTGCTCTGGACACGACGAGGGAGAAGGTCATGGGTCTGGGGATGAGTTACGTGTCTTCTGCTGGAGGACAGGAGAGGTTCAGGCGAGAATCCCTCGCTACCACGGCTGGACCCCACTGGCACCAGAGTATTTGGCTTGGTGTCCGCACTCAGCTTGCTCCACACTAAAACAGCCTGTGTTTTTCATTGCTACCAGTCCAGCATCTCCTGGCAGCTCTAAGCACTTCCTTTTTTAAAAGAAAAAACAAGGTTTGATCATTCACTTTTGGGGCTATGCAAAACATGCCAGCATCTGTTCCATCTGAAAGGGGGGAAAAAACACCAATCCCGGACAGGGAAAGAAAGGAAAAGGAACTAGGTACCAAGTTGTAATGTGAGAAATGAAGCCAAGAAAAACAGCATCTCGAGAGATATTAAAGACAAAACCAAACATGGTAAACAGGAGCATAGACAGATTTCAGAGGAAAAGCAGGAAGACAGTGACTAAAGCACCAAAAGTGAAACAGTATACACATGGAAACTGAGTCCAGAGTCCTAGGGTTTCTTTGTTCTTGTTTTTCCTACCATTTCACAGAAATCATGATGCTGTCAAGACACCTCTATACCCAAGGGTCAGTGATGTCAATGAAACTTGGTGGAACTGCACTGATCTATATCCATTAAGAAGTAACTTTCTGAGATTTCCCAGAGTTACTGGGGTTTAAAATAATGCCCCGAGAACCCAGCTGGAAGCAGCATTTGGGGTTATTCTTAAACCAGGTCATACTAAAAGCTAGATTAAAAATAATTAAGAATACTTCCATTATTTTGTAATAGTTGCAAAGTTCCTAACTTTGGATGGTCACATTTAAACAACCTTAGAAAAAATGTGTGTGACACTTTCCTACCAGTTTGAGAGTCATGGCAAATGCATGCAGAGCTCTAGAAATTCCAGCTCATCAAACAGCTCCTTTAGAAAGCAAAATAAGTAAATAACATCTCTGTTCCCCCCGGGCTTTTGTTTAACTTTTTGCATTTACTTTCCCACCACTTTCCCCTTCCTTCAAATAGTGATAGGTGGATTTGAAAATAACTTCAGAATGAAGACCTACATTAAAAAATCAATCAACCAACCAACCACCACCACCAACAACAACAACAAAAAACAACAACAAAAACACAACACCATTGTTCATCGGGAAAAAAAATTCTTTCGTTTTCTTTTTTTTTTGTCCCTGAGTGTTTGCCTGGTTAAACTAGAGGTTGCAAATACATAAGGGTCGCTTTGCAGGTGAAATCCCTCCTTACCCTCGTTCTAAGTGCATGTGCAGAATACAAAGCCTTCTATCACATCCTATGTGCATGCTGTCCAAGCGACAGCCCAGGGCTACGCAGGTCTCTCAAAGGCGCAAGGGAAACACAGAGCAAATGAAGAAAAACTTGGGAAGAGACCAAGGTTCTGGTTCCACTGTCAGACCTTTCTCTCCAGCCTTGAGAAAAGAAGGCTTAGGGGCCACCTTATCACCATGTTCCAGTATTTAAAGGGTGGCTACAAAGAAGATGGAGACTCCCTTTCACACAGAAAAGATGAAGGGCGATAGGTACAAGTTACTCCTGGGAGATTCCAACTGGACATGAGGGAAATTTTTCACAACGAGAACAATCGGCCATTGGAATAATCTCTCCAAGGAAATGGTGGATTCCCTAATGCTGGACACTTAATATTCAGCTGGACAGGGTGCTGGGCCACCTTGTCCAGACTCTGCTTTTGCCAGAAAGGTTGGACCAGATGACCTTGAGGTCCCTTCCAACCTGGTATTCTATGGTTCTGTGATTCTCCTGCAGTCCCTGCAGCATTGCTCCACAGGACCCTTCCAGCATCCTGCCACACCCCCACTTCCCCTCCTTTTGGCCGTTCCCTCCCCAACACACGCTCGGCAAATAACATCTCCACCAGCTTTGGAGCCGCTGTCTCCGTTCACAGGCAGCCGCATTGTGCGCTCTCACAACTGCTCATGCTAGAGCCGAGGTGCATCTGCAGTGCAAGGTTGCAGCAGGAGCCTCAGCTTGGTTGCACCTAGCCAAGGCATCCCCACCACACAGGGCAGCCAGTGCTGCACACACATCCCCAGGTGAGCTACGCCTGTACCTTCCCAGTATTTTTTTAATTCTCAAATGATATTTGAAAGGAGAAAAAACATCACCCCTGGAATTTCCCCCTCTCTCTCTCTTCCCCTTTGCTCTTTTTCCAGCAGTGCCTTAATCTGTCCGGGGCCTCTTTCAGATCAAGGTGACACGGATGGAGCGCTCATCTGGTAACAACTAAACCACGCTTGACCGTTTTCACTCCCTAGACCTCTCTTACTGTCAGATTTTATAACCCGATTACTACAGACTTGGGTTAGATTCAGACAGATTGCCTACCAGCGAAAGGCTCAATATCCCATTATCAGATTTGTGAGCCCGCCATTCCTCTTCATTTAGTATGTAATAGAAAGTGTCAGTAATGTCCTGTGGACTTAGGCTTTAAAACGAGTCTTAACTATGTCAGTCAGATGTATGTATCAGGGGATGATACTCCACAGAATCATCTGCAGGACAACATTTTTAAAACATTTTTTATTTAAATATTAAATAAAACACATCGACTAATCATTTTGGTGTACACCCCTCATTTTAACATAATAAAATGATTGTTCAGTCACGATAAAAAATAAACTATACACCTTAATTAAACCAATCACGAAGTGTCTTTAAATACCCTATTGCATTGCAGTCTGCAGAACAGCACTGTCAGGATACCTACAAAAAAACCCAGACTTTTAAAATGACCTCTTTTTGCTCCAGCAATATTTTCAAAGAGGTTCTACAGCAATTGGAAAAGAAAAAAAAAATACTATGAAGGTAAAGTGCTTGTCATTGCTCAGGACAGGAAATAAAATAATCTGTGGCCTTTTGATCCATGGCATTAAACAAAACAAATATTGAAGAGGAAATTCGGCATTTTAAGCACGTGTGCGACCCCTCACAAAACTGAAGGCAAAGCTGCTGCTTTGTGATGAGCTGGCTTCTTCTTGCCCTCCTCTCCAGCCATCTCCATGCAATCTTTTTGGGGGGGTTGGGTTTGTTTTTTTTTTAAACCACTACAAATGAGCATGAGACTTTGGTGTTTTCTCTGCTGCAAGGCACCACTCATTAACAGAAATTCAACTCAAGCAATTTTCTCTCACTTTGAAGCTTCCAGACCACGTAGCAGCAGTGGTGAGCTGGAGATGCACCAGTATAGATACAACACACAGATAAAGAGGTTGTTTATGGAGAGCCACAGACAGAGCCACATGACATCTTCAACCCTTCCTACTCCCACCAATTAACCTGGTCAATCTTTGGCTTTTTTTCTTTTTTAAAAAAACCAAAACAAACAAAAAACCAAGTATCTATATTATTTGCAAATGTGTAATACTGCAGGTTGCAAGAAGCCACGGTGACTTGAAGGCACCCTGTGTCACGCTAGGGCGATGGGTCCTTTAAGCATTTTGACAGAATGCAGCTATTTTCTGACATTCGGATGACAGCTTCCAGCCAAGCTGGCTCGCTGTTTGCTCACCTGCTTCCAAAATATGAACGCCCTACCCAACTCATTTCTGTAGGAGCACAGTCTGCTCTCCCCTTTACACCTAAGCAGGACTTCTATTGATACCAACACAAGCCATGCTCTGCCTTGGGAGAGGAGCAGAGTTTATACCAGAAACACAATATAAGCATATTACAAAATATAAAAAATAACTACTGTTATATAGTCTTCTGCTTCCTATTTATATACATATACAGCATTAAAAACCATACGAAAAAACACTTATCTAATCCAAAACCTCATTTTGCTAATATGCTAAAAACAAACCAACCAAACACCCAAAGATTGTGCTGTTTTACTCACTTTTAATACAGTTTTGTTCAGAAATAGCTGTACTCCATTAGAGTAGAATTCCGTTCTAACCTATTCCTTTTGTCTTTGTCAGTATATAATTATAACCTCAATATTGCACATTTCCCCAAGAGTCAGTTCTGTTTGGACCCTGATAATGAAATGCATAAAAACATAATTAGCAGCGGAAATAACAACGTGCAGCACTAAGAAATACCCCTCAGGCCACTTTGTAGGCAACCTCTAGGAGGGCTTTTTAAAAAGAAAACCCTTCCCATCACCCCACCGCTACTAATGCTTCCCTCCTCAGTGCCTCTGCAAGAATATGAAAAAACTTAGTGTTTATAAAAAGATTCCTGAAGACTATTCAGACCAACAAAATCTATGCATGTGTGTAGGTGCGTATGTATACACACACACCCCACCCCAAAACAAACAACCCTGCAAAAGACCAGACATCATGCAATTTCAATCCTGATACCAAAGGGATACATTTTCAATAGATTACTTTTTTCTGTACTAATGAGAAGGGGACTTTTTTAAGCTTTTCAAGCTGATGTATCAAGCAAGAAGTTCACAGTTTTCATGTAAAGCAGACATATCTAGGAGGTGTGGAATGGGGATGTTGGTTCCTTTAAATAAAATGTGTGTTAACGGGAGGAAAAAAACACAAGAACAAATGGCAATGCTTCCATTTTTGTCTTCTATGAATGCATAATGCTGCATGCCAATGGTTTTCTGTTTATTTTCTTTAAAAGAGGTAATCATCTTCACAAACCCATAAATGAATATTGTGAAAAAGAGAGGCTCTGGTCCCTTCTTTGAAAAGCCTCTCCCTGCTGTGTCACCACTACTGACAGCTGCTAATCTTGCATAAAAGCAGAGCTGTATTGGTCTGACTTGAGTACAGTACCGAAGAGTTCTTCCCCAACCACATCCCTCCCTGTCCCCACAAATGCCCCACCCATCTTCCCCATCATTATTTTACCTTTAAAAAATTCAGTTTCTATTCATATTTGTTCAGTGCAAGAACAGTAGAAGCAAAAAGACATACATATTGCTTGTTTCAGTTCTATAAAGTTGCTAGCTTTCTGAGCCAGACAGCCTCTTCACATACTTCAAAATTTATTGCTTCTGAGAGTCACTTGTCCACACAACACCAGCCAGCCATGGACCCACACATGCCATGGAACAGCGGTGACAGTTCTTTGCAACAAGAGCAGCATGAGCTGTAGCAGCCAGAGCTCTCATTTGACCAGGACGAACTTCCCTAGCTGGTTGGAAGTCAGGTCCTCCATCTCACAATCCCCGTGCTGCAGAGTGACAGCATCATAGCTTGGAGACTGCGCAGAGAAACTCTGTTGCTGAGAGAAGGTGGCGCCAACTGGAGAGATGTTGCTGCTGATGTACAGGTGCGTGTCTAGAAGGTGAGCTGCTGAGGACACTGGAGACACGCTGACACCAAAGAAATGAGGTTGGAGCAGTTGGCTGTTGCCAGCAAAGGTCAGCTCAAATGAGTTCTCTCTTTGGAGCTCTGACAACAGAAGAGAATTGGATGCTTTGCAGGTACCTACGCTATCAGAGGAAGGGGCGCCATTTGTTGCAGATGTCTGAGAAGTCTGAGGACAAGCTGTCTGGAGTAGCTGGTGATGCTGGAGCTGGAGCATTCTGGACAAAAATCAAGGATGGAAAAGGTTAACTTGAATTCCTTCTTTCTTGCCCCAATCTCTGACCATAATTTCCCCTTTGTTTCCTTCTTTCTATCAAACCTCTCCTTACCCAGCCAGTACAACTAAAGCAAGCTGACCGTACCAGGTCGACATGTTTTCACGTGGCGTTTCCTCATGTCGAGAGGGTGACTATCACCAGTAAGTTATCTAGTCACCATTTGGCTTGCTAATAATAGATGTTCTAGAGACAACGTGTGCAGATAAACCGGAAACGCCATTTTCCATCTTGCTTCTATGGGAATGAAGAGGTGTCACCACACATGACATTTGAGGTCACTGGAAATGTGCCTCCTTTGTGGGCTGTAACTTTTCCAAATTACAAGGTCTCACTTCCTTGCCATGGGAAAATTACAGGAGGAGGCAGAGGAGGAAAGAAATCATTCCCAAAACTAACAAAGAAAAACACAGCTTGCAATGGGGAGAAGTAATGTTTTCCCCCACGGTACCAAATTGCTTCTCAATTCAGCGACCTCCAAATATTTGGACGCTGAGATTTTTAAGTGGAACCACATGTCCTGTGTTATGCATGCCAACACAGGAAGCCACAAAAGAAGCCAACCAGTTTATCTGCTGCCACACAGCAAAGATGGAGGATAGGAATCCCCAGTGACCAAACTCCCGGACCCCTTTTGCTGTGTTTACTTCTCCCTGCTTGCCCCTAATCAAAGTAAACCCAATGAAAAGAGTGAAACTCCTCCCAGCCAGCATCTCACCTCTGCTGTTGTAGCACCTCCTCCAGGAGGCTTCTTCCCTCTCTGCTGCTCCCGCTGCTGCTGTACATGCAGGTGTTCGGCTGCGTGTGTTGGAAAGGGCTCATGGCATTCCTTGCTGCGCGAGATGAGGAGGACTGACACACCTGCCGAGCAAAGCCTTTGATTTTATTCAAGCCGAGAAACCCCTTGGCTCGAGCATTCTTCCGCAGCTGCTGCCTAAAAGCCTTCAAGCCTGTGGGACATGAGGAAAAGAAATGCACTTTAATCCTCCTTAGCATTTGCCTAGGAGCCTCCTGTACAGATCAGCCTTTCTGGGCAGCTGCCTTCATTTGCGTGAGAACTGCGCTAGAAGAGAATGTGACTCTTCAGTTCATATTCACCCCTCTGCCTGATGGACAGACCAAAATTTTTGTAACGGAACAGGGTCTGGGACAGCTGCACCCTTGTGTAGACGGACACATGCGCAGCAAAGGAGAAACCTGACAGAAATCAGGATGTTGTGCACTCTATATTTTAGGAGGAAGGTGGAGCCTGCCATCACACTCACAGCAGCAGCAATATCTTCATGGGCAAGTTGAATCAGTATCTGAGAACCTCTTATCTAGGCACCTTCCTCACGTCATCCAATCCTGCCCCAGGGACCATGAATATAAGACGTAGAATATCCAGGTGGCTGGCCTCAGTCTAACAATAACATGAGCAAGCAAGTATCTCTGCACGCTACCCTTTTCTAGTGGCAGTTGGAAGGGTGCAATTGCCCAGCAATAAAGCAAGGAAGACATTACCTTGAGTTAATGAGGTATCAGATGCTCGTCTTCCTTCTTGGAAGCTGACAGGCAGGAGAGAAGCACCTCCCATGCAGCCCTGGACTTGTAACACCGGAGCGTCAGACTGGGAAGCTAGGAATGGCGACGTCATCCTCGCTGTGGCTGGGCTCCCCGTCATTATTTGACCTGCCAAACAGCTGCTCAGGGCCACTGAGCTGTCATTTGAAGATGAAGTAAGGCAGCTGTCTGAACTAGTTCCCTCTGTGGGGCTTGCAGAAGAGGAAATGACTATACCTAGGTAGGGGAAGGAAGGAGAGAAAGAACATTCCCAAGATGAGTACATGAAGGAACATGACATCAGAGCCTTCTGCTCACCTACACTGGCACTAATAAGCAGCTGCGAGCTGAAGAGGTGTCCCATAACTCGTGTTGTCACAGGGCCTGACTCCAGCAAGGGGCCACCAATGAATAACCAAAGATGGGGCTCCTGTACTGCCAGAAGGGCTCTGCCAGCAACTCCAGCACCACCAGGCTATGCTTGATCAGGCCTTCAGCATTTCCTCAGCACAACAGCGCTGACACAGGATTACTGTTTTTGTGAACAGCTTTGCTTGTTTGTTTAGTTCATGGGGTCTCAATGTGTACCCAATAGTTAGTTATGACCTTTTTTTAAAATTCAGGCACCCCCACCTCCCCCAGCACAACAGCGGAAGCAAGCAGAGAAGGGTTATCTCCTGCTTGTGAGAATGATCCCCTCTAAAGTGACCTAGATGCAATACAACAGTGCATCGCCTCTTCCTTAAGGGCCAGGCTTATCTAAGGGAAGACAGAAGTGTGGAGGGCAGAGTCCAGACCTCTCTTCTGGGCCTTCCTATCCCAGACAAGGTAAGATCAACACATACTCCCCAGGCATTTGTCCACTACGGCACTCCTTCTATGTCTTTTTCCTCTAACTACGGACACCCTTCATCTCTCCCAGACTTACTTACATGGAGGGGCATGCTGATAGAAATGAGTGGTCACTTCGGCCAGTGTGTGCCTCCTGCTAGTGTTGCTAGGGATGCGGATGGGGTGTTCATACTCCTTAATTTCATCTTCCAGCTCCTTCTCTTGCCTTACTTCTTCACTAATGGTGGTGTCCAGCAGGCTGTTGGGGGAGATGGAGCGGTTCCGGAAGAGCCCGTTGAAGTTGGGATCCACGGGAAAGAACACAGGCTGCAAAACATCAAATCACAGACTGAATGGTGTTTTGCTTATTTCTGCACTACCTTTTCATACTCTTCACAGCCCTGTGGCATGCCTTCAGTAGGCATATTGTTTGAGAGGCTACCATGACACCATGTCCAAATGCCAAACAAAAGATTGGAGGGAGAGAACAACAGAATCACAACCCCTGTTGTTTTGGATTGACAGAACACAGCTTAGCAGAGAACACCAACCTGTAACGGATTGCTCATGTCACAGTCCATTTCTGCCTGCAAGGATGGCTGAATCAGGCTCTGGGGTTGCTGGTAAAGCACAGATGATCGTAGGCTTTCACTAGTGAGACTGTCCTGAGGCATCTGGAGAGAGAGTGATGCACAGAAGCCATCACATACACCGCAGTTCCACATGACTTTTCAGATACTGGAGGCTCAAGGAATTTCAGAGCCACCTTCCGTGCAAGGTTTCTCCACGTACTTTCTATCAAAATTAAAAAAGTTAGTCTTGCAATGCCAACGCAAACACAAAACTCCTTCTCCTAAGCTAGGCTTTTTAACTGGAAGTACAATTTGAAAAGGCACCCAGAGCACACTTCAAAGGGGTTAGGGTGAGGAAAAGAAAAAGAATGTCAGAGAAACACACAAGCTGACCCATGGAATACTTCTGAGAATCCTACAGGGTATGTAACAAAGAATTGTAACCAATCCGTGCCTAAGAGGCCAAATTTCCATGAGAAGACTAATCTTCTGGCTCATTATTGACCCACACTGAGGGCAGAGTACTCTTTGGACCATGACCTACAGCTACTTCTCAGGAAACGGGCCATTAATATTCAATCAACCTCCCACTGAAAAACAGTAGGCTGTGTCCTGTCAGAGGGCACCAATATCAAAATTGATTTTCAGAAGCCTGACAGTTTCCATCTTCTATTTTCCCATAGCAAGGGGCAGAAAATGAGAGAGTCAATGGACACAGCTTCCCTGTAAGTAATGCAATTCCTTACCTCAGCATTGCTGATCTCGGAGCTCCTTGGCCTTTGCTGACGGCCAGTTGCTGTGCGACTCGATAGCTGACTGCTTCGATACTCCTTGAGGCGCTCCAAGAGCAGGTAATAAATGGCAGCAAAATGGTTGTAGCTGCTGTTTTGTAGAGACTAGAAGACATTGAAAGGACCCTTGAGTTACAGGTAACTCAGGATATAAGGAGCCAAAGCTCATCACTAAGGCCTCATAATGGCATACTCGAAAATAAGTAAAAACCCAGAAGGGCAGTGAAGATTTTACTACACCGTGACACTGGATCAAGGCCAGTCACTGAACGACATATATATGACTGCACTATTGGCATTCTGGTAGTCACTGAAGATGCGTCTAAGGGGCAAGCACTTCTCACCTCAACAGTTCTCTGCCTGTCGATGCCAAGCGTTTGCATGATCCCAAGGACCTGCTCATTGTAGTCACCCAGGTTGGAGTTGTAGTTTTGCATGGAGAAGGACAAAGACTGCTGCTGTTGAAGAGATGGGTCAGCTTGCATCCACTTGTGCTGCTTTATTTGGGAAATGGTTATTCGCTTGGTTGGGTCCACGACCAACATCCGTCGGATTAGTGTTTCACAGTCTGGATGACAGAGACAAACTCATGAGCAAGAGGCAAAAATAACAGCCTAGCCACAGGTCACTGCCAAGAAAACTTCCCAACAACAGTGTGTGATGTGTATGAAAATGGGAATTAAAGGTTTCTTAGCAGCTGACGCCTGGTCTGACTATCAGATATTCAAAACACCACAAGAGATGTCCACATACATTTAACTAAAGCAACACGTCACTACAAGAAATGCAGCTGTATTGGATACTGGCAGGTTTCATGTGGCCTTACACCTTGTAGGAGAGCTAGTTTTGAGTGGGTACGGGTTTAGTGATGTTACATCCACTTAAAATAGGTCAGAATTTAGTACAGAACCCATCGCATACAGCTTCCTGGTCCATATATACTGTTTACTTGTTTATAAACAGGGAATCAAAGCCATTCACCTATAGCCGGTAAAGGTCAGACTTCAAAAGATACTTTTCCCTTAAAGAGAGACGCACATTCACTTGTTTTTTAATCCAAATCAGAGTGAAGTGATAATACTCTTCAGTTCCTTTTTCTCACCAGACTGTTGGAGTGCTCAAGAAACAGTGCTAAGCCCCACTATTTCTGCTCTCCTTGACAGCATAGCCACACTGAAATATATCCCTTCTGCATAGTTCTAATATCTTAGAACTACGCTCATCTCAGCTTCGCAGGGTAGTCTCATTAAAATCCTGTTTTCTCTCTTTTGTGAGTGATTATTTCTCCAGCTAGGGTGTCAAGTATTTTTGTAATCCATAAAGACACTCTAAGAAAGAAGACGACAGTCTTTTAGATGCACCATAAAGCAGATCCCAGAAAAGAAAACGTATGCAACCAGCCCCTCAGCTATAAGCGCTGCCCTACAGAAATTACCAGCTACATAAACAGAAAGTGGCTGCCAGCTGCAAAACAAGCCCCACCTGTCATTGCCCCAAAAAGAACAGGACAGCTCACTCCTTTATTTGTAGCCCCTTTTCTAACATTAAGGATCTGAAAAAAGCACCTTCGGACATGAAGTAAGGGATGCGGAAACGCCCCTCCAGCACTCTTTGCCTCAGAGTTGGTAAATTGGGTCCATCGAAAGGCAGAGAACCACAGACAAGGACATACAGCACCACCCCAAGGCTCTGTCAATAGAAAACAGCACAGCACGTGAGTGACTCCAGTAGAAGCAATGATTTTCAAAGCCCACACACCCTCACAAAGCGTAAAATTAAATTTCTAAGGAACATCAAGCTCACCCATATATCAAGGTGAGGTCCTTCATATTCTTTGCCTTCAAAAACTTCTGGAGCTGCATAAGGTGGGCTTCCACACCAAGTGGAGAGGGGCTCTCCCGACTTGTAGAAGTTTCCAAAGCCAAAGTCTGGAATGAAGGTAAAAGTCTGGGGTAAGGCACGACTCAACCACACACTAATATTTCAGAAGTAGCAGAAAATGAAGAGAAGAGAGCAGATGTATTCTTTTGTTCACTGCCTATTCAATTAAGCTATTCTCTTTTGTCCAGAGGATACGTTCAGAGAAATATCAGTAATTTTTTTTTTATTTTCAGTTACCATAAATACACTTGCAGGATCATCCTAAGAAGCCTGAATTTGGCTCAATGCCTAGTGTTGTTTATAGAGTAACCATGTATTTCTTATTACCTGCTAACTTGATATTCATGTTAGCATCTAGCAGAAGGTTCTCTGTTTTGAGATCCCTGTGTACTATGTGGTGCCTGTGACAATACTCCACCGCTGAAAGAATCTGCCAGAACTTCTTCCGTGCTTCACTTTCACTTAAGTGCCCATTGGAGGTCAGATGATCTGCAAGACAGAAGAGGCATATGATTTAGAAACACCCGGAGGAAATTTTTCATAATCCTGCAGGTGCTGCACTCACTGTTTGACAGTTGACAACACAAACTCTGGATTTTTAATCAGAATATATATATTACTCAGGAATGACAATAATAAAGCCATGGCTCCTAAATTTAAAGAACTGTTAGCTCTGGCAGTAAGGACTTACCAAACATTTCTCCATTCTTTGCAAACTCAGTAACAATGTAAAGCATATCCTTTGTCTCCATAACCTGTGAAGACACAAGAGGACATGCTTAAAAAAATGCAGACCTCTGTAGTTTCATTCATTTTTCTAGGTGTATTCTCAAATATATCAGTTCAATTATTTCTTTGACGCAACAGCTGGCAGTGAAAGCATCTAATTTTGCACCACAGTGTTCTTTCCAAGCAAACTGATAATGAATAAGATAACAAATCAATGCTTATGTGACTACAACATACAATGGCTTCCCATGCCATTGTTCTTCTCACCATTACCATGCCACCTAATCTCCATAAGATAACTGATGAGAATTTCAATAATTTCATACACTTCCCTGAATTCCTTTTTTGTTAAAATATGTAAATATAGTTTTACAATTCATTTGATAACATTTTGAACATACAAAGTCACTTAAAGTTTATATGAAGTCTTTGTTTCAAGGTTAGCAGGTACTCAGATCAGGAGAGATATCTGCAACTTGGACAAATCAAGAAATAGTATCAAATACCCCTCTGCCATTTGGTATTGGCCAGGGACATGGCAAGCCTCTGATGCAAGTGACAATAGGCTGCTGTTTGTGTAATGGCAGAGCTTGATGCACATCAACAACTGTCAATATATTGCTCAGTGTTCACCTATCAATCTAGTATAAACTCCCCTTGATACTTGTTAATTTGTTCTGTTGGAGGAAAAAATAACTGAAAACTAAACAATGAATGAGAAATGCCGAGCATTTCCAAATTAATCTTCAGTTACTGTGGTACATCTTTCAAATGTTGCATTTCAGATTTTAAAATACACCGTTTCCTTGGAATTGGACTCTCAAGGAGCAGATATTTTGTTTGGGAAGCAGAAGGCTCACAACAGGTTAATAATCAAAAATGCTACTTCAGAGGCTGTAATTTCCAGGCTCCTAACATGTAACTTTTTTGAAGACTCTTGTCCTCCCCTCACTACAAGTACACACAGACACAAAATTAAAATAAACAGGGAGCAAAGGAAGAGAGGTTCCCAGCTTAAAAAAACTGAAGGAAAGTGTTCTGGGAAAGTTGCCATCTGGACGAAATTAAGACGCTGTGCTGAAACTAAAACAATGATGAAATAATACAAGAACACACACCCTACATTGGCATGTCATCTAATTCCATCCCTGCTTCTCAGTCTCCACCAAACAGGTAAAGCATCAGTTACAACAACAAAGAAAAGAAAACTTCACGGCGAAGAAATTATGGTCCACTACCAACGTCACTTGCTCTGTCAAGTGAGGTGGTTCAACTAGATGGTATTTAACCTGCTTTTCTAAAAGCTTCGAAATAGTATTTTCACCCACGTCATTCCACTGAAATGAAATCAACCAAACTGTTAGAATGTTTTTGTATATCCTATGCTGCCCTATGGGCAACAATGATGTCAGATGTTAACATAGAATAATTTTTGTTGTGATGGTTAATACTATAAATATCAAGCACTTCATGTGTGTCAACATCTTTAAAAATACTGCCTTGCCTAAGCACCTGCCTTACTGGCTCATCAGCCTTACACATTAATTAAACTATTAAACTTTTTTTTTTTTTTAAGCTAACAAACCCAACGGTAAAATTGCAGCTGATAATAGTGTTTACTACTGCACACGGACTTTCAGACCTGCTGCTTCGTCCATCTATTCTTCTCTCCCCCTTGCCTTTCTAGACAGGTCCAGACAGAGTGCAATACCTCATCTTCTTAAACCCACATGGCACTATTTAAGATGATTAAGAGGAATTTATACCAAATGCTAATTAGATTGATTATTTAGAATTTGCAAAGCAGTCCTTGCTCACTATACAGCTGTCATCCTGTTTTCTGCACAACACATTAATTTCTCCTTACTGTTAAAAATACCCATCAGTGAAGAAACTGAACAAATCTAAACGAAAATTCATGTTGTGAAACTCTACAAGGGGAAGGAGAGTTAAAATTCACTTTCAAAACTACACAAACCGGAACAGAATAACCAAATGGGTCTTTTTATGACATATTCTAAGATACCAACATTTACTGGCTTTTTCTTTTCTACTTAGATTAGAATTCTAATTCCTAGATCAGACTTCTACATAGATTTTCTACTTAGATTGATTTGGTTTAATTGTTGTTGATTTAAAATCCTTTCCATTTATGGCAAACTCAACTTTTGAGCTTTCTTCTTTACTGTCCTACATGAGTTTAAGTCTTCCTCTTATCAAAAGCACTTAAGAAGTTCCAGTCCTCTAAACTGGAAAAGCAGAGGAATTAGGAAAGGCAAGTTAGTAATACAAGTCCAGATAATCAGTTCCTGGATCTGAAACAAACTTCAGATAGGTTTCAATTGTAAATTTCACAGTGCACTTTGTCAAAAAGCTGTTCAATGTACCAGAGTCTTGTTCAAAGAATGATGAATTACTTTTAAAAAACTCAGTCTAAGTGTTTTTCAAAAAGTATTTCAATATGCATTCTCTCTGCAAATATTTGACGTAAAATCGTGCAAGAGAAAAGCACAAGCATATCTCACCTGCATGCTGCACTTCAAAGCTGACCTCTTACCTGGTATAGCTTGATAATGTGTGGATGATTCAAAAGCTTCATTATCTGAACTTCTCTATAAATCTTCTCCAGATTGCTTGGGTCTAACCTTGTTTTGTCAATTATTTTTATTGCAACCTGCAGATTTAAAAAAAAAATAAAACCGCAGGTTTTATAAAATAGGTACTCTTACTATTAAAGTTTCTTAAAAAAAAAAAAAAGACAACACCCAGCACACACACACACAAACTCACAAAATCCAAGTAAAGTAGCTTTTAAAGTATAGACTTGACAAAGCTGATTCTGTTTTTCTGAACTGCACAGAATTCATGACGCAGAACATTTTCATTTTTCTTTTCTACATCAAAGGATTACACATAAGGTAGTGAACAGAACTGCAGAAATTAGCACTGGACAGGATTCAGTAAATCTTTTAATCCATCCCAAGCCAGTGAAAAACAGATTCCTGCAACAGACTGCTTTCTACTGTAGTGACTGATGTGATTTTGACATGCACTACAAATGGAGATACGGTTGCGTGCCCATTAATAAATCATTTCTGCAAATAACACTGCAAGTTCTTTGTACCTGAAGTGAACACATCGAATGAAAAAATTAAACCTGTCTAAAGTCTTCAAAAGATCATTAATTTTTTCGACTCTTTAGCAAACTAAGACGAAGTAATTCAGTGAAGCTACCGTCACACTCGGAAATGTTAACTTCACATATATTCTTGCTCGCTTTTAATTTTACATGAACCCTGTTGAACACACCGGGAAAACTCGAAGCTCCTACCAAGAGCCACATCAACTGCTGGTGCTCAGTCACCACGGCGGGCTGAGCCGCCTGCACTTCGCAAAGCTCGATGCCGCTCTCCCTCCTCTCCAGCGCCAGCTTCCCTCAAGACGTGTTCAGGGCAGCCGGCCCGCCAAGCGGCAGGCCCTTGGCCCCCCTGTCCCCCCGCCAGCCTGCGCACCCACCTGCGTCTTGGTCACTCGGTGCCTGGCCAGCTTGACCACCGCGAAGTTGCCTTTTCCCAAGGTCCTCTCGATGTCGTAGAAGCCGACTCGCAGAGGCCGCTGCTGGGCTTGTCCGGCAGCCGGCACGGAGCTGTACTCTGACATGATCACCATGGCTCAGGCGGGTGGCGGGCAGCGCACGCCGTGCCTAGGAGGGGAGCATCCGCGCTGCCCCGGGGACGCGGGGCGCTCGCACCTGCACGGAGAGGGCACAGCACGCCCCGTCAAGCCGCGCCCGCCGCCGGACCCCGCTCACAACTCGGCGGGCTCTCCTCCGTCCCCACAGCGGAGCCGCGGCAGCGCCGGCCCCGCTCCCCCAAGCCCCGGTGCGCTCGGCGCTCGCTGCATAACTCGCCGCGCCGGACCCGCGCGCGCGCGTCGCCGCCGCCACCGCCCCGCGCGCCACTCTCCCCCCGCCCCCCGGCCGCCTCGCGCGGCCGTTGCCCAACCGCCGGAGCGGCCGTGGAGCCGCCGTACCTGGGCGGGCGGCGGGCGCTTCTCCGCGGCTGCCGGCGCCGGGCTGTGCCGCCTCGGCGGGGTGTGTGCGTGCGTGTGCGTGTGTGTGTGTGCGCGCGTGTGTATGTCTGGCGTGCGCCGGGGGGGCAGGCGGGAGCACGCGGGATGTCCCGGCCCCCTCTCCCCCCCCACCCCCCCGCCTCCCGCCACCCGCCGCGCTCCGCCGGCCCCCCTCCACGCACACCCCGCCCTCCCTCCCGCCTCTTCCCCCCGCCCACCGCCGAAAGCCGAGACGGGCCCATTGACGTCACTTTGACGCCAGAGAGACGCGCGCCCAGGCGCGAGGCTGAAGGAGAGCGAGACACCGGGCCGTTGCCAAGGAACGGGCGGTGCTGACGCGCGCGCTGATGGAGCCGTCGCCCGGGAGACGGAGGGGCGGTGACGTCAGGGCAGAGGGAAGGAGGGGGCCGCTGGGTCTCTTGTCGTCCCCCCCGCCCGGAGCCGGGGGGAGCTCTCTGCTGTCACGTGACGCGTCCCTTCTCCCGGCGGGGTCGCCCCCTGCCGGCGCACCCGCCGCCCGCGCCAACCGCTGAAGCGCGCGGGGCGCCGGCAGCCGCCCACCGTCCGGTGGCCGCCCCGCCGCGCCGCCCGCCCGTCCCCTCGGGGAGCTCCTGAGCGCCCGGGCCACCGGCGGCAAGACGGCCGCCGCGGGCAGGGCTTGCCCCCAGCCGCGCTTGCCCCCAGCCGCGCTACCCTGCCGAGGGCCCGGCGGAGATGTGGAGACTGCGAGCGCCGCGCTAAGCCCGCAGGACGGAGGGAGGCACCTCGCCGGCGCCAGCGCAGCCCTGGTGACCGCCAGGCCCCCGCTAGCCACATCCCCGCCAGCGACACAGCCCCCACGGTGTGCCGGAGCCCTGCACCCGCCGGGGCTGTGCGGCCACCGACGGCGGGACTGTCCCGCTGGCAGCGTGTGGCTGTCGTCCTGCGGGGGACATTTGGTCCCTAATCCCTAAGCACAAGGAGGGCTGCGGCCGCCCACCGCTCGCAGCAACGCCCGCGGCGGGACGCTGACCCGCCTTCCGCTGCGCAGGGCCGCCTGCCGTTCCCGGTTGTTTCCAGGGAGTGGGTGATGGAGGGGAGTTGTGAGGGGCTCCTGCCGACCGTCCCGTGTGGCACTCCCCACGCGGCCTGGGGACAGCAATCCTCTGGCGTCCACCAGCTGGGCATGGGCAGGAAGAGAAGTAATAATAAAGAGCCTATGTATATGCTCAGTCCTGTGATACCTGGCAACTTACTCATACGTGCTGAGTGCACCTGCAGTGCTATTGTCTCCGGTCAGCCTGGAATTGAGGCTTGGGAAGCACCCTTTTGCACACCGAGGCTGAAGGAGGCTGTTTGGCATTGAGCCTCAGCATCCTAGAAGTGACCGAGAAGTTCCTCTCAAGGGCAAGTACAAAGCGGCAGATGCACGGGATTCAAGCATGTAGGTCTTCAGCCTTCACACAGCAAGTGACCAAAGTGTTTGTACGTTTGGTCTCAAATTCCAGTTTAGCCTTGAAAATAAGTCTTCAATGGTGCCTGCCACATCTGTTGTTCAACTTTATCAGCTCTATTAGAGTCAGTGTAGGCTTTTTTCAGATAACTAATCTCCAGTCGGCGGTTGGGCCCCTGACTGGAAGACTGACTGTCTCAACCCGAACCCCAAGCCTGACCACCATGACCAATGGCATACTGGATGGTGACCCTCTTCTGCCATCCAGAGGTACCATGCAAGTGGGATTTCCCAGACTGCTTGTAATAAGGTGGAAGAGGTGGAAGAGGTATAGCTCAGCTTCACAATGAAAATTTCAAAGCATTTGCTACGCTTGTTTTCAGCTGTAGCTGGTGATCTCCTTAGGGTCCATGAATGGCTTCTGAAGGGTTCAAGAGGAACTCACTGTGGGAGGAAAGCCAGCTTATTGTCAGTTTTTGTAAATTTACTCTAAAGATGGGATGGAAAAAATGTGGTCCTCTATATAAATCAAATTACGTGATATATAAACCGCATGTCATCAACACACTTGAGAGAGATCCATCGGGACATTCTAGCAAAGCAAGCAGAGCTTCCTCTGCTCTTATCTAATGAATGAGGCTGCTTGCGTCCCCTGCTGTAAGGTGGGTGCTGGCCTTTTGGGAGGCGAGTTAGGATGTAGGCTCTTTCTCCTAGAATCATGGAGAAATAACACCTGAAATTAACCCCCAAACTTGGTTTATCTTGACGATCACACAAAACGCGTGCTGTCCCTGTGCTTATTTACTGTGAGTAGGCAGGCTGGCAGCGTGTGGGTCTTGAGTGGCAGTGGGAGACAGCAGCAGCTTGCAGAGGTGGTGGCCAGGAGCTGAACGACAGGAGCTGCTCACATGTAGTCGGTGGTGTCACCCAGGTCATGGGACTGCTATGCCAGTTGCTGTAAGGGGGTTAATCGCATGCAGCCAGCCCGGGCTATTGTAACATTCAATTAGTGCTTACACAGTGCCTTGAATAACTCACATGAAAAGCTGACTTATTATTATTATTATTGTTATTATTAAGCTAACAGTATATCCTCCATGGAGCTCATGAAGAGGAGGTGACGCACAAACACATACAGTAGCAACTGCATGTGAACAGTGCCCCAGGAGTTATAAAGAAAAAAATTACCTTAATAATGGTTCCTCTGCTGTGGTGGGATTTTCCTCCCTTTAATTATAGCTGCTGTTTTCATTTGAAATTGATTAAGTGTTTTAAGATGGCAAACAGAACTGGTCTTTTTAGAAAGAACACTCAAGGCTAGGAGCATAACGTTTTTATTTCTTTTTGAAGGACTCAGCATCTCTTTTTTCCCAAATAGGAAGAAGAGGACTGGATTTGGTGCGCTCTCTGACATCTCACGATTTTTACCTCCTAAGGAGAGGCAGGCACCTGTGCCATGGGTCTTCCTTGGAGAGCGTAAGACCTCACCAGATGGCTACACCGAGGAGAATCCACCATCCTGATTTTAATTACCTGCATTAGATGGAAGAGGCAAGAAGAACAGGCAAGTGTTGCTACCTGGGGAAGATATTTACACAGGCCTGCACTCTCTAGTCCAGAGCGTGGGGTACATACGGCTTCTGCAGTGGAGGAGGGAGCACGTAATTTTTAAGAGTTATAACACTATTGTATAACTTACTGAGAGTTAAAGACCTGCATCTGCTACTGTCAGCAACCTTTTGGTATTTCTCTTCCATTTTCATACATATGGGTCACAACAGCTTAACAGCAGCGCTGCTCAGAAGTAGCCATTGCACAATGTTGATAATGTCATAATTACATTGTTTTTCTACCACTTTCTCTATTAATTGATACTGTCAAGGCATTATGGATGTCTTACTCAATCCCGTTTTATCATCACAGAGGTGCTTCTGTTGGGAAGGTTGATGCTTTTGCAATTTCTGCTTTAACACTTTTGCTGCCCTCTGGTGTTCTGGATATCCTGAATGCGGAATCACCTCAGAGGAACATCCATGGTCAGGAGAGGTATAATTACGGAGCCAACTTGTACATAACAAGGACAGAAAACCGAGGAAAGCGGAGAGGTAGTTTCGAAAGCATGTCCACGAGGATTTGATTTCTCTAGGAAGAGGGAGAAACTGGGAGGATACAACTGCTAAGTTTTTCCATTGCAGCAGCCTTGTGCTCCCTCACTAAGAGTGGCATGGTCTACGGATGGGAATATGTATGAAGGCTGCTGCCTTCCAGAACTCATCTTGCAGATATTTCCAGCAATTCAATCTTTAGTCATTTCACTCAGCGTTTTCTATCAGTTTCAAAACAAACTAACAGCAATAGCAACTTTCTTCACTTGGTGAAAAGAAAACAAAACTGAGAAATGGTAGCATTCCTTCTTACCCATTTCACCCTCCACAGCTGAAGTCAGCCTGGTTTGCTGTAGTAAGTTTGCTGGGGCGCTACTTGCAGTATAACATTAGTTTCTTTTTTTTCCCAGAAAACACCAGTGTGACTATTTTGAAAATCAGATTTGTTGGGCTACTTTCATCATTTAATTGAGTAAAATGTTGCTGAAGTCAATAGAGTTGTTCCTCGTCACACCAAGTCGGACTCTGGCCTAGAAAACAATAAAATGGAAGGTGTCACATTCCAATAGGTAAAGTGACATTTAAAGTAAAGAAGATGAGATAATCAACTAAAATACTTGTAGGGTTATTTTAAAGACAAAAGCATGATCTTGAAAAAGATAGTGCATGATTGTTTCTAATACGACTTCAAAGTGTCTTTGAATTAGAAGAAGGCAGGCTGCCGCTTCAATTTTAGCAAAAATACTTTAAAGCCAGAATATCCTTACTGAAGCACCACAATGGTATCCAGAAATACATTTCAGACCACTGGAATGTCTTTGGTCATAACATTGCATCAGAGTTACATAATTATGATCACAACAATGATCTTTTGTCATTAATGTTTATGACATTTCATAATTAATGAGGTGATGACATTGCACTGACATAATACATTGAGCTTGTCTTGCAGAATAAAGGTACCTAGGGCTTCTCTTCAGCATTCATCCTTATCTAGGGATATAAAATAGATTTTGAAAGGGTCACCACCGGATGTGTTAGGGTTCTTTACTTTCCTAAATATAATGTGCTACAAAATCTACCACTAATACCAAGGCTCTGGCTGGTTTTGTTTGTATTAAGGGAAGTACAAACACAGAACAAACAAGGTGGTCTGTGCCCTTGAGAGCGTCTTTCTTTTATTGTAATCATTTCCTTTCCATGTTTGTCACTCTTATAGTGCTCCACTGTGCCGGGGCGTGTGAACCTGACTGACAACTGCCAAGAAACACATGAAAGGATTATGTAAGAAGAGAAGTGGGCCAGGTTATTTCCATTGCCTGAGATAAATAACATGCAGAAGCTGAACAACCAACATTGAGTAGTGGCTTTTGAATCGGGGATTTTTTCAATTGTTTAGGCTTAATGACCAAAGGTGGCGATGGTACTAAAAGTGAATACACATCTGTAATCTAACCGTGCCCATTTGAATTTATATGAAAGTCTTTTATAGTATATGGGCTGATTTTCAGAGAGAGTGAGCAGCCACAGTTTCTGCTGATATTAATGGAAGGTGCAATTGCTCAACATCTCTTAACACATCTATCTGCAAGGTATCCTGTGAGGTAAAGCATATATTCTACCAAAGGCTTTGACTAAAGAGGACTCCAAGAGCCTCTGGGGCTGAGTACATCCATGTTCAGTTACTGTTACTATTAGCATCAGCCTCTCTGGGGCAGAAGCACATGGACTTCAGATCCCTATAGACTTAATACTTGGAAATGGCACTTTTCCACCAACAGTGTATGATCCTCATAGACAAAATGGACAACAGCTAAGGAAAAATGTCATTTCTCCCACTTACTCTTCCTACTTTATTACTGGGAGGGTAAAAAGACTACGAGATGAACTTGCCCATGGTGATGTGGCAAGTCTGTGGTAGAGCCATGAAATACATTTCTGTGTCCTGAGCCCAGGTAAAGTACTTTAACGGCAAGGCCTTCCTTCACACTGCAATGAAGTTATTAATGGTAGTCTTACAGCTGGTATAAATAAAGCTATGTACATACTGGATTTAGTACAGCTTATACAACAGGCAGTTCTTATATGTGATTTTTCACATCAGGCTGGACTTTCTGTAAGATTAATACTTGTAATTTAATGTTAGCCCCCCACTTCCAGCTGGGGGCAGGTCAAACAGAGTCAGCTAGCTTTCTACCCTGTTTTCCTGATAATAAGACCTATCCCAAAAATAAGCCCTAGCATGATTTTTCAGAAATTTTGGAGCATGCTCGAAATATAAGCCCTACTCCAAAAATAAGCCCTAGTTACAGTTCATAAAAGAAGTCAATTTAAATAGTGTCCGGGCAGCTATACATGTAAAAAAGTAAGCATCTTTTGGAGCAAAAATTTATACCAACCCTGTCTTATTTTCAGGGAACCAGGGTACTACTCCAAGGATTTGTGGTGGTTTGCCAGCAGGTTCTGTTAAAAGTGTGTGTTACTTCTCACAGCTCCCTGGAACATCCTACATGTTGTAGTAGCTCATGTATTGTTTTGCTGTCCAGGGTTTTTTAGGTCACACCTGACAGGGAAGTTTAGCAGTGTAAGATCAGTCAGAAGCTGCCAGATCCAAAGCAAAAAAGTAAATGGTAAGTAGACTTCAGATATGAGAGAAGAGGCAGGAGGAAGACATGTCCACGACCCATTTAACAGGGGCCTTAGTTCCTGTGAAATTACCTTTCCCCTTCTCTGGCCCAGCATCCTCCCTGCTCACTACTGTAGGCACAGCTGTTATTTGAAGCTATCGGGCTTCCCTGGGCTCCAGACAGAGCTGGAGGCTGAGAAGGAGGCAAAGGGTCTGAGACTGAAGAGGCTACAGACAGGGTGAAAAGGAAACAAGCAGCATGGAAGCAGTGCTGGAAACCTCTGGCAGCGGTGAGGGAAGGAAACCTGCTGATAGTGTTGCAGGAGGGCTGGTTATGTGAAAAAGCCATGCTGGGGCAGGGACAAGCTGCAGAAGCTGCCCTGTATGGGTCCTGAGCTGTCAAATAGGAGTTGGGACACGGTCACCCCACTGTTCATGTCTTGTGGCTTCACAGCCCCAGGACACCTCCAACCTGAGGCAGAGCTCTTGGTGGGAACTCCACATTCGAGCTCTGAATAAGCCAAAACTCTAAGCCATACTCTCTCGTGCCCCATTTCCCTTGCCTGGCCAGGGATCTTTTCTCTTTGGGATCCCTACAAATAGGTGAGGTCAACTCTGCCAGCCTGATGGAACTGGTGAGAAACCAGTTTGGGAACCCTCCCATGGGCAGGCCAGAAGACTGAAGGCTGTTGCCTTTGGCTTTACGGCTGCTGGGGTTGCCACGAGGTGTTCCCACCTGGGCAAGTCCTGCCAGTTATTCTCCAGCCAGTGCAGGTGCCCTCACTGTGGACTGGATACCTGCCCCTGTGCTGGGCTGGAGGGACAATCTGTGGGGTCAGGAAGGTAATTCAGCCTCATTCCTTTTGGCCTGACCTTCACCAGCATCTTATTGCTTTTGACAGGAGTGCCATAGGATGCAGAGGTGCCCCAGCAGTGCAGCTGTGGGCGCTGTGGACACGTGCCCAAGAGGAAGTAGCCTGAGACAATGGAATTCATTGCACACGTATGTGCTTTGTTGATTGCTGTGCTGGAAACAGTGATCAAAGTGTTGAAGTTTTGATGTCCCCTCACTCCGGCCTCCTCTGCTCTCCCTGCACTTATGAGTGATTCATGCAGAAAGCTACACATTCTTCCCCAGGGACAAAATTGAATAAGGACCCCCTCACCTTTCCTCTGTATTAATGCATTAACATCTGAGATCCACCGTGCTCTCGCTGCAGTTTCAAATGGAAAGGCTATTGCTTTCCTGGTGTCACAAGTAATTGCTTAATCTGCTTGTGCCTGCCTGTACCCCTGCCGGCGAAGGGGGTATTAACGACATTTGTCTACCGCATACTGAAAAATCAGGAGCTTTTCCCCTCCCCCCTCCCCTCCTCTACTTTGCTCACTCTGAAAGAAAACAGAAACAAAATAAAAGTCGTGTTTGCAGCACAGTGCTGGTGGTACAGTTATTCCTTAGGGAAAACCTGATATATCCACCTATTGTCTGAGCCACTACTAAGAGACCTTAGTGAATGACCAAGTTATGAAAACAGGTATCCTTCCTTAGAGATTAATGCGATATTTGCGTCTGATATTTCCTGCCATACAGCACAGCCTGTTTGTGCTGATGGACAAGTGAGAAATATGGCTTTCCAGAGAGGGGAAAGACTGTTGCAACACACCTTTATTGTCCTCCTCTGGAACAGCATATTAAATTCGTTTTCCATCCATCCCTGTAAATACATTTCCTATAATTGCTAGTATGTCAGATGCACTGTAATCCATCCCCTCCTACGTCAGCTGCATTGTTGTAACCCACCCTCCGATGTCAGGAAAACTGTAATCCTCCTCTTACATTACATAGGAGCTGCATCTCTGACATTTCCAATTGCATTCACCCAAAGTCAGACAGAGCAGGGACAGACAACAAAACACCAGTTTCCAGACCATGAATGTAATGAGTTCTCTGGCATTTTGAGTGGGCACGTGGAAGTTTGAAAGTAAAGTGAAACACATTTTACACACTCGGGAGCTGGCTTTCTCCAGTCACAGACCAGACAAAGGTTACTGTTGGTGCTGAACATGAGAAGCTCAGCAGAATTTTTGCATGGCATTGAATCATGCATCATACATTCTTACATACTGGTTCTGCACGTAGGCTGTGATGAAGGGGAAGACAATAAATAACATTTCAGACAACAAAGGGTTAGCAAAAATCTTGCTTCGTAAGTGTCAATTGATGCAATGACTTCAATGAAGAAGGAGTGGGGGAGGTGAGTTGGCTCACAGTTTGTGAGTGGGACACCAAGACAATCTATTTTCAAATATGTACGCGCATGTTACGCCTCAGTCCCAGGGGCTGAACAAATGCCTATGAACAATAACACACACAAGGCAAATTTCTTACCTGCAATTTTGAGGCAACCCTGAGTTTCTAGGGAAGCAGAGTACAGGGCATATGGCATCTAAATATACACAATCATGGATGACAAGAAACATGGAAGAACTTTTTGGATGGAGTTGTTTGTTAACATTCTGAAAATATCTTTCACAAGACAGATAGTGACAAGACAACTCAAAACCAGATGGTTCTCCAGTGATTGTTTTGAAAGAGTTTTAACTTTCAGGTGGAGTAAGCAGTTTTTGCTACTGGAGAAGATTGGTTGTGAGTCCTCAAATAGGAAAGCAGACGTTCATACTTCCGTTAGAACTACCCTCGTTATGCAGCCAGTATAACCAAATAGCACACAGCTTTGTCCTCATATTCAGCGGGACACGTTATCATAGAATCATAGAATCATTTTGGTTGGAAGAGACCCTCAAAATCATTGAACTCAACCGTTAACCTAACACTGGCACTAAACCATGCCCCTAAGAACCTCATCTACATGTCTTTTAAACCCCTCCAGGGATGGTGACTAAACCGCTTCCCTGGGCAGCCCGTTCCAATGCCTGACAACCCTTTCTGTGAAGAGATATTTCCTAATATCCAATCTAAACCTCCCCTGGTACAACTTGAGGCCATTTCCTCTTGTCCTATCACTTGCTACTTAGGAGAAGAGACCAACCCCCTCCATGCTACAACCTCCTTTCAGGTAGTTGCAGACAGCGATCAGGTCTCCCCTCAGCCTCCTTTTCTCCAGGCTAAACAGCCCCAGTTCCCTCAGCTGCTCCTCATCAGACTTGTGCTCCAGGCCCCTCACCAGCTTCATTGCCTCCTCTGAACTCTCTCCAGCACCTCAATGTCTTTCTTGCAGTGAGGGGCCCAAAACTGAACACAGGATTCGAGGTGTGGCCTCACAAGCCTTCAGAAAGTTTTCACGTTGCACTTTTTAGATCAGTTTTGTGTTGACTCAGACTGTATTTTCTTTCTGTCAATAGCCATTACCTCTCAGAAGATCATTCATAGAGCTTTTATTTCCCTGTCAATTCATGCTTTTTCTGTTTGGCAGATGACTCCCCAATCTTTTAGTATATACCTGGAGAAGATCCTTACAATTAGGTCTGCAACTACTGATCTTGGTGGTTAAAATAGACTGATGGCTTGGTTTAAAGAGATGTCCTTTTAGAAGGTAATTTGGGATCAGGTATCCTTGGACTATATTTTCCTCATTAGCATTTTATGTTTTTGATATCATCAGAGTTATATGAGTATGGCAAGATCATATTCTATAGGTATTTATTTTAAAGAATAACATTGCTAGATGCATGAAACAGAGAGAGTCACATGAGGAAGAGTTACACAGCAATTCTCACTGTAAGCAAGGGTGGGAATGTCAGGAGCTGAATTAATCTGAAACTTCTGGTCACCTAGATGCCTACATAGGAGCTGAGCTCTGTCACCCGGATTCTTCCAGTCATTCACGTCAGCTGGGCTTTTTGAGCTGAAAGCCTCTGAATTCTGTCATTCATAGTGCAAGGAGCAAGAGTGTGAAGAAGGAAAAAAAAAAGTGTATGAATTTGCACTGGGTTCCAGTGCAAAACCCCTTCTGGCAGGTCTTGATATGGACATGCATGTGCACTGCTTGTAGCTGCAGATGGCACATCCCATCAGGAGTAATGGTCTGGAACTGAGAGAAGCGATGGTAACAGAGTGTATAGTCTGGAAGGTCTCCAGAGGCATCTTCTTCCTTCACTGTGTGTCAATAAAAACCAACATGATGGCCAAGCCATTATGCATACTCATTTGTTAAAGACAATATGAGATACCAGATAAGACAGTCAATATATTTTCTAGTTCATTCCTTTGACAGCATGAAATTATACATGCTTTTGTAGTATCAAATGAAGTCTAATCTGAGATTCAAGGTTTTAACCTACTAACAATATTGGTAAATATTTCCTCAGTCAAGAAGTAAATTTCTCACATTTGAAGTCAAGGTAATAAGCCATAAAGGGATATGTGCCTTCTCTTTTAATACTAGAAGGTACTTCTGATGCTGTTCGGAAAGCAGAATAAGCTTCCTTACAGAACACATATTGAAATGGATAAGCACAAGCTTGCAGTGTAGTATGAACAAACTATGGGTTGGAACAACACTCATCACCACAAGTAGGATGGGGCTGTGGTGAGAATATCTGTTACCACATCTTCACAAGACAGAAAAGTATTATGGAGGAACCTACAGCAGGCTCCTCTATTTTCAGAATCTCTTTTTTTTTTTCCTGTTTTTCATAAACAGGAGGTTTGTTAAATAACACAGCAGCCACATGAGTATTTAGAGAGAATGTACTCATGCAACAACCTTTATGAAAAAGAAATATTGGTTTGGGAATCGGGGGTTAGAAAAAAATGCCAAGACCAAACCCACAGAATGAGCAATGAGTATTAAAGGCATGAACGGCAGTACAGTTCACCAGGCAATCCAGTGCTGCTCACTGAAGCCATTCACTGAGGAATTTCCACTGATAACGAGCTCCCAGGAAGCCTGTGTCTAGCTTCACAAACAGATAGAAAGACGGTTTCTCTTGAACACATTGTTAATGGCAAACTGCCCACATTGGTAGAGAGCAGAGTGGGGATGGGTGATGATCATCCTGGGACTTTGTGTCTCTGACTACTCACTGCAAGTTTGAGGAAAACCTGGGAATGCCTGAAGGTGAATTGAAGGAGGATATCACTGGAGCCTGGGTGGTGGAAGCATCGTGATAGGACGTAGCAATACGGGACTTGGTACTACAGACTGGGGGATGTCACAGCCTCTTGAGCAGAAAGAAGCTTGCAAAAATTTGGTGCCTCTCATCAGAGAGATGGCTCGTGAGGGGCTATATCACTCACGTAGGCTGCTGACCTTTATAGTCTCATTGGTGAATTGTTTTACACAAAAGCCATTAGTGGACACAGTGAAAACACAGTGAGTCATAAACCAGTCATCCTAATCAACCTAAGGCAAAAAAGGCTGGGTCCAGGCCTGGAGTAATGGTTAGAAATTTTCATCACTGGAATAGCATGAGAAATCTGGAGACTCGTGCTGGGTAGGCAGCTAGGAGTCCGCTGGAGTTGGGAAGTGAAGACACGACCAGGCCATGCACACTCCTGAAGCTGTGGGTACCATCCATCTCCTCACCTGGGAGACTGGAAAGGCCGAGGAGGGACAGTCTCAGGCACACAAGGATGCTTTGCTGCTCTGTTTCCCAAGCGCTGGTCTGCCCCACTACAGCACCTAGTTTACCCAGCCCTGATCACAGCCTGTCCTGGCAACAACGCCTGGTGCTTGGCGTGCTAGTGATTAGTTATCTTCTCCTGGCCTGTATCTCGCCTAACCTGTCCTTGTTTTGTGTCTGGGTAGGAAACTACACGTGTACATCACCCCTGCCCCACAGGCAGAGGGGAGCCACACATTCCTCAGAGTCAGGATCACCCTAGGCTCCTTTGGCATCCACAACTTAAGATCAAATGCAAGGAGATCCTACCTGGGCTTCTGTAACCTATGGTGCCCAAGAAAGATGGGAGGAGATCTTATATTTGTTTTTTGGAGAGGTTCCTTCGTTCTTGGCCCATCTGCGAGCTGAACTAGCACTAGAGCAATGAGATCAAGCACTCATGCAAGCAGTGAAGAGCAAGCCATCGACGCAAGGATATCTTGTTTGGATAGACCTTCACAGCCACAGCTGGTCTGCTGGCCATGAGGTTTGCTGCAACTACTGCCCTGCTGCGGTACCACTGTAGGGGATGCCACACCTGATCAACCCCTGCATCTGTCCCACCAGTGCTGGCCCGCTGCGGGCAGTGTGGCTTAAGGCTTCCTTGCTTTAGCAAGAGGACATTTCCCCCTACTTCTAGTTTGCTCCAACAGTGCATTTCTACCCACAACATGGATGCTTTCTTGGGATGGCAGACCCCTCAAAAAAGGAAGAAAAAAGGAGAAAGCAAGCTTTAAAAAGTTTTAAAAGGAAGAAAATCATCAGTGACCCCTGCTGGACACAGACACAGGTATTCGTCTCGCTTCCTGCTCACTCAACTGCCAGTGGTACATGAGGCTGGCTGAAGCCCCTGGAGGGTGGATAGTAATAGACTAGAATAAAACAAAACAAAAAACCAAACAAAAATAAAAGTGAAAATTGCAACATTTCCCCCTCTTTCTGCGTGTGTGTTTCAGTGCGTTATGGAAACTTGTGTTTTCCCCTCTGTCTCTATTGCCAATTGCCCTTATTTGCAAGCTTTTCCCCCTCAGCGCCTTTCTCTCTCTGCCTTTGTTCCTGCAGACCGTGTAATGGATCTGACCCTCCTGGCAGGAACAGTGTGTCTGTGTAGCACAGGGAGAAGCGTGGACACATGTAAAGCACCACCGCCCGCTGTTGGCACAGCCCCTCATTGGGGAGGTGAGCGGAAAGTCTCAGCAGCTGCTCAGCTTTGCTCTGCACAGCAGTCCTGAAGGCACACAACGACAAAATTGCCTTCTGCCATTTGCCAGCAAGCACGCTCTGCCCAGCAGCAGGGACCTGCTCCGGAGAAACCCTTTCCTGGCAGCCTTGACCCTTCCCTTGCTGGATGCTGCCTCTGTGGGCTCCACTTAGCTCCTGCCAGGTGCAGGAAGCTCTGTATACCTTGCAAGCTCCTTCTCTCAGGAAAAGTCTGGGTCCCTTCCTCTCCACCGCTGAATCTCCTGACAGCAGAAGTCTTTGCATTAAGTGTGAAAGGTGAATGCCTGAGCCAGGAGGGACCCTATGCTCTGCTTCCCACCTTTTAAAGCCAGTTCTGCATGTCCAGGGAGGCGCAAGCCAGGCTGGCTGTATGTCCCATCTTCCACCCTTCCTGGCCCTGAGGGCAGTGTAAGGGGAAAGGTTGATCCTGGGTTTCCCAGTTGGCTCACCTTCGTCGATGCAGTTGGTTATCCTTGAAAGCCCTTGCAGCTGTCAAGTCTTTCATTCGCTCTGGAGCCAGGATAATTAGTGTGCTCCAGGTCCAAAATAGTTGAAGACAACTGCATCCTGTCCACCTAAACGTCACCCCGCAGGTTCTCGCGGACAGCTCCAGCAGCTGGTTAGTGTTTACGTGCACTGTTTAGCAGCTGTATTTTGGAAAGGGAGAGGGGGCTCCTGTAATGTGTACAGTTGTCTCAGCTGCCTTGGAAAGAAACAGCACACTGTCTGTCCTGGCTTGACTGAAAATGCCCTCAGCCAGTGCTAACTGTGCCAAAACCATAATTACCTCATCTTCCTTGTTCTTCTGGGATAACCAAGAGCTGCTTTCTATAGGCGATAATAGCAGTGCTGCTTCTTTCCCTAACAAGCTCGTGTGAGCTGCTTCTGACATCTCCATTTCTTGAATCCATAAGTGCAAGCAAAAGAAATCCCCTACCTGCTCTGTAATTATGTGATAACAGATGGGCACAGGAGTGGTATATTCTGCCTGCTTTGAGCCCAATTGGCTTTTGGCTACAGCACGTCACCTGGTGTTCAGAGGTATTGGAAGAAGGTACACATTGCCACCCAAAACAGATTGTGGTGATGTGTTCTTCAGTTTCCAAAGCTGCAGTGCCTTTGTGCGTAAGCAACCCCACGCAGTCAGGAGATCAGTGCATCCTCATTATTCACCCTGCAAAAAATACGAAACGTCTGCAAAATTTGGCCAAGTATGTAAAAAGGATTTGGACAAGTTTCGGTAGCGCTCAGGTACCCCCACAGAGTGGATGTGGTGAGTCTGGCAGGGTTGACTGCCCACCCACCAGGTTAGATTTTCTGCTCAGTGGCCAGCATTAAGTCTTGACTTCAATTAATCTATGCACAAGAAGAAAGGAAAAAAAAAAACAACAAGAAAGCCTCTGCATCATGGGCACTTTTTTTTCTCTCTAACCACTGTGATCCAGCATTATTCACTTTCCTCCTCTCCCAGCTCCTGGAGAAAGAGCCTTTCTATCAAACAGCCATGTCAGCACAAAGATGCATTTGCCAGGTCAATAAGCAGCAGTGAGATATGAAGCTGCAAACAGGCTGAACTTCTGTTTTAATGACTAGAGAGTTTGAACAAATGCAGGTAAAGAAATAGACAACCCTTCTGCTTCCACAATCACCCCCAACATCAAAGGCCCTGCTGACTCAAGAGACCAACACACATCTGTGGGTAGGAACATCCTTTTTGCCTCTACACCATGGAGTAATTAATGAAGGAGATTGATTCATGAGGAAGACTTCCCTGACACACAGTCTTTGCAGCAGGAACAAGCCCTTGATACTAGGTTGTGTGGAGGAGCCCGACTCAGTACATGAGCCACAGGACGTCCCTTACAAGTTGTCTGCATTAATAAGCAAAGAAGGGCACGTAGCCTTGCTTGTCCACACTGCTTAACTGCTCACTGACTCTATGGGTCTGTTTTGGACGGCACCAGCTAGCTCTTTCCAACACAAGTCTGCTCAGAAGGGGCCTAATCCTACAGTGGGGAAGTGAGCCAGCAAGTACTGCACAGGGTCAGTCGGTGGCTTTATTTTTGACTAGCCAGATGTGAGTGCCACAGGGGCTTAGGTGAGCAACGACCCGGTTCTCAGGATCTGGCCCCTAGGATCTGGTGCACAGCGCAGAGCACGCACACCGATTCAGCAGGTCCCAGACAAACAATGCTGACTTCCACCCGCCTGCACACAAGGCATTTTTAATGTCTGCATTGTGTTAAACAGTGAAAATGAATGCTTCCCTAATAATTGCTCTCAGGAAGAAGTAACATTATAGTCAAGGCGTCCTGCAGAAACACCGTGAGTCAGAGGAGAGGTAATTCCAAGACAATCTTGCTCTTAGCTGGGGTCCAAGCTATGAAGAGTTTGCGCAGCTCTGAGCAAACAGATCCCAATAGGAGTGCAATTTTGAGTCTATCATCCTTTATTTTCCCTTTTTTCGACGAAGACGTGCTTGCTCTGAACCCCAGGCCAGGGGGTTACCTGTATTCTCGGGAGTAGAAGTACCCTTTGGATACGTGGCTTACATCATTAGTCACAGACTTTGATCCGTTTGCTCCCATTTCCTCTGTGGCAAGAGCCCAATCTTGTCCTTTCTCACACCACTCTGGAGGGCTCAGTCCTTCTGCCACTGCACTGAACAGCACTGCAATGTTTTCAGTAGCTCATCAGGAATCCAGTGACCTGGCTGCAGATGGAAATGCCCAAAATACTCCAGTACATACATGTTAGTAACATCCAAACATTGTTGAGCACTAAAATGCAGTGGGGCTAGTACAATCCTCTTGAAGGACTGCAGAGCCCTGTCTAGGGAGCAGGGACATGAAATGGCCAGCTCTCTATACCATGCAAGCTTTGCTAATGGGTTGGACAGGTCAGGCAGATGGGCTGGGCACCAAGCCTCATGCATTTAATGTGTCTCTTGGATCAGAAACTTCCCGTGCCAGGGGTTGTGTCACACAGACAAAAAGTTAAGCACACCATTGGCTTTTTGTAAATACCCTATAAGCAGTTGACATCTTCAGCGGCCAGAACTTGAAAAGCACAAGTGTAGGAATCGGAGTTCTCTGGGCGTAACGGGGTGGTTGTGGAAATGCACAGGGAAAGGACGAGAGGCAACAGGAATTGGTTGTAAGAGAGAAATTCTGATTACGTACTAGAAAAGCTGGGGTTTTTTTTCCCTGTGAAGATGGTCACACGCAGGACCAGGCTGACCAGATATGCTGTGTAATGTGCAGCCTTGGAGATACTCAGAGCTCAGCTGGACAAGCCCCTGAGTAGCTTGGTCTATGTTGGCCATGCTCTGAGCAGGGGCTGGGACCAGATGTCATCCAAGGTGATGCCAGACCTGGACAAGTCAGTGGTTTTATGACTCTGTGGCCACTGCCAGCCAGGTCACAGTGATTCAAGAACACACTCTGAGATTGGAGACTGAGCTAAATTCTCCTCTGCTTTCTAAGTGTTAAATAAGAAGATGCGAAAATCATCTTGCTCATCTCAAGCACTATAAGGAGCTACTCCGCATCAGGGACACAAGAGGTTGTATCTGCTGTTGCTTGTCTCTAAGCTACAACTTTATTAAGGTATGATTTCTCTTCTGACTGATAGCTTATTCACAAGAAACACGGTTCCAGTCAGCTGTGGAGCATGCAGTTCCTGTTCAGCAGCTGACATGTCAGGAGGGATCACAAAGCCATTGGGACCCAGCACCAGCATTTTGTGGTCAGGGCACAGAGCTGAGCTGTGGGAAATCCGTCTGCCTCTTTCAGTCCAAGTGGTGGAAGTGGGATGTGCCACCACACAAGGAAGTCTCTTAACTCCCAGGTCATCCTCTTTTTGGCTCCTGGCTATTTAAACAGCCTCCGGAAAGTGGAACAACTCCAGCATGAGAGACTGAGAGCAACCCACCCTCAGAGAGCGCGGAGACGTGGTCAGGACGCTGCGGAGGAGGCTGGAGACGTGGGTTTCCCTCGAGGGGTGAAGCAGTTGTCTCTGCATCACCCACATCCTGCGCCAGAGCCCTCAGCCTGGGGACACGGGGGCACCGGCAGCCCCGCGCCTCCCAGGAGGGGAACAGGCACCAGGGCGTGTTTGCTGAGGGTCAGATGAGGGGCTCCATCCGTGCCAAACTTGTCGCTTGTTTTTGCTGCCAGAAGGACAAACCAAATGGTTCCACCCCAGAAGGAAGGGAGCGGAGGCATGGTGATGTCCAACACACCTTAGACAGAGAGCAAACAAGAGAAAGGGAGGTGAGCAGGATTTATGGCTCTGACCCTTGGAGCTTTCAGCACTTCTTACACTGTATAGCGGGTAGTTTTCTTTGAATGAGTTGCAACACCTTAACAACGTCCTGCACTCAATAACATAAGCGGGGTGTGTGCCTGTGTGTTTGAAAATAAAAATCAAACATTAAAGTGGTGAAAATTATATATAAAAACCCACCAGATGTAGAAGAAAAGCAATAATATGAGAACTGCGCACAAGTGTTTTCACAGGAACTGTCTGCTCTTTCCCTTTGGGTCAGTGCATTTGCCCAGCGTATAAACAACATTGCTCACACAACTCACAAGGAAATCTGACCGGCAGCACAGCCTGCCTGGGTGGGGAGATATTTTTGTCCAAAAGCCCAAAAGAGGAACAAACAATATTGAGCAAAGAGCATAGGTGAAACGCAAGCCAAGGGAAGCCAGCTCCGGGGCAGTGTGGGGAAGAGGGGCGAGTTGTTCTCCGGGTGGAATCAAGAGTCCTCGCAGTCCAAGGGAGCGGCCTGGAGAGGTGGGAAGCGGGAGGTGGTAGCCAGAGATGGGGAGAGCGGAAAAAAGAGATGAGCCCATGGTGCTCCCATGTGAAGAGAAAGAGTAGGAGGAAAGTCCAGCAGGGTTGTGGGCAGAGGCTGCTCAGCCCAGAGTTTTAAATGTCAGGATGAAAAGCTTGACCAGACATGGAAGGGAGGCGAATGGGATGGCAGCGGACGGAAGGGGCAGCCCTGCAGGCAGGGAGGGCACCGGCACCCCTGCGTGCTGCAGGGGGACCTGCCCTGCCCAGCGCGGGGTGGGCGCAGAGCAAGGGGGAAGGAGAGATGGCAGCACAGCGCTGCCGTGGTAGTGGGAGATGTCCTCACATCCCAGAGAAGTGCCGGGCGCCATGGCAGTGGGAACAAACGGCCCTTTCAGGGAGCTCTGCAGTAAATAGGGAGGAGATAAAGCTACAGCTAGAGAGGCTGCTTGGTTTCAAGGGAGATTTCCTCCATCTTAGAAAGGCCAAGGCGTGCTTGCAGCTGAACGGTTGGGCCTGAGGGAAACGCAGCCTATGGACCAAGGGGAGACCCCTGCGGGCTCCTCGCAGGCAGGCCCAGGCCAGGGAGCATCACCCTGCAGTGATGTGGAGGACCACAGGTGCAGCTCCCATCCCTAGTGAGAGCTTCACCCCATCTGCCCTATTGGCACCTCATCCATGCTCAGGTCCCACCCCCAGGAGGAGGAGCTCCCTTGGTATTTTCACATCAGCTTCATACATTCCAGCCACCAGAGAAGGTTTTCCTGTGATGGGCTCCTCTGGAGAGCTGCCACCCACATGTAGTGGCACAGCCTTTCATGAGGCTGGTGGCTGCTGGCAATGCCACTCACACCTTGAACTAGCTTCCTCTGCATGCCCAACCCCAACCTCATCCCCTCCCATCCCATCCCATCCTACTTCATCCTATCCCATCCTCAGGCTAGGAACAGCAGCCAGAGGAACAGCTGGCTATACAGAAGCAGCAGCAATGTAAAGGAGATGCAGGAAAATACAAATTGAAGACCCACCGTGAAAGCGTCAACAGACAGGGCTGCAAATGTCTGGCCCCAGGGAGCACATCTCCATTGGGTTGCATCTCTGATTGCATCTCCTAGTGCTTCTGCGTGGGAAGCCAGGTGAGATGCAGTAAATGGTGCTGCGTGGCCCAGGAAAGCCACACTATAATGGTTTTGAAGAAGAACTGTTGCACACAGGCTTTCCTTCAGCTCTTGTCCAGATTTGTTCTCTGACACTGACAGCAATGGCTGCTGTCAGCGTGTCTGTCCTGGACAGATCTGGCAGGTGAGACAGGGCTGCTGGTGCCTTCCTTACTCCACAAGGTAACCTGACCCAGTGGGGGTGGGAAAAGCCCTCCTGCAGCCTTGCTGGCCATATGCTCTCACCCCTGCTGTCACCGATCACTGATAATGGAGGGGAAGTGTTGGTTTTCCAGCAACGATTATTTTCCTAAGGGTTCCTATCCCTTGTGAGTCACTGTAGGTTTTTCCACTGGCTGCAGAGAATTAAACCCTAGCACTGAGATATTAAAAAACCGTGTGTAATGATCAGGAATACTGCTTTGTCAGCTTTGAGGACACAACTTGGCTGTAAGACCACTTCGATTAGAGTTGAGGTACAGCTAATTACAATTTAAAGGCCACATCTTCAAGTGAAGTACATGGGCATAGCTTTCTCTGTCCATTATGTAGAAGAGCAATGAAGCTGGTGAGGGGCCTGGAGCACAAGTCTTATGAGGAGCAGCTGAGGGAACTGGGGCTGTTCAGCCTGGAGGAAAGGAGGCTGAGGGGAGACCTGATCGCTGTCTGCAACTGCCTGAAAGGAGGTTGGAGCATGGAGGGGGTTGGTCTCTTCTCCCAGGTAATGAGTGATAGGACAAGAGGAAATGGCCTCAAGTTGCACTAAGGGAGATTTAGATTGGATATGAGGAAAAATTTCTTCACCAAAAGGGTTGTCAGGCATTGGAACAGTGGAGCCACCATCCCTGGAGGTGTTTAAAAGTTGTGTAGATGGGGTGCTTAGGGACACAGTTTAGTGGTGGACTTGACAGTCCTAGGTTAACAGATGGACTTAAAGATTTTAAAGGTCCTTTCCAACCTAAACGATTCTATGGTTTTATGATTCTATGAAATATCTGTAATACCCCAAAACAAAGTTCTAAACATAGTTTAGCCCACTGTGGGCTTAAGTGAATCTTTTGGTCCATGAGAGGCATTTAAAGTTGGGCTTCAGTGCTAGACGACCATGACCCCGCCGTGAGTTTTGTACACAGAGGCACTTTGCTCTTTCCCAGAGCTCACTGCGATGGGCTGATGTCAGTCATGGCAGAGTGCAGAACGATTTCTTAGTGCAGAGTCCCTTCCTCCCAGCTGCCCCAGATGCCAGCAGTCGAGCACTTCCATCCCACACTGTCAGAATAGCAGGTCAAAATATTCCCAAACAAATAGACACCAACTAAAAGCAAAGTTCAGGGTTTTAAAAACCAACAGTTTGTGTGCAGCTGAAGAAATTCTCTGGGTGGTTACTGCATAACTTTAAAATAGCTAGTCCAGGGAAAAGGGATGCGTTACCTACAAACATTGATTTTCTTGTAAAAAGAGTGCTTTTTCTGGGCTTTCTTAGAAAGAAACCTCCAGATGGGATCATCCCAACTATCACATGGGAAGGATTTTCAAACCACACTTATGTGCAGTGAGATGGAGACTCTTAAGTGCTGGTTTAGACATTCTGGAGAAGGTCAAGACCCTGTTTAACTTCCATTAATGTCACTCCAGTCACTTTTGATAGTACTGAATAGCAAAGGGGAAAAGAGAAAGATAAAAACAATCTTAAAAGCTTTTCAAAAATACCACATTGTTAAAGAAAGCAGACTTTGCTTTAAAGTGGCTTTAAAGGGAAAGCAAGCATGAAAGAACAAACGTTTCTTCACTGATTCCCAAATTATGGGCTGGGCACAGGGATGACCGAGGCGTGATTCAGTATTCACTGGACACTGTTATTGACTGAGAGTTGCCCTTAGCGTTGCTGATGTGTCCAAAAGAGATGGTCAGATACCAGTAGGGAGCACTGGGTGGGAAATGTCTCCTGGTCCCCCTGCACTCTGGGAGCTGCACAAGAGAAGGGAAGTCAGGCTCTGTATTGCATAGCAAAGCAAAGGGTTGGAGAAAAAGGCCATAAGAAATGTTTCCTGTCCAGAAGGAACAGAAACAGTGGTCACTAGCTCAGAGAGACCACAGCTGCTCTCTGCGATGCATAAATGTCACACTGCACCCAAAATACTCGATCAACTCTGTTCAGCCATCTTGACTCTGGCAATAATGTGCTAGACTACTTTCTAATGTTTACCTCAGAAGATTGTCCAGCAACAAACACTGCATTCAACAAAGCCCTACAGTTGCCGTTTGAGATTTATTTTAACTTTTCAGAAAAACAAAACCTCAGAATCAAAACAAAAAGAACCAGAAGGGACTGTGGGAAACTTTTTTCCTAGATAAACGTGAAGTTACATTATTTTGCTCTTTCCACCCTGGCAGGGCTGTTGGGATGCCATCCGGAGAGGACGGCGGATATGTGGTCTAGTGACTAACAAGGCCAGACAAGTCTGAGTCCAGACATTGCCAACGTACAGAAGCACCTCAGGCAAATCACTAATTGCCTGTGACTTATTCTCGTTTATCTGAGGGGCAGCAGCTCAGTCCTGGGAATGCGGTGAGCATTTAATCAATTAGGGCTCAATTGCTGCTTTGAAATCCTGGCTTCCAAAAGATGCAGAATAATTGCTGAAAGTCCTTTATTCTTCCCATCAGCAGGGACCATGGTGCCCTTGCACATACGGATCAGACCCTTCCCAAGCCTGGCTGGTCCCCCTGCCCATCTGGGTGACCTGCTGATCACAGAATCATAGAATCATTTCAGTTGGAAGAGACCTTCAGGATCATCGAGTCCAACCATAACCTTACCTAACTCTAGCACTAAACCATGTCCCTAAGAACCTCATCTAAACACCTTTTAAACACCTCCAGGGATGGTGGTGGTTCACAGCTAGAAGAGGTGGCTGCGGCGCCCATCAGTAGTTGGAGCTTTTTTAACCCTACCAGGCGGGGCTGTGAAGGGGAGACCACAGGGAAGTTGAGGACAGGCAACCAGAGAACTGTGGCAGTGGTTGCACTGATGAGAGAGGAAGACCAATTTGCACCCCCGACCCCAAGTGGTGACACTGAAAGGAAGCAGGGGACATGGTAGTGTTCCTGGCAAGAAGGGACTTGTCTTGGATATGAGGTGGAGATGGAGATTGGAGATGGAGAAGAAGATAGAGATGGAGATGGAGATGGGGAAGGAGATGGACATGATGGAGCAGGCTGCAGTGACTACGATCAATGGAAATGTCAGTGGCCTTTAACTAAAGCCTCCCTGCATTCTGCAGACTGATATGGCCGAAACACCCAGCAGGATGGTGAGCTGGAGGCAATAGCAAGCTCCACGCTGTCCTGGGCTCCTGGGAAAGAAGGACAACCTGCAGGGACCCCAGCCAGTGTCCCAGAGGGGTAAGCCTGTGCCCCCCACGCAGCACCCGTGACAGGACATGGTGCAGCCAGCACGCAGCCGCGGGGCTGGAATGGAGTCGTCCGTCAGCTGCGTGGAAGGAAGCCAAGTGACATTTTTTTAGGCGTCACAGATGAGAAGAAGGCTAACTATTATTACTAGATTAGACATTTTCCATCTAAAGAGGACATTTTAAAATGCCCCATTCCCAAACAAACATTTCTGAGAAGCTTGAGCAAAAACAAAGTTCAAGCTCCTCCTGCCTCTGTTTTGACTCCCCTGGCCTCGCTTCCCCCTTTGCCTTCTTTCAAGGAAGAAAGAAAAAATGTTGAAATTGGAAGGCTGCCAGCAGGACTGAAATTTCATTTTCCAGCAACCTCAGTGACCACACCAAACCCTCTGGGGCCCTAGCGCCATGCAAGGGTGTGACCCAGGAGGACAGTCCTGTGGCACCACGGGGCTGGTGGCCACAGCCACTGCGGGGCTCTGCTGGGGACCCTGGGGCTCCTGCAGGTGGCACGAGGTGGGGTAGCATTTCTACCCACCCATGAAGCAGTGGGAGTCGTGGGGACTGGGAGTGCTATGGGGAGCACCCTCCTCTTCCTCTGGAGTTTGCTCACCCTTGAGGGTGCTAGAAGTGATAAGATGGCTCCGGAGGGGCTCGACCCTTCTTCCTCACTGGCTTTGTGCCATTTGCTGTTGAAATCAATGCCCTTGGCTACGGTTTCCCTTCTTCTCTGGGAGTGTCACCCACCTTCAGAGCTAGCACCCAAGTGCCCAATTTTCCTGGGGCAGCCTCATTTTGGAGAGTGCCCAAGGAGGACGACCACTCTATCTACCATGAAATGTCGTATGTGACATTTCGCGATGTCCTGCTGTGTCTAGATGAGACGGCTGGGTTCAGAGCCTGTGCTGGTGACTCGGTGCCTTGCTGCAAAATCACCACAGCTGAAGCTCTTGCTGCACTCTGCATTGAAGTGAGGAACAAAACCTGTGACGGAGGTCTCCAGACCCGATAGCGTCCATGCTCTACCATGCTCAACCAGGGTCAGCGTAAATCAACCCATCCTGGGAAGCTATTGAGCCAGAAGAAAATCGTTCCTCCTGAGAGCAGGAATAAAGCCTTGCTCCTTGCAGGTGAGGCGATGCAGCAGAGCTCAGGTGAAGCGAACGTCCTGATACTGCTGGTGATTTTATGGCAGGAAAATCTCTTAGGCTGTCAGGAAATGCCAAAACCATTTGTGCCTTTGAAAGGTCATAAATGCCAGGGCCACCTTCTCCACCTTTGCAGGGCAAGACGGATGAACGCAACGACTTCCCATATTGCAGCACTGTCTTCGTGCCAATCCTTGCTCCTGCTGACGTCTGACAAAAGACTTGTCAGATAACCTCAGGGGTTAACCAGATAACCCCTCCTGGTCTACAGCCAGGGAAGAACACACGGGCAAGGAGAGTGCTTGGTCGCTCCATCACAGCCCTGGGTGTGCACGAGTGCAGGAGTGGAGAGAAGCCAGTTGAGAAATATGAGGTCTCAGGGAGAACTGCAACAGTCCCCTGGGGAGTGACCAGTGGGGAAATGCCATCGATCCATGTTTCCAAATGAATGGCATTGCCACATGACTGAAAAAAGGAGAAGTGGAACAGTGTAAAGGCTGCCTCATTAGCTTCTCCTCATCTCTCGTCTTACCCCACTCTCTCTAGCTCATCTCAGGTCCTGTCTGCTGGGATTCAGTTATTTTTCCCTCCTATCAGGCTGCAGCTGCCACTGTTTCTCATAGTGGAAGAGGTATGTTTTAAGGTGCCATTTACTCCCTGTTAGCTTTAGCAATAATTCCCCGAGACACAGAGGAATTTTGGTAACACTCTTTTTTTCAGCAGCCGAGCCAGGACCCCTTCACTGCCTCAATGGGTGCCAGGAGCCATCAGAGGGCATCCCCTTGCCGTGACCATTTTGTGTCATTCCCTCTCCCTTGGCAGACGTGTGTCTTGCCAGAGCCTGGTGCCCAGGCCTGGGGCTGCCCAGGCGGGTGGCTGTGCTGTGCCGCGCTGCCCTGGGGAGAGGCACAGCTCCTGCGTGAGGGTGGAGGCAGCTGGGTTGCTTGGAAAACAGCTGGGGGGTTGAACTTCTTCAAAAGGTTGACTTCTGGGAGCTCCAGCCTGGCTCCGACCATCTGCAGGCTCTTGGGCAACCCCCACGTGCTCCAAAGCATCTCCAGTTGCTGTCCATCAAGGAGAATGATGCAGCCCGGGCATATTTAACATGACCCAGTGAGCAAAGGGGAAAAATAGTTCAGTGACAGGCAACAGTCATTGGCGTGAGTACCTCTGACAAAAATATCCCAGGGTAACTGCAGTTCTTCGTTTCCCAATCCCTGCCCTCTCTTGCAGCTCTGTAGAAAACCATCCCACCTTTTCTGTTTCCTCCCGAAGGATTGCTGGCTGACTCAGTGGAGAGAGGATTTGAGGGATTCATCTGGATGAATCCTTTCACTTTTAGAGGCATACCACAAGCACAAACATGTACATGCCATGTGTATGTATACAAGATAGTCATACACGCAGCTACCCTTTTCTTTTGGCTGTAAGCTCAGTTCTACAGAGTGCCTCCTCCTACAACTCACCTCACATCCTTTATCCCAACTCACTGTCACCACGGGGGTTCCCTCACCCCTCTCTTCGCCTCAGGCTCAAATGCATAGGAGCTCCCACACACGTGTCCCCCCTGGCAGTCTACACCATCTCTGGCATCCCACAGCTGAACTCCTTGCTCGTGCCCTCTGACATGTTCACCAGGCTCCAGTAAGACTGAACCGAGATGCCTTTAAAAGCATTTAAGGGGTATTTCACTACAGCCCGCAGAAGAAACACAGTCTGCAAGGCCTAAGGAGCCCGAGTCCTGACTTGTCACCCCCCCATGTAGGTGGCAGGCAACAGAGAGTTGAAAAAGCGGTTATGAAAAGCCCCCTCACAAAACCCGAGGCAAGGAGCTATAACATTTGCCATCAGGAAAGGTGCTGCCAGCCCGCTAACCAGGAGAGAGGACATTTACCATCCACGGCAGAAAGCTGCCACCCCACGCTGGAGGTGTCCCCTCCCAGTCGGCGCCAAAAGTCACGTCCTGCCCCCTCGGATAACCCGCCTGGGACAGGCCGAGCTCCGCCGCGATCCCACCAGCAGATACTGCGGGGAGGAGCCCGCCGCCCTTGCTGGGAAGAGGCCGTGTTCCCACAGCACCCAAGTCAGCACTATAAAGCCACTCCTCAGGGAAGATTAATAATTTAGGAATAAACTGAAGCCTCTATTGTGTTCTGAGTAGGCTGTCGTATTTACTTATCATGACAACGTCTGAGACCCTTCCGGTAATGCACTTGGCTATCTGATGAATGCTTGGCATGTTTGTTCTCTTGTCCTCTCCCCAAAAAGAGAAGCGGCAGCCAGCCTGATTGCTTGGACAGGGGGAGGCGCTTGCTCAAGTGCTGAGCACCATTTATCAGACAACAAGATAGTCCTATTAGAGGCATTCAGAGTAGGGTCTAACAACTCAAGGTAGTCGTGAACAGGGACCACTCACAGAATCACAGAATCACAGAATCACAGAATGTTAGGGATTGGAAGGGACCTCGAAAGATCATCTAGTCCAATCCCCCTGCCAGAGCAGGAACACTTAGTTGAGGTTACACAGGAAGGCGTCCAGACGAGTTTTGAATGTCTCCAGAGAAGGAGAATCCACAACCCCCCTGGGCAGCCTGTTCCAGTGCTCCGTCACCCTCACTGAGAAGAAGTTTCTTCTCAAATTTAAGTGGAACCTCTTGTGTTCCAGCTTGAACCCATTACCCCTTGTCTTACTGTTGGTTGTCACCGAGAAGAGCCTGGCTCCATCCTCGTGACACCCACCCTTTACATATTTATAAACATTGATGAGGACCACTCGTGGTCCATTGAAACCTTAGAAACACAAGCCCTTGAAGAATGGCTGTTAATTGGTTTGGTAGCTCTCCGTGCAATCTGGGGTATTTGTTGAACCCATGCAGACAACTGGGACCAATTTAGGCTCTTCAGTTTTCTTCAGTGATTCCTGGAACTGTTCTGGGACAGTTTTTCCTGGACAAGCCTGTGTGCCAGCACCCCTGTCCCAGAGTACACATGTGACTCAGTCCATCCATTTCGGTTGAGGTGCCCAGGAGGAGGTACTGTGCTTTAAATTCACAGCTGTCACTAACACCAGATAGATTTTCTGTGTGGACAGGCCCATGTGAAAAACAGAGTGACCTGGAAATGGTCATGGTCATCTCCTATTGCAGGCAGTGGGGTAATAAGGCACACCACTGTTCGGGAGCAAGACCCAAGCTATAAACATAGGTACAGACAGAAGTTCAGGGTAAGACGCGCTTACCTTTCTGTCAGCTAAACCAAGGGGCTGCAACTCCTGTGGGAAGTGCTTAATGAGAAAGGAAAGAGTGATTGAAATATAACTGAATCTGCATTCAGCAGATTTCATTAAACCAGTAAACTGAGAGATCCCTTCTGAGAAGCCTTGAAATAGGGTGACCTGAAGGCAGATGGTTTACAGGAATACGCAGCGTGTTGCACGGTCTCTCCATTAGCTGGATGGAGGGAACAGCTTAGTCACCATTAGGGGAACCGTTCATGGAGAGTCGAAACCTTCACCTCCTCTTGCAACAGAAGAATTGTTGTTTTTTTTCTTGCCCACCACTTATGTCACCGCTTGTGCATGGCAGACAACTCTCCCCCACTTCCCAGCAAGCTTTCCGTGTCACTGAGTCACACCATTGATGTCCCTGCAGGGAGGTGCCCAAAAATGAATATCTCTCAGGGAATATTGCAAATACCTTTGGCTGAACAGCAAGGGAGTACATATTCCTGGGGGTTGATATTTGGGTAATGCTGTAGCCTCCTACTGAAACTGCAGCTCTTTAGAAGGAGCAACGAGGGTCCTCTAGGGGCTTAACTCAGTGACCATGAGGTAAATGCCTTTCATCAGAGGCCAGCCGAAAAGTTCCCCGAGATCAAAGGAGACTCACACTAATCCCAGTGGGGTTTTACTCACAGATTAAGGGTCTGAGGTTAGGTTTGCAGAGGGATTAAGATGTTACTTCTGTTCATGAGCTAAAGGTGGGTCCGTCCTGTCAAAGTCTTCCTGGCAGCAGCACCCTTGTATGCAAGGATTTGAGAATTAAGGCCTCTGAGTAAAGGGATTTAAACCCACATTTCCCATCCCATGTGACACTGCATAGCACACCGGGGTCGGAAGAGATGATCTCATTCCCTCTTGCTGAAGCTGTTCCGCTTGACATAGATAAATTAAGTACTGATGCAAGTATTGATTACTCTTGCGGTACGTATTGGAAAACTTATCCTCATCCTTTAGTGGACGTTTTTCCATCTCACTATAATTAGATACCCAGGCAGATACTCTTCCCCCTGAGGAGGCAAGGCTGGATTGTCACAACATCCTACAGACTAGGGCTGGTGAGGAAGGCAGTAGAAGGCACCATTGCCTTGGTAGGCAGGGGGAGAACAGTGCTACCAGCAGAGCCCACACCTGAGGACTACAGCTGTCAGCTTGCCTTTAGAGGCTGTGTTTGAAGAGTGTTGAGCACAAGAGGGTGAGATCCTATCAGAGAGTTACAGTGTGTGGGAAATCACTGGTTGGGACTGGGAAGACCCCAAGTAGGATGTTTCTAAGGAAAAGGCTCCTCTGGCGCTGTGACTCTGAGTATGACTTTTCTTTTCAACAGCGTTTATGAACCCATTGTATTAGGCCACACCTGTGACGGGAGTATCTGACCAACCTGAGTTCAATAAGACTAGCAAGGCACGTGGCTTTTATTGTGCTTTGGGTCAACATAGTAGATCCACATGCATCTCCCTGAACAATGCCGAGTGAACTATTGCAGCGAACTGGTGGTCGCTATGCTTTTGCTCAGGGAGTCTGCAAACTGTCTGGGTGAGGATCGCACTTCTTTATATCCCAGCGTAACCCAGCAGGTCTATGGTATAGATGTGGTCTGTATAAACCACGTCCTCTACCTCTGTGCAGACACCTTTGGAAAACACCTTCATTCTTTCACATTTTGGAAGCCCTTCATCTGCAGGGTGCAAACAAAGTAGAGTCAAAGAATCTTACAGATACTAAAGCCCTGGAAACAGAGCAGGGCAAAACAGTTCCTCCCAGTTCGTGGTTTGATCTACATCCTTTTCAGGTTTTGCTCTGAATCACAAGGTTAATACAGGTCTTACAGCACAGAGACATTTTCAGTAGAAAGAGTAGTTTCAGTTAAACATATGTTAAAGCAATATACAAACACAACAGTTTCATAACTAAGAGGCGAAATTAAAAGAAAATGTATTTTTGATCAAAATAGCTGATGGAGCTTTTGATCAGAAGTAGATTTGCCAATGAGGCTGCAATTAAGGTACACCTACAGGGGAGGTGAATCTGCCCGGACCGCTCCCAAAGCATAGCAGTAGTCTGTCCTATGATTTTGACTTGAAGTCATTGATAATCTCTGGGCTTTTCGAGATAAGTCATGAGGCTGTGTGCCAATGCCGTTCACTGGCATAGGGTGCATTCACATCAGAAATAGGAAGTAAACAATAGGTCAGATAAGAAGTGTCACATGTTATTCACAAGCAAGGAAAACAAAAAATAGGCTGTTTTTTCATAACATCGTATGAGCTAAAGCTCCGCTGTTTGTCAATAAAGGCATTCTTGAATACTTACTGGCACTCAGGGAGACAACTGAAACATTTTGCAATTTGTCAGCCTCTCAGTAGGGTGAAATTTTGCACATGGTGGAGCTTTTTTCTTTTTTTCTTCTTTCTTTTTTTTTTTTTTCTTTCTTTCTTTCCCGAAATCAACTGAGAGGTACATGATTTCTCACTGAATACATAACCGGTTTCTGCAATTCTGCCAGAATCAATAGATTCCAGTGATGCCTTTGATGTGGAGATGTGTTATTGAAGCAAACTCGCCTCGGTCTGTTTTTAATGCTTCCAGCATGTATGCTGTCATTGGAGAAGAGTAGAGAGAGAGAGATGAAACAAAAACACAAAACGCATTTTACATGACACCTTATCCCACCCAGAAGCACTTAAATCTCACAGCTCCTCTCTGAATGGTGCTTCTGTCAACAGTTTAAAGCAACATTGCCTAAAGTGGCATTTATCTTTGGGGCTATCCATCAGATTCCTTTCTCATTTTGTTATGGACGTGCTCCTCGCTGTTTACACCGTACATGGTTAAATGGAATCTTTGTTTCTTCTCCACAGGTTACAGCGAGGTCAGGACTGAGCACTGTACATCCTTTCGCTTCCTAAATATCGGACACTTAATCTCAAAGGCTCTGTGATGGAGGTGGAAGTGCAGCCACAAGGATACCTTCTCTCCAGGGTGCCCATAAGATTACCTCTGCACACAAATCCCGGCAGCCGCATGGGAAGTCCCCTCTGGAAGCCCGTCCTGAGGTCTGCAGTGTCAGGACGAGTTTATGAAGGATTTCAGGCAGGCATGAGCCAGTTTCTTCCTGCTTTTGGTTTACGTTTAAAGCTTGGCGAGAAGGGATTTACCCTTGCGCTGACCTACCCCAGGGGACTTCTGAGACAGGCAAAGCAAATCAGACCCTGGAGTGATCTGGGTGGTGGTGCCAGCTCTGGCCAGGACCTGCACAAGGTGTCCTTGTCAATTCACAGCCCTGCTCCCAATCCCCAAGGTGTGCAAGGTTGTGTCTTTTGCTGGACATTTTGAGAATAACCACACAGTACTTACACACAATTAATTTGCAGCCCATTAAAACTGGAAGGCAAACTCAGCTGCCTTTGGCTTGTCAGTGGACGAGTGTTGGTTTATCTAAGGTGATGGAGGGAGGTGTTATGAGTTAGGTGATTAATAGTTTCTTCACTCTGGCCCATCAGACAAAAATTAGGGCCTTGGTGAAAACATCAACCATTTCTAGTGTGTTACAGGTGTTTGCATGCCAAGGAGGCTTCACCTCCCTTCCTTCCACTGCCCACAGGAGGAAGATCCAAGTGCTTCATGGTGTCACAGCAGCAGCAGTAAGGTGCCTTAGGAGACAAGTCCCTGTCTGCCGCTGCTGTTTGAGAGGGACAGCCTTGGAAGCAGAGCCCCAGTCAGCCTGTGAAAGCACTTGGCAAAGATGGAGCAAGCCCATCCTTCACACCAGCACACATAGAGCTGAATCTCTGAGGCACAAACTGAGCAGGACAAGTGGTAGTTTCCTTCTTTAATGCCTTGATGGGAATCACTTGCACAGAGAAAAAATATTTGACATTGAATGCCACCCCAGGCCTCTTAACAGTGAGACAGAGATGCACAGAGAACCCCTTCTGTAAGGATACCACTGTACATGCCCCACTCACCATGCAAAAGCTCAGGCTACAATGAGTTGTCAGGATGGGGGAACTGAGACTAGATTTTGGGGCAAAAATTACACTTATGATCCTCCAGCTGAGGAGACAGAGGAATAACCCATGTCAGCAAAAGATCTGAAGAAACAAATTAAGAGAAAATGAAAACACCATGCATGGTCGAAAGACGGCATGTTCCTTGGCTCTCAGAGCTTCTCTACCTCCTTGAGGGACCACAAGAGCTTGATTGATTCCTCCGACTGCAGGAGAAGACTCAACTGGGCAACACTATTAATACCTCCAACTCCAATCGGTGAACAGTCGTGGTTCGCATGGCATGAATTTCAGTAGGAGTCTGGCAGAAACAGAAGGCTCCTTTGCTGTTTATGGCACGTGAACAGCTGCTTGAGAGGAGAAACATCTCTGCAGTGGATGAGTCTGCTGTAAAAGTCATGTCTAGATTTTCGGGAATTTCTGGCGGTTGAATCCCTGCTATACCACAGCTGTCTGAGCAAGGCTGAGTGCAAACATACACCCCTCTATCTCAGACAGATGCCTGTAAATCTGACAGAGGAGGCAAAATTAGCACAACACTAACTGAATTAACTTTAATGAAGTTACTTCTGATTTCAACCCATGTGCCCAGGAGAAGAATCAAGACCTGCACGCCGAATCTATTTCACAATGTCATGGTTTTGTAACACTAGAGAAGATTAACAAATACGCACTAAAACCTGAGAGAAATATCTGTGAACAACTTCACGGATAAATGGTTAAATTCTGGGCTGCTTTACAGTGGTGTAAGATAAGAGAGACAGCATTACCATTGGTGGCACCTCTCCAGCAGAGATCTGCTGGTCTGACACGTTTCATACTCACACCAAGGAAAGCAGGAGCAAAAAATGGCTGGCACCACTGGCGAAACAGCAAATGAGATCAGAAACCCCCACTCCATATCTGCTCTCAGGGGATAATATTTCCAACAATTCCATTTATTCACGCCTATGCAGTAGGCTCCATACTCTTGTAAGAGCTATTGAAATCTGGCAATGGGCAGTTAAGAAGCACCAACAAAATGAGATTACTTTTATCTTGCATTTAACCATTAGGAGAACTATTAATCCACACGTGTCATGGGGAGGAAAAGCAGCCTTTCTCCTACGTGAACAGTCTCACAGGGTTTTTCTCAACCCTTGGAAACGTCTATACGCACACTGATGTGCCTATGTGGGTGTGTAATCGTGCCTCTGTGCAGAGTGGGACATACAGTGAGACGTGTCTTCATTGAAGAGCGTCACTTCTGAAGGGGCTGGGTATTTTTTTTAATCTCTTCCTGACCACAGCAGACATTTAAGGGCTGTGAGAACTTCCTTTGCTACTCATGTGCCTGGTAAGGACACACTTCTGAAATAACAACTTCAAGGGAGAATTGTCCCCTTGCCCCACCAGCGCTCCTTTCTCCTGCCCTGCCGGGGCAGCCGCTGCTGCTGTGGCACTTTTTGGTAACTGGCTTCTGCTGCCTCATCCTCCAGGAAAGCCAAGGCAGCGTTTTACTGCAAAGCCCTGCGTGTGCCTGTGGGTGCAAGTTTGCATGTGTCCAGCTGAAGGGAACTTTGGAACTTGGAGTAGGATGGGTTCAAAAGCTGCGCAGCCGCATTCTTGGGGCTTGTAGGAAGGAGAGTGGTGGGAATCAATAAACAGAACAGCACATGTCCACATGCCCTGGAAATCCTCAGGCTGCCAACACAGCCTGCCTAGGGAAGAGTTAAAAGCAGAGCTCTGGAAAGTTTAGCCAGATGACTTCCTGATGTAGTTTATACAAGTATAGTGTGCGCAAGGACATATGTGCCTACGTGCCACTTCTCCTGAAGCAGCCTGAGCGAGCAGAGGGAGGAAAAAAAATAAAAATAAAAATATCACAGATGGGTCCGGGCTGAAAACAAGAGTCTGATGAATGTGCAGGGTTATCACACCCCTCTCATTACAAACCTGCCTGCCAAATCTGTGTGATGCCTCCTCTGCTATGCAGCCCCCTTGCTGAAGAGCAAGAGCACTGAGGGCAGAGGCAGGGGTGAGGCAGAGGAGGACATTCGCAGGTGGAATTCGCAGTGCCTCAAACCAGCTGCCAGTTGTTCAGCTCTCAGGACACCCCCAGCAGTCAGGGAGATAATACAGTCATCTGCAGCCCCTGGGATGGCAGGGTGATGCTGGGGTGATGCTGGGGTGTTCCCTGTAGGTCCAGTCAGGAGGTATGATGGTATGTAAGTACATACACATGAGCTGGTGTCATAAGACCTAGCCTGGATAAAAACACCAGTGAAATGCTAACACAAGCTTGTCAGCACGGATTGTACAAAACTGTGCAGGACTTCGGTACTCAAACTGTCCCCTCTTCCCTGCTAGTAGTGCATGAGCTGGCTGGATGGCAAACCCTCAGGGTTACCTTGCATGTCCCACTGTGGAGCTGTGATAGCCAGAGCTGCTAATCATGAGGGAAGTGGACTCACGTACACACAGGAACTTAATTCTCACTACCGTGATCTCTTCCAGGGAAGAATTTGCAAAGATGGCTATTGATGGCTTTAGTTTTCCTGTAGCTGGCTACCCTGCACCCCTTTTAGCCTGGGCTGTACCTAGTACTCTCTGTAGCAGCAGGAATTAGCTGTTGCAGCCAAGTGGACAGTAGTTCATGCAGTGATTTACAGCAAACTCACATTCCAGCTCCTTACTCCAACTTTGGTTTAGGATTGAGACTTCAGTATTGCAGCTGTATGGAAGTGGAGTCATCTCCTAAAACTTCTCGGTGTATGTAAGAACAAGGGACTGCAGAGCTGGCACAGGACCCAAGGCAACACCTGAGATTATCGGCCTCATCTGCCTTGAGGCTGAGCGCCTTTCCTGCCATGTGCCAAGTGGCAGCCCTCGCTGGCCTCCCAGGAGAGAGGAGCAGGGGCAAGGGGTCAGGAACAAATCAAGGGCTATGTGCAGCGGCCTAATTGATAGACTGGGCTGCTCTAGGCAGGTCAGTAAAAAAGCAAACCCCATATTGCTCCCATTTGCAAACTCCATATTGCTCCCATTTAGCAGTAGATGAACCTTACTCTTAATTATGTCATTTCTCTAGAGTGCATTTGCCTCCTTCTCCTTCAGAGTGGGGTGAGAGGGCACCCTCTATGAAAGGATTAAGCATCAGTCCTTTCAGGGATGCTTAGTCAGTGAACCCGTGCTTCTCATTACATACTTTCAACCTGCTGTCATTCGATAATCTTGTGGAAGAGTTCACAAGTTTGTGCTGTCTCAGAAATTTCTGCTTGTTCACTGCAGCTGTACTCAGAGGGGATGCTCTGTGCACAATAAGTCTCTCAGTGAGACCGTGGCTAATTGCTTCAGGAGGTCAAAAGGAAGGTCTTCTAAAGTGCTACCGTTGCAAAGCCCAACTGCATTCCCAGAGTCAAGCCAGCTTGCTTACAGAGCCATCAGTAGCACCAATAACTAAAAAGCTGTGGATAGAATTTAGACAATGTGAAGCAAAAATAAAACAATACAATTCTTTTCCCAATAACTGTGCTGACTTTGGAAAGTAAGACATGTAAATGGTAACAATTGGCCATCTAAGTAAAATGAGCATTTTATTCATTGATTTCTTTTAGATTGGAATACTAACAGTGAATCCTACTATTTGACTGCCTGATTTCCAAAAGTCACATTATTTTCTTCAGCTGGCTCTTATCCCATTTTTTCTATGGAGCCCACAAACTTATCTTTGACTGGAGCAATTACAAATCCTAAATTCTTGGGTGCAGTCCTCTGGAAGGCAGTTTCAAATTTTGACTTACTCTGTCCCTTTTCTGGATATTTCCATTTTTACATTTCTATCAAAGATGTCCATCATTTCCATCTTGCTTCTCTAATGCCCCAAGCAAAAGGTAGGAGAATTAGGGGAAGAGATGTTACATTTTCCACTGGTAGAAAGAAGTCTGCTAAAAATGAGAAGCCAGGGAGTTCATTTTAGCAGTGGCTGATTCAGAGCTGATTTTCCACCTCTTTGCATTTCACTCTCTCTAGAGACTTGCACAGGCTCAAGACAGAGCTATTAGGATTAGGATGAAGTGAGACAGTGGAAAAGAAGTGACTTAATCTTAACGCAAGCATTTTGCACCAGATTGTCTCCTGATTGAGCTGATGTGTTAAAGAACGGAACTGTTTACCTGTGTGCGGTAAAATTAATTTACACTGGGTACGCAGCCTGCATTGCACTGCAACCAGAAGTGTACCCGCTCCTGGATCGCAGCCTGAAACACAGGAGGAGAGCACAGAGCATGGTTCAAACTCCCTACCTGACTGACAGACATCTAATGCCAGCCAATACAGTAGCCTCCCTGTTTGGGTGGGAAGGATGGGCAGCATCAAACAATGGGCAGATTCATATCAGATTTATTCTAAAACCTATGAATCAAATCCATCTTTCCTAAACAACAAGCTCCCTTTTCAAAAAAGAAGAGCAATTTAAGGTCAAATACTTCCATTCTAAGCAACATAAAATGAACAGCAAAATTTGTTTGGCATCCTGTGTGGTTTACCAGTGGTGCCTCGGTCAGGGGGAGGAATGCAACGTCCTGCCTGCACAATGCAAAGGCCAGAAAGTCCTGTGGCAACACCGCGTGGCAGCAGAATGACACCAGGTCACATTACATGGGAACATGCCACACAGAAAAGGTCATCCCCTGGGCTCCAACCCAGCCTGCCCTGCTCAGAAAGTGGGTTTCTGTACCCAGCACTGGCTGCCTTGTTCTGGAAAACACCTGCTCAGGTTCAGCTTCCCAGCCAGCGCTGCCCTCCTGGGCTGCAAGCAGATGCCACCCGAGCCCCCAACAGCAGCTGATCCCCGTCAGGGAACCTCTGACCAGGCACAGGTGATAGGAAAAAATAAAGCAGTCAAAAGGGAGGGCTCATTTCTTAGAAAGAGAAGAGGAACAGGTCACTCTGGGTCTGGCCAGCTGTTACAGGGTACTTCACAAACACCAGACCTACATGAACTGAAGTGGCTGCAGAGAGCTGCCCAGAAATGAGCTTGACCCTCTTAGGTCAACCACAGCTGACAGCCTCGCTTGCAGGACAACTTCTCCTTATCTTTCTTCCTTTTAGGGTATTTCCTGAGCTGCTGCAAGCTAAACGTAGGCCCACAGGGGCTGGCAGATACCAGCAATGGCTGGCAATGCCTCCACAGATATAGCCAGTCATGTCCGTGACCCCCCACCTGGTATAAATTGGTGTGTGTCACCAGAAAGCAGCAAGCTGTGTCCTTGCAGGCACCAGCTGTCCGTGAGATGGCTCCGTGTCCCTCACCCATCCATTAAGCCCTTTGCGACAGCAGTGAGGCTGGCTTCTGCCCAGCCCAGACAAACCCCTGGCAATGGTGGGCAACGTGCTCCCCAGAGTACTGCGGTGGGATGCAGGTCAGCATTGCCAACCCGGAATGACCTCACATAGCCTTGAAGTGAAAACCAACCTTAATAGGCAGGAACAGTGCTTGATTCCACCCGAGATGTCCAGGCAACCCCTGGCACCGGCAGCAGCGACGGCTACTGGGAGCTGAGCTGGCGTCCCCTGGTTGTGCTGTGCTGTGACTCTCTCTTCCACCCAGCCTTCTGTTCTCCAGGCTGAACAGCCCCAACTCTCTCAGCCTGTCCTCACAGCAGAGCTGTTCCAGCCCTCTGATCATTTCTGTGGCCTCCTCTGGCCCCTCTCCAACAGGTCCATGTCTTTCCTGTACTGAGGGCTCCAGAACTGGACACAGGAGTCCAGGTGGGGTCTCACCAGAGCAGAGTAGAGGGGCAGAATCACCTCCCTCGAGGTGTTATTAAGGGCATTGTCCAAATATCTCTTAAACACTGACAGGCATGGGGCATCAGCCACCTCTCTAGGAAGCCTGTTACAAGCTTCCTAGATATCAAGTCCATATGGGCCACCAATCTAGCCCCTGCTTTCACACACAAGCACTTTTCACATCCTTTTTCATCCTTCCTGATGCAGCTGTTGTGGCCAGCATAGCACCTGCACCCCAGCACCCCAAATACATCTGCCTTCCTCATACTGGACATTTAGATGGGACACTTGGCTCAAAGCTTACGCTGCTCAGGCTGAGTTGCAGATGAAGTCCTGTCTTTACTGAAGTCAATGGCAGTTTTACCTTTGGTTTCATCAGGGGATTAATTTTGCCTTTTATGGTGATGACTTGCTGTTTGGCAATGACCCTGAGGGACATCAGGCAGAGCCCATGTCCATTCTTATCCTGATCCTGCTCTGATGAGCAACTTGCTGTGTGACTCGCAGTCACACCACTTTTTCATGCCTCAGTTTCCCCCTCGGTAACTAAAAGGAAGCCCAAGTTGAAAATGCACTTTCCCCTTCTTTATGAAGTCCTTTGATACAGAGATCTAAAGTACAACATGGGAGCTAACATTGACCTTCAAGTGCCTTTACCATGTCCAGACCTATTTGGTGCCTATTTATGGCAACATAGTCATTAGCACTATAAGAACAAATTCAGCACAAAGAAAGCTTTAAACTACTGAAGTGGGGTGTGCCGGGCTGTCAGAACAGCTATTGTACAATACTTTCCTCCTTGCCCTATCAAAAGACAAAAGCTGCATTTGATGATTGAAGACACAGAAACCAGAATAGCAACGGGAGCTCCTCCTGCAAAAAAGGAATTCCGTATTTCCTAAAACCCACATTTCTCCTTTCCTCCTTGGACGTCTCCACAAGGGGATCAAAGCAGGATCCTTCCCCCAGCTTCCAACTCACCTCTTGCAGCCCCTCAAGTCAGTCCTGGGCTAAGTTATTCCAGCAGTGTCAGATGAGATTGTGATTTGTAAATTTTTTTTTGTCACTTTGTTTTCAGATAAACAACCAAGCAGGCAGCTGATGTGAGATGTTGACATTCTCTTTGTCAGGCAGGGAGCTGCTGCCACTTGCTGGCATCCTGTCATGTACAAGTGAAAAGGTTTTTCCTTCTGCATTTCTTCCCATGGAAGGTTTCAAGGGTGAAAACACATTGAAAGGAGGTGATGCACCTCCTGCTGAGCCTAGAGGGATTTTTTATTTATGGCTTCAGGTTCCCTCATAGCTCTCTTAGCACATGTGCATTACTATTGCATATTTCCCTTTATTTTCTCTCTGTCTCTCCTCCTGGGGCAGGGCTGCTCAGCTCCATCTCTAGAGCCAGGAGAAGACCAGACACCTCTGCTTCACTGAAACTCAGAAATCATGAGAAGGCCTGAGTTAACCAGATCTTTCACAACTCTCATAAAATCAGGCTGGAACAGGATATTCATGTTCAGATGCGAACAAGAGAGAGATTGCCTCAGAGAAAAAACAAAACAAAACAAAACAAAACAAAACAAAACAAAACACACATACACACACATCCACACACACACCCCCCACACACAAAACAAACAAGTAAAAAAAACTAAGAATCCTATTGAGAAAATGTAATGTCTTGATAGGTTTAATTTTAATGAAAACATTTGTGGTAGCAGCTTGATATCCCTTGAAAACACATGCACAGGCGCCCAGTATATATACACTAGGTATTTATTTTGTTACTACATAATTTCTTGTCTTTCATTCAGTTCCATTTCAAAATGACCATCTGGCCTATGTTGCCAGCAACATGGCAAACTGACTCCCGTCTCAGGGATGTACCCACAAATCTGTGTAAACAATGCTGTGAAAGACATGGGTTTAGTAATATTTTCCAGCTTGGATATGACGGAAATGTAAATCCATACTCTTTCCAAAGAGGCATTAGGTTAGGCAAGTAGACGCAGCAAGGAGGGAAATTAAAAAATGCAAAATAAGATTAGATCTTACAAAACAAGCACTTTACTTCAGCTGTCGGACCATGTGGATGCTTGGAGGACACTGTGCTGTCCGAACAGACCTCTTCTGGCACCCACATTTCCTGGGAGAAGAGGCTTACAAATATTATATGGTTGACACAAATAAGCTGTAAGGAGGGGATTCATTCCCCTCAGAAAGTGCACCACAAACTGACTGAGGAACACCTTCCTGTCCAGGAGGTGAAACTACGTTGTGGATCATGTACATGCAAGGCATGCACATCCTGAGAAAGCTCTGTTTGTTTGTTGACCATCAGTTTAGCTGGAGATTAGATGAAGCTTAATTAATGCAGACCAGTTATGCTTTGGAGGTTAAATGCTCGACCCACAGATAAAAATTGCTACAGAAAGTCAGAGGCTTACTCCAGCAAAAGTCAAAGGGAGAGCATTTCAACAACTAGCTCAAAGGGGCTTTTTTACAAAACAAACCTTATTAGCGAGTTGTTATCTGGTCCATGCTCACAGCCTCCTTTGCTTAGCAGACCAAGACTATCACCCTGGGAAAAGACCCAAAACCAATCTCTCAGGCATGTCCTTTTATGACCTCAAATATCTATTTTGTACATTCATTTGCAGATATTCTGCAACATGTTGGATTTGGCCTTTTATCATTAGGGAAATACCAGTCCATTTACACGTATGTTCACAGAATCACAATGACTTTGCAAATGTCTTGTCAGAAACCTTCAGGGTCACCATAACCTATAAGTAGGTATTAACAGCAGCCTCATTCACAAAAATCTTACCAAAACCTTGTTACTTTCCAAGCAGATATTGATCAAACAAATCAATGCATCATGAGCCCTTCTCGCTTTTCACTCAATTTACAAACGCAATGCCATCTTCTGGGTCAGAGCAAGTAATTTCTGTTACACTGACGGACCAAGCTCCCAATGAACTTCGAGTCCAGTTCTTTCTGGAGCCTTTTCAGGAGTCGAATTCCTGCCTGGTTACACCACTACAGCTACCCAAAACTCTAGATGGTCAAGTGGCAGCCAAAGGGACTGAAACCAGGATGGTGACCAAAGGAGAAATAATACTAAGCAGTAGGGGTGGCTGCATCAAGCTCCCCAAAACACCTCTGGAAACAGCACTAAATAACTAAAAAGTACCTTGAAGTTTGAAACACCTAAAGATTATGAACCAAAGTAGGCAACACGCGGGACAGGAAGGGATCTAGGCACAGCCAAAGGCAGAAGCAGCCTGTTGAGCCCTTCCCCAGAGAAGCAAAGCCCACAGCCTAAGGCTGAGGATAGCGAGGCAAAACGCAGCAGAAAGGAGATGATGAGCATGAGGAGAGGCTGGGGCCAGCTGACACACAATGTCAGTAGGAGCAAAGCCAAAATGACATTAAATCTGCAGAAGCATCGTCAAAACAGCATCCCTCTAGCCAAAATGCCACAAGTCCGAGGGTCAGCTCCAGGCCAGCTACTTCAACTGAGTCAGGTGGTTCCCAGGGGGAACATGTTCCAGCACATCCAGCAGACCTAACTTGGGCTATGCCTCCTGTTATTACACCCAGCGCTGTGTCAAACCACCCAGCAGGTCCGCAGCGCCTTTCGGCAGGACGAGAGGGTCACTGGCACGAGCCAAGGGGGATGAGTTAGTACCTGGTGAACTACCCCTGCTCTAACTCTGCTTCATTTGTAGCTGAGGAGCCAAGTGTGTCCCTCCCTGCACAGTGAGGACAGGTCTCCTGAGGAGAAGGAGCAGCTGAGGAGAGGGAGGTGTTCAAAACCACCCGAGGAGGCTGTCTGTGCTGTCTGTGGAGCTGGCCAAGGGAGTAGAAAGGGTTAATGGGAACAAATAATGATAATTTCAAATATTTGTATTACTCGTGGAAAAGAAGAAAAGGGAAAGAGGGATAAATTATAGCATGCTAAGATTGCAAATAGTCATTTTGATTTCTCCTCTATAACTGCCCACACACACACACTTTCTGCCTGTTTTCATATGGAACCAAAGCACTCTGATCCCCTCCTCCCAGCTTTAATAACTTTTGAACATATTGGCCAATTTTGATTAAATTTACTGAGAGGCAATGGTATCAAAGATGATTTCATTCCCATAAGAGTTACTCTGGCCAGAAAGAGAATTTATCCCGTTTGAGAGACCAGTATAAACTCCCTATTTACCAGGCAACAGAGAATCCATGTGCGCACATGCCTCTGCAGGGGTGAGGAAGAAAGATGACTAGAGAGTGTCCAGACACCAGGAACAGCTCTGGCCAAGCTCATATGGTCTTAGACATTGAGGCCAACCAAGGACTGTCTTGCTAGTAATGTGTTTGGGAGACATGCTACTTGCAATGGCACAGAAGGTCACAAGGGGCAAATTTTTCACAATGAAAACAATCAGCCATTGGAATAATCTCCCCAGGGAAGTGGTGGATTCCCCAACATTGGATGCTTTGAAGATTCAGCTGGACAGGGTGCTGGGCCATCTTGTCTAGACTGTGCTTTTGCCAAGAAAGGTTGGACCAGATGATCCTTGAGGTCCCTTCCAACCTGGTGTTCTATGATTCTATGAAAACATGCTCTCCTTTCACTTGCATGTGCATCACAGGTTTCAGATGATGCCCTCAGGTAGGGTTGGTGCTCATGCTAAGGCTGGGGGAGCACTGCCCTAACCCCTAACCCCCCACCTGCAGCTACCTGCTTCCCTTTCTACCTGGGGCAGAGCCCTTACCTGCCTCCAAAGCACAAGCATGAAGATCCCACCTACAGGGGAGTGGGAGGCCACTTAACATAGGTGCTCTCCTCCTGCATTTTGGCTGTATATAGACAGTGCTAAAAACCAAGCTGCATAAACCACCAGAATAGGAGTGGAAAGCATAATAGAATGATCATATGCCTGGTATGAGGCCAAATGCTGACAGTGAAGAAGCCTACATGGGCTTGTTAACCTACTAAAATAACATAACTCTTTCCCCACTGACACATTCGTCCATGACTTCTGCCACAACAGGTCAGTAAAGATTTATTTACAAGCTCTGCTTCACAAAGGGTAGGAAATACTAGCTAGACCCTGCTGGGATGCTGGAGAAAAACACAGTAAACAGCAGCAAACTGTTGTACTGGTGGTGAGTGTAAGTGCTTTGGTGCTTTTCCTCTTGCTGAAACCTCCGATGGCAGCTATCAATCTTTTGCTGCCACTTGCAGAGGGTATTTATTAATTATGGCACTGGCACATCTTGTACCAGTTCGTGGGTCCTCAGGATAGCCTAGCAAAGGAGCAGAAATAGTTTTGCAATGAAGGCAGGTTCAAGGAATGAATGTCTCAGCACTGGTCTCTCCACCGCTCTGGCAGCAGCTCTAGAAAACTAAGGATCAAAATACAGAGAACAAGGATGTTAATTCTGCCTAAATAACAGACTGCATTTCCTCTACCCGGCTGTTCTGGGGAGCTAATTACACAGATTCCTAAATCAAAGAAATATAAAACAGTCTGCAAACGATTGCAATGTTGATGTGTTGGCAGTCCAAACCATGACATATGGTCCTTCAGTATGCCATCCCAGAGAACAGGCTCATGAGCAACGCTCATTACGCAAAATAATGTCGTAAATAACAGAAAGAGACTGATTTTAGAAATATACTTGAGGTGGCCTCCCTTCTTAGCCCCACAAGATGACAGTCAGTGTTTCTCAGAGCTGCTGCCAGCCTGGTGATAGGTTCCCAAATGTACCTCCTTTGAGGGGGAAGGAAGGTGAATCATATCCAGACAGGATCCCTTCTTAGTCAATACCCACACACAAGCTTTGCTAGAACAGCGCTAAGGTTGCAAAGTCAAGTTTTCAGCACCAAGGGTCACTGAGCACGGTGTCTGTGTCTGCGTGTGTATGTGCACCACCAGCCCTGTTTCGGGAGCACCCAGCAGTGGTGCGCTGGCCCTCATCCCGCTCAGCAGAGGGATTTGGAGCTTGAAGTTCACCACCGGACCCTCGCTGTGGACCTCATGGAGTAAGGGATGCACAAACCATCTGTAGGCCAGGAGGGGAGAGAGCTGAGACACCTCAAGGGCTTTCACACGCCTCCAACCACAGCAGCCACATGGAGCCTTGACGATCTCCAGTCCTAGCCAAGCAGGTGAGCATCACTCCCCGTGGCACAGGGCTTGGGCCATTCCCCAAAACAGAGACCCTTCCTCTCTCCTCCTCCTCCTTCGCGCTGCCCTTGCTCGAGCTCTTCCTCTTCCTCCACCCTGGCAGCACGTCACTTTGTACTTTTGCAAACTGACCCACTGCCACCACCCCACCCTGGCCCCTGGTCAGCCCCTCAATTAGACCTCTGTCCCCCATGGGCACCCCAGCACTAGCCCAGCTGGCATACCTGGCCTCGAGCAGAAACCCTCAGGACCAGACCAGTGCCTCCTTCCTGGGAAGTGCAGAAGTGAATTTCCCTGTGCAAAGGTTAAGGATAGCGCTGATCTATTTTCTCCTAACCCTTGGGGCTACAAAGTTCAGCTGCTCAGCGGCACAGAGCAGCATCCCTGCATCGAGCGGTTCAGGACACTGAGATCAAGATTTTGGTCCAGAACACCTCAGGCTCCCCTGCCCCCATCCTCAGGCCACCCTCATCCTGCCGCATCAGGACAGGATAGAAACGCAAGGCAGAGCGCGATCCACTGCACTAATCCTCCCTTAAAATCATCATTTTGCTGCTTGTAGCCCTAGGCAATGGAGTATTTTTACGTGCCCTACACCTGCCCTGGACATAAGTCACTTGCCGTAGAGTTTATTACTCCAGGAAAGACTGAAAGGGCACAACGCCATTGCACTTGTCTGCCTTACTGCATGCCAAAATCCCAAATTCTGGAGTGCCGAGGGTCCCGGGTTGCCTTCCTCTCGCCCTGCCTGTTGTTTGGCCTTCAAGCAGGCAAATATAACTCTGGTAACAGCATAAAAGAAAACTCTGAGAGGCCACGGGAGCCTTGTGCCTCTTGGGAAGGAGACAGCAGATAAACAGGACTAGGGAATTTTGCATAGCTCAACCTGCCAATTTCTGCAAAAAGGAAATGTAGGCAGTGCCTGCAGCCCTGACTCAGAGGAGAAACCTTTGAAATGCCTGACAGGCGAAATGTGTTAAGATACGAGCTGCTTTTCCTCTGTAACAGGGAACAGCCCTCCTCTGTGGAGCCCACCCTGCACCAGGCACAGTTTGTGGTGTGTGACCAGACGGTAAGAGCCCTGGGAGCTGGGCAAAGGAGACCTGATCCTGCCTCACAGCCTCCAGCCCTTGCCGGGATTCAAACCAGGAGGTCAGCTACAAGATGTTCTGTTACAGAACAAACTGAAAAACCTTACTAAAAAATTGGTTTCCCAGGAAAATCTTGATTTTTTTCACCTCTTTTTTGTTGTTGTCGAAAAGAGCAGACCTGCAAACTGAAATATTTGAAATGGTGTAGGAAAGGGTTGGATTTGGGGTTTTCTCTGGAGAAAGAGTTTGGATTTTCAGGTGAAAACAGTTAGTTTTCAACTTTCCATCAGAAAGGCAGCTATTCCATGGGGAAATACTGGTGTGTACCCACTAGCTCTGACACCTGGTCTCACAGCAGCAGGCACATTCTGTAGTGGTTAGGGCTTCACCCTGCAGGAACGTGACATTAGAGGGGACACCCTAACAATGCCAGACTCTGCCCTCAGGAGTCTCACACCCCCAGGAGGAGAGGACATGCCTGTAACTGCCTCTGCTCTGGGACAAGGGGAGCCACCAGGGTCTCTTCCCAAAAGCAGAACCCCCAGCATCCTCTCCCCACTCGTGGTCACAGCACCAGAGGACAAACGCTGATTTTCGAGTGAGCTCTCTGTGAGCAAGCGCACAGCAAAGCCCGCAAGGGCTCTGCTCATTAAACCCAAGGGAAACATACTGGGAGAAAGGGTAGGAGCGCTGTACAGGGCCAAATCAAACCCCAGGATATGTAAACACACCAAAAAAAATTGGCTGGAGTATTTAATTATAATCAAGTCCAGCTAAAATGAAGAAAATTCTAAGCTTTTAGTTCATATATATTTTCATAATTATTTATGTGCAGGTAGTGATTCAGAAAAGCTTTTTTCCAAACTTGGTCTGGACAGTTTGTTAAAACTTAGTTTTCTCCTGCACAAGTGGCACCCACCACTGGCGACTTCTATGAGCAAAGAATTAAGTGAGGAATCATGTCTGGTTTCCCTACATCTGATCTGAATTTTCTCTCTTTCACATTGTATCATATTTGTTCTCTCCCTCAGGGTACTCTTGTACTTGGATGAGGTTTTAGTGTTGCTTTTAAATCCTCTTTGGATGGACTTCCAGCAAGCCCCAGACAGCTGAAAGCTTGGTTGCACATCATGTGAGACAGGACGATTTGGTATGTGGTGCATGGAGCCAGCATGGGGAGAAGCTGCTTCTTGAGACAAGGTTTCACATCTGGTGGGCAGTTTCCAAAGCAGCGCACACCTTCCCTGCTCTCCTGGGCCAGGGGGCTGCAGGTAACCTGGGTTGTTGGCCTACTCCACAGAACCCCAGGCCCAGCCAAACCACTCACCTTCATGGCCCTTCCAAGACCTTGGGGACCCCACCTGCCTCACCTGGCCCACAGCCATCGCTGTGTTCAGCCAGGCCCTGTTGGCTCTCAGGAGCTGGCAAGCATGGTGCCAAATCAGCAGAGCTCACCAACACCCAAGGGCAATGCCCAGGGCTGGGAGGAAGGTGGGAGACCTGAGGTGGAGGAGAGGGTGGTGGCCCCGACAATGCAGTTTGATGACATGCCCATGGAGATCCCAGCAGCAGCCAAGAGATGTCCATGTTGGTCAGCAAGCTGAGCTGTGTCCTGTGCTGTCTTGAGCACCAATGCAGCCAGATGCAAAATATTCATAAATGTTCATAAACGTTGGACCTGAAGCTTTACCTGAAGCTTTGGTTCACACCCTGAGAAGAAACTCAACTCCCTCTCTGAGTCTTTCTCTTTCAGGTACACTGTATGTCAAGTTACATCTATGCAGAGATTGCTTAGGGCATTAGAGACAGGCAAGAGAAGCTGCAAGTAAAGAAAAATTGTCAAAGAAAAGTTTAAAACTATCAAATATCCCACAGCAGTAAGAAGTAATAGCTTGGCTGCTCTAAAAGGTGAAATTAAACAGGTCAATCTGAAGAGCTGTGCCATTTTATGCCAGATAAAGGAGCTAGCTTCATATCTGCTAGACTATTTCATCATTTGCTTTTCCAAGAATCCATCTGTCTGCTAGTAACGATGTCAAATAAATCTTCACTAAAATGTAAAAATGTTTATGATTATACTGACTGATCCGTTCCTTTATTAAATGAGGACAATAGGATGATGCCCTGATATTTGCTAATGGGTTACTCCCATCTAACCTTTTCTTGTTCACCCAGATCATCTGTTTTCATTTCATCATACAATAGTTGCCAATAAAATTAAGTCAATTAAATTAAATGTCTATTATGTTCTTTGAAATCAGGCTGAGACCTTTTTTCTTTCCTCAGTCAATGGTCTGGGAAGATTCTTGATAGGGCAGCTGGGAAATCTGGAGCAGATTCTCATCTGCTGTAAATGGGTTTAACTTTTCAGAAATCAATAGAGTGGCATCAGCTTACTCCAGTCGAAGGCCTCAACCCTGATGTGTATGAATAAGCCTCAAGCCTGTCTTTGGTCCAAAATTTATGTCTGGAATTAGTCCCTCGTGCAATCTCAAAGACCTTGTCTACTTATGAAAGTGTTAGCCATTACGTATAACATAGGTTCTGTAGTTAGGTATAGCATTAGCAGCCATGTATATGGTGCAGGTACACCATGATTTCTTCCCTATGTAAACACCCCTATTCCAGTATAAAAATGACCTTTTAGATTTAACTTTAAATGTGAGCTATTCCCAAAAGGCATAAGCAAAATCAATAAAAGACTGTAATGTCACATGGTTGTGTCTGCATGAAGCTGCCTGCTTTGGTTTTCTGATATAAAATGTTTTACTGCATTTTTTTTTCCAGTGTAGACAAGACCTTAATATCTCATTCAGTGGTTATTTAAATAAAACAGCAAACAGAGGAGGAATGTTCTACATCCCAACAAAAATCCCAAGCTCTAGCCTTGAAATGCAGTTCAAGTATCTTATGAACTAGTAGTGGATATTACAACTATAAATGGTCTCAATTTGCAGGCAATCCATTCACTTTGCAATATTTTTGTACGTGACTTCTCATTTCTGGGCCAGGCTTCCAGTAAATTTTTTCCGAAATCAGCTGCTTCTTAGAAAAAGACATTTAGCTCTCGCATCCTTAATGAAAAGGCTGAGGTTGATAAGGCAGGGAGCCCATAGTTTATTTCCCTGCCTTACTGTGGGACAAATGCTTTGTGAAGAGCTGAATCTGCCCCTCACACAGGATATCACAGAACCACGGACTGGTTGGGGTTGGCAGGGACCTCTGGAGATCATCTAGTCCAACCCACCTGCTAAAGCAGGTTCACCCAGAGCAGATCGCACAGGAATGTGTCCAGGCGGGTTTTGAATGTCTCCAGAGAAGGAGACTCCACAACCTCTCTGGGCAGCCTGTTCCAGTGCTCTGGCACCCTCAAAGTAAAGAAGTTTCTCCTCAATATGTAAGTGAGGGGATCTCAACCGCTTTCAATATCCCCGACGTCACCCACGGCTGGCATGGTCCCCAGTTCTGTCTCATCTTCTACTCACCCACAGTGCCTCTGGCATGTCTGATAAAAGCACGACGGGGAACGGCATCTCATGTGTTGGGGCAAGACGGATGCTTCCAGTCAGCCAGTGGAAGATGCAAGGTTGCAGCCAGGGGCTCCAACCCATCCAAGGGAGCACCTTGGGGCAAGACGTCTCGTAGGAGACATACAAATTCATTGTGCCTCCTAAGTAGTCGCAACTAGTAGGTAAGTCATTAGAGGCACTGGGGACATGGCTTGGCAAGGTTTGGGCTGCAGCATGAGGCAGGGCTGTCAGTCACCACGAAACCCTGGACTGCAGCCTCCAGCCGCAGGACATGTGGCGTGTCTGGTGGAAACCCTGCACTGCGGTAATCCCAGCAGAGTGTGGGGATGGGGGAATCCTTCTCCAGGCACAGATGAGTGGCAGCCACTTGTGTAAAAGGCTACATGCTGGCAAGGGAGAGAGGAGAAGCTGCCAGAGCAGCTGGGGACTACCTCGAGGAGGCTTCCCAAAAGGTGCTGGGCTGCAGTCCCATAGATTCCTGGTGGAGTGAGGGACATCAACTGGAACTGACCAAGTGGTTTCCTTCACTCTCAAAAGGTGGGGGTGAGACCTGCCTTTCTACTCTCCGAAATGGCAGGCCTTGGTGAGACAAAGGGTATGACAGCTGTCTTAGAGACCCAAGATATTCTGATTAACCCTTTACATGTCATAGAGAAGCGGGGTTGCTCACATCGCCCCAGGATACAGTTTCCTTTTCGTGTTTTACTGGTTTCCCCCAATAATGAAGAAGGACTGCAGATCTGTTCTGTAAAATTCTAATAGGGCTAGTGAAAATGTCAAGAATAAACCTAAGCAAGACACCATCATCTAGCTCAGGTGACAGTCTTGAATGATTTTTTCAATTTGAAAGTGGTGAAACTCTTTAATGCTGTCTCTGAATGCTCTGTCAGAAGTCATTTGTAGACTCTTAACTCATCACATCAGTACTGCTGTTAAATTTGAATCTCCAGCCTTTTGTTAGCAATCATCCTGAAGAGCTGGTGCACAAGTAGAAAGTGTTTTAACTGTCTTCCTGCAGACTTGATAGCAAAGTCAGCACAATCCCCACCAAGCCTAGACAAACTGCTGTGAAAAGAAGGCAAATAAAGACCTGGAAGAGCTCCTTCGTAGAGACTGAGAGGAGAGAAAATGTTTACCCAGAAACCTTAAAGCAAACATGGGAATTAACACTGAACAGCTTCGTGTGTATTTCCAAGTGAGAGACTTGATAAGCAAAGCTTTATTTAACTCTCTGCTGTCACAAATTCTAACAGTGAAACAGCTCCTAACCCTAATTAACTCAAAATATTTGACATCTTAGAAAAGCTTTGAAGCACAGAAGAGCTTCCTATCAGCCAAACCTACAGTGCAGACAAGAAGTTTCCTTATTCAAACTTCAAAGTTTTTCAATTTGCATCAGGCATTGTATAAACTACATGCAACCTCACACAAGATCCAGCAACGTATTTTGCTCCTAGAGTGCGTTTTTCTAGGATAAAAACTTTAAAGTGATCTACACATTTCTAACTGTAAGCAGAAAATCCCAACTTCTTTTCAGACCCAAGGGACATGAAAATGAATACAAGAGACACAGTCACACAGTCAAAAGGCCAGGTAAAAGTTTCCCTTGCTTGATGTTGCAAGGGGGATAGGACAAGACGTCACGGTCAGACCTTCTTCAAAGTTGGTCTCCTCTCTGTCACTGAGCAAGGGATGGACCAGAGATATCCCAAAGTTTCTTTTCACAGCAGTCCCTACTTAGGCTAGAGACTGGCTAAGGATAGAAAGTTTAACGCTCACTTTCCTCAAAGGATCTTATCATTCATTTATGGGTTTCTAGCTCTAAACAGTCTCTGAAACGATACAAACAAGATTTGATTGCTCATTGCCTGTTAATGACCCTGGTGCAGGCAGTTTCATCAGCTCTGTGTAGAGCTAATTTTTGCTGAGGAATCACGGCAGAGCTGCTGGAAACCCACATGTCATCAATTTCAAGAACCGTAAAGGTGAGCTTCCTCCCAGGAGATCAACAACCCTCCTGTAATTGTCAAATTAATGGAGTTATGTTGGGGTAAAAGCAATGCAAATGAAGAGAACACTTGCTTGGCAATTTATGTGCCGTATCAGGAAAATGTTATCACTTCAGACATATCAGGTGGATTCTCTGTTCACTAACACCTTTGTAACACAACAGTGATTTTGATTAAATCTTTAGGTAATGATTACATCAGCAGAGCTACACCACTGAAAATACGACTGCATTTTCCATCTGAGGTGCACATTAAATATCAGCAACGGTGACTTCCAGGGGGTTATCCCTGTATAGAAGTGAAACAGTAGAGCTCAGACGTTTGCATTTTTGTCAAGGCAACACATAGCTTTACAGTTACTTCCAGTTGCTCACATGGAAACAGGATCTTAAGGTGCTTTACTACATTACAGCTTACAAAGCAAACAGTGGTAGTCACAGAGGTGCCGCAGGTAACTACCGCTTCTCATCATGTGAAGCCTGACAGCCACAGCCAGGAGAGCTCGGTGTTGGCTAGAGAGAAGGGGATGTGCTCACAGAAGGAACAGCGTTTGACCAACAGAAGCAGCAGCAGAATGACTTCTCCATCTCCAGATATGCATCATGTCTACAATTCACTGATTAACTCACAATGGTGGGTTTTAACAGAAAGTAGAAGAATAGCAGCACAAACTTGCTGAGCAAGATAATCTCAGTTTGTGTATAGCAAGCTTTGCAATCCAGCTACCTTTTCCTTAGAGGAAGATCTTTCTTTAGATAAGGTGCCCCAATGAGACTTAATGCTCCCTTTGACCAAAACAGAAGCATTGCTGATATAAGGATTAGCCTGGGGACCGTGGCAGAAAGCATACCATGCTCAGGGCAGGCCAGGACGGTGGGGTCTGCTCTGTCGCGGAGCTGCCCAAAGGGTCTGCAAACGAGGTACATCTGGACTGCTAAGTCACACGTGCAGAGAGAGCTTCTGCTGCAAGCAGTGGCCAGATGGCAAAAGCAACCGAGAAAAGCTGTGTCCCCTGTGCCTCCCTTACAGGACATGGGGTTTGACAGCATAATACAGGAAATCTGCATTGGAAGGGCTGGCCGAGAGGCTTAGCCCTGACTGACGGGCGAGGGGCATCCGTTGCTAAAAATGGCAGAGGTGTGCGGTTCCTGCACAGGACACGGCACGCAGCAGCGGCTCCCACCCCTGCGGCACCCCTCGTCTGCTGAGGAAAGATGCTGCAGGGTATCTGTGGCCTCTCCACTGGGGTTTCTTCAGGCCAGGGCTGCCAAGGAGGTCAGCTGCCTGTTTTAAGAGGTTGCTGCTCTCCTCCCCTGGGTGTTTGGGGTCAGTCTGGGCCTCCCCTCACCCCTGCCTGGGGAAGCAGGCTCTCTCCCTGAGGGTTTTTCCCTGGAAGAGTGGAAAACCACCAGCAGCTCTTGGCAGGGAAACGCACTTGTTGTAAGAGAGAAGAATGATGAGATAATGCACAGACAGGGGTGGGTGGCAGCAAGAGGGAAGAGCAGTCATTTGATAGTCTGATTTATTGAGTAGGGGTTATTTACAACAATACCCACAGCACAGTGATGGAGCTGATGCTTTCATGGGGGTGACGTGTCTGAGTGGCAGTGAGATGGAAGAGCAGTCATTTGACAGGCTGATTTATAGAGCAGGGGTTATTTACAGCAATATCCACAGCACAGTGATGGAGATGTGGCTTTTGTGGGGGTGACGTGCCTGAGCCCAGTTCTAACAGCCAAGGGGTTCCTGTGTCACAGGTCCTGGCTTTCCTTTCCTGCCAGGTAGACTGGACACGTGGAGTGTTTGGGGTTTTTTTCCCTCCTCTTGTTTGCTTACAGGAAGAGGAATTCCATTGCAATTATCTGGGAGCAAAAGCCAAGAGAACAAAAAGCAAATATTGCAAGATTGCAAAAATCACAAGAGCTGGCAGCACTGCATAAATTTGTCATTGTAGAATAGTTGGGAGAGACTTAACCGGCCCACTGGCAGAGACAGGGACACAGGGTGCCTTGTAAAACTCAGAGCACAGAACAAAGTGAAAAGGTGGTGTAGCCCAGCTCCCTGCAGATGCAGAATTGCAGAGTGAAATCCTTGCAGATCTAGTCCCTCTCTGTTAATGCGTCTGTTCCCTGCTGTGTCTCCAAATCCCTGCATATTCCAGCACAAACAGGTACTCCTTGAGCCTTTTACCAAACTGCAGGGGAAACAAAGTCCATATGACAAGAGCATGAATTAAGAAAAAGCACTCAGTAACTCCAGGCAGTCGCCAAGTCAATGTGTCTAGACTGCATCCAGTAAATGCTTCCTGTGCCATGCGGGCAGACCAGCTTTGACTCCCACTGCCTCTGGTATTTCAGTGGCAAGCAGCATTTTGTGGTGTAATCTTGTCCTTAGTTCACTCACAGTTCTCTGCAGTTCTCTTGAGACTTGTTTGATAGAACATGATCTTCTCAATGTCACCACACTAAGAACCTGTGAGCCACATCCGGTGTTCCTCATGCGTTTGATGCTTGCAAGGCTATGGAAATATCCACTCCAAGGCTAACATCTCAATTAAAAACTTAAAGATGCCCTTTCAGAAAAATATCATGGTTGGATGCTTCAGGTCTTCTCTTGGGTCTGGAGCTTCAAAACCACTTCCCCATATGGACTCATGGTTTAAAGGAGAGCAACAGTTCACATTTTGTTTCTAGACAGCCATTTATTAAAAAATACAAAGACAAACCAACTTTCCAGGGAATCACAGTAGCCCCATTTCCGCCTGCTGAAGGACAGCTGTCTTAACCAGCTACCGGTCAGACCTTTCCCCATGGAAGCACACCAAGCCCAACATCCTGCAGCATCTAGGTCTCCCCTCTTTCACTCCAGTTTGGGTCAGGAAGCACTGAAAGAGGCTTGACTGATAGAAAACTGTAGGAAACAAGATATTCTTAGACACGGTGGTTATAGTAATATGGTACCTTTGCAGCACAGAAATAAGAGAATTTATTTTGACAAGAACCAGCGGCAACAGAACCATTGCCGCTGGCAAAATTGGCTGTGGTGAAGGAACGAGAGCCATCTAACAAAGCTAAGTAAATACACTACAAAAACAAGATGATCCCAACAACGTGGCAGGTAAACAGAACAGGTTTTTCTCTGCCTATACATACACACATGCACATTTACATATACACAATACACACGGGCAAGTATATATATTCAGGCAGAAGCATTATTCAGACAGAGCTCTAATTTTAAGCTGGTGATGTGCAAAGTGTAACCAGGAATTTGGAAGCAGTTGGAAGCATTTCCTTTTGCGGGTTTCCTCCTCTCTTAGGAGCCTATGCTGCACAGCCCCAGCAGGCAGGCTGGTGCCTCTGCTTCCCCATGTGCCTTTCATTGCAAGCCAGAGCTCGGCAGCCAGCAGGATTTGCTGCCTTATCACCTCCTCCTGCCCCTTTCACTGGCATTTACATCAGCCTGAATCTGGCCTGGCTCATTTAAACAAAGCTGTCAAAGAAAATGTCACTGCGTTTTTCCTAAGCACAAATGGATTTAGAGAGCCCAGCGTAGCAAACAGCAACGTAAAACTCACTTGCTTTACAAGTGCAATCTTGCTGATGTAAACCAAAAGACATATGCCAAGGGAAAGTTTAATAGTCACCTGGAAAAAAAATTAACTTGAGTTACATCTATTTTCTAATGGCATATTGTGTATGAAACAAAACACCCACAAATAATTTTGGGACCAGGGATGTTCCCCCTTCTAATTGTTTTCATCATGGGGGTCGCCAGGGCTCTTACGTGCGCTTTTGACTGCCGCTGTGAAATATGTGTTCTCTGTTTGTTCTTGTTCTCCCTCTGCAGGAAATCAGAGACTCTGGCTTCCTGTAGGCTGCAGATGCTTTATTCTTTGTATTCCCCAAATAGGAAGTCCTGGGGTCATTCTGCCAAATATATGGAAACTTAATTTCATTTCAACACAGTATTAATCACTAGGAAGTGTCAGGACATTGATGGTCTGATAACAAGACAGTTACAGCAGAAACCTTTTATGGGCACCAGGGCTAAGGATTTGGCAGCAGACATGGAGCTGTAAGTCTCTGCATCAAATGGGGAAGGAAGGCTACCTGATGAGAATTAATGCCGGCAATTGTAATAGCGGTGTTTTTTTAGTGCCCTGTAAACCTTACCAAACTTTTATGCCTTTTTATATTTTAAGAGGAAGGTAGATTGTTTTTGATGACTAACCCCTGTTTTTGATGACTAAGCTCGTATGTTTTTTCTCTACAAATCGTAACAGTTTGTGGTGAATGTCCCCTCACTGACCACAGGCCAGCAGTGGCACACCTCTGCTCGGCTGAAGGAAAAGCTTCTGATTTGCACCCTTGGAAGTCACAGATCAGTCCCTCGCTGCCACTGCACGTCAAAATGGGTGCAGATTCCTCAGGCTAATGGACGCAATGGGAACACTGGAAAAAACAATTGCTGAATTTAAGTCCATAAGCAATTACTTAAGAGTTTTACCAAGTGCATTCAGACTTGGTGTCTGTAAAGCACTGTTTAAACACAGCCAACGCCACACAGATGGCAGGTTTGCAACTATTATTATTCCCATTGTAAAGGCTGGAAAAGTGAGGTGTAAAGACTGAGAGCTTGGTCTGTGCCCATAGAGTTGGGCTCTTTGTCAGGGACTGGCAGCATCAATCTTTGTGCAGCGTCCAGCTTTTGCTCAGGGCTCAAGATAGCTTGCAGAAGAGCTGCTGTACCTAGCATCCAGTTTTAACCCATCAAATCCCAACAGCATGACCTTTGTAACAGCTCCTGCTGGATTCACTTCTGTGTGAGCCGGCTGCTCCAGGCCCCGTTTCTCATACTGCACCCTGCTCGGCTCATTAGACATTTTTACACTTTTTCTGAAATCTAGCTTTAGGCACAGGTACAACACTTGCTTTATCATGACACTGGGCTGTGTTCTTAGCTGCAGTTGGGGCAGAAATGCAGCTCTGTAAGGGATTAGTATGTTTTATGGCAAGCAGTTAAGGACAATATAATGTTCAAAACATTTCATGAATATGACGTCATCTCCTGCCTTAGAGGAAGAGATCTGTCTAAATCATAGGACTTTGTGAAGACAGTACGCTTCTAAAAACATACTCAGTTTAGCATTTTCTACAAGGAGTAAACAGGGAGGGAGGAATCTCCTTTACAGAAAGCAAGAGGCCCTTCACAGACACCAGCAGGCATGTGGTCCCTGCCCAAACTGCTCATGGGCAGTATACAAATGGAGCTGTCACCTCCTCCCTTATAAAACCACACTGCAGCAGTGGAGTATTTCAATTTCTACTGTCGTGTGAAATCTGCTATGGGAAAGCAGTAAGGTCAGCCCACTGTGCTTCTCGTGCCTCCTCCTCTCCACTGTCCGAAGCTAGAGATGAGAAAAACCGGGTGCGTAGAGGGATGCCCTCTGCACGCCGCATGGGATCACCCAGCTGCTGTCACCCTTTCCATGCAGCAAAGCTGAGATGCTCAACAAGGTCTTAAGCAAACCCACTGGCCATTTCACCTGGTAAATCCAACACTACAAAAATGTCCCTTGATAAGCAAGACTAAAATATCAAAATTCTGCCCTGGAAATAAACTGTTGGATGCACAGCTGGTGGAGAGGGGAAGCCTTGGGGCAGGAGAGCACCACTTTTCTGTCTGAGTCCAGCTCAGCAAAGCTCCCTCCTCATAATTAATCCCCTTCTCATTCAGTGATGTAGCGTGGACATTCACCTAAATCCAATAATAAGCCACGGGATTTGAGCATGAGTTCAATATTAAACTCATGGTTAAACATTATGCTGAACAGAAATGGAGCCAAAAATTGGCTGACGTGCTTTGCTGAATAGGAATGGCTTGCTGCAGTTCGGCCTCGGTGGAGAGGGGAGATTACTCTGTGAGGATGATTCACTTCACTCGAGCCCAGACAAGCACAAGCTCCACAAGCCAGATCCCACCCTGCTTGTAAAGGAGACTGGAGAACACAAGAGGCTGCATTCAAACAGTGGTGCATATGACCACTGTCAGAAGACACCCAGGACATGAAAATAACAAATGCAGAAAGGTTTGCTGCACAGTGTCACTTCCTCGGGGGTCTACATGAATCTGCAGAAACGCATCGTGAATAAAGCAGTGATCTTCCCTAAGGGACGTACAGCAATTGCGTCAAACCATGGGCACTTCAGCCAGCTTCACTTAGGAGCGCTTGTCCATACTACAAAGCCTTTATCAGCAGCTAAGATGGCTGATTTATGTCAGCAGCACCTCCTAAAGAAGACTAAGCTTATATTTGGAAAGGGGTGATTTGGAAGATTTATCTTAATGTCCTCCCTGAATAAAATAAGCTGCATTCTTCTGCTGGTCTAAATTCTGCTTACTCGGCTGGTTTTCCTGACCTTCCTAACCTGGTTTGGGAAATAATCTCTTTTCCCCAGAAAACTTCAGAACATCAGCTTGACTGAGGGGACTGATACAGTGGCAAACACACATAAAGAGGGCAGCCTAGGCGAAACGAAATATAAAGATAACAAGAGGCAGGAAATTTGGGATAAAAACCAGGCAAGGCTTCCTAATGGTAAATCATTTTTTGTTACAGAAAAAACGCAAAGGGAAAAAAGCTTATCACAGAAAGAGTCATGCTAAAAGCCTGTCACAGAGAGAGTTTACACTAGGGGACAAACAAAAGACATCAAGAAAGGCATAAAATGTTGCCCTGAAGGACATGTCCTTTTCTGAAATGGCTGGGCTCTGGAGGACAGAGCAATTGGAGATGTGAAAGAAACCAAGAGACATAGATTAAAGGATCCTGCTGAAAGCTGTTGAGATATCTGTTTCAGTATTTAAAGTCTGAATTGGCGAGGCCCCCCCCTCCCAGAAAAAATGGATAACAACTTTTCTTCAATTGAAGTGTTTTACCAGAAGCCCTCTGAAGATTTATGGTGTGCACGTGTGTAGGCCAGGGCACAAGCTGGCGACAGCCCCCGGTGGTGGGTGTGAGTGGGCTCTTGCCGGCCTCTGTGCCAGCCAGTTCCAGCTGTGACAAGCAGAGATCTTCTGACCATGGGAGCTGGCACTGGTGAGGTGCCTCGGGGGCCAGAGCAAGCCCCTGGGGGAGGCTGTTCTTGCAATGTCACCAACATCTTTGTGCAGCTGTGCAGAGCTGGGACTGGGGAAAGGGGTGAGGAGTCCAGCAGGGGATATACTGAGAATAAGACAACCAGTGAGCAAGAACTGCATTTCTCAGAAAAAAAAAAATAAAATAAAGAAGGAAAAAAAGAAGGATTTCGACACTTGTTCTCCACTCCATGCCAGAGCAGGAACTCAATTTTGGATGGCTCCAACACAGGGAGAGGAGGGAGGAGAAGGGGGTGGGGGAAGGGGTGAGGGGAAAACTTGGAGAAAGCCAGAGAGGAGCGCCTCAGCAGCAGGCACTTGGGCTGGGGTAAGGCCAGCATGCCTGAGGTCAGGCGTGAGGAGCACTTAATCCTCAGCATGGCCATTCATTTCCTCGCTTTAAAAAAAAATACATATATTTACAGGATCTCTCAGGCAAGGGAAGTTTTTTGAATCAGTGTCTGACTATTAGTTGCTGACCCAGACGAAGGCATTAGTGACTGGGAGTGTCCCCTTCACATGGGCTCCCCAGGCACCCTGTCCGCTGTGTGCCATTAGAGCTGACCTCACCTGACCTCACATCACTGCCTTGTTGACATGGCCCTAGTAATGTCTCTCATGGACCTGAGCTCACCTCCCACAGCCATTTACTAGGGCTTTCTCTTCCTCCCTTGAAACTCATCTTCCAAGGTCCTCAGCTTGTTAAAGTATAAAATCTTTCAGTTTCATGATAGGAAATTCTTCAAAAGGAGGTACTTTCTATGGCACACTATCCTTGGAGCTTTGCGCAGCAACGAAGTTCCTACCCTAAGGTGCCTTTGATCATACCACTGCTCTGCACAGCACCCCAAAATATTTACTGCCAGTTTCCAAGAACTATAGACTGCTCTAGAAAACTTTGAAGTTACTCATGTTCTGCTAGGTATTAAAGAGACGCTCCTTTCCCCCTGCGAGCTGCCATCAGGCTCTGCAGCACTCCTCCAGGGCTGAAGGGTCACATCTGATTTCATCCTCTGTCAATGAGCCCTATCCTGTACACCACAGCCCTGGCCCCAGGCCAGAGAGGGGTTGTGTTCAGCCAGCACGGCTTCCCCAAGCTCCCCATCCCTGAGACGAGGGAAACCCTCGGAGGAGAAGGGCCATCTGGAGCCCTTGTGAATTAGACAAGTCCTAAGTTTTCTTGCAAGTCAACCCAGCCCAGGGAAGCGTGCCCACAAGGTAAGGTGACATTTGAGTCTGCAGAAGTGATGGAGAAACTTGACAATCTGAGTGGTTTCTGGTGAGAATGAGGCACCCAGAGGCACATTTGTAAAGGCACCCCAGCAGCGTTTTCAAAAGATCCCAGTCTCCCAATGAGTTTATTTCAATGGAAGTTAGGGACCAAGGGGCTTCCCAAAGTGTAAACTCTCCACACTAGCAGGTCACCTGGCAGGACAAAGCTGAGCCCAAGCAGTCACGCTCACACAGTTGAATTAGCCACAACACATGGCCCCACATCTGCGCAGCTTTACTCCATCAGCCTGGCCTTGTGCCAGCTTTGAGAGGATGTGTAGCACCTGATCTAGCATGAAAGCTGCTCTGATAACATTAACTCATCCAAAAACGTGCTGTTCGGTGAAGAAGTAGTAGCAGGGGGATTCAAAATAGCAGCTTGCTGTTTCGTGTTATACAGTTGCAGTGGATTTGGGTCAGCGCTAAGTGCCCTGAAAGTTGATTTACTATCTCTTTGAGTGACAGCCTCTGCTACTTGGCAAATTTGGAATAACTTTTCCAGAAGTACCTAAGTGCTCCTGATAAATTTTACTGCCAAAAAATTAATTTCCTTCATTTCCTCTTTTCCTCCCACTTTCTCCCCTTATTCCCATTACAAAGAATTGATGTCAGTGCCACAAACAGCTCTGAATTCATTTGCTCACAGATTTAGGTAGGGAGATTTTTTTTTTTTTCCATCAGAAGGTTTTATTGCATTTATTCTCTCCCCCTCCTTTCCTGCACCTATGCCTGGCCTCTTCCTCCCTGCACTAGCACTTCCAGACTCCCCCTCAGCTGCTCTTGTAATGGAGGCATCACTACTGAGTCATCCCTTCGCATCTAGCTCATTGCTAATCCACCTCTTGCTGTTTCCTTCACAAGGGTTGTTCACTCTTCTTCCCCACATCTATCCCCAGCACTTTGTGGTTTAGGAATTTCTACCCTCTGTTACCTCCTCTCTGAATTTCCTCTCTCTCCTTTCTCTAGAGTCTGCATTATTGAAGATGGCACCGGTCTCTTTCCCCCAACCTGCTCTTTATTTTAATGTCCTCCTCAGATGTAGTTCCAAGCTTCTGGCCTTCTCCCTGCCGCCCCGCTACGCAAGTAGCTGCCTTATCCTTGTCTTTACAGTCACTGCAGATGCAGCAGGGACGGCCTTGGCAACCTTTCATTTTGATAATTTTCCATGGGAAATAGACTTCCCCAGTTTTTTTGTTTTATTTTGGCTTGGTTTTTGCTTTTGTTTCTCTTCTCTGGCCACTGGAGTCCTAAGACCTCCTCCTCCTTTTCTTCCTCCTTGTTCTCCTCCTGCTCCTTCAGAGACAGCTCGGAAGGAAGGAGGCCCAGCCACTCTTGGAGGCTGGCAATGCAAAGTCAAACCTCTCCAAAAGCCTCTCGGCATCCTGTGCTGCTGAGGCTGATTCAGGAGACAGCCGCAAGCAGAGGTCCTGCATGAGGTGTGGGGACAGAGAAGGGAGAAGACTGTCCCCTCCCTGGTGCTCCCAGACAAGGCAGCAGAGGTAGGGCAGAAAACTGCTGCCCCTCACACCATGGTGTAATCAAAAGAATAATTTTGGCCTCTCACTACAGGAAAGACATTGAGGTGCTGGAGAGAGTTCAGAGGAGGCAATGAAGCTGGTGAGGGGTCTGGAGCACAAGTCTGATGAGGAGCAGCTGAGGGAACTGGGGCTGTTCAGCCTGGAGGAAAGGAGGCTGAGGGGAGACCTGATCGCTGTCTGCAACTGCCTGAAAGGAGGTTGTAGCGTGGAGGGGGTTGGTCTCTTCTCCCAAGTAGCAAGTGACAGGACAAGAGGAAATGGCCTCAAGTTGTGCCAGGGGAGGTTCAGTTTGGACATTAGGAAAAAACGTTTCATGGAAAGGGTTGTCGGGCATTGGAACGGGCTGCCCAGGGCAATGGTGGAGTCACCATCCCTGGAGGGGTTTAAAAGATGTATAGATGAGGTTCTTAAGGACATGGTTTAGTGCTAGATTTAGGTTATGGTTGGACTCGATCATCTTGAGTTTCTCTTCCAACCAAAATGATTCTATGATTATCTGCAACATTACACATGGTATTTAGCACCTTGCAACAATTCTATGAGCAGGTTGCTTGTACTTAACCAAAAACCTTGGTTTTCTCACCTCCCTAGGAAAGGAGAGGACATCACAGTCCTTCAGTCCTCCAGGTCCTACTCCCTTCCCTCCTCTTCCTGCAGCCCTCTGCTTGTGAGCCCAGCCACAGGGTTGGGGACCCTGGGGGTTTCTTACTCTGGCTGCCTCTGCTCGGGTGTCTGGGAGCTCAGAGACACCCGGGATGAACATCACAGCAGGAGGGAATCACACCGAGCGTCTTTCAGAGAGAAGCTGGGGCTCCTTTGAAGCCTCTGAGTCCCCAGATAGGAAGCCAGTTGTTATTACTACCAATGAAACGCACTTCAGAGGAGCAGGCCGCACCAGAGACAGTGATTGATAACGGACATCTACAACGCAGGAGGCTGCACGCTTTTTTTACATCAGGGTCAGGAGTTTTCACACCATATTCTCAGGGAAGGACTGAGACCACTGTAAAGATCAGACCCTTTCTGATTCGAGCAGCAGCTCTGCCCTCCAGCACAGTTAAAGCCTCTGGAGCGGGAGAGACTCCTCGTGTGTGAGCACGTCAAAACAGGCTGTCACACCACCAAGCATGCCCATACCAGCCTCTTCGTGGTCATCAGCAGAGAAGTCTAGTGTGCAAAACGGAGGTAGAAGGCACACAGAGAACAGGACACGCTCCTCTTACAGCTCATCCAAAGACCTTTCTTTCAGAGGTATATAGATACAGTCTGTGTAGCCAGGACATCAGCTGGCAAAACTCAATCCCCCAAGTAAAAGGGAGAGTTATAGGATGCTTTGGCAACAAAACAAACAAACAAACAAACAAAAAACCCGAACAAAATAAAACAAACCAAACCAAAACAAAAAGGTTCAAGCAGCAACAAATAATTCAACCCATAACAGCAACAAACTTTCAGCAACTTACGGGCTATTCAGTAGCTTTTGGTGCCATTTTTATTAGCCCTATAGGATGGAGATGATATGATCCTATCTGGGCAACACCATTAAGCCAGGAAAAGGTACTACAGCAAAACAGCCTTTTCTGTGGCTTAATTATATGGCCCTCATCCAAAACTCCACTAAGTCAATAAGAATCCTTGCCACTGACTTTAATGACTTTGCACAACTGAATACTCCCAGCAGGGCTTTAATAGGGAAAAAAGACTGAAGTTTAAACTGCAAAATACAGGATAGAATCCATACAGCAGGAAAGCAGCCAACATACCTTCGTGGCATGGGCAACTGTCCTTGATGGAAAAAGGGAGATTCTGACCTAATGGAAGAGCTTTAGGGTTTGCATGTTCATTTTCTGTTTATGGACTTAAGGAACTCTTTGGGATTTACATTAATAAACCAGTGCCTACCTATAAAATGTACACTGTCAGAGGGCCAAAATGCATGTCTGTGCATCTGAGAGAGGTGGAGTATGTTGACACCCAGAGCTTGTTTTCTTACTGTGCCAAATCTTGATTATGTTGAAGGGCATGGAAACACTTCCAACAGGCTCATTCTCTGGGAAGGGCTGGCACTGTGGAAGGAGCACTAATGCACACCCTAGACCAACTGTCGCTTTGCAGAGCCCTTTTTATAGATGCTGGTTGTTTATAAGTAAAAGTACTTACATTAGTATTGCAAAAACAAATAGTCTAATGTTGTTACATTTTAAGGCCACATTAACTTGAAAGAGCAGCCAAGTTTGTTGACTACAATGATTTACACAACTCTAAGGCCACTAAACAAGTATTTCTCAATGTCTCAGCAGCAGCTCAAGGGAGCAGAAGCTAAAAATGCCACAGCTCAACAAACAGTTTTGTGTTCTTACTGTTGATAAGTACATCATGTTTCTTTGCAAATAAAGACTGTAAGGGGTTGCTTTAAGAAAAAAAACAAAACCAAAACCAACATACCAACAAATAAACCAGAAATAAATAAATAACACAAGTAATTTCTAAGCACATACTGTCCTCTTTCCCTCCTTCCATTTCCCTCATATAACTCCATTACAACATCCCGAACAAAAGATCTGCAATATGCCCAGGATTCCCTAATTACCTTCAAACAGGCTACTGGCTGGCCAAGAGGCAACCCCTAGTGTGGTTGTTTCAATGCAACAGCCCTTTCCTTGGCAGGGACAGGAATGTCCAGGTATCAGTAAACTCCATTTACACAAGTTGATCATCCAAGGTGCCCAGGTTGCCTGAGAGATGCTGAATGTCCTCCACCAGGAAATCTTTTGATGGGAGGTGAGTGTGTCCAGCATCACACAGACATGGTAAGCACCTCACGGGGGCCAGCCCTAAGAGCACAAGCCTATGCCTGGCCATGGGGCTTTATGCATAATTCCAGTTTGCAGATGCGTTCTCTGATCTGTCAAGCTGCAATGGAGATAGGTCCCTGTCAAAGCTTGCCATCGATTAAGAGCTCAGTCATGATTTCTACTCAGTTCACTGAAGGGAAGTGTCCAGGTGCCTTGCCAAGGAAGTAATATAAAGTGGAGATAGTTCTTTAACAAAGCAGGCAAGGGAGTGGTAAGATGAGCAGCTGGAAACTGAATTCAGGGAAGTGTTACACTAGCAGACATCTAATACTGAGAGCAATCAGTCAAGGGACTCATTACCAAGGGACACTGTGCAATCCCCATGACTTGATGTCTTTACATCTAGACTGGCAAAACTTTCACAACAAACACTGTTCAGCCAAAAGCTGTTGTGCTTAAGAACTAGAGGATAAAATTCAAAGTTTTCCATCATACAAAGGTCAAGCAAAGTGATCATAAAGGATTTTAAAACATTGAAGACTATGAATACAACCATTTAAAAGATTTGAAAAGCTTTTGTTTCTGCCAAAATGTAGGAGAAGCAGAATGAGCGACTGTGCTCTGCAGCTGGACTGCAGGCAGGGAAAATACCAAGAAGCACTACACTGCTCTCTCTGTTTTGGTAATTTCAATGGCCATGGTTGCCAAACAGCAGAGATCCTCACTGATGTGTTGACTCCAGCAGGCCCAGTGAAGCATGAACATGGCCAGCTTCCACAGCTAGAGGTGAGAACCACTGTTTTATGTCACCCAGTTACATAAAACATAAATATGTCCTAATGGAGGCATGCAAAGTACTTGCCTTACTTCCTATGCTAAGCCAGCTGAGAATGTTTTGCTATTGCAGTAAAAATGGTCAATCCGCCAAACATCACATTTGGGGCATACATTCTCCATTACATATAGTCTGACTTTTCCCTTGGGTTTCTTTCTGTCCTCTGTAAGGTGACAGGAAAGCTTCACTGTAAGCAGACAGATGTCTTGCAGGCTTAACTTTCACTCAGGTTCTATGTCGTTACCATGCATATTCATTACACAGATCTATTCTGCCAGAAGAAGATGGCTGGTCTTTTGCCCGTGATATGACCATTTGCCAGAAACTGTTTTAAATAAAGCAGACAATGAGACTGTTACTTAGAAGTGTTTTCTGATAATTACATTCTGTCACCCTGAGTCAAAATGATATAACACCTGTGCTCCTACGCAGATGCTGTCTGAGACTCGTTTTCCGTGTGAACATTTGGTGAACAGTGCAAGACAGAGCAGGAAAACTCCACTTTCAGTAACATTTGGCAGTAACTCCATAATTCAGGGAGTAGTCCATGAGCTGAACTCTCTTTACATAAACACCAATAGGGGATAAGTCAGTACTCTTGAAATCAGTATGTCACCTTATTTCAACATCAAACTAAAGTTTGATGTGAAAGTTCAGTCAGAGCTGAATCTGGCTCCATGATTTATAGTGTTTATTTAACTTAGGAGCCAGCAGGATAGTAAAATATCTCAGATATCTCTTTATTCTGGATAGTTTATATCCAAAATTACATTTAACTGTCAGAGGATGGGAAGGAGGGACAGTGAGAGTTTGTACCAGGTTTTACTGGGTACATTGGGAACTGCTTCTTGGATGCCCACCCTGGGGAGCAAGGCCTGGAGTGCAGCTCCAGAGTGGGGACAAACTCTGGCCTTGGAGGCCAGAGGAGAGGAAGGAGAGGAGCAGGGAGGGAAAAACATGTCTGTACAGAAGGGCAAAGGCACTTGGGATTTCCCCTCAAAATGTATGTTACAGGGCAGGAGGCTCAAATGACAAAGGCCAAGCGTGGCGCAGGAGGCAGCTCGACTGACTACGCTGCCCTGGGGGGAGATGGGAATGGCCCCACAGGAGACAGGCTGCCGGCACTGCTCAGCTGCCCCTCATGCTCCCTCCTTCCGTGCTGAGTGATGCTGTGCCTCTCCCCTGCAAGGGACACAGCCCGAAACCCAGGGGCCAAGCTTTGCAATTGTGAGAACAGGGCCCCCGCTCAGGCTGCAAAGCGGGGACCTGCCACCACAGCTGGTGGGACTGGTCCCTCCAGAGAGGCTGCTGAGGGGCTGGCTGGGCATGGGGGGCACTGAACACCCCCAGACATGCAGCGTCTGGCTATTGAGCCACACACATCCCCTAATGTATAGGTTGCTGTTACTTTAGATGCATTAATGACTGGGCTGAAAGCTGCTTCAGTAAGGAATTATATCCAAATCGTCTTCAGTTCAGCAGGGCAGCACATAAAATCTCAATAAGTTGCAAATTTCCCTCTGGGACACATAGCTATGCATTTGGATTTTTAAATATCAATTTGAATGCTATATATATCATAAACATACACATTCACACACATATGTACATATAATTCAAGAGACTTTTTAAAAAATACGTCTAAGTGCAGTAGAAAGTTATTCTATCTCCCTTCGGGCAGGGCCCTGAAATCCCTGTCATGGCCAGATGTTATTCCCCAACTTTCTCAACAGATGTCTCAAGAAGGCAGTGGAGGCTTGTTCTTGCTCAAGAGCCAGAGCCCCTTGGGAACTGCTGAGGGACTCGTGCTGCCCACCTCACACAGGCTCAGCCACGGGTGAAACTGGGTGAGGTAGGGCCAGGTTGTCCCCAAGGCAGGAGTGCTGCCGTGTTTTGTACAAAAAAACCCCTGCGGCTGTTATCCAGAGGTGCTGCAGGTGAAGTACTTGGGTACAATATCAGGGTTGACAGGTCTCAGAACCGCCACAGATCCCAACACAGATCTGCTGTGGGTGGCACAGGCGCAACGGTACACTTGGACCAAAACCACATCCACCCACAAGCTGAATGGTTTGGTTCCTTAGGATGGAAATGAGACTCAACAAGGCCTGAGGCGTTGCTTTACCCATTTGCTCGGTCTTGGTTTGCCAATGCCAAGATCCCCTCCAGGACACTGTGACAGATACCTTGTCTAATGGCTCCCCCCTGCAAAGCCAGGATTTTCTGAGTCCTGAAAAGAAGTCATCGCTGAACAGTCTAGGAGGCAGACCTAAGTGATTCAAACAGCAAGCAAATGCCAGAAAGGGATGATTTCACTGCATTCTTGAACGCACATTTGACAGATAAGCCTAGCAACAGGGACCCTGTCTGCAGGCTGACTCCCAACAATCAGCTACTGCTATAGCTCCCTGTCATCCGACTGCACTGCTGCAAACACATGAATAAATAAATAAGCTCCCATAGCATTTGTGCAATAAGCAGAACATTAGCATGTGGCTCTCGAGATGACCTTTATCAAAGGAAGCAACATTTATACTGGAGAAACTTATCTAAAAATAAATGATTATCACTCATGTATACATACAAATACCAAGGGCAAGATTTGACTTTCTATAATGTGAAATGACTCATTTTCTCCCTGAAGTTTTAGCGAGTGTCGAAGATATGTACTTCTCACAGTGAATCACTCCAAATGGCCACTGGGTGACTGGCTGAGTTTGAACTAATCTTGGGGAGGAGAGCTGACCTAAGGGCCGTGGGACTTGGAACGCATTGGCTATTTGCAGGGCAAGGATGGCAGACATTAGCACTCAGTTGTCACTAGTAAATCTCAAATTGCTTTGACAGGTGGCAGATTGTGAGACGTGAGTGGCTACAGCTTCCAGTGGAACACTTCTTTTCATGGAAAATGGGATGAGGCCAAGGGAACAGCCCCACATTTCTTTTTTATTTACATGCGCGTGTGCGCACACAAACACACATATATAGCTGTAAAAAATAAAGCACCTCTTTTATGGATCAGTAAACTAACTTTCACCCTCATTTATACTTGCTCACTCGTCCCCAAAGTAAGAGATCAAGCTTTCTGGAAGTGCAGCTGGATTCCCAGCCTCCAAACAAGCCCAAAAAGGCTTGAGTGACTTATCTACAAACTGCCTAAGCATGAGAGAATTCAACAGCTCTGCAGATATTCACAGGGGAGTGTGGAGCCTCCTCTCGCAGGGTTCAAACCATTACTGGGACAATCAGTGACCACGGTATGATGCCTCAGGCATTGTTTTTTTCAGTTACCCCAGCAAGGTTTGTCCTCTGTGTCATTCCCAGGTGTCCACCTCAGCACGGGCGCTGATCAGCACCCCATGAGATGGCACAAGCCTTGGGGAGGGGAGGCATCCCCTGCCTTCCTGGACACAGCCAGTCTGGCCAGCGTATTCGTTGTGACAGCACCAGGGGAAGAGCTTTATTCTCTCTTCCCAGCGACACAGACAGAAATGGAGGGTGTCAGGACTGAGCAGGCACTGCTGCAGTGTGCCAATTGGGCACACCATGAATTCCTTACTCACTTAGGAGTGCCTCCCCCAGGGCACAGGCATCACATATACGTACATATCAGCTTCATATTGGAGACAAGTCCCAAGGAGGGAAGTGAAAGAGAAGCGAGCCTTGACTTCACAGATTAGCTCACAGCTTTCCACAGTCTCTCTTTAAATAGCGATCAGAGCAGCCTGAATGCTCAGGAGGGAAAGATCCCCAGAAAGCTCTGTCTTCCAGAGGAACTTAGCAATCTCCGTAAGCAATGTAAGGATAACTTGGCGATAACAAATGCCAGTCTTGCAACATGTCACACAGTTAAAATGGGCTGAAGCAGCAAAGCACCAGTGCCTCGGAAATGGCTGCACATGCAAACTCATATCCTACGATCCGCTGTGTACAGCTCCCTGCATATAGCCCTGTGCCTCATGCACGTGTGGGTTCCAGGGGACTCGGTTGCTGAACGAGGGTCCCACACCGGCTTTACTCCTCACTAAGGGACTGGCTGGTGCAACTGTGTCTTTCATTTTCCATGGGGAGCAGCCAACACAGCTTGCCCTGTATTTCGTAGGGAAGTTCATGGAAACTAGTTACACTGGGGTATAAGTTTTGCTGTGGGATATAAGAAAAAAATGAAAATCAAGCCAAACTGATTCAAGGCAAACTTGTTATGAAGAAATGTTTCCTCAGAGGACAGCGCTGTCAAGCAGAAGGTCTTTCAGAGAGCAGTAGAAAACTCTTTTGACTAATACAATCTGCCAGAAAGGATGAAATCTTGGAAGGATTTTGAAAATGAGAAGGAAATGTGGGTATTTCCAGTACTGCCGCGGAGATATTGTGTGACCTTGGAACAGTGGTTTAACCCTATTTTGAGCCATAACTTCTCCCTTCTTGCAAAGGCAGAGAGATGACAGGAACACCTGCAGTTCCTCTCACTGTATAAAAGCATCGGTAAGCCGAACACACTGTACGGGTAGGGATTTTACGAAGATGAATTATTTGCTATAAACGTTCTTTTCCACTTTTCTAATTATTCACATACCTACTTAGATTGCTATAAATTTGTTAATGATTATTAAGCAAGAGAGGGATGCAGCCGTACCTCATCCTGCATCCAAACTCTTAGCACAATAAGGATGGAGTCAGCCCTTGTCCCATTGCAAAACCTGCTACTGAGAGAGGGAAGAGGGTCAAGATCTCTCATCCAGCCTCACACAGGAGTAAAACAAGAGTGCAAACTACTCATTTTTTTGCTGCCATGGAGTTATACAGTAGCACTTTCTAGTCCCGTAGTACCTGATGGCCAAAGCCACAAAGAAATGCCAGACTAACCCTACGAACCCTTCCAAATATTGCACTTCACTTTCTTGAGAACAGTCTCAAAAAAACATACAAATTCCTCAAGTAAGTAGAATCCTCAACAGCTAGTAACTCATGTGGTTTCTAACAAAATTAAGGTTTCGGGGTCCTTTTGAGAAGAATTTCAACCAATTTGCTCTTACAGTGATGCAGCTTACCTAGAGGAAAAGATAACATATAAAAACACAGATAAGCTGGTTTCAAATCCCACCATGCTCTGGATCTCCTCTGTGATTTCAGACAAACTGGGTAAGTGTTAGCTATAGTTTCCATTTTCCGCCAGAGGACATTCAATGGTCTGTTATACCAATGACTGAGAAGGGCTTATAAACTACACAGATGAGATCTATAACCATTTGCACTGGTGAGGCAGGACACTTCAATCTGACATGCTTATTTAACAGAGAGCCAGGCAATAGTTGATACCTGAAGAACTGATTCTTGCATGAGGAATTTTGATAAGTATATTCCATTTTCCGTGGCTGAGATTGTCCTTTGGAGAATAATTAAGTATGCAATACATGGTCTAAAACAGCCAGGAAAGAGACTGAAAATACAGAAAATTGAAAGGAAATTATTTCAAACTGGAGTGTTCTGACTCTGGAAACTAAGTTACAAATGCTTTTGAGAACCTGCATTTATTACTTGCAATAAATAACTTTTCTTCCAAACACGCCTTTGTGTGAGAGACAGATTAGCAGTGCAAGTGGAGCACATTTCTGCTGTGCAGAAGTTACTTATTTTAGAATAATGGACGTCACAAATTGGCCCTGCATAGCAACACTCATTGGAAAAAGATCACAGCTCCACTTAACACAAAAGTGCAATCTTGAAGCCCATTGAAACTGAAGTCTCTTCACAGGGCAAACACTGAAGTAGCTCCTCATTTGCGTAAAGCCGGACAATTGCTCCACTTCCATACACAAAAAAAATGCTTGGATATCTGCTATGCTTGGGGAAAGGCTCATTAATCACATTACGGAAAGTGAACATCCCAAGGTTAAATCCTGCTCCTATGGAGTATTTCAGTGCTTTATAAAATCATCTAAATGGGATTTATATCCACAAATCTTCACGGTGCAGTGAAGATTTGGAGCTTACCTTTAAACTCGAAGCACGTCTTTTTCCCTGTTAGAAAAGCACAATTCTGAAAAACAAATTCAGATACATAAGGTTTCATTCCCCACTACATTAAGCCTGTTTTACAGCTGTGTCACTACAGTGAAAATCAATGGAGTGGCACTAGTGAAAAAAAAAAAAGAAAAATAATGATGAGAAAAAATAGCCCAGGATCTTTAAAAGGCAGTTCACACAGCCATTCCCTCAGGTTTTCTTCAAGTCCATTTTGCTAGCTGCTATGTGGCAGGAGGATGTAGGAAAAAAAGGCCATGAGATGGCAAAGACTTCCTCACTTGTTTGCTTGTTTTACAGCATTCCTGTCTTTCTGCCTTTGCATCATAACTCTGCTTTCCTTCAAGGAAAAGAAAACAATGAGACCTAGATTTATCCTCACTAAGCGAGATGCTTTTTCTTACAGTTTCCTTCTGTGAGAAGCAATTACACCTGAATTTATTCTACTTCTTATCGCCTTGGGACGACTGCTGGGAGCACGGGCTGTAAGCCAGCGTAGCTCTAAATGAGACCAAGGGAACGGTGCTGATTTACACCTACAGAGGATCTGTCTCATGAGGTTTGCTACCAGGCACGTTATTTCACTTCTGGACTGGCAGACACTAAGTTTACCCTCAGAAGCTTGCCAAAACTGCTCAAAATGTCACAGACCACTTCAAAGTCACCTTGAAATCGCTTGTGAGCAAAAAGAGGGAAGCTCCTCTGCTTGTCACCAGTCACGTACGTCCCTCCCAGTGCCCACTGCCTCCCAGCCAGCCCACACCAGCTCTCCCCCGTGCTCCTCCAGGATGCCAGGCACAGGGCTGGATCCAGCCTCCCCACCCCGTCCCAGACAGAGCCTGCTGACAAGGCACATGCACTGGGGTTTCTCCTCACTCATCACACCAGAAGCTGCTCTGATGCGGCTAGGGCCCAGGCACAGGCTGACCTTTAAATTTGCTATGGACTCCCCACATGAAATTAGGGAAGATGGTTGAGCCCTCTGTGTCTCAGTTGCCCATCTCCAATGCCGACGTGGTGGCTTGTCCCCTCATCCACCTTCTGTCTGGTGCATAAGCTTTTGGGGACAGAGGAGTTGTTTTATATCTCCCTTCCAGTAGGACCCACCCCATCCCACTTCACTATACGAAACTCCATTCAGAGCTTAAAAAGCAAAGGTGGGTTGCACACCTGTGCCTGCGTTCGCTTTCTCAGAGCTGACACTTTTCCAGTTTGGGTATAATAAGGCCAAGTGGCAGGAGAGCAGGCTGGGTGCTGGGATTCTGCTCAGTATCGACAAGCCGAGTGGCTGGCTGAGGAGGAGTCTGGCACAAAAAAGCTGGCAGCAAGGAATTATCTGACTCAGGGGAGCATCCAAGCAAAAGAAGGTGTGTATGAGCACAAACCTGCATAAAAGAGGGGGACCACATCTGGAGCCACAGCTCTGGAGAACTGAGGAGGGAAAGGAGATAGGACGACTGAGCAAAATTCTGAGGAAGAGTCAAGAGCCACGTAGGCAACACACCAGCTCAGTTTTTCACACCTCTCCAATTTGGCCAAGAAGTATTATTCCTCTTAAGCACTTTATGTCACACAACTGCAGTGTTCTTTTGCCCAGGACAAAGTGCTCTAAACCCAGGTTTGCCACCTCTCAGACATATGGCCTCGCAGCTGGGGTTTTGCCCATGCTGGAGGCAGCCCTGGGGAATCATAGAATCATTTTGGTTGGAAGAGACCCTCAAAATCATTGAGTCCAACAGTTAACCTAACTCTGGCACTAAACCATGTCCCTAAGAACCTCATCTATACATCTTTTAAACACCTTCAGGGATGGTGACTCCACCACTTCCCTGGGCAGCCTGTTCCGATGCCTGACACCCCTTTCCATGAAGAATTTTTTCCTAATATCCAATCTAAACCTCTCCTGGAGCAACTTGTGGCCATTTCCTCTTGTCCTGTCACTTGCTACTTAGGAGAAGAGACCAACCCCCTCCATGCTCCAACCTCCTTTCAGGTAGTTGTAGACAGCGATCAGGTCTCCCCTCAGCCTCCTTTCCCCCAGGCTGAACAGCCCCAGTTCCCTCAGCTGCTCCTCATCAGACTTGTGCTCCAGACCCCTCACCAGCCTTGTTGCCTCCTCTGAACTCTCTCCAGCACCTCGAGGGCCCAAAACTGAATACAGGACTCAAGGCGTAAGGAGGAGGGAGCAGGGGTCCCTGCAAAGCAGGGTGGCTCTCTGACCACATCTCCAATAGGCAGTGCTGCAGCTGCAATGTATACGTGTGACTGGCAGAACTAAATCACCCTTCGTTAGATTAACAACCGATTCAAAGGCCATGCAGCTGTCGTATCATCCATCCCATTCCTGGGGTCAGACTGTTTTAATTTTAGCAGCCCCCACATACCTTCGGGGCTACTTACCAGATTAGAAATGGGGGGTTTCCAAGTGAAAGCTGTGGGTAGCCAGACCCACCCAGTGCTTCTTCGTTCTGAAGATGACGCAGCTAACCAGACATCAGCAACTGGAAGACACAGACAGCTCCATGAAGTGGCTGTGAGTCATCTGCCTGGGGTTTCTGATTTGGTTTCTCTTTGTCTGGAGGTAAAAGTGAAGTGCCACGACTCCCAGTGAAATGACAAAGCATGAAGAGGAACTGCAGGGATTCAGCCAGTCCCAAAGTAATGAACGAGGCAGGGAGGAAATTCTGCCTGGAGGACTCCTCTGTTAATCCACAGCTGGATGAATTACTCCTACTGATAATATGCACACATTGTCCACCGATAACAGAGTGGGCTTGAGATTTTCTGCAATGCCCCACACAGTATGAGATTCAGCACTAGTTTGTGGGGACGTGGGGCCACATAAAGGAATGAGGTGAAGAAGTGACATATCAGGAATAAAAAAAGGCAAAAAGTTAGCTTTGTCAGTGGTGTAGCCAGAAGGAAACACAGCTTACCCATTTCTAATTCAGATACGTCCTTCCTTCACACATGAGGAAGCAGCCAAAGTGAATTTACCGACCTCCTTCCTTACCAGCTCCCGCCAAGCTACACTGTATTATATGAGGTTGAACATCCAGCACTGGCGCTGACCTTTAAAGCACTATACAAGCCTTTGTAACCCCTCTGTAAATAAAAGAGGCTTCTATCCTAGGGACAGACAGCCGGAGGCACCTAGGCTATGTCTGTAACAGTGTTTCAACATGCCCAGGTCTGTCCTTTGGCACTAAGGCCAGCCAGCATGAGATACTCTAATTCCAGACTACTGAACTTTCCTTTCTGCCAAAACAAGGCAGTTTCATCTCAAATGTCTAGTGAGAATGGTCTCCAGGCCCTGCTGGCTTCCAAGCCATGCCTGGCAAACATCTGAAAGACGGCGCAGGTACTTCAGACATCCTAACAACTTAACAGTATAGAAGACTCAGTCTTAAAGTCTGGGAATGTGCCCTGGCACCATTTAATTAAGTGACAGAGAAGTATCCTGAGGTGCTAAAGTACTGCAAATCCAGCAAAAAACAGGGAGAGTTTCAGGCAGGCACTTGCAGCTAGCCCTTCAGTGGTCTGAGCTGAGCACCAGCATCGGAGGCACCAAGAACAAAGCAGCTTTCTAAAGCCTCTTTGTTGTGATTGAATTCACTCAGTAACAGAAGTGTCAATATCGCTGCCCCAGAGCATGTCTTGAATGTCTCTTATCTCCTCCTAGAGAATGACGTGGGACTGAAATATCCTTTCTCTCATCCCCATTGCACCCTAGTTCCCACACAAAGGAAACCTGAGTGCACGAGCTCAGCTAGACCCATGCCACAGCTTGTGGAAAATGTAGATGGAGCTGCAGTGGTCCAGAAGAACTTGGAAACAACCTCTTAAGAGCTCTACCTCTCCTCTGCCTTTTGCCCCAACTTTCTGGACAGTCTTCTTCTGTGGCTAGGTCATGAAATCAACCCTGAGCTTAACTGCACAAATGAAACGACAGCATGCAACTTGCTAATTAACGACAGACATGTCAGTCTGCTTGTATGAGCTGTATACATGCCATGCATTTTTAACATCACTTAGTGAACACTGGTGATGAAATGTGATAAAGAATGCCAAATGTTTAGCACCGATACAATGCCCAGACAGGTGTGAGTGCCTTTAGCAGACAAGGGAGTGGGTGAGCTCCTTTTCTTTGCCATCACAATAACCCAGCAGTCTCACTAGAATCGTATCTGCAAGATCTCAGAACTAAGCAGGATGTCCTGTTCATAAATCAAATCCCAGCAGACCTCTCCCTCAACAGGCTTTTCCCTTCCTGGACTGGACTTTCTGGAAACTTAACATTTAAGACTGGAATCCTGCAAATATTTGTACATGTTTTCCTACCTAGAAGTCCCATTATTGAAGATAAATCTATGCACAAATGTTGACAACACAGGCCCATGCTTTGGAAGAGATTTTGTAATGTTTCTTTTCAACAAGTTACTGATTTCTAAACAAGTATCTGTATTTTTCCACATGACCTCATAACTCTGGGGCAAAAAGAGAACTGTATACACCCACCAAGTGACATTATAATCAGTTGTCTTAGTAGCCTTGCCCTACATCAGATTTGGGATGTGCCCTATGGAGTACCTCAGATATTGCTCAAGTCTGTGGCACTTCCCTCCCTATTATTTAGGCAATAATAGCTGATGGGGAGGGTATTTCCTGAGAGTCATCTGGAGAAAATGAGGTCTCTGCCTTAGGCCCATAACTCAGTAAGGAATGTACCGCTAGGAAGCAAGTCCCACCCTGTTCCCCTACGCTGGGCCCATCACTCTTACAACAAGCCAGCAAGTGGCTGCTTGGTTTGGGGTTTTCAGGTATAAAAAATACATCAGATCTACATTTGTGTTTCCTTCAGTGAGCTATTTCTCAGGTTTCCAGAGTGACTGGTCATTCTGGAGACACAGAAGGCTGCTCTGCTTCCAAAGGGAAATTTTGCCCCAAAGAGTCAATGAATCAGGGGATGTCAGGCTGGAAAGGAAGAGTCATACAATAGACAACACACGCAATATACCATAGACAAGATACACAATCAATACATGATTGCTGTCATGTGTCACGTATTGATTGTTGTGGCCTTCAGAGGACACATAGGAAGGCTTCACAAGCAGCAGGGGGCTGAACTCTGCATTTGAAAAATCTCTGCTTCACGTAGGGACAAATTTACTGACCTAACTACACGCTCAGAGCCACTGTTCCAAGCCATGAGCTGCCATCCACAAGCTGGGTTTGTGGCTATATTGAATTCCCAGAAAGATGCACAGCAATCAGAGCACACAGGGGAATCTGCCACAATTATTTTATACCAGCATTTCTCTGACTGATGTGTTATTTTCTTTTCATAGAACCTTTTCTTGCTTAAAATTGTTACAACTGCGGGAATTATTCTTCTCAGCAGTTATATATATACACATACATATGCATATACATAATAGGTATATATATTTCCTTTTTTCCTAACAGAGAAATAAAAAAATACACATGGATTTTAAAAACCTTGAATTCAAACCTGGAAGAATGCCAGTGGATATGCTGGGGAGAGTTTTGTTAGCTTTATTACTGTAAATTGTGAGAAAATCTTTTTTTCAGATCTGTACGTGTACGACTACAAAGTCCACAGCACAGCTCCAGCAGCCTGCAGAACTCATCGCCACAGGACAGCAACGTGTTCAGAGCCTGGGTAGGATTGATGTGGAGTATTTGGAGCCATGGGATAGTCTCTAAAATTACTTGTTGCTGCTGCAAATTAGCACACTTCTCCTAACTTTACCAGAGAGCTGTTGCCATCAGCTGAGGTTTTAGCTACAAAGCTTCCTGTGGGCATAGTAACACCAGGACTAACAGGCTCTGGTTTCACAATACGAAGCCACCAGTAGCAACACTGGTGCAAGCAACTGACATCGCCCTCCCTTCTTGTCTCCTGTGCCATCCCCTCACGCTACCTGTCTGTGGGGCCAGGTTTTGAACTGGCCGAGGGAATGGATCCAGCAGAAAAGTAATTAAAAAAACCCAAATAAACAAACCAGAACCAAAAGAAATAACCCACCCAGTGGATTTTCCTCCACAAACTTGTCCAGCCTCCTCTTGGATACACGTGAGCTTCCTTAGCATCTACGATACGCCTGTAAGGGAGAGAGCTGCTCCACCACCAGCCCATGGAATGGGACCATCCCACCATGTGATGGAGGAGGGCCCAGGCAGGGAGCGAGCACCTCCCAGCAGGACTCAGCAAGGCCTTGCTGAGGGCAACATAGCACCAACCACGGGTCAGGCTGACACCTCGCAACAGGCACGATGGCTGGGGGTGTTATAGGGCTGGGGAGACGCTGCAGTGTTTCCTCCTGCCAGAGCAGCAGGTAGTGGCCAAGGAACACACAGCAAAGGCCAAGGGGACACTCATGCTTTGCAGTACAGACCAAAGCAAACAATGGGGCTCAGGAAGAAGTGTTACATCCCCCCCAACCCCACCCCCCGCCTCATCCTCCTAAGAAATGTACCTATTGCCCAGATTTTCAGCATTTTCTTTGAGAGCATGTGGTGGCGCCCCCTGCCGAGATGAGATTCTGGCTTACGGGCTGTGATTTTGCACCACACAGCTGCCACCGTCTTTGCGCAGTCACCACCACTGTGGAAATAACCTGCCCGTGGAAAGCACAGTTCTTGCTTTTTCTTTATTGCTGATCGATTGCACAGTTTGGGTGGGTCTGTCTGGATTACTGCTGATGTGAGTTATGGCAGAGTGTCAGGTCATTAAGCATCCAGAAGGTTTCGACATCTTGCACCTGCTACTTGGATGGCAAATCCTGGCATTTCAGATTTCCACCAGACAAGACTTTAATCTCTTTACAGAGGCTGAATTTTCAAAGACACCAAATCTTATAGCATGACAAAACTGATGGCATTTCTATATTCACTGTCGTTTTTCTCTCTCTATTTGAAATGGCATTTACACCCCAGTGTGGCTGAAACTCTGGATGTACAAATCCATTGAAACTGAGTCACTCGGCTTGATAAAAGCTAACAGACGTCATCATAACGGGAGCAAAGCCCTACTTCAAGCCTCTACTGCCATGCTGAGTTACAAGATTAATTAATGAAATGTATAAAACTGTAATGAATGAAGCAACCATTAAACATGTTGCTAATATTTAAAGAAACCTGGCCAAAAAGAAAAAATAGCTAGTGGACTAATGTTTGCATCATAAAATGTAAATTTACAGTGTTAACTTTCTCCAGAATGAACAAGTAAATATTTCAAGCAAGAAAAAAAAAAAAAAAGGCACGTACTTTGAGCAAAAGTTGACATCTCCCTATACTGGGGAAATTCTTGTCATGCTTAACCCAAGTGTGACCCAGCACCTTATAATAATTATCCATTACTGAAGCTTATCTGGCCCTTCTGACAGCCTGGTGTTCCTGTAGCACATAAATAAATGTGTATTGCATCCCATTTATCTTGGACACCAAGCTTATTTAATCCACCTGCCATCTTAGGAGGCTCAGCTGCCTGTATACTCAGCATAAACCCAGAAACCCTTGGGCGCTTTGAATGACTCACTTGGGGCTACAGTCAGTCCTTGGAGAGCTGACAAATCTATGGACTCAGATATCTCAAGCAGGGCAGGGTGATCATTTGCTAAAATTCCACTTCAGGAGCTGAGGGTTTGGTCCCCCATTTCTAGTTTCACCAGTGGGAAAGCTATTGTGACTTTCCTCAATTCTTCAAAAAAATGACCCAGAAAGAAGTCAGAGATTCTTTTAAATCTGTGAGTCTGTGCTGACCCACAAGCAGATGCTCCAGCACTGCTGGAGAGTGTATCCTGTCCTGAGAATGGGGGAGAGGAAGGGTAGATGATGATGGAGGAGGACAAAGCTTCTTATTCAGGGAATCGTAACACAATACCATACCCTGCTTTCATGCATCCAGGGAAAAGCAGAAGAGGTCTTGACTAAGACCACCTTCAAGGACCATTAAGACTGTGCCAGTGCTCCCAGCTGCTTTCACAGTGGTGAGTCCCTGCCTTTTGTTGGAATGGACCAATATGAGCCATAGGAGAAGGTTTTTCTTGCAAAACTATGCTGTGCCCTGACGCTGTGATAACACCACTATTCTGGTCTTCAGAGATCCTCTTCAGGGCAGCTAGAAGACCACCTGAAGGGAAGCCTTTTTCTAAACCAAATTAAAATATATCAATGACCACAAAATACTTGTGGCAAAGAGCCAGGCAGATGCTGATGTTCCAGCAGCGGTTGGGCTGAGTGGCCCCTCTTCATCACACCGCATAGCAAATGCACTCCACAAGGTAGAGCTGATCGGGACACAGGAGGGCAGGGGGCTTACACTCCCCTCACCCACATTCCTCTTGTTTTCCCCATCTAATCCCTAGCAAAGGGAATATCTGTGTGTCTTTCTACTGATTTTCCCGCTGTAATGCCCATTTGTGGCCATGCATTCAGGCTTGCTTCCACAAGCAAAACACTGGCAAACTTGGAAATCGGTTTTAAATGCAGTTATTGACAGAATAGACCTGATTCCAGTGATAAAGGTTTTGTGTGGTTCTGCCTTTTTTGGTTTGGAGAGCATTTACATCAGATTACGTTAGTGGGCCGGTCTCTTTTCTACTGACATGGAGAAGGGATAAGTCTTCCCAGTTACCCCAATTCCTTTTATTTGGAATAGCAGCTAAAAACTATTACGTATCATCAGAGAAAAGAAAAAAACAAAAACAAAACCAAAACACATTGTTTTCAAAACTCAGCAGCAGAACCTCAATTTCTTTGGTCAGGCCTTTAGTCCTGGTCTGCAGTCCAATAATTTAAAGATACTGGTGAATAAATTGAACAGATGTGTGCATGGGGAACAGCAAGGAGATAGGGAACAAAGCACAGAAGATAAACAACCATATTATCCTCTTCTCACTTCCAACAGCCCCACATTTTCAAGCCATAGAATTTAATTTTCATGCTGTCTCTAGACATAAGGATTACTGCTCTTCAGAAGCTACTCTGTGTGTTAAACAAATATGACATTTACAGATTGTTTTCTCTCACTATTTATTTGCTATGTCCTGAGCTAATGACCTTAAAAATTGCTCTCTCTGATGGCATTAGTGCGAGATGATTTCCAAAAAGCATGAAATTGCAATAAACTGTCAAGTTTGCACAGGTGCATTAGAGATTAAGAGATCAGCCACAGAGCCATTAAGATCTATGGCAAAACGCCCGATATGACCAACATCAAACGTTCAGAGTGTTTTAAAAAATGTCGTCATTCATAGAGAGATGCTTTGCCTGGCAATCCCAGGAGCTCAACACAATGCTGGATTTTAACCATACCCTTCTGCAGTACTCCTCCGAGATGGCAGCTGCTGGAATTTCTTATTCCTCTCAAAATAGATGAAGCAAATATTAATTCTGCTGGAGCAAAGATCAGTATAACATCCCCACTGAGATGTTGGTATATACTATGGAAGCCTTCAAATTCTTCCTAACCTGCAGGAAGAGGGTGTCTTACAAGTGCAAGAAACCCATTTGCATTCATTAGACAGGGACATATTTTTATAATACCTGCCATGAAAAACTCTAAGGAGCCAGCTCTTGTGAAAAATCACACCGTCTATCAGAAGGTGGTTTTGAGATCAATCACTCATCAGTCACATGAGTTTCATTCTTACCCTACTACCTTTCTACATGGCCTGGGAAGCTTCTGCTAGCTGGTGTGGCCAAGAGCAAAAGTTATGTCCTGAGCTGCCTGTCTGCACAGAGAAGTTGGGGAAAGAAATCAGTTAGTGTTCAAAATCTTCCACTGCTTTCCCCAATCTTTTCCTAGAAGAACAGACAAGTTTTCTTTTAACTGCCTGGGAAAGAGCTCTAGAGCATCTCAGCCCAAAGAGCCACAAGATGCACTCCAGGCATACACGGGCAAATGCAGAAACTTCAGTACTGCAGGAATCCAGGCAGAAATTTGCTTAGCAATACTCACACATGGGGTTGACTCTGCATAGGTAACGAGTGTTTGTAACGACTTGGGAACGCCTTTCAGTGCTTCTCATATTAAAAAATGACATCATCAGTGCTGAGGTTACACTTCACTTTAGTTCTCTCTTGGCAACTCCCATTTCTGTCCTTTCGCACTGTTACTTTTGCTCCATATCATAAGTCTAACCCCACAAAGGAAAACAGAGAAAGAATCCAACTTTTTTTTCAAACTTTCTGTATTGGTTTTCTCAAGAGAAAACCCGGGATGTTCACAGAAACCCATACCCTCTATCACACTGTTGAGCACATACTTTCAGCTAGTTCTTCAAATATTTTTCTAAGATAGAAAAGTCAAGCAGGAGGTGGGAAATGACTAGATCTGAGGGAACACATGGTTAGCAAGCTGAGTCACCCCTGAATCCAGCCAGCTGCCTGCAGACAGCTCCTCTGCTGCTCAGCTGCAAATTAGTTCTGGCCTTGTGCAGACAATCTGTTAAACAACACATAATAGGTGCTACTTCTGTAAGACTTTATTGTTGCTGATGTTGTCCTTGTCCCTTCCCACCGTGGCACAGGCACCTGAAGCCCTGCAGTTGATACTATTATCTGCACGATACTGAAGGTGTTTTCTGCATGTCTGTTCACACAAGTCCAAATGAGACAAGCATTGGGTGTAGCACTGCTGACAAGAGACAGCTATATCCCAGCCGCCACAGAAGTTTGCAGCCTTTTTCAATACTAAGGCCCATGTGCATTTTCTAGTACTTAATGCCCAGGAGAGGGAAGAGGGCAGAACAGAGGAAGGTGCCTATCTTTGTGGAAAGGAGTGAAAAGGAAAAGAAATGGAAAAAGATTCCCATTGTGAGTCACAGACACCTAGGAGACCTTCTGCCCTGTCCCTGTTGTTGCATCCTTGGCCTTGGCTGCTATTCTGAATTCAAGGACAGTGAGATTTTCAAAGTAAAAAAAACAAAGCATCCCCTGCAGGGCAGAGGAAGGGAAGGAACCACAGCAAGCCCTTGGGAGAGCATCAGGATAAACAGAAAATCACGGTATCTACCTATCTGCCTCCCTTCCTCCCTCTGCAGGTTGTGGCCATGGAGCAGACAGCAGGAGGCAGCTGGGCAGCTCCAGGTGCCCTGGCTTGGGTGCTCAAGACAGGCCAGGTAACTTTACACAGCATTCCGGTCACTGCTGCTGCTGTTTTCCCTTCTCAGTTCTGCTCTCTCCCCTCCAGCAATCCCACACTCATTGCTGATGCAGCTGAGAAGCTGAAATATCAGCCTGCTTGGTTAGGACAGGATTTGCAGCCCCTCAGGGATAGCATCACTGCAGCTACCCTGCTGTCAGCTTATTAGATACACTGTCCAAAGCCACCAGCAGGCTCAGCAGTGTGGGGAGGTTGCTCTAAGACCTTGTGAAATGAAGGAAGGAGTTTCTCTGAGACCTGACAGGGAGATGAGGGCTGCAGGAGCAGCATGAACACATGCTGTGCTTGGCTGAAAGTCTGGGAGATGTGCTGATCCACAGCCAGAATGATGCCAAAGACCCAGCCAACTTCTCCAGGCTCCCTCTAGCAGCAAGAACCAAACACATGGGACATTTTCCAGTTTCCAAGACATACTCCAAGTCTTAGGTTGCCCGCTCCCTGAATGTACCTTTCACTTTGCAAGGAAGTTGAGCTCTTCGAGAACAAACAGATTCAATATTCAAAAAGCATCCTGCCCTGACCCCCCAGGGGAGGGAAGGGAGCCAGGTCTGGCTGTGCTGTGGCACGAACAAGGGCCCACACTGGCCTCCTCAAAGCCTGGCCCACAAACAGCAGCGCACCAGTGCCACAGGCAATGCAGCCACAGATAGTGGTTTCTGCTGCTGGGAGACAAGCTCCCCAGGGAACAGACCTACCTCTTCACTCTGCCCCAAAGGACAAGCTTTTGTTGGCGAGCTGCTTCTTCCCCTACCCCACCACTTTAATTTCCTCTCTCACTTCCTCTGTAAACAGAATCTCCTTCTGTCCACGTCATTGTGCTTAACGGTTGAGTCCTTGGAAGCAACTTTCTTTTTTCTCTTCCTCTTGGTGCCAGAATGCCCTTTGTCCTTTTGTCTTCCCTCGAAGTATCCAGAAAGGATTGCTTCATCATCATTTAGGATCTTAGGATCCTCATTTAGGATCTTAGCAGTCTCCCATCTGAAGGGCAGAGAAGCACAGAGCTGGAGCACTTCTCCCTCCCATAACCTATGGTGGTGAGATCAGGAACACCATTTTTAGCTCTCCCTGCAATATAGGAGCTGCTCCCCTTGGCACCCACATCCTGCTTTCACAGCTTGAGGTCAAGAGAGCTCACACTGCCCAAATTCAGACTGCTGTGTGCATGCTGGGCTGCAGACAGTCAGGAACAGCATGCCCAGAGCCTTATTTTCCGCTGAGTTCTCTGTAACCTGGCAGAAGCATCATCTCCTGGGCTGGGAAGGACTCGCGGGACTTCGCAAAGATGGGTGCTCTTAGCAGCTTGCATGGATCTCACTCATTACCCATGGGTGGACTATCAGGTCGGCAGAGAGGCCACGTCACAGCTACGCAACCAACGGAGCTGGGAGCCAGCTGGAGGCTGGGAGCAGTAGCCTGGGTATCCTCAACACCTCAGGGTCCCTCTTCTTCTCTCCAACCACCCATTCCTTGGACTGCAGTGCTAGCCAAGCAAGATGACAGCCCCCTTGTGTCTGCCAGATGCTTTAGATACTTATCCCGAAGACTTTTGCAACCCAAATAATAGTGGTCAGACTAAGGCAGAAAGGAGGGGAGTTACATTAAAAGAGAACCAAAGCAGAAATCTGATTTGGAGGACTGAACTCTCCAGCATACTCTCTCTGAAATTAGGAATGCTCCAACAGAAGCTCAGTCCCTCAGCAGATTTGTTCCACGTGGCTTACCTGGGCACACAGGAGGTCTGTGACTGCACAGGGAACCAAATCTACATCCTCTGAGTCCCAGATAAGCCCAGCAGCTACACTCTACCTCATCCTGGGGGGCTGTATTTCAGGCCTCAGCAGGAACCATGGAGACAGTATCTCCTGCCACCAGTGGAGCACAAACGGTATGATCTTCTTGTGCCCAAAGAAACAGGTCTAAGAAACTGTAATTTAGTAGCAGCAGAGCACTTCAAGGAAAATGCTCAGTTTGGTGCAGTAATGTTTCATTTTTTGTGGCATTATAGCAGTGCCTTAGAAACATTTTCCAGCCCTTTCCTCTGTGCTCCTCTTGTGACAGCCTTATCAGCAAGAAGGTTGCCAGTGGGCCACTCCCCACTGTGGACAGCCTATAGAGTAGAAATTACCTATCACCACAGAACACTCCATTATAATTAAAAATTAATGGCAAATGCACCATCTCCCTTTCTCCATCCTGAAAAATGTGTGTCATTCCAGGGCCAAAGGTTTGTGGGATACCAAGCACCTTCCATTACAGGCTCAGTATATCGCTCAAAAGCTGCCTCCTCTGTGGCAGCTTCCACATCAGTTTCACTGTGCTCTCATGCTTGTAATCTGCCCTTGAAGCTCCCCCCTCTCCCTAGGCCACTTACAGCCGCGTTATTGTTTTTAGCAGCTCAGCTTTTCAGCTGATCCCCAGAGGCTGTTCATTTTTTTCTGACTGTGTTCCAGGTTACCATTGGCGCTCATGAAACGGCTCCAGCACCTTTTGGTCCCTTGCCATTTACAGCCAAGAAGGTACCTCCTTTCCCTTGGCTTCCTTACCCGAGATCTGTCTGCTGCTAGATTAGCTGCCTGGGCACTGGAGGCACTGGCTGTGTCTGACAAGCAATCTCGGAAGGTTTCCGGGGCAGTATTACACACTGTCAGCATTGTTAAAGCTGAATAGCTCGGCGGCAGCACATCAGGGCTGCACAGGACATCGTTGCTAGAGAGGCTTCCTGAAGGGGCTTCCTTACTGGAACAAGGGTGACTCACTCCTACTCAGCTGCTCTTGTTTCAAAGAGATTGAGCTTCTGCTGCAATGGGGTAGTAATGATGTTCATGAAAATCACTCTGAAGGAATAAACAGTTACTGCAATAAAAAGAAGAGAAAGGATATGTTTGGGAAGAGCAGCAATCACTATCGGTAGTTTCTTCCTGCTGAACAATTTCTGAGTGCATAAAGAGCTCTGCAGCTCTTTCTGTCAGGCACAGGATGAAGCGCACACTGCATTTTCCAAAATGTGGCTGCACCCAGCCAAGCTGTGAAATGCAAGAAACAGTCACAAGAGCACATGAATTTCTGTACGCACATGATGGGCATCTTGCAAGCACTATGGTAAGCCTATACATGCAAAGCAGAGGTAACCACCTGCCCATCTGCCACACTGGTGCTGTGACCATGGGCCCATTATGCACTACAGATCCCCCAGAAGTTCCCTGTTTCCCCTGTAAGCAGCTCTGCCCGCACACCTCCAGTGCCAGTGAGGTCTGCTGGGGTGGGCAGGGACACACGGGGAGGCCAGCACTTGGGGTTAGTGTCTCTCTGCCCTTCAGGTTGGCTACCCTGTCCTTTGCTCCAGGTTTGTTACTCGGAAAAGGCATCCCACATAATGCTAGCACCATTTCCTGGCCTTAGTGATTTCAGCCACCTCCCCAAAGTAAGGCAGCTCAGGAAAGTCATTCAGGATTGCACGTGTCAGTGCAGAAACTTGGTGGCCCTGCTGCTGGGAGAAGAGCCCAGAGCATTGCCCAAACCCTGGACAAAGAATCATATAGTTTGGGTTGGAAGGGACCTTCAGAGGTCATCTAGTCCAACCCACCTGCCATGAGCAGGGACATCTTCAACTAGATCACGTTGCTCAGAGCCCCGTCCAGCCTGGCCTGGAATGTCTCCAGGGATGGGGCATCTACCAGCTCTCTGGGCAACCTGGGCCAGTTTTTCACCATCATCATTGTAAAAAATTTCTTCCTCATGTCTGGCCTGAATCTCCTCTCTTCTAGTTTAAAATTACTACCCCTTGTCCTGTCACAACAGGCCCTTCTATAAAGTCTGTCTCCATTTTTCTTATAGGCCCCTTTTAAGCACTGAAAGGCCACAATAAGGTCTCCCTGGACCCTTCTGTTCTCCAGGCTGAACAGCCCCAGCTCAACCTGTCCTCACAGCAGAGCTGTTCCAGCCCTCTGATCATTTCTGTGGCCTCCTCTGGCCCCTCTCCAACAGGTCCACGTCTTTCCTGTACTGAGGGCTCCAGAGCTGGACGCAGGACTCCAGGTGGGGTCTCACCAGAGCAGAGGGGCAGAGTCACCTCCCTTAGTCTGCTGGCCACACTCCTTTTGATGCAGCCCAGGATACGATTTGCCTTCTGGGCTGCAAAAACACATTGCCGGCTCATGTCCAGTCTTTTGTCCACCAGTACCTCCCCAAGTCCTTCTCTGCAGGGGTGGTCTCAATCCCTTCATCCTCCAGCCTGTATTGATACTGGGGGTTGCCCCAACCCAGGTGCAGGACCCTACACCCATGTCTGCCCAAACCCCGCTCGGCTGCTCTGCCCTGCCCATCGCCTCCTCAGAGACTTCACTCCCTCTCATGGCTGGCACCCAGCCCACTTTCCAGCAGTGGGGTCCAGCCACAGCCCAGTACAGTGTTGGCAGCGCCTGGCTGCTGACTGCAGCTTCCCAGGGCTCTGCTGGGCTGATTAACGCTTGTCTTAACCCTCTTCCATGGCCATTCATGCTGTGGAGGCAAGAGATGCTCAGCTTGAAAAGCTTCAGACAGCTTGCTGGCATGCAAGGTGGTCCTCTGGCCGAAAAACCTCCCTGATGTTTCCTCGCAGTGCCATCAACAGCAGCATGGAGGAACACGGAGGAGCTGCCCTCAGTGCACCAAAGTTGGCTGACATCCACTCAGCCTGGCCCTGGGGTGCCACTGGCCGTGTTTAAAAGCATCTGAGGAGGCAGACAGAGATGGAGCGAGGCCCAGTGGGCCCACGGAACCATGCATGCCAACTCCTTGTTGCCACATCACAGCTCCCTCCCGTCCTGCAGCTCAGATCTGCTGCCCACCAGCAGGCTGGCTCTGTGGAAACCTCTGTTTCGGCAGAAGCTGCCTTCCACCCCACCTCCCAAAATAAAAAAATCAGTCCCTTTCCTATTTACTGCAGTCCTTATGCCAGGCCAGTGAGGCTCCAGCGGCAGCCCCACGGCTGTGCTGGCACGAATGGCATTGCCATTGCGATCTGCCCTAGGGGAACCTGCTTCAGCAGGTGGCTTCGACTAGATGATCTCCAGAGGTCCCTTCCAACCCCACCCAGTCTGTGATTCTGTGATTCTGCCTCATGGCTCCTCTGGAGCCCCAGGCCTCCTGCCCTCAGCCCCCAGTGCTCTGCTCCCTGCTTAGACCAGCCTGAAGACCCATCCCCCATCTTTCTCTTACCATGGTGTCACCTTGCAAATATTCCACTTCTAATCAAATGTTCTAGTGCACATCTAGGAGTACTGACACAGATCCGGACTCCCATCACAGCAACTCAAGAGGACTTCTTACCCTAGCAGGAAGTCCCGATTCTCCTTGGCCTTTGAATGCACACCACCCTCTTCCCCATGACACCCGGAAACCCACAGGCTGATCAAATGGCAGAAGCCCTCCTGAAGACCTATCCTTGTGCTGCACCAAAGGCCCCAACAAGCCCCATGAGAGCTGTAAAAACGCCAGAAACCATAGTATCAAGTCCTCTGGTAAAGCTGTAGCACTTTGGCAAGCAGTGATGGGCTGGTTGCACTGATCAGCTTTTGTACATGCCTTGGCTAAGCCCAAGAGTCCTTGAGATTGACTCTGGACACCACAGATCCTGCTCAGAACGGGGCGCAGACCCAAGAACTGGGCTTCTTTTCCTGCTTGCTCCATTTTACATTTTGTGCCAATACAGGGTGACTACCGCACTTTACTTCACCCCGGCGGTGATCCAGCTACAGAAGAAAGGAGGCATTTCCCTCTCTGCAGAGAGCTTCAAACAGCTCACTTGCTTTCCTAACACCCAGCCCACTCCCCTGCCTCAGTTCAAAGCAAGACCCAGGTGGCACGAAAGCCACTTATACAGCTCCGTTGGACCTAACCTTCCTCATCCACCTGGCAGAACCACCCAGGTCACACAACATCTTGCCCTTCCCCAGCCTTGCCCTCAGTGATTTCCGCCTCTCATCACAGCAGCCCAACGGCAGAGAAAATGAAAAACACGCGCATTCAAAAAGACTGAGCACCTGGCATTCAGAAGTGCTTTAACAGCAGTCACGCCCACAGTAAAAATTATAGTCCTATAAATTACATGCCGAACTATAATTTGGTCAAAGTCTTTTTAAGGCTTCTGAACGAGCAAGTTATAGGTTGTAAAGGTCATCATAAAGCATTGGAGAAGTTAAAATCTGTATGACCTCTAAGAGTTTTCTGATGACTTTTTATCAGCTGTAACTTGTAACTCACAGATACGAGAAGCAACTAGCAGGTGCAAAAGTTCCTGTATACAAATCAGGAAAACTGCCTACAGAACAACACGGACGTGGCCAGATGCAGCTGCAAATTAGATGCTATGAAGGGAAGAGGCAGCCATGCTTTTCATTTCCCTTAACTTGTAGGGCATGCATTGGGCAAGGATAACAGAGGGTCTTTATTCCCCAGTAAAAGTCCTTTCTCCTCACCTACAGCATCCTTGCAGGACTGGAAGCAGCAGAGGAGATGAATCATATAACATTTGCAAGACTCATAAAATCTTATCAATTCTGAAGTCCAATTTGTGCTAATCAGTGCATATCACAAGTGCAAATGTTAACCCAAAGGAACAGCTAAACAACTGGTGCAACCAGTCGAAACTGAATCATCTGGAAGTTCACTCGTGGCCATATGACCAAACAGCCACCCTTTCCCATTGTTCCTCGGACTTACTTCCCACTCTTAAACAATCATAACGGGACAATGTCTTGAACTCCAGTTCACCACCTCTGCAACGAGCTCCTGGGAGCAGGCCAGCGTCAGCATGGAACCAAACACCAGCTTCCCTCAGTTGAACTGGGCAGCTGGTTGCCGTTCTCATCCAAGATCGCGCAGCCCCCTTCAGAGGTGCCAGGCCACTCATGCTGCCATGCCTGTCACTCAGCAGGTCTGCCTTCACACTGCGCTTTACTTTCTGCTGCTGAGGTTTTCCAGCTCCTTTTCAGCCAGCTCATAGTCCAGGCAAAACATGAGCATAAGACACCACACGAAGAACTGGTGGGGCAGTACGTTACACAGCTAAATTAACCTTAAGTTGCAAGAAATGCATTTAGGGGATGCTCATTTATTTTTCCTTTGCATCTAGTTGTTTATCAGCATCAAATATGAAAAGCCAATATTGCCCAGGAGCGTCAGCGAACCGACGTCATTCTAGCAGCTCTGTACGCAGTATACAAAACTGAAAGGAGTAAAGTTCAATTTTAATTGTGCAGCTGATACATGAAGTAAACAGGCCCTTTCTTCTAAGGATTTTTAAAACAGATTTTTCATCTTTTAAGATGGCTTGGCATAAGAGTCAAATTTTGCTTTCAGTTATAAGGTTACAAATCTAGAGTAACTGATAAACTTCTCAAAGCAATACCAAACTCACATTTCTTCTTCACTGAAACTCTGAGATTGTGCTACCGAGGAAATGGCAACAAGAGAGTAACTGCGGACTTTGGACAGGGCTAGTGACACTAGTGTTTTGACTGTGTGAACTGCCTTCACTCCTGCAAGCTAGTATTGTGATTAATCAATTACTACATAGAAGAATCCCGAAGTATTCAGCAGAATATGGAAAGAGCAACACCATAAAGCTGCTGTTTTCCAAAGTATACACTGAACAATTGATTTTAAAAGAGTAAAACTTGCTAATGACTCAGTTTCAGACTGAAGCAAAACTTCACAGCAAAGTAAACCCACAGATTTATAATGCACATGTTAACCAGTCTTCAACTGCATCAGCACCATATAGTGTCATATTGTGTTGTGTATCACCCTTGCTCAACTTCATAAATAAAGTTCGGACATGCTCTACACCTTTCGAGCATCCCCTGTTTGGAGACTTTCTTTTATTCATAAACTGTTGAAAAAAAAATGGGTTTCAAGAAAGAGGGAGACTCAAAGAACTCCACAGTTGCCTAATTTCCGGCACTAGCCACAAGAAGACAAACTAAGACTTTAAACGCTCTTCCCCTCCAAAGAGGGATTTCTCAAGCTTATCAACAAACGAGGTTCTAAAACGCTGTCTGCGAACAGCAGGGTAACCTGAAAACTTGCTGTGTATCTATTATTGCAAAATAGACACCAAAGTGTCGGATCCGTCTCACCTAATTTAAGGCATCTAAAATAAACAGTTGGCACTTGTCTCAGCAAGTCACTGGAGCTTCCTCTACAGCCACTGGCATCAGACTCCCACCAATTTTAGCACGGAAAAAGAAACAATAAGGAATTGATGGTGCTGAGTGGAGAGTATACATCATCAGTTTATGATAGGTGCCAAGGTCTGGGAGAATCCCACCATGCTATGTTCAGCAGCAGGCATGGGCTATAGCAGACACCTGTATGGGAAGCTGCAGGCTTCACCCCCACAGCAAAATGGTTCAATTAATTGCAACACAGCCCTAGACCTGTAGAGGAGCAGGAGGAGATGACTGGTCCCTGGCTCCATCAAATGTGGGATTGGGGAATAAAGGAACCTGAAGAACAGCAAAAAGATATAACAGCTCATAATGCAACCTGCAACTAGTAATGTTCAACTTATTTTACTAACATTTAAGTATGAGAAACCTTAATGAAATTTCAAACACTCTGAAATGCTAAGGGGTCAGGCTTATCCCTGGCTTCTATCCACTTGCCCTACTTCAACATACTTTGATTCCAGTAACCGTTCCTTTTTTTTTTTTTTTCCCCAAACCAAAAAGTATTAGGAATTTTCTTCCCTATGATAACAAGTTCCCTTAACTGTTGTCTTTTTCTTTTCCATGAACCCAAATAAAGAATTGAAACTCTAGCATCAATTGCAGACACCTATTCAAAGTAAATTTAGGGAAAACATAAAAGACTTTCCTAGAGGCCACAGTCACAGGTTCTTCCTGATGATTCTGAGATTTTTGCTCTCTGGTATTTTTTGAAGATACATTGTGTTTCATGACTTTTTCTTATTTATCAGTCCTGCATAACAAAACACTTAGTACAGAAAAAAGACTTTCTCAGGGTTGGTGGACCATTGATGGCTTGATCCTGAAAACAGTCCTGGTGAGCTACCCCTGAAAATAAAGTCATCTGAGAGACATTCAAAGACTTACCATCAGATCTGAGCAGCTTGCTGGGGAAAAACTGTACTGTCTCAGATCACCTACTTTAGCACAGCTTTTAAGTGCTGACCATGCCAGTGGACGCACAATTAAAATGAACAGTCCTGAGTGTTTTGTTTCCTGATTTCATATGGAAATGAGGTGCAATTGCATTGTCAGTCCCCCTCATAACATTGAATCTGTCAGTCAGCTCCCAGCAAACTTGACAGTGGGAGAAGACTTCTCAAAGATAACCAAGCTCCCTCAAGCTCCATGAACAGCTAGGGTAACAGCAGAAAAGACCTAAATTAAAACCTTCACGATGGCAAAGCTAGCAGAGTGGCGTACATCCCGCTTGGCAGCAGCTAACCAGCCCGCAGAATCGTTCTGGGTGGAAAAGACCTTTAAGATCACTGTCCCTAAGAACCTCATCTAAACGCCTTTTAAACCCCTCCAGGGATAGTGACTCCACCACTTCCCTGGGCAGCCTGTTCCAATGCCTGACAAGCCCAACCATCAACCTTACACTGCCAAGTCCACCTCAGCACTGCACTTCAGCAGAGTATCCACAGCCGAAGCACAGTTATGGTGTGCTTGCACGTTCCTGTGTGATCTCTTAAGTGGCTGTGAAGACACGGCAGGGTCGGTTGCACATGTCACACCGCAGATTACTAACCTGGCCACGAGCATCTGTGTCACCCTGAGGTCACACACTCCAAGCTGCCCGTCGGGTGGACTTGGCTTCAGGGGGAAGCGCTGGGAAGGATAGAGAAATTTTCAAGAAATATCTCAAACCTACAGAAAATAAGGCTTCACCAGCTCTTCTACTCACAGAACTACCTTTTTTCTTTTTCTGTTACTTACTGGCTTCCAAAAGTTTGATGAAAGACCTTCATGAGCAGATGCCCATCAAATGGAAAGTGGATGCCCTATAGCATTTCTTAAAACTGAACACTTTCATGAGTTGACATTCCAGGAAATTACCGATTATCATTTTGATCCCTTTAGGATTAAACTCTAGGAGGTTTAACTAGGAAAGCAAGATAAGAAAACAAATCCAAAGAAAGCATGCTTTAAAGAAGATTTAAAGCCTTCCAAATCAGCACTTGGTAAGTTCAATGTAGTGTTGAATCAGACACAGAAGAACCCCACGCAACCCCCTCATGTATGTGAGACGTTTATCTTAATCTTCATTTTAGACAGTCCCAAATCAGGCTGCTACAGTTTGTAGCATTTGAGCCAATTATTTCAAGTAATTTTAAGCCGATTTATTACATTTCTAACTCTGAACATTCATCATTCTGCAGGCAGCCTAACGGGAGATGACCTATACCTTATCTTAGACTTTTCGCAACAGTCTCCCTCTAAAACTGTCTGCAAATCAAATCCTATGGAGTTTACTTCATGTTTTCTACACATTTGAAGTCCACATTGCATTTTGTTGATACATTGGGTTCACAGCTGAGGTACCACAACTTTAGTATGGAGGAAATGCTACCACAGCATTGCATTTCTCATTTGCTATTCCCCTGAACAGCATCACCTAACCACCGTGTTTCTGCCGTCACAGAAATGGATGCTACTTCTTTCTAAAAACAATGTGTAAGTTATACCAATACAAAGCAAACAAATGTTTGTATTTACCACTGAGGTAAGCAAGCTGTACAGAGGAGCTCTGACAAACACCAGAGCTGTGAGGGAATGCAATGCTGCTCACGACAGAAGCAGCAGTTCATTTTAGCCTCTTCAGCGCACAACCAGGTAACACGGGCAACAGTCATTCATCTCTTTTTTTCAGGGCTTTTGAAAACACAATGGCTCAGTTGCTAGTACGGCTGGCAGCCACAGACTGGGTCGTCTTGCAGTTCGAGTGAATCTGAATGCGAATTTAGAAAGCAGAATCCATTACATGCTACAGAATTCAAGTTTTCTTTTATTAGAATAGAGGAAGAGAGGTGAGAAATAACAACAATAAAACTGGAACTTGGGATGCATTCTAACATGGAAGAGTTATGAAAAGCAACAAAGTTTTCCTCATAGTACAGTAACTCTTCAGGATGGACCAAAAGGATTATGTATGACTGCAATAAACTATATATTATCAATGACTGACATTGCTACTTTACTCCATATGGATAAACAGACAACATAACCTGGATCGTTTTTGAAACCCATTATCAACAAAATCCTACTCAAAGAAATCAAGTCTGTCCCATCTCTACCAGATCACCTAAGATTATATTTGAGCAGCTAAAACCCAACATGTTTTCCAAAGTATTATTTCAGTTGGGTTACCTAATTTCCAAAAAGGATTTTGTCAGAGCAACTTAGGCAGAGGTTTTTTCAGTCAAGCCCATCTCCAACAACTCTTTCAGCATAAAAATATAGGAAAGACGTAAGCAGCTGGTGTCACAGAGCTCTTCTATGCTTCATACTCAAGTATTTTAAGATCTTCAAGTAGTTCTTTCGCAAGTGCTTGCAGATCTGCATTGCGGCTCTTTGACAGCGCAATGATACGCTGAAATGGCAAAGTGTCACGCATCTCGGAGGCTGACTTGGCTAATACTTCTGGCTCCAGAACCACAGACTGGAGGAGCCGCAGAGCATGAAGACAAACTTCTGTATCTGGGTCTAAAGGTGGGAGAGGAAAAAAATCCAGTGTTTACTAGAAGCGAGTCCAAAAAAGTAGAATTAAAGCTCTATAGTGCCGTTCCTTGGGACCCACAAGGCAGATGGGGAATAACTCCAGTTTCAATAATTCACAGCTGCCATTTGGTGCTGGCTGGCTCTAGAAGGAACCTGAAAACAACATCTTTGTCCTCCTCAGCAGCTTGTGCTCAGCAGTGTTGGGGAGGGAGGGATAACCAGGAACCTTTCTCTTGTTTTTCAAAATGTTGAAAATGCTATAAACGAGGGAATTTATCAACATGCATTTATCCAATCACTAGCCAAGATGTACTGTTGGACGCAAACCAATTTAAGAGCAGAACAAGCTACATGCCATGACAAACAGACCAACTAATCAAATCTGCAGTAAATCACCAGGCTTTTCGCTGATTTCTTTTTATACAAGCCTTCAGATTTCTTCAAAGCTCAATAAAATATTAACCTTTATAAAACTTTCTGGTAACCATGTGTCAACCTTCCAAGCGTTTAACTCAATCTACACAAAATTGAAATGGGTACTGAAGCTAAGCACTGCTGCTCAGGAATGCATCAGAGAAATGTAGCAAAGACCTTTCACTGACTTAAGCTACGAAGACATAGAATAACTGTACTGTTAAGAACACAGGATGCATTTTTAATTACTGACACATTAGGAGCATTGTATTTTAATCATTTACAACAGTCCATTTACATGTAGTTGTTTATAGCTTTATCAAAAGCATCCGGTAGAATGCTTTTTGCACTTCTCTGTTCTGCATTCTCCAAATGAAAATGTATAATATATTTTAATGGCTGAAGTAGTTATTTGTTCCACGTGCCATGTATTTGTTATGTACTTGTCAGCAGCATACCCAGTCTCCAGCAAGCTTTTGATAAAGTGTTGTGCAGAAGTGTTCAGAATAATTAATTCAGATCACTTTGCACACCACAGAGACCAAAATCTCCCTGAAGGAGCATAAATGCAGTGCAGCGATAAACCACACTGTACTGAGTTTGAAGGAAGTGTTTGGTGGGCTGAGGCAAGTCATTTCCGTTCCTGGCTTATTTAATACCTAACACTGGTGACCTGAAAAAGGACTAAGGAGAATTATTTGTTAAAGCATAAGGGGAAATGCTGAAAGCACCCAGGGGAGAAAACAGAATGAGATGGACAGTGAAGATGACTATGGCTTTAAGCATGAAACTGATTGTCAAGACGGGAATTTTTAAGCAATTCCCACTAGCACATGGCTGAAGTATAATATTAAAGATTGTGACATCTGATCTATACTCACAAGTCAGGCACTATCTCCCTCTTCCCCCATTTTCCATCATAAATGAGATACATAGGTCTTTTCTACCATACCTTCTTCCCTATTTACAGCGTAAACCTCTTAAGAAAGAAATTCTGCTTTCTCCTGGGAATCCAGCAGAGTGGGGTATAATCTGAAGACACAGGAATTGTCCAAAACCAAAGAATACCACACATTTTCTGATTTTCTGTGCAACAAGAATCTTAGCTGTTGAGCATGCTGGACAGCTTCAAAGTAGCATTTAAAAAAACCCTAGTGACTAGTGCTGCACACCCCACGGAAGTGGCCATACCCATCGCACAGCCACTCCTATTGCTGCCACCTGGGCTGAAGGCTCTGAGGAGTCTCCATCATCATCTCCAGCAGTACCCACAGGTGCCATTTTGAGTGATGAGCAGTTGTAATTCATGGAGAAATGCACTGCAGCTCAGCCTCACATACAGCAAGACTTTATGTCCCGTTTCTTGGACATCAATACGTCAGTGAAACCTTTTGAAAAAAAGTTGGGTGCAAGTTTTGGTTTCAAGATTTATTCTGACCTACTCAAAATATGACTAATAGCCTTGAATTCATCCTCCCGTTCCTTCCATTTTTGTCTTCAAGCCTGCCAGAGACTTTTTTAATTCCTATTTTTTTTTGCCAGGTGTAACATTCAAATTCTGCACATATCACCTGCCCCCTTTATCTGTACTTGCTATTATTCTACATTAATTCACCAGAAGCAGCAGCAACAAACCACAGCCCAAATAGGTAAGAAGAAAGAAGCTTTTGGGAGTGAAATCTATGTAGTTCATTACAATCTTCTTCCGTGTGAGATTATTCCTCCATGAAATAAAGCCATTAATACTTTTAATGGCTTGCAGTACTACTGAGAAGCTTCATATATGTAAGATGTTCTAAATCCCTGGATAAAAAGTGCTTTGTTATTAATACTGTTACAGGCACCTATGTTACTATTATCTGCAAGCATTTAAAGGCTGTAGAAAGTGAGGAATTGATCAGGGAAAAAGTGTTAGCAGGGGAGCTAACAAAATTAGGATCTGTAGGAGATCAGGAAATGATTTCCAGCTTGACGAGCAAGAACATTTTCCAGTAAGAGCAAAGAGGTTCTAGGAAGAATCTCCAGCAGCAGCCAGGGAAGCTCAGCAGCTTGAGTCACTCAGATGAAGAACAGATTAGGCACTCGGGCACACAGCGAAGGAAGGAAATGATCCTGCACCAGAAGACGACTTAATACGCATTTAGCCTCTGATTGCCATCGTTTTGCATGTATTTTGAGATGCTTCGAGTTAAATAAATACATTATGCCTTAAAATATACTCCCTTAGGATTACATGCGGTTTTGAGAATACTACTTATTATGGATAATCATGTTTTCTAAGAGGATTTTAAAAAAATACCCTAGATGTCTTTCTCTTGTCTCTCCAATATCATTAGGGATTTTGTTTCTAAAAACCCTGTCCAAAGAATACTCAGAAGAAATGTAAGGAATCTTCATTATTCAGCATTATATTTATTTCAATAGCTTCCAGATTTAGTAATTTCTACGCTAGCTGAGTAACATCTTGTTTGTACAAGATCAAAAAAAATCCATTAGCTGTAATCAAATCACTGCATCACATCCTCCCAACAACTAGCACACACATCTCTTAACTAAAATTCCAAAACTACAATCGATTTCTGGGCAACAGGGGAAGAAATCAAGCTGCTTGCCTCAGCCAGGGATCACAAGTGCAGCGTAAGCCTACCATCATCATAAAATGCTGATGCAATTTTAACAAGGTGTTGAAACTGCTGGAGTTTGCTGACGTTCTGCTAGCTGCCAGCACTACCGTTTGATGTCACTGGCTTCCAGTCACCGACAAAAGCAACCGATAACGTGGACAGATCTTAGTCACATCTGTCATTAGCGCCGTGCTCTCAGATGAACTGTTCCCTACAGCAGGGTTTAAAGTAATTGCGTTACATCAATGCTAAACAGCTTATCTACAATTGGGTCTGAGTTGAGTGAACTCAATTTACACGTGCCCACACCATTATCTGGCCACCTGAACGCAAGACTTATTACCAGCAAGCTGTTTACAGCTATGCCTGTGCACAAAATCAGTATTTCAAAAGCTTCCCACTACTGTCGTAAATGTCATTCGATTCAATTACCGTCTGACTACAGCGTGAAGGGGCGTCCTGTCGCTCCTCCTATCTTTTTTATGAACCTGTCAGACTATCTACATTCACAGCATGTCTGACAGAGAGAGCCAGGGCCACAGCTTGCCCCATGTAAAATCTCTTTGCATTGCCACTGCTGGCAGAGCTGAGTCAGTATCTGCGGCAGCAGAGAGTTCTCCGGACGTTTTTGTAATGCTGGTAGGTCTGAGGAGACAAGAAGTGTTGCAATAAAGGTGCTACGTGGGGAAGGAGCAGGGAGAACGCTGTGGCAGAAAAAAAGGCTGAGCTTTGCTGCTGCAGTTCCTGCAAACACAAATGCGCTTTCTCTCTGCAACGTATTTGCCCCAGCTCCTGTGTAACAGCTGGGTTTGCTTCAGTCTCCTCCCTGCCCAAGGTGGCTGCTCTCACATGGAGTTCAGCTAACCTGAACTCCTCGCTCTCCCACAGACACACGCCTGTCACACTTGTACCTGGGAAATCCTTGAGAGTGACTCCCAGGGCCCAGATCAAAGCAGCAATTCAGTCCCAATTTGCCTGACTGCCACTTAGGGGCTGCGAGTGACAAGGAGCTTGCACAGACACGGCTCTGCAGCTGGCAGATCTGTGGGTGAGCTGACAGATACATTGTCCAGCTCCCACCAATCCTAGCTTTGGCTTCCCAGGGTTCCCACAGGAGCGACTGGACAAGGCGAACAACCTAAGAACAAACCAACGCTTTACAGTGACAGATGCATTTACCAACACTGAGGTTTCTTGCGTATATTCACAAAAGGAGAAATACCGTGCCCAGCCCAGCTCCATCTGGGCAAGAATCATTTGCAGCAGCTGCCTGGAGTATGGAAAAGGGCAAGTGTTCAGTGATTCCTCCCTCGGCCACGTCCAGCCTCTCAGCTCACTGGGGTTCGGGGACTCTCTTCACCAGAGCTCACAGCTTAGCATTTAAGAAAATGGATGTGGTCTTAAAGGGCAAGAAGGGCAATCCTCTTTTTAAGACTCGTTTCATAGTCTGAAGAGTAAAACTGTTGCGCACTTGAAAGACCAGTAACTGAGGTTTTGATTTACAAACAAAAATTTGCTTTAATACAGACATCGGTTTATAAATAGGGGGGTTCTGTATGCCCAGCTGTTATTTAAAACATACTGCCATGCAAATAACCTGAATTTTCTCACAGCCATAACCAATTCAAACAGAAAAGCAAGGCATTAGAAATCTTCAGGGTTAGTCATGAAAAGCAAATATTGAAGGCTGCAGGCAGCATTAGCAAAATGAGAACGTGCTTCATACAAGCATTTATAACAGAGCCCGTCATTTGCAAAGAATTTGGATAAACAAGGCTAGATTTCCGTGTGGAACTGTAGTGGAGGAAACTGAAGGGCAAGAACTAAAATTAGTCATACTTTTCTTGTTGTCTTTTGTTTAATGAAGTACCTGGAGCAATTTCCCAGCTATGGATGAGAAATGTCACTGACACAGTCTCTCTGAATTCCACACTTTCTCATATATCCAAGGAGAGCAATTTTTTAAACTGCATTCAAAGAAAAGAAAAGTGGGGAAAACCAAAATAAAGATACAGGATAGTAAAAAACCAAAACAACAAACAAACCACAGAGCGTAAACTCACTTTCTCCAGCACCCTTTTGTTGGTAGATGCTCTGTATGATCAAAAATGAAAAACTTAGATCTAGTCTTTATTATTAATCGCTGAGCTGACTGCGTCTTCTTATTCTTCAAAAGATCCTTGGCAGAGAAAATTCCCAGTCTATCTCTTCGGGAATTACAGAAGGAAAGTCTTATTGCATCTATAGATATAAAACACTAGAAAAAAATACTGAGATATGTCAAGTGGATTTTCACCCAGAATTATATAACTTCTTTTTCTATTGCTGGGGACAGGGCTTCTTTAAATCTGAAAGTTATGCAAAACCCTTAGCCAAGAGATCAACACAGGGACAGCAGCTGATGGGAGAAAACTAAAGCTGCCTGAATTCTCCAAGACAGGAACAGCTGCTCTGCAAACAAACGGTGCACCACAAGAAGAGAACTCCACTGATCCCACAAGCTGCTCCATGGACAGAAATCTGAGTCAACGTTCACGTGTTTTATGCTGGCACCAGGCTGGGAAGGTATAGGCAGGCATAGCTGATACCTACGCAAGAGTACAGCAGCTACGTAAGCTATCTAAAGATTATGCTCTTCAGTGATCAGTGTTGCTTATTAAAGTGTGTCCATCTTTTAGGCAGTGTTTACAAAGGTAGAAAGAGACAGTCCACCTCATAGAGTGCTAAAACTAAAGAGATCTGCATTACCTTCAAAAAGTGTGTCAAACATTTGTTTTTCTCCTATTATCAGAACAGCCTCCAGCCAAAAGAGCTATTAAGAATTCTTGTAAGGGAGTGTGAAGTTATACAAGCTCATTCAATTCTTCCAAAGACAGTAGGACAGATGAACCCACTTTGCTGTTAACATTCTTACTCCACTAGAAATCTTTATTAGATTTTTTTTTCTTCCTTTCTCTTCCAATATGTGTTTTCAATGTCAAGGCATATTTCCATCTCTTCAAAAAGCCTGCTACACAACCTGAACCAAATCCCTCTTTGCCTCAGACACAACAAAGCAGAATAAAGAAAATCAAGTTAATGGTTTGCTCTCTTCCCTTAATGGGAAAGACATTCTTCTTCAGGGAATGAGAAAATCGGGCACAGACTGAGAATTCAGAGAAGGAATTTGAGGTATTTATCAGCTGCGTACAAGCCAGAGGGAGAAAAATGGCCTTGATATGTAGGCTTAGGTCACAGACACTTGCAAATTGACAATGGAAAAGCAAATTGGATGGTTCTCTGAAAATGAAAAAAAAAAGTCAGAGGATGATTTCTGGGGCCTCTCTTAGTGGGAATGCTGATAAAAGCTTACGGAATTGTGGAAAGCTGAATCATCTCATAAGCCTTAATCAAAACACTCTTTGAAGAAGCTTCCTGCAGGAAGGCGGCATATACAGGATACCCTGCCAGCAGAGCACAGGGCTCTCTTCTCTTGCACAGAAAACACTGTTAAGCTGAATCACGGCTGGCAGAAGCTGAAGATGCTGGGCACAGAAACAGGATAGGAGCAAGAGTGAGAGGAACTGACTGAATTTTGCAAGTTGGAACATTTAGAAATAGATTAAATGTAGAGAAAACCAGAGAGATGTCGTACAAAACAATGGGAACAAGATCAGGTCTTGGATCTGACCTTTCATCTGACATACAAACTAGTCAGCCCTCTCCCTCAACAGTGAGCAGACTTCCTCCAAAGTCAGAAATCTGAACCTGCAGATGTGGTTTATCTGAAAATCTTCCTCCTTAGCTGTAACTGGAGATCTTTTATTATCAAAAAGTGAAGGAATTAGCCATGCCTGTCCTTCCTTCTACAAGCCAGCCATACACAAATTAACACTTTTAAAATGCATAGTAGTCTTTCCATTTCTTACTTCCATTAGCAGCTGCAAATTAATAATAACTGTGCCACATTTCATCCTCTTACGTGAGCTAGGAGCCTTCTTCAAACAACAAACTGCATCAAACAACAAGCTTCTTTGTTTTATCGCAACATTTAGAAGGCCACATTTGGGAATTTTTGAGCTTTTTTTTTTTTCCTAGAACAACAGCTTATGTATATATTAGCCAAACATAAAGCAGAAGGAAAATCTGGACTGACTAAGCACAGGAAAACAAAGGACCACGTACTCAGAGTTCTGCAAGAATACAATTCTCAGACTATATAAAAAACCCTATAAAATTGCTTTTTTTCCAGTTTTACAAGGATTACTTAATTTTCTGAGATCTCAGAAAAGAGAGCCTATGACATTGCAAAACAGCAAATTATTTGGTGAAAAGCACGAGTACCTACACTTCCTGTAAAACAGTAGAGGGAACTGTGAACAGTACAAGTAGCTTCCAGTTTACCAGCTCAAATCAAAGCTTTTCCAAAACTTCCATATCAAATTAATTCCTTGAAAAAGCAGAGGCAACCTCTCTCACTTCAGCTGCTGTTAGTATTTACTGGTTGTATTTCAGTAGGGTTTTGCATAGCAGCAGAGAGCCATGATGACTAACCTCTCCAGCCCTATAAACTGCACACCAACATCTCCTCACAGATGAGCCACAAAAACTTGAGAAAGCCAAGACAGAGCAACTCTAGGAGCAGTTCAAAGGCAGGAGAGTGTCATGGCTCTGTCCTTACCACTGTCCTCAGCGTCCCTTACGAGCTGTGCACACAGCTGCCAGCCAAGTCCAACACACACTGGCAACGTCAATCTCTGCTGGCTCCTACGCAGGGATTTGAAGCCTCTGAAAGAGCAGAGCCTTGATGTCACTCATGTACCTGACAGTGGCAACAGAAACCCTTGACGTCCTTGAAGTCCTGCACCCGCCAAAGGCAAAGCTGGGAATAGTACTCAAGCCTTGCAAGCCCAAATCCTATTAGAGCACAAGGCCTCTCTTCAGCTGCAGAAGGGGTCACTTTTGTCACCAGTGAGTGTAGTAACAGAGGTTGGTTTATTTCCCCAAAAGGTGTTAGAACACAGTTACATTTTCTTTTGTTAAATGGTAGCAACCTGATACGTAGTGTGCCCTCGGGGTTTATTTTCAAGTCGGTATGTGAAAATACAAGTGTCTTTTTAAAATCCACTTTACCAAATTTCTCCATTCCTTATTTTTAATTCTACCATCCCTAAATTTTATAGTCATGGAATATTGCATACAGTATCAAAATTGTTGTGAGAAATGCACATCATCTCCCCCTAGCTATTTGCCCTTTTTGTTCACTTTTAATCTGACAAAAGCTATACATAACCAGGTTACAGATATACATTTCTGTTCTGTTAATTGTAACACCTATTGCCAATCTACAAACCCCAAGTCACAATTTACAAGGTTCTTAGAGCAACTTACCATTCAATAGCCACCAAAGCAAAGGAATAAAACCTGGACTTTCACTGATGTACTTTAAGCCTTTCAAGTTGATACTCACGTTGTACAGTGACATTAGCATTAGCCTAGAATTGAAAGAAAAAAAGATGTGATGCCTTTGATTTCTTTGCATGTTTTGGCATCTTTCGCTATTTATGCCAAGCATGTACTGATGCAGAAGCCTATTCTAATAATTTATATTTTGATAAAAGAGAAAAGTCTCAAATTATATATAAGCAACATTGCGCAAAACCTTGCCTTGACTGTTCAATCATGTATTTCAAACACACGGAAAAACATCCCACGCGGAAGTGAGAAAGTTTCGTCAAACTCCACGAGATCTATTAGGTGAAATGTGCAGAACTAGGACTTGGCTTTCGTCGTGACAATCCCCACTGGGCAGATGACCATCTCATATCAGCTGTTTGCCCTGGCAAATAAAAGGCCCAGTAGGAAACACAGAAAGCAAGTCTATATACAGAGTACTAGAAACAACGTCAAAGGAAGCCTCTACAACACCTGCCTTCCTGTGCACTGACCCTCCACTCAGCTGAAACATAGGCATGTTGCTTATGCCATCCTCTCTCAAGCATCAAGAGGGACCAGAGGAGGGTCACAAAACTGATCAGAGGGCTGAAACACCTCTCCTGTGAGGAAAGGCTGAGAGAGTTGGGGTTGTTCAGCCTGGAGAACAGAAGGCTCCAGGGAAACCTTATTGGGGCCTTTCAGTACTTAAAAGGGGCCTATGACACGGACGAGGACAGACTTTATAGCAGGGCCTGTTGCAACAGGACAAGAGTAATGGTTCTAAACTAGAAGAGAGGAAATTCAGGCCAGACATGAGGAAGAAATTTTTTACAATGATGATGGTGAAAAACTGGCCCAGGTTGCCCAGAGAGCTGGTAGATGCCCCATCCCTGGAGACATTCCAGGCCAGGCTGGACGGGGCTCTGAGCAACCTGATCTAGTTGAAGATGTCCCTGCTCATGGCAGGGGGTTGGACTAGATGACCTCTGAAGGTCCCTTCCAACCCAAACTATTCTGTGATTCTACGGTCCTCCTCCTCCTCCTGCAAACACGAACAGATGCAGTATTTAGCCAGCACACAGCAAACACCAATGCAGATTCTCTCAGCTGGCAGGGGAAGTTACTACGCCTACAGAAGCACTTGGAAGAAGTGGATGGGCCTGAAGGAGGGAAAAGGAAGACATTAGTAGTCCCAGGTCAGCTTAGCACACTCCCTCCTAAGGTAGACTCATCCCTTCCACTGTGGGTGCAAGGCAGAGAAGCAGCTCGCTCTGCCTCCCCTCCAGCCCCTTGCAGTCAGGCAGGGCCACACCATCTGGGCCACTGAGTGAGACTCTGCTGTGACAAAAACAACTGCTTGTCTTTTATTATGTCATCATGGACCTCCCTATTTACTTTGCCTTCAGGAATCCAGACTATGTTCAATGTACATGCGGATTTTTTTTTTAAGTCAATAACAATGGAATTCAATTTGGCTGTAAACTGTGCTCTTGTCTTAGCATGGACCAAACCCAGGATAACACAGGCCAAATGGTACTTTCACCTGCACCCCTTCAAAACTGTTTCCAAATAACATCCCTCCCCCCACCTTTTTTTTTAGAAGGTAATTTGTTTTGCTCTTTTATTATGGCCATTGATGTTGAAGGACAGAACCCATAACCTGACTTCTAGGTAACAGAGAAGGTCTGTGGCCTGGCAACTAGAAAATATTTCCTTAATTGAGCAATTTAAAAAAACCTAAAATGACATCTCTGACAAACCAAAACTGTTGCTTGCACATCAATGTGTAAACAACAAAAAAATACACATAGTAAGTATATGTTAATTTCAGCCACATTTTCAACAGCTTCCGAACCCAGGATTTCCTAATTTATCAGCCTCTCAAAACAGGAAGTTCATTAGTCATTTTGAGGCTGCATAAATCACAGATTTTAAATTAAACCGAAGTCTCAACTTCTCCACAGAGAGAAAACCAGGTAGGCTGGAGAAGGCTCTGCATTTTAAAAGGACCACTCGAGCCTGCTGATCCCACTGGCTTCTCCCACAGTGGCTCATGCTGAAGTCACTGCAAACATGAAAAGTTTCAGTACGATCAGTAACTTGCAAAATCTGAAGGGGGTTTGGCTACTGATACCCCCTCAGCCTTAGCTATGACAGAGCTGAGGTAATTCTGTAAGGTACAGGAAACTGCATGCAGAAATGGCAGCTCTGCCTCTTTGGGCTCCAAAAAAGAGCCATACTCTGGAGTCAAAAGTTTTCTTACAAATTCTTTCACCCTTCTAGTGCTGTTCTCCTGTCCTGCCTTTTATGCAGATCATCTCTACAGCTGTGGAGTAGTTGAAGGGAGAGGGCATTAGTGACACTTTATGCTATGCTATGATGGATGCTCTTTCGTTTTTATTTTATTTCTTTTCAAAGATGATAACACCCAAGTCAATTTTCTGGACAATGGAAAAGGAAGATGAATGAGCAGGGCTCCTACAACATTTATGGAACATGTCATCATACCCACTCACAGCTGGGTGCTGGGTTACATACAAAACAATTGCAGAGAAACAGGAATGGGATGGAATGTTCTCCTCTGTTCTGGGGCCAGCTGGGCAGCTGCTATCTCCCATGACTGTGATAAACTTGCATGTCACTGCACTGCCATCATTTCCATACAAGAGGGAAATAATGTTATTCCAAACGGACTTCACACCTCACATCCTATTCTCAAATGGGTTCTCATGGCTTAAGTTGCTACGCCACCAGCAGACTTTCAGACCCTCTGGGTGCACACCTTCAGAAAGGAGGAAAGGAAAGTAACACAGATTGGGTCAGCCTGCAATGGAAGAGGTGTTAAGTTGTATTACGTGCTGCACCACTGGAGGTTTGATCACCCAGGGCCTTAAGCAGTAGGGAAAAAAAAAAAAAAGGAACAGTAGATTTAATATCTACTTCATCAGTGGCAACCAACAAGCAGCGAGGTGTGCTGTGGAACTAAAATGGATGCTTGTCGACGTTCCTTGTCTTACAGCCTCTGCAGCTCCTACTTGGGTTCCAGAATCCAGGCCCTGACAAAGGAGCACAGCCATAATTATTATACCTATAATCAGCCAGAATGAAATGATCAATAAAGCAGTATCTTATAAGGGAAAGTGTTAACATTTCTTGACAGTCTCTTTCATCCTTAATCTGTTTGACATTTGCAGTAAGAAATAAAGTGACATAAAAAGATGCGGCTATGTTTGTATTTTTACTTCTCTTGTTTGCTTTGTGCAGACAAAGTGGCCTGGTGGTGGTGACCCAGGGAACTGCAGTGGTTTTGGAGTGTCAAAAGAAGACACAACCCATCCCACAAGCCAATTTAAGGGCCTAATCCAAAAGTGGTAGTGTATTATTACTAATTAAACACACTCACCTGAGCACAGCACAGAAGCATTTCCAGGCTTTTTATACCACATTCACCTCTAGTATTTGCACATTCTAATGATGTATTTTTTACAATAATTATTGCAAAAGTGCTTATTGAAGCAAACTTGACACACACAATTACTGGATAAACAATACTTTCTATGGTTGTTCGGTTGGCTTTTGTTGTTTTTTGTTTGTTGGGGAGGGGTGTTTGTTTATTTCCATTTGGTTTTTGTTGTTGTTTTGTTTTTTAACATGGAGGGCTTTTTAGTTATGCATTTCATAGTCTTCCTGTTTAGGCAAGCCAAATGTAATTAAAATCTTGTACTACTGTATATGTCAATGCTTTCTTTAAAATCTAGAACTACAAGCACAGCTAAAGCCTCTTCTCTTCTGCTTAATACATGTACTATAATATGTACTAAAGTACATATTTTTACTGGCTACTTTCAACTGCTACATTAGCAAATATGAAGATTCCTAACAATTTAATTAAAGGTATTAACAATTGTGTAAATGTTTATTGACTGCCTAATGCTGACAAATGTTGAACAAACCCTATACCACTGAGAAGAAAACCTGAAGTCTTTTACACCACTGCTATTTCAGGAAGGCAAAGACACCCACGAGACTTCAGTCCCAGCAGTGACATAGATGCTTTGGACATATTTATTAATATTACTTACTTATGGTCTAACAAAGAATACCGTAGCAGTGCTGGAACAAATGACAGCTTTCCCCTGTAAATTTTTTATTTATATACTGTTACAAGTGAAACACAGAATGGCTAGAACTAGAATAGGAAGAGAACTCCTCTCTTTATCATCTTGTTTTGTTTGAAACTGCTGTGTGAAGAATTAGACTGAGAGTTTCCCCTGATTTGTCACACAGTAAAATATTTCTGAAAATAAAAGCTAGAACTGTAAAACCTCAAAATTGAGCAAAGGACAAACATATCCCTGAAAATAATAAGCCAAATTTTTTTCTTTAACTGATTAAAGTTGATTACGTCCTTCCACGTAATACTGTGGTGATATTTTGAGAAAAACACATTGCTTTTCCAAAACAACGTACAGATGTTTTCATCCATTAGGTATAGTTTTAAAAATGTGTCTGCCTGTGTATATTTATATGTGTGCGTATGTAAACATTATTTATGATGACTCCAGAGTCTGTCTATCTCTAACTTTGAAATTTCACTACAATTTCTGTTAACTATCATATCCTTATCTCACATTCATCTGTCATTTTGTACTGCCTTGTGTTCCTTATGGTAGGGAGAAAAGGGAGTTTCTGATACATCTGCTTATGAAAATGTTGATTATTTAACAAGCAGCTAAAAAGCCTTAACTGCAGAGGACCCTGGGAGTTTCTGGGCTGGGAGAGTGGAAAATCCCCAAAAAGGACAGGAAAGAGATCTAGTGTTAGAAACGGGGTTTAAGAACAGAACACAGACAAGACGCGTAGGGTGCTCATAGACAAAAAGGAAACCTGACCACAGTCATGAAAGACAAACACAGGGGAAACATTTTGCACTAAAACATTTGAGCAAATTAGGATCCCTTGTTCCGTGACCAGGCCATGAAGAAATCTCCTTTCTGGCATTTGCTCTAATGTCACAATACAGCATTTTTTTATCAAATGTCAAGTTCAAAGTAAGAAGAAAGATTACTGGAAAATATTATCATTGCACTGAATTCAAGTTATTGTAACATACGCTTAACGTTTCTCATTTATCAAATACCTCATGCAACCTCTTTTTTAGGCTTCACTCGATTTGTTAGCCTAAGAGGCTGGCCCCTATTGAATCCCTAGCCACTTAATGGGATTGTTTTATGTATATTTTATCAGTATTGCTGTATGGCAGCCAAGTTTATAACACCATGTGTAATTCTTCCGCAAAGCAGACAGATTTTTAAATATAATTAAAAAACCACCCAAAACATCAGTTCAAAGAGAAGGCCTTGAAATCCAATTACACTGTCCAATTACATCAATACAACCTGAAATGATCAAAAAATAATCTATCTGGACCCATAGGCACACATCCTCTTGAAATTCAGAGTGTGTGTCTGTGTGTGTGTGTTTAGGAACACTTTCCTCTCCCTCCTCCTCTCAAAATAAAGTCTCCTCTTGTTATCTTTTTTCTGTACAGATTTTGAAACAGTATAGGCCCTTTTTGCATTTTGTTTGTTATATACATGAAGGCTCAAATTACCTTTTCTTTCTTGAGATTCTCATACAAATCCTTCAGCTGGGGCTCTACAAAAAACATCCCCACCGCTATAAGAGTTAACTACCCAGTTTCGAATGCTGACCTTCAAGCCCAGCACTTGGGAAACACAGGAAATGACTGACATTAAAGTATCTGACCACTACCTACAGCACAGGCTGTTCAGCTTCCCCCTGGCTACACAATGGGGAAAGTCAAGCACCTCTGGAGGGCAACTCGCTCCCCCTAACACGGGCTGAGGGAGCGACCACCTGACAGCACCATCTCCTTACACTGACTGCGGGGAGGAGCCCAGACAGTTCGCAGATACTCAACATATCGCCTTCTGATAGCTGAGGTAAGGCAAGATAAAACCTAACCGAAGTTAAGACTGAGCCTGATTTCAGACCTGTCACGTACAACCTGCCTAAATGTGTGCGTGGACACAGTCAAGTTACTGTGGCTGATGGGGTTGCTGTTTGTCAGCTGAGCTGTGACAGCTGCCTGGGGTATGAATTCTTTTGTGTGTGTGTATGTGTGTCCCATTTATGAAAAAAAACCCAAAAAACCAAAAAAACCACCCCAGTGTGAACAAATGAACCAGGTGTACAGGACAACTGCCCGCAGCTTAGCGGATAAGCAAGTATTCATTAAGCCACAGTAATTTGCTCAGTCAAGGCCATATAGCCTCAGCTTGTAACAGCTCTGAGAAAAAGGCAAAGACGATAGTTTATTTGATCTCTCTATCAGCTGGAAAGTACCACTTTTGCAGCATCTCAACTCTGCAACATAGCCTTTTCTTTACAATCTTGTATCATAATGTTGCTTTATAGGCATTACTTTCTACAAACTTAACTGCATGGTGCTTCTGGCTACTAGTAGCATAAACTGATTTAACTTTTGCTCTTCATAGATAAATAACTCATTTTCTTCCGTAAGCAGATGTAGCATTTCACAGTCTTCATATTGGAAGGGAATAAATACGAGTCCACATTTGCCACATCCTCTCTTGTTTTAAAACTTGACCTCGCACCTTCTTTATCTGACTCTCAACTCACGATACGTTCCTAAGGTAAAGGAGTGCATCCCTGCTGATCTCTGCAGTATTATGGTGCTTAAGAGACTTCCAAAGAGACGCAAAAACTGTATGAAGCTAGCCTTGTAGCCAAGCCTAGTATATCTGCAAGGAATGCTACTGTGAAAAGAGTTTCCAAAAACTACATTTCCTCTACAGAAAAGGAAATAATGGGGGAGTAGGAAAACTGCTCTCATCACTGTGACCTACACTGCAAGATAACGCATTTCATTTGAAAGGAAAAAAAAAGAGTAAAGTTGTCATACACTTTAAATTTGGCACAGAGCCCCGGCTTCAAGTCTCCCAGGAGGTGCATCATGGTGTCCAGTAATTCGCGACTTGAATTAACCAAGAACTCACGGCCACATGCCAGCGCTGCCACATCTGTGAGAGAACACAAACCATCACCATAAAAATCACGCTTAAAACAAAAGTTTATGCTAATTATCGAGATCACTAAAGAGATACGTCAGCTCTCAAGAATGAACTACGGCATCTATATAAACTTCAAACTATATTAAGCTACGTAGCAAATACTGAAGCAGCAAATTATCCTGGTAAAACTCCTTCATAATTCTACTTCAGTAATTGTAATATTTATTCAGAGTGCTCAGTATCCTGATAGTAACACAGTGAATTACGAAACAAAAGTCTGGATTCATAGACAAATAATGTGGGACTGAAGCAAAGCTGATCATTAGAGGCCCCACTTTAAAGAAACAAGATTGCAGATCGTTTTACAATCACTCAATCCAATATACCTGGCATATTACAGAACCAAAACTCTCACGGACCTCTACTCAAAAGCTCGTTTCCTACCTCTCTGCAAGTGCTGCATTATTCATGCACAACCAAAAGGCAAAACCACTTCCACAGACTACTACCCCAGAGCAGACTTCCCTTTAATATTTTCTGTTACACGTGCCCGATGCTTCAGGGCACCCTTATGTGCAAGAGGTTTTTTCCAGCAACGCAAGTTTCTTTGTACTGAGCACCTGGCCAAGCCTTCTCCAAACACGTGAAGCGTGGTGTATGCAACTCAGGACAGAACCTGGCTCTCTGGCCTCCCATTCAGGTAAGCTTGGGGATCTGCTGCATGACAAGGTTCTCCCATTTCCACACAGCCTCATGTTCTCTCTCCTCTGCAAGTACATCACGATGCCTTTTGGAATCCTCAGAATAAGGAGAGGTACTATGGATACAGCACATAATTACTGTTATGGCAATGTTTGTGCACGCTGGGCTGTGTTAAGACTGCACTGAGAACTTCTGGTCTGGTGTTTTCTAACTTCGGAATACTTGGCACTTAACGACCTCCTCAGTGTTCTTTTAAAGTAGTGTTACTCTAGAAAACTATATTATGGTGTAACTAGGATGATTAGACTGGTACCTTCTACATCCTTCATCTGCCCATATTCTTTATCACACTTGAGTTTCAGCAACCCCCTTTCTCAAATAACAGAGACAAAGACAGACATCTTGGGAACATAAAATTCACTGGCAAAATTTATGTCAGCTTCAGTAAAGCAAGACTCTGTTTCACCATCCTGATTCCTCCTCAGGCAGAAACTGAACACCTCCCACCTCCCTCTTCTGAGAGACAACATTAACTTACTTGTTACAATCCCCGCCAAAGCTAATACAAACTGATTTTCATCAGAATCCAAATCCTGTTGTTTCATGTCTTCACTTAATGACGTCACAAAGCTCTCCATGGTCTGTGCAGTGATTGTGAAAAACTTTACTGCTTTACTCTGCAAGCGTGGAGAAAAAAAAAAAGATTATACACACTACAGCAACTATGATTACTAGAAGCTACAGTAAAACTGGACAGTTGCAAAATTATTAAAACATACAGTCACTCTAAAGAAAAAAAAATTAAAACCCCACAAAACAAACAAACGACCAACCAACACACACACAAAAAAACCCAGCACAACACAAAACCAGAAAACAAATACTGCTCCATTTGGGGTATCTCGGTTGAAGAACCAGCCACCTGGTACAAGGCTCAGGGCAGGCGAAAGAGCCTGGTCAGAGGAACAGACAGAGCTCACAAAGGATGGAGAAAACTGTTCCTGTTTATTAGTAATTCTGATCTGTAAAACATTGATGTAACACTATTTCCCACAAAGTATACTGGTTTTTTATAACAAAAATAATGTAACAGAGAGCCCATAATGCCAGGTTTCCTAGTGTCTTTAATAATGCTGCCAATTGTTTTATGAAACCGCTGAAACATTAAGTCATTCCTGGCAGTGACCCAATGGGACAGCCCAGGAAATGCCTGAACTTTTATTCATTTTGCAAAGTGACTAAAAATTTTAATATTTTGTCAAAACTACTGCTTTGACAATATGTGAAAAGCTACTGGTAACATTTATTTATTCCTCCACTGTTGCACATTCACCATATCAAATATGTACAGCTCCTGGGGGGTGACTCCAGCAAGAAGACGTAAAAATCAGGATCGGTCAATACTCACTGTCTTCACAAATGATATTGTGGTCCCAGAAGAATAGGAATGAAGACACCGTGGGGAAAGAGAATGGAAAAAAGTGCACTTCTGCATGTGCTAGATGTACTTTATATACTTGTATGGACACTACACCTCAAAGATGGAAATTTTAGCATAAGTAGTTACTATAGTTCAAGAAGCAGAGGCCATGAGAGAAAAATGAAGAGAGCCTACTATAGCAGACTAGTATAAGTCATTGTGAAAATATGTATTTACATGGGAACAGAAGAGAGTACTAAGCAAACCAAGTAGTTGGTATGTTGCACAGAAAACAACCAAAATCTTCTATTTGTCAATCTCTTGAGGTACCACTGGTGTGCTCTCTGCTGAGACTTCTAGAAACAGCCATTAATTAACTAGTAGTGATGTTTGAGGATCTGGGACAGTTAGACCAACCAGGTTTATAAATAGCAAACATTATGTACTCTGTGCAGTCTCTTACTAGCTTGACAGTATTTTCGTGGGACCGAAGAATGTCTCACCCACAAACACAGAGATAAGGACAAATCTGAGAGCAGCCATTAAGGTGCTTGAGCTCAAATGGTACAGTGAACCCTTTGCTGTCCAAGTAACTCCTGTGTGAAACATCAGTTAACACGCAAAACTGCTGCTATGAAGTATAAAGCCGTTTGTCACCATAGCAGATAACTAAAGTACCAGACCACCTTGTCGGACCCAAAATTTCTCAAGTTGAAGCAAGCCTCGATGTCATTCTGAAATCAAACCTTCAGTTTGCATTTCCATGTGAGAGCCCTGTCATGTGGGTACCTGGTTGAAATTTTTTTGAAAGACATCTAAAACAATCTCATGGGGATTAACTGACTTCTTTTTTGGCACATGCAGGTAGGCCTTCTTGAAAACACTCTCTCACGCTGCTTCTCTGAACATTTCTTCAAGTTCTCTCTAGAAACGTTACACACAGGCAGAACCAGTAGGCAGCTCTCCCCCTGTGCCTCAAAAACTACTTGTGTTAACTTCCAAATTTGCTGCTCTCGTTTTGACTTTCCCAACCCGTATGGACACAAATGGTATATTGGTCCCAGGCATGATATCAGTCAATCTGCATTACAGAACTGCACAACAGACCTACTTCTGTATCTGTGCAAAGACTGAAAGAGCTTCCGCATTGTGCCCTAATGCATGAAAAGATTTTGAATTGACGTCAACCTCCCCGCATGCTTAAATATGAGAAACAGGTTCAAAGTGCTCTGGATGCTCTTGTTTTTGTAGTCCATGGCACCTTCTCAGGGGAGGGAGGAAGATGCTAGAAGCTGTACAACTTGTCCAAAAATAACCAAACCAAAAACTTGGTATGACAAACCTTCACCATCTTTTAATAACCTGACTCATTGCCAGTTGTAATCTGTGGTTGATGCAATGCCATACAAGTCGTTTATGTTTTTCTTAGTATTCTTGTTGCAAACCCTTATCATGTTATGTGCACCATCACAAGAAAACGATGCCCAAAAACGTTGCTATGACGTTCACCAGAAGCATAGCAGTTCAATGGGCTCTGATGATTGATGGGAATGACTATAGTAGAAGTATTTTGCATTTCAAGCAAATCTAGAAACAAAAGTATCGCATCTTCACAGTTGGGCTTTTTAGCCTTATACAAATCATCAGGTAACAGTTTTGTTTTTATCTAATTCTACTTAACTTGGATACTTAAGACTGCTTTCAATAAGGCTTCTACTAATTTTACTCTCACCTTGTAGAAATAGAGCCATTTTCATCACCGCTAGCATTTTGTTTGTGGGAAACACACCACTTCAATACTGTTTCATAAGTCAAAAAACAACGGCTAGTCACTAAATATTGTTGACTCTTACAGTTATAAACTGTTCTGAAAATACAGAATGTATTTTTATACTGCTTTTGTTGCTACGTGGGGGCTCTGTAACTGCTGCTGCTTGGACCTATCATCATCGCAGCTTATCACAAAAAGGTATCACAGTACAGCTTTCTAATGTCCACTATAAAGTTATACTTGTATTTTGGTGCACCCAAACTGGAAAACCTCTTACAAAGACACTAGTTTACCACTTACTATAATTAATTAATCCTATTCACTCAGCTGTTCATCATGCTGCTGAAAAAATCAAGCGAGAAGAAACTGTGTCATCAGTTTACTCACACTAAATACAACAATTCCTTCTCATGTTGGCTGTGACAAGACTGAAAAACCATATCAGGCCTTTTTCTCTGATCCCTTCTCATTCCATCAGCTGCACTTGGCAGTGAAACTGTGTTAGTTGTAATATTACTACTGTCACTAAGTGTTGGTTTGGGTTTTTTTGTTTGGTTCTGCTTTTGTTTTGGTTTTTAATCTACCTGTCCACATTTAGCATTGAAGATTTAATAAGATTCATTAGCAGCTAGGCTCTCTAAATTTCCAAGAGTCATGCAAGTATTCAGGCAGGACAAAGATTTAAAGAAGTGGAGGATCACTGGATATGTCTTCCTTCCATGGAAATAGCTCTTCCAATCTTTTTACAGGCATGGGAACTGCTGCATGTGTCCAAGAATTATTTTCTTCTTCTCTTAGCTTGCAAAGATATTTACATTGTGCTAGCTGTAGCCTTGCTTCTAGTTTGACTGTGTGTGGCGGAAAACAGATAATCCTTGCTTGGTAACATAAGAATTAATTGCTGCATTTATTCCCAGCCTGCTTCATAATACTTTATAGTTCCAACAGTTCTTAAATGAGAATGGATGGGTCTCAAAGAATAAACAATTCAAAAACATTTTCACAGCCCAATGAGTTTCTGAAATATGTCCTTATATTAAAGCATGTTACAGAGCAAGGTCCTTATTTTTAAGACCTAACAGCATTACCATCAGTAAGTATTCACCTGCCATACTTACTCCTCCTAGAAGGGTTTTAACAGCTTCCTCATTGCTAGAGACACCCCACAACAACGTGCACACCGCTGCGCCCATTTCCGTGCAATACTCCGCTTGCTGCAGGAGCTGCTGCTTGGCCTCATTCAGCTGCTGGCGGAGGTCTAGTTTCTCCTAAAATAGCATAAGGAAATTTTGGTTGCACTTCATGTCAGGCAAAACAAGTTTCTAGGTTAAGGGACAGAACAAGAAAGATCACCATGGCCATATATGAAATGGGGGGGGCTGCAAACTCACAGCAGTTGCAGATACACACCTTCTCTCCTGAGTGATATCTAAGCAGTGAGAACATCGTGGAGGCTGACAGTAACCAGAAGCCTGTCCACAAGGTCAGGCCAAGTGACCCACCGAGACTGAGTGGCACCTAGAGAAGACTGATAGGAGACTCCACTCCTCCTAGGCAAATAGCTACACGTCTCTGAGAGAGAAGGGATTTCAGCATCAGAGAGATCAGCCTTTCCAGACACCTTACAAGAGATACTGGAAACATCTTGCAGGAAGAACGGGTCGTTTTGTTTTTCAAAATAAATTTCTGCCTTAGCCAACATGGCAGAGTTGCTGGATATCTAGGATAAATACTGTTGTCTCTTCCGACTTTTTTTCTATTGGCATATTCTTGATCAGCAGTGGCAAAGTAATACAGAGGCCCCAGGAAAACACACCTAAGGTTTGAAATTTGGAGGACCTTGCATACTAAGAAAGCCCAGGCATCATCATGCATCCATCACCTAAGTGAGCTGCTCAGCAGTCCTTCCCGCAAAGCATAAAGAGAGAACAGAGCAATCCTGCATGACCAGGACACAATTTCAATTTGGCAGTACTTTTTTTCCAGTCACGTGGGAAGTTGGCCAGAAGAATAACATGAGATTAGGTACAACTCTAGGTCTCACCAGCTTCCTACCCATGGCCCCAGGGGTAGTGAAGCTGCTGCACTTCTCAGGTTAGAGCTCCTGCAGACAGTGAGATGAAGGCAGGGATACCACAGTCTGTGGTCTCTCAGGGTGGCTGAGGGCTCCCTGCTAACTCAGGGGGGGTGGTATTAGTGCTGCAGGGAAAGACTAAGGTCAATCGAGAAAAATGATGCTAAATCAAGTATTAAAAGAGAGAGAGAATCACAGATCACATGATGTCAAAAGAACAGAAGGATCTTGCTTTCCCCGCGGAAAGCACCGCCCTCAGCCCAGCCTCCCCTGTCTGTTTAGCTATCGGGATGATGTCTGCAGAAATGAGAATGAAGCTTTTGTACATCAATGTTGAAAGCAAGTAAACAGAACAAAAACTTTCAACCATGTACTCCCATGAAGATTTTGAAATAAGTGTCTTGTCACTTTAAGAGTTCGCCTCAATCTTTCGTGCTGAGGGTTTACAAAGAACAGAAATGTAAACTCATCTGAAAATTTATTTCATATGATATCAAGCAGTATAAAGCTGCTTGTACTCTGTTGTCAGTTACCTGCCTAGCCTCCTGTATCACACCTGACAGCCTGATTTCCATTGTTTTAACATGCTGCTAATGGAACACACAGCTTAGCATTTGTAAAGTTCAAATTTATCAAGCAGATTTCTGTGCATATTTACTCTCTGGAGTCTCTTTCAGCTTAGAGTTTGATATATGCAAAAGACTGACACTTGCTGGTGAATTTCATTTTTTACATAACTCATGGCCAGACCTATCCGCTTTTCTGCCACTGCGTGCATCAACAAATTCTCCACAGGCATCTTCCTGTCCAACCCTTAATTGTCCCTGTCTTTCTTTTCTGCACTGTCCTTGTCTTAGAAAATGTATCTTTTAAAACATTTTATTTGCATTTTGCATTTGGATGCTAATACTGAAGAGTAAGACATAAAACTCTATAATACCAAAGCTAGATCTCCCAACAAGGACACAAAGCTAGCACAAGCAACATCAGAACAAAGGTACAAAGCAAGGAAAACAAAGTAGTACATTCAAGAGCCAGGAAAATGAACAGAGCCTGCAAAAGCAAATAACCCAGCTGGAAGCAGCTCTCCTGAGAGTTCAGATCACAAAGCCATCACTGTGCTGTGCAACACCACCATCTTCAGGAAAGGGTCAAGGCACAAGGATACAGCAGCGCCTAAGTACATAACTATGAAAAGACAGACAAAGAAGACATTAGGCAAGAATAACATGTGCACTTCAAGTTTTGCTCAGGTTCAGAAAGCACAGCAAATCCCTGATCAGCGATACAGCGCTGCACAGGAATTTTGGAATGTAAAATGTTGATGTATGATCTCCTAAGAAAAGGACACTGCTCAACTAGAAAATGCATTTATTTTATGTTTGCTTCAGTGAACCGCTTCCTTTTCCTTCAGAAGATAAATATGTAAAAAAAAAATCAGAAACTATACACAAGGATGCCCATAGCAGAACAGCAACCAAATGAAAAACACCATGCAATGTGATTAACACGAGAAAATAAAAATAAAATAAAAAAACCTAAAAATCACATGTACACATATACCATCTTATTTTATCCTGAACAAGCTACAGGATTTCACAATGTGCATAAGCATAATCCACTCAGATACACCTTTGTGGCATATAATAGAAGCCATTTAGATAGGAGTGTATACTGCACAGCAGCAAAGGTATGAAGAGAAGAGTTTTGGTCAGGAACACCAAGACTATTCTTAGTAAACTATCCATACTTTAGCTAAAACTTTCATCCAAAAGAAATCACAAACCTAAACCACTTGCCATTTATTTTGTAATATTAACATAAAGAGTGGGACCCACTTCGTTAATGTCTAAAGCAGCAACATTAAATTTTAGAGATTTCATCCTGGATGCTTATACAACTAAGGACCTGGGTGCACAGCAAAGCTAATTGAGTACCTATTGCTGAACTGCAATAGCTGTCACAGAAGATACTTATTTTGAGGTAAGAAATATCCAGATACACAACTATTCCATCATATTTTACATCCATACCAAACTGCATTCCAGAATGACTTGTCTACACAGATATGGCCTAAAACTGCATGACTGAACTCTTCGCTTATTCCTTTTCAAAAATGAAATAATTTCTGGAGATTCATCTGTCTTTGTGCAATCCCAAGGCTAGCAGATGCTAACCGTAGAATCCCAACAAAGCTTCTGCTGACTACTGCAGATCTTGCTATTAGCTCCAAGGAAATGAACTTCTGCAGCAAACAATCATAACTGATTTTCACACCTCTCAAAAATTAAGCCACTGGCCTGTGTGATCCCATTTGAACCTCAAGAGATTCACAGAAGACCCACAGCCTGAGAAGTCACAGTCTTTGCTATTCATGCATTGTTAAGAATCTCTCCTCTCATAATCACTAAATACAATATTGACAGAGCAAAAGGAGCCCTGGAATTGTTATTTAACTCAGAGCTGTACATGGCAATTGGATCAACAGGTGCATTGAGAAAGACTACTAAAACTAAACAAAGGCACACAGCTTATAGCAAGCCAAAAGAGAGGCTGGTTTCATTTCGTACATTGTGTTGCTTACATTATCTTCCATGGTTCTCTTCAAAAACACATTAATACTTAACGAAACTCAAAAGAACTGATTCTGTGAAGGAACTTTTCATGCCAGCTACACCACAATCTCCCCGAATACCCAACGTTTTACTTCAATGTGTTAATATAAACAAAATGCTAATGGTTGATTTTTAACTTCATAGAGACAAAAACAAGCCCTAACAAGAAGCCTGTAATGTAATCCCATACAATCGCACCTTGCACCCTATGGAAGCTAAGAGAGATCTATGCAGTTATGCAGGAGCTATGCACCTAAGTGGGAGATCGATTCTCCATTGGTACCTTTGTTTGTACACATTGAATACTTTTTGGTACTGCAACATATTGTATCTTGTCTAGTTATAATATCGACCCTTTTGCTCTAGAAATATCATGGGAGAAAAAAAACCATCAGTCATGAACTTATAGGTAAGTAATCTACTCACTTGACTACATAAATAGAAATCTCAGATTGTTTTCCAGGCTGAGGCTGTATTTTGTGACGCGAACATGAAAGACTGATCATTACTTCTTTTGTTATTAAAACTCAAGCATATGGGTACAAATATTCTGACAGCAAATCTACCTTCTTCTCCCTCATGTAATCTGCCTGGGCTGTTTCCAGACGGGCTCTGAAGTGTTCACAATCCATTTTCAGCTGCTCTATTTCCTCCTCCTTTTTCTCCATGTCTGTGATAGGATAAATCAGATAAACAAAGTAATAAGTTATGACCAACTGGCTTGCACTAAAGAAAAAAGAATCCAAGAGCAACTTTAAGAGGGTGCTTTAACTATTTGCTTGTGTTAGATCACCTCCTCGTGGCTGAACTGGTGTATCACAATTGGCCACATTTCAACAGTTCTTAGAAGAAACTAGACGGACATGACATTTCTGATTTAAAACATGGAAAGACTAAAAGAATCATATCTGGCTGTTAAATACTGTGTGCCTATAAGACACCATTCTGGAACTGAGCTTCGACTCCTCAGGGATTTTTAAAAATTTACTCAATTTTCTATTTTGTTTTCATGGTGGTTTTCATGTCCAGTAGCTCTGAAATTCAGTGAGTATAGTGAAAACCAAAGAAAAAGAATACCAAGATCAGTCAAAAGTGAACGTTTCAAAATACAAATTATATGAATAGTAAGAATGAAACGCAACTACTCCAAACATTTAAAATTAATGTTTATAAAATAAGACATTATAAACTACTTAAACATTATGTCACTGACAAGCAAATCTTACAATTCCCTTAAAAAATTAATCTTTTATGTTATCAGAAATATATTCCAATTTAGACTCTTTATATTACTGAATAGAAATCAAGGTTATAGTATTATATTTCACGATTACTATATCTGTTTTAAAGAATTCACATTGAAGGGTATTTTTAACTGTTGCATATTGTATTTTACTTTAAAAAGCACAGTTTTAGATGCTTAGTATTTATACTGAAAAAAGGAAACACATTCCAAAAAGTAATGTCCAAACAGCATCTACTGTGATTTTGGTTAGCTTAAAAACCAAGTTTCATCCCACTTCAAGAGCCAAACAGTTGAACACAAGAGTATGTTCTATGGCTTAAAACACTTCAAAAACTTCCCCTTACATACAGTCAATATCTTTGAATGTATTTATCAAAAAGCATATCAAATTCAATCATTGAAAAAATAATATCATTTAAAAAACCACAGTCTTTATTATCCAAAAAGCCTGGATGCTGGTGTTTTATTTAGTAATTCTACATCATTGGGAAATAAATTTCTTTCTTTTTGGGTCCTAACTGGCAAAATGTTATCATCTCAAATACATACATGTTGCTTTGAGTAGCAGGTATAGAAGATAACCTAGTCACGAACAGCTTTTCTAAAGAGGCAGAACCCACTTCCACTCAGCCCTTCTGCAATTCTAACACTGAGTTTTTAACAGAAACCAAAGAGACCAAGCAAGGGTCCTCTCCTAGGAAATACAGATGTGCCAGCACATGCCCTTCAAAGCACTGAGCTATTTGCACCCTGCAATCCAAAAGAAAAGAACGAAGTGGGCAATAGACTGAGTTTTTGATTAATAACTCATGTCAGCGGTAGGAAACTTTATTTCCTTCTATCAAGTAAAGAAAATTCAGTCCCATGGACCTGTTACGATGTGGATGTTAATCTTGAATACTTGACAGAAAGATGTCTTGAGCCAGTGTAGGGCACACTCTGCTTATCAAGGGCAGACTAAGAACCTGCTCATCCTTGCCAGGTAATACATCCAGTGGAACCCAACGCCAGTGAAAATCTGTCTTGCTGCAAGGAAACAAGCTCTCCCGAATGAGAAGAATCACCTCCAGCCTTTGACAGGATGGATCTGCTCTGAATCCAGTATCGGCACAGCCAGCAGACACACAAAGATGCCCCATCCTTCACTGGCAGACTTCAAAGGTCCTGGAACCAAACTGAGCCAGGAGAAGGGAAACGGTATTTACTGAGTGTTAATACAATGCCACCCGGACCTTTTTGAAGTCTTCCAGGGGAAAAAAAAAAAAAAAAAAAGATGATGTTTCAGCCTCCTCTAAGGTATCACAATGTTTTATGCCAAGGGAAACTACGCCTAGGGCCATTCTAGAGGGAAAAAGATGATCTAGTTCCAGGTGTGCCTCATTCCTGGAAGCTCCCCCTATTACATCCGTTCAACTCTCCCGGCTGTGCACACCATTGCTCTGAAGAGAACTCAAGGCTGCACGCACCAGTCCCGACATTTGACAGCCTCGTGACACACAGCAGCAGACACTTTGGTGACACTAAGGACTGCAGCTGTGCTGCTGACTCCTGCACACCGTGGTCCTGAGCCAAAACAGAGGGAAAGCCATCAGGTTCTCCCATCAGCTGCAACTCACAAACACCTGCTAAGAAAGTTCCTTCCCTCTTGACACTAAAATCCTGCGCCTCATTCGTGCTGTTGGCCCAGCCAGGAGCTTTTCTGGACAGGAGTTCTAATCTCAAAGCTCTGGGAGGTGGAGAACTGAGTACAATTAGGATGAATGCCAGCAAGTGATGGAATTCCAGCTCTACTGATCCAAATGCTAGATCAATGTTAAATGCAACCTTTTCACATTTCCGCAGTAGACAGAGTTACACTAAACATACGCATAATAATATTGAAAAATGTGTCGGAGCTATTTTTCTAAGATTCCCAGAGTTGAACACTCTTCCTGAGGTGGAAACAGTCCTTCATGCCTTGCGATGGCATAAAGAGAACATTTCCAGATCCTACATCACTTCTTGTGACACGGATGACATCTCAACTAGCAGCAGGAGAGGTGGTAGGGTCTTCTCACCTCTGTTAGGATTTGGTGGCATGGGAGATTCTTTCCAAAGAGTGGATCACTGAAGCAGCTGGAAGCTCTGCCCCTATATGTTACTTGGTATCAGAGACAGGCCTTCAGGCTCTATCTTACCTAGCTGTTGCAAGTTAATTTTCAATTAATTGCTTGATATTCCAGAAGAGATACACCCTCTGTAATCCATCTCAGTGCTTGTCCCGCATCTTTTCAGGAAAAAACAGTTCCTAGGAGACCAGCTGAATTGTGCTGCTGGATGTAACCTAGAGACTAGGAATGGGGCGGACTCAGTTTTGGTCCTGATGGCATGTTGGGAGTGATGCAATTGTAGAAAAAATAATGCACAGAGAATCTTAACACTGAAAAACTGGACTCTGGGGACAGCAGTAAAAAGACCTTCATAACAGAGAGTCTTCAACTTTTTTTTTTTTTTAATTATATTTATGGCAATAAAAGCGCACGCAAGCTAAAAACCAAGACTGGCTAAATACAACGATATTATCTGTTCCTTCAATGTTTTATCCACAGCTATTTACCATGTTTTTTTGCTGTGCATCTAAAGTGACACTTTGAAAAACAGAATGCTTTCACCTGTTTTCAAAGAGGAATCACTTTTTTCCTGATACATCTTCCCTTACTGTCTGAACTAAGTATGATTTTATACACAGTAAAATACTTTTGAAGATTAATTTGACATGTCTAATTATTTCTAATACAGTTTGTAATTTTCTTCATCACAAACACATCAGTTTACTGAAGCAGACATTGAACATGATAGTTTAATCTGGAATACTTCCACAAACTCCATGACTATTCATAAGGGCATGACAGTTGGTTCTAAGTAGATTTGGCAGAAACTATAATAGCTTGTAACATGGTACTACTCACTCGATTCAACAGCATCCAGTTTCTGGAACATCGCCAGGATATCCCCATTCAGTATTTTGGGTAAGAAATCCCGCAATTGCATAACCTCAGTTGTCAGCCTTTCCAAATCCCTCCTTCTAACTTTAACAAATTCCTCTTTGGCCTCGGTCTTCTGAAATTAAAAATAAATAAATAAATAAACCACCACAAAGAAACCAACAACCAACCAAAGACACTGTTCCAGCCTTGCAGTACTTTTCTGCTTGAATCTCTTCTCTCGGACAAATATATTTCTCTGTATTACATCATTTCAGAAATTCATAACCTTTTAAAAGAGAAATATCCAGTAATAACTAAACCTGAAAGTCTCCCAGATGGACTCTTTGACTCTAATCTAATTTTTGCCACTCTGGCTTAAGGCAAATCATATTACCTCTCTGCATATGTTTCTTCACCTAAAATGTGTACAATGTATCTCAGAATGCTGTAAAAAATATTTTAAAATGTGACCAGCTATGCATATGCCAAGCTATTGTTTTGAGACTGTAGTAGCGGATACAACAGAATGGAGTTTTTTTAATTAACTCAAATATTTGCAAGATCCTCAGTCACCTTGCTAAATGACAACAGCCCTTTTAAAGGAAATTGTATTTTTTCAAAACAATTAATCTTTTGTGAGAAGTACAAAATATTTGCAACTGTTTGCAACCTAATGCCACATATAAGTAATTTAATCCTGCGTTAAGACAAAAAAACGTTTACTAGTTTCCTCTTCTGCCAAGCTATTGCTATAAAATAACTTCACTTCCACAGTTCAAGAGCATGTGCATTTATTTTAAAATTACAGAGAAATTACTGCACAACTATCTCCTAAAGGTACAAAACATGCATTGCCGCTTGAGTCCAGCTGTACAAGCCAAATGAAAGCCGTTAGCACTGGTACAGACAATGCTACCCTGGCACTTCTATCCTTTCCAACCATTTCCTACAGTTCTCTCTTTCTGCTTCCCTAGGTTAAACATTTACTTTCAGTTTTGCTTTCTACTGTCTTTCTTTCCCATCTGTCTTTCAAACCCAGACAGTTACAGGGACAGAACAGGCCAGTTCCAGCTTTCCCGGTTCAGAGGCATGAGAGCCACAATAAAGGTACAGAAGAAAATATTTTAGTTTTCTAACATGAATTGTACGCTCCAAGCTGTGTTTAGAAAGTGCTTGTGGCAAAGTTAGTATAGCCAAGTACCACCACAGTACATGATTCAAGGAAAATGCAACTCATTTATGTCTCAAGAAAATATGGAATAAACACATGGCAACAGAACTCTATAAAAGAAAACCATCTGTATGTCTGCAAACAGGAGAAACAGAGAGACAAGTCAGTATTGCTCAAAATTATGGAGCATATTTTGTACAGGCACAAAACCAGCTCTATTCACTAGCAGAAGCTGAATTCAAAGAAAATACACTGCAGAAGTACTGGGATTGAGCTATTAAATATACGAGGAGAAAATTCTCATTTATATTTCCCACTGTAAACACAGATCTTTGCAACACTGCACTGCCAGCAGACAAGTTTTATTTTCTCTGGTTAAGCAGCTACTCAATATCTCCCCCTGCTAACACAGTATTTTAAAGACAACAGAGAAGAGCAGTTTTCTGTCCAGCCCTTCATGGCAGGTGACTGGATGTAGGAAATTTGACTTCAGTCCTCACAGATCTCTTGCACAACAGTCAAGTCACTCCGGTTATGTACCTTGGCTCCGGACCTGCATGAGCTGAATCCCCCTTCCCCGCCTGGCAGGGGGCTGAACAAGGCAGAATTCTGACACCCAGCAGAGGAACACAACCCGCCCTTTCTACGCTCTCCTCCAGCCGGGGGGGTGTCTCTGGCACTCCCCTACACGGCCCCCACTGCACTGCCCCCTTACAATGGGGAGGGTCCCTCACCCCCCCACCCCCACAGGTGCCGAGCTCCAGTGTGCCCCACACAGCCAGCTCCCCAGCGCTGGGCCTGCCCTGCCCGGCACTCCCCGGCACCCCCGCGGAGCCCCGCTGCGCCATCGCTCCCTCAGGGCCGCCACGCAGGCCTCTCTTCCCCTTCTCCTCATCTGGGGAGCCAACCCCCCCCAGCGGGGTCCCCCCACACGCCGACCGCGGGGCGGGCAGGGGCGGGGCCAGTCCCGCGCCCACCGGGCCGCGCGCGCTACCTGCGCGTCGCCCGCGAGGCCGGCGCGCCGCCGCATGGCGCCAACGGCCGCCGCCAACCTCGTGGTGGCGGGAAGGGCGCCCCTCTGGCGTCACGTCGCGTCACTGACCCCGCCCCTGGGGTTGCCCCGCCCCCTCCGCGGGCGGGATGGGCGGGGCCTGGGGCGGGACGCGCTGCCGGGGTCCGCCCCGCCCGGAGCGGCTGCGGGGCAGCGGGCGGCTGCACGGGGGCGGGCTCGGCGGCGCCCGTGACCGGGCGGCGCTGTGGGGAGCTGGAGAGCGGTCCGGCTGCGGTGTCGCTGGGGCAGGGGCTGGCGGCCCCGAGGGGTGACATGGGGTCCTGGGCCATGGGCGGGTGGGGGAGCCCCGAGGGGGCCCGGGCGGGTCCTTCCCTCGCTCCCTTCTGCCCCGTTGGTACCGATGAGTTTTCAGGCTGTAAGAGACGGGTTTGGGGTGACACCCCCGCACCGGCACCAACCACCCGGCGAGGCGGAGCCGCACCCACACCGCTGCGCCGCCCGCGCCGTGATGACGGCAAAGGCGGGCGACGGGGGCGTCGGTGACGCCATCGGGCGGCGTCTGACTGTGCGCGGCGCGGACGGGCCGGGCGGGCTGCGGACAGGCCATGGCTCCCGCCGCCGTGCAGCCGCCCGAGATACAGTTCGCGCAGCGCTTGGCAGCCAACGAGAAGCGCATCCGGGACCGCGCCCTCAAGAAGCTGCGGGGGTACATCAGCGGCCGGACCCAGCGGCCGGACGGTAGGGCCCGGCTCGGCTGGGCACGGCCCGGCCCGGCCTGGCGCTGCTCGGGCCCGGCGGGGCTGTAGCGGCGGGGACCCGGGTGGGGCCGGTGGCCGGGGCCAGCGGTGGGGGCGCGGGTGGAGCGGCGGCCCCGGCAGGCTGGCGGGGAGAGCGGAAGCACGTGTGGCCGGGAGCCGCTTCCCGCTCCGCGACCCGGCACCGTGCGGCCGCCGCCTGCGGGGTCTGTGGGGACTTATATTAGTTGTGGTGTTGGTTTTTATTCTTGTTGTTATTATTATTATTATTATTGTTATTATTACGTCTGGATTTTATCACAGAAAGTATTCGCCTCGGTGATCCCGCAGGCGTGCACCTCCAGCGGCCGTGAGCGGAGTGGGGACCCTTTGGGATCCGCACCCATAAAGCTCCCCCGCGGGCAGGCCGGGGCTCAGCGCCCGCTCAGGGGGCGGGAGGGCTCGGGGAGGCCCGGGGCGGGGCGGGTCTTGCTGGCAACATCACCATTGCCGGCATCGGAGCCGTGTGGCTCCCGCGCTCCTTCCCAGGAACAGGACGTAAAGGCAACTGAGCTGCCCCAGGCCGAGTGCAGCCCGACGTATGGAACATATAGTTTTATTTTCTGCTGTGGTGCATGGTGAGGTGGTAGCTGCCTGTTTCCGTGGCTGATGTTCAAGAGCATTGGACGGAATTAAGGAAAGCTTAGGAGTGTTTCATTACTGGCATAATTGCAGTCGATTCTCACATTATCTGGGTTACCTGTTACCTCCACATTCATAGTATCAAAAGCTTTTTTTTTCAACGAGGTATATTATCCCAGATGGAGCTGTGTACTGCTGCCTTAGAACCAGGAGTCCAGTGCATGGGCACTTCAGTGGTGTCCCTGGACACAGCTGTGTTTAGCCATGCCAGTCTGAAGGTGCCTCCTTTGCACCCTCCTCATGGATGCAGGTTATAGGAGGCTTACGAGGTCAGTCGTAGCACTGTGTGAATGCACGGATCCAGCTCGGGAAACCTTCCTGTTGGAGTCATAAGGAGCACGGCACAGAGATGCCCAAGAGATTCTGTGATGATTCTGGACTGCTTTTTCCAGCACGCTGTTTCGCAACCTGGACACAACTCAGGAGGGAAACTGGTCATGAGCATTTGCAGAGCACTGTGTGTGACCTAGTAAACCTTCCGTCAGCATTTGGGAAACTGGTACTGAGCTTTATGCATACACACCCCTTTGGCTTTGAGGAAGCCAGCCTAGACCTGGCACCCCAAGAGCTAAACTGAGACTGGAACACTAGTTTAACTTGAGTTAATTCCTTGAAAAGAGGCTGGGGAATAGATGTTGTTTCTTCCCTTTACCCTCTTCTCTTTCCAAATAGTATTTGACCCATTAGCCATGTTTGACAGAAGGAAGACCACATAAGAACAGCCTTACAGGGTCAGGCCAGAGAGCCAAATAGCCCATTATCCCATTTCTGACAGTTACCATAGATCTAGGGATTGCCTGGGGACTAGTAAGAGCAAGTGAGTGTACACTGTATTCCTCCCAAGTACTTTCTGAGCCTCCAGCTGTTTTTAACTCTGGAGACTTCCTGAGCTGAACGTGGCTTCTGTGTGTTCAGGAGTGCTCTGTGCATCTCATTGCTAAGTGCAGATTCCTTTAAGTTTGTGGAAGTAGCCTGCCAAATGGACAGGAGTCCTCTAACTGAGGGAAAAGGTGTTAGGAAGCCACCACAGGGAAATTATGAGTTGGGATGTGAACCTTTCGCACATTAAAATCAGCCCGCCGTGAAATGCAAATGGGTAGGAAATAAGGGTGACTAATTTCCAGAGCTCTTAGATGTACTTACTGTTACATACTATTCAAGATAGTAATACTAAAACAAAAGTTATCTTCTTTGGACTTGGAGAGAAAGCGTTATGTTCAGTAGAGATTTAAGTTATTTATTAATTAGCAGTCTTCTATCCATCCAGCGTTCTGAGAGGGTTGCGGCTCATACGTTAGATAACCCAGCTAGATACCCTACCTTGAATAGCTGAGAACATGCTAACTTTTGAAAGAGGTTCACCTCACACCTCAGTCACATGTTTCACAGGTAGGCAGGACTGCTCGGCATGGTCAGTGCGAAGGCTGAATTACACGTCATGCTGAACTTTTCGTTTTCAACAAGAAGTTAAACTCCACAGAGTTTGGCTTATGCAGAAACCTAGAGTTGAACCCTGTTATGGTGGCTGGCATGTGTAATTTCCGTAACAATCTCTACCACATGCCATGGCTTGAAATTAAAAAAAAGCGAAACAAAACTGAAATTTCCTCTGAAAGGGATCAGCAGCCCCAGTTGAACAGTCTGAGCTCTACTGGGCTTTACCTACAGGCACAGAACTACTGACTCTCTGAAGTTGTGTGTGCAGATGAACTTGGATGAGCACAGTATTCCTTGGAAGTGGTCCTTTTTTTTTCTTGTTAATTCATTCTTAAAATCTGCACATTGAAAGAGAAGAAGAGCATACTGTACTGGGCTAATAATAGCAGGATATCTTTATGGAGACAATTGGTAAATGAATTGGTGAAAAAATAGTAAATAAAAGTAACTTTTATTAGAAGAGGAAATATTGCTGCGTGGTTTTCTATCTGATGGAGCTGCACTTATTTGGGCGCAGATCTGTAAAGGATTTATGTCATTTCCTCTAAATGAGCTCCTGTGGATCTGGTCCTTGGAGATTGTCTAGAACAAGAAAAATCATGACAGTTTTACTGATAGTAATGTCAGAACAGCATAACTCCCAAATAGAAATACTAACAAGGCTTGCATTAAAGTAGCGTGTCTTCAGTGAGTGCTTGTAACATTACTAATCCAAGCTCCCACACTGTACATACGGACAGAGTTACAATCGAAGCCCTAAAACCAAAATCTTTTTCAAGGTAGCTTTAAGGTAAAGAAGGCCTTCAGTTTCGCATGCTGTGGTTGCTAATACAATAGATTCAGGTTTTAAGACAAAGCAGAAAGCAGGGAACAGAGGGAACTGCATGAAAACATTTTGGTGGAAATGTGGGATTTTTCATTTTTGTTCATACAATTTCTGTTCTGCAGGTGGCTTCAGCCAGGAAGAACTGCTAAAAATATGGAAGGGCCTGTTCTATTGTATGTGGATGCAGGATAAACCTCTGCTACAGGTATAGTAACTGATTTTATATTTGCTTCAGTGGGTCTCTTCTAAAATATACTATAGAGACATACTAATTTAGAATACTGAAAATTACCATAGTGAGTTTTGCTCACCTTTTTTTCCCCTTCCCCTGCTGCCCATATGTGGCATGTGCAAGAGAGGTGACTAACTTGATCTTCACCAGATGAACAGAAGCCTAAATGGCATCATTTTTGGAGTCACCCTCTGAATGGGATTTTTCTCCTAATTTCATTTTGTCTGCTGTTAAAAGTATGATTTGTGTAGAGGTCTGGTGAAGTGAACAGAGCTTCATACCCTTGAATCTTCTCTTACAACTGATCTAATCCAAATGGAAGGATAACTATAGTACTAAAGCAGCTGTTAAGACAATATTTTTATTTTTGAGGGAAGCTTCATGCTATTCATACTTTTTGCTGTTTTCTGGTTGCATGTTTAGTGAAGAGATCAAGCACTGAAACATACTATACTAACTATATTTACTTTTAGGAGGAACTTGCAAACAATATCTCACAGCTTATCCATGTGATTCAGAATATCGAGGCTCGTAAGTACTATTTTGTTATCAAATGCTTTGTAAGGTACTTTCATCTTTGGTGATTTTGAGACCACCATCACAGTGCCAGAATAGAAAGAGCTAGATAGGTGTGCTGCTTTGCGTTTTTTCTTTGCTTTTTGTCCAACTGGTGTGTGTGATGGCACTAAGGAAAGCATGAGATGTGGTTTGTTTCTGCTTGTCACAGGGGAAGGGTTGTACCTCCAGTGTGATAAAGGTGAGACTTTGCAGGGTGGGTAGCAAAGCAAACTTGTCGCCGCCTTTGTTGTTCTGCATAGACTTACTTGTATTGTGTATTTCCTACTCAAAACCAACCTTGTTTCGTGAGCTGTTGTTAAGCACCTAGTATTCAAAATGCACTTGAAATACAGTGCTCAGTCAACACCAGAACTTGCATGGGCAGAAATGAGTGCAGAATGGATATTTTGCTCTAACTTGTGTGTATATAACACAAAATAGATACAAAGCTGTCCCTGTAATTGCACTTGTCTTTAAAAGTAGCTGAGTGCCTTTTCTTTTGTTCTGAAGTTTCATTGACTTATCCTTGTGCCTATCTCAAGCATGTCTTCCCATAGCTCAATCCCTGCCACTAGGCAAATCCCTACCAAAATGCGTTCCTTTCTCACATTGACATGATTTCTTGAGATTCTTTTAGGCTAGCAAAACAACCTGTTGGGCCAGACATGCAGATGTGTTTTCTTACTCTCTTACAGGACACCTGTTCATTCAGACATTTTGGCAAACTATGAACCGTGAATGGAATGGGATAGACAACCTCCGCCTTGATAAGTACTATATGGTAATACTAACTTTCTTGTAGATATTTTCTGCAAGAAAAGATGTGGTGGTGGTGTGCTGGAAGGCAGCTTTTTCTACACACGGCTTTATGTATGTTGTAAGAGTAGACAAGTGACTCTTCTTGAAGCATTGCAAGAGATCCTTGTTTTAAAGGCTTTCATTCACCACTGCAAATCTAAAAGCCATTATAGCTTATGTCATGCTGCAAGTGCTTTCTTATTTGCTTTCCTTTATAACATAGTGATGTTTCTCATAGGTTTCTATATGGAATATAAGTACTGTCTCAGAGGACACTGCATCACCATCAGTTATTTAGATCAGACTGTTTAAAGACTTTTTAATGATTGTATAAAGTAGTTGTCACTAGAACCACAACTTTCCACTACTAAAGTATCCACTGTAGTATGTTCAAATATCATAATTCTTTCTATAGGAAACAGTATATTAAAACAAATAGTAAAATCAGCAAGAGAAGAATCTTAAAAACCTACCTTTGTAAATACCAAAAATCACGTTAATCGTCATCTTTGAAAGAAGTTAATTGCGGGCATGTTCACTGCTGGTTTTATCTTCTCAATGTTAGCAGAAACCACGTCTTTCAGTAAGGAAAGTGTTTTGAGCCAGTTTAACGTAGCTATTTTACATATATCTGTCTCCTAGTGCAAGTTTCAAGTAAATTAAATTACTGTACCATCTGTGGTGTTTTGCTGTCTCCAGTTTAAGCTGTGGGTGTTTTAAATTTGGAAGCACTTAATGAAGAAATCAGGGTGATGGAGCAAGAGAAAGCAGTATAGTAGAAACGGTCATGTATTTTTCTGGGCTTAGGATGTGAAAATAGTTTGTCTTTCGAGCTTCACAGCATCCTTCTGTTGCTTGACATGATAGTCAAGTCTCTGGAGATATTCATATGAGGAATATGGCCACCTTTTTGTGCTACAAAGAGCTTTACTAAGAAGTTTATTCATGTTACAGTCACAGTAACTCCTTTATCTGTTTTCATGAACAACATGTATAACAAGTTTTGTACTTTGCAGCTAATGCGTATGATTTTGAGGCAATCCTTTGAAGTGCTGAAAAGAAATGAATGGGATGAAAGGTGAGCAGATTATAAAGAATTTGCCCCATTTACCTTTATCAAATGCATTTTCATTTAATAGATCCTTTTTCTCCACAAACGGTGCTGTCATGAAGCCTTAACACTAGAGCTTATTTGTTCTTCAGAGCACTTATGATATGTAGCTTAGAAACAAAGTTAGGTGTTACACTTCATTAAGTTAAATGCACACTAACTCTCACATTAACCTGAGCCATTTAGTGCATGTTTCACAGAAAGAGACTTGAGAAAGTAATTGATGTACGCTTGTGCAAAACCTGAACGTAGGAGCTTGTCATGTGGTATTCCAAGTAGTTGTGAAATCTAAGGTTTCCAAATTTATAATGGAGTTTGCTAGATCTGACTGATTTAGCCAGGAGAGCTATCAATGGAGTATCACCTCTGAAGAGATTAGACAAGGAGCCCATCCCAGAAGGGGTTTGGAATAAACTCAGTCTGGTGGCTTGTTACAATAATTGCAGTGATCTTTCTCTGTTTAGAGCTCTTTTGCCACTTCTAAGCTTGCTCTGGGTTTAAACTCATGAAGAGCTCTAAGTCTTTTAATTAAAAGTTCTTGGTAACCTAGTGTTAAGGCTATCCTTTCTCTCTCTTGCCTTCTGAAATGTAGAATGCATACAGGCATGTTTTTGTGGAAACAGAAAAGAAAGCAAAGCTAAAGTACACCACATCCCCTCTGTTCTACCTTAATTTTGCCTTGGGCAAAAGCCCACAGATGAAGAGATGAAAATGCTCCTTGACAGTGACAGAGAGTGTGGGAGGAGGTGTGATAAAGCCAAAGCCCTTATTTTCCACGCACCTTCCCATGGCAGAGACGTGGTCACCCAAACATCTCTGACAAGGTTTCTTAGGGCTTTGCCTCCCTTTTTCCAGCTTCACTGGAAGGATGGCCAGGAAGGCCCTGCCCCACCAGAGGAGGCAATGTGGGAAGAGAAGATCGTGATTCCTTTCTTTGCAGAGTGAGGGAGCTCAGGAGCTGCCTTTCCCTCCCAGGTGGAGCCTAGAAGCTGCCTAGCATGTGTTCCATTTCTCTTTTTTTGAAAATGCTTTTGAAGAAAGGCGTATTAAAAGTAAAACCGAAATAATCTTAATGGTTTCAGAATGCTTTAAAATTCTCTTTGGAACTGGAAACGTTTGTTCTGGGCAAAACTGCAGGAGATCCTACAGAATGCCAGGGGAGAAAGTGTGGAATATATAAAGATTCACTTTCCTGAAAGATACCTAGGATAGGCCTCAGAGAAAAAAAAAATTAAAATAATTTTTAAAATTAGGTCCCAAGTGCTACTTAGATGCAGCAATGACAGCCTGTCTCTCTGAGCCATGTCAGTCCAGCAGTATTTGTTAGTACTCCAGAAGTCAGTAACTGAATGGAGCCACAGTCCTACTTGTACACAGCCCAGTCACTTGTGGCTTGAGCTATTGGGATAATGATTTTTTTGTGCCTGGCTTAGCCCTCAGTCTGTTCTTCATTGTAATTGTTTTGCTACAAGGGATAGCGGATAGCATGCTTTAATGAAGGCAAAGTCTGCACAGTTGAAATGAGTTTGAGAAGGATCAGTATCGCATTTCATCCTCGGGTGTGCACCAAAATGAAAATCATCTCATAAAAGAGTATGAGGTGTTGTCCATCAAGGATGAATGAATGTGACAGCTGTGTCTTTGGAATGCCCAGCTCAAATGTCCCTCCTCCTACCCATCAATCATATAGCATAATAAACTTTAGTCCAAATTAAGGTATGAGTTTTAAAACAGTGATTTTTCACTGTAGCAAACTGCGTTGAGTGGATTGTCTGATGCTACAAAATAATCTAGGCTGTAAGTAGTTCTGATTATGGATGGATTTTTTTTTTAAAGTTTCCTTTAAGATATGAAAATTGGTCACTGGATTTGTTTCTTATGAGTCTTGGACAGCCGTCTTAAAGAACTGTTAAAACTGTGAATGACTGGAGTTTGTTTTCAAAGCAAATAGAACATGAGCAATTGAATATTAATAACTTGTTCTTTTTTTCCTCTTTATTTTTCAGTCTGATTGAACTATTCCTGCAGCTACAAATTAAAGAAATTATGGACCCAGAGAGCGGTGCTCCTGTTGGGATAAAGTTACATTTCATTGATATCTATCTGGATGAATTGGCTAAAGTTGGTGCAAAGGAGGTTAGAAAATACATTGTAGTTTTCTTCCCGATTAAAGTTAACTGTAGCACACAGCATTTTAGAAGAAATATAATTTTTATGTATTATGTATGTTTTAACAATTTTAAATTAACACAGCAATATTGAATAAGTGTGAAGAAAGTGGCTTATTACAATTTATGCTTTTACTTTTGTTCATGTCTTCGTGTAGACAATTAGTAGTTCCTGAGTGCTGGTATACTGCTCCAAATTGAAGTTGGAATTAGTGATACAAAAGTTACAGGATTCTCATTTGTTTGTTTCAACAGAAAGGACTTGACATCTTTTTTCCTTGCGTGAACATGTTTTCCAGTCTTTGCTTTTGCACAAACTGACATAAAGCCTTCTCTTGGCTGACTGTATGACACCTAAATAGAGGGAGACTGAGCTTTCAGAGTTGTCCATTACTTGCTTCTTGTCAGTTTCAAACCTTGTTGGCTGCTCATTGAGCAAGTTACCCTCTGCGTCCAGTTGTTCGTTTTGTTGATGACATGTCTCTCTCTGCTCTTTATCCCTGTTTCTCTTGTCCTTAATTTTGGTTGATGTGACCGCGATGCAGAGTTTTGCAGGCACTGAAAGCCGCTACTGCAGCTGTCACTGCTGAACTTCTTCCAAAGAGTCCATCTCCTGTTGCTCCGTGGGGGCGAGCTGCTCGCTGCCCTGTGCCCTACTCCAGCCTTCTGCTCATTTACCTCCTCTCGTTTCTGGCATCATCGCAGTGGGTGAAACTGTTCGCAGTTTTCCATTTGCGTTCTTTGCAGTCAGTATTGAAAGTGACCCTGCCTACAGCTTTTGTGGTTCTGGGTTGTGGAGCGTGAGAGAGAAGGCGTCTGCACAAAAGAAGTGCCTGCACTTGGAGCCCAAATAATTTCTGCAGCTCCGCAGTCACAAAACTGTGGCTAAGCCACACACAGGAAGCATGGGGAATTAGTCTCCTAGACTATTTGAAATTGCAGACGATGCTCATAAATTGAACTTAGGGAAGGTTTTTTATCCTTAGTGCTACTGTAGCTGATAGTGTTTTGGTCCAAGCAGTCCAGCTAAGGGAAACTCAGATCTTACTCATGTCTGCTACAGACCTTCTTTGTGAAACTACACAAAATTATTTAAGTTTTCTCTACCTCTTGTTTCCATATCTGAAATAAGAAGGTTTGTTATGTTTCTGTACTCAGTAGATTAAAGTCTGCAAGGCAGTCAACATTTTTATAATTCTTCCAGAGAATATCTGGAAGTTGGTGGTACCAGTGGTAACAAAAAGTCACTAGATTCTCCTGTCAGTTGGAACCAGATAATATGCTGAAAGATTTACCTTAACTTCTTTAAGAAGATCCCGCTACACAAAATATTCAAATAATTTGATTGTACACTGTCTTGTTTTTAACAAAACCAGGACATCATTGCCCTGCAATCAAACCTTAACATACACATATACAACATTTACTATACTAATTATTTTTTCTTTCTTTCTAATTATACAGCTCACAGCAGACCAGAATCTCAAGTTCATTGAACCTTTCTGCAAAATTGCTGCCAATTCAAAGGAGTAAGTTTAATGAAAGGATACATATTTTTTAAGAACTAAGTAATTCTGTGTATACTGCTCCACATGGTAGTAAATGGATTGAAGAAGAGCCACAGCATAACTTCAGAACATAGAGAAAGAAGGATACTATATTAATGATGTGCACAGTCATTTGAAGATTACTTGTGTTTGTCAAAGCTATAGATAATCTTAATGGATTTATAAGAACTACATCAGCCTCTGTTGCTTGGTTTTGTCTGGTTGTATTTTTTAAACACGTAGAACAGCCACGCTGGGTAGATTCTTTGTTGTTGCAGTGAAATATAGAGCAGCATATAAACACAGTGACATTTAAGGGGGGAACACTGGCAGGACACTGTTTGGATTAAAAGACTGCTGTCCGGGAAGTAACAGGTTCACTTGCCTCATCTGGAGAGCTAGATGCTCTTCCGAGATCTTCTTTCTTATCCATTTTCCCTATTTTCCTCAAATTTCCATTTTTTTATTGTGAGAGGGGAGAGTGTGCATGCTTCTGCCTTTCAACTCTCATCCCTGCTCTCTTGTAACACAGTCGAAGTGTGCTGCATGCCGTTGCCACTGGTATCTTTGAGATCATTGTGGATCAGTCCCCCTATGCCATCGAGGACCTGATGAAAGAACTGGGTAGCAACGGTGATGAGGAGGATGCATCTGAAGAAGACAAAGAGGAAAATGAAGAGGCACTTAAAACCAAAGGTGAGAAGGAAGTTCTAAATGGCCTTGGTAATGCTAGGATTTAAAAATCCGATTCTTAAAAATACATTTCTGCTCTGAACCAGTCAAATACGTGTTGAAGGTATTGTAAGGGTAGTTGCGTTTTCCTCTCTTCCCTTGAGATGCGCTTGAACAAAGTGACTCCAAAACAACACACCACAAAAATCAGTGGTCTCTCTAAAATCAGGCAATATCAGCTTTCTGCAACAGTCCTAGATGATAACCCAGTCTGGCTTTTGGTTCTTGGATGTCCAGAACATTTTTTAAGATTATGAGGTTTTGGCATTCTGTGGGAGTTTTAAATAAAATAATTTTTTTTAAATGGCTGAGCAGGAAGGTTTTCAGTCTGGATATACTGCTCTGGTACAGACCAATTTTTTAAAAGGCACTCAGATAATGCCATAGTTGTGTATTGCATAATGGTGACATAATGTGGTTAAATCAGTCCAGGCTCACAAGAGAGCATGAAGAAAAATGCACCTGATCTTCCGTCTTTCAGAGTAGTGCATGCTGTCTCAGTTTTTACAAACTAGACATTAATATTCAGTCTTCTTTATTTAATAGGAGACAGATGTTTGTCAAGAAAATCAGTACAGAGCTCTGAAGAAACAGAAGATGGTTATGAAAATTCTGATGATGGTATCGGGACTGTTCTTCAGGTTTGTGGCTTGCTTGCTTTGCTATTGTACTCCCTCTCTGTTTTCTTTTTTCGTGTCCCTTTCAAGACATACGGAAGTAAAGGGTGTTAGTTGCAGAAACATGTTACAAAATTTTAGTCCCTTCTGCTTTAATGTAAGGTGGTATTTATGTAGTATGTACACAATAAGTAGTTTATAAGAAAAGAAATCCTTATCTAAATTCTGAATTCTGCGTTCTTCTCTCTCATACCTTTTTTTTTTCTGCTCCTCCCTTCCTGTTTCAAGAGTTCAAAAATATGTGGCAAAAGCCAAGTCACTGTGGGTGGTGAAGCTGCCAGCATAAATTTCATTGGTGAAAAGAAGAAAAGTAATAGATGATGGGATACATAGGAGAGAGGGTAACATTGCAATTTGGGGGTTTTTTACATGCACTTCCAGTGCAGTGTAGTGTGTTTGACAGGTCCACTAATGAAACACACGCACAGGCAGGCAGACATGCTTCAGGCATCTGTGGCTTTTAAGCAAGAATTAGGACATGACACACTTTAAATCTGATACTTAGCTAAATATTTGTGTGAGTTTTGATTTGGTTGGCTTCTCTCTTGAGTAAGAATTAAGGTTAGAGATGTTCGAGAAAGTGATAATGAGTTCAGCTGTTCTGTTAGTGAAGCAACCATCTGTAAAAGTCACTGTACATGTGTGAAGAGGGTATAAATTTCAACAGAGGAAAAAATACTTTGGGTTTAAAGGAAGTGGCTGTTTAAAGGATGTGTATGCTACTTGAAGTGTTGATAATGTGAGTTGCGTTAGGTTATCTTGCATGAATAAGCTGACTAAGAAGAGCCATATCATACTTTCCTCCAACAGTTTGATTATAAGGCTGTTGCTGACAAACTCTTTGAATTGGCAAGCAAGAAAAATGCACCTTCCCTTAACAGAAAGCGTCTGTACAAGCTGGTCAAAAAGTGAGTTCTGTTGAAATACGCCTTGCATGTGCCACCTTGTCCTAAACAACTTTGCTTTCTCTCCACCTTCGCTTGTCCTGGCGACAATATCGCAAGAGCAGGCTTGTCTCACAGCCCTGGGTAATGTGCATAAGGTGCCTGAAGCCTGTGCTACTGTTGCTCATTGGTAGGAGACAACCACAGCTGGCCAAGGGGTATCCGCACTGGGTGGGTTTGTACTGCAGGATGTGACATTAGATTCTGTGTGATGCTAGTTACAAACGTGGGAGAAGTGTTAAATTGCCATTTTCTCAATAGTTCCAGTGATTTGGTTTGAGTTTTTGGATTTCTGAGGCAGATCTCTTCTGGAATTAGCTCTTTGTAACGTCCTGTGCAAAATATGTTGTTTCTATTTTTACAAAACCATAATAGGTACAGTGACACTATGCTGCTAGTGTTATTATTGGTACTAAACCAGTAATGCTGTTTTGTTTTTTCTTCTCTCTCTTCCTCCCCACCTCCAGGTTCCAGGACTTAGCAGAAGGTAAGGACTGAACAGCAGACAGAGACAGTAATTTCTTTCTTTTAAAGGATATATAATGTTCCTGTACAATGTGTATTGCAAATCTTTTTTTTTTTTTCTTCTTTTTTTTAATGCAAATCTCAAGAACATTGTTTTGAGGGTTTTATGAGGGTTTTTTTAAAATCTCATTAAGATATTACACTTTTTTGGTGAGATGGCAAAATCCTCTTCACAATTTGAGCAACCTCGTACTTGGTCCTTAAATGAAAGATTACTATTTTTACTTAAATAGTAATCACTCGTATGATTTTCTTTTGGGTTTAGTGGGGAATGAGGAGTTGATTTTCTTTCCGTGGGAGTTATGCTGCATATGAACAGCATAACTGTTAATAGAAATAGAACTGTTAGTTTTCAGATACCTTATCCTTCCTCCTCAACAGGAATCTTCCCTCAAGATTTTCCTGAAGATGTTTCTACAGATGAAGATGACGATGAATTCAGCAGAGGAAGGCGAAAGAAAAAAGCTGTCAAGCCATGGGAGAAAAACAAGTTGGAAAAAGTAAAAGGTAAGGCAACACCAACCTTTGGAAGAGAGACAATCTGCAGTCACTTGTGTAATTTAAAAGTATCAGCCACAAGCAGTTCTGAAGAAGGCAAACCTTTTGCTCAGGATGTACTGATTTGTGTCATGTTGTGATGAAGGTTAAATGTGAAAGTGGTGGGAATTTTATTACCAATTTTGAAGCAATTATCACCTCAAATGTCAATCAAAAGCAGAACTGGAAGCTGCTGTTTGCATTGCTACATTGAGCAGTTCCATTTACTGTAGGAAAACAGAAATATGTCAGTCTTCTTAAAATAGGATGACTGTTAGAATATAAGAATTTTGGGGTGTTTCTGGAAAGGTGAAGAGAGTTACTGAGAACCAGGCACAAGTATCTCTAGCATCACAGCTTATATTGACGTGGCATAAGCCAAATCATACCCAAAAATATCTCACCAAACTACTGAACCCTTGAGCTGCCCTTCTGATGGGCTTAACAGGAGAGCAATAGCAACTTTTTCTAGCAATATTTCTATATAAAATAGAGTTATTACAGGAAATGGCTCAGATGTTAGCAAATTATTAATTAGGCCAGGCATCAGAGGAATGCAGTGTTCTGACCAGCTGTAATAGTAAAACTGTTGTGCCAGCTGATAGCAGGAAAATGGTATGCCTATTTTAAAGAAAATTTAAAAAAAAAAAAAAAAATTAAATTAAAAAAAGGAAAAAGTAGAGTAGAATTCAGTTGTTTGTAATTAGCTTTGTGTTTCACATCTGTGTTATATGGCATTCTTTTGGGGGCAGATTTAGACAATGAACAAGAGATGTCAAGTGCAAAGGACGCACCGGTTCCCCAGAAGAAGAGGAAAAAAAGGAAGAAGAGAGACAGCCTAAGTGCTGATTCTGGAACAGCTGATGGAAATTCTGAGGAGGGAGTAGCTGAAACATCTGGATCTAATATTTTTAGCCAGAGAAAGGTGCCAGAAAATAACAAGGAAAGGAAGAAAAAGAAATTGCTAGTAAATGAGGCAAATGAGACCACAAATGTAGCAACTGACACCAGAGAAAATCACAGTATCTCTGCGCAAAACAGTCTGAGAGACACAGTACAGAGCAAAAAGAGTCAGTTGAAGAAAACTATTCCCGAAGTGCAAAATGTTCCTGTAAAACCAGCGTGTCAGAATGGATCAGCTAATGCCAGTGAGGCAGAGGGTGTCAGCCCTTCTGTCACACCCTTAACTCCTAAGGCTGTGAAAAAGCAGCAGAAAGCAGGGGCTATCCTGGTGAACGGGGCTACCCTTTTGCAGCGAGCTGACCTGAAATCCACCAAGGAGGGATTGCTGGGGACCCTGTCAGGAGATGCAGGCTCCAGAAAGGTCAAATTGAAGACAAAGACAAAGCTGGTTGGTTTGGAAGCGATGAAAGTCTCCAGCCAGAAAGCAGCAATCTTGAAAAAGAAGAGAAAAATAAAAGAGGTGCTAAACTCTGTCGAAGCTAGTGGAGTTCTGGAGACTGCCTGCAAGAAAAGCAAGAAGGGGGTATGTATATCTCATTCTTTTCTCTGCCTTCTTCATGAACTGCCAGGCTCATTTTCAAATTGGCTTTCGCTTTCCGAGTGCAGAGCTTCATGGGCAGGCTGTGTGCGAATGTCATCGTGCATTGCCACCAAAAAGAGCTCAGTTCCCCAGAAATCCACAACCACTGCCACAGTCTTGAGCCCTCCTGTGCAACGGCACTAAAGCCTGTGCCAGCTATTCAGCTGAAAGAACACATCTAGCTGAAAATTGGGTTGTTGTTTTTTTTTTCGGGTTGTCTTTTTTTTCTTTTTTTTTTTTTTTTTTTCTTTTTGGTATCCCTGGGTTAATTATTCTTTTGCACTGGTTCTCTGTTTGAGCTCACAGCATATTGACAAAGGGCATATTTTGGCAAAAGGATGAGAATAGAAGAATGGAACACCCCTTTTCCAGCAGCACATGCTTAGATTAGTATAAGCTCCTTGTGAAATTGCCCACAACAATTCCAATAGTGGCTTCTTTTGCTAGCTCAGCTCTTCATCTTAAACAAATTGTTAGTGCTGTATGGCGCAAGACCAAACAGAGAATATGACACTGAGACCTTCAACGTCATCAATGGCTGTATGATCACATTTATGAATGGTCCAGTTTCTTATGAAGATAATACCTTTTTATTTTTTTCACTACCAAGGTCTGATTGTATTCTTCTTCAATAATGTATGTCTTGCAGTTTGGGAACAAGCTAGGGTTTTTTTTTTTCCCCTCTCTACCTCCCACCCCCATTTTCTTCTTGGCAATAAGTAGAATAGCATTGATTTTGCTCAGCAATTTGAGAGTCAAGCATTTTGCACTGTATATTTTTGGTAGTGTGGCTATGAGAGACAGTGCAGGGGTTCTTCCCTCTCCTGCCACTGAAATTGTTTTAATTGCTCATTTCCTGTGCGTATATTCACCTTAACACATTTAGGGGTGCAATTATATTCTTGGAAGTCTCTCTTTGGTAGAAAGAAAATTCATAAAGCATAAATGAGATTCAGAATACAAAACAACTCCATCTTCCTCTGACTAAAAAGTGCATGTTACTGGCCTGTCAGCTCGCTTCTGTTTTGACTTAAGTTTAAAACTCTATGATTAGTTTAGTAGTGCAGTCCCATATTTGAACTTGGTATAACCACTCAGTCCTTCAAGGGAGAAAAAGTGCATTTTGAAACGTTGCTTAAGTAGTATTAAAATAGCTTTGACATTTTCTGGTTTTTGATTGTAAAGTACTGAGAAGGAAGAACCAAAATGTTTCTCTCTTCTCAATGTGCAGACTGCATTTTTGTCACTGCGAGGCTTCCAAAGTAGGAACCGTTGGCTTTGTCTCCTGTTGCCTAAATATTCCCTGTTGCATACCTCCTCCTTCTTTCCCTATAAGAGCTTAGTTTCGAATAAAATATGATCGTGCCACCCCCATCTCCGTTTGTAAAACTTTGCTGCAAACGAGCAACAGGTTCAAAGACTCATGGTAGATTCAAGACAAAGTTCCTGCAAGCTTCATGGAAATGAGTTGGTGGCCCAAATTAGCGTAGCCCCTGAGGGACGGGGACGGGCAGCAATGTGAGCCCAGCACTTGCCTGCTGGCTGCCTGGCCAGGCCGTGCACAGGCTAGCGGGCCACTCTTCCCGTGTGTAATTCAAAAAAAATGACAGCATTTGCTGTTTCTTGCCCAGTCAAGATCACTGTGTCTGTATGTGTGTGTTGAGTGGGAGCAAGGGATAGAAATGAGGAAAGAAATTTGGGAGTTGAGTCAGGAGGAGAATCAGAGTATTGGTATAAGAAAGAGGGCAGGGTTAAAGCTAAAATGCACAAATGTGGAGGAAATGAGGCTTCGCTAATTTTGTTTTCATTGCTTGAGAAATAACATCTTATTTCCTGATTTTAGTTACATAATACCGGTCTTGTGCCCAGAAATCATGAGGGGCATGTTTTGAATCTTGATTTCAAAGACAAAGCACACCTTCAAAGAACTAGCTTCAAATATCAAGAGGGAGGAGGAGGGGGAGAATGGGAAAAACCAGACAAGTTCAGCATTATTTCACAATTATCTCTGGAATTCAGAAAGCTAGAAGACTTAGTCTTTTTCACTTTGTTTAAAGCAGAAGTGATTTTCGGAAAGCAAGAGGCCATATCCCCTGGACATTTTCCACAGCATGACTACAAACTGCTTTCAGAATTTCACATCTGTAGGTTGATGTGAAGCGTAGCTGAACTTCCCCTCACAATAGTCCGCAGATATCTGGGGCCCATAGACAACAGGTTGGAAAGCTCTGGAGGGCTGCACTCCATTAGTGGCACTGCCAGTACATCTCCTAAGAATTCCCTTGTGCTGGAGAGGATTGCTTTAAATGGCAATCTTCAGCATGAATATGAGGCTGCAAACTAGTAGTAATATGCAATAGCTGGATTTCTGAGAGTATAGACAGACTTCATACTCCACTTTTTTCATTTCTCTAAACTCTCCATCTTAGTGTAAAGCTGGGTTTGTTCATTAGCTGCATATCTTATGCATCCAGAAGTACCACAGAAGAGATTTTGCTTAAGGGCAAGTTAAAAAAAAAACCCAGCACTTGTGTGCAGGAGAGCTGGATCAGTTGTAAGGCAGCCTCATGCACATGAAAAAAACATGTTTGTTGTACTCTGACAGGCCAGACAAATGTATTACAAGTTCTTTGCTTTGCAGTGACCTTCCTATTTCTGTGCAGAGCTTGCCTTAAACTTCTGGTTTCAGTCACGCTAACTGCAAAATTAACTCCTGCAAGTTAACCATGATGAATAGCTTATGTGAGTACCAACTAAGCACTTTCTCAGCTGTGGTGATATTTACAGAAGCCGCGTATGGTAAGCTCTGAGCACTGATCGCTGTACTAGGTAGAGTTAACTACAGTACTTTTGTACTTATGAGCGTTTTTTCCTTTCCCTCCCTTATAGGATAGCAGTGCTGCTCTACCATCATTAAAGAAAAAGAAAGCAAAACCGGGAAGTGATTTCGTAAAATTTGAAAAATCAACTTTACCAAAGCCAGGAAATGATTTCGTAAAATTTGAAAAATCAACTTTACCAAAGCCAGGAAATGATTTTGTAAAATTTGAAAAATCAACTTTACCAAAGCCAGTATTCTTCAGGAAAGCCAGAAGCACCATCTCTTCTACCAGGGCCCCGTCCATGCAGGTACTGCAATCCCACAGCTGGCAGCTGAGTCTGGGCACAGGTCTTTTCCCAAGCTACCTGCCCCAGCAAAGGGCATGACCTCACTCATGCTTGTTGCAGGGGAGTGATTTAGGGTTCTGCTTACTGCAGAACGATGTTTAGGTTTACCAAAGAAAAGAGCGACTTAAAAGAGTTCAGTGGCGGGTTCGCTCTGTTTTACTGAATGGGGGGAAATATGCCAAGCCAAATGCTGCTTACCGTCTCTCCAGGAGCCTGATACCATTCGCAGAGCAAACTTTCAGGCATCTTCATAGGAAAAAAAAAAAATAATGGAGTAGAGTAGGAACGGGCTGGCTCAAGTTGGGTACCTGCACAGGGGTCCAGCTAAGCACAAAAACCATAGATTTTTATATCTTTACAGATCATTCATACCATGATTCAGTCCAATAGCAACATTTCAGATTGGGGTCTTCTTGCTTCTCATTGAATCTTTTTCAATGATCTCGTGCGTGCCTTTGTTTTGTTTCGCTGTAGATATTGTTTATAGTTCATAGCCTTGCAGGTGCTATTTTGTCTGAATAAATCCTTTTCTTCTTGGTGAAGTGCAAAAGAGTCCCCATTCTGCAGATGTCTGTAATGTCTTCACGTCAGCCTTAAGTTGTTTTCCCAGTCAATTCCCATCTTCCCAGCAAAGTGCAAACTAGACCTTATCTTGCAAGTGTTCAGTGTAGTTTGTAGTTGCTTTTGGTAAATATGAGCAGAACTTTACAGCTTAAGATTTCAGCAAATCCAGCTTACTAGGTAACATGAAGCAGAGAGTCTATTAAAAATCACGCAACCTTGTACTTCTAGAGGATTCCATATATTTAGTATGCATTTACTTAAGCTAAATGATTGGTATGAAACTTAAATTGGGCTTACCCACTGACCTGTTAGTAGTAAAACCATCGCCATACAGCCGGTTATTCAGCAGACAGAGCTCACAGTTGCTCACCCAGGCTGTCATATTTATAGAAAAAGGCTGACTTGTAGTCAAATTGCACACAGTGGGAAAGGTCTGCACGAGACTCCCTGCACCCACAAATTATTGGTGCTCAGTGCGCCGTTCTGCTTCCTTGTGCGTTTCCTAACAGGAGTTCTTGACCTGGCTGCAGCTCAGGCCTCTCTCTCCTTTGGAGCCTGGACCAAACTGCTGCTGGTTTGGCTGGGGGGGTGCTGAGGGCAGCCACCACAATGCTGTCGTTTCCACTCTGTTAGTCTAACATGGGCAGATAAAACTGAAATGCGGTTGCATTTCCTGGTAGACAGAATCACACATGGCTCCAGAGTTTCAGAAATTGGGTTGTAGGCATCTTTAAAATCTCTTCTTCCTTCCCCTTTGCTTTCAAAATTACCTTCTTGTTGAAAGGACACCACGCCTAACCTGCTCATTTTGCAAGAAAGCAAAAGCATAAACAGACTTTCAGTCTTGCTAAGGGACTTAGCCTCCATTTCTTCCCATTTCTGGAGGCTGGCAACAGTGCAGGGCTTCCAAAGACTGCCCTCTTTTCTCAGCCTTTTTAACATGTAGTATCTTTGCAAGCCGTCTTTGCACTTTGAGGCCTGAGCGCTATGGGGCCAGTGTATTTAATACACAAATACTTTCTTGTTTGTTGTCGAATTACATAATGACGTTAAGGAGAGTATGTGATTTTTCTACAAATGGAATATGTTTGCTTTTGGCTAGAAAAACAGTGCTGTCTTAGCAGGGGTCAGTGCTAGAGGATTGGGGGAGCTCTAAATCGAATGAAGGAAGTGGGCTGCTTTGTGTCGGTTTTGATGGGATGTAGGTAAAAGAACTCATAGCATTGCCTCGTATTTTATTTCATGTTATTATTTTGCTTTATAGATGAACAAGCTGCAGTCATCCAGCTCCAAAAAAGTCACGTTTGGCTTGAATAAAAACATGACTGCTGGTGAGTCTAATAAATCTCTATGTCTCCACAGCCTCTCTTGTAGCCAAGGCAGGGGGAAGTTGTACACACTCATACATACCTGTACCCTTCACCTCTCTAGAACAAGATGGTTCTGATCCCTTTTACCTCAATATCTGTAAATAGTTTATAAACCATCCTCAGGTTCCTGCCCAGAGGAGATGGTAAAGCTTAGGACGCTCAGCCCAACAGCTAGACTTGCATGATTCCAGGGTGTTGCGTTACTGACTTGCAGATGGAGCCTTACGGATAGAAAACAATGCAGCAGACTGACAAACTCTCCTTCCTGAGCTGCCCGTTCTGCAGGGCAGCTCTTAGGGAAACACGTGCACTGCGGTCGTCATTGCTCACTTCTGTTCACATGACAAAGGTGCTGATATGCTGATGAACTCAGGCTGTATAATTGCGGGAGCAAAATAACGGACTCAACGACAGATCAAGATGATCATAGTTGAAGACACTATTGCTCTAACAAAGTTATATTTATACCTATCTTATTTCCGTACACGCGACACGCTGTTATTTGATTGGATAAACAGTTTGTCCACGAGCTGTTCACGTGCATGGCTACATTGCTGATTGGCTCTTGCTGCTACATCACGCGTCCCCATGTATGGCAGCTGTTCGCATTCTTGCAGTTAACTGCTGCTTGCCAGTTCCTGCTTTTATGCTTGCTCAAGCAGCTTTTGCTGTTTACATCGTGTCCTTGGACTGGGACCTAATCAGCAAGGCTCAGTGGATAGTCCATGAGATTGTTGTAATGTCCTTGTTTGGTCAAGTACGTTGCCACATATAATAGCAAAGTTTCTGTTTTATCTTGGCTGCCTGTGGTTTATTAACAATAGTGAGTAGGTAAATGTGAAGTTCCCTTCTGGATACCACATATAAGCAGACAGTGTTTTCCCTGATAAATAAATGTCTTGCTCCATAGCATAGTTTATTCCATGTATACATTTATCATTTTTTTCTCTCTTTGAGGTGTGCTATAGGCCAAGTTCAAATGGAGAATAGTGGGTTCAGATATATGTCTTTATGTTAATATAACACAGCTGCACAAAGAGAAAAAAAATGACCACCTGCCAGCAGAAGGGGTAACCAAGAGTCTCTAGAGCGGTACTGTTTAACAGAGTAGAGCCACTTCTTACCCATCGTCATCTTTTAAACTGAAGTGTGGTGTTCTCCAGGATAGCTGGAACTCTTGTTTCTGAGGAGTAGGCCTAGAGTCTCCAGTGGTCTGTGAAACCATGGGGAATGCAGCAGACCCCATTCTCAAAGGAACTCTGCTGAGAGATGTGCTTCACCAGCATCTCTCCATTTTTTTGCGAGGTCTTAGGCATCTATTGCTTAGTGACGGACTTAAGGATCTAAGGCAGGCTTCCAGGGTTGGGTAATTCCACGACTGATTGATGGGCCCAGATATTCCAGGATTTGTATTTCTTTAAACTTGTTTGCTTGTTTTTCAACAGAGTTTAAAAAGACTGACAAAAGTATACTAGTGAGCCCAGAAGGACCTTCCCGTGTGGCTTTCAATCCTGAACAGAAACCCCATCATGGGGTGCTGAAGTCACCCACAGGTACCCCAGCAGGAGAGCCTCAAATGAAGAAACCGTTTACTGTATCAGCTAAGAAGAGACCAACTGCTATGGACTTCTTTTAAACCAACAGATGTGGCCTACTTTTGTACAGGACATTTTGCTAACCTAGAATGTTCTCTGGAGGTATTTGGAACGTCTTTATTTTTTTAAGTTAATACAAATTGTATATACAAAATTCTGATTGTGACCCGGGACGTTGCTATTTTGATGCCACTTCAGCTGTATCTTGAAATACTTATTTTGTCTATTTACAGAAAAGAAACAAAATCCGATCTCTGCTCAGGTTTGGTCTACAAAAAGTATGGTTTCTGCCTGTGTCATTCCCAAGAGGCTTGTTCATTTAATTAAGGAATGTTCAGGGTTTGATTGTTCCAGTGATTTTTTTTTTTTTTTTTTTTTTTTGAGCCAGTTTATGAAAACTTATACTTCATGCTGTTAAACTATCTTTCACTGGACAGGACTTAAAATGGAAAAATACAATTTTAAACCTACTAGTTGTTCTTGTATTTTAAAATTTTACCCCATCATTTTTCCTGTGTCACCCTTGACATCATGTTAATTCTTCTGGAAATAATGATTACCTCATGTCTCTGATAGCAGCTGGACTTGGATAGCTGTACAGCTAAAACGCAAGCTTTCCCTGGGATAAAAAATACCCAGCTGCTCAAGTGGTCACTGTTGCAAATAAACCTTCACAGCTGGTTGCCTGCTGAGTTGGGAACAGTCACCACATTATTTTCAGTAATGGAAGTGCCACAGCTGACTTACCCTTGTCATATTGTAGGCTGGCTTCTCTTTACTGTAACTGAAATAATGCAGGTATTCCCCCAGCCCTCACTGTTGTCTTTCGTGAAGGTCTGACAAGACTCCTAGTTTTCTTCTTTAGCAGCTGGCATCACCACATTTTACCAGAACTCAGATCTCATTCAATGAATGAACCTCTAATTGTACTGAAGTGAGCTAGATCGGCGGAGTGCATCTTTGGTTCAGACACACCTCTCTGGAAGCTTTGGTGCCTCAGTACACAGTAAAACTTAGCAGCCCAGACATCTTGGTTTTGGTTTTGATGTAGAACCAGAAGAATTCTTTCTGCAGCATTTCTTTGTGTTAAGTTTTTATTTGGATATTTTATTACTACCGTGCACATTTTTTTTTCTTTGGTAAAGATTGAGGTGTATTTCTGTGAGAGACCAACAATGTATTCTGAGGGGGAACTGTGAGGAAGGGGAGAACAAATGAAAATGAAACATTTTTCAGAACGGTTGGAAGATGTGAAATCTTTGGAAGCGTTGCTTATGTGAATGAGGCAAAGGCTTTGCAGCACATGTCTGTGTTAGAGCTCAGCTTCAAAGCACAACCTGGTTCCAGGGCAAAGCTGTTCATGAAGCTTCCCACCAGTTGCTTTCTATAAGAGAGAGGGTAGGCCTGCTATTATGGTAACTGCTAAACATTCAGCGAGTTCAGCCGGCAAAATTAAATTTTGTGACATAATACATTTGCATACTTCAGTGCTACTTTTTACCATTCTTTTGATGCTGATTGTCCTCTGCCAGATGACCTTCCATAAGCAACTGGATTGAAACTGCTCTTTCGTAGGTCATGTAGAATTTCTTCAGAACACTTGTGTACTTGTAGATTACTGCTTGGTCTCAGTTGCTCAGTTCTAATCTGTGCCAGTTCTTGCACTCAGTTTGTGACAGTCCATGGTTTGTGGTACTGCCATGGAAGTGCTGAAGTCATTTTGCTCTTCTTTTTTCTGATTTAAAGTGAAGGACTGAGTTTCACTTGGTTTTGGTTTAGTTTGTATAGGTTTGACTGGTCAGTAAGAACTCTGGAAAATACATCTGATAAAATTAATAATACTTGCTGTTTGAGCAGTTATTCTTCATTTTTTTTTTTTTAATCTCATTGTATATTAGCATAATGCATTTTTTTGACCAGACGGTGAGTAGGATTTAAGAAAGACCGTTCAATGTGTTGTACTGTTTATCTTGTACTGTGGGTGAGAAGTCTCTTGTGGAATATGCATAAAAGCATTTGTATGTGCATGGTTGTTAACGCATTAGGTTGAAGACACCATGTTCTTCCAAGGATATAGATGCAAACAATCAGTAGGTGGATCTGATGTGCACCAAAAAATCCAGAATGAGGACGCATATGGGTTTGGTTTAGGTTTTATTACTTATAACCTATTAAGCAATGTATTGAAATGTTTGTCTATATCTTTTTATATTGGTTGTGGTTCTGCTGAACCTGTTGCTTGTCCAAGTATTTTGTTGCCCCCAGTGCTAAATGGAGAGGGCAGAAATGGCAGTCGGTTTATCTAAAATTTTAGTGATGTGATTGCTTGTTGGGATTCATGCGTAATCCATCTGTGCCATGAAATTCGTCAAACGTTTTGTAAATATACATATGTAGGGTGTATTGTCTTCAGTGGTGGCTGGAATTTCATCAGGACAACTTAACAAACAAAAACCAAGCACTGTCAATGCAGTTTGATCAGCATTGTTGGGTTAAATTGAATATCTTACCTGAAGTATTTGGATGGTAACAATTCCAATAAATGTTGAAGACAAACAAAATAAGTAAATGTAACATCTGCAATATCCACTGCACAGACACAATAGTACTGTAAGGAGAGATGTATTGATAGGAAAAGAGAAAGGAAAACCAAATCTGACCTGTTTGATATCATGTCCTTGTTTTTTTTCAGTGTTATTCCAACTCCGCAGCTGCCAATCATTCTCTAAATCAAAGTAAGTTAATGTGGCATACCTTTTAAAGGACAGTATTTTGTAATTATTGTCTCTACATTTTTGTTAGGAATCTGATCAACTTTGTACTTCTCAAACTCTAATAGTTTATAATTCTTTATAGCTTCAATAGAACTCAAAAGCACAAAACAAATTCAGCAAGGCAAAAAGTTGAAATTATATTTAAATTATTGGGTATGCAAGATCTTTTCTAGTCAAAGCTATGTGACTTGGAAACCGTCAAATGCCCTTTCTGTTATTTATTTCCTGTGCTTAGACTTAATTATAAGCAGAAAAAATATTCCATGTGTCATTCTCTGTACATTGGCAACAGCATTGTCAGTACAATTACAGTGTCTAAGCATTACATCATTTAGTCTAGGCCAATAAACCATCTTTTTTTGTGGACATTGTATTTTGGTTAAATCTGTAAATTTGGAGGGTGGGAGATGGGAAGGTACCATCTGGGGAGCCACTTGAAAGTACGAAAGAAGTTGTTCTTGCATGCGTGGACGTGCTCTCATTTTATTCTTATTGTATAAATAACCAAAACTGATGAAGACTCAGGCACATCAGAAGTGAGCAGGATTGTGACAGAACACACCGGCTCATACACCTTGAGCTTCTGACCTTTGTAATCGGGCCGTAGGGTAGATACCAGCAGCTGAAAGATTGCTCAGGAGATACAAGAACATCACACATAGTCGTTCCAGAATTAAAATTGGTAATTGAAGTGATAATGTGGCAAGAGGCGTACTTCAAAGGTGGAGTAGTGCAGATGCCAAAGTAGGTAAGAGGTGAACATTCTGAAAGCTTATTTGCTTATTTGTTAGCAGTAGCGTGCCATACGGAATTATGTATATACAGGAATCCCACAGTACTACTGACAGGCCCTGCAACTGCACGGGATCAATTAAAAGGAAAAAGGGCATGTTTTCTTGACAGGCACAGAATTTTCAGAAATGCATAAAACTTTATTCACACAAAGAAAAGTGACCTATCCACAGCAGTGGCACTAGTAAAATTAAAACATAAATCCTCAGGTAAAATGAAAACAGATTTCCTTCAGAACAAAGTCCTGTAAAAGTGCCATTCTTGTTACATGTTTAAAAAAATTCACACATCTTTAGGGATGCCTTCAGTTTCGAGATAGCAGTACGTGCTGACAGTGTTGAAGACCACAGTGGTAGCATACAACCATAAATTAAGTGCTGCATGTGCTTTTATTATACATGGTGTTAGGTGGAAATCCTAATTTGTAGTTGAGCTGTGGGGCCAAGCTATGACTGACTTCTTGTGGTACCTCATGCCACCCTCACGCCACGAAGGGTCTCACTCACTTTGGTAGGGTGCTGTACAGCAAAACTTGTAGTGCCTGCCCTGAACATTCCCCAAGGGCTTGTCCTAAATTTAGTGCCCCTCATGGTTCTTCATGGGATCCATGCGAGCAGGGTGGACCGGGATTGGCATTTCGGTGATCTGTACTGGCTGGCGTTTCCAAGAAAGAAGAAAACATTTGTCTGAGCAACAGTATGCAAGGTAACACAAGCATATTTTACATTTTATTCCTACTATGCAAATCAAGAAGAAATGTAGTGCCTCTTTCAAGATTCATATAATCTGTTGCAGAACCAAAATATGAACCATGGAAACAACCCTTCCCGGCAAAAATCTACTTTAAAAAAAAAAAGAGCTAATGGATTTTGTTACTTCAACATAACAATGCAACAGTCGTCATGTGGTATTTTGCACAGCTACAATTATTGATGTGATCATTCTGTGATCTCTAAAATAACTTGAGCATGTTTGACCAGTCTGCTGTAGTCAGGCATCTGTAATGGCTGCATTCCAGATTATAAAAATTATCACTCCGGTAAAAGAAGTTGAAAGAATTTTTTTCGTCTTGTCCCCAAAATCACAGTGAGTATATATTCTATATTGTAGGGCCCAAACTCAAACATTTTGTATGTGTAAAAGCACAGACTACTTTGAAGAGGAAAAAAACTATTTCATCTGCAAGAACATTGCCGACGTGTTGCAAATAATACAGTTAACTAAATAAAATCCAAGAGGTGGGCAAAATACTTTTAACACCATTTTGTGCAGTAGTTTCCTTAATATAGCCACTTTATTGGCATGTCTTTTTATTGGACATGGAAGTGGAAAAATCTTCAGTTCTTTAGGAAGCCTTTTTAAAGAGGGTTTAAGAAACTTCCAAAACCTGTTTTTAGAACCCTGTTTACATGAATTTCATCTTGGAAAATGAATTATTTTAAAGAAACTGATTTTCAAAAAATCTGTGTTCTGTAGAGCTGCTTATGTTCCTTATTTCTGAGAGGCAGGCTTCAGGTTTTAGCACCTCAGTATTGTCTTTCTGATATTGGCCCCACACCAGAAAAAAAACAGAAATATTAAAGGAGGCATTTGTGAGATTCCTATGTAAGAAGTCTTCTGAATATTTTTTCTTGGAGAAGAGCTTTAAGGCATATGCTTAAAATACTTCCTGCAATCAGTTGTGTGCTGGCTTCTTTTGGGGAGTTAAACAGAGGAAAGCACTATTCGTAACCTCATTCCTTCAGGATTTGTATGCCATTCTTCTGAAATATAACAATGTTTTGGATTCAACACCAGTAGATACTAGCCAATTTCGGAGTTGTTTTTTTTAAAAAAATTAAAATCTCCAATGGCCTCAGCACAAGCATTTCACAACGTTCCACATGGAACTTGAAACTTCGTGCAATTACACAGTTCCTAGGCTAAGCTGTTCCTTATTTACATTTCTCTTTCAGATATTTGTCTTGCATAATCAAACCAGAGCCCTGGGAGGTTTGAATTCTGTTCACTGTGTGGGTCCAAGTTCTGCAGACTCAGAAACTGTCTCCTGCCTGCATTCCTCCGTGCTAGTTGCCGAAAAGCTGCCGTTGCTGTTTCTATGCTCTACCTTCCCTGAAGGCTAAGAGGGCCAACATGATGGTGAACGTAATACTCAGCACAAAAAAATGCATGCAAGGTCAGAAAGGCAAAGAATTAAAACAGAAGGGGAAAAGACTGAAACCAGAGTTCAAGATCTTAATAACAGAAAAGCCAGACTTCTCCCTGAAATCCAGTTAGGATTTCTGGGTACATTGTTTCTTAGAATTTCCTTCTGCTGTTGAAAGCTTTAGTTCAATGAAGGCTTGGTCAGGCTCCAGCCTGAACCCTTCTGTGATCCTGCTCAGAGAATGATAAAATGCTACAATAGCTCTCAGTGAAGGAAGTTTTGCTCTTTACAAAGTGGTGGAGATGTGGAGAGAATCCCTGATTAAATCCTACCTCTTTGAGACAGATATGTGAAAAACGTGGAAGTGCCAAGAGTTAGTGTCTCCAGGGAAGCGAATTCCATGCTTAGTGTAGGGAGCAGATCTCCTTCCAGCCTCAACCCATGTTTTCATAGGCTTTGCCACTATGGTGAACATCTGGGAGACATCTGATGATGAAGGCTGACACTGTAAACACTTGTATAATCCAAAAATGTCTACTTGTCTCTGCAGAGTATTGCCACGGAGTAATTTTGTTTCTGAAAAGAAAGCTCTCAAGTCTTTCCCTGTCACTAATCCCTTTGAACGGAAGAACTGGAATCATTCATGAGGTCTGCACTGCCTTCAAATAAACTGACAGAGAGGAGAGAGTGCCCACTGTTTCTTGCTTAGAAATCCACTCGGGAGCCCTTTAAGGCAAGAGGGAAAAAAATTGCTGTTTTAATATTCGCAGGCTGCAAAATTGAGGGTCTGAGCTCCAACGTGGTTGTTTGCCAAGAATAGGAAATATTGTATTGTATTGTATTGTAACGCCAGGCACAGGAATTTGCAGTTGACCACTAGCATGTTTATGGCTTGCATATGATACACAATTTTTTGCTGATTATTTCCGAGCAGCCATGGTCGATGACATTAATTTGCCAAGGAGCCTACTGTTGCCGTTGATAATGACAGGCAGCTCACATATCTGCCAGGACTAGATGGCAACTTTTTGTCTTTGTCCATCTATCTCATGCAGTCTTCAGATCTTTTCTGTATCAGTTTAGCTTATTTAAATATAGAGGTATTTAGCTGTCCCAGAGAAAAACCTTTGCTATCAAACTTACCGGTATCTTGCTGGATGTTTTTCACTATATGGTGTTGGTAATTTTCATGTCAAACTTTTTCTCTCCTTCAATCCCCAGATACCAAATTAGGGAAGATGAAGCATCTTGCTTTCAATTAGGTGAGAGACTGTGATGAGTCTAAAACAATGTTCTCTTTTTTGGCCCTCCCTTTCCAGAAGCCCAAATCCAGATTCTGTGGCTTGCACACAATTGCATTGCTTATGTTATGCGAATGGTCTGTAATCTTAGGTTCTCATTCTGTCCCTTTTGCTAGAGTTTTGGGAGGCTGCCTTGGAATTGCTGCTGTTCGCTCAGAGAATCTTAAGCTGGGTTTATCTTCAGTTCCAGGAAGGAATTGTTTATTATTCGAGTTCCAAGAATGGAAGTTAATGATGAATTTTTGTAACTTTGGCTATTTGTGTGAATTACCATGCTGGAGAAGTGCATGTGGGATTTAGGCTTCTCATTTTTTTTTTTCCTTTTAAATACCTATAGGTGCTAAACCAGCAAGGTGCTGGTAAATGCTAAATATAGCAAACTTAGGATCATTCTGAAACTCCTGATGAAAGTGTGAAGGTTTGGTATGAAATCCTGGTCCCACTAAAGTCTGCTCATTTCATCCTACCATTATATTTTTGTACTAAGAAGGAAAAACCAGGAGACCTTCAGAACTACCTAAGTTAGCTGTTGCTACTATTCAAAATGGTCATAGTGGGGAGGATTGTCCCCTAATAGCACAGGCAAAAGCTGGAGCAAATTAGAAAGGAATTTCCAGCCTGGAACAGAACCAACACCTCTCAGACTACTGAAATCTGTCCCCATTATCCCTATTTTGCTAATTAGTGAAATGACGCTAACTGGAAAAATTATGTAGTTTGTTTCTGAACTTACTGAATTTCATTCAGATTTTTAAAGGTTAATTTAAAGTAGAAAAATATTGTTGTAACCACTGAAGGAAAAGAACAAAATGAAATTACCCTTACCCAGGTAACAGGACTAGAAATAGATGCTGTATTAGTCAACTTCGCATGTACTCCCTGCAGCTTGAACTCAAATGCAAATCTGTTCTGTTCTGAGCACAGCAGTGGCCTGACTTCCCACTGCTCTGTGTGCAGATTTCCCCAGGGAATGAGCTGTGTAGCGACAGAGCTTTGCCAAACCGATATCCCTGAGCAGTGGGAGCTGAAGCAAGTGACTCATGACTGCAAGACGACAGCATGTGATGCAAGACACGCACAGGACAAGCTGCTGAGAGACGCAGTTCATGACTGAGAGGTTTATTCCCACTGCCAGGAAGGGCCTTGTTCTTTTCCAGGTGTTACCATGTGTTTTATAAAACAAATATACGTAGTGGGGCATTTCTGATCCGAAATCTGTATCGAACAATTTTCAAAGTTAAATATTAAAACCCAGGCACACAAGTATCTGTGAAATCAAAGTATTAAAAGCAATGAAGTAACACTGATTGCTTCACTCTTTCCCCTTAAAAAATGAAGCAAAAGCAAAAATGAAAGAATTTGTATGCAGTTCTGTAAAGCTGTTATCATGACCACATGCTACGTTGCACTAGATTGTGCTGTAACTGCTTGCATCTCTGACCTCTTTGCTTGCCAGAGCAGAGTTTTGCTCTGCTGCTACGGTGGCAGCAAAGGGGTACGTGCACTTACCCTGCTACCTCCTTAATGCTGGTGAATGGTTATTCAGGGACAAAAAAGGGTAACTGGGATTAAACTCGTGATAATAATGAGTTACTTTTCCCCAGTAGTAGCTGGTAAGTGCAATAAGACTGGATCCTGAGGGCATAAGCATGAGCATTCAGGGCAAAACTGGAAGCTGATCCTAAGCAGTGTAGCTCCCTCAGCCACCCAAAGGAGGCCGCCTGCTGCCTTTTCGTTCACTTCAACCATCTTGTTAAATGGACACTGGAACCAAAACGTGCATCAGCACCAAACAAAATATTTATGTGCAGTTACCGTAGCAGTATAAGTGGTGCTTTAGCTTAGAATTTCCCAGCAGAGTGGTCTTGCGGGTTTTTTTGTTAAAAAGAGGTGTGGTTTTAGGTTTTTGAAAGAGATGGGGATCAAGAATGACATGCTATACAGTGCTGTTCAACTGTGACAACTTGTGACAGTGATACAGCATTTTAGAAAGAACTTAGTTATCACTGGCCCATCTCTCAGCTTGACACCCAGTCCTGTGCATGTTTTTCGTAGGAGCGGTTCCGTTTACTTCAATTAAAAAATCGACATGAGGACGGCAAGACTCATCCTGACATTTGGAGGCTGATATGTCGCATGATCTCTTCCCCGAGGCCCCATTTTGCAAAAATGCTCAGAATATACTGTTACTCTTCTGATCATATAATCTCTTAATACATAAAATTACTTTTTTTTTTTTTACATGGCTACAACGCCAGGCTACTCTGGAGTGTGGGAAAGATTGTACAGGTCCTTGTTCTGCAAGTTTCAAAGGCCATAAGAGAAGGGAGCATCCAGCAGTTTGCATTATTGGTTCTGGAGGTACAGCATTACATGTACCACTTTCATTATTTACTGCCTGTTATGACAACTGTTTCAATACTGTTTAAAGAAGATGGCGCATCTATGAGTACTGTTCTTTGCATGATAATCGCTAGTGGAGTCTATGTGGATCTACGTCCAACAATTTTTCTGCAGGCTGTTTTTTCACCAAAGCTGAGAGCATGTCGACCTTGCTAGTTTGCAGTTCTATTTCATGCTAGGTTTTGGAGAAACAGCACTGATGGGTGCTCTTTTTGTACTAGAGACAGCAGTCCCACAGCCCTGCCTGTCAAAGGGTTTAGAATGGCCTTTCTAATTCCTCCATGCAGAACAGCTTTGATGGCAAGATCGGTTTTCAATAGTTTGCTTTCTTTTGCTGAGAATATGGCTCCTTCTCTGCCATTGTTGACAATTACTGGCGTAGTTAATAATTTTAATACAGGCCAAGTTAAAATTTGGTGTGAAACAAGAATAACGGCCCCCTTTTATATCAAATGCTGCTAATACTTTATCACTGTTGCAATCATAAATTGATACTTTACAATCTGTTTTAGCAAACATTCAACTGACCAGCAAAAATCAGTATCTTAAATATAGATGGTCTTCTGATTGGGGAGTACACAATTATTACTCTCTCCTGGTCCAATTTTGCCACCGTGAAGACTTGCTGAGAAAAGGAGAGGCTATCAATAAGACTTATAAACTTCACCTTATATTTTCTGTTGATGCCTGCGATGATTTAGAGAATCCATATACAATTTACAAAATCTGATCTAAGACCTCTCTTTTGTCAAGCTGAGTGTGTTATATTTTTGGCAGCCCCATATCTTTTCTATTGTGCTTACATAGGAAATCTGGACTTTGGGAGGCCTTGTTATCTAACACAGTCTGTCTTCCGTTCCAAGACAAACTTAAATATAGCTATCAATATTTATAAAATATATCTCTTCCACTAGTTATGGGAAAAAAAAAACCAAACCACAAACAACTGAAGATAAAAACTCATCAGTCTTACAAAGCAATCTCTTCCTGTGTGTTTCATAATCCTTTGCATAATGGCAGTAAGTCCTCCATTAAGGACATCAGTTTATTCCCTTCTGCTCCTTCGTAACTCTGCGTTATATGTATTTGTAGGCTGCTATTAGAGTTGCACTTTCATGAAGCTAAAGAAACCATTTCCTCCTAGGTTATATCCCCTGAGCCTTGGATCCTTCTTACAGCCTCTCACATTGTTCAATTCTTTCATTTTGAATGAAATGCCATTCCAAAACCTTGGCAGTACTCCACCAGAGACCCTACCAGTGCTAAGCATGCTGCAAGGATTACTTCATATGTCTTGCAGACTATATTGTTGTTTATGCCGTCCAAAAGGTGATTACCTTTATTGCAATATTGTGACATTGTTGACCCATGTTAAACTAGTTATTCACTGTAGTCTCACGATTTCTTCATGAATAGCGAGCTGGAATTCCAAAGGGTAACAACACAGACCTAGGAAGGCAGCAGCCTGTGCAAAAATGGCCCATAAAGTTGTTTGTCCTGTCTGGCCAGGAGCAAAGAAGGGAGGTAAAGAGGTGTATCTTCCTGGATTGCTGTCTGGCCAACTGTCAGGTGTATTATTGCCTCAGGTCTGTCATGGGGTGTCTTGCTTTTTGGTGCACAGACAGGCTGAGCAGAGGAGAGGGGGAGATGTGAGAAGGGTTTAGGGGAGTTGTAGAAGGAGAGCATAGGAGGAACGACGAACATTTGTGGAAGAAACATTGCCAGTTGCTCATAAACTCTGCTTTTTCTGACTATCCTCTCTCTTGATCACATTACAATAATCTTCTGCTCAAAATTCATGATTTCCAGAAAATAATTCTGCTCTGACCAAGGAAAACTGGTTTGAGAGGTCAGGTTACCTTAAAAAATAAACCGTAAAACTCCATGCACAGTATTGTGACAAGGTCAGGAGCTCGAGAAGGTATCATCCCAGCAGCAGCTGTAGTAGGAAGCCTAGGAAAGCTTCTCTATTGCCTACATTTGATCTAACCTGTCCTGCCTTTTTCTTTTTTCCTAATGAAGCCCTTTGTCACACATTGAATGGTTATTTGCTCTTTAGATAGTCCTAGGAACCCCCTTTAGAGGAGTACCCAGGAGTTTTTTTTTTTTCAAACAGAACAGACTTGAGAAGGACAGCACCACAGAATGCATTATGACTATTGAAGTCTAGCTTCACTTTTTTCTGAGACACACACTTTTTTTTTTTTTTTTCTGAGGAAAGGGCCTAACTTCTTAAAGAATAAATAGGGGAAAGTCTGTTAAAAAACACTGCTTAGAAAGTGGGTACTTGCATTTAGATGAGCTGCTTTCTGGAACTGAAGAATTGTTTTCCAGACTTTGTTTCACTTGTGGCAACATTTTTAGCATATAGACATATAGATTCCCCCATATTTTGAAAAATGTTGGGGCTTGATACTCTTGTCACTGTGACAACCTTGAAGCACTCCCCCCACCCCAATTAAAACAAAGGATAATGTTATGCCTTACACATCTAGTTTTTGATACTTTGGGTGGAGGCAGACACCTTGTCTTTTCTTTCCCAAGGTTTTGTGAAACGAAACATAGATTTTTAAGACAGAGGTAATTAACAGTGTTGGCCTAACTGGGATGACAGAGGTGAGCCACCTGTCGGACAACCAATTACCACGAACCAGAAACCACGAACCAACAGCTATCTCTGATGGGCAAAACAACTCACTTCTGGTCAGTAATGTGAACTTTTCCCTAGTTTGAAGACCCCAGACCTCTTTCCAGAAGAGTCTTCCTAATCAGCATGAAGAATGAACAGAGGGAGGAAACGAACTGACCTCTCCTATCTCGCATGTAAATAAACTGGGTTATAAAATGACCTCACGCATGACATGAGGTGGTGGCATGTAGCAAAATCTTCAATGTGTTCACCCCTCGCCAGAGGACATTGTGGGACCGATCGACCTGTGGAGCCGCGATGTCTTACTCTCTCTCTCTGACATCTTAGTTTTCCTTCTCTCTCTCTCTTTTCCTTCTTCTTTAAAATATAAAGGTAATTAAGTTCTGCTGCTAAAGCCTTGTTAAGTTTTGTAATATAACAACATACTTTTGCCAAGTCACTAATCACTGTAATTTGTATTCCACCAAGTGCTTTTAGTATATTCATAATTGAATTGGACCTCTCAAGTGACTGTCTGTCATTCATTTTGCATTACTGTGCAGAAGTACTCAGAGTTAACTCACACCTGATCTCACCTGGTGAGAAAGGCCATGCATCGCATTCAGAGTTAACTCACCCCTAAGCCCACCTGGTGGGACGGGACAGTCATCCCCTTGCTTACTTTTGGTTGTCCATGCAGGTTCTACTCCTTAATCCATGAAAGAGACTTCAATTTTTACAGCTTAGAGTGTAAAGGGAAGCTTCAGATGTTCCTCTGGGGCAGGCATAAAGATTGCTAGGAGTACTTGGCTTTGTTGGACCTTTCAGAACATTAGGAAGAAGGCAGCAATCCTGCATAGAATGGGTTTCTCCACTTGGTTGGAGAAACAGCATGCGTTCCCTTGTAACAAACACTCTTGCACTCCCAGCAGCTGCAGAGGAAGGCAGAGCTCTGCATTTGTGCCCTCCCTGCCTTCCTCATAGACCTGATAATTCTCTACAACTACCTGAAAGGAGATTGTAGTGAGGCGGGTGTTGGTCTTTTCTCCCAGGTAACAAGCCATAGGACAAGAGGAGATGGGAGATTTAGATTGGATCTTAGGAAATATTTCTTCACGGAAAGGGTTGTCAAGCACTGGAACAGGCTGCCCAGGGAAGTGGTGGAGTCACCATCCCTGGAGGTGTAGATGTGGCACTTAGGGACATGGTTTAGTGTTGGACTCGGTACTGCTAGGTTAATCGTTGGGCTTTATGATCTGAAAGGTCTTTTCCAACCTAAACAATTCTGTGATTCTCTGATTGCTACCCATGCCAGTTTCCTCACTCAGGTGTACAAGCAGCCTGGTATCAGCTGTGCTCTGCTATGTGAGACTTCCCTGTGCCTATTCCTTGCTTTGCCCAGTAGTGGTCTGCTAGGTGCAGGAGTAGCAGCTGTACAAAACCTACGGGCAGGCATTGATAAATGTGTAGGCTGTGCTTTCCTTCTTGGGGGAGGAACTTGCTGCAATGAGAATGTCAGACGTGCTTGGACAGTTTTTAGAAAGAACAGCTGTCTATGCCAGAATACTCCCTGGCATCTCCTTTGGACTGTATATCATTATCAGGAAGGGAAAGATACAGTTGGCGTAGGCACTGCAGAGACAAATCATTAATGTCACGGCACAACTGTCCTAACTGAGGCCCAGTCTCACCTAAAAACACTGTGGAACCCACAAAATAGATCTTGAGTCATTCCCGAAAGGAACATATGCCAGTATGTATGTATCATATGCTTACAAGGTCAAAGTGGAGCATTAAGCCCTGTTGCTGGGGAAGGCAGAAAAAGCAGGAAAAAATTCATAATTTGCCAGCCCTTGAGTGTTTTCATAGACATTTTCTGCCTCAGGTTCATTTTGGGTTAAGACAGAGGACAAAGGGAATGAGTATAAGGTAGAACCATTGAGTCATGTCTGGAACAGTCCTGCAGAAGGTACAGAATATCACCCCCTGATATCTTTGGCAACCTTTTTTTAAGGATTATGACATCTTAAGCTCTGGAACCCTGGATTTCTTCTTTGGGGGAAGATGAAGCTTTCATGTCAAGAACGTGCATTTTACTCAACTTATGGAAAGCAGCCCCAAATGTAACACAGTTCTGTCAGCCCTTGTGAGGAGAAAAAAAAAAAAAGTCATTGGCTGTGCTCTGTTAAGATCTGCTTTACATTCTTCAGAGTTTTGTCTTTTTTAAATCAGATTTGACCTGCAGCTGCCGGTCTGGACTCTCAAGCATCCTGTCTCATCTCAGCACTGCAAATGGAGCCTTCCCTTTTCCTCCCTTGTGAGTTCAGAAAATGTCAACTTCGATCAGGTTGCCTGATTTGGACCAGACCAAGCCATGTGTTGGTGGGAGAGTGCGAGTGGGAATGGGTCAAGGAGTTTGAAGCAGGAGAGCAAGAAGGGACAAAATGACACTAGGTTAAGAGTGATCACTGGAAACTGAGACTAGATAGTCAAGGACATGGACTTGAGAAATATGTTGAGGAGAGGAGAGGAGAGGAGAAAGGAAAAGAGGAGAAAAGAAAGGAAAAGAGGAGAAAAGAAAGGAAAAGAGGAGAAAAGAAAGGAAAAGAGGAGAAAAGAAAGGAAAAGAGGAGAAAGGAAAAGAGGAGAAAAGAGGAGAAAAGAGGAGAAAAGAAAAGAGGAGAAAAGAGAAGAGAGAAAAGAAAAGAAAAGAAAAGAAAAGAAAAGAAAAGAAAAGAAAAGAAAAGAAAAGAAAAGAAAAGAAAAGAAAAGAAAAGAAAAGAAAAAAAGAGGTGGAGTTGCTGGAGATAGTGGAGTTATTGCGGGGGGGTGAATAGCTCATATCAGAGGAAAAATTAAGAGTTAGAGATGTGGGGGAATGTGAATGAGGTAACAGACCTGGCAAGCAGCTTTGGCTCTGAGAGTATCAAGATGATGAGAGAAAGAAAACTGGGACTTGGGACCCTTCAGGTTGAGAGATATGGGGAGTGACTGTGTGGAGGAAAGCAAGCAAGGAGCCTAGAGGTGGAGGGTGGAGATGGATGACCAGAAACTGAGGAAGATCACATCCCAAGATACAGCTTTGTCTCTAATTCTTCTGGCTTACCCTGCCATCCAGACCTGTGTCCCCTTGAGATAACCTCCTTGTGTGAAATGCCGTTTTGTACTGTTTTCCCAGACTGATGGAGCATACAAGGTGCAGATCATTCATTTTTCTGGCCCTATACTCCATGGAGATGGACCAATTTCTACATTTCAAGAAAATACCTACATTTATAGGTGATGAAAAAACAGTAGTAAGGCCAGCCTAGAACAAGCCCCAAGTTTTGCAACTGGAGTGACAACAGAAAAGATTCTCTCAGTATGTTACTTCTTTTCCAACAGATTACTTATGGTGAGGAAAGTATTCTTTCACGTTGCTGAGAAATAATAATACTATTTCAAGTGTCGATTTAAAGCTATCCAAAAAGAAGAACAAGAGGCATGGGGTGTCATTTCTTATTGTGATTTTTGACTGAACCTGTGACAGTCAATAATGACAAATGGCCGGAGAAAGATTAAATTCCCAAACACATTATGAAGTCCTATCTCAGCAGAGTCTTGATGTATTGTAGCACTTGCTGGCCAACGCATACATCTTCTTTTACTCTTTGGCAGCCCTCAGAAGGATTTTTTGTGTGTTTGTCAATAACAAACAATTGCAATCACTTCAAAACCTGACTGCGAGGGTGGTGTTCTGTCAGGGCAACCGCAGCATGGGCTGACATGCCACCGCAGGGTGCCGTGTGAGGCTGCCTGTGGCATCCTCGGCTCCACAGGGCTTTCTGAACCGTTGAGGAGGGGAAGCTGTAGCACAGGTGGGACATGTGTGCTGCTCTTGGCCCCCCAGCATGCTGTGGGGAAGTCGTGGTGGGCAGCGCTGAGGTGCAAGGGAGCATGGCCAGCAAACGGCAATTACTGCACAGGATGGGTGGCACTAGAGCGTTGCATGGCCAACACTGTGTGTTCTGGCCAACATTTGGGCATAGCTATGGGTGCTGGGAGTGTGCTTGAGGTATCAGGTGCTGTGGTGTTGTGCAGTGAGAACAGGACAGAGGTGAGAACTGGGCAATCACCAACTGCAGGAAGTTCAACAAGGGCAAGTGCCGAACTTTGCACTTGGGACACAGCAACCCTGGCTGTACATACAGACTGGGAGATGAGATGCTGGAAAGCAGCTCTGCGGAGAGGGATCTGGGGGTTCTGGTCGATGGCAAGTTGAACATGAGCCAACAGTGTCCCTGGCAGCCAAGAGGGCCAAACGTGTCCTGGGTGCATCCAGCACAGCATGGCCAGCCGGGCAGGGAGGTGATTGTCCCGCTCTGCTCTGCACTGGTGCGGCCTCACCTGGAGCACTGGGTGCCCTTCTGGGCAACACAGGATAAAAAAGACATAAAGCTACTGCAGAGTGTCCAGAGGAGGGCTATGAAATTGGTGAAGGGTTTGGAGGGGAAGCTGTATGAGCAGCTAAAGTCACTGGGTTTGTTCAGCCTGGAGAAGAGGAGACTGAGGGGAGACCTCATGGCGGCTCCAGCTTCCTCACGAGGGGAGGAGGAGGGGCAGGTGCTGAGCTCTTCTCTCTGGTGACCAGTGACAGAACCCGAGGGAATGTCAGGAAGATGTGCCGGGGAGGTTTAGGTTGGACATGAGGAAAAGGTTCTTCCCCCAGAGGGTGGTGGAGCACTGGAACAGGCTCCCCAGGGAGGCGTCACGGCCCCAAGCCTGACAGTGTTCAAGAAGAGACTGGACAACGGCCTCAGACACACGGTGTGACCTGTGGGGTTGTCCTGTGCAGGGACAGGAGTTGGACTCGATGATCCCTGTGGGTTCCTTCCGACTCAGGACATTCTATGATTCTATGACGGTGGCAGCTGGTGTGACATGTGGGACGAGGGAAAGGGGGGTCCATGTGTGTGGGCCGTGGGTACATAGCGTTGGGAAGGGCCTTCGAGCGCCAGCACACCCAAGGCAGCGCCGGTAGCAGCGGTACTGGGGGCCCTGCACTGGGGAGAGGTGTGCGACAGCGCGGCAGTGCCTCTGTGGGTGTCAGCGAGCACCTCGGGGCTGGGCGGGCGCACCAGTACCTGGGGGGCGGGGGGTCACAGCCCTCCCTCTGTGAAGGGTGGGCCGGGGGTCACGGCACCGCGCTTGCCAGAGGGCTGAGGCAGCGGCCCGGCCGGCCGGGGGCTGGAGGGCTCGGCCGTGCGGGCGCTGGGGCCGCTCCCCCTGCGGGATGGCGCCAGTGACAGCGACGGGGCCCGCCGCGCCGCCGCGTGCGGGAGGGGCGGCCGCTGAGGCGCGTGACGGCGCGGGCCGCGTGACAGCGGGAGGCGGGGGCGGAGGCCGCGGCGAGACCTGCAGTGAGAGCACCGGAGCGGGGGGCCCGTTCGGTGCCGTTAGTGGGCGCCGCGCCCCCCGCCCCCCCCCCCCCCCGCCCTGCCCCGCCGCGGCGGCTGCCGCCCCTCTCCCCCCCCCCCCCCCCCCCCCTCACCCCGGGCAGTGCGGGCGGCGGCCATTAGGTGTCCGCACCGATCGCCTGACGGCCGCGGGGCTGAGGCGGCGGGCTCGCGCGCTCCCGCCTCCCGCGCGCTGGTGGGGGGCGGGGGGGTGTGTGTGACAGGAGGGGAGGGCGAGCGCGTGACGCCCTCCGCGCTCCGCCCCCCGCCCCTGCTCCCGGTGCCACCAGCTCGGCCCGGCGCGGGCGGGCGGCGCAGCCATGGAGCCGGAGCGCGAGTGCCGGGTGCTCTCCATCCAGAGCCACGTCGTCCGCGGCTACGTGGGCAACAAGGCGGCCACCTTCCCCTTGCAGGTGAGCGCTCGCGGACCGGGCCCTCCGCCGCCGCGCCTGCCCCGCCGCTGTCCCTTTGCGGGGCGGCGAAGGAAGCCGGGCAGGTGGTGCGGCGGCGGGGCTCAGCGGCGGGCTCCGGTGCCCGGGCGGGCGCCTCCTGCCAAGCGGGGGTAAGGTCAGGGGACGGCCGGGAGCAGCGCCGAGCGCCCTCCTCGCCCTCTCAAGTGCCGGATCGCGGGGCTGGGGCGGAGCGAGCCGGGGGCAGTGAGCGTCCCGAGTCTCCGCGCACCTCGGCGAGCCGGGGCCGGTGCGGCTGCGCCTCCCGCCGGCTCCCGCTGACATCGCGTCTTCTCGCTGCTGGCTCGAGGCTGTAGTACGGCGAGCGAGCCTAAAAGGGTGAGGGAGGTGCGGCTGGTGGGTTCGCTCGGCGCCGTGCTGCGGAGCTCTGCGGGCGGCTGTGCCCGGCGGCGAGGCGTGTGCTCCGGCAGCGGCCGGGCGCTCCCGCTTCGGGCTGTCCGTTCTGCTGGTAGCACTGGTACGCAGTTTGGGGGTCCCGGGCTGGCGACGGGGAGCTGGGCTCGGTGGACCGGTAGCCTTGTGCTGGTACTAAGCTAAGCTGCTCTAGTCCTCGTGGGTGGTGGAGCTGGGTCAACCCTCACCCCTCTGCCTCTGGGGAAGCTGTGGTAGAGTATAAGGACCACTTAATGACTACAAGGCTGAGCCAGAGCAACTGGCTTACATGGCCTGGGGCTTGAGGGTATAACTGGATCTTGGCTTTCACAGCTGTCATGATCTGACTTTAGAGTTGCTTGTTGAGGTCTAACCGATGGTGGGAAAACATCAGTGTGCTTTGGGCTGAGCCTTTGTATGTCTTGGTGTTCTCTCTTGTGAAGTGTCTGTACCATAAGGGGCTAATTTGGGCCCTTACCATGAAGAGGTCTTTGTTCCTTGACACACATGTGGCTGTACGAAGCTTGCTGTCTAAGAATCTCATTGCCAGAACACAGTGTATTGTGACATCGGTTATCCTGGTGCATACTTAACAAACAATGGCATAATCCCACTTGACTAGACACAAGAGATGGTATACTCTGATAAGCTATGTGCTTGAGACCAGGTCTGCAAGAAGCTAACATCACACCCCCTTATCACCATCCAATTATATGTAACCAAGTCTCTTGAAAATTAGTATGTGATGAATGGTGATGTACATATGAAGTCTGTGTATTGTGGAAAAATCTGTGTATGTGGAGACCCATGCTTTAAAGGCTGTCATGATCTGCAGGCCAGCTGCCTCTTCTTTCCCAAGAGAATTATGTCTAAATTGTGCCCCTTTCCCCCGCTTACCTCCTCCAGCTATTTTTGTGGTAGCAGAAGGGCACACAGTAGTACTTATTCCAGAAATCTCCAGTCTCTTGAACTGTTGTCTTCATTTTAATTCTGTTTCAAAGGTTCTCTTCACTCTTCTGTAACTTACAGTTTCTGTGGCATATGAGCCTCTGTATGGATGTCTCCCATGACCTGGCAAATTTGTTCCTGTAGAGTGTCTGTAGTTCCTTTACTATGACACTATAAAATTCTATTGCAGTTAGGAAGTCCTATCGATTTTGTAGCTGGGCTCTGTTTGGGAGGCCATCACACTTGCATTGTGTAATGTTCCTCAGTGAACAGCCTAACAAGAATTTGCTGGGATGGGTGGAAAAAAAGATAGTTGGGGAATAGCTGAACTCCTCTCACTACAGGCTGTGCTTGAAAATCCTATGTAGGCAACCCTTAATGAAGCTGTGCTTGCTAGAAAGTTATTTAAACCCTGGTTTTGCTGGAACGTCAGATGTAGCAAGTTGCCACCAAGTGAAACTTACCCTTTTTATGTTTTCTTGAAATAAGGAGAGGAATTCCAAAGCTGAGTGTCTCTCTCTATATATACATACAAATGAAAGCTGATGCTAGTCTTGAGGATGGGTGCAAATCTGACATGCTTATGTTATTTCCCGTTCTCTTTTTTACTTTTATCGTCTGAACCAATAATGGTTAAATGAGGCTTCCTTCTGAGCTCATCAGTATTGAGTTTGCAAGGCAAGATATATGTAAATACGTGTGTGTGTGCATGAGAGGCCTGATGGGCTGAAATCCTGGCAGAACAGTTCAGGAATCTGCATTTGGACAGCAGCATCCAAACAGAAAAGCAGATGGGATTTTGCCTGCTCTTTGCAGACTTCTGCAAAAACATCAGTCATGTTTGAAGGACTTGATCTTTGGTAGAAGTCTATGGCATTATTATTTATTAGCAATAGGCAGTGCAGCACTGTGCTTGGCAGAGAACTTTTTAGTGTCTCCTTTTAACTAGTTGGGTTTGCTTTGTCAGGCTTCTGTTATACTAAAGCTAAAGTACTTTAAAAGTATTTTAAGAGTAGGTGTGTGGAAATACTTTCTCTGTGAAGTATGTGGTAGATGCTTTCTACATAGCAAACAGCAAAAGAGTTAGACCATATATTAGAGCAGTTATAATAATGGAAATAATGTAGCTAAGTGAGAAATGCTAGAACTCTTTACACCATTTCAAGATAAAATACGTTTAAGTAGTTTGAGATTTCAGGTTAACTAGTAGATCTTAGGGGAAATGCACGTCTGGATTTTCCAGATAGCACAAATCCAGGAAGTGAACTGTCCTCACCTGTGCTTTGAATTCTGCCTTGTCAAGAGTTTAAATAGGTTTTACTTGCATGGTTTTACTCTCTCTTTGAAAATTCTAAAGGTGGTTCTGAATTATTTTTTAAATAGTCATAATTTATTTCACAATTATGTAACCTGAGCATCTTTCGGTATCAGGAAACGGTTTAGGATTGTCCAGACTTTAAGAGAGCAGGAGCAGTAGGGCATACCTTAACTTAGGGTGTTGCCACTGTCAGTCAGAGAAATTGTTTTAAAACATCACAGAATGTTTCTCCTACTTGACTAAGAGTTGTCGTAGTTTTTATGATATAAAATGTACGTTTTCACCATGCCATTCAACATTACTTTTATCCTATGTGATTTCTTCCTTAGAGGGATCTCTTACTTGTTAGTTTTAAATAGCATTTTAGTTTACCTTTCCTGCCCCACCTTTTAGGTAGGTAGAATGTAGCAAGAAGTGTGAAGTACTGGCAAGCAGAGAGTTACTGTCCTTCTCAAACCACAGAGAGAATACACAAGGGCAAGCTCATTTCTGTTCTGCAGAGGTACTTAATTCTGACCATCAGGAAAATTTTGCTAGACAGGTGAATGTACGACTCATATACTACACCCATCATAAGATCAGCTCTCGTGATTGAGTATTTCTGTCTGTATATTCAGTCCTTTGGGTCTCTATGAGTTTCCAAGAAAAAGATTTGAAAGTACAAGGAAGAGACAGGAGAAAGTCCCAGCCGATTTCACCTGGCCAGTGGACACTGGCATTTGGTTGCCACTGGAGTAAGTTATACTGTCGTGGTTGAGACGAACAAACGACACTATACTCCTGTCTGCAAGCCAAAAACTGTTGATCTTTGTTTATCTATAAGTAACAATGAGATCCAGAGTTTGGTACTTTCTGTTCTTACCTTGTTTGATAATGCTAATGAAACATGATTACTTTTTTTTTTTTTTTGGGTCTGCCTTAACACTCAATAGAATTTGAGAAAATCTTGTCTCTGTTTTGAGTATTCAGTTATTGACTTCTTGTTATATCTGCTTGCCCTGAAGATGAAGCTAAAAACATGGACAAATACCATTAATTATTTGGATCTGGAGAATGAAATTATCTGTTCTGAGTTGTAGGACACCACCATAGACAGCTTGTATAATACACGATAAGATGGCCTTTTGAAATCTGTTCAGTTTGGGTTTTTTTGTTTTTTGTTTTTTCCCTGCTGAATGGAAATAGTTGTCTGTTCAGGTATTAATAAGGGCAGATGATTCTCATTTTTACAGTAGTCCTCAGTGATTCTCTCCTGCAAAACAAAGATTAAGTATCCATTTTTAGCGCCTTCTTAATTGTAAAAAAGATAGGAAAACAACTTTGGTCAGCACAGATGGTAATTTCTTTTATATTTAAGGATAGTCTTGAACTGCATTGTTCAAAGCCAAGGGTATAATTTGCTTTCTTATGCTGAGACCAAAGCCATTATCAACCAATCTTTAATGATTATCTGCTGCCCTAGCAAAAAAAAAAAAAAAAAATAAGGCTTGCTTTCTTTCTGTTTTTCTTTATTACTTTCTTTGAACAGTATAGTCAAACAGCTTAAATATTGTACAGAAAGAGAGACAGGTAAAGAGCATTGCTTATTTAAAAGGACTGCTTGCTCTGCTTTTCAAAACCTACTTCAGTTGTGTTATATAATGAGTCAGAAGAAGGATGAATCAATCAAAAGTCTTTACAGAATAACAATAAGAAATGTTCCTACTTGCTAGCTAGCCCGTATTTTTTTTACACGTCAAATTCGCAAAAAGCCTAACCCTTAAACAGAAAATAAACACAAAGTTAAAATAATCTATTTTATTGTGGAATTGTGGCTCTAGATTCATACTTCAAATGAAGCTAGTGGAAGCATGGTTTTCTTCCTTGTCTCTGCTTTTGTTCTTGTGAGGAAGGTAAACAAGGGACAGATGAGTTTTTAAAACAAACAACTTTCAACCCCTCTGGGAAGGCTTCTTCATAGCTATGTAAACAGCATTTTCTTGTTACATGGATGTCAGTATATGTAGTTGCAGAAGTCTTATGAATACCATGTGCAAGATGAGGCCCTAAAAAAGACTTGTAATCCAAAAGGTCCTAGCGACGTGGTTCCTGGCAGTCTGGATTTCTGGGAAGAGGCTTTACCAGAACTTTCCAGACATACTTGTCCAGATGAACCCACCTATGAAGAAAGGATGGCTCTGGCCCTCTACGAGCTCTGATGCACTCTGAGAACTTTGAACTTTTGATAAGATTGTAGGAGATAGACTTTTGACCCATATGGTAGGCTGGAAGGGGAGTAGAACAGGTTTGAGAGAAGTCAAGAAAGTAGGAAACTCCTTGAAACTAAGTAAAATAAAATAGGGGTAGTGATGGTGGTCGTCACTCTTTTAGCTCTTAACATTGCTTGAAGACAGACTAGACTGAGGCAAAGAGCTGGGAAAAGTCCTGGGATCTCACTTGACAATAGTAGTTTATGTTTGTGTAGTGCTGTAAACTAAGAGATCCCAAACTTCTTTACAAACTTTTTACAGAAGTCTTTTCAACTGCTAATGCGAACTAATCAATTTGAAAAATTAGAATCATTTCAACCTGCCTAAAAGAAGTGCAGCTAGGACTGCTGATGTGCGACGGACTCTGAATTGCAAGACTGAGCAGAGTCTCTAATAAACAGAGAGTGGGGCTGAGTGAATGGTCATCATCTGAAGTCGAGTCTAAGTGTGGGATAGTGGTATCCATGACCTTTTCTACAAATCACTTAATTGTGGCGACTTGTTAAATAAGCTTTTGTCATGAAAATACAGAAGTGCTAAGGGATGTTCACACAGGTTGATTGTATATTACAGTTGAAAAGCTGAAAAAAGCATTTTAAGATGCATTAAAGTTTATTTTGCAGTGTGTGTATGGGACTAGTTGACCCGCTGCCATTTTAAACTTTTTAAAAAGATGATGATAAATATTTACAGTGATAGATTATTACTGTAATTTGCTACCTTTTTCATGGTACATTGTGAAAATTTGAACTATGCAGATGCATAGACTGATATTCGACATAGTATTTACACTGGGGTGTGTGCTGTAGTGAAGAAATACTAGCTTTTTTTTTTGGACGTAACTGTGGTCTTCTGATCTAACAAAACACAGCAAATTAGAAAGATTAAGGAGGATCGCATTGAGTGTCTACAAGTACAAGCAGATATTTGACTTCAGAGCAAGCAAAACTGCCTTACCCCGATTCACCTTTCTTTAGAAAAAAATTGAGTCATCAAGAAATTGCAAATCTTATTAAAGGACTGGAAAACCTTGCCTGAAGTTGGATTTGCACTGTTTGTATGGAGAATATGGTGTACTCAGAGACTCAGTAGCAAGTGTTTACTTGCTTAAGGCATTTTTAATTAGGAAATGGCCTTATGTTCTATCTTTAAGCCTTAGATTTTTTGATTGTTAGAATTCTTGCAGTTCTTATGTCTTATTTCTGCTCCAAGTGAAACAGTAGAGATAATATTCTTTCCTGTATAAACAAAAAAGGGCAGAAAACAGAGTCAATATTGATCAGATTTTTGAAAAATGTGAGCTTCAAGTTAAAATTAATTTATGTATTAAAAGGTACTGAAGTATGTATATATGAGGATGGTACAAAGATACACCTGAGAAAAATAGGTAACATACAAAGCTACTGATACTTCTCTAAAATCTTCCTTTTGTTTCTTACTTCCCATTTTTTTCTATTTATATCCAAAATTATGGTCACCTTTCCTTGAAGAGCATATTTAGTCATTTTAAATACGGGATACAGCATTGTCCATGGCTGACTGAACACACACCAGGCAGGTATTTTTAGCCTTGTTAGGCTGAAAAGACACAAGTGGAAGTTCCACTTCACTTACTTGTGTTGTGTGGAAAACAGGCTGAGTCGGTGAAGCAAGGTTAATGTGGAGTCGGACATTAGTCCTGGTACCTAAAATGTCCATTCTTCTGGAATTACTTTGTATGGTAAGTGTATGCACCTCTATAGTATTCTACAGAGGAAAAAAATTATTAATGAGGATAAAATGCCAAGCAATTCCATGTTGATAGGTAATACGTGCTCCAACAGAAGCCAAACTAGTTCATCATCTTGTGGCTTGGCAGCAGTGGGCCAGCTGGTCATAGCAGAAAAGTATTACTGATCTGAAATTTGGCTGTGCTGAGCTACTTGAATTTTTTCAAACCTTTGTTCAGTACTCATATTTGTTCATGCTAATTCATCTGTGGCACCTCTGACCTCCAATTCCTTTAACATCTGGAACAACTATCCATAGAGCAGGAGAGAGAACTGTGGTACCAAACCCTTTCACATAGTTCTTTAAAAAAAAAATCGCACAAACAAAAAAGAAAACCAAAAGCCACCTCATTTCACTTTCTGTCATCCTGTGTAAATTTTAAACGTATCAAGTTTGGGCTGAGTAGAAATCCTTCCATGCGGATTTAACTTCACTCTCTTGGGAATGCAAAGCACCTCCTGCCAGAGGGATGTGTGGGATTGAGGAGGTGCTAGAGCACATATTGAAAAATGGTAAAGAGTCTCCCCTGTGGCAAAGCAAAAGCTGGAGAGCCACTTTCTGATCTGTAGATGCATTTCTTTCTGAAAACAGAGGTAAATGCTTTTCCTGAACAGGGAACCCTTTCCAGTCTGATCACAACTGTTCCCCTTCTCCCCTCTGAGGGATCCAGTCATGTTTTACCTCTCAGAAGACGATTCATGTGGAAATCTCAAGCAAGGATGACATGGCTGTCAGTGACATTAGTAAGTTGAAGGGAGGAATCCATGGCAATCTTCAAGAATAGCATTTGCTAGGTCAGCATGCTTGAAACTGCCGAAGAAGTGAAGTGTTGATCTGTCCCACAATATCAGAATAAGGCAACATTTTTTTTTGTCTTACATAACTTGGCAGATTGCTAGCTAATAAGTATCTTTTCTTTCATACTACACCTAATAGTCCTCTATTTTTTATGAAGACTAAGCTATTTGTTTTCTTCCTGAATTTTACTATGTTTGTTCATAGCTCCTGTACGTGGTAATTCTGTCCCCATCTTCTGGAAGAGGAAAGAAAGAATGCTATAAGAGAAAAAATGTTGACCAAATTCTCAAAATTTGATACTGTTTTCGTAGGATTATACGATGGAATTTATGGTGATGTATTTAGTAAAGTTTGGCCTAAATCTAATGAATTAAGATATATATGTATTTTTTATAAATCTGTGTATCTTCCTGTATTTTACAGCATTTGTTCTGAGTGATGACTACTGCTGAACAAGTTTAGGCTGAAGGAAAACTCTTTTTCTATCTGTCCAGCTCTTTACTGCGGTTACTCTCACTCTTCTGGCAGAATACAGCCCCTGTGTCATAGAGGTGGGCACCACGTTACCTGTGGAAACCGTCAGATACTCTGAGCAGCTAAGAGAAACAGAAACAAAAAAAAACGTTTAAAAATGTTTAAACCTGAGGCCAGCAGGGGCAGTATTTCCTACAGCGCATTATTTGTTGTTGCTGTTTGTGGACCAGCACAAGCTACAACCTGTGTCCCAGGTTATTCCTTTTGTAGTCAAATATTGCTGGTAGCTTTGTATTAGGGATGGTTGTTTCTGTTCTGACTGTAGTTGTTGGAAGTAATGTTGTGCCTCTGCTCATTCATACAACAACCAAACAAATATATGGCAATTTAGTGTTTATATTTGAGAGATTTTATATTGTCACCTACCCTCTAGGGCAGGGGTGTCAAACTCATTTTCACTGGGAGCTACTCCTACATTGATACAGTCCTAAAATTACATTTGGTTCTTTGAAGGCAACCGCGAGGCTGATGTGGCCCCCGGTGAAAATGAGTTTGACACCCCTGCTCTAGGGTATAGTTTCATGATCTGCTGGCTTCAGTAGCACAGCCAGCTTGAGAATGTCCTGCTCTTTCCTTGCCACCACCAGCTGGTTCTTCCACCTGCACTACTTTGCTGTTCACTTCAACTCTTCAAGGAGATTAATTTTGTGAGGCCATGTGGTGGACTGCTCTGAGAAGCAATCCAGATTATAAATAATTTGACAAAGAGGGAAAAGAAGGAAATCTTTATCTTGTGAGTAAATTTCCTGACCCAGTTCCCTACCAGCCCCACAGACAGCTCTTTTGGCATAGCTGAGGTGCCAGATCAGGAGCAAGCCCCAGGCTCCTGCACCTGGCATCTGCTAAAAGAAGCATTCCTCGAAGTATACTCTTATCTAAGACATCTGCTTTCTCTGAAGGAATTGGTGAGACATTTAACCGTTCTCTAGAAGCTTCATGCTTTCCCTGCGGTGGCCTTGGTGTAATCTTTGCATAACATGGCACATCTTTCAGAGAGTTGTTTCCTGTCCACTTTTACAAGTGTTAGAGAAGTTTCTTCTCCCTAGGTTTCTTGTAGTAGAGACTCAGGCATGGATTCCAGAAGGTCTTCTTAAATTAATATATTTGCAAGATACAGCATAGAGCAGCTTCAGCTGGGTGCCTCTTGTAGAGGGACCCTCAGGAGAAAAAAACTTGGACAATTACACCCTCAAATTCCAAGTCCTTTCCTCCTCCTGTCCCCTGTGTGTCACTTCAGGCCAATTGCAAAATTAGAGTCTGGGGTTTCCTTGTTCTTCATGGGATCTCTTCATTTTCGTCAAGTGAGCTGTCAGTTAAAGTTCTGACCTACAGTTGCTATTTTGCACCTGCAGCTGGAGAGAGTAAATTCTTCGTTATTCTTCCGTTACATGCTGTTCTGTTCCTTTACTTATATCCAGGGATGCAGCTCCCCTTATCTTCTAGCTTGAAGACACTGAGGCATTTTTTACTCAATGAAGCAGAAAGTTCAAAGGTTCACAGCTTGGAGAAGTTGTGCTAAGCAAACTTATGCTAAGCAAATTCTATATAAGCAGTTTCTAACCAAGTTCTGTAAGAAGCAGTACACCAAATAATTCAATAAGCTAAGGCAGTCTGTTCCCTAACACAAGCATCTGTTATCTTGCATTTTAACATCTAAGGCCTGGTAGGAGAGTGGGATCCATTCATAGTCTACCTAAGAAGGCCAAATAAAGCCTATGTGCTGGATAAAACAAATATCTTTCTTGTAGGATAACTCCACCGTAGATGTACATAATGTGCTTGCCATGCTGTGCTAATGGACTGACAGTTAGAGCGCTAGCTATCCAAAATACAAACAGCAGGATTAAAAATCAAATAAAAATCAGAGGAAAAGAATGTGTTGTGGGATTCCTCCCCTCCTCCAATTTCATTCACTAAAGTAAAAAATAGGTTAGTCCATGCCTGTTGGACTTATTGCTGCTGTGTATGTCTGCTTCTCCTAATCAGTGTTTGTAAACGTCCTTGTGTAGCACTGTGCATGATGCCAGTTGGCAGGAGTTTGCAGTGACAAGTATGGTGTTTTTGTCAAATTACATCCAAGTATAGAAGCAGCATGAAGATGATGAATCTGAAATTTGCAGCGAAACTACAGATTTTATAACTCTTCAAAAGAATATGTGAACCACAGCTTCTCCATCTGAAATTAGAGATTAGTATCTGAGGTCACTCTTACCTAACAGTATGCAGAATCTCAAGATGAGGGTGAAAATGTATTTCTTGGATGGAAGGTGGTCAGGAACCCACAACACCACCTCGTTTTGTTTTTTTTTTTTTTTTTTTCCTTAGTGGGAAGAATGAAGGGGGGAAGCAGAAGCTGTTATTTCTGTGTCTTTCATTACTGTAGCCCTTACAAATCAGTGCCTTGCACATCCATCACTTGATCCCAACCCAGATGGAAGGCGTGACCTCCTGCCCATAGGGAGGTTAATAGAGCAGCTTTACCACAAATCTTTGGACCCTGCAGTCTGGTTGATGCTGCACTGAACTGGTGTAATACATGGAGTAATGGCAATGAGCGTGTGCATCTTGCAGGCACAAGAGGCTGTTTGTTTGAGTAGCCTGTGAAAAAATGCCGACGATGTAGAACAAGGAATTTCTTAGTGCTGAACAAAATGGCTTAGGGGGAATTTTGATAAAGGCATGTATTTTTGTGTCATGTTAGTAACCTGCACTGAATAGTTAGCAATGTGTACCAATCAGTCTGTCAGGGTGGTAAGTAAAACTGAGTGACATGGTGGTATTTGCTCTGAAGTATTCCTCTGTCTCCAAGGCTTATTTGGAGGAGCATCCTTAAGGCACCATTATCCTCATCTTGAATTTGGCCTGATTGTGTTTCAGATATGTACTTATATTGTGAACCTTTTCAGAAAAATCAAGAAACAAACTATTTGAAGATAAATTCATTACAGTCTCAGGCCGTTCTAGTCTTTTCTGTTCAGATGGTCACGATGTTACAGCTAGATCAGCCCATCTGCAAACTCTCAGCAAGTACCAATTTTGCCAGAGCACTTTGACAAAAATTGCAGTCTGCTCTGGCAGAAAAGTTAGGCATTTGTTTTCTGCTTCAGTCTCTAGTATGTCCTCTGTGGTGTCCAGTGCTAAGTCAGCTTGTAAATCCTGAAAACTGATACGTAGGTCATCAGAGGTGAAAAGGGAGTGTTAGTCAAGAAACTGGAATAAGTTACCTGAGGTGATCATCTTGTCTTGTTTTTGCTGATGTGGGGCTAGTTGTTGTTGGGCCTGAGAACTTGTGGCCATAGAGCCATAAATGTGGCTGCAGCATATATAATATATCCCAATCTCCTCCAAACCTAGCTGCTTCTCATGTATATTTTTTGTAACGGGAAAGCCAAGAAGGGAAGAAAACAGTTTAAGAGATGCATGGAGTATGACTGGCAAGTACAGGAAGCTGAGGTGAAAGTTTAGGTTCAGGTAGGGAAAGGCATAGGGTTTTGTGATTTTTTTTTTTTTTTTTTTTTTTTTTCCAGTTTTTGGGTTTGTTTTGGTGTGGTGGTGGTGGTGGTGGTGGTGGTGTTTTCTTCGCCTTTGTCACTGGTGAAAAAGCTTTTTTCCCCCCTCCACCCCCTCAGGGTCATCTGCCTTATTTTTTTATTGTTTGTTTTCTAGTTGTCTGTAACCTTGTTGGAGTTTGGTATCGGACTCCAGATGAATGAATCACCAACATCTCCAGCATCCCTGTTCCTAAGCTTTTTTGTTTGCTCTTGTATTTTTAACCTGGCACAATATCTCCAATATCGTAATGGTTTTTCTTTGCAGTGCTTTGTCAAATGCTGCACTAAAATACAGCTATATTATATGTACAGAGTTCTCGTTATCTACTTGGTATGGTTTATTAAAAGCTCAGACAGAGAAAAAAGAGATTGGGTTAGTCGATAGCAGTTTCAGTTTATCAACCTACGCCAGCAATTATGCCTGCCTCACTAATTGCCAGGACATGCCTTTTCTTTTTGCCAAGTTCCTTTTTCTCAAACTTAATTTGTGTTCTAATTTTCGACATCCAGTACAATGTATTTTTTTTTGATTCAGTATCAAATGGAAGAAGATGCAGTTAAGTGAAAGAGCTGGCCCACAGTGAGAGGTGCAAGCTGAAACTGGGAAATCCTTTCTCTTTCTTCCCCTTCAAATGAATTTGATTACAGAAATTCAGCCTTTTCAGATGTTTCTGTTCCATGTCCAGAGGAATACAGTGGAGCAATGATGTTCACTGGAAGTACAGTGATTGTTGCTGTGTGAGACAAAGTTCTAAACTGTAGTACATAAACAATAGCACATATGTGCACATGACTTGTACTATAACGAATACATAGTGTATTTCATGACCCGATACACAGACTTTCTTATTGGAAAGTATCATTGCCATTACTTAGCAAAAAAAAGCCCCAAAGCTCAATTGCCTTGTTTGACTAGGTAATTTTAACTATGGCATTAGAGTTAATTCTGTTAATGACTTTCAATTAAGCTCAGTTTTAATACATGTAAAAAAATTACAAAGGATGGAATGGCTTTGATTTATGTGATACAGTGATTTTTATAGACAAATACAGGTATTACTGACTAATTCAGTTTGTGGATTATACACATGTTCTGCTGAAACTCAGCAGTTTGGGGACTTAACACAATTTCTCAGAAATTTTATCTGTTTAAGTCTCTGTACCCTCCTTTGGTTATGTATGTCTTTATGCTATGAAACTTTGTCCTTTGATGCATCTGTCAGTGTTGCATTGCTACAAAGTAATTTTCCTGTTGATGTAGGACCTACCATATGTGTGTCCTGTTGATAGCAATGCAGCCAGCTGTCATCTAAATTTGAATGAGGAGGGAGATCCTCTGGAAGAAAATATGATCATATAGTGGGGCTCTTCAGGCTTTTGACTGGTTTTGTGTTTCTGTCATGTACTCTCAGAGGCCCTCTGAGGTTAGTCAACATGGCTCGTGTAGTCCCAAGCAGGGCAACTGTTTTGCTTTCAGTACATACATCATGGTTCTGGTGGGCTACTGGTTAATACTTTTGAGACGATTTCTCCTTGCATGGGGCACCGGATATGCTCTGTCGGTATACCTATCTGCTTTTAGCTTCTTTTTTTGGCCCAGATTCATTTATTCAAGTACTTTATCCCAGTTCACCTTGTTGAATTCCCTTATGTAAATCGTGTTTGTGGAGGCAGAGAAGTAAGACTGTAATTAGGCAATTATTAAGTATGCTAACTAAAATTCATAGTCACAGGGAACATGTTTGCATTGGGATAAACTTCACATGTTCTTAAGCTTAATAAAAAATCGTGTATGTTTTTATTTTGTGTATATGTATTAGAGATGTAGAATTTGCTCTTAAATATTCATTTCTGTTTTTTGAAATGCTATTGTGTACTTTAAGTGATATAAATCAAAGCACTTCCCCATTACTTGGAAAGCTTGACTGGCTTTTGAAACTGAGGACTTTTATTTCCTTTCTGTAGAGCCCATAGGCTTGTCAAGTGTTTCCATTAACTTTTGAAAATTAAACAGTACATTTTGGTTTGAGTATATTGGAAGGCTTCCATAAAAAGCCATTAATTTGTGGAGAAGAATAAAGGGGTTTTGAGTTTGTTGTAGTTGTTGCAGCAGCAGGTCGCATGGTCTGTGTTCTGAAAAACAAAGTACAAGACCGCACGTATTATACAATACTGTAGAGACCATGGCAGCACACGGAGTACATATAATGCAGTATAGTGGATTCTGCAGAGCATAAATTCCGTAAGCTGTTCTTTGGCAGCTGGGGAAGGACCAGTGTCTTGTCCCTAGTGGCATTCTTACTGTGTGTGTGAATGGCTGGTTGGTTCACTTGGTTTTGGTTCACTTGTCTAGTCTGTGTTGACTTTCTTCTCACTAGTGTTAATATTTACTGCTGCTTTGCTCTAATTCATCAGTCTGTTCTCATCTGTTGTCACAAAGGACAGGACATACCTGGCTTGGATGGTTCATCATTTGAACATTAATTGAAATAGAGTCATCCTTTTTCCACGAACTTTACTTGTAAAGTGAGTATCTTGGTACAAAACAGGGGATTTGACGTGCAAGGAAGTTAAGTGTTGCAATACAATGGTGCATTTATTTTTTGGAGAACTAGATGCATGAAAGTCAAATCCTTCTTTCAAAAGTGTGAGCCTGAAAGGTTCTTTTCTCCCGGTTAGCAGAATCTTCTTCCTTCTTTCTTCTTAGCCAGTGCCGTTTTCTTGTCAAATTGTGTTCCCTTGTGATAAACTTAGGTTTTAGAGATGTGTACAAATTTCATAGCGAGATTTTCACTTTTGGTGCATTTGTAGCTGAGATCTGAATGTGAAACTCTAATTATACATGCAATAAATCAGTTACCTTTTGTTCTCAACAAAAGAATTTGTATGAGCAATTGGCTGAGCTTGATTTGCAACTTCAACCTCTGATATTTTCCCTGGACTTGTAGTTTACAAACCATTTGGTTTGTGGGCTCACTTGGGGCAATTGGTTTTGATGTGTTCTGGTATGGTAAAGGCAACATTTTCCAAAATTAAGAACTGTGAAGGAACTGAGGAGTTTGGGTGGACGTCTCAGCTTTGTTCCGTGAAATACAGATAGCAACCCGTAAACATGTATCAGGGGACATAAATACTATGGAAGAAATGTGCAATTTACAAAGCCTGGTTTTATACAATCTTTTTCTTCCTCATGCTACTATTTTTTCTCCTTACTCTGTCTCTCACTCATTGTTTCAGATTTTTTCTAACTTGAGCTGCCATACTGCTTTGTGGTTTTAGTTTCAGACCTTAAAATGAAATGCCACCAGAAGCATAAACCTGGTGCCGAAGGAGCGAAATACATACTGACCATGTTGCAGAATGGGGAGGTATTTTTAATTGAATTTTCTTCTTGCTGAACTAGGTCATCGTTCTCTAAGGTTGTCTAAATTAAGTACAAACTCAAACATTCTAGTTAAATTGGTCCACTCATCATTTAACAGCAAAGGATGTATTATCTTTACTGACAAAGCTGGCATAGTCAATAGTGTAAACATACCATACCACTGGTTTTTATCCTTATAACCAGAACTTTAGGATGGGTAGCAGGTGATGATATTTTGTGTAATTTTACACATGGCATTCTACAACAAGTAAAGCTGAGCTATTTTTGTGTAGCAGTGTCATCGAATGACAGAGTGACCCAGGCTGGAAGGGACCTGGGGATGTCCCCAGTCCAGCGCTTGCTCAAAGCTGGATCAGTACTAAGTTCAGATGAGGTTGTTCAGGGATTTGTCCTCTTGGGTCCTGAAAACCTCCAAGGACAGTGATTCCACAGGATCTCTCTCAGCCCCCTCTAAACCTCTCTTTCTCTAAATATGTACATATAATGCATTGGAAATTGGTTGGTTTGTTTCTAATGTTTAGTAGCCAGGAAAGCAATAAAATGTAGTTCAGTTTAGAAGTTCACATAATCCAAGTGACAGTTTTTCTTGCACATTTAGATTTAAGATACTTATATCTTAAAAACAAAAAAACAAAACCCAGTAACAACAACAACAACAAAAAACCCCAGACTGAACACAAGCAAGGAAAAAGGAGAACTTATTGAGTACTGTAAAGCGTGTGATACTTTTGAAAATTTACTTTTTTCCCTGCAGAAGCGTAGTGAAGGTGCAATACAAATTTCAAACAGAAGCAGTTCAGTAACAGCTTTTCACATTTCTCTAAGCATTTCTTAGAGTAAATAGAATTATTAAATGAGAATTTATATTAATATTTACTCTGAGGCAGAGCTTATCTTTGAAGATAACTGTTTTCAGTCTCAAGTGTTGTTAACAGTGGAATAACAAATAGGATTAGGAGGTAAAAACGAGTACTTTTATTTGTCTCCAGTCCATTGGTACATAATGTAGATTATACAAATATAAACATAATGCTTAGCAACCATTAAAACTGAATTTGAGATGTTGCATTTGCTTCAAAATCTTCCTGTTAATTCCTCTGTTGCTACACTCACAATTTTCCATAATGCGGAACAGTTTTATTTCTCTTGTTGTTTTACAGTCTCCCTCCCTTTACATAACAGACACAACTTAGGCTGACCTCTTGAAGGAAATGTATGTTTGTAATCTTGCATTTCTAACAACCTTGGGTACTAGTTCTTTGTGGTGAAGCAATAACATGTTTCAGTGTATGTATGATTGAAATGTTTTCTGTAAGGGAGAGAGACTGTAAATTTTAAACAAAGCTCCAATTCGTGTGTTAGCACAGTAGCAAAGTCCAAAAGGTTGCATTTTTACAGATGAACCAGAACTAAGATCTAACTATATATATATAACTTATAGAACCCAAGACATTTTCTGTCTGTCTGGACGTTTAGGTTGTTCTACTAGTAAAACAACTGGTATCATTTGTAAAATTTGAATCCTGAAGGATATCTGTTTTTTGGCTTCTTATTTGTGTCTTGATCTAAGTTTAAATTACTTCCGTGCTTTTAGAAAAAATAGGCTGTTGGTCCAGTTTCCCAAAGAGAGCTAACACTTTCAGAGGTTGTCCATGTATTTTGAAGTCTCTTTCTTTCTTGTGTGTTGATTTTTACCTTGAGCACTTACTAGTTCTAAGATACGCATTCTAATAGTGCTGTAGACGAGGTGCCTGCAGGGGTGAGACACCTTCTCTTTGCAAGGCTGAGATTGCACTTTCTGCACTGGGCGAAGATCTGGATGATATTTGTCCCTTTCCTTCAGTTATGTGTGAGGAAGAACTAAGCCCAGTTTGATCTCATGCATAATGCTGGAGTATATGTTTCATGCTAGGTGTTTCTTCAAACACATTCTGCTCCAGTGTGTGTATTTTGATTTAATGTTCCAAATATTTTTCTGAAATGTGTCATTCAGATCTGCCAGCCATGCCTTCCAAATACAAAACTCCTCCATTTTTGATATTTTGTGATGTATTTTTAGAAATGTAACAGTTTTACCTCCTTTGCTTGAAGATACTTAAATACGTTGGAATTGCCTGTTTTCTCTGAGACTTCAATCGCATTAAATGTCACTGTATGATGTGATACAGGCAACCTTAGTTTGGGTCTTAAGAACATTGTTTGCCTTGTGCATAGTCTGGAGGCTGAGAGATTTAGGATGAACTCAGTTATCTTTTTCCTTTGAAGAGTGCTTATCATCCTTAGCCAAACTGGCTATGGGTTTAGATTTGCCCAGAATTTGCAGTTCTGTGGGCAAATGGTACTTACATAGAATGACAGCAGCAGAAGAGCATGGAAACCAGGAATTATTCTCTGCTGGAGGGCTTGTAAAAAACCAGATCACCCAAAGCAGGGGATAATGGTAACGTAGATGATGTGTGTCCCTGGCAGCTGGAGCCCTGGACACTTGCAGCAGAGTATCTGCCATAACCTACATTTCCAAAACCAGAGGCAGGAGTGTCACCACAAGACCCTTTCTATAGGGAGCAGGGGACATTACACAGGTATAGACTATTTACAAGCTGGTATAGGGAAGCAGTGAATGAAGCATTATCGTGCATTTTGTATTAAGGTCAGTCATCACACTAATCAAGTAGAATCTGAAGGTGTTAGTTCTGACACAGGCAAAATCCAAGTGGAGTGAGTTCCTTCAGTTTATTTACACAGAAGTGCAAGGAACACATACATGTATACACACAGAACAGAAAAATGACAGTTTCAACACCTGAAGTTGGGTCATTTTGCAAACATAGCAGACTGATATGCAAATAAATTCAGGCAGCACAGGGAGAGTGGTGCGTCAGTGGGTATAAGGTGAAACTATCAATATCTCAATAAAGGCATTTGTGCCACAGGTAGACCTGGGAAATATTCTGCTGTATTTTTTGAGCAAAGTGTAGGGACACCTGCAGACTTCACTAAGCCATGATAAACCATTATGAGCTTGAATTTGTTCCCTGTTGACTGAATGCTACCAAACTATTGTATAGATCTCACTTTATATTTATTTACCATTTCATGTGCAGTCTTTAATGAATTACAGCATTTTCATTGCTCACAAAATAAGAAAAAGTGTTAAAGTGACAATTTAACTGGCATATAGATATGTACTTACTTCAGAAACCTGGAGAGGTTTGTTTTTCTATGTAGAAAAAATGTCAGTAACCAGAGTGGATTGAATCAATGAATTAAAATAAGTTATTTAAATGTGTTTCGTATCAACAAGCAAGAAACATGATATAAATAGTTGAGTTTAGTCCTGGTTTGAATTTGTGCTTTCTAGTTATTTTCCAAAGGAAAGGTTGATTCTTACTGGGTTATGACATTGGAAAAATTATGCATAATTTTGGGTGATATTTGATACTTTTGTGTGCAAATATGAGAAGAACTTTTTTTTTGTATGATTGAATATTTTTGCTCTGATCTCAGTTTTCTAGGTCTGTATATACAAAAATCATGTATTTCTAATTAGGTAGTTAACTTTAACTTAAGATTTATATAACCTCTGGTTTGGGTAGAAATTTTTAATTAAATTTAAAGGAACGTAAAATTGATGCTTTTAGTTAGCTCTGCCCAGGAAATTAAAAATATGAGTATATATTCAGAAGATTTAACAAGACATCTTTGAAGACAGCGCCCTTTGTAAGCAGGGAATGTATTCATCATTCAGTGAATGAGAAACTGTTTCTGATACATGTGGTGCTTTAGATATGCAAGGATGATAGTTACTAGTACTGTTTTTTAATCGTTGGTTGAGGGAGGAAGCTAACATTTCCTTATCCACTGTAAATGATCAGGTTGTTAAAATGAACTATGCAAACCAGAATTAAGACACAGGATTCTCTATAGTGGTAGAAGAGATGATTGCTGTCAAAAGCTGCTTCTGGCACTTCAGTATACCCTGGTTTCAGATTGTCTTCTGATGATTAAATTCCATGAGACTTTTCAATGCAGTTTGCCTTGGTAGCTAACACGTACTGGCTTAATACGGCTTCAACATTTTTATTATTTTAATATTTTATACTAAGGCTTAGACCTCAACATCTGTTGCTCTCATTAGAAGTAATATTCTCATTTATTTCTTTGAAGAGCACATGCAAATATCAAGGTTAATGTCATAGCAGTATGGCCATGTTCTCACCCCTTTCCTCCCTCGGTCTTTAAAATAAAATCCACCAAGGTGAAACAAGAAACTGGGGTGACAGTAGACACTGAGGTTGATTTTAACTTGATCACGCTGAGCCAACACACCGATCTGTATATCATTAATGTAAGATTACTTTGCTTTCTGGTTCAGAATGAACAGAAACTTTTATTATACAGTGAAAGAGGAAACTTGTTCTGTGAAGACTCGTGTGGACTCTGAGCTGTGAAATGATAGAAATGTAGTGCCTGCAGGCAGAGGGAACCACCTGTTGCAGCACGTATACCCATCTTGGAATGGCCCAGGGTTTGAAATAGGAGCCTTTACCACTTCATGGCTTTTCTGTGTGAGAGAAGGTTTGTGCACAGGGAAAACCTCATGTCTGGCACCATACACCCAGAGGTTTTTAATATAGGTGGATGTGTTGCCTTTGTGATAAAAAGGGAGTCATGCATCTCAGTGAAAAACGTGACTGGCAAAAGCTTCATTTGTTCACTCCCCCTCCCCAGCAAATTGCCTGAAAGTGGATCATAAACAGCAATGCATCATTACTGTTATCCCCTTGTGTGACTCACTGAGCCATATATAGCAGCTCTTCTTTTGAGGAGAATTCTTACTCAGAGCCAAGTAGGATGTGGAAACAAATATTAAATGTCAGACTGTTATGTCACTGTTGCATTAGAATTTCTTTCGTGGCACATAAAAATCTCTAAAAATGTCTTGAACAGCAATGCCTGTCTGTATTAAGCAGATATTGTCAACTTAAAAATCCTCATTAGCTTTCTCCTGATTCAATGCTCTTAATATATTCTCTCTTCATAATATTTGTCTCCTTTTGGGCAACAAGAACGTGTTTGTTGATTGCACTAGCAAATTCTTGGGTATTTCAATATTTGGATTGCTGGTAATGCAAGGTAGCAGGTAGCTTTTGGAGCATGCTTTAGGCTTTTTTTACTTTGTGTTTTTAAGAGCTCTCTCCCTTTGGTTGCCTAATCATGCCTCAAATTAGTTCTCTGGGATTTCTTTCTATTCTAGTTGTAAAGAAACTGGTTGTGACATCCAAGTATGGCTCATGACGTTGATACCTTTTAAGATTTTTCTGTCCTCCTTTAAAAAAGATTGTCTTTCTGGAATACTAACAGCATCCTCTCTCCATATTTTTTATTAATTTAGTACATTGAAATTTAGACTGCTTTTCTTGCCAAGAAAGACTAGCCAAGGCTTTCTTCAGGGTTTCAGTCATCGCTGCTGGACCAGCCTCTCTGTCCCTATCCCCAGATGAACTCCAGCCTGAGTATACAGAGCTCTGTTTTTCTGGTGCTGTTGCCAGTGTGACTTTTGTTCTGTGTCCACTGCAGCAGTGAAGCACTGCGTTGTTTGTTTATGTTGCATGTATGTTGACTCAGCTTTCACTTTGAAACAGCGCTCAGGATTTTAAGATATGCACTGGCAAATAAGAATCCTTTCTTGTGTTTTGTGGTATTGATAGCATGTTAATAAAGCTATGTTAGTAAAATAAATATTCCTGTGTTCTGTTACAGGTTTTGGGATTTGAAGTTGATACGGTGAACTCCGTCCAGTTTTCAAACCACACAGGTAAATTTTATGTGTGCCTTCAGATACCACTCCACAGTCACTCAGCTGTACTGAAGGTGTGGCTCATCTCATCACATGACAGTGGAAAGAACATCGGTCTTAGGTTTTCACACACATGTTCAGGACATAGGACAGAAATGTAATTTTTAGGTTTTGATTGAAGTCTGTATTTGGCATTAGAGCATGATATGATGTGGTAATGTCCTGTTCTGCTACTTCAGAGCGTGACTTTCTTTTGTTAGGCAGTAATCGAATTAACTTAGTGAAATAACACAAATACAGCCATCTATGCAGGCAGACCTGTGAACCGGAGGACTCTTCAGTACTGTTTTCTGTTCATTGTGTCTCTATGACACTCACAATCCTATTACCAAACCAAACATCAAAATACTGAGCTAGACACAATGTTTCCTCTTTTTATGTGCCCACCCAACTGGCTAGCAAGCATCCTAAAAGTAAATTCTAGAAGGAGGAAGAGGATGGGGTCTTAATACATTTGGGTGTTTTTTCCACTTGGATTATAAGCCTGAACATGATGCACTCACATAATACTTTTAGACTTTCTAACACTCACAGTGCTAGAGGGTTTTAGTTTTCAAAAGAAAGTTGAAATTTATTTTAGCAATACTTTTCACCCATAAAGGAGCTCCAAGTGACGTGCTATTTTTGGATCAATAGAGACACATCTATTGCCGTGGTGGTGGCAGGTTGTTTGAGGGGAGATCTACTCTAGATAAAGAAATTCTAAGGATGTCTTAAAAAATAGTCCAGTAACAAATTCTGGCTTTTACATCATGGAAAAGAGCAAAAATTGTTTCTAACAAAGGAAAAAAAAAAGAAGTTGAGATACTTCCTTAATATCTCACAGGTACAGCCCCATTAACAAACTGCTAAATTTTTGGAACAGAGAGCAGAGCAGGAAGCCTCTGTCTTCTCTTACTATATTGAGCTCCATGCAGCTTTCAAAAAGGTTGTAAGCTGTTCCTATCATGGAAGGAATTCAGTGGCACCCTGGGAAGAAGAAATAAAAGTTTCAAAGGTAGCTAGAAAGCCATCTCTGCTTGTTGAGGAAAGGCACGAAAGAGGTAAGAATTAAACGAAGGTTGAGAATCTTTCCTGGCTCAGGTAAAAAGCTGCTTATTCTGCTTGTACCCTTTGACACAGTACAAAGGCTCTCTCATGTTTTTGAGAGGTACTTAAATATACATTCTGTTTCTTTTAATGTAGTTGGTTTTGGAGTTTGGGATTTTTTTGTTTCATTTTTGATAGCTGGGTAAAACTGTTGTAATCTTCCAGAAATGAAGCCATTTTTTCACATGAAATAACTCAGCGCTTAAAATGGATGAGAACCTGTCATTTGTTGGCTTTCAGTTTCAAGATCAAATCAGCATCATAGGGCATTAAAAGAGCTTAAAAAAGGTTTTATTGTATGATAAACGGAATGTGTCTGAAAGTAGGAAAACAACATTACCAATAAGATGACCAGGTTCTTAAAACAAAACAAACAAATCTTCCTTCTTTCTGATAGTGTCACAGCTGGAGGAAGGTTACCAGTGCTTCATTCATGGTTTGGCAGACAATGAAGATAGTAGAAGGAACAAAAATCTGTGATTTCCTCTGCCTGTCCCCTACCACCCCTCCCCCCAAGGCCTAAATAAACCTCCTAAAAATATCTCAAAGATCACAAGTCTTTAAAATATTTGGAACTTTTATCTCCTCATGTTTAGGAGTCACATTTTTTTTTTCTATAATCTTGGTTGTCTTAGTAAATGTGTTAAAAAGTCCCAAAGATTGGTGCACAACCTCATGACTTTGGGAAGCAGAGCTTTCAGAAAAAAATCACAATACACTGTTTGGTACTTGCCAAGTGTGAGTAAAAGGAGATTATGTTTAGCAGTATTGGTCATTTGACCGAAAGAGGAAGGGAATGGGAAAAAAAAAAAAGGAAGGGCACATGTTCTCTTTTGTGGCAGGTCTAGTTTTCTAACAGTGCAGTTTTTCCATGAAATCCTTTCTACCCTTTCTTAAATTTAAGAATTAAATTACAAGCTCAGTGACTTTGCACCTAATTTTTGAGAGAGGCACATAGGAGCATGTGGTATCCTCATACAAAGACTTCCAAGCTTGAATGTTTACGTGTGCCTGCACATGGACTTGCACTAGTACCTGCAAACCCCTGGACGTGCCCTCTGTGACACTGCAGGGATTAATGGAAAGAAACTGCCTCGCTAGGTTGCAGCTTCTGCCTGGAGCAGTGCCACAATACACAGGAATCCTGTGCTGGATGAACTGGCAAAGATATCTTGATTTTCCTACAAGAACAAGATCTTATGAGAACCCTTTCTGTGGTCATCCTTCAAGCTGAAGGGCAAATTTTTGCTTCAAAATCTGTGAACTCCAGTTACTAAAAGAAGGTGGCCTTCCAGATGGGACGCAGGTAGAAAAGTGTGTGAGGCTTTGGTCATGATTTTTTTCTTTCCTCATCTCTGTCTTTTAACCTGGTCTTGGCAGCAAGATAAAACGCAGAGAGAATTTATGACTAACAGGCTTTCTTTGATGAATCATTATTGCGCTTTTTTGCCCTGTTTTTAAATTAGTAAGATACCACAGGCCCATTTCTGCTGACTCCTGCTCAGAAAATTCAGCTTTCTTTAGTCTCTGATAATCCCGAGACTCAGAAAATGTGCTTTAAATCGGTCCTCCGGGAGAACAGTTTGTCATGTTGCTTGGTGAGGAGCTTTCATGATTAGAGTGACTCATCCTTGAATGGCATCGTGCTTCATGTACAAATAAAAGAAGCTGTCATGCAACCTACAAAGATTCTGTGCTTTTATTCAATTTTACTGTGCTGTTTGCAGAAGCATCTCATTGTCTCATGTTCAAAAATAAAAATCTAGATTTTTTTTTTATTATTGTATAGTTAATTTTTTTTTTAGGGTTCATGTTTACTACTTCAGTGGTTTGCATTTTTGGTTTTAATTGGTAGGTTAATTGTAAGCATATAATGTGCTTACTTTGCCATCCAAATCCTACCTTTGAAACTGCTTCAGAACAAAAAGCCTGGGTTTTTTTTTTCTGTTTCTTTTTATTTTTAAGCAAAGCAGTTTTGACTTCCACTTAGTGGATGTGTAGTGGGTGGTTGGGTTGGCTGGTAGGTCTAGTACATGAGAAATTATAATTATGTCTCATTGATGTGATTCTTCGCAGTCTACCGCCCGTATGCAGTCCTTCACACATGTGCAGTGCACAACAAAAAGAAAATATCTCCACTTGTGCCTGACACTGGTAGTATTTTACTCCCACACTGACCAGCTGTGAAAAATCCAATGGAGTGTTTGGTACTGCATTTCTGGTTTTGTTGAAGGCCACCTGGTATCTGAAGATTAAGTCATGTTTGGACCAGGTTGTCTGCCAGAGTTTGCATGTGAGTTTTGTGGCACAGCTGGGAACAGATTACCTTCCCACCGTGTTCATTAAACACTACATCTTTCTTCCTTTTCCCATGTCGAATATTTGTTTATGGAAGCCACATGGAATAGTTTTGCAGGGAGCACCACAGGAGCAACTCAAACCTCAGAACGGAATGTTCTGGGTTGGAAAACAAATAAATCTTATATGCCTTGTTGTACTTAAATGAAAGCTTTTTTGTTGTTGTTGTTTTTTGTTTTGGTGCCTTTTGTTTGCTTTGTAATTTTTTTTATTTTTTCTTCTTACATGCCTGGGATATTTTTATCTTTTTTTTTCCTTGTTTTTGGAAGTAACTAAGAGGCTTATAAATATATTCCAAAGGAGAAAAAAATGTACCAGTAGAGGAAAGCAGGAAAGAAAGGTATGTAAATTCATCTTGGATGCAGTATTAGCTGCCTCTCTTGGTTGTGGTGTTTGTTTTTTTCTTTTTTCTTTTTTGTACATATGAACCAAGGCATTTCCTTGGAGACTAATGAATACCTTTATCATTTTAGAGGGATGAGTGACAAGAGGCATCATATCTTGCTTGTTTTTCATTCCCTTACCTGCTTAAAAGCAAATATGTAACATTTAATTGCAATAGAAGACCATAACACAGATATGCAGAAGGGGTATAGAGATGTTTAAGTGTTTATGTTCATCTGTGTGTTCAAAATTATTAGTAATCTGGGAGACTAATGCAGTCAGTCTGAGCCAAGTGCAATTCTGGAGAGCTATATCATGATTTGCAGCATTGTCTCTGCTTTCTCAGGCCAGCATTGAGGGGAATTGTTTGGTGGTTTTGTAACCAAAGCAAGGAAGACTCAACTTTCTTCCTCTGTGGAAGATACAAGATCTCACTTTAATATCCAAGATAAAAGTGTAATAATTTGATCCAGCTGCTCTGCCTAGCCAGCTCTGTAGTCTCCAGATAGGGTTCATTTGTTTTGCCAAAGTACAAACTTGAAACTCATTCTTAAGTTTTCTTGGCTGTGGTTCTGGTACAATGTGTGCAAATAGCCAGATGCTGTGAGACTGTGAACTGCTGTATTGTTGAGCACCACAGTGGAAATACTACTGCAGATTAGGGGTTAATAGTAAGTGGACAATTAAACAGAATATTTTAAGTTTTCTGTTGCTGTTTTTTGGATATTCATCTTCAGTGGTGTAGGCATAGAAATAACATTTATAGGAAGCTGATTTTCTTTTAGGTCTTGCAAGGCAACTCTGGGCCTTCAAAGGTGCTCGTTGTCAGCTGAGTTCTCATATCTAGCCGAGGAAGACAGCGATTCCTTGTCATCCTAACTCCAACCACTCTTATGCTTTTCCCTAAATCCAATTTGACCTCGTGTGTTTAAGCTTGCTGTTGGCATTCCCTGCTAACTAGTTTTGCGTTCAGGGCTAGGCAGGTGGTTTTTTGATCACACAGTGTATCTGGATTTTTGCTGAACCTTACCCCCGTGCCTTTCCAGCCAGCCCCTCTTTCTGGGGCCAGAGGGTATCCATCCTTCAGGTAGTGAAATCCTTTTTGAATACATGTAACCAGCTTTTTCTTCTGGCTATCTACAGAAGCTGCTTTTTGGTTGTATATTGCACTAGGAGAGTAGGATAAAATCAGGGTCATGGAATTTGCCCCTTGTTCATCATGTTACATGAAGCTGCCCTGGGGAAGGGGCTTAGCGTGGTTCCCATCTTGCTGACAATTTTGATTTGTTTGGTTTTTCTTACTCGAACATAATTCAGCTCCTAGTGAAATCATGGTTCTCTGCAGATCTGGTGAAGGCATTGGCCTTTTTTTTTTTTTCTGTTTGAATAGCTTGGGCTGCCCTAGGGCTTTTTTTCCTCCTTAAATTTGGGTTGTATTGCACATGTTACCAGGTGGTAAAAAGGATCCTCTAGATACCCTTGGATGTCATTTATTTCTCTCCTTCGGTGGAGGATCAGTGTGACGTGGACCCTGTGCGTTGACTGTTTAAGACAGCTTGAGATAGGAAGACGAACTTTTAGTTATATAGTGAACATGCAGGGTCCCTGTGCAGGAAAGGTTCCCAAGTGTATCTAGATTGTCTGGACAATCTATTGTAGTTATTTTTATGTCTGTGTGTAAGATGAATGATTGCTCTTTTGCTGCCTGACCTTGATTCTGGGTGAAACTGCAGTCAGTTTCATTGATGGGCACAATGGAATAAAAAGGACTGTGTTGTGTCCCTGTACAGGCTGGCTTTGCTGTGCTAATAGAAGTGGAAATTTGGAGGAGAGGGGGCAGACTGTTTTTCTCTGAAGCTGCAGATGTGACAGAAGAAACAGCCGCATGTGTGTTAAATAAGCCAAATATTTGACTCAGTTGTAGTCAAGGGTTCCCCATATACTTGGGGCTAGACACATACCTAGGTGTTAGGTGTTGCCATTTTGAATATCGCTGTATTCTGGAGTGGAACTACAGCCATAACATATGGGAATCCCTCACTTTGTCCATTTCTTCACAAAGGCTTTTTAAAAAGTATTTGCTTGGAGGGGATCGTCATGGCTGATGTGAGTCAGTCTCCCAGCCAGCTGGCAGCAAGTCGTGTTTCAGAGGCTGGGCCTTTGTGAACTGAGGAGAGCAAAATGATCCATCTGCTCGCCCTACTGTGGGTGTATTTGCATTCATAAGAAGGAAAACTGAAAGATGTGCTTATTCCAGGCTCTAGGCACCTTTTGGCAGTTACTCTAATAACACAGTTTAGAGTGATAATCAAAGCCAACAGTTTTTATCACAGAATTTTCTAACTCCAACAGCAGAAATTAAAACAAACAAAATACCATTGTCTTCACGCGGGGGCAATGTGGAAGAAGATACCTCATTTAACGTATCACTTTTCCTAATTCCAGTTAATAAAAAGACAAGCTTTTTAACAAACTCTGAATTCGTGGAGGTTGGAAGAGTTAAATTGTGTGTCCTTTGTCTAATATCCTGGAGGAAGCCCCATTCTTATATACAAGGGAGTGATGGTTGCCATCTATATGGGCAGGCTTTGATGAAAAGGTGCAACGTGCGTTTACATTTTTCAACAAATGTTTAGAGTCTGTCAAGGAACAAAATCCCCTCTCCCACTTCCCCCATGAAATTGGATGCCATGGAGCTTGGTCCCTTGTTTGCTGAAATCAGTTCAGCTTCTCCAAAATAACTTCACCTTCCATCGGCTTCTTAGCCAAGAACATTGGCTCATAATTCTTAGAGATCATTGAAGCATAAGAGTGTATGGATATTATTTGTCTGTTTATAGTGTCTTTCTGAAACTCACTTGCCTCTTGTGGGATCCTCAGCATTAAAATTGTGCTATGCTTGGAAGAAAATCTGTCAGATGACATTGTAAGTTTAAAACATCCGTGACAGTGTTCTGCTGTGGTCACTCTATTCGTTACATACAAGTCCCAGTGAACGCTGTGTCTAATGGGTGCAGCGGTGCTGCCTGTCTGCATCCAGATGGATCCACAAGCCTGTTTAAGCTTGTCATCTAGCTGTCAATCTTTTTTTCTTAATAGTATAAAATAAAAAAATAGATTATACTGACACCTTCCTTCCCCCAGTGGAGTCTAAAACATATGTTTGTCCCCCTCCACACAGTAGAGGGATAGTTATATAGGCTCCATGGGGAAACTTGGAAGAGCTTGTTTGTGCTCTGCTCCGTTTGCTGATAAATGAACAGTCTCAAACTCCAGTGTAGTCACTGTAGTTCCTTTGGGAAACAGAGATGCTTAGAAAAAGTGGAGCACTTAACTGTTTTGTTGATAGAAGTTTTAATTCAGCAACAGTGTTTTACAGAAGAGGAGATGGAAATGCTTTCTGGTGCTGATATCTGATCCCTCCAAGTGTATAATCTGTGTGATCCTGAATAGAACATCTATCTCTTGAAAAATTATCTGGCATTTACTTTGCAGGTTATGCCCACTGGAAGGGTCAGGTGTTAAATTCAGATGAACTTCATGAACTGTATGATGGACTTAAGCTGAACAATGTCAACCAGTATGATTACGTACTCACAGGTAAGAAGAGCTTCTTCCTTGGTAGTTCCCATGAGATGTAGACAAAAGTAAAGAAATATAAACCATATCCTTCCTTATTCCAAACCAAGCAATTTCATTTTACCACCTTTGATTCCTCCTGCAATTTTATCTGTATATTATAGTCTCAATTGCTTATGCTATGTAGTTTGAAACAACCACTGTTCTCCAGCCTGAAAGTTGCAATTCGGTGCGTAAATTGATCCCCTTGTGTTGTTTACAGAGTTGTATAGGCCAGTCACGTACAGGCTTAGTTAATGTTTTGGGAGTGCCTCTGCTGAAAAAAGGATGAGGAATGTCAGAGTATTCTTTTAAAATTTATTATGAAGACACAAGTTTAATCCTTCCTCCTAAATTTGCAGTACTGTCATGCAGCGGTACTGTAGCATGATTTTATACACAATTGTCTATCCTTGTCTTTTCTACTTGATCTTTAAGAGGTAGTGCTTTGGATACAGAGCAAAGTATAAGCAGGGTTGGATTTTGGGTTTGACTCTGTCATCTCTCTTGATTTTTCACTGTTGTTACTGTGTAGGTCCTCTGAGTGGATACGGTTCTGCAGGACATAATGACAGTGTGGTGTTTTCCTTTGCTTGCCACTAGCTGCAAAGTGTTTATAAATATAGGCAAAGAGAGCTTCTTCTAGAATGTTTTATAGAAGAGGGAGATTCTATATGCAGTTTTTATTAAAAAGTGCTTCTTATCCAATTCCTGCTTCTCAAATGTACGTTACTGATTGGGTTTCACCTCAGTAAGGGCTATGCATCTGGTTTAGATTACAGTATCAAATTTTCATAGTAGTGAACAGTCACTTTTAAAGGTAAACAGAAAATAACATTACCAGGTTTGATTGATTTCGTGGCTTCCACGTGTAGGAAAGTGCTTTATACACAAGGAAAACTGGAACTTTAAGTGTATGGATTGTAAGCCCAAAGTAATCATTCTGGCTTGAAGGGTATAGCATGTCTGAAGAGTCATTTTTCTTTCTTCTTCAGGAAATAATCTCTGAAGTGAAGGACAGTAAACAGAAAATAGAATGAACTAAGGTTAAGAAATTCATTTCAGTATAAGTGGGTTCTTTGTGACTGAGAAATAGACAAACACCTTTTCATTCCTTGAAAGAAGTCACGTAGATGACGTTTCCGGGAAAAGTGCGCTGTATTGTGGGAGTTTTCAGGAGATGTTAGTATGCAAAATTTGTAAATAATGTTTGAGTATTCTTTTAGCTGAAATGTTCCTTTTTTACTTTACTTTCAACTGTTCAAAGAGACCCCAAGTCCTTCTCTGTCACTGTCTTGTACTGGCAAAACAGATGTAAGAGATTAAAAATTGTAGAAGAAAAAACAGAAATCTTTGGCAAAAATAAATTTTGGAGGAAAAAAGGGATATTCATTAATATGGTTTTTAAAATATGATTTGTGGGTAGATGGGTCAGCATGTTCCTGTTTGTTGAAAAATCTTGTTCAGTGTAACCATTTTCAGTATGGACAAAAAGAAGGCATAGGTGAAAATGACACTAATTTCTTCAGATGTAATAACACTCTGTGGTTTAGTGTTTGTTTGTGTTGTGGCTGAACTTAAAATTCAGCTTTTTTCGTTCAGGGACAAAAGGCAGATTTTTCTCTTCAAACAAGAATAGCCATTCACTTGTAGTGTACAACTGTACTTTGTACCTCCATGAACCTGGATGTGATTATTCAAACACTGAAATTAATTTGTCAGCGGATGGGATTTGACTGTGGTTGTATGTCTGACTGTAGTTATCTTGGCTGAGATGGAAATCGTTATACTTAAGCTGATTATACAAGATAGCACTTCATTAACTTTCGTGATTGGTTACTTGTAGATCTTAATATATTTGTTCCATTTACAGCAAAACAGTCAAGGTAAGAGAGAAACTCCAGTTCAGTGTAACGTTTTTTTAAACACCTTTGTCAATAATGTTAATCATACTCTGTATTCTTTTTTTCAGCCAGTCTACCATCATAGGTCATTTTAAACAAAAATCTTTGCTTAGATATTTTGATTGATTATCAGTATTTCATAGACATAAGACAAAGCATTTCAGCCAAAAAATCTTTGAAGCTTTGCCATTTCTCTGCAATAACTAAGAATTGATCAATTTTATGAGTAAGAAAGAAAAATCTCCAAAACGGATTTTCAGATATTTTAGTAGAGTGGACATTTCCAAGCTGAAGGTTTGAAGAAGCATCTTGCTAAATTAATACTATTAAATGAACTAAAATCAGTGGAAAACAAATTATTCATTAATAAATGTTGTAAAGGAAGTTAAAACCTAAAATAAATATATAAATAAAGAAGCGTCTATAAAGTAAACAAATTAATGCTTAAATAAGAATTTTGTGGTGCAAGCATTGTGATTAGGACCTTGAGATATAATAAAACTTATTTCCCAATTATTTCACTGCTAAGCCTAAAAATAGGAATTTTATTGGTACATTTGCCATTGCTCTAAAATATTTAAGATTAATTCTCCATTGGATTAATGTGTTGGACTATGTCAGCACCATAATAATAAAAACCCTGCTTCAAACCAGAGTATGAGAAAAGTGTATGGAATTTAAAATATTTCTTATTTACTACATGGTAAATAGTACTGATTCGTACTGCTGTTTTGAAGAAAATGAATGTTTTTTCCTTTCAGCCTGAACTTTTTGCATATATGTTCAAGCATTTTGGAGTTGTATGAGCCCTTCATATATAACAAACTTAGTAAATAGATTTTTAAAGTTGTATTTGTAGTTGTGCAAGCACTATCTGAATTTTATATTCCACCTATAATTCCTAAACGAAATACTAAAATGCCTTTGTTCTAAAAATTCATTGTTCCAAAGAATCAGAAATATGCAGCATTTCTATCCAAAATTTAATTAAAAAAAAGTTCATGAAAACAGACTTCAAAAGTGTCTTTTTTTCCCACAGGGTATACAAGAGACACGTCGTTTCTTGCAATGGTGGTGGATATTGTCCAGGAGCTGAAGCAACAGAATTCTAACCTAGTGTATGGTAAGGATGTGTATTGTAATCCTTTGTGCATCATCATTGTGTATGTCCATCATTTGCACGTTTTAGGATGAAAATGCTGGTCTGATGTTACCCGGCATTTCACAGCCATCTTGTGCTCCGATCCAGCTGGGACCAGCTGCGTCTCCAGTGAAATTTTGTTTTAGCATTGCCTGAGTGTTGAGGGAGTTGCTTTTTTATCTTTCTGATTTTATGCCTTTCGGTATGTTTCTTGCACTGTGCTGTCCAAAGGAGAATGTGCCTTGAGAACTGATTGTATCAAAGAAAGGCTTGGAAAGTCCCAGCTGGCTGCTGCTGTTGGGAGTTGAGCGGCGCAGGCTGGAGGTGCTGGTAGCTGAACCCTCTCCTTGGTTTCCAAGTCAGTCAGAAGCAGGATGGACTCTCGGGTGTTGCTCTGCCATGATTTCATGTTACATCCCAGAAGAAGTGTCTTACTGTGCCTTATAAGCTTCATAATTTAGCCTAAACTCCAAGGCTTTTTTAACTCTGGCGCCCTCTGCTAAGATTACCTGGAAGCTCTCAAAGTGCAAGAGACTCTAGCAACTGCTGTCATTATAATGTGCCATGTCAGGCTTAAACCTGTGAGAAAAGATTCTCCTTTATGCTTCCTGGCTCTCTGCGTGTTTCAGGACTTTTGAACATAAACAGCACAGGCTTGAATTGAGCAAAACCTTTAGAGTGACAAGGCACAGTCAATGGGGATTTGGTGGGATAAAAAGCTGTGAATGATGGTCTGAGCCTGTCATCTTCAGGTTCAGTAAACTGTGTGGTCAGGAAAAAACTAGAATGGTTCGCAGGGTTGGCAAAGTATAATACTGACTTAAAAATAACTAAGCACAGTTCTCACTTAGAAAAATGTAGAAGAGATATCTTAATGAGCTCCTGTTTTGTTGCTTTTTAGCCGTTATTAGCACTGTTGCATTGTCAGGTTCTCCAGAGCCTGGTACTAGTAAGTGAAAGCTAAAAACTCTGTTGGAGTATAAGCAGAAAGAAACATCTAGCTGTGTAGCACAGGAAGGAACTGGTCAGATGGAACACAGCTAGGTTTCTGAGATCCTTTATATTTAATAAGTAGATTATAATGTAAGAAAAAGACTTTTAAAATTTAAAAGAAATTACCCTTGTTTTACTTATATAAACTTCCTCAAATACTGATTTAGCATTGCTTTGATACCTTTGGATTTGTATTTCTTTTTTATCTTGCTAAAAGCTCTTTTAATACAATGAACAATGTTCCTTTTTAAAGTACAAGGCTAAGCTGTTTCCTCACTTTGAAGCTGCGGACACTTGGAATATGTTGTTAATACTGCTGGTGATTCAGAACTTGTGCCAAATGTGCGTTAATAGTATTACACCAAGTATGAGTTTATGTACTTTGTCGTGGATTTTCTTTTTTTATGTGTACACACAGCATTTTGGGGTGTACATTTGGCGTGTGTCTTTTTACACTAAACTAAAAATAGGACTCTGTTAGCTTCTCACATGTGTCTTCCCCATCATACTACTATGCCAGAGGTTTGGGTTGGGGAGTGAAGGGAAGGGCTCTCTGTGTTTTCAGTAACAAAAGCCCCTTTACTCCCAGCAGTCAGACCCTCTCATCCTCATCACCTTCAGACATAACGTGGAAGCAGGTAGGAGAGGGTGACTACAACTTTCTGACAGTTGTTTAAGACATGAGGCTTTCTCTTTCAGAATTGGCAGCTGCCAGTTATAAATTTCAGGTTGAGTGTGCTGCAAGAGCTGTGAGAGTATATAGGCTATCGGGTGCTCAGTGCTGTTATACAGTCACTACTGTTACCTAAAACTTTCCCCTCCCACCTACAAGGTCTCTGTAACTGTACCCCATTTCTAAAGCTAGATTTATTCTGTTACAGTATGCGATCCAGTGATGGGTGACAAATGGAATGGAGAAGGCTCTATGGTTAGTACTTATTTGGTTGGATTCTCTGTATAGTGAATATTTGCTATATAAAGATTTATAAAGATAAATTAATTGTTAAACTCCAAAACTAAGCTACTTTACCTAAGTGTGGCCTTGGATCCCATCATCAAGTAAGTTTGTACTTTAATTTCCTGTATTTGAATGAGTTTAATATCTGGGTAGAATGATGGCTGCATAGGCCTGGGATTATTTCTAACTCTTTGCTGAGACAAGAGGTGGAATACAGGCCCTGTCCTCATGAAAATATTCCCCTGCTCCCTCTCCTTGTCTCACTGGAGTTCCCTCATCTTCTGTCAAGAGCTGTTTAGGCTGGTAGCCTGGCTGGCATTGTCAGTGATGGTGTGAATTGACACACCACTTGACCCTAAATGAAGATGACATATTTTGTGTGAGATCCAACAGCTGTTAGCGGTTGGGCTGTGATCAGTAACAGAAAGGTTCTGTGTGCCAACACCAGCCTACACTGACAAAGAAACGTTCCTTTTTGACCAAAACTAGCAAATAATTTCAGTAAAAATGTGATGTAGGAAGACATCAGCAATAGCGATATTTTATGTTTTCTTCTGCCTTAGCTAGTCATGCACTATGAATTGCTCTTTGTCCTCATACTTTTTTACAGTTTCCCTGGTCATAAAACATCACATAAAGTAACACTTAGTAATAAATTTGCTGTTGCTTTTGTGTTCTATTCTTTCATTTTACATCTATTGCAATATTGGTTGTCCTTGGCTTTTTCTAACAAGGCAGAGATCTAGCAGCTCTAGAGTCGCCTTGCAAAGTTTTAGCTCTTGAGAGAAGTCATAACCATGGGCCTACCTATGTCTTTTGGGTGGAAGATAAGGTAGATGGAAGGAGAGGAGAGTGTTTAACATGCAACCCACCAACTCATTCCTGCCATAAAAAGTAATAAAATAATTTTTTTAAATGCCTTGGTTTAGACATGACCTGGTCCTGCATTTCTGTCTAAAGGAAGAGTCCCTGTGACATCATTGCTTCCCCATGGCTGCATGACTGGGCTCTGTGTCAGTGTGGTGGGTGTTCTGGTAGCACCTCATGGTCAACACTGCCGTGGGATTGTAGCTGTTGCTGATACAATTGGGAGACAGTAACACACGGGCACATGTATACATGCACCCTGCCCTGCATAGCTTATGAGACTAACAGAGAAAATAAAACATGGACAAAAGAGGGTATTAATCCTGATTTAACAAATGAGGTTCTACCAAAGAATATCAGTTACTAGTAAACAATGAACTTCAATTAAAAAGTTTTGTTAAATTGAATGACAGCAGGACTTCTTGGGATGGTGAGTCACCCCTGTACCCATCTAACCCGAACTCCAAGCTGATCTCCAGTGTGTGCCAAAACAACTGGTGCTTTTCAGCTTTGAGTCTGAAGAGGACACAGGCTGGTGGGCTCCTGTTACATCTTAGTGCATGTCACCTGCTTAGACAACCGAGCTCCCGTTGCCAATGGGCTGTATTTAGCTAATGAAGGTGGGATAGAGACGGCATAGACAGGCAGAAAGGGGGGCACTGGCCCTCAGCACTTGAAGAGCTGATTCTGCAGGCACCGCTAGTGTTTTGTTAGACTTGGGTGCAACACAAGCAAAACGTTTTTAATGTCCTTATCAGAACTGCTTTATAGATTAAGTTGTACCAAACAAATTACAAATACGAGTCTTGTTCACGCATACTGATGTTCAGCACACCCTAGAAATGCTGCACTGAAAGGAGGCAAAATAACCCGTAGCATGGATGTTACTTGTTCCACAATATGACATAATCAATGTGGGCACACGCTGTACCGCAAAGGGCCTCTGTACTGTCGGTACAACAACAAAGTACTTTATTTCAGACATAAGGACGTGAGAAAGGTTTTCCCATGTTGGGAGACTTTATTTGTTCATGCTGCTGTGTCACCTTGGTACGAGAAAACCTCAAAGCTCTTCATCCCAGGCACAACTTCTGTTTAATGTCGCCAGTTTAGGCCTGTCTGCGTAGTGATGCTTCCCATCATCTCCAGTGAAAGAAGAGCTGTTCGTTGTACTGTCACCAGCTGGAGGGTGTGCTGCCACTTGAGTTACTGCCACATAGCAGTGCACAGGGAGCTGTCAGGTTACTCCATGACAGCATGAGTGGTAGTTGAGGGAAGGGGAGTTGCAGTCCTACATCTCAGATGCTGCTGACAACATTCGATACTGTTTCTTCTCCTCTAGTACGTGCCCAAGGATCTCCTCCCAGTCTACAGGGACAAAGTGGTGCCTGTTGCCGATATCATTACTCCTAACCAGTTTGAAGCTGAGTAAGTACTTATTTCCTTTTATAGCCAAATAAACTTGAGGATAAAAGCAGGAGAGACTGATACTCATTATTTTATTTGTCTCAATACAGTGCCTTATGTATATATGTGCTGGGTTTTAGTTTTCAGCTGTTTACTTTAGTGGTGCTTTTCAACAAACCTCCAACTGTTTCATATTGAAACCAATTTAAAAAATCTGGAATTATGTGAGGAAAAGTTTTCTCTTATTTTCTCCAGTCACTCATTTTCATGATCACTTCTTGTTGTCTCCAGAGGCCTGCATATAGGGCAGGTTGAAAAAATACCTCTCTTCCCTTCCCCATCCTTCCCCATTCCTAGGAAAATGTTTATTATATGTCAGAATATCAAAACTGAACTAATTTGACTCAACTCCTGTCGTGGCTGAGACGGACAAACGACATAGACCAAGTTCTTCCAGGATGAAAGTAGTAGATGCCATTTATTGCCACAAGTGCATTTTTATACAGTTTTACCAATTCATGTGTCTCTTCACTATTGGTTACAAGTTACAGCAGTAACATCTCATTGGCTAATTTTGCTATCATCAATGTTACTCTTCTACTCCCTTCTCTCTCACGGGTACATCTTAATATTTCCGGATACTCCTTTACTCCCATCTTTCTCATGGGTAGGCCTTAATATCTTCAAGGTTGATCTCTGGTCCCATGCTCTCCATCAGGGAATCCACGGACCCACCACAGTCCTCCACAAACTCCCCCAAAATTAGATTCAGAAATACCACCATGGTAACATCTCATAGGAGTTAATTACTCCCTGGCCATGCTGTCTACATAGCTGTGACTCTGGTCAGATCAGCTGTTGTGATACATCACAGGCTGTCCCCTAAGGGGAGGGAGCAGCTACATGGGAGGTGGAGAGAAGACACTTGTAAGGGAATTTTACAATACTGGGATCTCTAAAGGAGACAGGTTAGGACTGGTGTGTGTCCGCTTCAGAAGCACTGTGTATCTGTGCATGTAACTTTTAAAGACAGTGGTCTGGTGCAGCAGACCTTACAAACTGTTTAGGCCTGTATGGTGCAGTCCAAGCTTTCCTCCTTTCAAAGAGTAAACAAAGCAGTCATTGCCTGGAGAGCTTGTGCTATTTTAAGTCTTCTGTTTTATTCTCAGGTTACTCACTGGCAGGAAGATTCACACAGAAAAAGAAGCTTTAGAGGTAAGTAGGCAAGGAGTGGGATGTGTGAGATCTCTTTATGCATTCCTGCCTGCAACACTGCATTCCGCCATTTGTCTTTAACCTTGAAGTCATTTTGACCTCTATCCATTCTCTCCATTTATCATCAAAGCTTATGCACTCCAGGTGCAAAACACTTTCTGTTGTAGTGTCAGATTTCCTGAAAGAACTAAAGGTAGAGGCATCACAGTGGCAACGAGTAGATCGCTGTGAGCCTGTGTTCCTGCAGTGTAAGAAGGGTAGCAGCAGCACACATGGCAAGTGAGCCCTGGCTGTCAGCGCTGTGGAAATGAGCTGGTTGGGGTGAAAACCCCGGGTGACCCCGGGCTTTAGAAACCTGCGTGAGTCGCTCCCTCTGCTGTCCGCGTGTGAGTCGTGCAGCAGCAGCGCTGAGTGCTGGGACAGGCGTTTCTCCTCTCATAGAGGCTGCTTGCAAGAAAGAGACCTCACTAGCAAACTCTTACAAGGATTGATTGAATACACTCTGAATCTCTTCCTGAAAGTGTTAGCTGGTGCTCTGTTTATCTTCCTTAAATGGATTCAAAAGGGATGAGACCTGGGTTGCAAAAGGATAGACTGCGATGAGAAACCAGACTGGGACTGATGGCCTTTGAGTGCTTCCTGCTGAAAGACAGACAAATCCACAGCACTGATAGCTGCTGTCATTGTTATACAGAGGTGATAGATGGTCCTTAAATATGCTGCATTGAGATGTAAGCATTTACCCCTTTACACAAACTGAAGAAAATAAAATCTGCAGGGCTTGGTGATGAAGGACAAAATAGGAATATGGTTTTATTGGTGTCCTGAGAAGGGTGAGGTCTTTCTTTTGCTGACTAGTGAAATGCTTTCATAATCGACTGATGTTATTTCTTCCAGTTTGGTTTTGAACTTCAAAGGAACCCAAAATCTTTAAACAAAGAGGAGCTGCAGTGGCACCCTGGAGAGGAGCTGTGATCTGTCAGCCCAAATGTTTGTTGCTTTTTTCCTCCAGCAACATCATGCTACATGGGTAGATTACCATCTCTTCACGGCAGGAAGTGGCTCCAAAGATCTCAGCTCTTTTATTTTTTTTTTTTACCCTCTCCAGTTTTATTAATGCGTTACCCCACTGTGCTGGGCAAGAGTGGTGAACTGTGCTTCCTGCCACTAACTGCTCACTACAACTCAGTTCTATTCTCACCCTCACCAGTGGAGCCACAGTCTTGAGAACAACACTGTTAGCTGAGTAGCCTTTAGTTTTAAGTTTGCGTATTTCATCTGCGAACAGGAGTTGCATGTACTAAACACTTTTACAAGTTAGTTTTCTCACAGTCTCTGATTCATGTGCTAGGTCTTATTTGTGATGAGTTTAAAAAAATCTCTTCTAAAGAGATAGAATCTTACAGAATTATACTTAGGAATGGAAACATTTTTAAAATAGTTGCTTGCAGGATATTATATTTTAATCTGACGATCTCCCCAGCTGCATGTCATATATATGTCTATCCCTCTGAGCAATAATCCATGCTGGAATTTGTCCCCTTCGGAGGAGGTAGAAATTCTGGCATCGATTTCCATGGTGAAGTGATTTTATTCATTTCTTTAGCAAGACTAGTGACAACAGTATAGTCTTCTAACATAAAATTAAATATGACATAATATTAACTAGAAGGAGCTAAGTCTTGCAACTAGAAATACCGGTGATTAGGTTCTTGGTGACTGAGAAATGAAATTGAGTTTAATGTTACTGGTTGATTATGTCAGCATATACTGGTGCATTTACTGCTTCATTAAAACCCAACTGATGTCTGTGCAAAGAGGTCTGGGAATTGAAGAAACTTGGAGGCTTAGGCAAGAAGGAAAAGCAACAGCGAATTAAAAAATAACAGAAATAAATCCTTATCATTCAGCTGCTTATGAGTCATAGCTAGCCCGAGAGGATTTTTAGTTAAAAGCCCCTGGGAGAATTAATATTTTATCTGTGTTTTATGCTGAACTCATTATTGAAGTCATTATTTCTCCTGTGAAATTAAAATCACTTCTGTAGCAACCAATTATGATGTCAGAAGTAGGGTGTTCATGAGTTTTAAGTGAGGAACACAGAGTGGAAATATAATTGTGAAGGTACCTAATTTATAGGTGTAGTTTGGGGTTTCAAAGACAATGAGAAAAGCAGAATGAGGCAGACACACTTGTGCATCTGATTCAGCTCTTTAACTCTTCATTTTTGGTAACTTACAAAGTAGTAGCTAAGTAAGACTTCATGATCTGGAGTTACTGTCTTTCTGGCAAGTGTTTCAAGCTGCCAGCTCAGTTGCATGTGTCTATATATTTGTTCTCTTATTCTTTTGATAACATGTTCGGAAAACATGATGCAGACAAAAATTCTGATCACAGCTGAAACAGGCTATTCTTTTCAGGGGAGGATCCAAAGATAATACAAACAGTGATGCTTGTATATTTTAACAAGCTTATACATTTATGTATGGTTGCCCCTATTTAAAATTAATCTACCTAATTCAAGTGAGTTCTTTGAGTAGGAACTGTTTTCTTCTCTTTACAAAAGATACCAAAATAAGATGCTTGTCAAAAATCCTCAGTTTTACGAATGATGCAAGGTTTAATCAACACGTATTGCAGTTACTGATTCCTGCCTTTTTGCACATGGAAAGGTAATGGATATGCTCCATGCCATGGGACCAGAGACTGTGGTGATCACAAGCTCAGATCTCCAGGCACCTCTAGGAAACGACTACCTAATTGCTCTGGGAAGCCACAGAAAAAGTAAGTCATGAACTCCCTCTTTAAAGTGTGATTTCTTTTAACCTGTTCTGTGCTTTCAGTCACTTTGTGAAGAATTGGTTTCATCAGACCCATCTGTAGCGCATAGAAGGAGCTTAGATCCCTAAGTGAACTTCTTCTCGTACAGTAGTATCAGAGAGCAGTAAGAATGGAGCTGCTCCGTGAGGGAAGACAAGCTGGAAGCTGAGTGTAGTCATAGCACAGGGAGAGCACTGTTCTCACCAACAGGGCACAGGCCCACAGTATCCAAATAAGGTGAGCAGAACAGGGGTAGGGTGATGACAGACAGGTCTCATTGAGAGTCCAGTGATGATCAGAGAAAGGCGAGACAAGCCAGGTCCAAGATTAATCTGGAAAATCCAATCAGCAAGTCAGGGCTGTACACAGGTACACCTGCAACATAGCTCAGGCAAGCATGCTTGCACCTGGGCCTGAGCTTCTCTGCAGCTCCTGGGCAAGGGGGCAGAAGGTGCATGGGTGGAGGATTTCCTGGGTGAGGCTGGTCAGGGTTGTTAAAGCCTCTAGTAGTGGCCCTGAGAAGTAGTAATGGTGTAAAAGAGGAATTTTGAATGCTTTCATGAAAAGTTACATTGCTCTGTTAGCGGATTGTTCCTCATCTAGTAGGCTGTAAAATGTCCTTCTGCTTCTTTATATCCCCTTTTATACCATCACCAGGATTCACTGTGTGTTTGGACTGTCGCAGGATGCTTTTACGTGAGAAGGGCATAGTTATGTGGTGTGGTATATGATCTAGTTTTCTTGTTCGTTTAAGTGATCCAAATGTGGACATCGCATTCTGGACTGCTGAGAGACAAAAAAATTATATTTAAAACAGATTCAATTAAGAATCAGTTGGTGTCTCTTAGCACTCAGTACATGCCAGGTCTGGAAGAAGCCTGGTCATTCCAATGGTGATTACAGTATGACACACAGATCAGATATTCTCTGCTGATGTCTACAGCTGCTCTTGTCCCTCCATATAACCCAGAGATACTCTAGATTATGGTTTGGGATGCCCCATCTTGGATTCAGCAGGCTCCATATATATGCAGTTTCCTGAGCAAGATGCTGCTGCTGTCTAAATGAAAACAGGTAGCTCTCAGTCCTTTGTGAAAATGAAGGTGCTAGCTAACTCTTTCCTCTTAAGTATGTACAGTATATAAGTTCTAAATGCAATTCCAAGTTGGCAAAGTTTTTTAAGGTTGCACCTTTTAAAAGAGCTGGTACAAAATTTACAATACTCCTTAGCATCTTCATGTCCCAAACAGCAAAGGAATTCAAGTCTGGTGATCACTTTTAAATTATAGTAAGTGCTCTCGTATTAATTGCTCAGTCTGTTACCTAACTGTCTGTCTGTGGTGTAGCTAACGCAGATGGTACCAAGATGACACAAAGAATTCGAGTGGAGTCTCCTAAAGTGGATGCTGTCTTCGTTGGAACAGGAGATTTGTTTGCTGCTATGCTTTTGGCATGGACACATAAGCATCCAAACAATTTGAAGGTATGAGAGAGGTTATTTTTCTTTCTGCAAGTTTAGACTCTGTTCCTTTTTTAATTACTTTTAATCTATGACCATATTTAAAGACTGTCTTCTGTTTTGACTTGTTTTTCCTCACCTCAGAAGAAAAAAAAAAGCAGGATTTCCCTTTTCCCAGAACATTTTAGCTTGTATAACTTCGTATGGTCACATTTCAGTCATAGAGATTTTGTAGTTTTGCCATATAACTTGTTGTTCTCTCTGGAGAGAGTGAGACTGCATGCATGTTTGTAAGTATATTTTTTACACTCACTTCATAATCAGTACTGAAAATCATTTATCAGGTCTATTTTTCTTTTTCTGTCCCCTAAGCGCAGAGAGTCCTTGATACGAGTGTGTGGTTTCTAATACCTGTTTTGGCAGAATTAAGAGAGTCTAAATTTTTTTTTCCCAAACTCTATGTTTCATAGTTGTTATCCTGTTTGCATCTTGTCACTCACGTTTGTCTCTAAATATTATTTCAAAATTGCTGCTATTAAACCAGGCAGCTGCAATTTTACTAAAACCTGAATATATTATACTAACATAGGTGGCATGTGAAAAGACTGTGTCAGCCATGCAACACGTTCTGCAAAGGACCATTAAGAGTGCAAAAGGTAATTCATGCAAACCTCATTCTCTTGTTCTGTCTGAATTTCCATCAGAAGAAACATTCAGAGGGCTTTCTGGGTGTCCTGACTAAAGGCAGCCCCCTAAGGGCAGCAGAAGCAGCCAGAGAATTTATGGAGTGAGAGCTTGGTGGTCTTGTCAGTGCACATTCCTCACTGTGTCCTCCAGGCCTATTTTTGACAACACCTGACAGAAGATGTCACTGTTCAGCTTGTAGTGGGACTGCTTGGCTGCTTTGCAGAACAGTGGCAGAAGAACTTGAGGAAATGCCGAGTTTGACATGCAAGAGAGCTGCTGTTCTAAGTGTACCTTTCTCACTTGCCCTTTGAGTGTGTGTGTTTAGTATTGAGAGGGGTTAATCAACTAGTAATAAACAGTCTGTTTGCTGTATTGGCCATGTGAAGAGCGATTATTTTTTTTCAGCTTCTCTCCCCTTGGAATTCCCACATCTTTCAATTCCTAAGGAAATCCAGATGGGATCTGTACTTTCTCAGAGCATGTCTGTGTCACTTTCTAGTTACAGCAGAGCTGTTTCTTTCCTAGAGAAGGGGTGATAAAAATCACAGTGCTGACCTGGATCTTCCACCTTGGAAGCCTTTTGCAGGGATAGTAAGGGAGACTGGGGAGGGGAGGAGGGTAGAAAAAATAGTGGGGTAACAGAACAATGTAACTCATGTCTTTTTATATTGCTGTTTTTAATGACATTCTGATGTAATCTTTTTAGCACAAGCTGGAGAAGGAAACAAACCGAACTCAGCCCAGCTGGAACTGAGAATGGTCCAAAGCAAAAAGGACATAGAAAACCCAGAGATCATAGTGAAAGCCACTGTGTTATAAAGGCCGTATGTCTCCAATAACGCACAATGTATTGATGTCCTCATTTCTTTCCTATAAATTGTAATATTTGCCTTAGATCTGTGACAGAAACCTGACTTTCATGAAATAGCGCCCAGCATAGGCAGATATCCACTCTCAAACATATGTGCTGGCCTTGCTCAGTTTTAAAAACAAAACAATTAGTGTGCATTGACACATATTACCAGGTGTCAAAAAGGCTGTCAAATTAACTTAGTCTGTGTAATTACCCAGGACAAGAGAGTACAACATTGCTGCCTTGCCAAAGACTTCAGATGTTTGACTGACTGGAAAATACGTTTCAAGATAGCGAATGGAGCTGGCTCCATGCTCCCTTTTCCTGCAAATAGCTGGCCACCTACTCTGGTATTCAGTATCCCAGCTGTTATGAAACTAAGTAGAGTTAAAACCGCACACCAAGTTCTGGTCGTGTGTAGGAGTACTTGGAAGATGTTTGGCATTTAAGTACTCTGAAGCAACCTTGAGGTGTCATTCATGTTACTCACAGCTGCTCCCGTTTCTTGTCTGTGAACAGCTGCACGGTTTCAGTTTTTGCAGGTGCTGGCTACTTCTAATGTCCATGGGTGCTGACATGATCTTCTTCCAAAAGCTGCTCCAGAAAACATCTTCGTTAATAAGATAATATCTTTATTTGGTAGCACTGATTAGAAGTTTGTAGTTCTACCTTTGAGGCTGGGTTTGATTCCTTGTTTAGCTTTTCACTAAGGGCAAACATTCTGTCAGGATGAAAGATAAAGCAGGTCTCACCCTGGAAGCTGGCTACCCTAGTTTCTTCTTCATGGGTGGATGTATTTACAAACTACGTAGGGCACTTCCACTTCACAACAGTGAGCACCGCTGGCAGGCTTGTCAGTGAAGCAGTGTGGTAAAAGTAACATTTTTAGTTTAGTAAGGTTTAGTAAGTTACATATGTTTACCAAATGCAGTGAAACATGCAAAATTAATTTGTTCTCATGTAAGCCTCTGCAGCCTTTGCTGATTAGAGGTAACAGAAATGCACTATTATTAATGCATCTTTATTTCAAAATTCTGCTTCATAAGCCTTCAAAATGGGATTCTTAGTAATTTCAGCATCCTATACATCACAGCCACATATACCAGTAGGGCAGATATGCTGACAGGCACTGGCCACTCGTACTTCCATATCATTTTTGTATGGGAGTGAGGTTCTTACTTCTCCCAAGATGACGTCTAGTGTGGTGTTAATTCCAGATTCAGTTGATGAGCTTTGTTTGTCTCAGGCGGCATAGGGAGATTAAAATTGCATTTCTGCTTGCAGTAACATGAAGCAAATTTGCATTAGAGGAAATGGCTGAGTTTCTCTTGATTACCTGAGTATGCTCAGGAAACTCACTCATGGGTATCTCCGAGATACCTTTCCTGCCCCTTCCTCATCACACCTGCCTAAGTGATGCATCACTTGCATAGCTTGGGAGTCCCCAGAAGAGCTGGTTTGGAGATTGCTTTGGCCACTGAAGTCTTCACTTATCCCACCATTTTTGTGGATTTTCTGCCATTTCACCTAGTAGAAGAGTAATTTATCCTTAAAGTGAATTTTTAGCTGAACAGATTTTTTCATGGAGTAAGATTTCATAATTAATACTTTCCTGAAATCCCTTTTTTTCAGTGTCTCCAAAGCAAATGAAATTTAAGAGATGAACACATTTTGCAGTAAATGTAATAGGCAAACTTCAGGCTTCCCCTTTCAACAACTAATAATAATTTTATTTCCTCTCACACATTCGGCATTAAAAATGAAGAATATTCTTATGAGATTAGAATTTTAAGGGGGGGAAATAATGACCTACAAAACATGACTCTGCTGCCACAGTTTTTAGTTAACCACTGCCATGAAATCACTTTCTAGCAATAATAATTTTGGTGATGTGAACAGTTGCTAAGATTAGCAGTCAGTAGCAGAGATGAGCTCATAGCTGATATCCAACATGTAAAAAGACGTAAACTATCTTAACAGTGTGTATAAATATTGATGGGAAGCCGTGAAAAGAAGGAGCCAGACTCTCCTCAGTGGTGCCCAGCAAAGGTATAAGAGGCAACATGCACAAATTGAAATACAGGAAATTCCATTTAAATGTTAAAACCAGAATTCACTGTGAAGGTGATCAAACACTGGCACAGGTTACGCAGAGAGGTTGTGGCATCTCCATCCTTAGATATATTCAAAACCTGACTGAAGATGGCCCTGAGCAACCTGCTGTATTTGATCTTGCTTGTGCAGGAGCGTTGGACTAGATGATCTCCCGAGGTCCCTTCCAACCTCAACCATTCTGTGAAGTACAATGAATTGCCTTTCTTTGCAGTGCTGTATTTTTAAATTGATGCAATTTTTTTTTTCTTCCTGAGACACAAACATTCAGAGAGGCTAGGAAATAGCTCAGTATTAATAATTTTTCCCCCTTTTTGGATCATCTGCTTTTTGCTTGGACAGTTGTACCAGGAATACAATTGCCTTTTTTGAGATAGTTGCTTTCAGCAGTGATATTTAAATACTGTAGCTGGTGATGCATTTCAACAGTTGAACGCAAAAGGATTTTAACTGTTTCTAGCACTGATTAAAGAAGTGTTGCATGCCATATTCCAGACATAATTATGAGTTTATTTATCTTTTTAAATTAGAGTGTTCCACATGGAAGTGTGTAATCCCTACCATCCTCTTGGGAAGAAGGGATCAACATACTGAACTTCCCTGCCTGTATATATCATAGAATCATAGAATCAATTTGGTTGGAAGAGATCCTTAAGATCATTGAGTCCAACCTTAACCTGTAAGATCATAAAGTCCAACCATAACCTAACCTAGCTCTAGCACTAAACCATGTCCTTAAGAACCTCATCTACGTCTTTTAAACACCTCCAGGGATGGTGACTCCACCACTTCCCTGGGCAGCCTGTTCCACTGCCTGACAACCCTACCCATGAAGAAATGTTTCCTAGTGTCCAGTCATGGTCGACTTTGCAGCATTATGCTTGACACCCTCACCCAGTTGTATCCAGTTTTGCAGCTCCTATGGGCCACTGACAGAAATCTTCAAGTGGCCAAGCTTTGAGACCTCTGCTGTTGTCCCTCAGATTGCTAAGGATTAGATGAATCCCAGGAGCAGTTCACATGCAGTAAATGACACTTGCTCTCTAGGGTCCCATGGGTCCAGCATGGAGCTGGGTCTGCCGGTAGTTCTTGGGCACCATCTCCTGCAGGCAGGGCTGTGGGTTGCCCAGCACCCTCTCTACCCACTCTGGCTTCATTGCCACTCAAGTCCCTGGCTTGGGAGCTGCGTGGGGCTGAACTGAGAGCCATATGGTGGCCATCCCTGCACTGGGGCCCTGCAAAATTGAGGTTCTTCAGTTCTTCACATCAGGGGATCAACACAGGAGAGAAGCTCAAAATTCCCCTTTAATTTTTTTTTTCTAAAAACAACATTAAGTACGCACTGTCAGAATGTGCTGTGAGAGAAACTCTGCCTGTTGTAAGCATGAACACATGGGAAAAGCCCTTTTAGTAAGTGTGAGACAGCACGATTGTTTTTGGCACTAAAAGCAGATTTTCACAACGGAACTGAGAGAAAGGCAGGGCTGGTTTCCTCTGAAATAAAGAAGCTTGGAATTTAGGAAACTTAAAGCTACCTTACAAACAAGATTTCATCTGTAAACCGTAATGAACCTAGATCTTGCTCTAAAAGAGAAGGTGAGATGTTTGCTGGAGCAGTTTATACCTGTCAGGTGTGATTTTTTTTCCCCGCTGCTTCAAAGAAAGAAGCAGTCCAGTAATTCATACCTTCCTTAGAATCCATGATATATTTATGCTAAAAACAAAACAACAGCAAAAAACCACAAACCATGCAAAAAAAAAACCCCACCAAACCAAATAACAATACTAATGTGCTCAATTTACAAAAGTTAGTAGCTGGATTCCGTAGCAATGGGCTGCTGGCTTCTCCTGCTTAAGTCCCTGGGAGTTTCTCATGTGATACCTGTTTTAAACTCCCACTGACCTGATCTAAATTCGGTCTGGTCTATATCTTCAGTGAAGAATTGGGCTTAACATCTCTTGCCAGGAACAAACACCAGAAACTATCTGTAAATATATTGTGTAGCTATCATTTTGTAGTCGCAACAGGCTAACAGGTATTTTTAAATGTCAAAGTATACATACTTAATATTTGGACGCATTTTTGTTTGGAGGTACACAGCGCTTTTTCATAACGTTTGCAGAACAAAATTCAAAGACTCAGCACAGTCCCATCCAATCTTTTATTCCCTCCTCTCCTCCTGCATGTGATATCTGTATCTATTTCTGAGTTCCTGCTGTTTTTCTCATGGAGCTGGAAAGCGTCTCAGTATTAGACAGCTGACTAATATTTAAAGGCCCGGAGGAGACTTATCAGTGTTGTCTGATCCACTTGCAGATCTTTAGGTAAAAAAATAATGGTTAGTCTAAACTAGGTCCCAATTTATTACAGAAGAACAAGCACTTTAGCCCAGAGAGGGGAGTCGATAAGTGGATAATCTTCCATGACCGTCCTAACAGCACGCGAGGTGTCTGTCACCCACCAGCCCAGCGCTCGCCAGTCGGGGACCACTGACTCCGCTGCCACGTGTGCTCCTGCGTGTACCCGCGCAGCTGGCAGTGGGGACAGCTTCTCGTGCTGAAGTACCCGCGCACACAGGAGCGGTGAACGCTTTGTGTTTGTGGCCAGTCGGCTTCCCCGCTGTTCTTTCTTTTCCCTTGCTGGAAGTAGTTTGTGTTGGATCTCCTTTTTTTCCAGGGTGACCCTGGCAGTGTAGGGGTCTGCCATTTTGATGACTGCAAGTGCACTCATTTGCGGAGCCATCGTGCAGGAGAGACCAAAAGGTGTTTACAAATGATCTACTCTATTCTGGGCCCAGATTAGTCTCTGCGCGTTGAAAATTCCCATGTACCATTTTGGGGGACATTGTGCTAAAATCAATGCTATTCACACTTGATATAATTATTTTAGAAATCTGCAGTCTGGATTGTAAACTTTAATGTTTGTTTGCTGCTTTTTATGATTAGTGGGATAAATCTATGTGGGATGACTCTATAATCAATGTGTTATACAAAAGAGTCAGAGGACAGAGGTTGCCAGCTACTCATACTACCTTTTTGGGTATCTTAACTGTATCTTGATTGGATGGTGTTAATTTGTTGTCTGAGACTTGTTATGGTGATTGTATTGATTTATTGTATTTTAAAATATGTGGCAAGGAAGATTGTAATAAAAGCATCTACATTTAATATACTGTGCACACACAAACTGTTAGATCCTATTTTTGAATGCATTAATCATTTCAGAATTAAACAGAACAAGAATGGCTTGATAGTCTTGCTGAATAAAGCAGATGTAATTAAAGGTTTCCGTAGTTATATCCTAGAACAGAGAAAGGGTAATTAATGGAAGAGCGCGCATTTATGTGCTGTAATCATCTCATTGTAAGATAGTAGGTATGTGGAAGTGAGTAACATCCTTGTCTTAATTTTTTTTCCAAAGAAATTCCACAGGAAGCCAACTGCTGGCATTCTGCGCCACTGCCCTTGTATGCCTCTTGCTTGCATGTGTAGGACCTCTGTGTTGTGCTCTTTATTCCTGCATACAAGGTGAGAAGAGGGGTTTGGAGTAAGAACCACGACTCATTTTGAGGCCTGTTTCTCATGCAGCATTTAGCTGCACTTCCCTCCACAGAGGAATTTTTATCTTACAGTGTAGGTTAGAGCACACAGGACTATACAGGAGGAAACAATTGTTCCTGCTTGTTGGAACAAGTGCTTCTGTCAGCACGCTGCAGTCTCTGCTGTGGCAGTGTTTTGTAAGAGGAAGAGAGCAGGTATCCAGTGTAATGAGAGCACTGGTTACTGGAGAAGGTACCACGTCAGTGTGCTTATGCCTACTGGAGAAGTTGGGCTTATATTTATAATAAAAAAAATCACCTCTCCTCTGTAAAGGCCCTCGCCCATTTAAATAATGCCTTTAGAAGCTGAGACGTAACTGTTACAGATTTTGGTCACTCTGAAACCAAAATACTTCATTGTAAATGGCACACAACCCATTGTTTTTACATCTCATTGCAGCCTGATTGGCTCATTGACCAGTCATTTGACTCCTAGCAGAATCACAGGATAAGGAATCAGAATTGCAGGATAAGATTGTTGAGAGAGCTGTTCTTTATGAAAGACATTTGCTTCTGGTGAGAGTCTGCTCCTGAACAGTTTTGTAGCTTTCTAAAACACCTCTATTACAGACACATATCAACCATGAAAACTAATGTTTGAGATGTTCAATCACGGCCTCAAAAACAGCTCTTGTCTTTTAAATAAATGAGTAAAACGGTGAGTTTATACATGCGTACAGGAGCAGATTTAAGGTAAATCCACGAGGTTCAATCAGAAACTGGAGGAGTGTGCCCTGAGCGCCCAGTGAAGGGCATTGCCTGCAGAACGTGAGGGAACTGCTGTTGTCAACACATATTTTCAGGAGAGCCCAAGCTGGTTCTCACATTTTTCTGGAAAGGAGGAATGCTGTTTGGCTTTCAGCAGCCTAGGAAAGCTCCCATCTGCTTCACCAGGAAACCAGTGCCCAGTGACAGCCCCAGCGCCACCAGCCACCAGTTTGGTGCTTTTACTGGTCCAGCAGCAGTGGCCCTCAGGGCAAATAGAGTGCTCCCAAGTATGCTCCTAAAGAAGCGCGCACTCCTGGCTTAGAGCCTCCGCAACACAAATAATAGTAATAAACCCACTATTTGCAGAGCAGTTAATAAGGCAGCACATTATTAAGAGAGAGAAAACCAGCAATATGAGAAGGCTGTGCCATATGTTACCACGGAAATCGCATCTACTCCTTACCTGTCGCCCTTGTGGTTGCATTGCTGTTTAGGATAATCTGTGTGTAGAAGAGTGTAATATATGTACTCTGTGTGTGTGTGTGTGTATGTTGAAGCTTTATTTGCAATGTGGTGGGGGTGGGAAACAGAATTTGGGGGCTGGCTGTGTAGGCCTTCAGGATGTGAGCAGAAGGTCTTAAAGAATTCTATTTTTATAGATTGTGCTGAAGCTTTGGGTCCCAGCCACACATGGCTTTTTCTTCCAGAAAAGTAAAACAGTTTGGAAAGAGAGTCAGGTGGCTGTAATATAGTAGGGATCGTACAACCCCACCAGCCCTGGACAAACTGAAATAACTTAATAAAAGATGCCTTTTTAAGTAATATTTTTTTAGTGCTGAATTGTTAAACAAAGAAATATTTATGAGCAAACTTTCTATGTACTTAAAAGTTTGTGTGGTGCTTTGTACTGACTCGGTGAACCTGTTGTATGTTTACACATCTTAATGATTGTCCTCGAGGCGTATGTAGTAATCAATGACTTTTATGCCAGAAAAACAATGAAGTTCTGTGTAATAGCAAATGCTTTAATTTCTAATGAAATCGTAGGCTTATCTAGTGTTTGTGTATTTTCTGGTTGGCAGCTATGAGTTGTGTTCTTTCTGCAGTAAGGCTTGTCCGCTTGATTGTAGAGAGAGGCAATAGGATGGTAGATACCATTGTTTAAAAAGAAAACCCTAAATATTGCTACCTTATCCATCATAAAATCAGGTAAGTTGTGGCATAAGCCTGAAATTTAGATTTTTGCATTGAAAAAACAATCAAATACATCTAGGACAGGTTAAAGATAGACGAGAGATTTGGTTACCTAATTACATAGGACTGGGGGATCTTACAAGTGCTTAATAGCAACACGCAAACAGACAAGCCAAGAGGCTGGGACAAAACTGGCTCATTCACATTTTATGAACCTGGCCAAGCTAACATCTTAGCTTGTGCTGAATGTGTGCAACAGACAGATGAGCAGGCTAAATGGGAGAAAATAAGGACTTTTTCCTCCAGTTTGTGAATTATAATAGCGTGAAGAATTCGAGTAGAGTGATCTGAATTTAAATTCAATGAATATACTAGGTTTCAGAAGAGTTACCAACAAAATCCCATTCAGTCAAAAGGCAAGCTGTTGGCATGTTTGAAAATCAAAGCATGATTTTTTTCATCTTGCTATACTTATTTCAGTCTGTTGTTGTTATTGTTGTGTCTGGGAAACCAGGACTAAAGCACAACTGTCCATGTTTGGTTTTTTTTTTTTGGTTGGTTATTTTGGGACTCTAGGAAGGGTCTGCAACATAAATCAGTCTGTGGGATGTGGCCCTCCTCTGGATGTTGTGCTCCTACCGCAACACTTGGTGCTCTGGAAAAACTGTGAGCATCATTCGTTGTATCTCTTTTAAGAAACATGGCAGCATGCCCACTACACTTCTGAACAAATCCCTGCTGCGAAAAGGGGAGAATTTATCAGAAGCTTTTCTCGCAAGTTCTGGGTGTGCTAAGAGAGTCCTGCTTCTGCTTTGCTGAGTTAGCAAGGAAGTATCACCGAGGTTAGGAATGCATTGTCGAGGAGAGAGGCTGTGGAAGAGAACAGCTCTGTTTTCCGTCGCTGTGCCTGGTGGTTCCTCTCCTGGGAGTCTGTGGGTCCGATACACCCGTGGTGGTGGCAGGGGGACTGTTTTGCCTGTGCCCTCCCTTGGGGGAAATGCGAAGGAGATATCCTGAGTGAGTGAGAGATGGGGTCTGTGTGAAGTCGTGGGGCTGTTAATTTCGAAGGGTTGTACCAAAGTTCTGCTTTAGCCCAGCTCTGTGTGCACTTGAAAGCGTGTGATGAAGAGCACGCTGCCGTCCTGGCTGTGGTGTGATGCAGCAGAGTGTTCATACTCCTCCGTGTTTGAGGAACCTAGTTTAGCCGTGTAATTTCCCTAGACTTCATCTATAGGCCGTGGAGAGCACAAGACTCCAGAAGTGAATTGTTCAGATGATTTAGGCTAGGCTCTTGTTCTTTGGAAAAGAAAGCTGGAGAATTATCAGCTGCTATGATAGGTATAACTTGCCCAGCTCAGCTACACCCTATTGCTGTGCCCTAGCCTTTTTCTCCCACCGCTTGTGCTGGCCCTGGTTCTTGCCTGTTCCCATAAGGAGTGAAGGAGCAAAACCAACAGGAAAGCTATCCAGCCAAAACCCCTGAAGTTTTCATCTCCTTTAGTTCCCTCAATCTCCTCGTCCTGGGAACAGATAAGCACTTGTGCTGCTGCTAGGGATGGGTTGGGAAGATGCAGCTGGACAAAATGGGGAGGAGAATGGTGCTGTCTCTTTTCCTGGCAGTGAGATGCTTGTCAAGCAGAGCCTAATTGCAAAGCTGCACTGTTAGTGGTAAGAAAAATAAGTCCTTGTCAGCTAAGTATTTGAAAGAAGAGATGCAGATTTAATAATCTGAGTTTGTTGTTCTCAATCCAGCCCATCCCCCTGTACCACAAAAGCATGGTACTAAAACATTTTGTGTGACTGTTTTTAATGGTCCATGTGATGCTTGTGCCTGGTAGAGTAGAAAGTAGCATAGAGTGAAGCTGTTATCTAACTAGGTAGGAAGATCCAGGTGGAGAAAGTTTCCACTCTGCTTTCACAGCCACTTGCATGGTGTCAGAATTGGCCAGGTCTGTCTCTTTCCCTTCCCATCCCCTTTAAGTAAGGAAGAAATCACATAAACAAGTAAATAAATAAGGGAAGTTAGTCAGGCATTTCAGTGGCATTAGTATTTATTTTTGCCTGCAGATTTTTATATCTTGCCTTGCCAAAGTTTTCTGGTTCACAAGGGGTTTTCAGAAGACGCCTTGCCAAGCAGTGCGATGCAGCCTGCCGCAGGAGGCTTGGAGCACAGCACGCCTCTTGTGATGCGCCCGTGACGGCTGGCGTTGGGACACCACCTGCAGACAGGTGCTCCTGTCCTGTGGCCCACATTTAGTGTTCGCCTGCCTGATCTGCGCTATTTGTGAACACGTGCCTTGCTAGGGAGGAAAGCTCTAGGGCTCGTTGCTGGAGATGTGATGACAAAAGGAAACGCTGAATAATTTAGCACCATCCAGTCATCTTGTCATTTGCTGTTAGTGATTTTTTGTGCGATGTGGCCCTTTCAGTATTGTTTTCTTTCTGGAAGATGTGAAAGTGACAGCCTATATGCCGATTTAATATGCTTTTAGCTGGCTGAATGGGAAATACAAATCAAGATTGTTAAAGGTGGAAGGGAGGGGTAGCCATGAATTTGCCTAAGATCTAAGTAAGCAGAGAAAATTTGAGATATGTCTCTAATTAATAAATAATTCAATATTGACCAAATGAGTGCCATGTCTTCAACGGGGAGTAGAATCTGGAAGAGGCCAATATTTAGGGTTTTTGCCGAAAGAACATTTAGTCCTGCTCTACTGTTTAGTGAAAACACCCAGTGCAGATGCCACCAGAGCCTCATCTCGTGGAGTAACGCTGTAATAATGAATGTGGTTTTCTTGTGAAAGTCTTAACCTCTTCTTATGAAAATAACACACAACTCAATATTTTCATGGTGTATAAGTGAAATGTAATTTTTTTTTCAATAAAATACATTTCCTTTCCTAAATGTGTGTTTGTTTTCTTTCCTTGGTGATATTTCTCTTTCCCCCAGTTAACTGGGAGTCCCCGATGCAGCGCATTGCTACTAACTGCTGATTGCCTCCCCTTCCCCAGTTCTTGCAGCTCTGATTTCCAATAATGATTGTGAGGAATGCCTAAGCCCCAGAAGGAAAGTATTTAATTGTACTTGTGCCGGGATGTTTCAAAACCTCACCATGAGGAATAAACCAGTTGTAAATTGCATTGTAAGAATGAGCAGTAAATCTCAGGCCAGCATCCGAAGCGGGGCTGTCCTGCCAGCTGTGGCTGGAACAGGTCTCCTGAACGGCAGGCCAACCGGAGAGGTGTGGTGACAGCTACATGCCTTCCTGATCCCATTTGGTGAGCCTTGATTTATTCAGTGTTATTTACACGGCTAATCCAGACACTTGGTGAATGTTAATCGCAGATGGAGGTGCGCTCTTGTACGATCATGGTGTCTCCCTGCTAGTTGTCTGACTACATCTATCGTCACGGGAGAGAACAAAGTAGTGGAAAGTCACTTTCTGTGCATTGATTGTGGATACTGTTAGCAGCCAAACCCGGCCAGAGAACTTCAATTTTCCTGACCCTGGGGTCCTCCCGAAGTGCCCCTTTCCAAAGTGCGTGCTGTCCCTGAGGGTGCTGTTGTGCCCGCTGCCTGACAGGGCAGTGATGGTGTCCTGTGCCACCAACCCACGCTCCAGCCCGTGCCTGATGCACGCAGCAGCCCGTCACCGTGGCCTTTGGGGAACACGCATGCTGAGCCCACCTGGCTGGCTTCTCCCGCTGGCGGCTGGACGGAAGGCGGAGGGGACAGGAGCATGAACCAATTTTCCCTGGAAGCTGTTGGCTCTGGAGAGCAGAGAAAGGGAACTGGGGGAAGGGGCGGAAAAGACAATTCGAACAGATGTTTTAGGGGCACGTGCTGAAGCTGCTGTCTTCTTCACATCCCTGTTGTCCTCAAAGACAGGTCACTGCACCAGCTGGGGCTCTTCCCTGTCATAAGCACTAGCCCTTTCATGTTCTTCATGTCCTTCTTTGCAATTTGCTTAGAAGAATTGGAGCACGTGCCAAGGAGAGACTTTGGAAGAGTGGTGCCTCCTCCTGGGGAAACCTAGCAGAGCCTCCAGCAGGTCCCTCTGCAGCAGCAGAGGCTGCAACACGCTCTCTCTGTGGCTCAGTCTCACCTGCCCCCCATGCCAGCAATACAATCTGGGGGTCCATAGGGGGCATGCCTGCCTCTGGGGGATCGGTGTGGCTGACGTGAGACATGCGGCTCTCGTGTCCCAAAAAAGGAGCATCTCGTGCATGCACAGGAGGTCACCAGGGCAACCAGGTCTGTCCCTGAGCCAGCCAGTGGCCTGGAGAGCTGATGGCTGAGCGAAAAACACTGTTCTTGCTGCCTCTGTTGTGGGTTTGAATGCTGCTGCCTTGGCATAGGGATGGCTGTCGCATTGCTCATCACCTGAGTGGTCTGAATGGCGGGGAGCGAGGGGAGGCAGTGAAGCTGGCAGGACTTGGGAACTGTGACAGGACCAGGAGAGAGGAGGAACAAAATTAAAGCAGGAAAAGCCATAGGAGGTAGACATGACTCTGGCAGGAGAACAGGAGAGTCTTTCTGGATGTGACTCAGCTTCTGAAGAGGGAGTTTAACTACTACAGAAAGGCCACATTCTGCCTTTGTACTCTGCTCATCTTGTTCGTGCCCCAGGAGCACTGCTGTGGAGGAAAGGGGTTGGAGTCCCCATGCTCCTGTCCTGGCCATGGACCACAGCTGATCAAAGCCAAGTGTTCTCCATGGAGCAGGCTGCTTAGCCTTGCCCTGGAAACACAGTGGATTTTTTCCTTTTTCCTCTGGTAAGTGAGATTTATTTCAAACATAACCAAGAACAATTTCAGATGATAAGGAAATAATAAAAGCTGCCACCATCTCCGCACCCCCTTACTCCCTTTTTATTACAAAGACCAGCTTGGATAAGAAGCAAAGATGCATAAACATGAACAGCAGGCTAATACACAGCATTGGCAGCCTTTCGAACTGAATCGAACTATGAGTCCGGTCCGGTGAATGGCTTCAGGAGGGCTGGAAAGCCGTGGCATTGTTCATAATGCTCGTTAGCTGCACCCGCCAAGACAAAGGCAATTACCTCTTCTGCTTTCAGCAATACATCAACTGCAGGGATGCTGGGGAGGAATTTAATATTCCCCTTCACTGGTACCAGTGTCCAGCGCTTCACAGCTGGGTCCCAGGTGTTGAGGGCAATGATATGGCACTGACCCACATCGGTATCTTCAGCCTGGGCTCCTACAGCTGGAGTTTTTAAGCTGTGCTGTCGACCCAATAAGCCTGCCTGAGTGGAAAAAAAGACATTACTAATGCTAGTAAAGGTTAAGTTTCGTGTTTAATATTTAAACAAAGTTTGGCTAAACTTCTACTACAAAAGGGCAACAGTTGCCCTTGTCAGTAAGAGCAAACACGCCAAAATAACCAGAGGCCCACTTTTAGAGGTCACCGATGTTATTCCCTGGAGCTGAATAATTCTTGAGACTTTGGCTTTTTTACCCCACTGGCACAATTCAGGCTCTTGCAGCACCTGAGCAAGCAGCGGGTTCAGCATCGGTGGCTGCAACAGACCGTACCTCCCTCGGAGGGGTCAGGGTGATGTGGGTAGGGAGAGACGAGGTTTTCAGGTGTGTGGTGAATTTTCCAAGTGTTTTGCTAGTTAAATATATCTGGTTCAAAGCAGCTGAGGATGCAGCTACACAGCAGCAAAGGTGGATCCAGGGCAGGGCTGCTGCAGCCCCACAGACCCCTCAGACCCCTGCCCCTCACTCCCAGAGCTCTGCCTTCAGCTGGCAAGGAAGCCCATGGTGAACTTGTTCAAGGAGCTTGATCCTGCTGGAAACCACCCCTAATGAAAAAAAGGGATTGCTTTTCTGCTGGGTCAGTTCCCCAAGCCACCACACTGTCAGGAACAGCACAGGCACGAAAGGGCAGGGGCAAAGGGGGTGGAAGGAGAGCAAGGGGGGACTGGCCGCAGCATCCCAGTGCTGGTGGGGACTGACAAATCACACCAGGTGCCCCAGGCTTCAGCCAGAGCAATGCTGCTGCACAACCTGAACTCCTGCCAGAGCCCTTCCCTGACTTTCATTCACCAAAGACCTTTCCTCCTCTCATTGCTCCCTTCATCAGCAGAGATCAACCCACACAGCTGAGCAGCACGTGTATGAGAATGGGCAACTTAGCATCATGTGGAAAATTTATCAAAAACTGCCTTCCCACTAGGAGGAGAGAGATGATTATTGCAGCCAAAATAGTCAGCGAAGGCCTTTAAACAAGTCCCTCACAGAAATTTAAGAAATTGCTTGGGACCTTATCACAGAACCACAGAATGGTTGGGGTTTGAAGGGACCTCTGGAGATCATCTAGTCAACCCACCTGCTAAAGCAGGTTCACCCAGAGCAGATCGCACAGGAATGTGTCCAGGCGGGTTTTGAATGTCTCCAGAGAAGGAGACTCCACAACCTCTCTGGGCAGCCTGTTCCAGTGCTCTGGCACCCTCAAAGTAAAGAAGTTTATTCAGATGGAACCTCCTGTGCTTCAGTCTGTGCCCATTGCCCCTCATCCTTTCATTGGACACCACTGAAAGGAGTCTGGTCCCATCCTCTTGACACCCACCTTTGAGATATTTATAAGCATTAATAAGAACCCCTCTCAGCCTTCTCTTCACCAAGTTGAACAGACCCAGCTCTCTCAGCCTTCCCTCATAAGAAAGATGCTCCAGACCCCGAATGACCTTCATAGCCCACCGCTGGACTCCCTCTAGTAATTCCTTGCCCTTCTTCAAATGGGGAGCTCAGCATCTCAAAGCATCAGGTCAGCTCTCAGCATAAAGTTTCTTTCTGCAGTAATCATGTTATTTCATGAAAATATGGATCGTGGGACCCTTACTTCATGCAAGCAGATAGATGAGGTTAAGTTGTTACTGCCTTTCCTTCAGGACCAGGGATGTGGTGATTTTGGAGTGACCCTGGAGGAGGGAGGTGACTTGTCCCCCAGGCCTTTGCATCTGGGGAACATTGTGAGAGCCTGAGTGGAGCTGACTTATCCCCATGCTCCCCAGGGACTATTTTATTGCCTGTTAAATAGCTTCCTGCAGAGCAGAGTAAGGCATGAAAGAATAATGATGCAATAGCTAAGAAATAACACAGCCACTGCTTTCTTAGCTAAGTAGGAAATGTTTGACTTCACCTTTTGCCATGGTGAAATGCTCTGACAGTTGCCAAACCCGGGCCAACCAGCCCCTGCAAGGCACCTGGCGGGCAAATGAATCCCCTGGTTCGGTCCCGGTGCTCCAGGAAGAACCTGGGGACCTTCTCCCTCTCTGCCCCCGCTTCTCAGAAACCCCTGGGAGCCCTCCGAATACTGAGCTGCTCAGTACTGCTCCTTCCTGAGGCGAGGGTTGCTCCTCATTGCCTGAGATTGTGGATAATCCCAAGAGATGCCTACCCTGAAACCCAGAGTTGTTGGAGGTGGGTGGGAATAACATTTTGAAACAGACACGTGGTGCACTGGAAACATAAAATAAAATCTTCCCAGTGTTAGCCAGAGAAAACTGCAGGACAGAGCTATTCATGGCACAGAGAACTGTACCTGTTGAGGATGCATTTGTTGTCAGCCACTAGTAATTTCCATGAGGAGTACTTAGATCTTGCTCTCCTTGAGTCACCACCACCCAATCTACTGTAATTCTGTAATACTTTCCTGCAGTTTCTTATCTGACCTTCTCCACATACTTGTCTCTGTGCCCAGATACTCTTCACTCTAAATTTAGTGATGTTCACTTGTCCTCCCTCTTTTACCTGCTTTCAATCCAGACTAAAAATTGAGACAAGCAAAGGCTTTGTGAGCCGCAGCTTTTTCTCTCCAGTCGTCATTTTGCGTTAAAAAATATCCACAGAGCAAAGCAATGGCAATTTCTAATTTAGTAATAATTTGCTAAGGAAATAAATTAGTAATTGGTGCTCTTAAATGTTAAACTTGATATCTGTTTAATTTCTGTTAGCTGGGTTTCTTGAAGGCCTCATTAACTAAGCATCTGGTTTTTTAGATGCAGTTCTTAAGGTCTCGGATGCTTTCTGCAGTTATCCAGCCATGACAGGGAACTTATTAACGTATCCGAATAATTAGTGCAAGGCGAGTAAAACCCCTCTGTTCTGTAAAACCAGAATGATTGATCTGTTACCTGGGTAAAGGACCACAGGTTAGGGGCACTCCCTGCCTGTAGTGGGGCAGGCATTACTATTTTCTCATTCTTTAACACTGCTAACAATTCAGGCAGGCTCCCAGCCTCTTCCAGTGTAACCCAGAGGCTATCTTGCAATACAAGTTTAGCTATTTTCTTCAAATCTTATAAAAATCTAGGCATATAATCACCTTTCCCTCAGATCTCAAACATACATGATCGATGAGGAGCTTATTTTCTGAAGTCTGTACCAACTCATCTCGCCTCTTATCTCTTGTACCAGCGTGGAGAGGATGGGATTGCGTTGGCTATATTGAGGGAGGAAAGGTCAGTTTTAGTTTCCAATTTTCCATTTTCTCTCTTTTGCACATCCATGGAGTTCCTGAAACACCCCCTCCCCTGGCACCCTTGCAAGCAGCAGGCCCTTTCTCAGCTGCATGCCCTGGTGTGCTGAAGCCCTTGTGGCACCCTGGCCTAGTGCCTCGACCCATGTTTTGCACCAAGCCTCACAAACTGTCCCCCCAGTCCCTCTTCTGGTTTTATCGTGTTCATTGGGGTGAGCCTGGCACTGAAGCCTCCCGGTCCCTGGCAACCAGCAGCTCTCAGCTGCTCCTCTCCTGTCTCTCTCGAAGTCTCCCTTGCTCTTTCCACTCGGAACAATTCCCACGGGGAAAAGCTCTGCCACGTCACATCCACAGGCAGCAGGAGGGCACCTCCTCGGAGGCAGCAGTGACCTCTCCTGCCTGTGTGGCCCATGGAAAGCTGCAGCTGCGACAAGTCTGGTGTGAAGAGCTCGGCCTGGGCGGGCTGGGGCAGGAGCAGTCCTCTCCCGCAGCTCCTTCCTGTTTCCCTGATGGTTTTCAGCTCTGTGGTGGTACCTCCCATGCCAGCTGTTTCCTAAAGCTTTGAATTCGTTTTGAACAGCTCCCTGGTACCGCTGTTCGCATTTCTTTGATCTACGCTGTACCTACAGATAGCGTCGGCTCTGCAGCTCGTTAACGCTTCAAGTCACTCATTCTGCGTCGCTCTTGCTGATCCAAGGGGCTGGCGAGCGCTACGAGCCCCAGTCGGCCCCCGGGACCCTTCTGGCACCTTGGGTGTTACTCACAGGCTTTGAAGCAAGAATCCCATAGTAACCCAAAGGGAGGCAGCCCAGGCAGCAGTGCCAGCACACCCTCTGCAAGCTGCTGTGAACGTGTGTGCTGCTCCCCGCTGCCTCCTCTTTAGAAGAGGAGCAGCTAATTACCTCCTGCCACCTGTTATCTGATAAAACCTCATGCCTCTCTCTCCTGTTTCTTGGAGGTGTAGCTGCTGTGGGGGGCGGGGAGGGAAGGAGGATAGTGATAGATCACTTTGACATCCCAGGGATCGTTTGCCTCTAAACTAATTAAAAGTACTTGCAACTCTACCCCCATTATAACAGCTTTCTAATATACATTAACGACCTGCACCCTCTAATGATAATTTTGCTCATGATCTAATTTACTAGAGGAACTTCCTTCAGAATACTGTTATGGACAGAAAAGAACAGCTTTTAATCAGGGCTGTTCATTAGCAGCAGCAATCAGTCTGGCATGGGCCGAGGCTCTGCCTGTTGATGCATGTGCTCATTAACAGGGAAGCTCCGGGGAGAGCTCAGACCTTTTGTCTTCAGGGAGTTGTTACTGATTGAATACCTTGCTGACTGCATTCAAACACCGTTATCCAGTCTATACTGGGCGAACTGGTTTTGGTTCACATGATGGGCCAAGTTAAGGCAAATGCTGAGAAATCTAATGCTTTGGGTAGACTCTTTTTTAGCTGACTATAATTTGAGGGATGGGATATGTAAGTGTACTCACATGAGCATCTGAAAAGGATTCTGATGGAAGTTGCACAAGCTTTTGTCACCCCAAGAACAGGCCTCCTGGGAGGAGCCGGGATGTTGGCTAGAGGGGATTTAGCATGGCTAGCAGGAAAACTTCATGTTTTCTCTATCAAAGCAGGACTTTGTGTGGTCTTGTTAACAAATAAGCTGACATCAAAGTCATCTGATGCTGGTCTCTGTTTCTTCTCTCAACTGAAATAACCTGACCACCTCACTTGGTCAAAAATGACTGCAGATGAAAAACGACCGGGGTGCTGGATCTATCCAGAAGCCTGATACTGGTTTGCTTTATTCAGTGATGAAAACCCAAGCCTTTTCTATGATGTCTGCCAGAGAATTGATGTGGAGGCAACAATATATCCTTCTCATGGGGAAATGAGAGCCCCGAAGTGTTCAAGAGGGGTCCTTGAGCCAGCTGAGGATGGGGACTACCACTAACTGATTCAGAGTTCAGCTGGGGGAAAGGCTGCCGTTCAAGAAAAAAATAATTTTTTTTTCACCCAAGGAATGTCTCCCCCCCACAAGTCTGCAGGTGATTTTTTTTCAACCTGCTGTGAACTTTTACTGTGAGAGCACAGACCAGGCATGGTGTGCCTGAGGGAGGAAAAAGGGAATCCAGGTGTCACTGGAAATTTTCTCACCTTATAAGAAATTAAATGGACCTAAATACTCGATGGAGCTGCCATAACATCTATTTAAACTGAAGCTTTTCTCAGGAGAGCTCATTTTTTACCCTAGGCACTTTGAAATGAGAGGATTAAACTAAAAGGTTTTGTTGCCAAGTCATACATAAAATGAAGAGTACATTCATAACCAGTTTCAGTGCACATCAGCTACTTTAGAAGAGCCATGTCAGTTTTCTTTTCTTCTAGTAATAACCCTTGATGACCTTGTCCTGGCTCCATGCGGAGCGGATGTCTCAGCCTCCTCTCGCCAGTGTCCCCTGCCGAGATCCTCGGGAACGCATCTTATCCTGCAGCACTGGGCGACCGGCTGTTCCTCCACAAGCAAGCCCTGTGTCTCCGGTTGATCCAAAACCAGCCTTCTTTTTATATCCTCTCCTTCCACAGTCGTGATAGAGGCCTGCCAACCACAAGAGTTTTGTTCACCTGCCAGAAAACACCCGATGCTGCCAAGTTGCCCACAACGAGCATCAGAGGCTCCGCTTGCCAGCGGTGCCCAGGTCACAGTTGCAGAGGCAGCGCTGCAAAAACCTGGCAGCTTTTACAAGGAGACAGCCTGGGTATCTTTGAAATGGCTTTTCCTGTGACCTCTGGTGGTATTTTAATAACATGTCTTCTCTTCAATGTGCTCAAACTTTTTTTTTCTTGTTTTATTTTTTCTTTAAAAGCCCAACCTCTGTGTTGGCACTCAAAACAAACCATTAAGTGCGAAAACTACGGATGGCTGCTAATTAGGAAATGCAAGGGCTTCATCTGGACTGCTTCTGCCTATGGCCCCATCTCTTCCCAAGTCTATCTTTATCCCCTTCGTTTCCCTGGTGGCTGCTGAAGCTGCTGAAGCTGCAGTGCCCAATGCTGTGCCTAGACCTGCTTTGCATGACTTCTGAAGAATGGTATTTCCAAAAACTTCCCCGGGGTGCCTGCACCATACTTCACTGGGTTTCACTCTGGTCACGATTAGCTGACACTGCTTATGCTCTGTCCTTTTGGAGTAAAATGAGTATTTCCCCTCCCTCGCTTCCAAGCCTATGCTTTCAATGGCTGCAGAGTTTTACTTCTGTACTTAGCTGAGCTACATGTGTAGCGTTTTTGCCTTTCCTCCCTACCCTTCTGATCTTTCTTTATCTCTGCATTTTCTCACTATCCGCTAGCATCTTCCCAACTGCGGGGCCTCTGGCTGCTCAGCCCTACGGAGGGGATACCATTGTGCAGGGATGTGCCCCCCTCCTCTTCTCCAGCAGGACACCCCTGCACCACCCCGATGCCACGGCAGCTTTGCCAGTAGAAAATAATAAGCCAGGTTTACAGCAGTTCACGCCCCAGCCTCAGACACAGCCCAGAAATAACAGGCTGTGTTCATCATTTTGCCACGCAGCACAAATCTGGTGTGCTAGAATTTGCCTCAAACCCCACCCCCCCCTTTTTTTTTTAATCTCCTAGGTCCCTAAAAATGTCTGACTCAAAACAGAGGTGCTTTTAGGTTGCTAAAGGGTCAACCGTTTTTATTTTCTATCTGGAAATGAAATATCAGTCCTATTACAATCTGGCTTGGAAATCTGTGATTGGATTTAGTGAGGCCAGAATGTTGGGCTATATTTTAATACTGTTGAAGTATTTTGATGTACAAAGTTATTTTTCTTTAGGAGGAGAGCTAACTAAATGAAACAAAAGAAAGCTTGCCACCACCAGAAATGCCTTATGACATTTACTGATGGCTCACTACATCCTTGTGGCTTTAGGCTGGTTAAGGAGAGGTACAAAAACTGTATTGTTCTCTTTAAAGTTCTATAAGTTTCAAGTTGCTTGTGTAGCTGCCTCTCATATTTCCTAGGACGGTGTCTGTATGAAGGTCTCTGGATGTCCCTGGACTCCTGCCATATACACCTTAACACTTGTGTTCATTTTAGTGCCTTTATTTTCAGCGTTTGCACATTTCTATGAAATGAAACTTGTAACTCAAAGCATTTTATGGGAAATGTTATAATTTTCATAAGAAAAAATTATGTGGGAAAACAATGTTCTCACTACCAAGCAAAAGTGGGTAAGTATGCTTCCCGGAAAATACTGTTGAAATAATTTTAATACTGAACCAGTTACCTTTTGTCAATCCAGATAATGTTAAAATAACACAAAGCATGTAAAAATTCTATTTAATGTGCAAGATAATTATGAAACATACATACACACTACATTTCACATGTACTTTAAAATGAACTGATAAAGTGTGCATGTGTGGTTCATTTGGACAGCTGGTCTTCCAAATGTACTGTCACTACAAGCTGGTATCAAATGTTGTACCCTATTCTTATAAACTCAACTCAGCCCTGATACATGATAACCAAAATAAAAGGTAACTCTACTTCTAAGATTAAAAAATATGTACCAGGAGAGACTCTTGCAATACATTTTTTTAAAAAAGATAAAACTCAAAATGGAAAATCAAATTACCCTTTCAAAAACATTTCTTAATTTCTGATTCAATAGCAGCAATATCTCGTTTTCTGAAAGAGAATTTCTCTAGTGACTTGATCACAAAACTCTATATGAGTGTCCATAACCACAGCTCCAGACAAAGGCACAGCTTTGGTGTTGTTCCCACATAACTGACTTGTTTCAGTGGATGTTGGTCTAAACAATGAAAGATCAAGACTGACTGACCAGGTACAGGAATCTTTATACAAGTAACTGAGAAAATTCTACAAAATATTAGAATGAACTATTTTCTGGCACTTCTTCCCATTACTAGAATACCTAGCAAAGTGAAATGGAAGCCGTGTGCATTTCAGGTGGCTCCCAGAAAGTTCCCGTGCTGTCACCAGAAAAAAAACCCCAAACCCCAGGGCCTGATTGCCAAAACTCTGATTGCCAAAAGCAGATGCAGGGCCTGACTCCCTGGAACAACAGCAAGCTCCAGGAGCTGAGCTTCTTGCATTTAGCCATCAGCAAACAAGGCAGAATGAAAAAAAAAAAAGTTACCAGAGTTTCTGTGTAATTCTTTTTAATCTCAGGCAAGAAGTCAAGGAGTCTGTGAGTAGAGATAGTAAGACATCCTCATTAACCCTGGTGGTTCTCATCCGTCTTTGGGGAAGCTCATCAATCTTGTGCTGCAAAGAAGGCTGCACAGGTACTGCTCTCCAGTCATACAGGGGATGTCATTCTCCAGAGCTGTTCTTCTGACACCTTTTCCCCAGCATTAAAATCAATGGAGGAGTACTGCAGATGAAGATGCCTGGAGAAATGTGAAAGGTGGGAATAAACAGGAGGGTTACATGATGTTTTTAAAGTTACTACTTTTTGATGTGAAATATTGAGCTCAAGGACACAATCATTTGGTTTCAGGTGTTCCCCCACTGTGCTTCTCGGTGGGCAGCATGCAGCAGGAGCAAGGTCGTTTTCATCAGCACTCTGCTCAGCGAGCGGGGAAACAAGTATTAAGTTTAAAATAGCCACAAGTTGTTTTCCACACACCCTTTCCCCAGCCTTGGACCCACACTGGCTTTCTATAAATGACTCAATTATTCTTTCTGTTCTGCACCAGCACACCACGGATGCGTATGGGGTGGTCAGGTCACACACCCCTTTTATTCCTCTTCGGCAGATTTTGGCTGGATTCCTGAATGGGCTTCCTTGGTAAATGTTATCTTGTTACTAAGATAGTAACAGTGACAGTGAGTTCATAATGAACAAGACTGAAGAAAAGGAAAGGCAGTTACCCTGTGGGAGAAAATAAGGGAACAAGGGAAAAAAGGAGAGCACAGACTGGGGCCTTGGCTGTACTGGGCTGGGGGGCAACTGGGAATGTCCTTTCAGAGGAAGCCTATTTCTGAAGCGGGAAACCGCACAGGTATGTGGGAGTGCTACCTGCAAAAGGATATGATAATACTCATTTCACTTCATAAACCTTTTATTTTGGGGAATTTTGGGGGGTGTGTAAGGTGAGAGGAGAAGGTTGCTGGTGGTAATCACACAGCCCCCGCAGAGCCTGTTGTGCCTGCGCAGTATGATTTTTAACAGACAGCATTATGGTCGTGTCATACAAGCCAGAAGGTCAAAACTCAGCCTGAAGTCAGATCTGGTCAACCGCTATGAGGGGCAAATAATGGATCATCACTGAAGTAACTTCTGGGAGGCTTCTGGGGATTCAGTTTGATGCCTGTGGTCAGTCTGTGGGACTTTCCCTTACAAGCCTGGAGAAATAGATGACATTCAAGGTAGGGAGAAGACACCGAGACACTGGAGGCATATTACATGGACACTGCTGGCTTGTCAGCATGCCTGAATGCAGAGACGGACCACGAAAGACTCCTGTGGCAAATGCTGGACATGTCTGCCAGTGTTCATTAGAGGGTCAAATAGGCATTGCAGAGTGAAGTGCCCCAGTGACAGCACTCCAGCTAGAGCTCCTGAACAGCAGCAACACATCAGCTAAAAATCTCCTGAGTTCAGTCACAGAATCACAGAAGAATCACAGAATGGTTGGGGTTGGAAGGGACCTCTGGAGATCATCTAGTCAACCCACCTGCTAAAGCAGGTTCACCCAGAGCAGATCGCACAGGAAGGTGTCCAGGCGGGTTTTGAATGTCTCCAGAGAAGGAGACTCCACAACCTCTCTGGGCAGCCTGTTCCAGTGCTCTGGCACCCTCACTGTGAAGAAGTTTCTCCTCATATTCAGATGGAATCTCCTGTGCTTCTGTCTGTGCCCATTGCCCCTGATCCTGTCACTGGCACCACTGAAAGGAGTCTGGTCCCATCCTCTTGACTCCCACCTTTGAGATATTTATAAGCATTGATAAGATCCCCTCTCAGTCTTCCCCTCTCCAGGCTGAGAGTAAAAGGTATTGTCTTGACTCTTAGTCCTTCTGCAATATTAACCCTACTACCTGTTTTGTTTTATTTTTTTTAGATGGGTTGATTTGCCATGGCTTTTCTCTGCAACAAAAGATGAAAGCAAGAGCTGTTAGCTTCAGAGTCAGTTCACTGCACAAAAAAATTACTTGTCCCTAAAAAATCTTTAGGAAGTTTGAAGAGAATATTCACCTCAGTGAACTGAGTGAGAAGGGAATTAAGTGAGGTATGTCGAAGTGATGTGTAAATAGTTTCTCACTTTTTCTTTTCTCTTTTAATTTTATTTTAAAATGTGCATGGAATACAGATATTCAGAAGGCATGTCTCAGGAAATGAGCTTGGGAAATTTGAGATGGGCATGGGTACATTCAATAATGTGTGAGAGTGTGTGCGTGTGTGAGATATTCAGTTGCTCTAAAAATGTGAGCAGAGGGAATGTTTGCCAGAAAGAAATATGTAGAAACAAAAGGGTGGAAAATAGCTGAAGAAAATACAGTTTCTCTCATTCATAAAATACAAGCATAGCTGCTTAGTTGGGGTAATTCCGACTCTTTCCACTGAGTGACTTAGAGACACCTCCTTTTGGAAGAGATGGGAAGTCAGCCCTAATGCAAAAGATATTAAACAAAGAAGTTAGGGCAAGTGTCACTGTAGCAAGACTAAAACTATGGCAGTTGGTTTTAATTCACTGTCCCCATGTATCTGCAGTGTGTTCTACACTTATATGAATTAACACCAGACTGGAGACTGAAGTCTGGCCAACCCTTACCTCTGAGCCCAGAGGTGGTCTTGTCACCCATTACAGGGGTGAAGGTAAGAGATGGGGGGGACAACAGGACATCTCAGGAAATGCAGAAGAGGAAATAATTGAAACTTCACGAATTTAGCTATGCTCTGTCTTGGGAATTGTGATAGGAAGGCACCTGTAGGAATAGCTGGAACACAGAAAACACCAGTGACTTGTTGAAACAAATTAATGCAGGCGCTGCATAAGAAGGCATTGGCTTTCAGAATTTTGTAATTGAAGACATTGCTTCATTTCTATGTTTTGTATCTCCTGAGTCACTCTTATTTTTCAAATAGACTGTGAAATTAAAAATCCTCCAAATTTGTGCAAAGCCTACTTCAATCTGAGAAAGATGTAGGAAAGAACAGGAATGAGAAAGGGAGAAAAAAAAGGCCTGGGATAACATCCAGAACTATTCTGCTACAGGATTCTCCATCTGCCAAGAGCAGAAAAATGCCTTTCTAAAGTGAATAGCACACAAAATGCTGAATGAAGTGAGTATAAGAAACTCTATCAAATCAGCAATTATTTGGTGAAAGGAATACAATTTTTCTAGGCTGAAGTGAGCTGAAATGCTAAAAAAGTCTGTTGCCAAATATTACATCTGGAGAACTGCTGCTGCATATTTCGTGATGATCTTTATAACTTTTCATTCTACTAAGCTTCCCTGGGAGAGCTGCCTCCTGGCATGAACTGGGATGTTACCCTCAAAATTTACTTTAAAAAGAAGATGAACTAGAGTGCTCAGGGTCAGGTTTTGGGGGTGCTCTGGGCACTGTAAGTAGGAGAGAAATAGCATTGGCCTCATAGCCAAAATACTGTTGTTGCAGTCCTTTTTATTCTCCAACGTGCACAGGACATGATGCTGCTGAGCAACTGGTTTTCACAGATTTGCAGACTGTAGGTGTTCACGTGCACTTTTCCTACCCTAGCGAAAATGGACATTACAAATAAAGTGAATATAGCCTAAATCACACCATCCTATGGCAAGACTCATTGAGCTACAGAAGTCAGTTTTAAACATGCAAAAGGCAGAAAAGGCGAAAGTTATGTTTCTTCTTGGAAACTGTTACTGCTCTTTATCAATATCTGCTGCTTTTCTCTGAGGAACAAGGACACTCAGAAAAAGAAGTCATGCACCGTGCTTTCATTCAGAGAGCTCTGTACTGTTTGCAGTTATGTTCTTGGGACACTTTTCACTTCTTGGCCTGAGGATAAGGATGAGAAAGAAATCCCCACCTTTCTCAGAGAAATCTTTAGCTTTATTTTGATGAAGAAGCTCCAACCGCTGCCCTGCAGCAGCTACCTTGGCCCCACACACAATTTCTGGGGCTGCGCTGGGGCAATCGTGTGAAGAAGTGGAAAAGGGAAGGAGGAGACAAGGAGATTTTCTAGAGCGGCTGCCTTGGTGTGGCTTCCCATCAGCTGCCCTTGGCAGCCTTCAGATGGGCTTAGCTATGGACAGCAAGAGCAGGAGAGCGGGGCCTGAGCCAAAACAAAGCGGACAGGTCTTGTCCCCCTTTGCATTGCAGGTTTTTGGAACAAGCGTTCTTTATCTCGGAAAAGTGCCATTGTGAAAAATGTCTGCCACTAATGAGGCCAAGCAGAGCAAAAGATGCAGGATTTGTGACGCTCCATTTTGGCCAGTTTCCTTTCTTTGAGGCTTTGCTGAAATACAAAGGCCACAGGAGAACTGTTGTAATTGGTGCACTCTTGAAAACAGAGATCCTATAAATAGCTAAAGAGAGCTTGAAGTGGAGGGGACATCAGAGGTTGGGTTTTTTTACCGCTACTGGAGAACACTAATTAGTCTGGGAAAAACAATATTATTTGGTCAGATAGTTCAATAATTGCTGCATGATGCTTTTGAATGTCTTTTTCTCCCTCTTTTCCCTGATTCCAGCTTTGCTGGTATGGATTAGCTGCCTAGGCTTTCAGGTGTCTGTTTTAATTGCCCCAGATTTGTCTCCTTTGTCCCAAATGGGATGACTCCTTGCCTTTTCCTTTTTCTGTGTTCTGCACGGAACAAGAACTGTGTGGTGTTTTGAGTAATATTAATGGAAAAAACAAACCAAAATCCAAACAACTGGGAATTAATTTATAGACTGACTGTGTGCTCTGTGCAGGACCTGCATGGGAAAGGACTTCACTAAGTAACGGGAGATGTTTACATAGGCATCTCAGAGATAAAGAAACAGCCTGGTAGCCCACCGCTCCCCAAGCACATAGCGTACATGAGGTTACCTTGTCCCTTGGTGTCAGCACTATTGACTCACCTAGGTATTAAGAAACTTTTGGTTTACACTCCCTTCGCAACCATAGCTATGATACAAAGCTCTGAAATTTAAAAACATATATACACTTTTTTTAAAAAAAATCAGTCTCTTGATTTTTTTTGCAGCTTTGAAAGGTTGTAACATTTTTCCAGGCTTTCATCACCCATTTCAGCAAAGTGAAGCCAGTCTTGGCCAATCCCTGAGTTCTCTCTTTTCCTCTTTTGTGTTTTGTCCTCTTCCAGGCTTCCTGGTCTCTCCCACCCATCATTGATGGAGCCTCAAAAGTAACTGCTAAAGCTTCAACGCTGCCTTAACGAGCTTATTTGGTGGCTCCAGAACTGCATTGACTTCTTCAAGCCTGGGTGCTCTTTCCTCTGCCAGCACATTAATTGTGTTAGCCACTTGATCACAGTTAATCTTTTTACTGTTGTGTTAGAGTAATACGATAAAAGGGCAAAAGAAAATCAATAAGAAAGCCTTCACAACCCATCAGTAAATCAGATGAGAGTCTCAGCAAGGCAGTGAGTAAAGCATTTAACAGACTGTAAGCTGCTTCTCTTGAATTAAAAGCTAATGAGAAATAATAACTGGAAGACTCTAAATTAGCTCTACTCATGCCTGGCCATAAAAAGGAAGATACGAAGGAGCCTCCTCACACAGTCTCTTCAAAAGGCACTTGGGAGGAGAGTGGCTTGGGAAGAGAAGATAAATAACTTCCTACCATTAAACATTCCCTCAGTGCCAGACCTGGGAAAGCCCCTCTCTGGTGTTGAAATTTCACCACAGAAAAGAGGGCAGCCCAAAAGCCTGGAGCAAGTCCTGCTTCTCACGGTCTCCTGAAGGTCCCTTAGCAGATTCCTTCTGTGCTGTTGGAAAGGTCCAGCCTGTCCCTCCATACCTGAAACCGTGACTGTGCTGTGGGCAACATGACTCCAGATGTGCTGAGGTCCTCCCAGTGAGTGTTTTTCCTTCATGGAGGTAGATGGGTGGGATGAGAGGACCTCAGCTCAGCTCCTTTATTTCTTCCCCCTTCTCCCTCTTCCACCTTTTTTTATTCCTTGAAAGACAGTAATTTCACAAGCTGCGGAGCTCACACATGTCTGGGCCTGAAGGAAGAATTGCTTCATTACCGGAGGGTAAAAAAAGTGTTAAGGTGCAGGTTCAGCTCTTCTTCCTCCATAGAGAACTGTCTTATTGCTAACTTTTGATTTTTGATGGTTTTTTTTCAAGTCATGATATTTGCTGGTAGACTCTATCTAATCTTAGTATCTTGTAAAAACACATTCTTCACGTTTTCCCCAATACCTCTCCTCACAATGAGGAATGGTTCCCAGCAAATATACACGAATCTATTCCATGTTCTGCTGAGTCTCTTTTGCCAAAAATGAACCTGACAACTAGTACATCATTGGTCTTCCAAGGTGACTGTCAGTTGTGTTTTCTGACCTTCTCTCATCCTTCCTCTGTGTATGACCATGGGGCATCACCTGGCTGGAAAGGACACATGCACTCAGCTGGCTGCAACGAAACCCCACCGGGGCCAGCTCTGAACGAGCTGGTGCTGCTTCTCTGGAGCAGAACAACCACAGCAAAGCTCATGTTGTCCAGCCACCCTGAGCACTGGATGAGTTTCTCAGGGACTTTTGCATCCTACGCTGAATTTGGCCAAGGCTAGCTAGCAAGCTAGATAATTTAAAGAGTTTCACATTCCTGCAACACATTGACCCATAAAAAGGCCTGCACTCTCCACAGTTTGAAAACTTCAGGGGGAGATAGGGCGGAGGCTAGCATTATAATTTTGTGTTTATACAGTCCCCATCATAGTGGGCTTCTGGTCAGTGAGAGGGCTGTTGCTGCTGTTGTTACGTGAAAGGTAAATGATGATAACGCGTTAATGGTGGCTGGCGGCAGGCTGACACACAGGCGGAGATGTGACAGATGGTGCACAAAACTAGTTCCTGCTGCTGTAGTGAAAGTAATCTGTTAAAATCTGTAGGGTTTACCATGTAAGGGTAAATAATACGTTTTTACCCTGGGGCAATGAGATCCGGCAGGATAGCAAGTGCTATGTGATCCCATCTCTGGTGTTAAAAGGGGTTTCCTGGACGTTTAATCCTTTTTATTTTTTGGTGACCCAACTTCTGGGAGTTTTTTATGACAGAACAAGAACTGTGACTCCTGTTTAAGATGACAATCTGTCAAACCATCAGCTCTCTGGCTCTGCTTGCGTGCCTGTCACACAGCTGCAGGTTTTCTTAGGCTCTGCTGCTGGGAGCCCAGACATGGGGGATACATCTATACTTTGTTAGCTGTTTTTCATTAGTAGTCCATGTTGAGGATACAGCATGAGCATTTTAAAAGCTATCCTGCTTGGTTCACTTCTTGACATCACTGATTTTGCCCAGTTCTGTACTACTAATTAATAAATAATAGCACAAAACTGTAACAGCTCACACTGCAGGAGCCAGGGACTGGCAGAGTGCTCTCCAGCTTTTTTTAGACATCAGCGAGAAAACATCCTGTAGCTCTCTCAATTTACTTGAAGACCTTTCCTGACCATATACAGTGCTCAATTTTGTCCCTACCTGGGAAAAATAACAACAGCAACAAAAAAGATAAGGCTGAAGCTGATTAATTTAATGAGGGAGACAGCAAGGAACAGTCATGGATAAAAAAAACCCAGACCTTGATCATCAAAGCCAAGACTAGATATGTGCTGGCTTTTCTATAAAAGCTGGAAGTCCAAAGTTTAAATGGGTAGAGGCTAAAAAGTAAAATGTCTGGACTTTTAAATTGTTACGTTAATGCAATAGACATACCAGAAACTTGGAAAATAAGCTGAGCCATGGGATAGCATAGTCGTAGGCTGCAACCGGTAAAGGAATTGCAGATTATGTTGTGCTAGTCTGTGTTTAAAAAAGAACGTGGAGTCAAACCAGGTAAACAAGTCATCTGTGGCATACAGGTAACAGAGAATCCCTGCAGTTTGAAATACTATGCCTAAAAGGGAAAAATATTGAACAGAGAGATGCTCTCAACCACCTGACCAGGTTGGTGACCTTGACTGAAAAATGGGAAGGGTAATGAGAAAGCATGAAATGGCAGAAAACAAGGAGATTGGGGGTCTTGGTGACATCCTGCAGCCTGGGTAAATGTTATGAGAAAGTATGAGGCAGAGACTATGTTTTCAGATGCCATAAATAACTGCTTGTTGCAGCAGCAGCTAGGCAGAGAACACAACTGAGAAAAAACAGTACCTGGTTTTGACCTGAGCATCGCTGCAGATGCAAGTGTCACCCAAGCATTTTAGCACAGTGACCACAGCACATCCAAATTCAGTAAGTCCACAGGAATAAAAAAAACCCAAAAAGACCACAGTGTAGAGCTTCAGAAGGGACAAAAATGTACAAATGAGAAAACTTTTTAGAAATTAACAGCACAGTTAAAAAAGTAAAATGCTTGCAGATGTCATGGAGACATTTAAAGACATATTGAAAATTCAGAGTAGGGATATATTATGTGGTGGAAAAATACTTTCAACTTTTGCACAGGTAAAGAGCAAATTAAAGGAAACCAGAAGAAAAAGATATCTTGCAAAATAGAGGGGAAGGTACAAATGGAAAAAATAGAAGAGAATACATATTCTGCAAAAGTAAATGTAAAATCCTAACTAAGCAATAAGTAATAAAGAGGTTCTTGGTAGCAGTAGGCTAAAGGCATGTAACTAATAATAGAAAATTTTCAAACATATCAGGAACAGAAGGTCGCTGGCAGAAAATCAGTATAGCTGATAAATGATCAAAGTGTAAAAGAAAGGCAAAGCAATGGCAGGAAAGCCAAACAGATTATTTGCATTGGTGTTCACTCCAATTTAGGAGCTCAGTGGAGCTGCCATACTGAAAACTTTAATTGGACAAGCCTGATGAAAGGTCTCAAGCTGAAGTGACATTAAAAGCCTTTTAAAAACAAACCGATAAAACAAATAACAACAGAACAACAGGACCAGATGGCACTCATGCAGGAGTTTCAGAGCAGCTCTGATATGAAATTGCCAAACTCTTAATTGTGGCGAATAACCCACTGCTTAAATTGGCTTTGCTTAAATTAGCCTCAAGGTTAGAGGAAGTGGGACATGTGATGCCCACTTCTGGAAAGGTTTCTAGAAGAACTCAAGGAAATACATACTCATAAATCTGATTTTCATTTGAGGGGCATTTTTGAGAAGCATTATAAAGAAGAGAATTAGTAGACATATGGAGAAATACAAAATAATGGAGAAGATTCAGCATAGCTTGGAAAACATGGCTCATAAATCTGTTGTTAGGGGGTTTTTTGTGAGAATCATCATGCATGTAGATGAAGCTGATCCAGTAGACACAGTATACTTAGATTCCTCAAAGCTTCTGGTGAAGTCTCTTCCTCAAATAAACCAAGTTGTCATAAGGGTGAAGGTTGTCTCATGGATTAGCAACTAGTTTAAAGACAAGAAACTAAAGGCAGAGATACCTGTCAGTCTGCACAACAGGGCAAGGTCACGACTCAGGGTCATACAGGCATGTGTGGTGGCCACAGGGCAGCTCAATACACTCATGAATGCCCTGAAAAATTATTTTCATTGGAAGTAACAAAATTTGCCCACAACATTCACTGACTTGGAGTAATCAAAATCAAAACCGATTGTGGAGAATTACAGAAAATTCTCATGGTACTGAATAGTTTGAGAATAAAATAGCAGATGACAGTCAATGTTATCAAGTGCAGAGAAGTAGACTTAATTTTAGTGCATACAACTTTACATGCACAGTGGCGGGCCCTGAAGAATTGCCACTGAGGAAAACTATCTTGGTGTTCAAGAAAGTTTCAGCTAAACCCACGGCAGTTGTCAAAAAGGTAAACGGATAATTAAAAACCAGCAGGAAAGAAATGAGGGAATAAAATGGGATGTTTTGCAATTCTGTAGACCCATGGTGCACTATCATCTTGAACGGTTCGTGTTGCCCTGCTCATGTCATCACAGGGTAGGTGTAAGAAGAACAAGAAAAAACAGAGAAAAAGGCGGCAAAGCTGGTGAGAGCTGTGGAGCAATAGCTGTATGAGTAGAAATGAAAAAGACAGGGACAGTTCTGTCTGACAGAGGAACCTAGAGAAAGTAGATGTGACAGGGGTGTGTAAAACCAAACACACCATGGAGGAAGTGAATAAGGAGAGGTTACTTGCTCTGTCCAAACTCAGCAGCTGCCCAATCACTCGGGTGCTGTCTCCTGCTGGTGGCCCTTCACAGACACAGAAAAGGTCCTTAGTCGGCCCTTTGCTCCAGACCAGCATGAGCCGCCACGCACGTCAGCACTCTCAGAGAGCATCCCAGCCAAATGGACCTTGCCTCGTCATTCCTAGCAGGGCCACAGAGAAAAGAAGATATTTTTTCTCTGCTTGTAACTCAGCAGTGCTTTGGCCGGGACTGTTGGGTTGTGCAGAGTGCTGTGACTACCATAAAGTCATGATTCACAGGGTCTGGAAAAAAAGGCCTTGTGGGAGAAAAAAGCGTGATTATTGTTGTTTATATTCAACAAGCACACTAGCTTCAGAGGTTGTCTACTGCAGGAAAACTTATATTTGCATTCAGAAAGAAATGCCTACAAGGAGAATGATATAATTAGGGTAAGTGAATAGCTATTTAACTACATGAAAATCAGTGATAGGAGGTTATCTTCAGTATTGAAATATGACTGATCAAACAGTGCTGGAGGAGAGAGGCTCCCAACATCCACCTTCTCTCTCGCCTCATTTCTCTTACTCTAAAAAGTGCCTTATTCATTCAGTACTCTACTTGTTTCAGCATGACTCTGTGAGGAGCAAACCACTCTTCAGCTCAAGGAAAGGCAGACTTGAGCCATTCAGTACTGAAAGCATCTAGAAGTCACTCCTGTGACATGTCCAGGTTAAAAAAAAAAATATTCAGGCATCAGCTGGTGCTCATGCTTTCTAACAAGGCTAATCTTGGGCCATAACATGCCAGGATGATGAGAGGAGCAAAGGGCAGTCAGGAACAGGTGGGTTTACAAGCTACACTGCAGGTTATGATTTTAACTATGTTTGGTTCAAATTCTTAAATTTCTATGCTGCCTCTTAAGAGCTCTGTGACTCGAGATGTATCCAGGGTAAAAACTGTGGGACGCCTAGAAGCAAAACCAAGTCTGACAAGGAGACTTTCCTGCAGTAACTCTGTGAGTGCTTGCAGCCACAGTGACCTTTTTTTTCCCCCGGAGCAGTTATGGAACTGATGTAGTTGTACTAATATGATTAGAAATCAGGAAAACTTGCATTCACTGAGAACTAGAGGAACTTTAATATGCAAAACCATAGAGGACACTCAAAGAAAAGTAGTTGTAGTGAAGAAACTGTTCCATTTTGGATGAGGTTTAGAGCCATTATCCAGAGCTTTATCTAGCCCAGATTTTTTTTTTTTTTCAGCAAATGCCAGCACAGTTATAGCAGTATAGAAAGTCTCTTTAGTATGTGTATGGGCAACAGGAATATTTACAGATTTGCAAAACTCACAGATAGCAAATGCCTTTTTTTCACTACAGTTCATTACAAGAGTACTACAGACCAAAGGTGGAATTGTTTCTGCTCCTACCATCCTAAAGTAACCTTTTTGTCCCTCTGTTCTACCTTCAGAGGCTGACTGACAAATGAATCTTGAGCAAGCAGGACTGTTTCCAGTCTCGGTGACCCTCAGAACATGCACTCGTAGGCCTGGCAAGGGTCTGACCTAAATCTGAAAAAAATCTCCATGTGTGAGGCAGGAATTTGGGTGGGTTGAAAAAAGAACAACTAGGGTGCTGCTGTGTATATAGGTGTCATGTTATCCATTTCCAAAGTAAGCACAGGATTATAACATATACTCTGCAACAGGGCAGAAAGTACAGAAGCGAGAAATGATGCCATGCATGAAGCCAAGTCACCCTAGGGATGCAGGAAAGTGTTAGTATAACTTGAGGGGCTCCACTAGAGAACATCCAAGGATAATTATCACCAGGTTTAGACCTGGATGCAGCTAATGGTCTCTCTAGCATTGTCTGGATTAGTACTACTGAGAAATGTTGCTAGCCTGCCAAATTACAGTACATGCTGGTTATGATAGTAGGATCCAGATATTCTGGAAAGTGAAAATCAGTTTATTCTTTCCAAAACAGCCACTGAACAAATGAAATGTGTGGATGCATTGAAGCTTTGATTTGGTAAAAAATAAGACTGTAATAATGCACTGGCTTTAGAAATTAACTTTGGATCAAGTGATTTCTTCAAGTTAAACGAAAGGACAACAAAAACAGGCATATAAACAATGCTTTTGATTTTAAACAGCCAATCTTTGTGAAGCTGGCTGTTGTGGTGTGCCTAAAAGCTGAATTGCAGCATAGACTTTGAAAGATTTTGCATATTTGATTTAATGACATCATGGAGTTTGGATCAGAGTAAATGTGGAAGGATGTTTACGAAAAGGCTAAGGTCACCAGAGGAGAATAACAGCCACGGGATAGACATTGAGAGCAAACATACACCCTACAGCAAGACTGATGGCTTGAGATTAAGGAAGTGCAGGATGAAAGTAAAAATTGCCAGGAATCAAGCTGAGATCGATGTTGCAAAGGATATTAATAGAAATAGTAAAAAACTCAACCAAACAAAATCCAGCATGAACGATATCGAAAACCTCAGACATCAGGAGAGTGAAGAAGTGGGACTGTCACGTGGTGAGGGCAGGATGGAAGTAAATGCAGCCAGTTTGTCACCAAAATGAAATTAATATTTTCCTTTTGTTCTCAGCAGAACCTGTGAGGAATACGAATAAAGAAAAAGCAGGGTGACTAGTGGGAATGAGAGCAGAAGGCTATCATTTCTCTGATGAAAGCAAATCAGAAGTTGCTCAGCATGCTTATTTCCAAGAAATGTTGGGAACGGTGGTGGCTGAGGTGTGTGAAGTGATGGCACAAAAACTCTGAACATCCCACCTCAGGGCAAAGGCAAAAACAAAAAAGAAAGGATCTATTGATCTGACCTTACAGTGCACAAAGCGTTAAGTGGTTTGTTTTGTTTTAAGGAAAATTATGATGAGAGACATAATGGTATAGCAAAGCTCAACACTCCTTCATCACAATCACACAACAGCACACCACCCTGGCAGCTGTCTTGGGAAGGCGGCTGCTTCCCCCAGCCAAGGGAAACCCAGCAGACCTGCCTGGAGTGCTGCAGGGTGTGATTCTGCATCAGACGGAAAACTGCAGAAAACTGCAGCTTTGGAGCTGAATGCGGGTTGCCAGGGCAGCCAGTGACAGCTGGGAGGAGGCAATGGGCTGGGCTGAAAGGGGAACAGGGATGCTTCCCTAATTCCTAGTGATTCCTAGGTGTCCATCCTAAGAACTTCTACCAATCTACCCAGGATAATTTCACTGTGACACTGGTACACCCAGAAAAGAGAGAGGTGCTGTGCCTTGCAGGTGGGGAAAAGCGAGATGGGTCTGAGGGAGGTAAGTCCTGTGGTCACAGGTGAACCCCACATTTGGGCACCTGGATCTCAGGAGTATCTCATTCACAGGGTTTTGCTCTTGGACCCTAGCTGTGGAGTGGCAGAATATCCATTCAAAGATATTTTATATCTGTCTTTCTTTCCTGCTTCCCCTCTCTCACAGAAGTAATTTTAAAAGAGTAGAAGGATTTCTTCTGAGAGCCAGATGTTTTGAGGGCATTTGCCTTCAGGAATCCTTTATACAAAAGTTTTCAAACTTCACAGAAAAGTTTTACCATTGTTTCACATTTGACTTCTTTTCATCAGTTTCGAGCCAGCTCTGGAGAATAAATAGCTGTCAGAACAGGGTGCACACCACAGAGGCCATCATCAATCCATAAGAGCACCTAAAGTGTGGAGTTTCATGGTTTGCATTCACATGTTGGCAAATGTGATAACACAGCTTTTTCTTTTCTGGAAAGGAGGAAAGCAGCCCTTGCGTTTTGCCCACCTGACTAACAGGACAGCAGAGCAGCTGATCCTGCTGGGTCTGAGAGCTCCTGCCTGGTGTCTCTGCTGTTCGGCATTATCCAGCTCAGCAGGATCCCAAGGCTGGAAGAAATGGCTCTGGGTTTCCATAATAGGCAACAATACTATTTATGATTTGCCTCTGCTCTGCTCTGTTTGGTTTTGTGTTTGTTTTTATTTTATTTTTCTTTTTCCTTTCCTTTCCTTTCCTTTCCTTTCCTTTCCTTTCCTTTCCTTTCCTTTCCTTTCCTTTCCTTTCCTTTCCTTTCCTTTCCTTTCCTTTCTTTTCCTTCCCTTCCCTTCCCTTCCCTTCCCTTCCCTTCCCTTCCCTTCCCTTCCCTTCCCTTCCCTTCCCTTTCCTTTCCTTCTTTGCTTTTCTTTTCTTTTTTCTTTTTTTTTTCTTTTCTATAATAAGACTAGTCCCCTCCCGCCCCTGCCCTGTGCCAAAGATGCTAATTTTCTAGGCCTTAATTAATTCCTGATGCATTTCAAAGAAGACAAAATTATCTTCAATGAAGAAAACACTCGGAGATTATATAACGATTCTCTCTTAATTTTTCTTACCTAAAAACACACTTATCTCCTCTACAGAGAATATAATTATACAAAGAAAAAAAATTTTCTGTGATAAGAGAAAACTGAGGTGCCAGTTCAATGGGTCGCAAATGAAGCCAAGCTGGTCTAAGGGAAAGTTTCCCGTGACGCTGATGGGGTGGGCAAGTACTGGGTTTCTTCAGAGGAGTGTGAGGGGCTTGTAGAGATTCTTTCTGGGCAGTATTCTAATAGTCAGGTGCATTTTAGTTTTGCTGGCAATGAAAGTACTTGTAGCGATCCTGTCCAGGTGCTTGTTTTGTTTTGTTTTTTCTTCCCAAAGAGTGAAGAAGCCTTTTAATTAAAAAATATTAAGCAACATGGAGATGAGTGTCCCATGAGAGAAAACTGATTTGGGTTGCAAAGTTATGTGGAATAGCCTGTTGCTTTTTGTAGCATATGCAGAGGAATGAGGCAGCGCATGGTTGTGTTCTGGCTCACAGCGCATGTTCATATTCTGGCTCTTCCAAGTCACTGACTTGGCGCTGTATAAATTTGCTGCAGATCAAATGTGATTTCCACAATAGCAAAGCTATCCACAACTCAGCTGCAGAAAACACTCTGTCCAGACCTCTCCCATTTAGCATCCAAATGTTAATCAGCAGTTAAAAAAAATGAAACAAAAGACAACTCCTCATGACATGTCTCTCATTGTATCAGCAAGCCTACATCATGTCTGTGATATTTTGCATAAGTAACTTCCTCTTGTGTGGGTTTGCTAACACATGGTGTAAAACAGTTGCAAGAAATAATACATCCATCCTATTATTCCAGAAATGTGAGTGCTGAAAAGATGATTCTGCCTTCTGTGTCTCAGAGTTTTCACCTTCTGAAAATTATTGGAGAAGAGCAAAGTTGTTTTTTTTTTTCCTTCCACATAACATGAATAATATGTCAGGGAAAAAGATCTCTGTTTAGCCAGAAGTACCATAGCTACCACAGATGACTGTGTGGTCCAGAGTTGTACTATGGATTATGAGAGCTCAGTAACATTACTGTATAGCTGAACTATTCCATAAGTTACACAGGTTCAGATGAAAGTAGGTAGAACTGCATTGTGCTTGCGGAAGCATTAGGTTTAATTCCTTTACCAAGCTGAGCCTTGGCTGTACCCTTATTTAATAATATATATTAATATTTTCTTCTAAAATGACGTGCTACCATGCTTATATAAATATTTAAGATGAAATGTGAAAGTTGCCATTCTTTCTGGAAGGCCTGTCATTGTTGTGACAGAACTACTCCACTTTCACTGAGCAGAGACAGCAATTTTCAAAGCCAGAACTTGTTCCGACAAAGCACCTGGCAAGTAAAGCCATAAAACATTTCTTCTTGCTGACTACTATGAACCACAGGTTTGCACTTGCACGGCCTTTTCTTTAACCAGACTGCTCACATTTCTGCAAGCTCATGCTGGTTGCAAACCAAGTAGCACATGTATTATTTGTGTCTTCTTACAAGTTGGTAAAGGGGGGCACTGACACGTTCAATTATACACAGTCACAGAGCAAGTCTGTGAAAAGGAGGGATGAAATGGGGAGGCTTTTTCCCTGCTCCCGCTGTTTTTATTTACAAGAAGTTGCAGCAAAGATATAAAGCCTAAAATCCTCCAGCAGGCATGCAAATAAGGATTGACATAGGTGATTTTCTGCCCAGGCTTTGGCTTGGCTCCTCGCTATTGTACTCCACTGGGCAGCACAAAATTCCTTAGCTCAGGCTTACAGGTAAGAGGGCAGGACACTGTGCAGGATCTCAAGCTGGTTGTGGAGGTCTTCAACAGGACGAGGAGGAATGGAGAGACGGTGCAGTTCTCTCAACAAGAGGAGAGAGGTGGTTAATTCTGGATCACCCTAATGTGGGAGGGGAGACGGAAAGAGCCATGGAGAGCCCCGGGAGCTGTGGGTCACTCTGGTGAGCAGCTGGGCACAGCACAGAGGGTCTGAGGTGGGGCGACCTCCTACTTTGTCTCTGTCAGTTCTGAGCTCTGCTAAATGCCTTCCTCCTGCTCCAGCTATACCATGTCTCTGCTTTAACGGCTTCATGGTAAAAGCTCTTTCATACCTCGCATTAGAAGATCGGAAGATGCCCAGTAAATGGTCGTTGTTATCTGATGACCCTGAATCTCAGTTTCCTGAAGACCAGAGAAGAACCAAGGATTACTGTGTACCAATTAAGTGGAGAAAAATGACAACTCAAGAAATAGGGTTTGTGTCTTCTGTATAACTATTACATTAAGCATTAGGAAGACTCAGGTCATCATAGAGTAGCCACTGAACATAAGAAGGGACTCTGCAGGAAGTGCTTGTCTTGAAAGGCAACTCAAAGAAGGTTTCAGAAGGATTTGACAGGTCACAGCAGGATGCTTCAGTCATCTGATGGAAATCTGGCTTCTTGCAGTTCCATTATTTGCTGCTGACATGAGATGAAGGCAGAAATGGCAAATGCTTAGGAGAAAAGGGTCATTTACCTTATTGCTGTGATGGTTGCCAGACACAGTGGTCTATAGTTGATATTATGGAGGAGAATCAGGAACATGGGATGTGTCCCACTCTTCTAGTAAAGCAGCAGAAGGAAGACTTGGGAGATGAAAGAGGTGGACTTGGAAAGCTGCCAGATTTTAAACCCTTTCCACTTTTAAACCCTTTCTACTTTTAAACCCTTTCCACCTCTTCGGATACTTCAGACATAGATAAAGGTAAGTGCTAATATAAAAATCAGCTGGTAAGCATAATCATTTAGGAAAGCATAAAGATACAAATGAGGGGACTAGCTGGTGAACGAACCTTTTTATTTGTCTTTACGCTGTCAGGTGTAGGAAACCAGTGCAGCAGAGCTCAAAGTGAGGTCTTAGGGAAATGCAAGGGACTTTATACTAAAAAACCTGATTTCACTCATACTCATTCCTGGACAGATTTCACCCTCTGCACTCATACCCTGTTACGGTCTTGCACAGTGTGATAAATGCATGTGCTCAAGTGGACTGGCCAAGGACCGCTGGTGTGTGACATGGAGAACAAGAGTCACAGGCTAGCAGTTCCTCTTCATTGGTGATGACAAAGTGGATTTGGACAGGCCTGTTATACCCATAAGAAGCCAACAGTGATGGTATCACCTTTTTGCCTCAGAATTTTGCTTTTTTAATCCTTTATAAAGATCATCTGTGCTGTGCTTTGCTTCGTCTGTCCTTCCATGCTTGGTGTATCTTAGAGTACCACCAAGTGGAATGGCCCATGCAACATCCTGTAATTCTGTTACCTTCCTCCTGTGGGATCTGCTACTGCTGAACCATCCCAGCTGTGGCTTTGTCTGAGCACTGTATCTTTTATATCACCTGATGGGGCAAGATTGTAGTCTGCAGTGGCAGTCACTGGGTTTGTTTGACCTGTGGAGCGGTCAGTCAGCAGAAGCATCCTGCCCAAGTGATCGACACATCTGTGGTTTGGGACTGACCACAACAGAAACTGCTTCTGACTTTGACGGTGCATGGGCATGTGGGAAGAGGTTGGAGGTAGGATGTGCACATCTATGGGCTGCAGCAATTAGTAGATGTGAAGGGAGGTTGGAGAAATAAGAGTGAAAGGGTGAATCACGGTGGACATAAGGAAGGAAGCAGGAGATATTGTGTGAGAAGCAAAACAAGGGCTGTAGGATGCAAGCCCGTAGAAAACTAAGCTTCCTTGGCTCTGCTTCTCATAGACTAATGTTTATTTTCCTTAATGTCAGTTCAGGGAGCTGCAGCTACACAGGCTGTACCTCATTAAGGATTATGACTCAGAGGCACAGCAAAATTGAGATATTTGGTCTCGAACATTGACAAGTTTTGTCTACGTGTGCAGAGGCACCATCCTAGCTCTTGCAGAGTAATGCCTGTCTTGCTTGCAGTGAGATAGCAGGTTTGGAGTGAGATACAAGTTACTGCATTGTCATCTTTCTTAGGAGACCTGCTATGTGAGGAAGAGACTTACTTTCAGGGGCTTGTGCAGAGCAGTGTGGCTGTAGATCTACCACTAACACCTGTCACATAAGAAGGGAGCAATGAGATTCTGGCATTTTCTGAAGAGTACAAATGATATCCTTTTTCTTTTTTTAACTGGTCTTCCCACAGTCTTCCTAGCCATTCAGCTCACATTGTCCTTTTCAACTGACAAGTGGGCAAAGCATATATACTAGGTTTTTTCTTCCTCAGTGTGCAAGGACAGTTTTTATTCATTTTGGCTCCTCAGGGGAGATGTGACTAGACACAGTCCAGGCCCTGATACCTGTATACAAGGCACTGCTCAGCTTTACTCTCTGGACACAGCTTCTCTCTACTGCTCTTCCTGCTGGGACAGAGCAGCGAAGTTGTCTTTTCTGTGCTGAAGGCACTTCTACCTTCACCAGGGGCTGTTGGATTGGTGTTGCCAAAATTCCGGTTTGCAAACTGTTCCATCGTTTAAGCTACATGCTCCTCCCTCTCAGTGGCTGCAGGGAAGGTCAAGGTAAGTGGGGAGCTGGACTCCTCTGTCCCCTTTGCTTGTGGGGCAGGGACTGTCCAGCAACAGCCAGAGAAATGTTGGTTCCCCTTGTGAAAGCTCTGCTGAGATAGAAGAAGATGCTCAGCTGCCAGCTGGGGTGACTGGGGCTGTGCTGCAGCTCAGCCTGGTGCCCAGCTGCATTTGAACCACTGGCCGGGCTCCTGCTTTGCCCTGGCCCTGCCTTGTCCCCTCAGCCTTCCCCTGACACAGTCCTGTTCATAGCCCTGTGGTTTCGGCTCCTGATTTCTGGCTCACATCGAGTCAGCTTGTATCCCGAAGTCACACAGCATGCACAGACTCTCAGGATTGCTCTGCCTGATTTCTGGTCTGTTTTGTGTCCTGCCAAGCTCCTTCATGTCCTACTCAGTGCTGACTATAAGGTCCTGGTCTAGTTGCCACCTTCCTGGTTGAGACGACCTCTCAAAAGACAATTTTATAACCACGGTTTACTGTTTGCTCCATCAAAGGTGTGTATACTCGGGGGAACATGGGCTAGTGAGTGCTAGGGGCTTGTAAACAAGGTGGGAAGGGAGCGAGGGATGTGCAAACAGGAAGCGGAAAGGAATGGTGTGTGTAACTTTGGTGCTTGTGTGTAAGCACGCGTAAGTGATTCAGACCAAAGGTGGTGTGCCTAGCCTAACACCCCGTCTCCAGCTTTGGGCAGTAGTGGATATTTAGGGAAAGAGTATAAGAAATGCGGCATTCATGTATTTTTTAATCTGGTAAATAGGCTGGTTCTTTGCAAAGACTGTGGGCATTGCTATGGGTTGTTACCCAGCCTCCACTCAAACATTTCTACTGTTAATGCTTACTTTCTTCTATGAGTTATTTATTCACTATTAGCAGCACAAATTGATACTGCAGTTTTGGGGAGGAGTGACCTACTCAGAGTTATAGTCAAGTTTTCTGTAGTCTTAAGTTTCCTGCAGGCAATGGATTGCAAAGAGAGAAATATTATAAATGTATATAATACAATACACTGCTTGCACAGACTATCTGGTCTCCAGCTATTGATAAATACTTACATTTCTTATTGACACTGTTGTGTTTTTACAACACCCTGCTCAGTCTTTATAGCCTTACAGCAATCACTGTCAAAGCTTTTGCATCGAGGCTAATAAAGGACAACTTGTGGTGGCCTCCACCACCCATATCTCTCCACAAAACTAAGCTAGACATTTATGGAGTTGCCCATTCAGTGCTATAAATAAGCAGAGTTTGGAACATGCACATATCATTTACCAACCTGGTTGAACTAACTCATTAGAAAAGGAAAAAATGTAACCTGCTAACAGAAATTACTTTAATGAAAAATTACTTTAATGCAAAACAGACAAAGTGTGGAAATAGAACCTGACTGATTACTGCTGCAGTCCTTGCAGTTCAGCAGGAATTTCTAGTTTGTTACTCAGATTTGGGGATATCTGCAACATCATGATAGATAACAAGAGAAAGTCATCATAATAAGTAAGCAAAGGTCAATGTACACAATCCTGACATCCATCAGTTTTACAGTATGACAGGTTTGGTGCCCTCTGATTTCCACAGTCCTTCAGTATCTCTTGGCATGAGGATGACCTATACCACCTTCTTGTTTGTTTGTTTTATTTATAGACACAGTGCAAGATCTTTTTTTCTCAGTTAACAAAGTCATCTATGTTTTCCACTCTCACTGTCTTACAAAACCTCCTTCATAATACAGCAGTATGACAGTAGTGGCAAGGTTTGTTTCCTGAACATCAGAGATAAGACACCAGATGAGCTTGTGGGAACAGTCCAATATTTTCAGAAGCAAGTCCATGTGCAGGTTAAACAAAACTGAGACTTGTGACTTTCAAGTGTAAGACCAAAAGTCAAGCTAAGGTTTGCTTGGGTTTTTTTTTCTCAGTGTGGCTTGGGTTGAAGTAGTATCTCTGGAAAAGAGGACACACCAACAACATCACGCCATTGGATTGCTTTCACTCCACTCAGCTTCACAAAGTCAGCGGAGAGTTATTACTGACTGTTGTGAGGTCAAGGTTTCACAAATAATAAGGTCTCTACAGTAACTACCAATACTTAATAAAAATACAAACTCTCTGCCCTTTTATGCCCATGTTTTTTAAAACTGCTTTACAAAGGAGGAAAATAAATAGTGTGTAGCTGCAGGAAAATTAAAGTACTCCCACAAGTGATGACAGTGAAATTTTTCAGACACATTTTTCCTTTTCTCTTGTGTCCGTATTTAAAAAGCAAAGCAAGAAAATTCTCTGAAGAGCCTCGAATAATAGCCAATTTTAATGCAGAATCCTCCATATAGATCTACCGGTTTGTAGACAGTGGAAGCCATGTTACCCACAGAGGAAATGTCATAGTAACCTCTTCGTAGCTATCTAGCCCTCCCAAATTAAACCGTCTGCAAGACTATGCATAAGCAACCTTGTGCCAGGAATGTTAAACAGTAATATGTGACTCTGCAATCTAACAACACGTTTACATTAATATTACAAAATTATTGTTTACGTTGCAGTAAATCCCAGATAACTCCAGTCAAGAGCTGAACCCCTATAGTGCTGCTCAATTGTAGCTTAAAGTTCAATTGAGGCCCTGGGGAGCGGGCTTTCTAAAGTGAAAAAGAAAGTCCCTGCTGGGGTACAGAAAGAAGTTTAATTGCCTTCTGCTTGGGTGTACTGCATTACGCCAGCTGAGCGTACAGCCCAAAGGAGCTGGGACAGAAGGGGCAGAAATGCCAAGGTCTTGGGCTGGTTGGGCACACAAGCTGTGTGCAATGAGCAGGGACATCTTCGACTAGATCAGGTTGCTCAGAGCCTTGTCTAGCCTGAATCACAGAATGTCCTGAGTTGGAAGGGACCCACAAGGATCATCGAGTCCAACTCCTGTCCCTGCACAGGACAACCCCACAGGTCACACCATGTGTCTGAGGCCGTTATCCAGTCTCTTCTTGAACACTGCCAGGCTTGGGGCCGTGACACCTCCCTGGGGAGCCTGTTCCAGTGTCCACCACCCTCTGGGGGAAGAACCTTTTCCTCATATACAGCCTGGCCTTGAATGTCTCCAGGGATGGCGCATCCACCACCTCTCTGCGCAGCCTGTTCCAGTATTTTACCACCCTCATTGTAAAAGATTTCTTCCTCATGTCTAGTCTGAATCTCCCCTCTTTAGTTTAAAACCATTACCACTTTGAACATCTCTCCTCCAGCTATCCCACACGTGTTCATCAATTAACCTTTCTTTCTCCCTATACATATGCTCAGCTCCCAAAGGCATGATCCCCTACCAAGGCCTGCTCCAAACAAGGCTCTGTCCCTTGCCCACAGTGGGAACCCTCTCCACCTGACCCCTTTCCCACCAGAGCTCCTTCCAGCAAGTATTTGGTGGCAGCCAGGGCAGGAGTTCCCATATCCCTGGGGAAGTATTGCACTGACCCTGACACCAGCATGCTCTAAGGGGTCAGGGCCCATGCTCTGCTCTGAGAGACAAGGTTGGTGCCTGGGTTAAGATTTTGGGCAGTGAATGGGGAGGAAGTCACCCTCACCACCACAGATTGATGCAAATCATCTATTAATTTTGCTGAATGAAAAGCAACTACCATGACAGTATTGCTCAGCAGGCTCTCACCCTAGGAGTCGCAGCCTTTCTAATTGAGACAGAATAAGGGAAATAAAAGGGGAGTTTGACTTCACATTTTTGTTTTCCCAAATTACGGAGAGCTCAGACACAACTGCTTACACAAGCAGTAACCCCACTGTTTAAATGACAAGCTAAAGCTCCAGGGTTCAGCAGCCGTGGCTGCTTAGAAGTACCACAGTGCTTGATTTTGATTAATAAGGGTTTTGCAAATGGAGCTGGTAGAAATGTCTTATTCCCTGTTCTCTCCTTGGCTGCTGATGTATAATGCTGTAAGCTGACTGGTTTGTGATATTCCTGGGAGAGGAGAAAAAAGATTGGTAAGCAAATATCCCAGATTATATCAGGGTGTACTAGGGTAGAAAATGAGCTTCAGTTTGATACAATGGGTGGAAATGTTCCTTCTCAAAATCTGACTGCTATCACATTTTTGTCTGAATTTGTAAAAAGTGCATATTTTTTATCTTCCTAGGTGACACATCACCTTTGCTACCATCCCAGCAACTAGCAAAATCCTAAATACATTTTTAGGACTGCTGCTTACCTGCTGTGACTCACATGAGTATTCTTCACAATCAAAGCTAAAAATAATTCTCTCTAAAGAGAAAAAGATGCTGTCAGATAGGAAGAGTTTTTATTAAGCAATGGGAGGGGGGTTTTTGTTAGGTTTTGTTTTATTTTGGTTTTAGGTTTAGGAGACTCACTTAGAGAAAGAGCTTCTTCCGTTGTACACAGTTTTCCTGGGAGAGAATCAATGCATTTAATTTGATTTTGAATCTTGCTGCACAATCAATAATGCCTCAAGTCTGGAAGCAAATGTCAGGGAAAGTGACTTCAATCTGAGATTTCAAATCAGTATCCCTAAAATTTAAATTTGAAATCCCTTTCCCCAAAAATCAAGAGTGGTTTGCTTTTGACTAATTCCGTATTAAGAAGAGGGCTATATGTGCTAGGTAGAAGAGGCCAAACTCTGGTACTGTTCCAAAAAGCTTCAAAAATAAAGTGTAGAAATAACCCAAGCAGTGCACTCCATGTCTTGGTAGTCCTAGAGGGTAATCAATTCCTATATGTGGACATGTGCTACGCATGCCAGTGGTGGTCACATATGTTTGCCCAAACCCTTGGGCTCTAGCCTCTGTAGCAATGTGCTTCTATGTGCCTTGGATGGGGAGGGAGAATAGGGCCAGAAAACCTCCGCATTTTAATTTGATCTCTGCCCTTATTTTTTAGAAATTAAGTCAGATCCCAGACACATTCACACTTTGCATGACCAGGCAGTGCTATTTGTCCATCTTACTGTGTGACTGCAACGTCCATGTTACTCCCTGCAGGAGGCTAGAGATATTATTCACTTATACTGGAACTGGATTAAGCTACTGGCCAGTCTCTGCTGAAACTTTACTTCTTTCCCCCCTCCGCCCCCTGCCAAACCACTAGTTATCAAGCTTTTAGCCTTCCCTTTGCCTTTTGTCCAATTTCATCTATTCTCTTGTTACTCACATCTTGGTCTGTTTAGCCCAGCTTATCTATTTGTGACAGGTGGGAATTTGAGAGAAATTCTTGGTTAACATAAACTACCAGTTTTATGTCCATAGATTCCACAGATGTGACAGTTAATTTCAACTGCAGACCTTCACCTTTTTCTTTTGAACACTTTAAGTTTCTTTTTGTTTAGATATACTTGAGAAAAATCTCTACAGAATGTTGTAATTTTACCAGTGATGGTTTGCATAGTTCTGGGTCTTTCTCACACACACTTGTGATTTCAAAGGGAGCTATATTTAATGAAGATGCCTTAGTAAGGGGCTGCCAATATTTTGACAAGCAGTTTCCACAAAATTTTACCCCTTTAACCTGTGATAGACCCTGCTAAGCACCTTGAATGGATGAGTTTGCACAAAAGAGGGATTTGCACATTAAAAACCACACGGAGTTGCAATTACGCAGGGTGAGCATCTCTACAACAGAATCCGCCTTCCCAAAACCTGTGTTAGAACCATGTCTTTCAGGGGAAAACCCACTGAAGAAAAAAAAATGCCAAACACAGCTTTTATTTTTTCAGTTTTAAGATTGTCAGAAGTAGGAATTCCACCATAACCTTTGGTACAGCTTTCTAATGGATTGCCAGAAACAGGAAATCTGACATTAGTACAGCTTGGTGATGGTTACCTATCCTCACATTTCAGATCTTGCATGTCATTTTTAGTTTGAGTCTATAGCTTCAGCTAGTCAATTGGACTTTTTCATTTGGTAGATGAAAGAGCCCTCGCTTATCAGATTTCTGTTCCCATGTAGATGGATATTTACAGCCTATGATCTGATTATCGCTCATTCCTTATTAAGCTAAACAGGCTGAGCTACTTGAGAAATCCCAAATCTTATTTAATACGCAGTCATCAAGGGCTGATGCATAGGAAACTAAAGACTTTCTTCTTGTCATGTCTTTGGTGTCATGACTAGATTTGTCTTCAGGCATGATTTTGTGCTGAAACAATGCTTATTTGGTTCTTATTCTTTCCCATTAGTTGTTACCATGTTGCACCTCTGAATAACCCAGGTTTACTTCCTTTGAGGAGAGGTCCTCCTTCTGCTGCAGTGAGGCCACCCTGACTGCACAGGTTTCTGTCTACATATAGGTTGGAGCATCAAAGTTGAATTGGACAGTCCACATCACACTTGCAAAGTGCGTGAATTTCTTCCAGAGCCATTGGGTGTCTGAGCTCCTGTTCCTAATTCAGAAATTATCTTCCTTCAGTAGCCTCCAAATTCCCCAAAAGTCCTAAAATTTCTTAAGTGTCACCTAAGGCTGAGATGCTAATGCTGATGTGCACTGTTACAAATGAGCGGCCTGATAAGCTTGGAAGGCTGTATGAGCTGACTTACATCACAAGGCTCAGTCCCAAGAGGGGAAGAGCACTACTTCTGGGGCCTCCGTGTTTGCCTTGGGCAGGGTTTTGGCTTCCTTTTTCTTATAGCGAACTTCCCAACAACTAGCGCCTGTCTTTCTTGAGTAGCTGGATTGCCATTTTGAAAGCAGACTTGACTATTTCATCATTTCTGTTGAGCAGTCATCGACAATCTTATCCCATACCTCTCTCCACCGTCTTTGATCAAGTGTCTTATCAGTCACTACTTGCTTCTGTTGAGGTTTGATTGCAGGGTGACAATAAAAGCGTGGCAGATGTATTGTTAACCCCCTCTCCCCCCACTTCCCCCTTTAGCCCCTCCCTCTCCCCCCTTCCCACTAAGGACAGGCGATTGGGAGGGAAAGAAGGACTGAGAGAAGAGAGTCGGAAAAATTAAAAATGTTTTACTAATGCTACTAATAAAAATAGAGAAAATAGTACAAAATATACAAAACCAATCTTGAAAGTCCCGGCAGCTGCTCCGGCACCCGAAGTCCTGGACTGGACTCTGCAGCCAACCGGAACTGGATTCAGTCTGTCAGTCGGCCTCAGTTCGCAGGGACAACTTGCAAGGTTCTCTCCTAATGTCAGCCACAAGGAAAAGGGACGAGATCCTCGTGATCCCCCACTTTTATATGAAGTATCACGTGAATGGGATGGAACACTTAGTTGGTCAGTTTCAGTTCACCTCCTGCTTGCAAATCTCGCGAGATGCATCGTTATCAATGACCTTGCATTCCATTGCCATGTCTACCAAAACATGTACCTAACTTTTCAGAAAGCGCAGTTAATAAGAAGGCTTTAGCTGACAGGGAAATTCACTAAAAGAGAAACTTGTTTTTAACAAAACCAGGACAGCTTCCTAACTTCTGGCTGTGCAGAATTCCCCAGACCATCTTCCCGCAGCCCGTGGGCCTCTGTTCACCCCCACCACAGAAAACACCACGTCGTCCCCTTGGCTGCCAAGACCTCTCCTTGCTCTCCTCTCTCCACGATTCGTTCCTTTCTGCCTTGAATTTGGAATGACAGCGACGTTGAGAAAGCATCCTTTGGCCTTCCATTGAATATTAACTTTATCTTCATTTTAACTAGTGGATGAATTCAGGCAAATGGCAAACCCCAAACAAAACTGCCATATACTGTATTTACTGTAAATATTTGTGCATAGTTTCTGACACATTGTAGAATATAAGACCACCATGCAAAATGCTTAATGTACACAAAATGAAGAAGAAAGAAGGGGACAAGTGGACAAGAGGGGAAATGAAGGTATTTTCTTTGGAGAGAGTTGTAATATAGGGCTCCTTGGAGCTGCCTCCCGCACTCTCTGTGCTGTGCCTTGGCTGTATGCACGGCAGAGATTACAGCTGTCACTGGTGCAGCTGCAAGATCAGGGCCAAATCGGAGCTGTGATTGCATCAGTTTCACTTAATCCCATTTCTTGATTTAGAGGAAGAGAAAATGACATGAACATGGCATTTCCTTCCTCTTTCTGACAAGGCAATTACACTGAATTAATCTTTCTTAAGACCTGTCTTAATCGTTTCTGGTTTTCTGCAGTACATTTGTCTGTGTTGCTGGGTTTGGTGGTGGTTGTTTTTTGTTTGGTTGGTTTGGTTTGGTTTGGTTTTTTTTGAAAGAAGCTGCCCTTAAGCTCCCGACTTCATCATTTCAGACTACTTTGAACAGCAGGTTTTGTAAAACAACAGCTATAAAATTTAACACTGCTAAGGGAATATTTAAGTATATCTATATATTATGATCATAAATGTATATGATCTTCAGATAGTGAGCGTAGAAAAGATTGCAGATATTTCCTCTTATTTCAGTGACATTTCAAAACATAACTTAAGCAAAACTCCTCTCTTTGGCTTCATCCCATGCTGATGGCGAGAAACTCCCTACACAGGTACAGCACTTGATAGTCCAACACTGCTGGTGAAGCTTTGAAAACCCGTTACCAACCCAAACCCAAGCAGCCCAAGCCTGCTGGTCCTCCTAATCATGGTCAATGCAAAGGTTCCTATTGCTTAACTGGGTGTTGAATCAGGCTCACAGGGAGCAAGTCTGGGTAAAAAACACCTCCATGCAGACATTCACTATGCGAAGGTGTCTGTATCCTCCCCTCCCCAATAAGCAAGGGCTGTCTATATGGACCAGCGACAGGGCCAAGGCTGTGGAGAATTGCAGAGAAGAGCAGGTGCAGTACAATGAGCATCTTTGAGTGAATTTAGGATCGCACTTCTGTTTGACTAGTAAGGTTGCCGCACTGGAGAGGCTTGGGAGAATTTACTTAAAAGGCAATCAAATGGCGTAGGAGGCATTTTTCGGGCACAGATGTCCCACTATACTTCACAATCAAATAATTAACACCCACTAAAAACCAGGAAGACCATTGTAAGCTTAGAGGTAGGTAAACTAACATCGAGATGTTGATGTGTATCATCCACTGCTATCACAGCAGGACCCAGGAATCCTGAGTAATTAAACCCAGGGAAAAATTATAGAAAGCAGAGTAGATTTCTTTTTAAAGTCTCCCAAGATTAACTGAAAACATCCTCTTTATTAAATAAGTCTTAAATTTAAAGCAAGGCAAATAATCCATACCAGTAACAGGCTACCTAGGGATCTTTTTGCTTTCTTGTTTTTCCCTCTTGGCATAAGTTGAGCTGGTCTCATGCCTTTTAATGAGCTGCCTCCCAGCTGGAAACAGCAACTTCTACTGTTTTCCCAAAACCTCATGTTTAGACTGTTTTATCAAACACTCCAGTCATCAGAACTTGTTCTGTAAACTGCAAGGTGGAATATATTGTAAGGAAGTTATATCTTGTTGATCTGAAAAAAGAAAATCAGGATATCAGCTTTTACTCTCTACTTTCTTAGTACTTTCTACATTTAGTCCTAAAGCTGGAAAGCGAGTCCTTACACACGTGAAAAAACAAAAGCAGGTTGATATATAACATTAGGGCAATGATTTTCTACTCTGCTCTGGTGAGACCCCACCTGGAGTCCTGTGTCCAGCTCTGGAGCCCTCAGTACAGGAAAGACATGGACCTGTTGGAGAGGGGCCAGAGGAGCCACATAAATGATCAGAGGGCTGGAACAGCTCTGCTGTGAGGACAGGCTGAGAGAGCTGGGGTTGTTTAGCCTGTAGAAGAGAAGACTCCAGGAAAGCCCTTGTTGCGGCCTTTCAGTGTTTAAAAGGGGCCTGTAAGAAAGATGGGGACAGACTTTTTAGCAGGGCCCATTGTGATAGGACAAGGGATGATGGTTTTAAACTAAAGGAGGGGAGATTCAGGCTAGATGTGAGGAAGAAATTTTTTACAATGAGGGTGGTGAAACACTGGCCCAGGTTGCCCAGAGAGGTGGTGGATGCCCCATCCCTGGAGACATTCCAGGCCAGGCTGGACGGGGCTCTGAGCAACCTGATCTGGTTGCAGATGTCCCTGCTCATGGCAGGGGGTTGGACTAGATGAGCTTTGAAGGTCACTTCCAACCCAAACTGTTCTATGATTCTATGATTTTTAAAATTTAGGACCAAAACCAGAAGGATTTGTTTCTCCCTTATATTTTATTACCACTTAAACAAGTTTGAAGAAGCTGATGACATCGCAGCACTGGACCTCTAAGATGCCCATTTGGTGTGCCAGGAGCCATGGCACACTGCTCAGCTTTCAGCCATGACTTTGAAATTCCTCAGCCAGGTGCGAGGCACAAAAGTTTGTAATCGATGGCTCATTTTGACTATTAACAGTTCGTCTCTCTCTTTGTCACATCTCTTTTCCTGGAGGTACAATGCAAACCCAACCAGAGTGGTCACTCCCGGGGAGGCCATGGCTTCCTGTGGCACACAGCAGCAGGTCGCAGGCTGTTGTGCTACCAGCACATCTGAGCCTCTGTTCCTGTCCCCATCTGTGTCCCACAGGCTGCAGGCGAGAGGCTGCTGGGGCTGCCTGCAAGCAGGGGGATGTGCTTTGCTTATCCCCAGCCTACAGATTTTTACTGTCTTAAAGAATAACTGGGGAGCTGCGAGTCAGGCAAAATGTACCTGTGTGCATTCGGGTGTGTGCGTGCCTGCGTGCTATCTTTAGCAGTTCAACAGTTGGCGTTTTAAAAGCTCTGTTGCAAGAAATATTCCCACGTCAAATTCTGCATTAGGGAAAAAGAAGGCCTTTTTTATAGCCAAAGTTTTTCCTAGATTGGAAACTTTGGTACTCAATTATTCTATTTTGAACCCATAGTCATTCTGATCATGATTTAAGGCATAGTTGGATATTCACTAATTTATATAATCAATCTCAATCTTTTTTTGTCCTTCATATTTTTGCTCTTTTCATTTTGAGAAATTGATTATTATTGACTATTATTATTAAAATTATTAAAATAGGTCATTTTGCAATCATATGTAGTTTTACACTACCTCATACTTCTCTCTTGCAAACAGAATCTCTATATTTACTTACTAAAATAATTACCTACTCTAACATACATTTATCCAAATACGTAATTTTTTTGCATTCTTAATGTACTAAGTGATATAATGTGAGTAAAAAAGAAATTTAATTTGATACTAACTTGTGCCAAGCACTTTTGATGAAGAATGGAACTCATTAAAAAATGTGGGAAGTCAATATTTCATATTTGTGATTCATTTGCTGTAGAACCTTCACTGGCATCTGTCTGCATTCAAATTATTAAAGAAAGGAAAGACTACCCGCTCCTTTCCTCAGACTTAAAAACCTCAAAGTATTTTTCAGATGTTCTAATTGCTCAGGTAATTGAACTTCTTCACAATATATGAATTTGCAAAGACTTTATTCAGTTACCGAGTAAGAAAATCTTTCAATGGCACTTATTCCTGTACTGAACAGCTGCTGATTTTAATATCTTGCCATACATTTTTTTTTTTTCTGTTTCATGTTTCGAGGATGCTGTCAAATATAACGTGGGCAAAAGTGTCTCTTTATGAAATTTTGTTGAGATGGCAATGCAATAACAGCAAAGCCAGAACATGCTGCTTCTTTTACTCTCTAAGTCAAAAGAGGCAACTTTGGAAATTTCAGCTCTTAGTACCATGGAAAGCAGCAAATTCTAAAGACGCATTTTTAGAGACGTCTACATTTTTAGGCTTGATTTAGATGTGATAACCTTCTCTTTGTAGTAGTTTATCAGTAATTAATGTTTTTATGGTGACCTCCTCCCATCAGTGACAAACGTATTTGATGCAATAATGCTTAAACTTCACACACTTGTAGTTTAAAGAGAAAATTTTAATACAAGAACAATATTCATTGTTTAAATGTACCGTACACAAATGGTGCCTGTAATGTATATTGCAAGGCACTGCTATGATACGAGATGCATAATCAAAGCAACATTGTAATTTTCTTCTCCAAATCTCAGTTGAAACTAATTAGTGCACACACTATGCAACTCTTTTTATCATAACTCTTTGGGTTGGTCTGGACTGACATCTTGCACAGCTCAGTTCACTTTGGTCTGTTTGCTAATGTGTCCAGGTCCATCAGTTACTGTCCCGTCATCTCACCAGCCTGAGGGTGGCTTTGGTTTGTGGTGAGCCTGTCACACAGGGTTCCCCTGCCTGCGTGTCCCTCGAGGACGCAGCTGGAACTGGCTGGACGCAGCACAGCCAGTCCCATCCCAGGGACTGTCTCCAGTTTCCCACTTCCAAGCACCCATTCAAGGTGTCATGGTTTAACCTGAGCTAGGAATATAACCATGGTAGCTGCTCGCTCACGTCCCTCCCACCCCCAAATAGGGCAGAGAATCAAAAGGGAAGGGAGAATCTTGGACTGAGGTAAACACAGTTTAATAAAATAGTAAAATACTAATACACTACTAGTAAATATATATATATATATAGAATAGAATTAGAATATAAAATAAAAGACATTCAATGCAATTCCTCAGGAACTCTGCATGGAGCAGCCAGTCCCAGGCAGCAGCACAGCCGATCCTGGAGAGACAAGAGAGAAAAAGGCAGAAAAGCCCGGAGATCTCTGCAAACGGCAGGATGGCAAAAGGCCAAACTAAGGAAAATCCCAAATAGAACTGCCCTGAACAGGTCTCCATCCCGCCTCCAACAAAGAGAGAGAGAGACTCGAAGCTCCTGACTCTCCTTAAATATGAAGCATGACGCTAATGGGATGGAATGCTCCTATTGATCAGTCTGGATGTCATTCAAGCTCTGCCCCATCTATGCCCTGCTTCCTCGCTGCCTCACACCTGTGGGCAGAGCTCAGAGGCCTTGGCGCTTAGACCAGAGTGATTAAAAACATTAACTCTATCCTGGGGTGTTATCTCTTGTTCTCAAACTAATATCAAACAACAACCGTGCTAGCTATGAAAAAGAAAGGTTTCCAGCTGCGCGAAGAAAACTAACTCGATTTCAGTCAAACCAGCACACAAGGCATGCTAAGTGCTGGCAGCTGTTGTATAGCAATAAGTGGCTGAAGTTAATTCCTATCATCTCCTGGCTCTCCCCACATCCACATTTGGCACAGGCCAGTGTCCAGCAGCGCCCAGTGGCACCAGCCATAGCACTCCGCACTGCAACACGGGAATTCAACAGTTTCGGGTGGGAAGCCCCCTGATTATCCAAGGCTGCAAAACCTCTGTAAATAGCAGGGCTCCTGACACTGTGCTGTCTGCAGAAACACTTGGGAGCTGTGTCTCATCCCAAAGGTCATTCATCAGGGAATATGCATTACTATTATTATTATTATTATCAGTGAATCTTGCCCAGGACTCTGTTTCAGAAAAATAAAAACAAGAAAGCAGCAGTTGTTTCCCAGTACTCCAGTGCAGTACAGCACTGCTGAATCCAAGGCACCGGACAAACCTTCTGTGCCTTTAGTGATGATTGGTTTAGTCCCATCATCCTGGAGAACACATGAAATCAGATGTTTGTCTGTATCCTCCTGTGATGATTTCGGAAGCTCAGTTTCCCCTTACTGGTTTTTGGTAAGACTGAAGCAGATGTGTGGGACAGTGAACTTTGTCATGCAGCTTCTTGCTAGTATCTTTTCCATTCTTCAAGTGACAATTTGATGAATTCTGACTTTTAGGGCTGTACAAAAAAGATCTCTGTTCTTAGACCATGTGCCTTGTGGGTGTGTTATTGAAGAGAAGTATTCTTTGCTTCTTGCTGTGCCTTTATCGGTCTCTCCGGCAAATGTCAAATGCCATGTCAAATCTAAAGCTTCCAGCCCCCCTTCTGAAGTGATAATACATAGGGATCTTCTGGAAGATCTGTGAATATCCACTCATCCTTTTGATTAGATTCACTCTAATGCAGAGCTATTTCCTGGGGTGTTTTCAGCTGGCTGCTTCTTCTGCCTGTCCTCTTTCTCTCATAGTGCTTCGCATGGTGTTACTAGTGAAGTTAACTTTTAGACATAATGCTACTGCACTCAAAACCTCTCGTCTCTGTGTCACTTTGTATTTGCTTTGTTTGAGCTCTAGAAGTTTGACTATGTCTTTAGCACCAGGTTATCTATAGTAAGCATATTAGAAACGAGTTATCTGGATATATTTTTTTTTTCTGTCTCAACAAGGGTGTTTAGGAGTAGTTGTCCAAATTCAGTCTCTGATTTACAATAGTAAGTGTTTCTTCCATGAATCCTTTAATTACTGACTCAGATATAGGATTTCATAGGATTACAAATTTTCCTGTGAAGTCAGTCACAGTCCTTGTGCTTGGATTAATGGATATGCTATTTCTAACCAGAAGATGTTTGCATTAAGGAGCACTTTCTAATCTAGATTTATCAGTCCCACACTTACTCTGCTATAACAATCTTTTCCTCCTCAGTAGATATGTGGGAGCAAGCACAATAGCAGGTTTTGCAACCCTCCCTACTGAAACCTGTGAAGCACCTGTTGTCCATGTTCTTTGTAGCAGATTTTCTTACTTGAGCATTTGATTATTGTGCATTACACTTAACCAGCACTTCATGAATCCCTGGATCTTTCAAATATGTTTTTTGGTTTTGGCTTTTGGTTTTTTTTGTTGTTTGTTTGGTTTTGGTTTTGTTTGGGGTTTTTTTGGTGTGTGTGTGTGTGGTGTTTGTTTTTTGTTTTGTTGGGGTTTTTTTACATCTGACAGCAGACACAGTCTGCTTCATATGATCATCCACTTGGATCTGCATCAGAGACTCCCTAGCAGTAATTGCTGCTTTTCTCTCCTGACACAAATGCATCCAAACATTTCTTCCCAACTGCAGATGTGCTAAAGCATTGCTGATGACACTGAATCTGCTGTACCTTACTCTCATTTCCACTTCTGGCAAATCCAGGCAGCAACATGACTGCAAAACTGGCATTTCTCAGAATTTGTGGTTCATGAAAGTAGATTTTTGAAGCAACGTTCCATCAGTCATGGAATTTCTAAGGTTGTATGAATTATATAAGCCTTTCATGCTCTTGGTGGGAAAGGAGACGGATGTCCACTGGCTCCCTTCTCTTCTCTACTTAGCTTCAGAAATGTGACAATTACATTGAAATCTGCAATACAAAATGGTATGTACTGTAAGCTGCACAATTCACTGGTATTATGTAAACCAGAACACTGGTAACAGATGTACAGACCAAACAGATACTGTGACATTCAATTTTCATTTTGGTGGTATCTTGGGAAAATTACTCATGGGGAAAGATTAACACATACACAATGTCTACAAAACCATACAAATAAGCCTGTCTAATGGAAATGTTACCACAACATTGCATAACAGTGCCCACCTGTCTTGTCTAATACCCTTAGGCTTAGACACTAATTGCTGGCACAAACAGGGTCTTGTTTTCCTCTTGGGTATATTGCTGTAATGTCAGTCTGACTCTACTAGCATCACCAAACCACACCTGAGAAACCAAGGAGTCAGGTCCATAAATCAGGGATTGTATACCATGATGACAGATAATATTGGACATTCCTCTCTGGCTTCATGCATATATTAATAAATCAACTGAGATTTATTTTATTATATATACAGCTGTACCACTAAATACTTTTCCCTTTAAAACCATGTTTATCGAGTTTCAGGCTGGTAAAGCCATCGATTACTCCACAAAAGCATTTTGAAGTCTATCAAAACCATAGTGGGCAGGCATATCCCCTTCCATCTAACAGCAGCTTACTGAACTGCAAATGCTTCCAAAACCAGGAAAGAAGCAGCTTCTTCCACACACAGGTAGGAAATAAAGTTTTCATCTATATTAGGGATCTGGTACATTGCAATCTTTCATCTTTTCACATTTTGTATGTTTATACTTAAGAGGGCAGTCTGACAGCAGCTCTGTCCAAGACCAGCACCAATGGCTTAGCTCTGAGTGGGTAGGTTTTTGCTGGAGCAGTGCATGAAATAGGTACGTTGGTTTGTCAACATTCAATTATAAGTACGGAGGCACCACCTGCGGTGGCGAATGCCATTAAAAACATAACAAAACTGAACAGCATGCGAGTGCCACTAAAGACAGAAAGCAAGGTACTGCCATTGACAGAGAAGCTCTCCTAATGCCGTCCTGAAGCTGAGGAATCTCATTTGCATTCACATTTTGCTCCCCATCCACCATTCTGGCAATGCAAAAGAAAATCAATTGACTAAGCTTCCAAAATTGCTTTAAAGACTCAAATAATGTCAAATCCATTTCTGATGTCTACAGCAATTATCAGAAAATTCAGAATTAAGTAAACTCAGCTCTGTCTCCTTGATTATCATTACTCCATCATTCTTTGTACAGATGTGTTCTATAGATCAACTGGGCAAGTCTTTTTCACACTTGGTCTGGGAACCATGCATAATTCATGAGCTGTCAGAAGGTGGTTGATAGAACAGGCCACCAAAATTCAGTATCAAACATGCATCTTTCCAGGCATGCAAGCAAGAAAATAAGCAAGTTCATGAAAGGAAACCTAGTAAAGGGATATTCAAAGCTGAACTCAAGGTTTTCTCTTTGTAAACAAAAAAAACAGTGTGGGGGCATTACAAGAAAAGATCCCTTAGTTTTATCTGTTGGGCTAAGTGATCTCCAGGGTCCCTTCCAGATCCACACATGTGCAGCTGCACAACATGGCGTGTGGCTCATTTCACCTGATACTCAACAATGACAATGCAGATGTTGACACAGATGTTGACGGGCCTTGCCTTGGCTTTTGAGGTTGAAAATACGCTGTTAAGAGAGAGGTTAAATCAAAGTAGTGTTTATCCAGCATTCCCTCAGATCTAATTATGTATATGTCTGTGATCCCACCCTCCTTGTACAGAAAAAATCCCACTAAGATTAATGGGTATTTTTTTCTTGAGAAGATGCCCAAGACACAGTTATTAGATTAGAGGGGGGGAAAAAAAAGCAATTTCAGTATAAGTCAAGAGTGTTTCGTTCAGCTCTGAGAGTCTTGAGAGAAGAACAGAACTAAAATTCACCTCAGGGCAACCGAAGATGATGAATGCAATTTCAAGAGAAAGTATAGGGATCTGTAGTTACAGCAGATGTGTAGTGTGTATTTGTATTGCGTGAGGTTTTGTTCTTTGCTGAGCAGTGTGACCTATTTCCCAGCATCATGTGATTTTTGTATTGGAAGACTCTTCTGTAAAGAAGTAGAATTACTTTTTCAGTAGAAAAGCTACAAATCTGATTTCCTTAGTTCTACCCAATAAAGTAGTATAACGTCGCATTTATTTTTATTTATCTATTTATTTAAACGTCATAACCCTTTTGAAAGATATGTATGTGTAAAGCATATGCACACACTTATTTCTTGTTGGCAGCATGTAGTTTCAATAAGTTTTAATTGAAAAAGTGTACAAGGCATCAGGAAAATCCAAATTACTTACACTCGGATTTAATATGATTTAAAGTCAACCTCCTAACACAACGGCAGTTAAGTACTTAGGCATCTAAAGTGCACGAAGGGAATTTAAGCCGCCTTCTACCTCACAGCGGTGCCTAAGTTTTCTGCCGAAACTTTGCTTAGCTGCCAGAAGTTTTTTCAACTATGCACACAGAGATGAAAATCTAGGGATGTCACCTCTGGCTAAAATGACCTGGCGTTCCTGTGTCCCAGTCTCATAAGCAACCCTGTCTATCAGACTTTCTTAGTTCATTCCTAATGGACACCAACACTAGAACTGAGAGAAGAGAGAAAAAAAAAAATCAAGCTGTAATGGAGACATCTGGAAGGGAACTGTTTATACAAACTCAATAACTTTTGAAAAGCAGGCCCTTTAAACTATGCACAGTTAGGCACTCTAAATCAGAAGTCCCTTCTGCAATGCTTGCTATACATGTATTTTTATCTCATGGCTTCTTTATTTCTAGTCATTTTTATTCTAACGTACTGGAAGTTTCTGTAATTATGGTGATAGGATGTTTTAATGCTCGTATAACTCAAAAGTGACCAAATGAAAGCTGACTATACTTTCCCAAAGGAAAAAAAATGTTTTATGAACTGACAAATTTCAGCTCTAACAGAAATTAACTTTCAGGTAATTGTTAGAAAGCCATGTTCATAGTACAGGTTTCTGTTCATTTGTCAAAATCAACAGCACAACACTACTGAGGACACAACAAGGCTGAGAATACTGTAGAAAATATTATAAAGGCAATGTTGAACATTTGGTAAGCTAAGAGGATATTCAGTTAGGTTGGTTTTAAAGTGTTAACCTCTTTGGGAAATGAATTCTGGCTTTCTGTGTCTTTCGTATTACATGAACTTTAATGCATTGTGTCTGCATGTTTTTTTGGTTAAGACCTCAAGTCAATTACAGCTTAAGTTTAGGATAGGATGTGCCAACACTAGAAAATAACAGCATTGTTGCTATGTCATGCTTTCACTGATGTGCTTAGCGCTGTGTATCCGTACTTGCCGGAAAACCCCTGAATTTTCAAGTATAGATGAAACTCAATTCAGTGTCAGCTTCAAGTCTTCTCAACCTTTCAGCAGCTGATGTACCATGGCTCATGTAGTCCCTGCTGTACAAAACTGCAAGTGGTTGCCTGGCTTCTGCTCACTCCAGAAGTTAATCAGGGCTTAATTGCAGTTGACGGGAAGTAATGAGGATCTGCCTTTGGAGCGAGATGTTGAACATGACTCAGACATGGCTTGGTGTTGAAAGCTAACACGGAAGTGTCCTCCAGTGGTTTCTAACTAACTTTTTGAGAAATTAGATCTGGGGAGAGGAGCTGTAGGAGGTGCAATGGGTACAAAAGAGACACATCTCAAAAACTGAGAGAACTGAACCCCCATTGACATTGAAAAGACAGCCTCTTCAGGTGGTGAGAAAATCTGCTCCTCCTAATTATATTCACATTCTCTGAAAAGCTGACAAGACAAGCGAAGATCAACATAAGTGACTTTCTTTCCAGCAGACCCTGCAGACCTGTTGGCATGATCTGAAATAGCTGCTTTCCTGATGCTCTTAGGTAGATTTCAACTACTTGGATTAAGATTAGTGCTTTTTGTTCAACAGAAAAGGCTAGTAGTGCTCTGTTTCAAATCTTGCTTTGTGCATATAGCAAATATTGCTCTTGTGGAACAGCTCATTTTAAGCCTGGGGATAACAGATGAATATCAGGACAGCTGCTCTCAGTTTCATTCCAGAGGTCCTGGTCAGCACTTCACAGAGCTTTCTTACCAGCTGAGAAGATGCTGTTTGCCAGTGAGATGTCAGAACACAGCTGAGCAGGAAGGTGGCAATGAATTTCTTGGCAAACTTTATAGGTGCTACCTTTCGGGATTTTTTTTTTCATGCTGTTTCTGTACTCACCATTTTTATCCCCAAACTTTAAATATATTTTCTCCCTTTCTTTCTCCCTTTCTCTCTTTCTTTCTTCTGTATCTGTCTCAATCCAAAATACCCCATCATCCTTTCAGATTTTAGTTTTGATCATTTGATTGTTATGTGCACAACTCACTCAGTGTACACTATAAGCACTGCAAAGTAGTATTGCCAGTATATACAAAATATGGAAATTATACTTTACTGTAGTTAAAATTTGGATAGACCAGAAACAGGTCAGGCAAGCTTAACCATCTTCCTGACAGTGATAAAATCTGAAAAGTCTTCTGGCTGAAGAAATTACATCATGCTGTTTTTGCAATTAAACTGTCGTAAGCTACTTGTATTAGATCATTTCCTTGAACGAGCTATTTCTTATTTGGAAACAGACTTGTGAAATATACTAAAAGTTCACCCAAAGGAAAAATGGAAGCTGTACTCTATGTGCATCCTTCTGCAAACCCAGAAGCTGCAGAAAAATAGCTGCAAATACCTGTCTACTACCAGTGAGGAAAATTAAGAAAAACAGGAGACCAGGTGCTGGGATCTGTAAAGGAATGCTAGCCTGCCTTTGTTCTGCCTCAGTTGCGAACTACATGAAGGACTGAAATCACCTGTGATGTTCTTCAGGAAGCCACGGAAGCTGCTGTCACTCATGTCAGCCTACTATAAAGCTACACCAGCATAGGAAACCAGCCAAGGATTTTGTGATTGGCCAAGCCAGCATGGGCTGAGCAGCATTAGGTAAGGCTGATCAGGACTGCCAGTAAGAGGCTGTGCTGGAGGAGATGGAGAGAGAAGAAAAAGCTGCATATGCACCTGACCTAAGGGCAGAATCTCTGCCTTGTAATAGAACTCATGTACAACTGGAAACCAGTAGAGTTCTGCGATGATAGTGAAAGCGCAGCAATTAAAGGATTTAATGGCACTTAAAGTAAACACAGAACATAAATATTTAGATATTACTTGTATGTACTTTTCTAAAGTAGGTTGAGTTATGATGTGCTGAATGTCACATACCGCAAGCAAAAGAGGAGAACATTTGGAACCTAAGTAACTGTTAAAACCACTTTTTTTTTTTTTTTTTTTTTTTTTAACAGGTCTCCCATAACTGCTGGGAGTAGTAACTCCTTTACAGTGATGCTCCAGAGAGCTCTGTGACCACTGTCCTTCAGCATCACTGCCTAACACAAGTCTCCTCAGAATCCACATTCTGGAACCAAATAAAAGAAACCGATTTCAGAGGTAACGAAGGTATGCAATTCTACTAGAAGGCTTTGAGAGCCGCAAGCTCCCATCATCTCACAGTAAAATTACTACAGCATCAGTAAGGTGTTTGGAGAGTAATGCTAGATGCTGGTATTTGAAAATGTTGTCCCAATTTTAAAGTTTTTTTTTGGTTTCTTTAATAAAAGATCTGTATTTTTCAAGTTTTGTCACTTCCTCATACTGTACCCAAGAAAGGACAGGAAGACCTCCCTACTCATTATTGCCCATGAAAGTCTCACTGAGTTGAATTTCTCTGGCCAGGACAAACACAGCTCCTGCAGCCCTCGCATGCAGTCCTGTCACACCCTGAGGAGAACGAGTAAGATTCCAAACAAAAACGTTATTTTTTCAAGGCTTATTCTGAAAAACGGACCAAACTTGTATTCCCTTTGATATGTTCTGACCTGCTTCTTTATGGTACATGCGAGAGCACAAAGATACTGTCAGTCTACGGCGTTACATTTGTTTGAAATCAAATAACCCAGGTGAGACCCCGCTCCTTTCAGGAGGCGCTTCCCCCAGGCCCAGCCCTTGGCAGGCCACACCATGTACCGCATGGGAAGCGTCACCTCGGGAGCCGCCGCTTCACCGCTTTGCTCTTCATTCAGACCCGCGATTGTATCTTTATTTATTAACAGTGTTACGTAGCGGTTTCCTGCCTTGCTGAGAATTTCCGTTATTGATTCCTCACGGTGCCATCTTCGCGTTTCTTCCACGCGGATCCCCCGTCCCTGTGTAGGTACCCGGGAGCTTCGCTTACACCTCGAGGAGCGGCAGCGCCGGGCTCCGGCGGGGCCCGGCCCGCAAGTGGGGGAGGCCCCGCACGTCCCCGCCGCGGCGGTCCCGGGACGCGCTCCCGGGCAGGCGGGAGGACACAGAGCGCTCTCCGCGGGGGCGGCGAGCGGCCGTGCCCGAGCGAGGCTGCTCTCCCTCCTCACGGACGGGTCGGGGGCAAGCGCCGCCACCGCCGCTCCCTGGGGCGGGGGAGTGGGCTTTCACGGGCGGGTAAGCGGCGTCTTGGCCTCACTTGGGGGAGCCGCACTCCCCTTCCCGGGCCGGGCGGTCGCCCCCCGCCCGCCGGGGGAGCGGAGCGGCGGTGAGGGGCGCCTCGGGGGGGAGCGACGGCACCCCCTGGCGGCCGCCCCGCGGCGGGGGGCGCAGGCGGCGGCTGGGCGCGGAGCGGGCGGCTCCGCTGCGCTGCGGGGAGAGAGCGCCCGGCGGAGGTGCCGCCTCCGGGCAGGAGGAGCGGCGGCCGCTGCCGTCCCCGCTATGTGGCCCGACCTTCCCGCTCTTCTCCGCCCCCCCGCCGCCTGGCTCTCCTGCCCCCAGCGGACCGGGAGGAACTGAACCATCGCTGCACAGGAAGTAGCGGCTGCGGGGAGCAGCGGCGGCGACAGCTGGGGCTGCCGCACTCAATGAGCGAGGCTCCCGCAGCCGCCCGCCCCGCTTGCCCCTTCCCTGCCTCCCGAGGGCAGCGGCGCCGAGCCAGCCCGCCGCCGCCGCCGGGGTGGCACCGCGGACAGCAGCAGGCGGAGGCGGGCAAGGCCGCCCGCCCTGGGGCCGAAGGCTGAGGCGGGCAGAGGCAGCTCCGGCTCTTCCCGAGGAGGCGGCGGCGGGGACCGCAGGTTGGTGCCGCTCCGCCGGCGAGGCGCGGGTGCCGGGCTGCGGGAGGAAGGCGGGCGGCAGACCTCGCCCGTGCCGGGCCCTCCGCGGCCGGGGCAGCGCCCCCCGCCTCGGCGCTCCCGGGCGGTGGCGGCGGCTCCGCCTGGCGCCCCTCTCGGAAGGCCCCAGCGCGCCGCCCCCCGCTGCGGCGGCGACCGGAGCCGCGCCGGGCCCGGCTCTGTCCGGCGGCCGCGGTGCCGGTGCTGTCGGCAGACGCAGCCCTTTGTGCGCCGGCGGGCGGGGGGGCGGCGGCCGGGCTGGCAGCGGGGGGCGCCCGGGGGGATGGCGGCCGTGCGGGGAAGGGCACAATGGTCCCGCCGGCGCGGCCGGGCCCCGGCTGCAATGCATCCCCCTCCCGGGGTGAGATAGGCGCCCTCCCGGGGGTGCGGAGCGAGGGAGGCGCAGGCTGGCGGCTCGCTGCCGGGAGCGGGGCAGCTGGGCTCTGCGCCGAGCGGGAGGGGAGGGATGTTGGCAGGACGGGAGAAAAAGTAGGAGAGCGGTTCAAAACAAAACAAAAAAATCTAGAGGAAAGCCCGTTTCTGAAGAGCTAGGCTGTACCTGGGTGCAGGGCTTGAGAGTGCAAGATGGAGAGGAGCAAACCCTACTGATCTGAGAGTGGCTACCAAATGAGATGCTGTTGTGCCTGGATTCTTTTCAGATGATGCTAATGGATTTAATAAGCTGCTAACCTAATGTGTAGGTATCTAAATCAATAAGCACATTGATTATCCCCTTATGGCTTTTAATACACCGTATTCTAAAGGAACTTTTTTCTTGTGACTGTTACCTCTTCGATACCACACTTGTATATTGTTCTCCTCCGATATTTTTTCCTCTTTGAATCTTCATCTCCCCTCCTTGGTAAGACAGAGAGCAGGCATGGAACGAGAAAGTAAAGCGGCAGAGTTTGCAGTGATCTTGCTGCTCCTTCTTCAAAGCAGTAACAGCCTTATTAGCTCATCATGTCATCAAACTCACTAATTTGTAGTCCAAACTAAACTTCATGGCCTTACCCCCTCTCCTGCTCTAAGGGAAATAGGCTAGAGTCCAAGATCGCATGTTTGCCATCAGTGAATTGCTGATACGTACAAGCATGTTTGGAAGTAAGGTGGTAAGCTCTATTGTCTTGGCAGCATTTCCTTTGCGATGGTGCTCTTCACTTGAGAAGCTCCTTGCTTGAACTACGGGTCATTTGGGTGAAGTTCAACATAATCACAGATAGGTATGTGTATTTCTTTTAAGTTTGATTCTACAAGTGGTAAAACCCAGAAGGTTTCCATTCATCTTCTTTCAAGACTGCAGCTATATACGGGATGAAGTTAAACGGAGTCGCTGTAACCTGCAGTAAACTTGCTTTGCTGCGGTGAATGTCGGGCTGTTACAGAGCTCTTCATGCCCTGAGCAATTCTGGCTCTTGGATTTTAAACATATGTGTTCTGGTCGTTCCTGTGACTTTCACAGGAGCCTTGGCTTTTGGTTCCCATCTGTGTACTCTAGTCTTCTCCTTCACATCTATTGTTAATGAACCTTTGCAATTAAAATGATGTGCATTACATTCACTACCTTTATTCAGCCTTTTTTAAGGGCAATCTTATGTACGCTAAGAAAGCCTCATTATTCATTTCTCTCTTAATTCCCACCTTCACCTCTGGACCCCTATACACATGCTTAATTGGAGAAAGCAGGCTAGAGAACAGTTGGTCTCCAAATATAGCTTGAATTCAACAAGCACAGGAAAAACACCTGACCAGATTGTCCCTGCTGAGCATGATTAAAATGGCAGGACTGCTTATCAAAACTTCATACTGCCATTTAACAAACATTGCAGATAGCTCAGTCAAGGGTGTATGAGTTGTACTTGACAAGGGCCGCAATCAGAATGGACTTTAATTGAGGTAATGGTGACAGAAATAACGATGCTATTTCCTCTTCCCAGTGTCATTTCTTTTATCTCTGAAGAGCTGCATTAACAAACAGGTCAAAATTCCACCTACAATTACAGTGAACACTACAAGCGCGAAGTGTATGTTCTTTTCCCAGACAAAGCCAAAGCTTTCTGCCCTGTATTAATCTTCTTACAAAATGAAACTATTGCATAGTCCTGTGCTAGTTTCTTTTTTTTTTTCCTTCCTGCCTGTGTTTGGAGAAAGATGCATTGTTTTCAAATCCTGAATGGTGTTTTGTTTACTTACAAGACTATTATGGAATAATTGGATTTGAAGCTTACATTTTGTGGGGGACCAATATGAACAAAGAATTGCTGTTACCTGTAATGAGTTCACCTATACTAAATGTATGATAGCTGTAAATTACGGTAGGCTGCTTCTACGCTTTATGCAAATACAAAAAAACACAGGAAAGGTTCCATGCAGTCTTGCTCCTTTGGCTCAGGAGAACATAATTCTTGATAGGAACGGCTAATGACAAAGAAAGATAATTATCATTTGTGCCGGCTAAAAATGTCCTGTTCTTTGAATGTCTTGTGTGTGTGTGTGTTAATAGTGAGTGTTACTGCATGTGTATTAGTCTGTAGTCAGTGCTTGAACAAAGAACAGGTGACTAGGCAATTGGTACCTTGAACATCACAAGGTAAAGAACAAAAGAAATGACAAAAGCAAAGGGAACCCAAAATTTTGTTGTATCTCAGACTGTTCCACTACCTTCTGGTGCTGAGCCCCTAGTAATAAGGATGCTTGCGTTTCAGGCAACTTTGGCATATGGGTAGCTCTTAATAAGTAATAGGTACCATCTTTTAAAGGAAAAATAAAAGGAAGGGAATAGAGAGGCTTTAGAAAGTGTTATTGAAATTTCTTGTTTACTTATGATATTAACCAACATAACGTGAGAAAAAGAAACACTAATCTCAAGGCCTCTGCTGCACGCTTGATGAAGATGCGATTAAACGTATTACATGAAAATCAATTTGCCATCTGATGCACGATCATGTCAGGATTCCAGGAGTGAGTCAGCGCCTATGTTGGGGACTGATTATTGCTAGGACACGGGGACCTATTGCTAAAATCAGGATAATATAGGAAGTGTTTAATTTGCTAGTGCACCAAACCAATAATCTCTGTTTCCTCTTTTGGTTTATTAATTGCAGAAGTCCAAATTCCAAATGATTTAAAAGGAAACAAACCCTTACTTAAATAGTTGTGGTGTGTTTGTTGGGTTTTTGTTGTTGTTGTTGTTGTTTTGGGGGGGGGGGTTTGGTGGTGGTTTTTTGTTTGTTTTTTTTGTTTTTTTTTTTTGATCGGTGGGTACTTATGATTTACCTATAAAATTTCCTTGTTTCTTTGAGTCTGGACACGTTTAGGAGTGTGCAAGACATGACAGTGATGAGAAGCTGGGCTCTTAAAGCTGCTATACGCAAGTCATAGCAAAAATGAAAGAAACACTTGTCTCTTTTTAAAAGACCAATCTGCAAGTGCTACTTTTGGATCCAGTCTTTGACAACAGCACCTCCTTCTGCTGTGTCTTTTTCTATAGCTGTCTAACCTTGCATGGGACAGACAGCACAACTGTGCAGTTTAGTAGCCAGGACATTAATCTGGGGAAGCGGGAGTCTTGGCTTCTTGACCAAACGAGTGTTCGATATTGTAAAAAGAACTGAGAGCCACAGGCACTCTTTTTCTGTCTGTAAAACCATGCAAAACCCAAACAGTTTTAGTAGGAGAGACAAACATCTGGCTGTACCAGAGTACCCTGTGCATTACCAGGGAAGTGCTAGGTGGAAGTTGTGAAACCTTCCAGGGAAAATGCAAGGAGAGCTGTATTGAAACAATGTACAGCTCAGAAGATGCGAGGCTGCTGCCCATCAGACTGATAGAAGAGAATCATAGAATCATTTCAGTTGGAAGAGACCCTCAGGATCATTGAGTCCAACCATAACCTAACTCCAGCACTAAACCATGTCCCTAAGAACCTCGTCTGAGCACCTTTTAAACACCTTCAGGGATGGTGACTCCACCACTTCCCTGAGCAGCCTGTTCCAGTGTCTGACAATCCTTTCCATAAACAATTTTTTCGTATAGACAAAGGAGCTGATCATCTTGGCACTCTGAACTTCCCCTAAAGCTGTTGATCCCTACCTGACATAAATCTGGGGAAAGCTGGGATTGATGGTACATCTCCTTGCTGTGTGCTATTGCTTCTCCGCTCTTCCTTCCTTCTTCTCGGGCATGCCATTTCCTCCATGCATTTTGCATTATTTTGGGCTGCTGATTCCCCTGGGAATTGAGGAATTTGGGACTTCAGCTCTTCAAGGCTTGCTACTGCAATGCTGCATTATTTAGTGCACCTGTAGGTGCCAGTTCCTTGGTGAAGAGCTAGGATGAAGAGAAGCAGCTTTCTGTTACATCTTGGATGAGGGGTACAGCCAGTGTACTGATTAGCCCTAATACTGTTGTTTTTCTTGCAGCAGGATCAATAATGTAGTGTTTGCTTTCCAAACCAAAGATGTCCCAATGATCCTTTGGAGCTTTGTGCAGTGGAAATAGTAGTTCTCTCAGCCAGATTGGTCTCTACCCTGGGTACAACCTTGTTGCCTAATTACTGATTACTGCTGTAGTTTGAGACTGCTCAAAAAAAAATGCTCGTCCTTGAAGTAGGTGTTGAGCTCCCTATGTTTTGTGAGAATGGAGGGGCATGTAGATTCCTTATATATTTGGAGCAATATGCTAGAAATTTTCCTTATGGAAGAGGTGGATCCAAGTGTATGGCAGAACATCTAGAAACCAATACCTCCTCTGTATGTGTATATTCATGAAAAAACCACTATTTAAAGCCTCTACAATGTTTCTGCATCAGTGTTTTTGGTCTTTAATGGTCAGGTGTAAGTGGCATAACATTGAATTCTTTTCTGTGTGTAGCAACTCTTCATGTAGCCAGACTTTCTCATTTGCTGTATAGGAAGTGGGATTTCAGTGAAATTATTAGTTGCCTTTTTTGGCCTATTGTTCTCATGCATTAGCATTACTTAGGTAATCATAGTGTGTTTATTAGGAGCCATGACAGCCTAAAAACTGAGTTCTTTGTCAAAAATGAAATGTTTCCCTTAATTAAGACTAGAATCAGCACCTGAATCTATTAATTAAATAGTCAAAGTTTATATCTATTTAGGATATACTAATGAGCAAAAAAAGTGCATTTCTGACTAAAGTGTTGCCCAGACTAAATGAGCTTCTGTGAGGCTTTTTTGTGGAGAAAAATAATCTATTGGTGCTGCAACTGTCACACATGCACGGTTGTGTAAAATTCATGTGGGATCTTTCCAAATTCTATGGTACTCAGAACAATAGCTGCTATTTCTTTTTCAAAGCTCTTCAGAGATGTTAAATAATCCTTGTGACAGCCTTATGAAGTGAGTATTGTTGTAATTATTTATGGATGGCGAAACAATTAATTTGCATTGTCTCCAGCTGTACTGCAAAAGAGGGATTTTCAAAGTGCCTGCGGCTTGGCCCGCCACTAAAATATGCAGGTACGTTATCAAGGGGTGGGTGAACGCATCTTTCTGCCTCTTCTAACTGTAGCTGTGCCGATGGAGAGAGGAAAACAAAACAAAAAGCAAACTTTTTGCGGATGCAGGAGTCATCAGTATGCAGGCACATACATGCGGCTGGGCCCTATGCATCCTTGTAAAGGATGAATTTAGCTTGTTCAAAAATTATTCTACCCATGTTACTGGCATCACTTCTTGGAGGAGAGATGGGCAGAGCTGTTGGCTGTGAAGTTTGTCCATGTGTGAAACCTGGGTTGCTCAGACTGACTTCAGAGCACAAGTTCGCTTATTTGTGGGATGAGGTCCTGGTTGGACCTTTCCCCCTGGGCGTGCTCAGGGTTATGAGTTTCCTTGAGGCTGGGCTCCTAGCTCCCTTTGATCCAAAAATGCTGCAGACATGGCTCTTTCTCTGCTACGTGAACACTGGCAGTATCTGCAAGCTGAGGGACGTCTGAATAACCAGGACGTAAGTTCCCGTTTGGGTCAGCCCAGCATTGCAGCTTTCCTGCACAGCGTGGCTTTGGTTGCTGGTAATGTCTCTCTCTTCTCCTCCATCAGCTCTTTGTGCTGCCCTTCCAGCACTTATAAATGCCACAGCAGATGGCTTGGGGATGCAGTGTCTGTAATTACCATTGCAAGATTTGCCTAATCTTGACTCTGTACAAAGAACACATTTCTTTTTTCCCCTGGAGATTTGAAGCTGTGGGTACTTCACATGCAGATTTGGTCTTTTCAGGGGAACATGATGGATGTCTTTTAACATAATTCATATGATGGTTTAGTGTTAGGAGTTTTCAGTCTTTTCCTGCAGGGTCAGCATTCAGGTTCCTGGTAGTAATACAGGCTAGACTGCTTCTGGACCCAAATTTTGATGATGGCTGACATGTGGTTAAATAACACAGCTATAATCAGTTTATTTGATAAAGGTAGATTTTTAAACCTGTTAGCCTGCCTGGTAGTCTTCCATCAGGTTTCAGTGCAGATGTTGTTCCTCCTCGTGGCTGAGCAGAGATGCATGGCTATATGGCTGACCCATCCACCTTTAATGCCTAATGCAAGCATTTATCTCCCAGTTACAGTTCTGATTGATTGATCCAACACTATGCTGCACACTGTATGTTTTTTCTATGGATCCCTGTGCTCCAAATGCCTTCCTGCCGTTTGGGGCCTCCTACCAGCGTGTTGGAGCTGAACTTCTCCTCGTGAGTCCGTTTGATGCCTATGGCCCTTGGGTTATAGACCTCTGGTTCCTCAGGCAGCTTCCTGGGGCTGTGCACAGTACAGAGAGTTGGAGCCCCTCTTTTCCTAAGGAGCGTGAAGCTCTCTTCTCTATTTAAAGGATTTTTTAATTTTAATTTTTATTTTTTTAAATGCACTTTACCTGTAAAGTACCTTCGGCTAAAATTATAAGCAGCTTTGGGAAGTTGGGCCAGATTCCAGATCCTTACTGATTTTTCCGTCCCCCCCTATTTCCAGTGAAATACCCTCATCACTGGGTTTGTGGAATTGAGGTAGCTCTTGGTATTTTATGTGTTGGGGTTTTTATCTTGTCTTTTGCTTTTCTGGCCAAAGAAAGCTTGCTTTCCTGGCCACCCCACAGCCAGCTTTCTGTCAAGGGACAGAGTGCTATGCCTTTTACTCACCTCTGTTCACAGCTAACTCTTCTGAAACCTGTAAATGTTTTCACATCCAATTTGAGTGTGGCATCACTCTTATCCATGGGAAGGACAGCTGTTTGAAAATAGATGTGTTTCATATATAGCTAGCACTGCGGCAAGGATGTTTACATGATCTCTCTTAAGAATTGAGATGGCTTAATCTGAATATTATGTAGTTTGAGTAATTTAGTTTGCTTTTTGTCCTCTTGAGTTGAATTGTTTTTGATGAAGGAAACTGAACTGGCTAGCTTAACTCTCCAGTTGCATTTTTCCCCAGTGTCTTTCTGTGGTGGTCTGAGACCTATCACTGCCAATCGCTACTGGATTCCTTTCAAGCTTTCCTGCCCAAATACTCATCAGAAAACACTCAATGAGCCCACTCTGAAAGGACCAAGTTTGCGTTCATTTTCTAGCAACCTTAGAGCAGTGTGTCTTAAGCTGAACTCCGAGGGCAGCAGCGCTATGGGGTGTTTCAAAAAGATGGACCCAAATTGTGAAACATACTGCTTTTGAAATTGGGCCCATCTTTTTGAAACGCCCTGTGCTTCTTGCCTTGAGAAGTGCCTTGGCTGCGAATTGCTAGAGGCTGGGAGGTTGGGCAGCAGCAGGGTCGCAATACGCTTGCCTGGGTCCTCTGCTCTTCCTTGGCCATCGTTTGCTGGCCACTGCCAGGGATGTGTCATACGATGGGGTGGACCTCGGTCTCTGAGCTGGTACAGACGTGCTCGTTTGCTGCTTCAGTCCCGCTCAGCCCTAGAAAAGACATTCAGCCTTGCATTGGAAATGAAAGCTTTGGTTAAAAGCAGCGTTGCTTCAGCTTGCTTATTGCAGTTGTAGCTGTGGCTGTGAATTGAGAGCCATAACTTGATTCATGGGAAAGGTTTTTGGAGCATATAGTCTTAGCATGAGCATACATACCTGTTCATTCTGTTAGATCTGTACTGCTAGCAAGGTCTCCTGGGTGCAACTGTGCCTATATTAAAGCCCTCTTGATGGTACTTTTCTCTTTTTGATTTATAAGTTTCTGCTAGCAACTTGCCAACAAGGAAATAAGCTTTACTGGCTGAAAAGTTTCATTTTAGTCTCTGTACTATAATTTTTTTTGTTTTGGTGGTGTGTTGTGTGGTTTTTTTTTTTTTTAATGGTATACTCCAATATGCTGCTGGAGTAGTATATTGGCTTTTCAGTAGCAATATCATGCTGGAGAAACAGAGCTGATGGAACTAGTGGTGATACTGAAGGGAATTTTTTGTAGTAGCTTGGAAAGAAGGCTTTGTAGCTTTCCAGGACCCAAAGGTATCATTAGCTTTACTGGAAAAAAAACAAATTTCCTTGTTTTGCTGTTTACCTGATGTACTGGCATTCACAGCATCATCTTGGTTATATTTCACAGTAAAAACCAGATAGACAGTGTTCATCATCACTGAAGTAACAGGACCTGCTGTACGTGACCCACTATGAGCCTTACGTCATTCAGGTAATGTGCCTGTACCTTTCTCTACAGCAAAAGAGAGTGGTATAATCCTTTTTTTTTTTTGTCCATTTTTTAGTGTCCTAAACCTTAAACAAAAGCAATGATCTCAGCATTTGACAAGCAACCATATGGTAGGTCTGGTTTGAAGGTTGAACCTTTGGTTTACTTTTAAGGCATTACAGGTGGAAAGGCAGTACTTAACGTCCATCTACACTAATTCTTCAGACACCAATTCAAAAGCTGTCTTGATGGATCCCAAAGGAAGCTATGAACTACTGGGAAGGGTTATCTATGGATAACTTGGCTTGCTGGCCCTGAGAAAGGCAGAGGATGTGTTTTTGTATGAGGGAAACAGGTTGAAGCTTTAATGCACTTGGTGTTACGTTTGAAATTAGAACTGGTTGCTCTTCACACTCGCTGCTGCTGCAAAGGAAGGCACATCCATTGAGGACATGATCAGGTTTATAATGGTAGAGTGAAGACTTATTTTTCAATGAAGGAACATCTAAAAAGAATGTGGGTTTCAGATTAGTTTAACGAGCATTTCCTTAGTTGATTTATTTTAATAAAACTTTGCTAAATGGCTTTTTTAATTGAATATTTAAGCAAGTTGAAAGCAGGCATTTTACTGTCCCTCTTTAATTTGTGCTGATACGTGGTTTAGCATAATTATTTTTTAATGTCCTTTTTTAAAAAAGTATGGTGCCCTCATCCTCCTGACCCTCCCGCCTTCAAGAAGAAGTGGATTTAATTTGTTAGGAGAGTAATAGCTACTGCATTGCTGCTTTGTGACAAGGAGGCACATGGCAGGGGTGGGCTTGGTGAAAAAATTGCTGGCTTTTAAAGTGACGAGTTCAGGCCAAAAAGCTTTAAAAATGGTCTGAAGCATACTGTGGCGTTTGTAAGCTCCCTTTATGAACCTCATGAATTCAGTTCTAAATATGAGCCTTGCAGCATTATGCAGATGCTTTGATTTTACTGGGTCACCTAAAATAGCCAACTTTCAACTTTCCCCCCCCGCCACCTCCTTCCATTCCTCCAGCCAGCCTGTCCTTTTCTGGTTGATCAGCATTAACCTTCCTGAGATCTGGGCCCCTAGAGAGGGAACAGAGCCGTATTCTTGTGTGTTCAGGTTCCTGCCTGATCCAGCACGGGGAGCAGTGAAATAGCGGAGTGATCCTGGATGTGAGCATGTTGTCACAGGGCAGATAAAACTGGCTGTTTACCTCCTACCTAGTTGGCTCTTTTCTCCTCCCCAGTGCAATAAGAATATCAACACTGAGAAAAGGTTGGCAGCGGCTTTTGTAGTGGGATTGCAGTTTAGCCTGGAAGGGAGGAGTCTGTTTGCTGGTGCTCTTAATTCCCCTCCTTCTATAGAATCAACCACAATCAGTTTTGGTGATATCATTACCTACATTCATTTGTGCCTCTGTACTTGCACTGGAGTCTGTCCTTTAATGCTATTCATTAACACAGCTAGGTTGGCAAAACATGTAAGGGAAAAGAAAGCCCTAGGCTTGTCTGTATTCCTACCAAATACCTGGTTTGATAATAACCAAAAATGTAGTGCTTCCACTTAGCAGTTTGCAAACTTGAATGTGAGTCAATCTTACATGGCTGCAAAAAAACCCCAAACCCTCCCCTTCTCTCTGACCCCAAAAGCAAAAAGCAAGCACGTGGGATGGGGATACACACCATTGTGAAATGACGCTTCTTGGCATGAGCTGGACCATGGCATGCAACTGAAGGCTTCACCTTTTAAGAAACGCCTTTTCCCAAGGACAAAACTGTAAGAAAAACTGAGTGAAAAAATTCACAAGGATATCTAGAAAACATTACCAAAGGAAGGTTTACAGAATGAAGGTTGTTCTATGTAGAGAATACTTGAAAGCCTGCTGCAGATAAGGGAGTGAACTGCTCTCCTTGCCTGCTGTAGAGATGGCAAGAAGTTATGGATTTAAGATGCAAAAGGGAGAGCTAGAAGGCTTTGGAAAAATCTTTCCATTGCCAAACAGGAGTTGCGAAATCTCTGTTGCTGGAAAGAACTCAAAAATAAAAGATCCTGGCAGATGCTTGTGGGAAGGTTGAGGTTTGGTGCTCCTGCACTGGGGACCTGAGTGCTGGGTCCCTGGTGGGAAATGCGAGATGCGGGCAAGGGGCAGGGAGGAGCCAAAGAATGTAGGTCCTGTCTGTGTTGTTTGCCATGCAAAAAATGTGTGGGAGGATGGGGAGGTAGGGCGCTAAGAAATTAGTGTTCATGATGAAGAAAGTGAGTTAAAGGTGATGGAGAAGCTTAGCTGTTAAAGGTTTGGGACAGCTGGGTTAGGTGACCACTTGAAATCCCCTTCAGCTGCACACAATGTAATTTTGGTTTGGTAGAGACTTGTACTGCAAGCCTGCTCCACTCTAGGAACCTTGTATGCTGTGAATTCCGGCACAGGGCAATGCTGATCAATCTGTGTGTCAGACTGAATGACCCTGGGAAGGGTATTGGTTTTTTAGCTTTTCTGACATGGGGTCCTTTTAATTAGTGGCTGCTTCCTATCTTCCACTTTAAGTATGTGAAAACAATTCCCTTGCAGTCCACATTTGTTCCATGCAGAAGGTGTAGCAAAGCCTTGAGGATACTGACCTGTTTAAACTGGAGCTTGAACCCAGCTACTATAAAGACCATGGTGTTAATTTCCTTTGTTTTGCTACTTTTCAGCCATTCGGCTCTTGGTGAGTTTCTGTGGCACAGAATTAATTCTTGACGACCAGCCAAAGTACATTAGAGTTGCTCTGGCCAGAAGCAGCAACTACCAGCAATGCGTGGAGGGCACTAAACAAAAGCTTAAAGGCTGGGTAAATCTCAGTCAGAAGCTTGCTGGTATGTGCCTGCAGAATTTCAATGCAAGCACGGGTTCTCTCTACTGCTTGCCTTTTTGGAATTACAGCCATTGCACAAAGCTAGTGGGTGCTGAAGTAGTTTTGCAGAATGATAACCAATGAATTAAAATCTGCGTCAAGTTCCTGGCTCCCTATACTGCCAAATGCTTCACTAGCAAGCATTAGAGATGAAGTACCAGAAAATTTATGGACTGTGATGCTCTATCACTCTGTATGAGCAGAAAAGAAATACCATCTAGCTTCCTGAAATGCTTTCTTTTATACATGGTATGCCTCAAATTGTTTGGCAGGACGTATGGTCTTTGCGTGTTGGTAAAACACAGGACATCTAGGATGCTCCACACAAGGAACTTCTTGCTCTTTGAGTTCTTTCCCCAGCATTGGCCAGTGCCTAATGTCAGCAGCGTTGAACTGTCATCAACTGTGTCTGAAAAACTCATCAAAAGTATGTGTATCTTTAATATAAATAAGACACAGTTTGCTTCCTTCTGACTGCGAGGAACTTCAGTCTTCCTGTTGCTGACTGTGGAGTGTGTGCCTAGAAAGGAGAGACAGAACTAAGATCAACTGAGCCTCTGTTGAATGACTCATTCATTCAATGGGCTGTTGGGGGAATTTGTAATATGCTGCTTTTTAAAATGCCATATGCTCTTAGGAGAGCGAAGTCCTGCTGTGTTTCTGCCTTAATTACAGAACAACGTTAAAATGGGATTCTGTATGTTGGAAGCATTTTGGGTGCTGCTCTTTAGTAAATGAACCCTGTGTCTTTGAAGATTTCGTCTTTTGCAGATAATGTAGTACTTGGAGTTTGCAAATCTGGTATAATCTGGTAGAATTACACCTGTGAAAGAGGGTAGAAGCAGCAGAGATCCGGTACCTGCACTTCGCAATGCGGGTTTGTTCTAGCTAGCCAGTGAGTCCTCGTTAGCTCTGTGCTTCTAAACCTGAGAATAATTGTTAGACAAATTAAAAACCCACTGCACTGACACAGGTCCTCTCTGCAGGAGTGTCTGTCCGACTGCAACTGTGATTAACAAGTTCTAGCGGTGCCCAACACAAACAACTTGATTATAAAGTGGGGATTTTATTTTTTTCCCCATTGAGTTTTTTTTTCTTGAAACTGTAGCCTGCAGAGCTTCTCTGGAAGAGGGTGGATCTTCTCAGACAGGTGAATTTGTGCATCTCCAACTTATCTCGATCTCTTGGTGTAATTTTCTCTTGTTCACCTCCTCCTCCTCTTCCTTGTTTTATCCCACTTACTGTGGGTTTTGTCAGGGCTCTCATTTAAGCGTTTGATTCAGTTGCCAAATTACAGTAATGAGCAGGTGAGTTTAATGCTATGTTGCATGATAGATTAAGTAATTGTACTAGCAATGCTTTATCTTTGTGTATTTCATTTTTGTACTTCCTGTGGAATTATATCAGGTTTTCTTTATTGTACCTCTTAACCATTTTTCTTCTATACTAGATGTACATGGGGAAGGGAGAGGAAGGAGAAGGAACATGAAGGGAGTGAAAAGGGCCTTTAACTGTTCCTAGATTTTCTTGGATTTACATTTATTTAAGTGTGTGTGCCTAGAGTGGGGGCCAAGGTTCTTCTCTCCCAAGTCCATTGTGTGGGTAGCCAGCAGGTAGGTACCCAAACAGGTCTACATGTGGGTAGATGCTGCCATTATTTTGGCTATGAACTAAGCCAGTAGGTTTTTTGGAAAGGGTCTGAGTTGAAATAGAGGAAGGTGTGTGGGGAGATGCTGGGGAGGCTGTGCGGGTTCAGCAGTTCAACCCTTCTCTTTCTGGGACTCCCTGTTGCCAGCCTTGCTCTGCATTCCTACATCACATCTCTCCTTGCCTTGCTTACTGCTTCCCAGATCTGTTTCTTAGACACTGACTTTGCTTCTTGTCAAACTTCTTTATTTCCTCCACCATGAACCCAGTGGGTTGTTTCTGCTTCTTCCTCCCTCCTGTACCTCACCACAGCACTTTCTGCTGCTTTGTCAGAGGATGAGAGGCTAGGGCTGTGCTCTGGAAGACTCTCACAGGCATTTAAGAGCTGCTGCCTATTTTTGAGGATGGCAGTATCTCTTTCTCAGGAGTCCCAGTTTCTTGCTTCAGGTCTGGATGCAATCCTAATTTATGTAGAGATCCTATCTTAAGACTTGTTCAGATGTTAACTTAGCACAGACAGCTTTGCAGTTCTTGCAATGGGAGTGATAGTTTCTGCATGTGGAGGGAGCTGTGTAAGCTCGCTGAAGACCCTGGTTATATTGGACAGTTCTTGACTGCAGCCTTTTTAGTTGTTTGGTGAGAGGTTATTTTGGGAAGAAGAATGTAATCAGGTCAAAAATCAAGGCAACCAAGGCCGACTTATTTTGTATGGGTATGTTTTTATTGCTGGGCATTACTCACAATAGAAGTTGGAAGGATTGAAGTGTTCAAACTAATTTTTATGAGTGGTCTTTCCTGTTGGCAATGTGTGGCTTTCCTGACATGATTTCGTTTCAGATTCCTGAATACTATTTTCTGTTTTGTATTAAATGTACTTCTGACTATATAACAGAAGTGCTTTGGTGAAAGTAATAAAGCCCCAAGGGGAACAAAACCATTTCCTTTTGACTTAGAGTTTTTTCTATAGACCAGCTGTGTCTTGTTTTGAACTGTTTCGTGCTTAATATGAATTCAAAATGTAAAGTCCTGCCAGTGAGCAGAGTAAACTTAATAAATCACTTAGGTAAGATAAGGTGGAATATTTGGAGTCTTAAGCCATGCTAATGTCGCCTTTGTTCTTGGTGTCATGGTGGTTTCCATCAGTAATCGTAGTGACCTTGGAGAACAGGGTAGCAGCTCTGTGCAGGTAGAAAACACTTTCTGAAAGTGTGTGTATACGTAGTTAATGTTTTTAGTTAATGTCTCCAATACCTAAACCTCTTTTTTTTTTTTAGTTCATAATGTATGTTCTTCTGTATTGGAACATGATTTTGCTCTTTTTCTTAATAAAAAGAGAAACTCCATGATCTCTCACAAAGTGATAGTGGGAAATAGTGTTGCGTGTCTCTTGAGGTGTTGTGGAAGCCTAGTCCTTTCACGCTGCTATCTTCTATTTGCCTTCTGTGCAGCTCAGTTTTTAAGTGTGTGCTTTTCCTCTTGTGGTCACTATTGTCAAAAGTTTCTTCAGTTATTTGTCAGACTGATACCATGCAAAGTATTTCAAATACTTACTCTGAGAAGGCAGCTTTCTTTCCTGCACACTGAAATCACATGGCCATCCACCAAATTAACTGGCTGGAAGGGGAAAGGATAGAGGGACCGGGCCAATTCTAAATCTGATTATCATCATCTTTAATTAAATGCTGTAGAGACTAGTGGGGCAACTCTGGGGTCTGAACATCTAATGTCACTTTAGGCACTCTGGAGTATTTCTCCAGGCCCGGAGCCACCGCTCTCAAAGGGTGTAGGTTTCCTGATGGTCTGGTGTCACATCTGCCAGTTCCATATGGATGCTGTGGATGTATCCTGGAACTAAAACAGATGCTTGGCACCTGTGTATAAAACCTGTATCTCTTCCATAAGTGTTGGTAAGAACTTCAAGGAACGTGGGGTTTTTTTCCTGCCTGTTAACCTAGGAGCCTTTATAACTGTTAGACCTTTCCTCAAACTTCAGTTTAAAATCACTCTGAAATGAAGATGTCAGAGTAATCTATAATACAGGAATGTTCTGTGGGTTCAACATTGAAAAAATGCAAATGTGTAAGTGTAAGAATAGTGTGTCTTCAAAGACAGATATATATACTTATGGGACTGCAAGTGCTGTAAACTTAATATTTTCATTGTTGGCAGGAGCAAGATTTTTATTATGCATTAAATATTTTCTAAGCAGCTGAAGCAAGTAGTGTCTGATTGTTTGCTTTATCGCGTGTTCCTAGCCACAGTGTCATAGCCATTTTAATGAAATAGCATGCCTCTGCCATGATGAAGGTAAAATAAGCAAGGCAGTGAATTGGATCAGTATGGTGATATTTTTCCCCCCCCCCCCTACTTTCCCACTGTCCTTTAGCACAGTACTTCCAAACTAATAAATACATTGGAACACTATGTGATAGCTTTGTAATAAATCCGATCTTCTAGAGAAACAAGAAAACATCTCTGGAGGTTTCCACCTTTGGAAAAATATTTGTCATGTGAAGAGCAAAATAATTTCCTAGCAAAAAGTACTAGCATCTCTATGCTTTCCAATCATCTGTTATTCATCAAAACACTCAGAATTATGTTTAAGTCCTCTTGATTTCAAGACTCCCATGTGTCCTGAATGAAGCCGCATTATTATTATTATTACTATTATTATTATAATTCATAAAGAGTATTTTAGACTTTGATGAGACCATAGTTGAAAAGCCACCTTAGAACAGAAAATACTAAAACCATCTTGAGCTGTGGAAAGAATGACTAGTGTGGATATTAAGAGAAAGTCCAGCCTCTGAAGAGCAGTCACTTCAATGGGTGCAAATTCGAGTAAGATTCATGGAGTCTCTGCATGTCGTTGATAATGGTAGTTGAATGCCTATCTGAAATAGGGGTGATGGAAGTTACTTGCTCACTAAGCATTCGGATTTTATTAAAATTCCTTGTATGTAGGTGCATATAAATTGTCTATGCAGATTCAGTTGTTTATTATTTTGAGTAAGCATTTAATATGATAAATACCTTTGCAGGAGGGACGGCATATGGTGGAAGGAGAGAAGTTTTGGGTTTTTTTAAGTATATATTCATTTTCTCTTCGTTTTCTCCATGTCCAAGAGAAAGACAGGAACATAGTTGGCTGTTTTTAAGAATCAAGCAATAGGCAGAGCTTTAAGCCTAGAAATAATTAGAAACCTTCCCCCCAGTTCAGTAACTCATGCGCATCTCTGCAGTAACCAGCACTTCAAATGATGTGTAACCCAGGTTATTGCACTGCTGAAAAGCAAACATCCTTTCCTTTGGAGTGCACAAAATGCTGCTTGCAATTTTCAGGTGGTGTTAACTGTGTGCTTGTTTTTAACTATTTGTCTTTGTCTTAAAATAAGCCGGTATTTTGTATATGGGTCAAAATATGTTCTGTTTACCAGTGGTACACTGAAAAGCAAAAAATCTTACAATAGCGTGTTATAACGTTATAGTGAAATGGGCAAATAATACTATGATTTGTGCTTTCTGAATAGCTCAAATTGTGTTTGAGGATTGTGATCAAATGCCACTTTGTGGCATAGCAAACCACTGGCCGTGGGGCTGGGTGTAGCTTGGGCGGGAGGCGGCAGCGGAGCCTGCAGCACTGTGGTCGGGCCTGGGCAGTGGGGCAGGACGCTGGGTTGAAAAGCCAAGTGAGGCACCTGGCAAAATGCACTCACAAAAAATCATAACCGTTCCTTCTGACTGTAGAGTGCTCAAAAAGAGAGATCTCACTCATACTGGCTTGGGCCAGTCAGTAAAACTTGCTAAAGTCTATTGCAGTATTTCTCAAATTCACCTGCGTGCGTATAAGCAGTGCCAGGGTTGACCTCGGTGATCCAGAGGGCACTTGCATGTTTGCTTTACCCATGCACTTTACCCTGATTATGTGACTTTTCCAAATAGTATTTATATGTTAAGCAACATGGGATTGTGGCTGGATCTCTGAAGGATGTCGGATATTGAAATTCGGATGCAGGGAGCAGTGTGCACTCACGGGTCAGGACATACATGCTATTCCTCTCCGGACATGCTCTGCACCAGCACGGGCTGGCACCAGTCGTTTTGGCGATGCATTCTTAATCTTTTGACGTACTCATGTTGTGCACGGCTGGACACATCTGGCAGTAGCAGGATGCACGCAAGCATCTGACCAGCCGTCTGGTCTGCTGCTGACACTGGGAGGCTCTTCATCTGCAAAAGGGCCCTGGATGAAGGAGGACCCACGAACACGGAGTCAACTGTCCCTTTGGGCCCATGAGCCCGAGCAGTGCGAGGCTGAGCCTCGTGAGCCGTGCGAGGTGCAGGCCCAGGGGAATCCAGGGAGGTCGTTCTGCTGGCATGGAGGTCCCGGACGTGTCTGGGCGATGTGTGGTTCCTCTGCCCCTGGGGCAGCTGTCCCTGCGGTGGGATGTCGGCCAGCAGCACTTCTTGGGGACCTCTCTGCAGACCCAAACCTGCTGGCTCAGCAGTTGCGGGTCTTTGGTGCTGCAGGATTACCTATTGTCTACCAAAAGTCGTGCAACCTTATTCCTCCATTTGCCAAAAGTGGATTGGGATTTGATATTCTAAGGTGATGGTTGTGCTGGAGAGAAAGGTGAAGCTGGGAGACCTGCAAGAGAAAAGCTGTAATGCCCCTAGATGTCTCCTCTGAGGTGTGTGTGAGGTCTTAATCCACTTACTACTGAATGCACTATACTTAGCATGCTCTGTCAGTGTGGAATTTTATTTTCCATGTGCCAGTAAATACTTTAACCTTTAATTATTTGTATTGTTTTATGGGTTCCTTGTTCCTGAAAGAGCAACTCTTAAAATCTCGCATCCACTTAGGAAATGTTGTGTTTACATATGACTTTCTGTTTCCTGTGAGGATAATGAGACAGTTTTTGCTATGTGGTAATAAATGAATGTGATGGATGTAGAGAGGCATCTCACTCTTTTTAAAATTATTTTTTAACATCTTTTAGTTCTTAGTAGGGTAGGAAGTGGCTCTACTGTTCCATTTTAGCCTCTTGAGGCATCTTGAAAATGAGAGGAAATCTAACCCTATGCTTAGGCTGGCAAGGAGATGGGAAAACAGACTTCTGACATATAGATGTCATTGACTGTATTTCCTGGAGCTTGAAGGCAGACAGTCTTACTGGAGCACCCAAATCTGTCACATTGAAATAAAACAAAAAAATTTTTTAAAAAAGAAAAGCCTGGTTCCTTAGTATTTGTTCATTTCTCTTTTTCCTTTGCCCTTCTTTGTGTTTAAAATATTAATTTTATTATTTATTATTTTCTTTCTCTGTATAAAGAAACTGGCTTATTTGGGTAATGGTATATTCTTACAGTCAAATGTTATCTTTTTTTTCCTTTGATTTTAAAATTTTAAAAAACATGCTGTGAAATTAATCTGAGAAGCAGTAGGTAGATGAAAAGGGAATACTCTCTTTAACACAAGTAATGGAGCTCCCAAGAGCAGAGCAACTGGAAGCAGGGGGAAGTGCAAATGCGAGAAGGAACAGATCTCTATGACTGTGCTGTTTAACATTTAAAAGCATTTCTGCATGGGGCATGAGTAAACTGCCAGCTGTCTTTAGTGTTTGCAAAGAATTATTCCCCTTTCCCTTAGTCATTGTGGAGTCACTTGAGTATATCTATACATTAGCAAGGGTTTTTTTCTGCCCCTCCTCCTGGTAACCCCAGAGTGAATGCTGCTTGGGATCACTTCATGCAGTGTGGGGATCACTGAGGCAATCCTGAGTAGTATTACATGAGTTGTAAAGAGACAGTTTGGGACAGAAGGAAAGCTGGGGGATAAGAAGCCTTTGTATGTGTTATTGTTTTGCTTGTTTAGTTTTTGGGGTTTTTGTGTGTGTGTGTGTTGGTTGTTTTTTCATATATTTATTTAGGAGTGGAAGAAGCTATATGGATGGAATATGAACATAGGTGAAAGCAAAAGGGGATGTATAACACCCCCCTCTCCCTTTTTATTTCCTAAGACTTTTGGGTGCCTTATATTCCCTCAGAGTTTGAGGTTTTGCCCATGACTTTTAGTGTACATTTATGCCGCTATGTGAATTTTCTGCGCTTTTTTTTTTTCCCCAAACGATAGTGCTCAGCTTTTTGAAGTATAAGCTTGCATGCAGTGTTTATCCCCCTAGAAGTTTCTGTTTGTGTGTATGTTGCTGGTTGTGATTTTTAGAGTAGAGATTTTAGGAGTAAACTCAGATTTGATGAGAGAATTGATCACTCTGTCCACCTCCCCCAGCAAGTTACCGTCCTATGCCCAGCAGAGGTGAGAGAAGCCTGCTGTGCTGCTCTAAATAAACTTTCTTGCTGCCTTCAGGGAGGCTGATTGCTTTCATTGATAGAGCTGTAAGCGACACAGACCAGCCTCCTTTAAAGACTCTGTGGCTAATGAATTGGGCAGTACGTTTTAGTTTGTCCTATATAGTTTGCCGCCTTGGCTAGCCAGACTATGAAGTTCAGATTTTTACACCATTATGTGACAAACCCTTTTAATTTGGTTATTGTTATTTGATCCTGTAGCTGTTGCTTGGAGAAGCCAACAGAGAGCCCAGCTAGGTAGTCCCTTGTTTTCTGTGCTTTTGTGCATCAATTCCTGGTATCTCCTTTCCTTCTGCATAGATCACAACGCCGCACACATCTGATCCCCCATAGAGCTGGTGTCCAGGTAAAGTTTCGCTGCTGTACCTTGTCACGGAGCTTGAAACAACAAAGTAAATAAACAGCAGCTGTATTGATTGAAGCCGAGTGTGGAGTAATACGGTAGCTTTAAAAAAACAACTGCTTCCATGTTGTCACTTAGACAGGGGATCACTGTGTGTAAGGATTTGTCATCTGGAAGAATCAGCCTGTGTGTGTGACTGGGGACATGTTTTAGGTTTAGCATTTTTCTGGTTCACTGTCACATAGCATCGTGTACTGTCTGCACAATGCAAGGCCGGTTGGAGTACTACGTGGCAAGCTGGGCTTGGGTTCTCTGGTACAGGGAACTTTGCACTTGAAAAACTCACCCTTGAAGTGGTGATCTGAGGAAACGAACAAGCAAAGTTGTTGTCTTTTCCCTAATGGCTCTTCCTTCTCCCCTCTCCAGTCTTCTACACAGAATTGGTTTCTCTTGTTCCATTTCTTTCCTTCCTGCCATGCATCTTCAACTAAAAAAATAAAATTACTATGTGCATCCTTTTACTTTCACTCTGTAGGCTGCTCTTAGTCATTCTACTTAATTATCACAGAATCACGGAATGTTACAGATTGGAAAGGACCTCGAAAGATCATCTAGTCCAATCCCAAATTATCAGCATGTTTTCTTTATTTCCTTCTAAATATTTTTCTGTACTTTCTCTTAATTTCTTTTCCTGCCCCTCTTCCATTCCCTGACCCCTTCACCCACCCGCTTCTTGGCTTCTTGGGTCACAAGCCAAAAGTGGAGCCTATAGAAATTATCCCAAGGTTAACCACACATTTAAAAAATCTGCATGCAATCTATAACTTGCCTCCAAGAAAAAGTTCCAGACTTGGCTGAAAAAATGGTTAGTGATGAACACTATGCTGGCCCTCAGTAAGTTGTTCCAGCAGCTGGTGATCTTTGCTGAAGTACGTGGCTTGTGACCTGAATTTTTTTAATTTCATGCAGAAGCTGCTGGCTCTTGTTTACCAAGATTTAGTCCCAGCAGCTGATGCTTAATCTAACATTAAATGTGCTTTCATGTGGGGACGTAGACTGTGATCAGGTTTATGGATTTGTGGGTTGGTTGGTTTGTTTTTATCTTGAAACAGCTGTCCCTGTTGAGTTTCCTGCTGAAGACTTGTTTTCTGATGGTTGAAATTGTGTTTGAAGCTCTTCCGTGCAAACTTTTCAGACTGTGAACACAGCCCTTGAACTGCTGAAGGCAGAGGTGGACGTGGCAATGTGGATGTATGACAGCCCCATATCCTGTTTATATGAGCCCCTGGCTAGAGCACGGCCCTGTTTCTTTCTCCTGTTCCTCCCCATACTTCTTGACCACCACCCTGCATCTTCAACATCTTTGTTGGCTCTTGTTTCTTCTCCTGCCTCTCCTATGGAATTTCCTTTACCTGCTCTGCTTCCCCTGCTTGAGGACTGTCCCAGCTTCTGATGGTGTGCATGTTCTCCTCTTCACCACTTCCCCAGGACCTAATTTTTATACGTTTTGGGTAGAGGGACTGGTTTGAAAGCCATTGACTATGTAATGGAAGGCTGTTTGTATGGTTCTACTTTTCAGGCTAGCTTTCAAGGAAGCAATGATTCCAAGTCATGAGGCTCACCAGGCTCGGGAACAAGCTGTGTACATAGTGCCCTCCCTTTGTTTTCAGCGGTTCAGCATTTAGAATTAAAAAACCCACAATACTGCCTCTTTGCATTCCTAGGTGCCTGTCAAAGCTTTTGTGGGAAAAGTAGTCCTTTTAGTCACCTGGAAGAAAAACTGCGAAAAAACCAACAGGGCTCATACACAGAACTCGGTGCTATTAAAATGTTGATAGATGGACAAAGTGTAATAGTTTTATTTGTAGTACAACAGTAAAGCCCTGTTTGCTTTAAGCCTTATGATTTGCAGGGCCTGAAGTAAGTCTTGGAAGCTGTTGATTTCTCAATTCACAAAGGTAGCACTGGAAGATATTTGAGGAGAGCAAGTGTCTTTTTTCCATCCTTCAGTTTGACAGTCAGACTAGGCCTGTTCTGGGGAAAACTGTCACCTTGGGAAGGTCATTCACCTATTCAAATAACAGCACGGAGGAACAGAAAACTCTTTCAGAGTAGGTGTCTAGAGACGCAACAGAAGATATCTGCTTGTATCTTATTATACCTGTCATCATGGAAATCTGGTGAACGAGTCTCCAGTTGCCAGCAGGAGAAAGAAGTTACAGTGAACAATAAATAACAGGCCCATGGGGAACACTTGAGGCATCATCTTTTGCGCAGACTGAAAGCTCTTTTCTACCGTGTGGAAGAAGAACAAATAAGTAAAATTTCAGTATGCCACTGATGGGACACATGTGAAGCATTAGGAAAAATTAAAAGGTTGAGTTACTTGCGTTTCTTGCTGAAGTTAGATCCTTATGTCTATATGGACAGAATCGAGAGCAGGTTTTCTTTTTAAAGAAAGGAGAAATCAGTCAGTCTGGCACAGGAATAGAAGCCCGCTTTTGTTCCTCAAAGTCTAAAAGTGTTTGGTGGAATAGATTGTATTGTGTGAAAAGCTCTTGGAGCAGATGTACTTTGCAGTTGTAATTTTTCCTTACATGTTTCTTAGCCTTTGCATGGAGAATACAACAGTCCTGGAGGTGGGCTGTTATCCGACACTGAAAATGCTGCATGTGGGGAGACTGTAGCAGTCCAGTGGTAAACGAGTTGTTTGGCTGAACGAAAATGTGAAATGCAGTTTTGCTCCATAGTATTTCTTTGTCCCATTAAGGCAACTTGGAATAAAGGTCATCAAAGCTGAAGCTAGCTCTGTACCTTATGAGTCTAATTTAACTGATCTGTGACTGAGCTGGAGGGGGGCAGGACTGTGCTGGTCAAATCTTTGTAACCAAAAAAAGCCAGTTAGAGAACACACTTCCTCTGTTTATCAGACTTCCTCTAACGGGCAAGAGTACCTGGGAGCTTTATCTTGTGTGATAAGTAAAGAATTCAGCTTGTGCAGGGCTTTTTTAGTAGTGATGGTAGATTTTAATATGAAGTACTAACAATGTATTTTAGATTAGGCCTTGTTCCACATAAATAATCCTGTGCAGGCATGTATTTGCATAAAATTTTTCATAAAAGTGAAATAATCCAGAACATGTCCACCTGATGGCTCTGACCTCTCTCTTCTTGAATCAACACACTTGCATGGCATTTTGGTTTTGCCAGATGAACAAGCTGTGGGCTCTTCACTTACCTGCTGTTTGGTCTCTATGCTCTGGAATTCACTTTGCAATGTCTTGTCAGAAGCTTTTCTAAGGACACCAGATTTTTGCAAGTGCAAGCTCAAACACTGGTTCCTACAATTTTTTCTATTCATTTGTATTTTGGGGTAGTTGTCAGACAGCAATGTGGGACCATTGCTTGATGGCGCGATTCTGAGAATCATTAAGATATTTAGGCTGCAGCATGTGTTTGTGTGATTGCGCAGCCTGGTAGCTCAGGCTGTTTATCTGCTGCGGCTGATCGGAGTGGCGGAAGAAACTGAGCTGCTGCTTTTGGATGCCCTTACCTGCAGTAGCCTCTCCTGGAGATGTTTTTGCATATGGAAATGAGCATGGCCTGATCAGGAGAGATAGCTGTACAGGACAAGGGCAGCTGCCGGTGGGAGCACAGCCTCTGCGTGCTGAAGGTCAGCCTGGCAGTGCTAGTGCTGGTCCAGGGGAGCTCTGTGCAGGAGCACATGGATGCGGTGGTCTCCCTCTGCCTGGCTCTCTGGACAGCCATCACTGCCTGGGAAATTGCTGTGTATCACTGCTCCTGATCTGTTCCCTTTTGGAACCAGCCTTCCTAGTGTGTCAATAGAGAATTTGCCTTAATCTCTTTGGAAATTTGCTAACTAGCAGAGGCCCGTGATGTCAGAGTCCTTAAACTCATCCTACCATCTTCGTCAATGAGAACTACTTCTGTAGAAACACATTTTTCCTATGGTTGTTCTGGGCAATGGCTTGCTTGCCATTCTCCTGACTTCAGGCTTTCCCAAGCAGTGTTTTTCTAAGCCGGACGGCAGCCAGAAGATTGTAGGGCAAGCGTTCATGGCAAGGCTTGGTGCTGCCGTCTCAAGGCCTGCTTTATCACATGCTTGAGCTTGTCTGTGAGTGGAGCAGGAAAGTGGAAGCCCTATTTAGGAGAAGAGGTGCAGTAAGCTCTGCAACACACTGAAGAGGCAGGAAGACTGTCCATTGGGCTACACAGTGGTCCTCCCTAGGGCTTTGCACTCCTGTTTTAGTCAGAGGGCTTTTTAAGGTTTTTGTAAAATAATTTTACAGAAAATGTGTGAAGCTCATTTTCCATTTAATCTTATGAAAGGTTACTGAGTGAAGTTAACAGTGCAGACTTTAGTACCGATTTTGTGAAATATATGTGCAGGTATGTCATAAGTTCGTTGGTTTTTGGATGCACACGATTGATGCTATCCTAGAGAGGACTGCATCAATATGGGTTTCCCTTGATTTTTGCCATGTGATAGAGAATGTTTGCTATCTTGCTGTTACTTGCATGTATGGTAGCAAAAGCCTTGGGTTTTGCTGTTCCAGCATTTTGGAGTTGGAAATCCTGTGGATTTCCTCAGGGAATGTTTGTTCCTTACATATGGTAGGATGTGCTTGACTGAGGATGATGATTTTGGCCAAGAACACTGCACCTAAATGTTTTCCACACAATGGGCTGCTCCTGCATCAAAATCGGCAGCTGTTTCCTCATAGTGCTATCTTCTGCAGCACTGTCCTCTGCCAATTCTCTCTTCTCTCCCTAAGGTGAATGCACATTGGAGAGCTGATTCATCAGCCCAGTGATAAGCTGTGCTCAAATTAGTCCTTTCCCCAGGCTTCAGAATATTGTCCAAACATGAACAAGAGTGCATAGCACTAAGGTATTAGTGTACAGCTCTGGTCAAGTTCTGTCCTTGGCATTTCTGAGGGTCATGATACCCCATTTGAAAATGGAGCCATTTCTGTCCCCTTTTGCAGGCAGCTGCCAGATCTGCTTAGTCCATTCCCAACACTGACCTTTTTGATTCCTTTTGTCCCTGTCCCCCAATTTGGCTGTTACCTGTTGTCTACTACTCAAACCCCTAAAACAGAAGTTAACTGCCTGATTAAGAGATTTTTTTTTTTTTCCATTTTGTTCTGCAGCTGTTTCTTCCCTTTTCAGGGAACAAACACTGAGGTGCACCAGAGGATCTACATCTAGGTGGTCATAATGTGTGTGTGAGAACTGGTATCTCTCAGATTTCAGTGGCTGATAAATGCTCATGGTTGGGATGATGGGTTAGCATGCACATATAGTTCAGGAACTGGGAAAGCACTGAAGTAGAAAAAGAAATTACTGAAAAATTATTCTAGTCTCTAGAAATAGTAATAATTATTTGGGTTGTTTTTTCCCCCCCTTGGTTAAAATGTTGCTTCTCACCTCCTTCAGTTTTGGAAAGCCCTTATAATCTTATGTCAGGGTGAGCCTGAATGTGAAGCAATATTCCCTCCATCGCTTGATATCTCCTTCATGTAAGATCTAGGTACCTGTCTGGAATCGTGGAGGACAGGAAGGGCCAGGGCAGTAGTCATCTTATATATGTGTCTGTAGAGGAGTCCTTATATGGGAGGCTGGTGATGGTTCGTGGCAAGATGGAAAGGAGCCACCTTTGGGAAGCAGTGGGTCAATCAGCAAAGCACTCAGTGGTGTTACTTGCTGGAGTGCTCTGAGTGCTGTGGGACCTTGTCATCTACCCTACTTAGCTCCTGGCTTGCCACCTGTCTTGTTTTGGACCACGCTTGGCTTTCTGGCCTGTCTTTTAGCAGCATCTGTCTAGCTGTAGAGTAATGCCTCAAGTAGCAGTGGCTGCATTGCCTGGCAGGGTGCATGCCAAAATGGAGTCCTACCCTTGCCTTAAACTGTTCGCGTGGCTTGTAAATCAGCACAAAGTCCACTGAAGAAAAAGTAGGCTTCTACAGCAGTTTGGCCTGAGCCCATGTGGTTCAGATCCTGAGAGGCTGATTAATACTAGCCCTGCGTTTGATAACCTCTGTTTTTTTTTAATGTCATGTTTGGCGGAGGAAAGGGGAAGATAGACCTATGTGAAATGTTCAGACTCAGGATATTGCTCAAACTGGAAATCAAAGAACTGCATGGTGTGCTTTTCTGTCCTTAGTTATTCAAATAAACATACTAGTCCCTGTTTTGTAGTAGTTTTAGTGATTATAAAGGTACATATTGTAGGGAGGATTGAAAAAGCACCTGTCCATCAGATACCTGAAGCAAAAGTTCTATTAAGACAAACAAAACCCCCAAGCAACAGAACTGTATTGCAGTATAGCACATAATACTCAAAATGCTTTTTAGCGGAACGTATCTCTTCCCTGCAGTGCCAGTGCTGGGTTTTGGCCAGGATTTTGGAGCAGCTCTCTGAGGATTTGTGTCTACGGAGGAGAGAATGTCTGTGCCAGGGGAGTCGTGGCTTCCCGTGTCTGCGTTAACCGCATGTGCAGTGCAGTAGGAGCAGGCCAGGGAACCAGGTCTCAGTTTCACTTGTGTTGTCCACTTAATGCTCTCTGAATTTGAGTTAGCCTTCTCCCTGGACTGACTGTCTTCCCTGTGTGTGTGCTGCAGAGCTCTCTGAAGGTAATCTGTCCAACTAACCCCTGCTCTTGTACTGTTGTTCCAGGAGGTGTCAAATTGTCCTCTTCCCCATTTTTTGAGAGATGATACTAGCATGTTATTGCCCTGTCAATAGTGTCTGTATAAGCCTCTTGGGGGAAAAAGCTTTATTTCTCTTTCTGCTCACTTGGGTGACCTGTGCAACCTACTGCCTGGATCCCTTCCTGACTCTTGAGATGAGTGGTGTCAAGGAAGATGGGTGGTTTTCACCATCAGCTGCTCCAGGAGCACACCCAACTGACCAGACTCCCACTAGCCATCCTGTTGTTTGGGGAAGAAGTCAGAAGTAAGAGCTTTCTCTGAAGTTTTGCAGCTGCTTTTTCTCTGGACCTGGTGGAGAAGCTCGGTCTGGTAGGATGCGGTTGCTCTTAAGACGCAAGATGACCAGCAGTGGGCACAGCTTCTATGTGTGGAGAGTCACAGTCAAGGCCTTCTGCCATCAGATAGTATGGCATCTCTGCTGTCACCGAATTAAGTGTTAGCAGTCCAGACCTTGTGCAAAAGAGTGACTGTCATCTGTAAAGTATCATAACTCTCAGTTCCTGCCACTAGTGGTGAGCAGATGTGGGGTGATCAAGTTTGGTGTGGGTGTAGTTATGACCAGGTTTTCCAAGGCTCTCTTCCAAACCTTTTACCTCCATGTAGTGGAACTTATCAACAAGGTAACCTGGGCCTTTGGCCCTCTGTGGATCCCCAGGCAGTGTGAGCAGTATTGATTCTAGCCTGGTGCCTGGCCCAAGACTGCTGTTAAGTAAACAGTGGGGGCAGTCCTGTGTTAGTCCTGCCAGTTTCAGAGCATGGAAGGGAGTTTCCCACCACGGCCTCATATCTTACCTTACTGAGGTGTAACATGCTGCCTGGTTCTTCCTGCACAAAAGGTGAGAAACAAAAATATCCAGTGCCTTCTGAGTCACAGGTGGCAGCTCTGGACACTGACTGAGGATGTGGGTGAACCTTTTCTGAGGCTGTAATTTCCGCTTCCCACATCTGCTTCAGAAAGTTGGAGTACCCAGCATGGCACTCACCTAGGACATTTATTACAGAGGAAAACCACTGTGATCAGTGGCCGGGAGCAGACAGAGTGGAACGGGGGAATGAAACTACATGCCGTGACTTATTAGTCAGACTTACAACATGTCTGTGCTGAATAAAAAGCAAGAGATTCCTGATGGACTCTGGATCTGCTTAACCTGCCCTCCCCATTTTTGCATGCTTATGCATGCACATGTGTGTGTGTTCTGTTCTTGGTGGCACTCAAATCAACCACTCCTTTTTGTCCCTTTTGATTAGTCTTGACAATGTTTTTGCTGGGCCTTCAACTCTTTGGGTTGTCTTCATGTCCAGGTTTCTGCCTTGTGACAGGGGCTGTCCTTGCCTCTGAGACCCCCTCTGCATCAGAGGACCTTGCGGAGGAGAGAAAAACAAACTGGTTCTTCCTGTATGGATATAATGCAGGGCTCTGACTAGTTTCCCCAAGTTTGTAAAGACAGCATAGCATAGTGGGAACAGCAGAAGAAGATAGAAGGTAGTATAAACTGATAGACCTATTTTTGCTCCTCCTGTAAGGGAAAGGTGAAGTTGAGCTCTGAATAGGATATCCTACCGTACGTGGTAATTACCTCTTCGCTATGGCCAGTGCTGTAGTGCAAGAATCTGTCCTGGAACCTGCTCAAATTTGCAGCAAGGGAAGACAAAAAAGCATGGCAGGAGCAGGGGGGAGAAGCAGAGAGAGGAAAGGAGGGAAGAGAGCTCCTGCAAAAACGTTGATCCCTTGGGTGCATGGGGTTTTTTTTGTTTGTTTTATTTTGCTGGCCCGTGCTGAAGGGAGAGCTAGTTGGGACTACCTGGTGGCCTTTGAGGGCACCCCATCAGTAACTGTTGTGAATCTGCTCTATGCCACACAACAGCCCACCTGGATCAAGGGATGACCTAGGCCTGTGTGGTTCTGGAGTTGTATCCCGCTGGATAATGAGGGGGACATAGTCAGGGCCTTTGTGGTCTGTGTTAGAACATGCTGTGTGCAGGTGTGCTTGGTCAGCAGGACTGAGCAAGGCACTTGTACAGGGCAAGGAGCAGAGAGATGCTTTCTATTATAGTTCAGCCGCTTACCATGCTATGAGCACCAGCAATCTTCTGCCCTTGTGGAATTGCTTTTAAAGGCATGACAGCCTTCCTGGTCAGGCTGCTGATGTTTGGCTCTCTGCAGACTCAAGATCAGTGAGTGTGCTGTAATTCAGCGTGAGGACTCATATGCACACATCCTTCTTCCCTAGCAACGGGTATAGAAAAGCAATGCACTTACCGGGGTTGGAAACAGATGAGTTAATGCAGGAAGTTGCTGCCATTGGCCATGGGGGAGAATGGACAAAGGGAAATGTCCGTTTCCTGCACATCGATGTTCCCTCATAGCACTTACAAGCAGGGTCTGGGAGCAGGAGGCATAGGGACTGTGTTGTGTTCCAGTATCTCCTGTGTGATGACCCTGGCCCCAACTTGTGTCACCAGCAGGGTTTAGAGTGACACACCAGGTGGATCTTCTGATTTGGTTTCATCTAAAGAGAATCTGACTTGTGCACACCAAAATCACTCTGTGGTCCAAGTTGCAGAAGCAATAGGGCATTTCCTTCAAAAGCAGACTGGTGCTGTGTATTAATGTACTATTGTAGATCAATGCAGCCTGCTGGCTATGGGTAGGGCTCAGTAGTGTTCTTGCAGGACTTCCCTTGTTGCTTTTTCCAGCTTCTCTTAGTAGACGCAGGTGCTGGAGGTCTTGTTGCAGTCTTAATTCCTCTGAAAGAAGCTATTTTTTGTAGCTCATGTGCTCTTGGTTGCAGCATGGCTGTCCTGGGAGTGACCTCCCAAGTTGTTTGTTTGGATGTGTCCTTGTGATCTTGTGTTTGTGGCCCGTGTTAAGGAACCAGTCGGACATCTCCAGCGTTGAGGAGGAGATGTGAGCAATGCTGTGTCTGTAATTACAGATAGGTTATACCTGGCTGCATATTGGCATTTACGTGCACAGATTATATGTGGTCAGTTTGACGCCCAAGTACTAACAAAAGCCACAAAACAACTATTTGGGCATATACAGCAGAAGGGAAGACTGCCAGAGGCCAAACCTAGTTCATACACAGTGTGTGTTTCTGGACAAACTTTTCTTGACATGTTTATTCTGGAATTTAATCCATTTTGAAAAAGGAGTTATCCAATTCACAAGAGGTAGACAAATTATCTGAAACAAATTGTGAGCTGAATGGCTTTTAATCCAGGAAATAAGAATAAATTGGATATGCTGTCCCTTCTCCCACAGATCCACTTCTCTTAAGCAAACCCTGATTTGTATGTATTTTTTGGTTTGTTTTTGATAAACAGAGAGGATATGCAGCATTTAATTTCTGTCTTTCTAAGGTTTTGCTTGTTTCTGTTCCCTTGCTTTGGGGTACTTTACAATGATAAATAAACTACTTTTTGGTAGTAGAGGAGGAGCTGGCAACAGGAAAATTTCCTTATTTTTTGAATTTTGTGTGGCTATAAGAAGAAGAAATCTTGAATTTAAGCCAGCTATTTTCCTGTCTTTAGCTTTTTTACAGAAGACTAAAATGAAACCACAGCTGGATGGGAACATTTTTATCAGTAGAAAAATAGTTCAAAACTGGATAGGGGAGTTAAGTGAGTATGCTCTGTTAAAAGCTTTCAGAGCAGCTCATTTTAAATTGTGTGAATTTAAGTCTTGCTGGCTTCCATAGTGCAATAGCAGTGTAGTGCAAGGTCTTCAAAGACAAACATACAAGGGTCAGTCTGAGATTGAGGTAATTGAGGCATGTATATTTTTAACTTGGAAAGGCCTATAATTTTTTGAGAATCCATAACTTTACCATATGGTAAGTTGCAGACTCAGGTGATTTACAGCGTATGAAAGTAGTAAAAACCTGCCACTGGCCAAACTTATTTGAAGGAAGCCTGTAGTTAGTGGGGTTCCCCAGGGGTCAGTATTAGGTCTGATCCTGTTCAACCTGTTCATCAATGACCTGGATAAAGAGACTGAGTGCACCCTCAGCAAGTTTGCTGATGATACCAAACTGGGAGGAAGGGCCGACACACCAGAAGGCTGTGCTGCCATTTAGCGAGACCTGGACAGGCTGGAGCACTGGGCAGAGAAGAACCTGATGAAGTTCATCAAGGGCAAGTGTAGGGTCCTGCACATAGGGAGGAATAACCCCAGGCACCAGTACAGGTTAGGGGTGAACCTGCTGGAAGGCAGCACTGCAGAGAAGGACCTGGGAGTTCTGGTGGACAACAGGTTGACCATGAGTCAACAATGTGCCCTTGTGGCCAAGAAGGCCAATGGTGTCCTGGGGTGCATTAAGAAGAGTGTGACCAGCAGGTCAAAGAAGGTCGTCCTCCCCCTCTGCTCTGCCCTGGTGAGGCCGCATCTGGAGTATTGCATGCAGTTCTGGGCTCCCCAGTTTAAGGACAAGGAGTTACTGCAGGGAGTCCAGCGGCAGGCTATGAGGATGATTAGGGGTGTGGAGCACCTTTCTTATGAGGAGAGACTGAGAGAGCTGGGTGTGTTGAGCCTGGAGAAGAGAAGGCTGAGAGGGGATCTTATCAATGGATGGGTGTCAAGAGGGTGGGACCAGACTCCTTTCAGTGATGCCCAACGATAGGAGGAGAGGCAACGGGCACACACTGAAGCGCAGGAGGTTCCGTCTGAGTATGAGGAAAAACATCTTTATGCTGAGGGTGCCAGAGCCCTGGAACAGGCTGCCCAGGGAGGCTGTGGAGTCTCCTTCTCTGGAGACATTCAAAACCTACCTGGACACATTCCTGTGCAACCTGCTCTAGGTGAACCTGCTTTAGCAGGTGGATTGGACTAGATGATCTCCAGAGGTGCCTTCCAACCCCAACCATTCTGGGATTCTGTGATTTGCTATCATAGTATGTGCAAAGATGTTTCTGGTCTAGTTTCATACTCTGGAGTCCCTTAACTGTCTGTTGTTTGCCCTGGGATTGGAGAGCTGTCAATGTGTGAGTAATGCTAGTTGGAAGAATACTTGGAGTATATGGCTGAGTGATGAGACGTCTGTCTTTTAGCTTGGGAATGCCTGGAAGAAAGACAGAGTTCTCCAAGGTCAGAGAAGCGAGGAATTTAAAATTTATATATGGGCAAGTATTTAACCAGTATCTTCCCATTTCCCTCCCCCCGCTTTTATTTTGATGAGTGCATTAAGAGATCTAGCATAACTCAACAATCTAAAATAACTGTGGGTAGATTAACAGGTATCTTTCTAGAGCAGGACTTTCAGATATACAAGTTATCTTTCAGTTTTTCTGGATGTAAGACCCTGTCTTAAATGACTTTATTTTCTCTTCCTCTTTTAATGAAAGTTTACTGCAACTAGGAGAAGCTTCGTTGACACAGTTGTGCTTTTCCTGTCTATCTGAAGTATCTCTTCCCGCACACATAAACCATAACTTTGATAACCCATATCCCGCCCTTGAAAAGAAATCTTTGATTATTTGTTTTAAGGTCAGAGGCACCAGGCTGTTGGGGGACTTAAAACACATTGGAGATAACAGGGCAGAGGTCTTCAGGGGAAGAAGATGACAGCTGTAAGGAAACAAAATAAGAAAGAGATAAGTAGTCTTTTGTTGCCTGAATATATGACCTGAGCTGCTGCACTTGCTGCTGACCTGAGGTTTTGTTGAAGGTGTGTCCTGGATTTGGGAGTGGGGGGTTTGTTTTCTTTTTAACAGCTAACCCACAAGGTGTCTTGAGCTTTTTTGGGGTTAGAAAATTAGAAATACTTCAAGGTGGCACTTCATAAGCATAAGGCTGAAGTGTTGCATCTAAGCAGAATGACAAAAAGATTATGCTGAGGATTTTGCTTTCTGGGTTGTTTTGTTTGTTTTTAAAGTAGCTCTCTGAAACCAAGGAGAAATAATTCTGTGTATGCTCTTAACCCTTAGACTCGTATGGTTGAATTGGTGGTCTGACGTACTCGTTGCAGTGCTCGTGTAGCTAAGATTTGTAAAACAGACTTCTTAGTAGAATATATTTTCTGGTAATGCTTCATCAGAGATCATGCTTTTTGTTTTTTTTAGATAGAGGAATAAATATAGAACAACTCAGGTGCTAAAAATAACCACTTGCATTGACGTCTGTGCTTTTTTTTTTCTTTTTTTCTTTAAAAGAGACCTTTTGGGATACTTAGCAAGATGCTTCATATCTCCTCAGAATCATTTTGGCCACAGTGATTTTGAGGGAGAGACAAGTCAGCTGATCTTAGAAAATAGCTTATCTTGGTTTGATTTAAGAGTGCAATGTGGGAATAGAGCAGATGCTGAGGAAGAGACTTGATGTGGGTAATGGCATGAGAGGTTGGTTTAATTACTGCAGCTGTAGAAGCTGGGCATTTGCAACCTCAGAGATTAGAAGATTGCTCAGCTCTTGTGTTCATGGAAAAAGAAAAAAGATACTAAATACTTCAATCAAACCCTAAGATATGTGATGGATCTCACTGAAAAGGTGGTCCCTTGATAAGAAAGCTGCTTTTACTGAATGGCTTCTGTTTCAGTTCAGGATCTAGTAATTCTGTCATCCTTTTAAGTGTGAGATGAAGGAATGAATGATCTTCCAAAAGATCTCTAATCTTAGAAGCTGAGATTTCCAGGCAGAAGATTTACTTGAAATTGATTTTGAAGTCATTCTCCATTTGCAGATGATATGCTGTGGACATGATTCCTTGTGCATAGTTGGGCACTTGATCACATTCCAAATAGTCCTTCGAGATTTGTGGCATGAGAATGAACTGATGAATCAGTTAACACATTTAAATCAGTTTAAGATTAGATTATAACTTCAGTACTCTGTCACGTAGAACTCTGAAATTTATTAATTCAGTCCCACACTCCCTTATTTACAAACTGTGCACACGTTTCAGTATCCAGAATCAGGGAGATCAGCCCAAGCAAATGCATGATACCCACTGTCGGGCGCTGTCAGAAGTGGATTATGTGATGCATGGGGAGGAAAGGGGTCAGGGCTTTTTGGCATCTGGCAGGTTATACAGCATCAGGCAGCTGCTAGTTTATGGCAGTTGGAGCAGACCACTCCTGCAGCACATTTCTGCAGCCCACCAGGCATTTTGGGGCCACGATCACATCCCCCATCCCCAGCCGTAGCTTCCCCTTCTCCACCGGTGAGCTGGGAACACATCACATTGCCTTCCCAGTGGCATTGCTGCGGCTGCTTCTCTCTTTGAACTTAATAACAGGTCAGATGTAAATCACAGTTTGGACATAAAAATAGCCGGCACCTGCTTCAGTCACGCTGGCCAGAGGTGAGCTGGGGCCCTGCTGCCGCCCGTGCCAGCCCCGGGGCTGGCGTGAGCAAGAGCAGTCTGGTGAGGTTTTCTGCGCCTGTTGCAGGTGAAGTGGCCGCAGCTATGGGGAGGAGTGTGGACAGCCCCTTGGCAGAGTTGTTGGCAGGACTCCTGCAAGATTAATAAAACACCCATGCTGTTTCACCCTGGGATCGCAAGTCTTTTCTTTCTCCTCAGTCGTGTGCTCTTCTGTTAGACTTGTTTTTTGTGGTGTTTGGTTTTTATTTTCTTTCGTTTGGTTTTGTTTGTTTGTTTCTTCTCTGCTTTTAACCTCTAATGTAGCAATTTACTCTCTTGCTGTGTTTGACCAAGACCAAGCTAGGACTATGTAAAGGTAATGCATCTTCTAAGGAATTACATTGTTATTTTATATTACAGTTAGCTCAAGATTCATTAGGCTTCTGGAAATCTATTATTTATGTATATTTCTGGTCAATTAAAAATGCTGTTAAGATGGTATTAAAAATCTTTCCCTGTGTAAACAAGGAAAAAAGACATTAGTTAGAAGATCCAGTGCACAGGTTTTCCTGCAGAAGATAAGCTAGGCTTTCTCTGCATCTGTTAGCTCTGTTGAAGATTAATATTTTTATTATTTTATTGTTAGCCACTGTTTCTTGGAAAGGAGTATGCCTAGTAGGAGTATGCGTATCCGTAACTTTTTGGAGATCGTAAAGATCTATTTCATCCCCTCTTTCACTGCAAAATGGCTTCACTCATAACAAAGAGGAATATAAACATAACTCCCATTTTTAAAAAGGGAAAAAAAGAAAGACTGGGGAACTACAAGCCAGTCAGTCTCACGTCTGTGCCCAGCAAGATCACGGAGCAGATCCTCCAGGAAACTATGCGAAGGCACATGGAAAATAAGGAAGTGATTACTGACACACAGCATGGCTTCACAAAGGGCAAATCGTGCCTGAACAAGTCTGCTGACCTTCTGTAACAGAGCTACAGCGTTGATGGATAAGGGAAGAGCAACTGAGGTCATCTATCTGGACTTGGGCAAAGCATTCAACACAGTCCTGCACTCTGTCTAAATTGGAGAGACGTGGATTTGACAGATGCACCACTCAGTGGATAAGGAATTGGCTGGATGGTCACACTCAAAGAGTTGCAATCAATGGCTCATTGTCCAAGTGGAGACCAGGGATGAGTGGCGTTCCTCAGAGGTCAGTATTGGGACTGGAGCTGTTTAATATCTTTGGCAACATAGGCAGTGGGATTGAGCGCATCCTCAGCAAGTTTGCTGACAACATCAAGCTGTGTGGGGTGGTTGACACACTGGAGGGAAGGGATCCCATCCAGAGGCACCTAGACAGTCTTGAGAGGTGGGCCTGTGAACCTCATGAGGTTCAACAAGGCCAAGTGCAAGGTCCTGCACATGGGTTGGGGCAATCCCAAGCACAAATACAGGCTGGGCAGAGAAGGCGTTGAGAGCAGCCCTGAGGAGAAGGACTTGGGGATGTTGGTTGATGAGAAGCTCAACATGACCCAGCAATATGCACTTGCAGCCCAGAAAGCCAACTGTATCTTGGGCTACATCAAAAGGAGTGTGACCAGCAGGTCAAGGGAGGTGATTCTGCACCGCTGCTCTGGTGAGAGCCCACCTGGAGTCCTGCCTCCAGCTCTGGGGCCCCAAACATAAGAAGGTCATGGACTTGTTGGAGGGAGTCCAGAGGAGGGCTGTGAGGGTGATGGGAGGGCTGGAACACCTCTCGTATGAAGACAGTCAGAGGGAGTTGAGGTTGTTCAGAGAAGAGGAGGGGTTGTTGGAGAAGAGGAGGCTCCAGGGAGGCCTTATAGCAGCCTTCCAGTACCTTAAGGGGACCTATAAGAAAGCTGGAGAAGGACTTTTTACAAGGGCATGTAGTGATAGGACAAGGGGTAATAGCGTCAAAGTGAAAGAGCATAGATTTAGATTAGATATAAGGAAGGAATTCTTCACCATGAGGGTGGTGAGGCACTGGAACAGGCTGCCCAGAGAAGCTGTGGATGCATTCAAGGCCAGGTTGGATGGGGCTTTGAGCAACCTTTTCTGGTGGAAGATGTCCCTGTCCGTGACAAGGAGGTTGGACTAGATGACCTTTAAGGTCCCTTCCAACCCAAACCATTCTGTGAATATTTTTTTTTCAGGATACAGGTGTATTTAACTGTTCTTTCCTTATTTGTGCTACTGAATGAGATATAACAAATGCAGCTAGTTTCACCATTGCCTGTTCAGGTCTTACTTTTAGCAGTTCATAATTTTAAAGCTTTCTTTAGAAGGCTTTTACTTAATGCAGAATGCTAAGGGGTTTGGGTGAGGAGTAATTTTTTAATTAGCTCAAGTGCTCTATGGTAGACTTTATTTCTGAAATGTTATTTACGTTTGTTAAAGATCTTAACTATATCCTTTTAATTTCACTTGTATTTGAATTATGAATAGTGAATGAACAGAAATACGTTTAGTTAGTTTAGTATAACCAGGGGGAGTAAAATAACTGAGTAGGTGGATCTCTTGGCTACAAAAGCTGCCACGCAGGTTTGTTCCCAGTGGTTGGATGTGGCCATCTCCTGGGGTTTGGTGGTGCTACCGATAGCAGTAGGTGCTTTGCAAGCAGCTTGGGAGCTTGAAGGATGTCCAGCATGGAGGCAGAGGATGAGGTGGGCAACGGTGAGGCAGATGAAGGACAGTGTTGGAGAATATTTTTTGGCAAGCTTGCGTGACTCATGGCCCTGGTGGCAGCCTCTTGCTGAAAGGGACTTCACGTGGACAGCAAAGGGGGTTGTATGGATGAGCTCAAGGAGATGATGTGAGTCTGGTGTCCTGGGCACACACAGGTTGCTGGGGGTTTTAACCCTGGTGTGACTAATACTCCATATAAATATTTTTTGGTTTGGAACCTTACAAATTTGAAGCCTGTAAAGGAAAGGTATTTCTGCTGAACACAAGCTGCAATTCTCAGATCCCATGAGGGTAACTCATTCCTATTAACTTTATCAGTGAATTCATAATAAAATTATTAATTTGGAATACCTGGAAAGTCTGCATGTGGAAGATCAGAGCATGAAAGTTAATGATCAATTTCTTCTCGTTAGTGGATAATTATGAAGAACTGTGTTTTGGGATTATTATTTTTTCCTGACTGAAGGCCACTTAAAGATCCTACAGCTCTAAGAGTTATCTATAAATCTGTTGCACACCAAAGATTATGTCAGAGCAGTGGGAGAAAAGGTTGTGCAAACTCAGCTGAAGACAAGAGGCTTCCTCTAGGGTGCAGTGCGGGGACCCTCAGCCCCAGCGTTTGGGACAGGGCACAAAATGAAGACGCTGGAGGGGCACCCTATAGTGAAAGGAACAGTGAAAGGTCAGAAGAAATCAGCAGAGGGTGTTTGCAACTGGTTTGGGTTGTCTTTTTTTTTTTTTTTTGAAGACTTGTGAAAGAAAAAGGGAAATTAGGAAATTAAGCTTATCCATTACCCTGCAGAACATTCTTGTGTGTGTTTTCTGTGCTGCTCCACAGCTGCTCTCTCTCTATGTTATTTAGGAGCTGAATATAGCACCTAACTATCCTTGTTTCTGTTAAGGCAGTTCTTTATGTAGCTCTGTGTTAGGCAGAACTGTTCTTCTATTACCATTAACGTTTTCTATAATGGGCATATTCTGAGCAAAAGAATATTCCAGTGTTTAAAAGAAAAAAATCACTGAAATTATTCTGAACATGACAGATTTGTGTTATATATTGTGATGAGAAAACACTGTTAACAATTAATTGCCATTTAGAAAAGTAATTTAATTCCTTTTTCAGAGCCTGCTTCTTCTCAGAAGCCAGTTCAGGCAATTCTTTTATAAAGCACGGATGAGCTTGCATCAACATTCAAGATTTATTCACAATTTAAATTTCATTAATAAACCCAACCAAACCCAGGCACTCCTAAACAGCAGGAAATCTGGAAACCTTGCTGAGCCCATTCAAATTCTCTTCTTACACTTCCTCTCTTATGCCGTGTGGTTTTTGTGGGGGATTTTTGTGTTTTGATTTTTTTGTGTGTATGTGGGTGGTAGTGTGGGTTTTTTTTATTTGTTGTTGTGTTTTGTCTTTTTTTAAAATTTTTAATATGTCTAGGCCTTTAATTAGGGGAAGGTCATGGCAAAACCTCAGACATAACTAGTCTCTAAGAAATTGCAGATAAATTATTAAATTTCTTGGGAGTAAACCTGTCTGGGCTGTAACTGGGGTAACATTGCCCAGGACAGGGCACCCTTAACTCAGTTCATAGATATTCTGCCCTAGTTTTTTGAGGCAGCTGTGGCTTTCCCAGCTCATGTCATTTCATATGGCCATGGCTTCCTTTCCTGTATGTTACATTTGAAGCTAGGAGTAAGATGAAAGCTTTCCAACTAAGCACTACAATGCTGTACAGACATCTGAGTTAACTTGCTGAGGACTTAACCTGTTTCTGTTCTCAATATCAGAAAGATTGTAACCTCTTTAACCAGGAATAATTCGACCACTTCGACTTGGATCAGGATTGTCTACCAAATCTTGCTGCAATGATCTCAGACATTCCATGCTCCTCCAGGTGTTACCAGCCATTGGCACTGCAGAAAGGACCATGTGCAGGTGCTTCAGCCCCAGCAGTTCACAGCTGGAAAATCCTTGTGGAGTTTTCTGCCTTGGGGGGGAAAAAAAAAAAAGGTCATGACAAGAACTCACCTTCATCAGGGGTTTAAACTTACATATTGAGGTGTGAATTGTAGCAACAAAGGTGCAGGCTATGAAGGTGTTCCAGCTATGAATGAGTGATCCCTAGCAGAAGGCTGGGATGGACAAGAGAGGGCAGTAATGTTTTAGGTTGCCACAGCTGAACCTGCTGGAGGATGTTTATCCATCAGAACAGTGGCTCCACAGAAGGTTATGGAGAGGGATACATTTAACTGGTCTGGTGGTGCTCAAGCTCTCTCTCAATGAGTGAACAGAAAACTTTGCAGTCATGAGACCACAGATACATTAATCTGCTTCATTCTTGTTTATCTGTTCCCCATCTTAGAGAGAGAACCTCAAAACTGAAGGGTTTGGTTGCAAGTTGCAATGGAAAATTAAATGCTTTGTTCACTGCAGAAATCTAATTTCCATCTTGAAAAGGGAGTCTCTCACTGATCCATCTAGGTCAGTAGTCTGGCTTATAATGGGTGCCTTACAAAAGGATTTACAGTCAACACAATGACTCTGTCATATCCTCCTAATTTCCATTTCATTAGTAATTCCAGTTCCTCTCTTTTCAGTCTACTTACACCACCTCCAACAGCCACGGCAAGAATGTTTGCAGGTCAGTTCTGCATTATGAGGGAGAGGAGGTGGAACACTTCTGACTGTCTGTGTAAACCCTTCATATTTTGTTGACATTGTCCCTATTTTTTCCTACTATGAGTGAAGACCTCTTTTTCTGCAAGCACTTTCAATCATTTCCAGTTATCATTAGGGTAGCATTTAATTTTTAGGGGCAGTGTTCTGAGAGATGATGGTCACAGTAGTAGGATGGTGGTGGCAGGAAGTAATTTCCTGAAATTGTTCTGTTAATATCTGTATGATTCCATAAGACATTGAGAGAGGTTTGCCATGAAACCAGTTTTGCCATTTAGGAATAAAGTTGTGATTAAAAACATATTATCAAACCTTTTTTTTTTTTTTTTTTTGACTGCCATTCCTTCATCAACATCAGAACATCAGGAGATTATCATGTGGAAAATGGTCTTTAAGGAACTGACTGAGCTGTGGGTCAAGCAAGTAATCAGGAGATTCAAAGATATCTGTACTTTCCATGGCGAGGAAGAAAAGTGACCAGAAAATAGATTCAGTAGTTTCAATAATTTAAAAAAACCCAAAACAACCAACGAAACAAAAAAACCCAAACAAACAATCACCCACCACAAAGAGAATGATGACATCTTCCCCTTGTGAGGTGATACTGAAGACTGATTGTCGGCTTTTATTTAACGTTTCCATTAGTAACTTCCAAGGTGTCTGCAGCTTTTTCTTCCTGTGCTGTCTGTCACCATCTCTTTTGGGCAGGATCTTTTACTGTGTAACAGTTCCTTTACTGGTCTCCAACTTTGCATGTTTAATGTGACACCACACGTACAGATATTAAATAATGTTTGCTGAAAATCCAGCTAGCTGAGACATATTTATTTTGAGTAAACTCCCTACAGCAAACCTGTTGTGTCCTGCTCTCTTTGTAGCTTCACATCCTTATTCTCCTTTGTCAGTCTTTGCTGAAATCTTACATGCTTTTGGTAGTTCTGTAGCCTTTCTTCTATGTGACAAGTCAAATCTGATCATAAAAGTATGGCACTGAAGTCTTTAAATGAATCTGCGTCTTCTGCATTTCTAGAGGTATTCTCTAATGGTTTGAATATAGCTGACTTTTAATTGAGTGTTGAAAATTGTGTGTTGTTTTCGTTGGACAATTTTGAAGATAAAGTGTTGCAGACAGTGGTACATGTTTTAAACATGCTTGCCTGGTCATCTGTTTTCCTTCTCTAACGTGGCAGCAGTAGAAGAAGGATACCCTTTGTTCCAAAAAACAGCAGATGTATTTCGACATAAAACTGGCCTTGGGCAATGTCCCAGCCCAGGTGAACTGGCAGCTAGTAATGTATACAGACATAAAGCTGAGCTAGGTGGGTAGTCGCTAACTGGCATTTCCTAGTATGGTTTGGTTTCAACAACATGTTTACACAAATTTGTTCGAAGTAGGTTGGAATTGAGCTGTTTTCGGATGGTATGGTATCCAGGGTAAATACATTCAGTATGAACCTATGTGCCTGGTCTTTATTTCTGTTCCTCTGAACGCACTGTCACAGAAGTCTTTTAAGTGTCTGAATGATTCAGTGCTGGTTACATCTCGTGACAGGTACCTACTGGGCATCTTAATAGACACATACATTTTATTGTAGACCTTACATCCTCATTAAAATCAGTTGCAAATGAAGTGATTTGTGTGAGAAGAGAATTGTTCTTACAGCTTTAAACTTTACTAGAGATAGTGATGGGTTAAAGAAAAGCTTTTGTGATACATCTGACTTGTTGGGTGGATGTTTGAAGAATATTTTTTCTTCAGTTTTTAATTTTTAAGGAAAATCAGATTTGCAGCCTGGTAAATGAGTTTCGTTGGGGGTGGGTGGTTTTTTTTTTTTTGAGATGTGGTTTGTAGTTTTCTGCATGAAACTTTAATGGCATAAGGCTTGTGGAATTAGATAACACGCTTTAAACAAGCCACCTCCGGGTGAAGTACATCTCTAATTACTGAAACTAAATTATGTGGAAAGTGAGCTTGTGTCTGAAGTAAATCTCCAGTTCAGTAATCTAAAATTAAATAATGATTAACTTAATTGCTTCAGGTTCATAAAAACTGCTCTTAATAAAATATGGGGATTAAGTGCGTGTTTTGAGAATGGATAATTGCTTCTGCTTCATTTTCAATAACTTCTATCAAGACAAGGTTCGTAGGTAAAAGAAATACCTTTTGTTATGCTAGGAGAAGTAAGCTAGTTCTTGAGTATGCAGGCCCTTTCTTCATTCTGAATAGAAGCTGTAATTTCACTACTAAATATAAGTTGAGAACACTTGCTTTAATTTCACAGATACATATCAGGCCCTCTGAAAGGAATAGTAGATGGTACCTGTCGAGCAGAGTGTAGTATTAGTACATGGGAAGAAGAACTAAGTAGGTTTTTTCCCCAAAGAATAGAGAAAGTTGTGTAATTTTAATAAGAGGAGTTTGAGTTAAAGAATTTGTGACCTGGGTTGGCAACTGCATGTTGTTTGCATTGTGTTTTGCTTCTAACCAAAATATTTTAACCCTCATTCATTGAAGAAATGTCTTTTTTGCTTATAGGCAAATGAGAAAGCAAATCTCTTGAAACATAAGCAGAGGTACTTCCCTGGAGGGAGGAGATGAAGATTCTCCTGTTACTCTGAGTGTTGCCAGGTGCCAGAAGTGGTCCCCAGTGGTGGTAAGAAAGAAATCTTCCCCCACATTTCTGTATTTGCGTTTTGTCTGTAGCAATAAGATGCTTTATTTTAATAAAAAGGGGTGCAAATCCTGTTCTTTTCATAGATCTCTATGAATTGCTGGAAGAGGTGTCAGAAGTCTCCCACTCTGAGAATTTGAATTTAGGGACGAAACCAGCGCTTCAGCTTGTTGCTTGCTGTAGTGTTTGCTCCTGCTCTCTCAGGTATGCTATATCTGTTGTTAATCATTGCAGTAAAGGCTTAACCACAAATAAACCTCCAGAAAACTCTAGAAATACTTAACTATCACCTCCCCCCTTGAATATAGAATGGGAACTGTGGCCTTATAGTGCTTTGAGGACCTCTTTTACACAGTTCTTAGAAATCTCTTGAGTGCTGACTCTGGCGTCATCTTAGGCTGCCTTTAATCCAAGCATCTTTAAATTTTGTCTGGTAACCAGATACGGAAATGTTACAGCAGTAAACTTCCTTCTTTTTGTAGTCTCTCATACAAACAGTGACAGCAGCCTGGAAAGCTGATGAGAACCTGCAGACATAGCAATAGGACATGGTTATTCCAGGACAGGCTCTTAAGACCCCAGAGTGGCTAGTGTCAGATGTTGACATTTTAATGATGATCTCTGATAACCCTGCCCCTTCATGGGCTATTAGAAGCTTTTTTAATAGGAAATTAATTTAATCTTGATGATTTTTGCAAAGACCCAGTGTGTTGCTTCAGTATTCTATAACATTTCAAGGTCTATTATAGGGCAAGTAGTCTCCCAAGAAACTGTGAGAGATTTCTCAGAGCCCTGATTCACATGGTAGTACATACTGGAACAGCCACAGTCTGTGCTCAGGGCATGCGTTCTGACCCCATGCAAAGCTACATCCATTTCGAAGATGCACATTTTCCTACTACAGAGGCAGTTAAAGCATTTATCCTGGATAACATTAGGTGGGCAAATTAACCACTTTCTGTGAGCCCCAAATATTTTTGGATCAAAATTTTACCCCTAAAAATTAGTTACTGCAGCTGAATTTGGTAAATGCTGACCCTCTGCAGCTTTGATGGGTGCAGGGAGACCCAGTAGGTTGATTAATGGAAGTAGGCTCATTACAGTGTCATGGTGACCAGCTAATTTCAAAACCGGTTCTGCAAAATGCTTTTGCCTGGGGCCATTGCCATCAGCCATAAGAGCAATGCCCCAGAAATACATGAAAGCCTGTTTTTATGTGCTTGCTTTTCTATAGTGTATTTTTCATCTGACATGGCTGCAATTTTTGCTTTTCTTCTTTGTGTTTCAGTGCTGAAAAGGCCATCAATGTGTTACTGAGAAGCTAAAATATGCTTGGGGGGCAGGATTTTATGAATTGTGCACAGGTCTTGAATTTTCAAGCTCCACTTCTGTTTGGAGAAGAGAGAATTTGGGCTTCTTGTACCCTACAGGCTGCCAGGCCTGGTGCCTGTGCCCCTAATGTAGTGCAGGCCTGGTGTCTTATCTCAGGTTGCTAGAACCTGCAAAAGGAAGAAGAATCTGGAAATGAAATGTTCTGAATGAAGTGGATGGCCATGCTGGAAGCTGCATGGGTTGAATAGTCTCATGAATAATTCCTTAAGCCTTCACCTTCTTGATTATTCGGATAAAATCCTGAGTGGGTCAATAGATATTAATATGGATTAGAGAAATTGTACTCAGAGCTTTTCAGCATCCCAGCAGATGCTTCTTCTGCAGAACAAATCACCATTTCATGAACCAAAGCAAAACTGGTACCAACAGGCACACAGTCAAGGAGGTGAGGGACTGAATTATGGGGAGGCCAAATTATGGTAGCATTTGCTATAGCAGCCACCCCCTCTTGTTGGGGTTTGTGCATAGGCAAGAAGCCCTGTAGGTATCATCTGCTGATACTGTCCTTACTGTGTGCCTTCAAGAGGGGATTTATTTTTGTCAGACATGCCAGTGTTAACATTTGTAACAATTGTTGGAAGATTCAATTTTCATATAAACTTAGTTGGAGGTTACAAAGAGAAAAAAAAAATCATCTTTGCAAAGCACTTGTGGACATAGAGATCCAGCAGGCTAGACCAAAAAGCAGGTTTCAAAAGCAGTCAAAGTTACAATTTCAAGAGTGTTCTATAGTTCAAGCAAGGAGAAATGTAAAGTACATTGGAAAACCAGTTACATTCTCTGCTTTCGTATTTAATTTACTAATCTGGAGGATATGGTAATGGTCTATTTCAAAGCCCATAAGACAGAAGCCTCTTCACTGGCAGACTGATGTTCTGAAAAGCAGCTACCAGAGATATGATCCCTACTGTTAGTCTGGTGCAGTGTGGTTTTTAAGCTAAGAGTCAATTTTGCACAACATGCAGAAGTAATGTTCTCTTCTGTCTGGTCTTAATAGCACACTGAGTTGGGACACTATGAAAATGAGAAAGGACTAGTTTTCCTTGGTAGTCAAGAAACACTCGAAGGTCTGGTCGTGTTAGATGTGTTATAGTATGGAACACTCTTCTGCAAGGTGGGAAATGCTGCTCTGAACTCTTGTCCCTCACTTCAGTGTATCTCATCTAACTACTGAGCCTGTCCATAACAGGCGGGCACCAGATCAGCTCTCCTTGTTGTGACTTTTATTTGGAAGAAGTGCTGGAAAGCAGTACTGTGGAGAAGGATCTGGGAGTTTTGGTCCACAACAGGTTGACCATGAGTCAACAATGTGCCCTTGTGGCCAAGAAGGCCAATGGTATCCTGAGGTGCATTAAGAAGAGTGTGACCAGCAGGTCGAGGGAGGTTGTCCTCCCCCTCTGCTCTGCTCTGGTGAGGCCGCATCTGGAAGCACTGTGTCCAGTTCTGGGCTCCCCAGTTTAAGAAGGACGAGGAATTACTGGAGGGAGTCCAGCAGCAGGCTACAAGGATGATTAAAGGATCTGGAGCATCTTTCTTATGAAGAGAGACTGAGAGAGCTGGGTGTGCTGAGCCTGGAGAAGAGAAGGCTGAAAGGGGATCTTATCAATGTTTATAAATATCTGAAGGGTGGATGTCAAGAGGGTAGGACCAAACTCCTTTCAGTGGTGCCCAATGATGGGATGAGGGGCAATGAGCACAGATTGAAGCACAGGAGTTTTCATCTGTATATGAGGCAAAACTTCTTTACTTTGAGGGTGCCAGAGCACTGGTGCCCAGAGAGGTTGTGGAGTCTCCTTCTCTGGACACATTCCTGTGCGATCTGCTCTGGGTGAACCTGCTTTAGCAGGTGGGTTGGACTAGATGATCTCCGGAGGTCACTTCCAACCTCAACCATTCTGTGAACTGTGCTTTGTGAAGCACTCGGTCCTCTTGATCTTTGGAAGCAGTCAGACTGTGCCCCAATAAGCTTTCCTCCCCGGAAAGCTTAGGGAAAGAGCAGCCGTGCGGGATGATGCTGGCTGTGCTTGTGCCTGGGACCCAGCACTGTTCAGCCCTCCCAGGGTGGTCACTGCTCTGGGCCAGCACAACAACCACTTTAAGATGGTGGGGGTCAGCTGGTGGAAATCAAGGACCAAGGACTAATAAACCGGGTCTCATAGGGATGTTTATTTTGAGAAGAAAAAATAATCCAAACTAAAAGTGCTTTAAAAGGAGCTGTAATGGCATTTACTCATTTTTATAATTGTTTTGAAAATCTCAGTGTTGCTTTGAGAGCAATCGTTTTCACAGAGTTTTTTAAGTTTTGACGGCCATGCATTCAGGACTTTTGACAGGATTTTCCAAAGCAGCAGAAAATACAGATGGGAAGATGAATGCTGTTGCAGCGTGTGTTTCAGGACGACATTGTTATACCTTGTTGGAATAATAATGTTATCCTTTGTTGGAGGGACAATGCAGCAGGGCATAAGCAACGCAGGAGGTTCCTGGAATCTGTTGGTGATAACTTCCTTCTCTAAGTGATAGAGGAGCCAACAGGGAGAGGTGCTTTGCTGGAATACAGAGAAATTGTCCAAACAGCCACAGATCAGGTTAGGAAAGCTAAAGCCCTGATAGAATTAAATCTGGCCAGGGATGTCAAGGGCAACAAGAAAAGCTTCTGTAGGTACATTGGTGATAAAAGGAAGACTAGGGAAAATGTGGGCTCTCTCCAGAAGGAAATGGGAGACCTGGTTACCTGGGATATGGAGAAGGCTGAGGTACTTAATTACTTTTCTTGTGTCAGTCTTCACCAACAAGAGCTCTAGCCATACATCCCAAGTTGCAGAAGGCAGGGACTGGGAGAATGAAGAACTACCCAGTGTAGGAGAAAACCAGGTTTGACACTATCTAGGGAACCTGAAGGTGCATGAGTCCATAGGACCTGATGAGATACACCCACAGGTCCTGAGGGAACTGGCAGATGAAGTTGCTAAGCCACTATCCATCATATTTGAGAAGTCGTGGCAGTCCAGTGAAGTTCTCACTGTGGGGCTTTGAGCAACCTGTTCTGGTGGAAGGTGTCCCTGCCCATGGTAAAGAATTGGAACTAGATGATCTTTAAGGTCCCTTCCAAACCAAACAATCCTATGAGTCAATGATTGCTACCAGCAAGGCCAGTTTTGTATCAAGGGTTCATTTGTCCAATCTGTGTGCCTGTTTCTCCCTCTTAAGAGAGTCTACCTTCTACCTTGGTTGCGGTGCTCATATTTAATGGGACAAGTAGCCTGATGCACAGGAGAGGCTTGGCCTGAGACCAAAGAGTTGGAGATCAAACAACCAAATACATTTGTGATTGAAAATGGCTGGCAAACAAGGGACAGCCCTCTGAAAACAGAACAAGCCTTGCTCTTGCTGCGGTGTGAGGAGAACAACAGAGAAGGAAGCTCGGTGTGATGTGAGCTGGTGATACAGCTGCTGGTCCCGTACTGTGGTGGAGGACTGGTGTACATGTCCAAGCTGGTTGGGTGAACAGTGGCCGGCCACGCGTGTGGGCCGCTCACCCGCACCACAGGGCCTGGCTGCCGTGTCTCATTTTGCAGGTCCCTTCTGGACAGCTGTCAGGGCAGGTGCTCCTGTCCTGGCTTTGTGAGCTTTTGCCTTGTTGAGTAACAAATCATCTGGGTATTTTGGATCTGTATTGCAAGATGGCAGCAGAAGCCCTAAGCATCTCCTTTTTTGGTGGTTGTTGGTTTTTTTTCCTGTACTGAAGGTATAGCAATGTCACTTGTTATTGTCATTGTGTGCCCCAGAAGGAAAACATCTCCACTGTTTATGACTGTGGGCCAGGGTAGTGCTGGGATATTTAGTAATATAAACTTAGAGCGCAGTTGCAGGTGCTGCTGTTTTAAAGCTGTTTGTCCCTCTGTGCCAATTTCTCAGCTTTGCTAGGTTAACTGTTCCATAAGCAAGTCTACCAAAATTACCTATTTCCTAAAAAACTCTAAACAAAATTTTTAAAAAATAACAGTTTAGCTTAAGATATATCTTGTTGGTGCAGATCTAGGATGAGTAATAACTGCAAAATGAGTTATACAAGCAAACCTCAGGCCGTGCTGACCTTAAGTATCATTGAAGAGTGAGCCTCTAGCAGTGCCTGGAAGTACGAACTTGTGAGCAGTTGGTCAAGCCAGGCATGGGATAAGCTCCCAGTTGCCTGGAGGTACTTCTAATAAATGCAGTGAAGTTTTAAAATTATTACAGGTATTTCCAATATCTGGCTGGTTATAGTAAAGGTAAAAGGAGTTTAAATAGAATGAATCAAAAGAAGTATTATCCACATTTAATGGGCTCGAAAATGAACAGCACAGACTGCAGACTCAGGAAGCAATTATACATTGTGGAGTAAATAGCACCAAGGTTCTTGTTATATGTCTCAATTAGAGAAATATTCATTATTTTAGATTAGTTCTGATAATTAGACCAGTCTGCTTGTTTATTTTAAACAAAGCTAGCCTGGTTTGCTAGACTTATTGTCTATAAATGTGTTCTATATTAACACATTGCATCGAACTGCAGGCAGTTCTTAATATCCTTGAACATCTGATTTTTTTGGCATATAATTGCTGATGAACGAAGGGTTATTCTGGCAGATAAAAATGAATCATAAGAGCAGAAATGCTGCTTCTCAAACCACTACTCTGCCTGACCGAGGAGCTTTGGAAAAGCAGTGCCAAGCTAGCAGCTCCATCCAGAATTAGAGTGTGGCACACCGGCTGTATTGAATATGAGGCTTTGGTACAATAAACACCTCTGTTTATTAATTAGCCTCTAATTTTTCAAATTATGGGAAGCAATTTTTGACTTGGCAGTCCAACTATTCTGAAACACTGCGAGCTCCAAGAGAAATGGGTGCCTGCTTTTATGCTATAATTTCACATTTCACGTTTCTTTTGCTGCTTTATAACTGTGCCAGGTAACAGAAAACAATCTCTGCTCCAGTGATCTTGTGTGTCTCTGACAGAAGTGGAAATGATGCAGTGGAATGTAGACAGATGTAGAAATTTCCAGGCAGGCAGCTGCCCACCGGGCTCATGTTAGGTCACTGAGAAATCTCCTACAGTCAGATTAATACCAGTACTGTGGCACCTGTAGTACTGAGAAAGTACTCACACTGTCAGAATTATTCTGATGTCCTTCTGTCTAGGTCCCGTCAGAGCTAGTTTACGTGAGACAATGATAAAAAGAGCAGAGAGCATCTGTAAAAACTCCCTTGCTGTTTTTGTCAGTAATGGAGCAGCCCTCATGCAAAGTAGCTGTCTGAATCTTGCTGGTGCAAGGCAGGCATGCATTTCTTGTGAGCTAGTCATTTCAAGGATTCCTGTAGCCTTCAGTAAAAGGATATTTAGGTCACCTCCCTCTCCAACATTGCTTTAAAAGGCTACTGTTCAGAAGAAGCTCAACACGTAAAACTGAATTGCAACAACGCTAACCAGTCCTGGGTTTCTGATCTTTCTTGACTGCGTCTTTCAAAGCGTGTGTTAGCATAGAAGGGTCCCGTGCTCTGCAGAATTCAGAATCATTTGAATCAACTATATATACTACAAGAGGCTTATTTAGCAATACAATGCCAAGGTACAAGGAGATGTAAGACCTTAAAAACTGGAGAGAGCTTTAGATATTTCTTTTCAGATCTTTCTCACAAGTGGATTTTTTAACAGATGGGCTGTTTGCAGAACGGCTGCCCTTCAGTTCGTGACTGAATGGCCAGCAACAGCCTGAACTATAACAGCATACAGACTTTCTAAGTTAATGTTTTTGAATGAGTGGGATACTATATTTATAAAGTGCTCTGGTTCTAATTTATAAAGATTTTACCATGTGCAAAAGCACACGTTCATGCTCACGCAGTTCATCTTTGTGTTCAAAATGTGATCTTCGAATTTGTATAGGAGAGCAGGTTGGGTGGTGGTGGTGTTTGGGGTGGGTTTTTCAGTCTACACTGAAACGACTGTGTGCTGCCAGTATTGATATTCAGGCCAGAAGAGGCTGGTGTGATCTTATCTGAAAACACAGAACAAAAAGCTTTGTCGGGCATGTATTTGTTTCTGCTACCAGTCTGCTTGATAGTCTGCCCTGCCTGTTTAGAAAGATACCTGCTTTTGTGTACATGCAAAAGGAGATCTGACCACAAGGATAATTATGAATTCAGACTGATAAAAGCCTGTGAAATATTTGTCAGTGAAATAATCCAAAATAAGTATAGCCTTTGTGTTCAGGTAGGAACACGCTGCTAATGGCAGCTGATATGACAGGGAAGAGGATAAAAATTGGATCCCGTACGAGGAAAAACGAAGATGATGTGGGCCTCCGCTCTGCTGTACTGTTTAACCCTTTGGGTTGTGAATAGCAGACTGCACACCACAGTGTACGAAGCAGCATTGCACTGAACACCCTCCTCCTCCTCTTCCTTCAGGATCAGCAGGATCAAGCTCCCTGGTGCAACTCAGGCTGCTAATTAGCTGGTGTGAACTGACTGAGGAGCTGTTTGGTTTGCGTACCTGTTGGTTTTCTGAGCCACGTTTTTCACTTATGATTCCTTTCTGACTGCAGACAATGTGGTTTTATCTTAAGCTGCTGACAGTCAGTGACCCAGCAGAACACCTACCACTTCTGGCTTTAGTAATTTTACTTTTCTCCCTTGTTTCCCCTGTGATGGATATCTTGCAAACCCAGACAGTCCAGAACAGTGGCTTTCACTTTCCCTCCCCCTCCACATGGCCTCCACCTCCATGGAGAAGACAAGGCTGAGGAGGGTCTTATCAATGTTTATAAATATCTGAAGGGTGCATGTCAAGAGGTTGGGACCAGACTCCTTTCAGTGGTGCGCAACAATAGGATGAGGAACAACAGGCACAGACTGAAGCACAGGAGATTCCGTCTGAATATGAGGAAAAGCTTCTTAACTTTGAGGGTGTCAGAGCACTGGAACAGGCTGCCCAGAGAGGTTGTGGAGTCTCCTTCTCTGGAGACATTCAAAACCCACCTGGACACATTCCTGTGCAATCTGTTCCAGATGAACCTGCTTTAGCAGGTGGTTTGGACTAGATGATCTCCAGAGGTCCCTGCCAACCCCAACCATTCTGTGATTCTGTGATTCCTTTCTGGGTTGAACCCTGGAAAATTTGCTGGTGGAAGCATAGACTTCCTATAAAGAAATGTCTAGAGGAGGTATCCTTGTTTATGTGACAAATATCAGTCTGGTGACAGTGGGCTGATGGGTCTTTCTCACTTGTCACAGATCTGTCAAGAAAGCTGAAGACTGCAAAGTTACAACTGAGTGGCATGTATGCTGCTTCTCAGCTGTCTTTTAGAGCAGCCTTCCTCCATTGCTGGTAAGCTGTTTAGAGGTACATCTGTAGGTGAATGTACTTCTGAGGAATTTCTGGATTTAATATAGTAGAGCACTTGCAGGCAAAAACTTTCCTGTTGTCCCTCGTCAGTTTTGCAGATGTGATTCTTACAGCATGTGGATAGCTCTGGTGTCATCTGGGGCCTTTGCTTTACTGTGTTATTCATTTCCTTATTTATTTAATAATCGTCATAGTAATTAATGATTGTATTTATTTGAGCTTTTCCATCATGGCAGTTCGGAGTGTGGTAGCAAATGCTGGAGCAGAAACACGAAGCATAAGTGAGCGAAGCCGATGATCTCTGGTGGTGCAGTCATACAATAAATTGTATCGCTTCTGTTTTGCAGAAGGTGGTGGTTTATACCTAATATTTAAAGCAGCACAGCACTTCTTGAAAGACAGACTTTTGAGTTCTTCCCCATTAGTATGCAGTACTTCAGAGAAAAGCTTTGAACTTGGAAAGGGGCTTGTAGGCATGCATACAGTGTTTGCTGAGACCTCATTTGGCAACAGTCAGAAGTTTCTCCTTGTTCAGCCACAGCACATTTGCATGTTGACAGATATCTCCTGTTGACGCTCTTTGTTTCTTATGTTTGAGGGTTGACATTTTTTTTGCATAATTTTCCATCCAGAAAGCAAAGTGTGTGTTTCTTCTTACAGCACTTATCTCAGATGATCACAGATAAGACTTTTTTGTTTATCTTTTATTTTGCATCCCTGTTTTAACAAGTAAGGAAACTGCCACAAAGCATTTTCCAAATTCACGTGATCTGTCTAGAAGGAGATGGGTTCCTAGGTTTTACAGCTTGGTGCGTAGATGCACTTACGCTCCTGAAATTTCTTTTGTAGTTTATTTTTATCTGAATACAAAGGATGAATTCCCACCTGCCTTGAAAATGCAACCACTTGGAGTGAAGAGGAGCGTTTTGTGTAGTCTTAGAGATGAGTAGACACTACTGAGGTTTTTCTTAATCATCAGAGACTAAGATTCACAGCATTATATAATTACATAACATTGATTTCCTTTACACAATACAAGAGGCATATTACTCAAATAATTTTGTACTAATAGGGCTTCTGTTAGATAACTCCTTTTTTATTTGTTATATAAGGGCTGGTATTATAGAATTGCTGTTTGAATACCACCACTATAATTTTAGAATTGCTTTTATAATAGAAATACTAAGTAAGCGTTGATCCAAATATAGGCAATTATTGCAATCTCCTAATTTTTTTCCTTTTTTTCAAATGAGGCTTCTCAACAATTGCTACTTTGGTGTTTATTTACAAAATCCCGAGGCTGTCCTTTGCCCAGCCATATTCCATTATATGTATTTACTGTAATGAATATTGAGCACTGTAAAAGTATTGGTCAGCAGTCTTGGAAACTGGCAACTGAGCTTCACCTACAGAAACATTGCAAATGCCAGTTTACAGACTTGGCACATCTAGAACCCTCTTCTCATCTTTGAAGTATGTGTGTGTTTATCTCTCAGGTGTTGGGGTTTGTTTTAAGACAATTTATTATAATTGTATTTCTGTAATTGAGAACAGAAACAGTGTGAGCAGTCCCAAAATGATATTGGGAAACAAAATCAGTAAAAATTCCTTTGGAGCCCACAGAAACTTATTATTCCCAAGCAAAGAACTTAGTTGCAAGCTGTCTCTTTCACTGACAAAGGTGTAAATAGTAAGACTTTTATCTGTGTAATCACTTGAGAAATGTGATTGAGCCATAGGTGAGGTAGGAAAAGGTTTTACAATAGACTTGGACTTTATGCAGGAGATAAGAGGGCAGGAGGACCTATTGACTTGGTGCATAGAGAGAGCCTGGAATTTTCCTTTAATTCATGAATGCTGTGATACTTCTGTCCTGGTCGAGAAGTTGGTTTCCACAGGACCCTACTCACCACACTTTCTGGAGTGCATCGTATATATTTTGTGTGGTCTTTTAAACTCAGAGGCAGCTTCTCATAGTCTTTTTCCACCCAGCTCTGCTGAGCTTCATACCAAATAAAATGCCCTATTTGGCTGTGGGGTTTTTGGTTTGGTTTGGTTTTTTGTTTTAAATTCACCGCTTCTTTTTTTCCTTTTTGGCCAATTAGTTCCAAGTATTGTCTGTTTCTTTAATTGTAAAAACTTTCTATTTATTGTATCTTAAATGGTTTCGTACTATCTCTTTCCACTTTATTAAAATCTCCTAAAGTCTCTATGACTCCCCTTACAGGGCAGCCAAGGGTTTAAGAGGAGCTAACAGCACACTGTAGCTTTCTGTAGTGCTGCTGCTAAAGTTTGGTCAGTAAATTGGGAGCATCAGGGGGCTCTGACTACAGCTTTTTCTTTGGCATTTGAGACAGATTTTGTTTGGATTTTGTTTCTTTTTTCTTTTAGAGGCCTAACTCTTACCGGGGAGGATCAGTTACACTAGTGAGAACTGGGTAGGTCTAAGGGTAGGTGAAGAGGAATCACACTTTTCAGTCCGACTGTTACGTCCCCGTGCGGACGTGGCCTCAAGTCTCTATTTACCTGGACTGTCTAGATTGTGGTGCAGAACAGCCGGACGGGCCCCTGAGCCTTAATCACACCAGCAGTGCTGCGTTCCTGGGCCAGGTGTCACTGCTGCCTTGTTTCTCTCCTCTCTAGGCTCTTGCATCTCGTTTTTGTTAACCAAGCAGCTGGAGCATGCCTACTGTGGCTCAGGCCTCTCTAAAGCCCTAAATTTGCAGCAGAGAGAAGAAAGAGAAAAACTACTGTTGTCTTTAGTTGGGTAAAGCTATCCACCAAGGCCTGCAGGGAAATGGTAAGGGCAGTGGAGTCCCGGTTGCCCACCAAGTGAAGCAGCCTGGAGCGTGCTCCCTCCCTAGCTGCCTGCAGAGTCCCTTTCTTCAGCCCGAGCAGTTTCAAGATGTCCCTTCATTGTACCACGAAGGCGAGCGGTCCTTCTGCCTTGCAAGGTTCCTTTTTGTTAAAATCTATGTTTCATTAAAATCCTTCGTCGGCTCTTAAAGAAAAAAGAAGTGTCAAGTGGCAGTGCTGAACATACGTACCTCGCCATGCCAGTGAATTCAGTTGATTGTAGCCTGGTAATTTGCTGTAAGAAGATTATTGGATTAGAGCAAAAGCTTGGTTTGTCAGCAACACCACCTGACAGTAATATTTATTGAGAAGTATTACCTATTTTAAATATGAGTCCACTTATGCCCCGATCATACCTTCATTCTGGAGGTAAGGGGGGCTTTTTTAGTTTGGTATTTTACAAAGCCATGTAGTGGAAAGGACACTCAGCTTTCTGTTTCCTGCTGCTGAGCAGGCAGTTTTAGTAGCTGCGGCGCTTCCAGATTTACCTCGATGTGCTTTTGTCATCATAATCCGTCCTCCATGTCAAGACTGATTTGCTTTCCTAGCAAAGGCTCGCACCGTCCGTTTTTGCCATTCCATTTCTTCTCCTCCTTTTTTTTGGTTTTATTAATCAATAACAAATTGGGAAGATGTTGGTAAGCCAGTCGGGTATATGCTTGCTAGCTGGAGTCTGTGCTACACTCATCGCCCTGGCTTTAGCCTATTACTTGTACTGGTAAGTTGGATTTTGCGCTGCGTCTGTGGTCATGGTGTGTTCTTTAAAATGCTTTCTTGGGGTGGGCTGGAGGGTGGTGGTCCTTTTGAAATGCTCTTGGAGGCTGATGTACTTATATGTGGCCGGGGTAGATACCTCCGTCAGTTATGCCAGTGCTGCCTTAGTTGTCGTGGGACTCAGTTTTGCTGTTGTTTGAGTTCTTGTATGTTTTTATTCTACTGAAAGTGTAGTGGCTAAGGATGCCGTAGCATGCATTGGGTAAGATGGCGATCGTGTCTTTCCAGTTTGTTGTGAGAGCCTTTTTAAACTTCTTTCACTCTTATTTCCTGCTCTTGCTTAGCATTGGCACTGCTGTCACTCTTGGCATGCAGCTTGGAAATTAGGCAGCGACAGGCTTACAGTGCATTAGGGTGTTTGCAGGACACCTGCGTCTTCAGCACTTCAGAAGAAATGTTTCAGGCAGGTGCAAACTAAGGACTTCGATAGTTTTTTTCCCCCACCAGGAGCTCAGCAGGTTGTTTCCCCTTGGGGATGCGCTGGGGCCCGGGAGGGTGGTGGCCTGGAGCAGCGGGGATGGGAATCCAGGCGTCCTTGGGTTTTTTGCTGTGCTGGAGCAGCACGTGACAATGAGCCTGCCTGCGTTTGGGAGAGGTAAGGGCAGTGCAGGGATGCCCTAGATTTCTGGGCTGGCTTCATTTCTACATGTCTCTACATATGTCCAAGACTTTCAGCCAGAAGAAATCTTGGAACTTCTTAGAGCTGTGTCTGGAGCAAACAGCAACTTTTAGAGACCCAAGTGCAATCTCTTGGCTAGTTTTAGTGGAAAAATTACATGTCACTTCAACTGTAAAAGGAAAAGCCTTCTGGAGTTGTAATTAATGTGGCTACAACTGGAAAACTTTCCATGGGGTGTGATGTTGCTGAGAGCAAGTCTCTAGCATAATGCGTGGGTTCTTTTGTTTGTTTGTTTTATAAGGCAATGAAGAGACAAATGAAAATCTGTGGGGTGATCTTCTTGGCTTTGTTTTTGCCAAGTGCCTCCTCCAGGCAGTTATGCTTGTGCTGTTTACAAGCCTACAATCCTCTGTGTGTATACGCACACACTTCTAATATTAATGAGTTTATTTACGTTTAAGCTTTACAGTGAATCTCTGCAGATATGTAAGCTTTCAGCTATACAGTGTGGCAGCACACATTAAAATATGTGATTTCTAGCCTTTCTAGTACTAGCTTCTCTACTCTTAAAAATGTTCAAGAAAACAGGACATAAGTGACTTTACAGTGTTAGTGTTAAAAACCAGGAAGTTTAGAGCTGAAGGACGTTAACAGCTGTCCTGCTAAATGTGGTGGGGGTTTTTTGTTTGGTTGTTTTTTTACAAAAGAAAGTACATGTGGTAGGTATATACATGAATACAGCGTAGCTTTTAATTAATTCTACACGTCTTGACTTAATATTGGGGTGCATTATATGCATCTGATACCAGTTATGCTTTTGTATTGTTACCAATATAAATTTGTGTGTGCATTATACACAGGCATAGCATGAACATCTCTTTTGTAATGGTTTTTTTCCCCTATTTTGTTCACTCTTAAAATTCTTGACTTGAATCCAGGTCAGATCTGGTTTGCAGGAGAGATTACAACTCTGTACGCAGCAGGAATTAACTGGTATTACGTTAGATCCTCTTCTTCAACAACCTCAAGGTTCAGGAGAAAATTAATGACATCATCTACTTGTTTGCAACAAGAAAGCTCATTGAAACGTCTCTGATTAGATATGGATGAGACTTAACATGAGTACCTCAAAGTGCTTTTTTGGCTTGGGTTTTTTTAACTCTTTAATTTGTTGATGCTTGAAGAAAGCTGTCTTTGATAAATATTTTACTTTATTAATTTTTTAACTTAAGTCTGCTCTGTAGGAAGTAACTAGAAAGGCTTTCATTCTTTTTTTATTCTTCTTATATGTGTTAGTTTGATGGCTGCAGTTCCCTTAAAATATCCTCAGACAGAGCTGAGGTGATTAAGATCAGAGATCACCAGTTCAGCTGCGAATCAACTTTGCATATTGAGAGATTAACCTGTTTTTTCTGTAATTCCATCTGTGATCTTTTACTTCTCCTGAATTGGAGCACCCTCATTAGCTTGCTGGACAGGATGTATATTGGTCACTTTCTAGGCTAAATTTAGTTTGTATTCTCTAAGGAATTAATTCTCTAAGGAAGTGAAGGGTCTTTGTTGCTTTGGGATTTAGGTGGCACCCTGTGGGCCTGGGGCTGGCTCCCCTGCTGCGTGTCTGATGCAAGAACACCACCAACCTCAGAAACAACCTAAAGGGGAGGGAATGAGGAGGGAAAAACAACAACCAAGCATTGTTCAGATATGTGAATGCTGGTGCTCAGGCAGCAATGGAAGATGTGCAGGAGGGGACCATCACAGTAACAGTCTCCTGAAGTTACAGGCAGCTGTATAGGAAATAGTCCAGAGGGCTCTTAAGTGTCGGCCTGTGTACAATTCCACTATCAGGTATGAATGCCTCACAGAATAAACTGCAGCAATCCAGTGTGTATACAGGTTGTATAACCCATAGTGCAAAACTGATGTCCACAGAAATTATAAGAGCAGGAGACATCACATTTTCTTCTTTGGTCAGTCATTACTGCCATGGGGAGTTTGTTTGGCTGAAGTGTCCCCGCAACATGAGACCCTAAAAGAATCTTTCTTTTTCACCAATCAGCTGTTCACTTGGCACATAAATAATGGATTTATCATTCTGTGTGTGCTTGTCATCACTTAATGTATGGGATAAACTCAAAAGTTCTCTGCTCTATTTTTTTGTTATTTTTAATTTACCCATTCCAAGCTACAAAATGTTTGAAACAAATACCTTTTCCTTTCTTTTTCCCCGTTGACAAATCTGCCCCCGAAGTTTCAGCTTCAGGCCGCCAAAGGAGCCCAGAATACTAACATGTATTTAGTTTGATTGATTGGTGTCCTTTTTACTAGAACTTAAGGTAATTTAACTCAGTGATTATTTTTTTTTCTTTTTTTTTTTAACCATGTTCCCAGCCCTGCCTTGTAGCTTGAGTGATGTGTCGAAACACCTGAACTTGGCATGAATGTTTTGATTTCATTAATACACTTCTCTGAGTTAAGAGCAAAATATTTCAGATCACAAAGTTTTGGCTACTGTTTTACTTTGTACTGCGATAGTTTAGCATTTTTTGAGACAGGCTTAGAGAGGGGAGAGCCATGCTAGGCTCGCATGTATAATCAAGCAGTTTTAATGAGCTGCATAATTTCACTGTCCAACTGTAATTGTGCTTTGCTCTCTCGGTTTCAGATATCCGAAGCAATAATTTAACACATCATTTCTAAAGATGTCTATCTTCATCTTCTTTTGGATTTTGTTAGTATTTCCCGTCATTGTATTTTTGGAGTGAGTGTATTGTCTGTTATTTTGGGCAGAAACTAAAATAGTGACTGCATATTCAAATATTGTTTATAAGAAAGATTGACTTCTGAAGGAGGTAAATAGGCAAAAATGAGTAGCCAGTTCCCCAGCCCTGAGGAGAGCAGCAGAGCGGATGGAAGAGCACTGCTCCTGTGTCAGGGCTGGCCAGCCCTGCTGGCTGAAGAGCAGGAAGGGGATTCTTGGGATGAAGATTTATTAAAATATATGTCTCATCTAAACCTAGTATATTATTCACATATCTAAATACTAGTCTATTTTTCTCAAAATGATGGAGGAGAGGAGCATTATGCGTTGGCTGCCATGTTCCCAGTCAGGCCTGTGGAGTGCAGCTGCCTGTGCCGCCATTAAGAGAGGCCGAGGAAGAACAGGCCTGAGCCTGGTAGAAAAGTTCAGTTTTCCAGATGCGTCTATACAGATTATCACTTGACACACAAAACACAACATGATATATTTCCATATAACATCTATTATCTGTGGATAACGCGCCCATAATCTATGGGCTGCTGTGCTGGAAATATCACCACATTTGTGTACAAGCCACTGTATGCTCTGCTGCTTTTTTTAGGTAGCTTAAACTGACACACCGAGAAGACAGCTGTCCTACATTGACTGGGTAGCTGTCTATGAGATAAGTACCTAGAGATTAAAACAGCCGATGTCTTCGTAACACTTGTAGCATCAAACCGTGCAGTTTTAGGAACGTAGAGTATTCAAATAAATCACGAGTTTGCTGAGAAGTTGAAGCTTTGAACAGTGTTCTTAATGTGGATTTTAGGGGGTTGCTTCTGTGCTGTGGCTTCTGCTCCTGGATCTGCAAACATGGAAATCTTGAATATCTGAAAACTCATTACCCGAAGAATTTTGTGACCATGCCCATATGCATAAACCATGAGTTTATCCAGGCTAATATAGCATTGCTGTATATTTAAATTTGAAGACTTGAAGAGATTGAGCTTGGCAGATTTTCAGCCTGCTTTGCTGTGGAAATAAAAGTTCGTGTTGTGCTGTTCAAATACATTGTGTCCCTTTCCTCAGTGATACATTTTGAACCCATTGAGGGATTTCCAGGCATGCTTGGCTGGCAAGTGTCAGCGAGACTGTCTCCAAAATCACTGGAATCCTACAAGTTTCATGGAGGTAGCTGGGGAGAGGAGAAAGGGGCTGCTAAGAGCCTCGCCTTAGGGAAATGTTATGATGTAAAGTTGGGTGTTTGTTGATATCTGGGTCTCTATGCAGATGTGCTTGTAAAAGTGTCAACGCTAAAATACAAGTTTGTAGGGAACCAGGCTTTTGGAAGTACTGGCTAAATTCCTTTCTTTGGCAGATTGCTTTCTGATGATGAGTAGCTGGTTACTCAAGCTCTTCTCTGCAAACGTAGCAATTGTTACTTATTAACTAGATGGAGATTCCTATATACTGGTTGGAGTTTGGAGTTTAAGAAAAGTATGAGATATTGAAGGCCAGAGGAAAGGCTGGAAGAGCAGCTGTCAACACCCCACAGGCTGGTTTTTTTTTACTCTTGAACACAAACCAAATTGACCTTGAGGACTTTGCTGATCACGCCCATTATCATGACCAGTGGTTGCTCTGCCGCAGGCCTCTAGTCCAAAGAGACAGGCACTGTCCCCATTTCACTGGGGATGTGCAACAGTGCGGTTCCCCAGGCACTTGTTCCCCAATGGCTGATTTTGATTGCCTTTTGCAAGCAAATGATGTCAGACTGTGAAATGAAAGAGATGTTACTTAACACTCTGAAATTTGGAAGGTGCAATGAAAGGGACCCATCATATTAATGCTAGTGAAGAGATGCGTAGTGCAACAAATGCTCTACGTAATACTTAAACTTGCGTCTGTCTTAAGGATGAACTTGCTTTAAATCACATCTTTGATTTGCAGAGCTGGTAGAGGAAAAAATGAATCTGTGGCTATGTTACCTGATAGGGCATGTCTATGTGGTAGCTGTGATGTGATTAGTTTTAAAGGAGGGTTGAAGTGCTTGTAAGAGTAGCCATGGCAACATAGATCTCACCGCAGGCTGCAAAACCCACCTGGGAAGTGGAGTGAAAACTTAAGCAGTTTGGACTTAATTATTATTGCTCAAAGTGCAATTTCATGGAGGAAAGAGGTCTCAGAATGGTTTCCCATGGTCAAATATGAGGTCTTGGCATCCATTTTTCTATGGAGATTGTAATTGAGGGCTTGTAATTTTACAAGCATTCATTATTAAATACATACATATATATATATATATATATATATATATATATATATATATATGTAAGAGCACAGGTGGGACCTCTGAAGTGTGCTGTTGAATTTGAGGCAGCTTTCAGCAGGGCTGATTTCACAGATCAAGTGGGTTGCTCAGGGCTTTGTCCACCTGGGTTTTGAAAATGTCCAAGGATGGAGTTTCCTCAGCCTCTCTGGGCGACTTGTTCCAGTGCCAAACCACTCTACATATGTTGTTAATACAGCTAGCGGTAGTACAAATTGGTGTTGTCTTTTAATGCCTGGAAAGAGAGAGAGCCTGGTGAGGAATGGGCTTTGCTATTCATTCTTTACAGAAGTTCTCAAACATGAATGGCTGTTGTTGGTGAGTTTTTGCTCTTCCCAAGGTTTGTGTTTGAGCTCTTCAAGTTAGACCCTGGTGAGCTGTCACTGGGGCAGTGTGTGCCCTGACAGGACTTGGCCCCCTGATAGAGAGGATAGGTCTGTAATGGCTGTCCCGTACATGCCCAACATGATGACCGTGGGGTGCATCCAGTACTGTCTTCCTTTGCGCTGGCCATGTTCTGGTAGTGGACCCAGACAGGTGGTGAATGAGCAAGAGAAGCCGTGTCAGTGGTTGGGCTTTGACGTGACATCCTAAGGTGACTTCATACATAACCAAAATTTTGGCAAGTGAGATGCCACCTCCTTAGTCCATGTCCAAAGGGGGTTACTTCTTGGGAGAGACCATTGAAAAAATAAAGCAAACATCTCAAGTTTGGTGGTCTTGAAACTAAAGTAAACCTTGAAGCAGCCCATGGGTTTTCCTTGTTAGCAGCCTTTTTTCCTGGAAAAGAGAGAATCAAACCATATGCAGGTGTCCATGGTTTGGCCTTGTCTATGTGAAGAGCTGATCTCTCATCCTGCATTAGAAGTCTGCCAGGGAAAAAGACTCTATCAATAGCTGGGGTCACTCTCCTTCTCCCACTTGTCCTATAGCCTGAAATATGTTCGTCAGTAATTGCTCAGAGGTTTATTTCCTCCATATCACTGTCATGCGTGTATTCTGTTTGCTTTCACACAGTCCAATTTATCTATAAAACTAGAAGCTGAAAGCAAAATGTTGAGATGTGTAGCAAAGATCGTAAAGTGCTCGCAGGAACTGTCATCCAGGGAAAGAATGAGGAGACTAATTGGCTCCGTATATGTGAATAGATGACCAAAATGCTGTCAGAGTGTAGATATCAAGAATGTGTTAACACAGAAGACAGGGAGAAGCTTTGTGGAGAAAACTAACTAGAAATGGTAGTATGAAAGGTCAGAAAAAAATTTTGTTTGTAAAATGCAATAGCCATTGTTCAAAATTCTTTTAGCAAAAAACACAACAGAGGAAGTGGCTTGTAGTGACAGAAAATTGATGGGAGCTTGAGGTTTTTTACAAAATTACTGTAAAAATAAAACTCACAAACTATTAGGATACTATTTTATATCTTGTGTTCAGGAATAACTTCAAATGCACTTTACTAAATATACCACCTTCTACTTGCTATGCATATTTCCATGGTGAAGGGAGAATTAAAACCAAAACCTTTGTTGTTCTCAAGAGATCAATAATAGAAGCTGCACTGCTGAAAATAGGTGTTCGCATGGAGAAGAGACAGTCTAAGTTGGGGATATTTTAGGTTTACTATCCTCTTGATGCGTCTGAGAAATTTTTGGATTGCCCAGTGATTGCTTTGCTTGTTCACTGGGAGTGGACCTGGTGTGAGGAAGCTGATGCGTGGGGCAGAGCTGCACCGGGGTGATATGGGTGTGGATGCAGCTTCCTTCATGTGCCCAGTGAGTTAGGGAACAAATAGCCAAGTTAAGAGGTTTTTCTGGCAATTAGTAAGCTCTTCTTGCCTGACTAAATGAAAGTGTTGTGGTGGTGACATTAACTACATCTCCGTGACATGGTAGTAGCTAGCTATCAAACTGATGACAGAACAACAGATTGTCATTTTACTCTATGGATGCAGCAAGTAGGGGGGGAATTGAAGTTGTGAGGATTTCTTCTGACACACAAATAGCTAGTGTAGTTGCATGTAGCAAGAAAGAAATAACATGCTAAATATATTGGCACAGAGGTGGAGAGTGATGGATGGAAGACTTGTTCATGTTGTGAATTCAAATATACAGGTTACGAGGGGAGCATGGTCTGGTGCCGATCTGTGCTCCCCTGTGCTGCATTGTTCCTCTACTCCACCTTGATTTCCTAGCTTTTCAGCTATCTGCATTTCAAGGCTGCTGTCTTTCCCTTCTTCTGAGCTACCTGGCCACTTGCAAATCAGGTTTAGGCATCTTCTCTGCCCTTGGCTCCATAGGGATGCTTTTTTGAGAGAGGTTTGTGCTTTCCCTGTGCAAGTTCTTGGGCTGAACCGACTGTTGACCTCAGCAGTGGCAGTCCCATGTGTCAAGTTTTCTGTTTTGCAGTTGTATGGCTCACTTTGGAAAATGTCCCTCCATTCAGGGGAGTGACTCCAAGGGAAAACTGAGAGCCATGCACTTGTGTCATTGCGAATACCATACACTGATCTGGAAACAAGCAATGTTTTCCAAATTATGCCTTTTTATACAATATTTAACTTTTTCATCTTCAGAATCTTTGCTGTTCCGTGAAGAGTGCTGGATTACTGGTGTTATGAAATTTATTTGGGCTATCTAGAAAAAAATTCCCAATATTTTAAAGAAGTCACTATGGTTAATTACTTTGTTACTTGCCACTTCAACTAGCTACTAGCTGGATTGTGCTCTGCCCACTTGCTGCCAGCAAACCTCTCTCTTCAATGAGAGTGGAGGCAATCTGAAATTTTTAGCAACTTAGGAGTTGTACAAATCAGAGCAGGTGATTCAGGAAAGGGTGCTCCAGCAAATCTTCTGTCAAATTGTAAATCCCTGCATCAAGATACGCAAATACAAAAGTTTGACACTGAAATAGTTGTATTTTAACCTGTTAAAAAAAAAAATTAACCTGGTTAAATTTCAGAATTTGGGACTTAATTACCAGATATGAAGCAGATGTTAACTCATTAGAAGGTAGGAGGCAAGGTGATGACAAACCAAGTGTGTTACTCTGAAAAGATTTGCTAGTGTTTTCCCCATAGCCTTCATTTAATGCTTAAAAAACGCCACTATCAGCATCTGGACATAAATCTGTTTTATGGTACCAATTGTGATTGTAGTAGCTTCAGATTTTTGTGTTCATAAAAACGCATTTTCGCTCGTACAGGCAAACTATCTGGTGTAAAAACTTCAAAAAGAATGAAAGGCTTTGGAGGGATATTGAATTGCTCTGAAAATCCACTCTAGACAGCATTCTTCTTACTACAAAGAGTAGCCGCAGCCTGAATATGTTCACTTTGAGAAGAGAAGTCTACTATAAGGGAAAAAACAAGACATAAATACCAGGGAAAGTCTGTCCCCATTTAAAATTCAGAGACCTCATTTTCTTTCCCCTGTGTTTTACTCAGAAATTGCAAAAGGCTCTTTCCTTTTTCAAGTCCCAGTCGGGTTTTCAACTCTAAATGAACTAGTTGAAATGAAGAAAATAATCTCGCTACACCTGCTAGCTCTATCGAAAGCAGAAGTAATTAAGGCAAAAAGTCTTTCTTTTCAAGAGGAATTGAAAATGCTTACATTTGAGTGGAAAATGTCAGTATCGGCATTTGCTCCATGGGAAAGGCTGAATATAATAGAGCTGCTAAATGCAGAATGTGATTTCCTGGTGGTTAAATCTTGACTTGACCTCCAGTCAGGTTGGGCAAAAGTCCTGAGCTCTTCAAGGTAAAAAAAATGCCCCTTTTTTCCAGCTATATGGAGAAGAACTCACTGAGGCAATTTGCAGCTTCAGCTGTTTCTGTGGTTAATTACATATTTGTAATAGATTATATGATAAGTTTTGGTCTCAGTCCTCTTTCATCATTTTAAGCATCTGGAATGTGTTTTTGTGGGTTTTTAAAATCAGTCTAAACCCCTGGGTTGTATTTTTGTCTCAAAATACGGACTTATGTTGCTGGTTTTGCTTGCTTCCACGTAAAGTGAAAGGGGAGTTTGTAAGGGTGAGTCTGGGGCTGGCTTAGGTGCAAAGTGAGTTACTGTGCTTTACCCCCCTGCTCTCTGAGCTACACCTGGCCCATCGCAGCTGTGAGAAGTTAATTGCAAAACGAGAATCTGTTCCAAGAACTGGGAAGAATTGCTTGTTTTTGTTGGTCCTTGAAGAGTATGTATAAAATGTTCATTTTAAGTTTCTTATTACTCTGTATTGGGTAATCTATGCCTTAGCTCAACAGGAAAAAATCAATTGGCATCAATTACTTTTGCGGAGACAGAAGGTATTTTATATTCTTCCCACATTGCGCAAAAAATGGAAGGTTCGTGCTTCTGTCAAAATGCAAATTTTATCACAGATTTGGGGGATCACAGATACTCTGTAGCAATTGCACAGGTGTGTAAACTGCAGTGGGACAGAATAAATAATGAGCGGAACATTGACTATGGCCAGCCCAGCCTTGTGGCATTACATGTGTATCGTGGAGTCTGTGCTCTCCTGGCTTCCACTTTCCACCCTTTCTCTGATTACAGTGCTAATTATGTATGAACCATTTCCTTCCGAATACTAGCATAGCTACTGGGTTAAAATTAAATTCTGTCAGGCCTGCGAACTGTATCCTGAAAATTGCTGATATGTCCTGTGTATGTCATATATACATATATGTGTGTGTTTGTGTATATATGTGCATACATATAAGCAAAGTAATTTTCAAAACCGTGCCTATGTGGAATTCTGCGTCACTGTACTGAGACCTGCTGTCATCTGAGAAGCATTCTTTGGGGGTATCAGTACGGTGCTACTTATCAAATCTACAAGATCTCCAGAGCATCCACATTGTGAGCGCCAAACCTGGCTAAAACGGGTCATCCCCTCCAGCCCTCTCCTTCCACAGAGAAGCATATTGCTTCCTGCTCCCTTGCCCAGAGATCTGGGCTCCTCTGCCTTGGGGAAAACGGAGATTTTTTTTTTCCAGCCCCAGCTGCAGGAGTGGACACGCTGTTTTCAGCCACTTAATCGTGCTGCTGCGTAGTGGAGAAGTACAGGGTGCTTCAAAAAGATGGACCCAATTTCAAAGGTATAGTGATTTCAAATAGGGTCCATCTTTTTGAAACACCCTGTATTTTCTATCTTTTCTGTGAGGGGGAGGTCTCTCAGCTCCTCCTGAGGCTTAAGGGAGAGGTGGCGGTGGGGGTATTAGAGCAGATCTCTATGGGCACTTGTGGGCTATTGCCCTGCTCTGTCCACCCCCTGCTTTGGCCAGCTGAGGCCCAGAAACCTCGAAGCAACATCAGTGTGGCACTGCACACAGACTGTCATAGCTGAGGCAGCAGCAGAGAGCATGAGCAACGCAAGCAAGCGGGCAATCCACAGGTGCCTGTGGGGATGTGCTTTACGTCTGCAACATCGTAAAGCTGCATGTTGTCATTAAGCAAAAGATTTCCCATGCCTGCAGTGTAACTTTGGGAGTAAGTCAGAAGCATGCAAATACTGCGTTTATTAGAGGTTTGGCTCATTTCTCATGACAGGCGTTCAAAACTGCTTAAATGTCTTGTGGTGCTGGTGGCAATTCTGTTTATAGCAAGTGCAATGGTTAAATGATGTGTGGGCTGCTGCCGGGCTGTACAGTAATCTCCACTCACAAGTATCCCTTCCCTTGCATACAGGGAGAGATGCACAGGGTTTAACCAAGATGCCACTGAAGTCCTTTCTTAGATTGTCACTGACAAGTGTACCTGGCTGGGAAAAGAAAGGGAGCATTTAGCACCAAGAGCATTGCAGTACTGCTTGGCAGGTATTGCATCCCAGTATTGCCCATCATCTGCCACTCTTGAAACTGGGCAGGACACCCTGCTGTTGCACTTAGAGTGAAACTGCAGAGAGCAGTTAGCAGGTCAGAAAATATTTGGCTGTCCTTTAGGGAACGGGAGTGGACCTGTTAGACCTGTTGGAGTGTACTGAGTTCTCCAAGAGCTTCTCCCAGCCTGCTTTTGCTCTCAAAGCCTGTGCAAGCTGGAAACTTGACAGCATTTTTCTGAACACGGGGCTGACATACAAACTGTATACCAGATGGGCAGGCAACGCCTGTAACGCTGCGTGCAATGGTTGAATGGCACAAACCTGCTGAGACACGCAGCGGGATGCTTGCACAGGCCCGGGAAGTTGCTGCTGTGTGTGAGAAAAAGAGGAGAGTATAACAGGAGGGAAAGAATAGGGAACCAGAGAGCTCGCAAGGATTAGCATCCTGCTTCTCCCTAGAAGGGGTTTTATCTAACGTGGCAGAGGGGGGAGAAGAGCAGCCTCCAAACAAGCAGAAAAGGCAGGGAGAGGTTTACAAGCTCCCAAGAGAAGGAGCAAGACTGGCAGAAGGTGTTTGACAGCCATTTTTGGGTGAGTCACACTTAACTGTCTGTCTGGAGCCACAAGGAATTTACAAAACTGGATAATTGTTCCTATTTATTTCTTAAAATATACAGAATGAGTGTTCTAGCTCATGCGTTTTGGTGTAAAACATCTTGCTGTGGGCTGATATTTTCTGCTGCTTTTATCCTTTTTGCATTTAAATTGCAGTCTTGCTTATGTTCTCCCTCTCCCTGTAAGAGCCAGGTCTGTTCCTACTGTATCTCACTGGGCTGGTGGGACCACAGCTCCCGCTTGCCCTGTGCCAATGGCCCACATCCTTGTGCGTGGCTGCAGCAGGGAGATCAACTTCTGTAGTGCTGGAAAGAAAGGCAAACAGCCCAGTCCAGCCCCCAGGAAGAGCAGTCAGCATTGAGGAGGGCTGTGGGACCCCCGGCGTGCTCTTGGGTTACCGTCACCCTTTAATGGGGAAGCTGATGCATTAAAATGTGCACGTTAACTTGCTCTTTAGCTTAGCTCTGCTGCAGTAAGGCTTACTCAAGTGCAATTTCTTTTTGGTTCAGGTGACCAGAATTGAAAAGGTCTTATTGTTTGCCCCTTACAGTTGAATTTTCCACTTTTCATTAAAGATGAAACCAGGACTAATGTCTGTCTACTGCCTTTGGTTTTCAAAACGAGGCTAATTGCACGCCATGTAGATCAAGAAAAGTGTGTGGGGTTTTTTTTTCTCTTGATAGCAAGCAAGTCAAAGAAGGAACTTGAGTACAAATGCTTGGAGTCTGGTAAATCTTTGTAATTAGTAATATTCAAGTTTAGAGCAAGGTTTATTAAAGTTGAGTTCTACAGGGGCTCTCCGTAGTATGTGTAAATATGCATGTACCCACAGAACCCATCTGTATCTATGAGAAATGAGGCAAACTTGCAGAATTTGCTAATTATTATCTAATCTAAATTTAATATGCAATTAAGGTCTTGTAATTACAGCTTTAGGAAAAATTAACATGTTGTTTACAGTGAAGCAAAAGTGCCAGACTGCAGACCGAATGATGACAAATGACGTGCATACAGGAGATACAGGATACAGGAGAGAAACAGCATGCGAACACCTACAAGCAGTTGTAAATGACATACCATAATAGAAACTATCCTAAGTTTACGAAACCATAAGGCAATGTTTGTCTTCCTGAAACAAAAATAGGTTATGGGCTTGGCCAACCAGGTTTTGAAGTAGTGGGACTCCATCACTGGAAAGCTCAATGGAGAACCCTGCGGTGTCTTGCAAGTATGGTGAGGCTGTTCTACAAAGAAACTAATGTCAGTCTAGTTCAGTGATATTCAGCTGTGACATCGAAGTTGTCTGGGCTGGTTTTACCCAGCAGAATCTCTCCAGTTTCTTTGTTGTGAACAGAAAATCCTTATGAAAAATACAATCATTTTCTTTGTCGATAAAGAGATGTTTGCAGTGAGGGAGGTTTCTCAAGCAGTTCTGCTTCCTTGTATTGGTTGCTTTGCAGCCGGCAGATTTCTAAGCAAGTCAGGATTTGTTTCAGTTATCTGATCCATTTGTTTAAATAGGGGCCAAGTGAACTGAGTGTGTGTGTACTGAGGAAAAATTGAATTTGTGCACATTTGTTCTCTTTTTTTGTATGTGCCGAGTACAATAAAAGGAAATGGTTGAAATTAAATTGGGAAAATAGCCATTTTAATATTGCTTGTATTTTCAGCTGTAATATTGTAGCAACAAGTTAGTAAAATAGATTTTCATCTCTAGCAGAGGAATAAGCACCGTGCTCTTTGCAGCTGGCAAGGAGGCTTAGTCATGTCAGTAACACTTCATTTAGGGTGGGAAAGAGGGAGAACTGTACCTCAAGTGCCCTGATAAGTAGTATCCAGGGCTATTCTATCCCCTTCTGACTCCATTGAGTTGTTTGAATGTTTTTCTTTGACTTGTTTACATATTTGGTGGATTTCTATCTACAAAAGACAAGTTAAACAACTCGTTATCTTGTTATCTTTTTTTTTTTTTTTTTTTGAGCAGTCCATATCTATATTTGTGCTGGGGCTCAAATCCCGGTAGGGTGTGAACCTTTTATGGATGTTCTCCATAAAGTGGGTGACGTTGCCATGGCAGGAGATGCTCTGAGCACATAAAGGACTCCCCAGAGCAGGGCTGTGCCCTAGTGCTGCATTTGTGGGGTGAAGGGATGGCTTTCTGTGGTCACTTACCCATGGGGCTCGCTGGTATGCAGAAACTTCATGTGCACTTTATTTTATAACTTACTCTCTCTTAAAGTTTAATTTTAAACTTAACAGTCTTGTAATAATAAAATTAAAGATTTCTGAAGAGTGGAGGAGGCATGAACAGGGACTAGTGTTTCTGTTGAGGATGTGTGCTCCTCATATGGTTGTCATTGTTCCGAGTGACCACCACATCATGCCTAAAGTTAACGCCTGCAATTTACCTGTGGCAGAAGAAAATTAAATAATTTCTTCAGGACCTGTCATTCCTCATTCTGTATGCCCATTAAATGGCAATGAGTGTCAGGGCAATGTGCCTTGAAGTACTGGCGTCTCATTAGGATGATGAGTCAAGCAAAAGGCATTCTGTTTGAGGGAAATAGATTCATCTTGTCAAAAATCTCTGCAGAAACTGAGCCAAATCTATTGACACTAATGGAAGTGTCTAGGGTTTAATGGGCTTTAGATCAAGACCAAAAGAATTAATATATTTTTGACAGATAGCGGTGATAATCTTCTACTCTTGACCTTTTCTAGAAACTGGCTGTGGTGCTGTTTCAAAACTGAGACTGACAAAATTTCAAGGAATACTCATCTAATTTCATGATCATAACTCGGTAACATTTTTTCTTTTTGAGATCATATTCCTAGTTCTCAGAACTTGGAAACAAATCTGCATTGTTGTGACCTAAGTTTGGCTTAAGGTCCTCTTCTATACACTTCCATTTTAGAAATTCATGACAAGCAGGAATTTTAACGAATTCTGAATCAGCTTTGCGTTTCACTGAGGGATGTACAGGGAAATTAGACCTGTATTGTGTGACAAACTAAGATAATCTTCCTGTCATGCTTAAGTTTAAAAGGCTAGGTCGGTAGCAGACAGTTTGTAATGCTGTGTGGGATGTGATTGAATAGCTGTCTATTTTTACAGCATATCTGGAGAATCCTTAGTACAGACTGTTCAAATGGATACCAAAAGTTGTTATACCTTATTTCCTTTCATTTGCTTATTAGCTATACTGACTCACTGTTGTTGATCTAAGCTATGCTTTCTAGCCAACTTAGTTGTGGTTGCCAGTGGTTCTTCTAAAACTATACTTCCAAAATAAATCAGGCCTGAGTGGCGACTGTTTTTAGTGGTGCCATGGTAGAGTGGGCAGGAGCCTCGGGTTGCTTTTTGCAGTCTGGGGCAAAGCCCTGGGTAAATACTCTATCTGTTCATTTTGTATGACTTGTGCATCACATGGGTCGGGCTTCCAAATTCCTCATCCCAGAAAGAGATGTGGTACAGTGCAGGATGTGGAAGACCATCAATTACCTACTTTCTTCCTGAACTTTTTCCTACATCAGGGTTATTTGCTATGAATGTATTGTTACACTTTTAAAAGCTGGGTAGCCACTGCACTTTTAGCTAGAAAAAGTATTGCATATTCTGCAAGGAATAGGGGTAACAGGTAATTACTTGTAAACATTGAACGCAACTCATATACTCAACATATTTTTGTGTGGTATGTCCCAGAAATGTCCAGGAAAATAAACTGCTGCACCTGGCAATGTAGTACTTCTACAGGATGCTAGAATAACAAGACTGGGACCTGTACTTTTATTTATCCACCAAATGAGTATAGACAGTGGCACTGGAAGCTTTCTTTCACATCTCTGCCTTGCCTGTTGGGTAGCTGGTTAGTATTCTTGGCTTTTCTGATCTTGTAAGGGGAGGTGAGGGAAAAGATGCTTATGTTGGCGATTTTCATAGCTGCTTTTAAGCGAGAAGTAGCCTGAGTCAAGTCATCAGAGAAATCTAGAGGGTAGAAAGCATACTGAGAGATGAGGTGTTTCCTTCAGCTTCTGTCTGCTGCTGTTTGTACCTGTCCTCCTCATACACATGAAGCAGCTCATGGAACAGATAGTTCTCACTTTGAATTAAAAAAAAAAAGTTTTTAATTCTACTCGTGTGTTTCTGATGAGCAGATTTTGTAGAATTCTGAAAAATGGTGAGGAAACTCTTGATGAGACATGGGCAACAAAATGCTTTTTTTTGTACTGCTTCTGACTTGCAATATTATTAGCCGTTCTGCATAGACATGGTTTGCCAAGTTTATACAGACAGGAGGCTTACAAAGCTCAATCTGAAAAATACAGTATTTTAAAATACAGCGGTAAAAGGTAGAATTCAGTATTGTAAGTGTTTCACTCAATTGCTCAGCTAGCAAAAATGTTATGAGGGTGGGGCAATGCATTCGGAGCAAAAGATGTCTGTAATTAGTTTCATAAGTGGAGATAAATATGGTATGGTAGAGTGGAAGCAGCTGGAAAATTAAACGACAGCATGCTCAGAAAAACTGAAGGCAAAAGGCTAGAGATGTAAGTACCTGCTGCCACAGTTTTTGTTGTTGTCAAACACATTAATTCTCACTGGGTTGGAATATTAGAATCAGTGGACCAGTTTCTAATTTCATGCTCATATTCATGCAAACCTCGTGAACTCTGGAGGAATTGTACACACATGACAGCAATAAATTAATTAAAACCTGGAGCTCAAACTAGAAATATGATATTATAGAGTGATTAATGACTTAATTTTTAATTTTGGGTTCATAAAAACTACATTAACTACATTTCGTGAAATGGCTGTAATGTGCTTAGTGCACATTGTGGAACTGTTTTTTTAACCTGATTTCTTAATGAAATGAACCTGATGCAATCATGCCGTCTCTGTCATTCTCCCTTCTAACAGCTTTTGAACTTGGTAGCACATTTCAGTGGCGTTTAACAGAGAGGTAGAAGTCTCAAAGCAGTTTAATCTTTAGGACTTTTCATGAATGTATAAAAAGGTTTTATTTCTCTTTTTACTGAGAGTTGCATAGTATGTTTTGGATACCAGAGAATCCATGCAAATGTAGAGCCTCAAGACACAACTCTGTACGCAAGAAAGCTGTAGCTCATCTGCCTCCTTGCTCTTTACTTGGGAGGTATATAAATAAGGGAGGGAGCCCAGAAGGATGCAAAGCATTTAAGAACTTTTTCGTCAGAGAAGATAAGGATCGATACTATGGGAAGCGGTCTCGGACTTTATGAAGTTGAGCAGCCCTGCGAGGTAAGGCACTAAAAGGCAATGGAAGTGTGCTGTTTGGTTTGAGCTGGATTTTGCACTAGTAGCAGTAAATTTTACATGTCCTGCAGCGTGGCTGTGAAAAGCAGGCACTTGGTAAGGATGTGAAAGCAGGGAAGGTACTAAAGTTGCCTGCAGTTCTCAGTGTGGCTGCACAGGAGGAAATGGGGGTTTTGTGGTGGAAGGTCAATGTTGTGAAGTTATAAGGTGCTTTAGGAAAATAAGGGAGAAGAAAAGATTTTGCCAGCAGGTCTTTGAATATGTGCATGATATGTGTATACTTTAAAAAAGTAAAAATGAATAGTGTTGAGACTTGCTGTCTTAAGCTAGGACCGATGTTTATTTCCTAGACACTACACTGAGCTGATCCTAATATATGCGTCAGATGCAGAAATATTGCTTCTCCTTGTTCCGTCAAATACTGATTTCTCCATCCTCTCCCTAGCCCGACCGTAGGATTCAGCAAAACAGCTGCTGACCGCCCTTTGCGTGGTGGCCTGTCCTTGAATTGCCTGGCTGTCCTACATGGGCAGGAATGCAGAAAAGTAAAGAATTCCTGGGTTAAGATTAACTTCTAATTATCTTAAAAGTCAAATACAATTAAATGAGGCATTGGCAAAAGGAACACTGGCACGTTCTGTATCCAGCACTGAAACTGGAAGGATCAGACAAGAAGACTACCCCATTTTTTAGTTTATCTCTGTCCATTTTAAGAGGAGGTGCAAGTTAAACCAGTTCTGCTTTATGGAGCAACTGGGCAAGTCCTTTCCTCAAAAGGTGCCAGAGAGGAGCCAGCTGTGCTTTGGCTGCTATTCTCATTACCCTGTAGCAATGCTGGTAGGACGTGCAGTCCCCAGGTGCATGGGGGTGCAGTGACCCCAGGGGCAGGCACACGAGGTGACTGTGCCATGTCCCCAGCCAGAGCCGTGCAGCTCTGGGTTCCCATCAGAGCCAGACGGTGCCCAGCGAGCGGGGCACAGCACTGGTGCACGGCACCAGCACACGAGTGAGAAATCCTGTTTTCCATGTGGAACAAAGCTAGAGAAGCAACATACTGCAGTAGCTCCAGCCTTCCGTCTGGTAAAAAGGGATGTGTCCTTCTGGATCTGTAAGATGGCAATGTCCTTAATGTAAGGGGCAAACACGAGAGTGCTCCAGACTTTGCTCAAAGCAAAGAGGGTGTGGAAGTGGAGTCAAACCATTTTATTTGAGGATAATACTTGACATTTCTATTCTTCCTGATGCCATTTGTATGCGCTTTGAGCCCTTGTCTGGAAAGGGCCAAACTGTGCATCGAAAGGCCGTAAGAACTAGGCTAATGAGTATGATTGACATGGTCATCAGCAAAGTTGCCTGCACGTGACTGTACAGAGGCAAGTAGGGATTCAGGAGACACTTGTGTAGGGAGAGAGAGAAAGAGTAATTCTTCTTTTCTGGTTTGTTTGAACTGTTTTTTGAGAGAGACCACGTGAGGAGAATGACTCTGATCCTGGAAGTGAAGAACTTGGTGTTTAATGTATGGCAGTACTTAACACAATGACTTGAAGAACATGCCAGTGGAAAGGATAAATGAGCCACATTAGGGAGTCAGACGTCAAATATCATGGTTGTTTCCCATACATGTGAACACTGGCGTGGTGTTTTGGCTCTATGAGACAACTGTACCCTGCAACTCTTTGGGAAGGGGAGAGGAAGGAGGGCTCCATTTGTTTCTTTTTAAACACAAGTTTCTGATTCCCAACAGCTGTTCTTAAAATAATATGTTAGTGGAAGAAACGTTTCTTCCACTCTTACAGGAGAACATTGGGAAAATTTAGATTATTCATTATAAGCTTAAATTTCAGCTAATTAAACTTGATTTGCTTTCTGTGTAGGCAGACTTTCCTCTGTAATGTACTTCTGAAGTGGGTAGTTTACTAATGATGCAAGTAGATTTTAATTGTGCAAAAGCTAGACACTCTGTGCATTGAAAGGCATTATACCTGATTTGTAGAAGAAACAGTAGAAAACAAGCTTTCACAAGTAAAATTGCTGTTGAGTTTTATAAATAGCACTACACTGTAAGCAGATGGCAAATGGAAATGGTTTGGTTCCTCACAGCTGGCAAATACTTTATTTTTGGGCTTTGAGAACTTCTGCATCACCCTCAGATGCTTGACTTGTCAAAAGTATTTGTTACCATCTACTGGTTGTTCTGGTCATTTGCAACACTGGCAAAGACAGAGTATATTTGGCTGTGGCAGAAAATTATGGTCATGCTTTTATTTTTTGAGTGAGACACAGAGGTTGTGGTTGGCCTAGTTGCAGAGCTTCTAATACCCAACAAGTCAAAAAGGCCAGTGCCAGATAATGCAGGGTTTGGAATAAACTCAGTCTGGTGGCTTGTTGAATACATTTTATTGGGTTAACTTTGTACTGGCAGGATTTGTATTGGATCAGACTTGTCTGTCTAAACTGCTATGACTTTCTGCTGGTTCATACATCACCTGTCTTTCTGCACCTGGTATAAATATGGTACATGCCCCAGGTTAAGTGCTCTGGCTAAGGCAACGGGATCAAGATTCTGCACCAAATCCCTTTCCAGATAAAGTTTGTGCTGCTGCATAGCCTAAGGTTTTTCTATGATTTTACTTGCTTCCTACACACACACTAACTGGTATATTCGATCATAAAACTGCATTTTGACTAAGTGAGAAGATACTAAACTTGCTCTGGCATGGTTTTTGGATGTGGAAATACCTAATTTCCATTTCCATGCCTTGGTGTTTGCCAGACTGATGCTCTTGTTGACCAGCCCTGCCCTTTTCATCCTGAAATTTGCTGCAGGATGAAGAGCCCATTCCCCAGATGGGCTGCTGTGCTCTTCTAGTCAAAGCAAACACATAATGACGTCTCAGTAGCCCTCGCTTGGTGCCTGTTCAGGAGAAGTGTGTACAGAGCGGTGGTGGCTTTGGAGGCTGGCCAGGAGGCATGGATTCCTTTACACAGCTCCAGAGGTTTGGGATGCTGTTTATGGGGTGTGGGGGGCTTGAGGGTCCCGTTGCAGTTTGGGGACAGCAACCCCTGAAGGTCCAGCAGTCGCGGTGCAGCTTGTTTACTGATCAGGGCTCGATGGTTTCACTGGGAGTGCAGGGCTCTGTGTTCCTCCCAGCATTAAGTCCAATTATATGATTTTGTTGTTTGAAGAGAGGTGTGAGATACATCTTCAGCAAACAATCATCTTCTTAGTGGGCTGTAAATTGCAAATAATGATTCCTTGCTATTTTCGGAAGCGATATGCACCGTCAACAGTTGATTGCGTGAAGACCTGAACAAGGCAGGCTTGGAGAGCAGAGTGTTTATTGAGCTGGGTTCCTGTTGCTGAAGTGGCATGGACTGTTTAAGGGCTGCCACCTTGCCCTTCCTCAGGGCTTGTAAAACCAGCCTCCATTTGATTATTTTCTTTCTCTTTCAGGACAATTATTTTGAGTGACGGCCCTTGCACGCGCTTCTGAGTGGTTATCATGGGCTTCATTGCCTTTCTGAAGACCCAGTCCATAGTTCACCTCCTCATTGGGTTTGTCTTTGTCGTGAGTGGACTGATCATTAACTTCATTCAACTATGCACACTAGTCCTCTGGCCCATAAACAAGCAGTTTTATCGCCGAGTAAACTGTCGCCTTGCCTATTCGCTTTGGAGCCGTGAGTATGCTTGAAGGGGACCTGAGGGCTGGGGGTGGGGAGGCGAGTGTTTTTGTTTCTCTTTTTGTTAATTGAAGAGTGTATATATATATATGTATATATATACATGTATGCATAAACAAAACAGACACAAGAGTGAGAGAGAGAAATTATAAGTCAGATGTAGACTCTTTCAGAGCAGTTTAAAGCAGCTATCTTTTCTGAAATATTGGGAAAATATGCAAAAGTGACTCATACATATTATCACTCTGTTATTTAAAAGAAGTGGGTATTAAAGCTCTTTCCCAACCCTATCTTTACTGTGAGGAAATTGCTGATTCTGTGTCAATACCATTTTCATCCTGCATCGGAGCCTGTGCTAAGTGATGGGGAAGGGGGAATTCACAGAGAATGCTTCAGGTGTTGAGTGTACGGGCAATATTGACCACTTAGGAGCTCAAGTCAACTGTGTGATCTGCGAAGAGAGATGTCTGCATTGAAGTATCTAGTGTAGATGCCTTTATAGCTGAACTGTGTGTCAGCTTTAGAGCCCTCTGACACCCTGCAGCATCCATCTGTGACACAAATGTCTCCTCTTGTGAGCAATTTGTCATTCTTTTCTTCTTCTGCCTGTGGGATGGCTCTACAGTGAGTGCAGCTGCTTTGCTCTCTTCTCGTAGACCTTTGTAAAACTTCCTCCCTGTGGATGGCTTTTTTTTTTTTTTGTCCTCATATAGCTTAACAGGGGAGTAGATTTCTGAAATGAATGTTTAGAAGGCTCCTTAGTCCAAATGTCACCTCCTGTTTCAGCAGTGAATCATCTAATTTGTATCCATTCTCCATCCCCTCCTGGTATGTATGGCCACTTACCTTAGTGCTCTGCTCAGCATCCAACTCCCACTTCATGTAAATGAGTCACCTAAACGAGTACTTAAATTACAGTTGAGCGGTCCACTGACAGGCACCCACATTTCTCAAATCATCGATGTGAAGTACTACCAACAAAAGCTCTCCGAAATGTCTATTATAGTTCAGTTTCTTTTTAAGCTTGCTGTCCTTGTCCTTCCTCTGCCTTTTGCCCTGCCTGTTGAGAATGTTGTCTGAGAAGCACAGGAGAAAGGAAATCAAATAGAGAGTGGCAGGCAAACTGTCAGGAGAAGAGAGATTGTAATGGAAGAACTTATAGGTAGAAACTTAAGAATTAGCTTGATTGGAGGGGAGTGGGGTTATATGGGATTTTTTTTTTAATTTGCTTGTAAGGATTTCTTAATGTGCTTTTAATAAGCTAGAATCTGACCTCATCCTGAAAGCTATAGTTGCACTAGTAGTCTGACTTTTCTGAGGGTATGAGCTGCTTGTGCCTGTAAGGGCACAAGAGTTCAGACCCTTGATTTCTACAAGTTGGCATTGTGCATGGAAAAAATCACATTTTAAATGCTGTTATCTTATTATCTTGTATACGCTAGAAAAACCCACATTATTGTTCAAAAAGGTTTGGAGAAGCTGAGTAGATAATTGGGTTGTACCTAGGATAACCCCTTGGGTATAGCCTGTTATAAATTAAATGACTGAGAAATTAAACTATGAAAATTAATGTAAATGTTATATGGGATTGCAGAGTGCTGATGGCCTGTAATGGAAGAGCTGACAGAATATGCACTTCAATTGTGATTTATAAGGAATTGAGTAAACTGTGTAAATGCAGCCATTCAAATGTTGCCATTCATGATGAAATATATTTCATTATGTGGAAGCCTTTTAGCAGTGAACCTGAAGATTGGTGTTCTGTTGAGATGCTACGATTTGCTCGCTTACTCCAAGCTGTTTAGTTTTAGGCTGCGGGTGTTCATGTCAGAGCTGTCTGTAACAGAAGCTGCTCTGCCCACCTGGCAGAGGATCGGTGTGCAGGAGTAGATACGCAGGTGATGGTGTATCTGGCTGTGTAGTCAAGGCCACTGAAAACCAGGGTCTGTTCATACTGCATCTCTTCTCAAATGCATAAAGCACAGCTTCAGAAGGAGAAGGAGATAGACTCTATCCAATGTTCATGGCAGATGTTTGGGGAAAAAAACATGTGGCATGCCCTGGCCTCAGTGTAAACCCTTTGCAACACATGATGCATGCCGTGTGGTCTGTACTTCAAGCTCTCCTGTATCAGCTCCTTTCAGATGACTCACACCTTTGGAGAGCACAGAGCATTTGGTTAAGTCCAGTTTCAAAAAAAATCTCTCAAATATTAGTACTTTAAACTGAGGAGTACGCTGTGCCTCTTGTTTGCCTTGTTTCCAGGTGGCCATAAACCCACCTCCTTTGGCTTATGGGACTCTCAGCTACAGGAGGGGGTTGTTGGTAGCACAGTGGTGCTTGTCCTCTACAGAAGGTATCCCAAGCAGCACAAGTGTTACCATCCCTTCGTTCAGAAGGATGGGCTTGCTGTAGCATCAGTAGGATTGCTGCCATGCAAAATTGCTGTAACCCACACACCAAAAAAGGGAAACGAGCCCACTCCCAGTTATAATCACATCACTTACCAGTACGCTTGCAAAGGACAATCCGTTCCCTCATATTAATTCTCTGACCTATCGACCCTCCTCTCACAGTATGAACTCTGGCAAATCTCTCTGCAAAGCTTCCTCAACTATTTTAGAGTGAATGGTACAAGAAATGCTCTACAGAAATCATCCATACCTGCCTCTGCAGAATTTTTTTCTGACTTTGAAGAAGAAACACATCCTTCTTTTTTTTTTTTTTTTTTTTTGGTAAGAAAATGCAGTGACCGTAGCAGAACTGGAGATGTTCCTCCTTAGTAATTAGACAGCAATGGAAAGGAAAAATCACTCAGAATGCCACCCTGTGTTTGGTACCACTATTTCATTCTCCTAGCCACAAGCTTGGAACAGCGTAGCTCTAAACTGAGGACACTCTTGCTGTCCTCTTTCCCCTGGTACTGAGCCAGGATAACCAGAGCAAGAAAGGTAAGCGATCACATAATTCGCAAAGGAGACAGAGCTGGAAAGCAATGACAAACCTCTGGTTGGTGTGAAGTATTATTCTGTCTTTCCTCTGCTGTATTTCCAGTTGACCAGGGTTGCGCTCTCTTGATCAGCAAGTGGCATAACTTTGTCATGGCTCCAAATGAGTGAGTCTTGGAAATGATATGGGGGAACAACCTGGTGGATAAGTGGGCACGTGGGGAATAAGGGTGGAAAAACTAGTGTTAGAGAAGCTGTATGTCTCCATCCGACCAGGTTTGATTTTCCCTGCTGTTGACCTAAATACTGTGTTTGCCTTCTCTGTGATGTGGTGCAAAATTGGACCCATTCCTAATTAGCAGGATGGGTGGATTACCCTGTTGTGCTCCCACTGATCAGAAGCCCTTGTACAGGGGGGTGCTGCTCCATTTTGCAAAAACAAAGCCTCTCAATGGAAAGCTGAAATACTACGTGGCAGAACCTGATATAGGGAACCAAGGGGGCACCTTCCAGTTTTGACCCTACAAGTTTGTTGTAGTAATGTAGGAAAAGTTGGACTTCTTAACTGCCATGTTTGTGCAACCAAATTTTGATTACATCCGTATCTCGTTGAAATGAGAAAATACCAATGACTACAGTTTGCGTGGAAGCAAATCTTCCTACTGGGAGAACGAACTATTCTCATACTTTTTATAGTTCTCCCATGATACAGGCAATGCCTTCCATCTGCCTGGTTGTACTGAAATGAGAGAAATAGGCTAACCATAGCAACTACATTCAGTGCGTGCTGAATTTAAGTGGGAAGGGTTTTTTAAGATGAAAAAAGGGGAAGTGGAAAATAAGAGTGTATAACGAAGGAAATGTTCAGAGTGGAGTAAGAGAGATGTTGGAATATTGAAAGGTGGATAAGACAGAGCAGAAAGGGCTTATTCTTTCTTTTGCAGTAAAAGAAAGACACAATTTAGCATTCCTGGCTTTTCACAGGGATTTTGATAAATTAGCTCAATTCTCTGGTGCTTCTGACTCTGTTGATGACCACAATACAGAACAATTAGAGTCCTGTGTTCTAATATTAAAATCTGTTGCAGAAGATCGATGGCACTGGATCCCTTTAAAAGCCCTCTATTGGTCTGTTTGCCTCCATAAAGCTCGTTCCATCTTGTGTAAAAGCATTAGGCTGCATCTATGCATAATTTGTGTTCCACCTGGGAGAAACTGTACTCAGTTAGTGGAGCAATCAACAGCTCAACTGTCTGTTTTCAGGCACAAAGTTTGAGTATTTTTTCCAGTGATTATGAAATTTCACATTCATAATATAATGTGCAAACTTTTCACTGTTAAAAACTTGTTAAATTATCCGTAATGCGTATATCTAGTGCCTTAAATGCTGCTTAAGGTTGATGATGTTGTTTGGTTTATAGCCATCTAAGCGCTCATTTCATCTTTATTGGGTTGGATTGAAAAGGTGACAGGTGTTGGGAGCCAGAGGAGATGAGGCACCAAATGAGGCTGCAGATGAAATGCTAAATGCTTTCTGTAGCACCCCTAATTCCTCTCTCTGTCTTTATTGTGTTTGTCAGAGTTGGTAATGCTGCTGGAATGGTGGTCAGGCACAGAATGCACCTTGTTCTCAGACGAGGCCACGGTGAACACCTTTGGGAAAGAACATGTCATCATCATCTTGAATCACAACTTCGAAATTGACTTCTTGTGCGGCTGGACGATGACAGAGCGCTTTGGAGTACTAGGGGTATGTGAGGCCATGACCTTTCCCTTCGTCTGGTGGACTATGGGTCTATTTAAAACCCATACACACACAGTTTCTTTGCATTTGAGTTTCCAGCTATAACTCCATCAACTCTTCATCATCTTAACTTTAGTGTCTTTGTTTGATCTCGTTGTACAAATCAGCAAATTACATTTTTGGATTGTTATTTTTGTTTTTCTCCAAGAGTTCCAAAGTTCTTGCTAAGAAAGAGCTACTATATGTGCCCCTAATTGGCTGGACGTGGTACTTCCTTGAGATTGTTTTCTGCAAAAGGAAATGGGAAGAAGACAGAGATACAGTTATTGAAGGATTAAAACGTTTGGCTGATTATCCTGAATATATGTGGGTAAGTGTCAATGTCCTGCTCTAGTATCAAGGGCTAGAATTGAAATGGTGATGGAAATACTCATGTGGTACTGTAGCATTTTATATCAGGAGAAGGTCAGCTAACTACTTTCTTCAAGTTTTGTCAAGGCAAACATGTGCTCTGTTTCAGGAGGTCTTTTGGGATAAGGGAGAGTGTTGTTCTGTTTGCCTGTTGGTGAGAGAAGTCATTTGGGAAACAGTTCAGAAGCTTGCATAGATGATTACAAGCTTGATGATAATTTATAAATCAGGCTTGTGTAACACTTGTTAATTTTGTCTGCACTTATTTTTACCTTTAAAAAAAATAGCCCATAGTTGACCACTAAATCTAAATCACCTTAAGCTACATTTTCTGAGGTAGGCTAAAAAGATGCATAAACAAGAGAGTCTTTTCTGGAGAAATCAGTGAGTTTGGGTGGAGGGGGTGAACAAACCATAAACTTTGTTAGGAAGTTCTTGTTAGTACATTCATTGATCTGTAAAATGACAGGTTTCCCAAAACATCTCAATGAGAACATATGGCAAGCTTACATCTGCTTTTGCAGTTATCCTTTTCCTTTTTATTTTGACATTATTTGAAGTCAGGGGTGAAATATCTATTTTTCATTATGTGCAGAGTTGTTAGATTTTACTGCAGCAACACAGTGGTATAATCAACCTATTAACCTTCTTTTAGGTTTGAATGCAAATGTTTTGATAAATGTACTGCTTTGCTCGTATAGCAGCGCATATAACGTGCAGTTATTTGGCTCATAAAATGTTTTAAGAGGCTTTTTGTGCATTTTAAGTGATTTTTTTTCAATATTAGCAAGTATAGCTTGTTAAAATGAATAGTGAAATAGTAAGCATTAATTAGTATATTGTGAATACGTCATTTGTGTGGGTTTTTTGGTTTAGGGTTTTTTTTTGTCATTACAAAGATAAAGAAGAATCTGGATCATGTATTTTAAACTACTTGATTGCTTGAATATATGGATAGGAATGACATTTGATATATTCTCCTGGTCAGTGTTGAAAATAAAAAAATAAAAACCCCTGCCAATTAAAAAAATCTGAAGGCTGTACTTCAGTTGCAAATCTATACATTTTAATGATTCTACAATTGAGAACCAAGGACTAGTCTCTAGGGAAAACAACTAGAAAATATAAATGCAAAACGTAGTTAACATTGATTATTTAAATCAAGACTTCCTGCTTGGTAATTAAAATCATGATTAAAATTGACTTGAATACATCAATTTCCAAATTTTTGTGCATTCTAAATGCCACAATCAGGGCTGGTGGCACAACCTTCCTTTGTGAGGTCTTCCCCAGACATGCACTGCAGCATGGTCCGTACCTCACTCGCACCCTTGATCCAGAAGGATCGCTGCGCTGTGGAGTAGAAGAAGATGAGAATTTGGTGTAGAGGAAAGAGCTTGCACTGCAGACTGGGGTTGACCCTGTACCTTGTGCTGTCCTCACCCTGCGGTGGTGGTGGTTAGTCAGGTTTTCATAATAAATGTGCCCTCAATGGCCAGATGAAGATTGCAGGACCAGCTCTTATTCTTCCACTGCACTCTGGTAGGTCTAACTCTTGTGTCTGTGGAAGTTCAACAAAAGCAAGTGTAGGGTCCTGCACCTAGGGAGAAATAACCCCAGGCACCAGTACAGGTTAGGGGCGGACCTGCTGGAAAGCAGTACTGCAGCGAAGGACCTGGGAGTTCTGGTGGACAACAGGTTGACCATGAGTCAACAATGTGCCCTTGTGGCCAAGAAGGCCAATGGTGTCCTGGGGTGCATTAAGAAGAGTGTGACCAGCAGGTCAAAGAAGGTCGTCCTCCCCCTCTGCTCTGCCCTGGTGAGGCCGCATCTGGAGTATTGCATGCAGTTCTGGACTCCCCAGTTTAAGAAGGACAAGGAATTACTGCAGGGAGTCCAGTGGCAGGCTACGAGGATGATTAGGGGTGTGGAGCATCTTTTTTATGAAGAGAGACTGAGAGAGCTGGGTGTGTTGAGCCTGGAGAAGAAAAGGCTGAGAGGGGATCTTATCAATGTTTATAAATATCTGAAGGGTGGATGTCAAGAGGATGGGACCAGACTCCTTTCAATGGTGCCCAATGATGGGATGAAGGGCAATGGGCACAGATTGAAGCATAGGAGATTCCATCTGAATATGAGGCAAAACTTCTTTACTTTGAGGGTGCCAGAGCACTGGTGCCCAGAGAGGTTGTGGAGTCTCCTTCTCTGGAGACGTTCAAGACCCGCCTGGACACATTCCTGTGCGATCTGCTCTGGGTGAACCTGCTTTAGCAGGTGGGTTGGACTAGATGATCTCCAGAGGTTCCTTCCAACCCCAACCATTCTGTGGTTCTGATTCTGTAATATTGATTTAACTTACCTTTTGTGGTGCACGGTATGTGGATACACTACTGAGAAAAAGTTTAGCAACTGCAGTATTGACAAACAGCAGATGTGTAGTGATGCATTTGACAAGTCTTGCATTTGAATTGCAACATTACAGCATTGCATGATACTGCTATGAGAGAGTAGCAGCAACCTGCCCTTCTCCCCCTCCATTACCTACCTGGGATGCAGAGATTTGTGTGTTGCAGTGGAGCAGTGTTTCCTTTGCTTGGTGCAATGAGAATGATGTCCACCATTCAAAAAGGCCAGGGATAAACAGAAGTTCACCCCAGGGCTTTGTTGTGCGCTCTTGGCTTTGCATTGTTTCTAGTCTCTTGGGTAGAGCAGAGGCAATAGAGAGGCAGGAGAAGGAGAGATCTGTGTTTTGTGCTGCTTGAAGTTAATGTGGGAGGATTTAAAGTCTTTGGTAGTTACTCGGGATACTAGAATCAGATTGGTGACTTACAAGATGGACAAGGTTTTACGGAAAGGCACCACTTTTTATGAACACAGCACAATGCAAAAAAAAAAACAAAAACCACTAAAACCAAAACAAACCGACCTAAAAATCAGAAAACCTTTCAGATAAACAAGTCAGTCTTCAAATGAGTAATGCTTGTTGTACAGTACAAATTTTAAATGAGGTATCTAGTGATTAATATATTTTTTTGCTAAAGTTGTCATGTACTAATGTTTGAATTGCTTTTTCTAATTTGTAGATTAGTCCATCGCCAGCCAGCCAAACCTTTTAGGCATTTTTTTTTTTTTTAAGTAAACATTTCAGGTATAACCATTTAGACTTTTGTCACCTTAAATTTGGTACCACTGTTGTTAAACTTAAAATCTAATCTATTGTAAATTAGTTGTGAGGTGTGGTACTTCTGCTTAATACTTGATGATCAGATTAAGCAATTAAAGTGTGTATGTGCATGGATGTATGTTTATCTCACACAAATTTTCAGTATTCTGTGTGCTTTCTTGTGATCACAAGGTGTCCTTGTTTTTTGCCTTTCGTCTCGTTGAGCTAGTTTCTCCTGTACTGTGAAGGAACTCGTTTTACAGAGACCAAGCATCGTATCAGCATGGAGGTGGCTGAATCCAAGGGGTTGCCTAAACTGAAATACCACCTGTTGCCCAGAACCAAAGGTTTCACCACTGCTGTCCAGTGTCTCAGGGGAACAGGTACTGGCAAGCTGCTACTTTTTTGCATTAATTGTAATATGTGATTTAATATACTCTGTGTACCACACCGTATACTCTGTTGATTACCTCCATTACAATTAGTGAGCTGGCAGTAATAATCATTCTGCATGACAGCTGTTAATTTGTGCCACACAATTCTCAGATAGAAGTCTTAAAAAATATTAAACCTTTCATGTATGTCATGGTTGCTTGGTTCATCAAGTTGTCTTGTGTTTTGGTAACACATGCTAAGTAGGTGGGAATATGTCAGGTGGCTGAAACAGATAAATACAACATGTAAACACAAAGTAGTGAAGGGCTCTCGTACCTGACATCATTAAGGCAAGGCTTGCATGAGGCCCTGTTGCTGTCTAATGCAAGGATGTCGGCAATGTGGTTGCTAGAATTGCTGATATAATAGCCATATTTTCTTTTTTTGTAACAGTTTCAGCAGTGTATGATGTAACACTAAATTTCAGAGGAAACAAGAACCCGTCTCTATTAGGAATCCTTTATGGAAAGAAATATGAAGCAGATATGTGTGTAAGGTGAGCATATGATGATGGAAGAGAGCCCTGAGATGCATGCTTTGGCATGTCGAAGTGTATTCAGATTTTACAGGTTAATGTCCTTTGCTGTAGTCCCCTTTTCCTTGTCCTTCAACCTTCTTTGCAGCCTACAAAGACTTCTCCCTTGCTTCAGCTCACTTTCATATGTGAGATCCCTTGATAATATCACCCAGCAAGTCAGACAGCACTGGGCAGACCTTTTAAGCCTGAATAGAACCACATTGTTGTTACAGGATTTCCCCAAATTTTGTGCAGCGAGGACTCTAGTCTGCGTTTTTCCTTTCTCTGCTGGGAACAGAAAACCAACTGTTCTGTCCCCTTCCAAGTCCCCTGCAAGCATATGCATAGTATAAATAGCCTGTCCAATGTGAGTAGTCTCTTGTGGTGAATGGCATAAAGCTCCTTAATATGCCAGTTTCTCTCTTTCTCTCACATGGTTTGATTAGCAGATTACAAGTTAAATAATGCTGAAATTCAGACATTGTATGAATGTGGTAGTACACTCCTCAAATTCCTCGTTGTTCTTTTTCCTGAAAGAGTATCTGCTAAAACCAAACTCCTTGCAGCACGCACACACACATGCTTTCTCTTTCTTGCTTTCTTCTTGTTGCCTTCTGCTTTAAAGGCTTCCTTGTGATCATAAAAACTACCAACCCTTTCCTATTGAATTTCTTATTTTCCCTTTTGTGTTTGCACCTGACAATCAACCTAGTTGTTCTTTCCACGGTTCTTTTGACAGTTCACTTCTACTTCTCTGGGGACTTCACCACCACTTTGGAAAATGTTGCTACATTATGGTGATGAAGTTAATGTTTGGTTTTGGGGGTTTTTGGTGAGAGGAAAGGAGAGGGAAAAAAAAAAAAAAAAGGAAAAAAGCTTTGCTACTTCCCCACACACCTTTCCACTCTAGCATTGCAGACATTGCAGATGTGGGGCACTGCCTCTATACATTGTACTTCTACAGGACAGGTGTGCCTTGCCAGAGCCCCCAAGGGTGAAAGACTTTGTAGGGAATCGCATTCATTATCTATTGTGTCAAGGTGTAACAGCAACAGTTTTGTGGAAGAAATGCTATCCTGAGGAGGCAGAGTGGTGCAGCCCTAACGGGGAAGGGCAAGGGCAGCATTCCAGTTCTGTTTTCAGATACTGGAACTTCCACAACATTTTAATCTTTCAATTATAAACAAGGCTGTGGAGGTGATGGGGAGAGAGATGGGGTTATTCATTTGAAAGGGGTTTCTTTTTTATTATTTACACTTGCCAGACATATTCCTGATGAGGAAAGTGAGCAGACAACTTAACAGTTAGCAAAACAGCTGGTCATGGGGTTACCACCTGTAATTCTATACTGATAGCAGATGCATGTAGCATGCCTAGTTAGATCTGGGGCACACATGCATGGATGTACATCTCTGTAATTATACATTGAAGAGTGGCTGCGTTCGGTTAAGTATCCTGTGGCTTGCTGATGGAGATGTAAGTTGATGAGGCAGCAGGAGAAAAGAAATGCAGTTTTCTGTAGTTGTTAGAAGAGCTTTGGGCTCATAAAATTGTGTTGAGCATGATGTTGCAAGGTAAAATTACTCATTGTACACTATTAAAGAAACTAATGACTGCGTGCAGATAATTTTGATTTTGAGTATGTTTGTGTGCGGGGAAGAACCCCACCAGGGATTCAGACCTGAGAAGGCGGAGGAAGAAATGCAGCCGACTCAATATGAGTGATAAAGCATACTTCAATTTATTAATAAGTTGCACACACTTATATAGTCCCTTAGATAATTATGCCTACTAGTCATTCAATAATTGGAGAGAATACCTAAGTAGCCCAACCCCCCTTGCGGTTTCTCTGGTATGCAAGCTCCTCTTCTTCCCAGAGCTAGTCCCTCAAGGTCGTTTACTGAAACTCCTCTTTGCCTGTAAATAACCCAGATTACCCTCGGTCAGTACTTTTCCATCAGCAGTTTCTGACTCTTGCTCACCGAGGCCTACCAAGGCCTACTCATGCTGACTAGAACAAGCTTTCCTGATACAGCAGATCACTGGACCCATGCCCCTTTTCCCGTAGCCATTCCTCAACAATTCCCCCTTTTTCTTTTTGGGCTAATAATACATCTTTACGAAAAACAGATTCAATAACTTTGACACACATATTGCGGATACAAGATAAACAACAGATTCTAATACTTAATATAATAACGATAAAGATAAAACTGACCAACATTGGCCTTAAAAAGCTCAGTAACCAGCTTGGAAATCTTAGCGAAGCCCACCATGCTCTAAAAGGATCGTCCTCTACTTGTAACTTCTCCACGTGATCCCGCAACTGCTTTAGTTGTGACTGAATGGACTTGCTGTGATCAGAGATATTAAAGCAACACATACCATCAAACTCTTCACACCCATGTCCTTGAGCTACGCAGCTGTCTAAATAATTCCCCCAAGCGCGGTTGCCTAACATCTTTGATCTGCGCATCTTCAATTCTCTGCAAAACACCTGCCACATACAGAGAATCAGTCACCACATTAACAGCCTCATCCTTCCAAGTCCCCATAGCCCATACCACGGCAGCAAGTTCAAGGGTCTGCAGCGAATCCTCTGGAATTGCCTCCAGCAAGTGGTGGTGCCACTCACCGTTGACGTTCCAAGTAATGGCAGCCCTTCTAGATTTCTTGCCTGCATCAGTAAACACCGTCTGGGCCTTCTCAAGGGGCGACTCACTCCGGAGAGGCTTTTGCATCCACGATGGTTAAATCTGCCCCAGTGTCCAACAACATAGACAGTAATAAAAATTGGCCCCGACATTCCAGTCGCACGGTTGTATTCGGTCATCGATTCATGGGCATTGTCAGCAATGCTGCAGGTCCTGTAGATCCAAAACCCTGATCACCTCGCTCCTTCCGAGACGCTGTTTTCATGTCTCTTGTCAACTGCATTAGCGGTATCAATTGCGCAATTCTGCTGCCTCGAGGAATATGGATAGGTGGAAACAATGTCTGAATCATGATCTGTATGACACCCGTATAGTCTGCATCGATAAGTCCTGGAATAATTGTCAGTCCCTTCATGCTGCTTGAAGACCGCCCTATCAGTAATGCACCCTGTGGTTGACCGTTGATCACTAAAGGCGCTCTTACTGTTGTAGCTACACGGCGCGGTTTGGAGTCCATTAAAGTTATTTCTACTGCGGTTGCCAAGTCCAATCCGAGGCTCCCTCTCGTGGCTGGCTGGAGGACACCTGCAGGTTGCGTGACGCTGGTACTGGTTCCTCCTGACTCGCTGTTTGTCGCTCCGATGTCGCGACTGCAGGAGCTGCCATTTTTATCGGGGCGCGGCGGCTCGATGCACTCATTCTCCCGTTTCCCGAGTAACATGCTTCTGAGCTGTGGTTGGTCGATCTGCAGTTCTCGCACCACACTCGAGTCGCTCTGCAGTCTCGACGGATATGACCCTCCCGTCCGTATGTGAAGCACTTATTACTTCTTCTCCCCTCAGTACTGCGAGGCTGGCTTCCAGCTTCCACAGCACCGGCACGGAGCGGAGCTAACGCAGCAAAGGCTTGTTCTTGAAACTGCGACTGGGCTGCTAGAGCTTGTTGCTGGGCCTGCAGGAGGTCTTTCCCTAACCTATCCATAGCTTCCACTAACATAGCCTGAGGCCCTACCGGAACCCTGCTCATTCGATCTAACATCAACTCAATCGTAGCGTCTGCTGGCAACGTTATTAGAATAGACCGAGTCGCCTGATTCGCATTCTGAACTGCACACTGCCTCAACAACGCTGCCCTCATCCACTCAGGCACATCCGACTGCTCTATGGCCGCGGTAACTCTATCTATAAATTGTGCGAAAGGCTCCTCTCTACCTTGCTTTATAGACATATAGGAAGGCGCTGGCTGTGCCGTCTTAACCTGTTCCACCGCTAGCCTTGCCGTTCGCATTGCCTCAATACACCTTTCCGGCCCCATCTGTAATTGGGCCCGTACTTCCAGGAACGGTCCTGTACCCATCAACTGCTCTACTGTAACGCCGTTCAACGGGTCATCGGGCCCCCTTCTTTGCTGCACCGATGCCTCGCAAAACCGCTGCCAGTGCGCCTGCCACAACAACAGCTGCGACTGCGTCATAATCATCCTCATGATCACCTTAAGGTCCTCCGGAACTAATACCGTACTTCCAAACACATAATTCAACATTTGCTTGGTCGGTTCACCATGCAAACCAGATTCCGATACCGTACTCCTGAGCTGAGATAACAACTTCCAGCTAATTGGACTGTACCCTGCTTGCATGTCCCCATGCTGATCCCTTTGAAACATCGCTGGAAACGCTAGAGGAGTAAAATCTCCAGCTTCTGCTGCATCTTCCATGATCCTTCTCCAGTTAAGCAACGTAGGACAACTACCCCGGTTTGATTTACCCGTTTCTACCTTTTTCTCTGGCTCCCTTGATTCGTCCACCCTACGACTATCTCCCTGCTCTCTTGTTTCCGCTTGTCGCTTTAACTCCCCTCTTTCCGTAACTTTAACTGTTTGCCAACAAGGTGGATTAGGAACCCGACAATTACTAAACAACAAATCATTCGTCTGCGGTGGCGGTGCAGACCCCTCCGAAAAGGGCGATATTCCAGCATCTAGTGGCGGAGCAGACGGCTCCATCCGACCTAACTTCTGAGACGCAACTGCTGCCAAATTTTTCTCGACCTTATGCCTCTTAATATTATTTATAACCTCACGCCACGGTTTCATTAACTTTTTCGCTGTTTTGTCCTCATCTATCACCATATCCCATAACACATCTCCTAATTTTCTCCACTCCGCTTCTTCAAATAACGAATCCGGATCCTGAAAACACCCCTTAGCTTTCCCTGTTGCTACTAGACCAGCTAGCTGTTTAACGCAACTATAATCCACCCCCCGCTTTTCTAAAAAGCTTTGCAATAAATCTAGGGCTACTTCTAAATCCATGCTACCGTTATTTATAGCCGAGCACGGTACCTCCTCCTGCGCTTTAAAGACCTCCTTGCAGCCCTCCTGTAGCCCAGTACGGCGAACTTCACTCGGTTCAGGCGTCGGAGACGATACACCGCAGCACAGTGTTCGATCGCTCTTGCCCGCCGGTCGCTGCTCCCGGCGCCGTTCCTTTCCCTATCCGCCACTCAGGTCCCTGTTTGGGCGCCAAATTGCGGGGAAGAACCCCACCAGGGATTCAGACCTGAGAAGGCGGAGGAAGAAATGCAGCCGACTCAATATGAGTGATAAAGCATACTTCAATTTATTAATAAGTTGCACACACTTATATAGTCCCTTAGATAATTATGCCTACTAGTCATTCAATAATTGGAGAGAATACCTAAGTAGCCCAACCCCCCTTGCGGTTTCTCTGGTATGCAAGCTCCTCTTCTTCCCAGAGCTAGTCCCTCAAGGTCGTTTACTGAAACTCCTCTTTGCCTGTAAATAACCCAGATTACCCTCGGTCAGTACTTTTCCATCAGCAGTTTCTGACTCTTGCTCACCGAGGCCTACCAAGGCCTACTCATGCTGACTAGAACAAGCTTTCCTGATACAGCAGATCACTGGACCCATGCCCCTTTTCCCGTAGCCATTCCTCAACATTTGTGGACTGAATCAACATTCTCAGGATGCTTCTCTACACTTTAAGCTTTTTCTCAGTTTTGGAAAATAAGCTATGAGAATAAGGAAGCCATTTTTACAGGTTTTTATGAAAATTGAATGTGTCCTTAATGTGCCAGCAGACTTAGCTTAGCTCAGAGTAAGGAAACACATAAGCTCTTGTTCTTGGTATATGTGTACACAGTTACCTGTGCATAGGTAAGAAGCTTAGCTCTCTCCAGAGGATCGAGTCTTTCTCCTGACTGGCTCCAGAGAAAATAATCAGCTAAATGACTGCAGTGGTTTAACCCCAGCTGGCAACAAAGCACCAAATAGCTGCTTGCTCACTGCCCCTGGTGGAATGGGGGAGAGAATCAGAAGAGTAAAAGTGAGAAAACTCGTGGGTTGAGGCAAAGATGGGTTAGTAGGTAAAGCAAAAGCCACACATGCAAACAAAGCAAAACAAGGAATTAATTCACCGCTTCCCATGGGCAGGCAGGTGTTCAGTCATCTCCAGGAAAGCCAGTCTCCATCATGGGTAATGATTACTTGGGAAGACAACTACCATCACTCCAAATGTCTCTCACTTCTTTCTTCTTCCCTCATCTTTTCGTTGCTGAACATGATGCCATGGTCTGGAGTATCCTTTTGGTCAGTTGAGGTCAGATGTCCTGGTTGTGCCCTGTCCCAACTGCTTGTGCACCCCCAGCCTGCTCGCTGGCAGGGTGAGGTGAGAAGCAGAAAAGCCTTTGACTCTGTAGAAGCACTGCTCATCAAAATTAAAACTTCCCTATATTATCAACAGTTTCCAGCACAAATCCAAAACATAGCCCCATACAAGCCACTGTGAAGAAAATTAACTCTATCGCAGCCAAAAAAGCACAATGACCGAATGTTATTGCTGTGAGTACCCTCTAGTGGCGACAGCAATACAGTGACAACTTTGCTAGAGAGCTTTTAGGAAATGACTTTTTAATGAGCTTTTGTTGAGCATTATCTACATTAATTGAGCAGCTCCTCCTATTAGAGCTAATTAAAGTGAATCTGTAAAATCTGGTGTTCGATTTGTTTACAGGATGCAGAAGTTATTAGAAATGTATTAGAATATCTTCCCTCTGCTGCTGCAGACTCAAAGGCTTTAGTTTGTACTGTGGAAATATATTCCATGGTTGAACAGCAGCAAATAAGTTGTATCTGGGATCGCTGTGTCTAGAGCCCTCCCAGAGGTCACCTTTCCATTCTTACTGCCCTTCTGTAAGAGGGTCCTGATAAGTCCAAGTGTTGCTAAAATGTGTTCAAGCTGAGGGGAAGGTGTGTGCCTGCCCTCTACAAATGGAGCAACTTCTTTCTGAATTGATCCGGGGCTGAGATGTGTGCCACTGAGAAAGGAGAGGATATGTTTGTGTATGTGTTAGTGGCCTACCTCAGAAAATAAAAAAAATGCAGGAGAATGGTTGGCTCTTCACCACTAGAAAGAGGCTCTTAAAAGGTCTGTGTTCTTGGTGAGATCAGAGCAGTACCTGAAGGGGGACATGACTTTTGTGTGCACCCAGAAGTGCATGCCTCAGTCCGTAGGGCTGGAGAGGCAAGAAGAGAGAAGTGCAGTCACTGTAGTAGAAGATGTTTTCCTAAAAATTGGTACAAAGTTAATTTTTAACCACCCATTCCATTTCTTCTGAAACAGGGTTTACACTAACAAAATGTAACAAAAAATTATCCCGGGGTTTGCCACTTGCTTGTCTTTTCCCGGCTGTGGGTGCCTCAGTCTGAGCTCACTGTGAATCAACTGGTGGTGGTTACGGTGCAGAACGAACAGTGTTTGAATGGGAGTTGCTCGTTTTACTAATGTGCTGTGAAATTCATAGGAGCTCACACAGTTTCTTTTGTCTTAGAAATCTGTTTTAGGTGGAGAATCGGGTGTTAAATATTTAAGTCCCAGTTCTTCTCTGCATTAAGGCCTCTGCCTTCAGGGACAGTATTACCTGTAGCTTATGCCCTTCATTGAAGGGAAGATCTTCCCTAGTAGAGACTTTAAGTCAAATACCTGGATTTTCCCTTATTTTTTTTTTTTAATCTCTCTGCTAATCTAGGAGATTTCCTCTGGAAGATATCCCTCAAGATGAAAAGGAAGCTGCAAACTGGCTTCATAAGCTTTACCAGGAAAAGGTAAACTGCTTTGCTTTCTCCTCACTCATCCTTCCGCTCTCCTTCTCTCTTTTGAGACTTTCATGGGGTAGTGTATTAAGGCACTGAGTGATGCACACTCTTCCACTGGATGGAGAGGAGAGATGGAAATATTATGTATAATTTGGCAGCCATCCCTCAAGCTGCTGGAAGGAGCAGTGCAGAAGAGCCCCTTGGCCATGGAGGGCTGGCTAGTGGGTAGGTCTCAAATTGCTGAGAAGCACAATGGGATTCAGAGAGATGCCTGAGTTGCAAAAGGCTAATAGCAATCCACTTTCTTTTTATGTTCTTCAGCTCTTGGGTCTCCGTCACACATTTGTGAAAGCTCAATTTTCCCTGTGGGTGTTTTTAGTTCACTGAAGAAGAGTAATAACTGTATGTCAGGGACAGCCGGTCCTGGCTTTTAGCAGCAATCGTCCTTTGCTTTCATGTTTCTTCCACTGTCACTTTCCTTCTGCCTCCTGATAATGCCTCTGCAGTGGTGTGTGACATGGTACAGACAGTCCCTGGGATCTGCTGCCAGGGACTGATGTAGCACATGGCCAGCATGCCTTCAAACAGCACAAAGCTTTTCCTTCTGTTTTGTTTTTTTTTTAATATATTGATCTCATGGTGGTAGCAATATGTTGTAACTGGAATCCTTAAAGCGCTCCCTCCCATGCAGAGGGTATGTCCTCAGAAGACTGTGTCATTGGCAAGGAACATCTTGCGCTTCTCAGCCCTTTATAAGGGAAGCTGAAAGACAAACAGATTAAGTGGGAAAACTGAGAAAAAGCCAAACTTGAGCCATCCTTGGTAAGAGCTTGGAAACCTTACAGAACATTCTTACAAGCTGAGGGAAGGCTGAAGGCATGCTGCTCCGTTGGGTGATGTGTTTCGTGGTTGCATCTCTTTGCAGACTCCGCTCAGGATGCAACTGCTCTGTTGAAGTCTTAGAGTTATGACTAGCACAGAGCTATCTCTGCTGGTCGACTTGTGCTTTGCCTTCTTCTTCTAGCTGTATAGATAGCATTTTTCTGCTGTGCTTTGCTAAGTCATGCTGACCTTTTTCTGGAAATAAAAATGGAAAGAAAAAGCATCCAGCAAAGAGACATTGAATTGGCCTCTGGCCTGACACTGCCCTAAATTCCTGAGCAATTAAGAGAAGAGATTAAGGTATTTCATAGTGGAGAAGCTGGTGTGGCTTCAGTTTCTGATGGTGGCCAAGATTGCCTTGAAAGGGCTAGTACTGTGGCCTTGGCAGTCAACAGAAATGCCCAAATAAATGACAGCAGATGAAAATGGAAGCTCTGTAATCTTGATGGACATTTACCACAGATACTGTCCTTGCTGTCCTGGAGTTGACTAGTTTCAGATTCCTTGGTGCAAACATTATGAACACGTTTTCTTCCATCTTCTCTTTCTCACAGGATGCTTTGCAAGAGATGTATAATCAGGAAGGCAAATTTCCTGGGCAGCAGTTTAAACCTCGTAGGAGACCATGGACTCTCCTCAACTTTCTTTTTTGGGCCACAGTTCTCCTCTCTCCTCTCTTCACATTTGGCTTTGGAGTTTTTGCAAGTGGATCACCTCTCCTTATCCTTGCATTCCTGGGATTTGTTGGAGCAGGTAATAAAAGCAGAGAAGATGCTAAGCCCAGAGTGACATGTAGCAGGATCCGTTACCTCCAATAAGTTCTGTGTATTAATTAATATGAATGGGGCTTGCAGAAGAGTACTTGGAGCGCAGTCTGTAGTGTTTATGTTGTATAGCAATAAATAGTGCGTATTGTAGCCTGTTATTATGGTGCTTGAAGGAGAAAATACTTTTACTGCATGCCTTTTCTGTGAATTAAAAAACAAACAAACCAATAAAAAACCCAAGCCACCCCCCCAGAAAACCCTAACAAAAAAAAAAAAAGAAACAAATAAGCCAGCCACAATAAACCACAACCAACCAAATCAAATCCAAAAAACAAATGAGGGGGTGTGTTGTGCTTCAGTGTGCATACCACTAGCCTGTTAATCAACACAGAAGCATTAATTATATTTTGAAGTCTGGATTCTCCCCCTCTTTTAGTGAAGCCTAACCTGTGATCCATGTGCAGCCACATGCAGTGTACTGTTGGTCTGTAGTCATTACTGTCTTCAGGATTGGGTTGACTCATGTTGGTTCTGCTTGTGTATTTACATGTAACTTTCTGAATCCTTGAGCTGGTTTTAATATACCTCCAATTTTTCTGTTATATTTTAAAGCTTCCTTTGGAGTACGTAGACTGATAGGAGTAACTGAAATAGAAAAAGGCTCCAGCTACGGCAACCAGGAATTCAAGAAAAAGGAATAACTGACAGCTGCAGTTCAGCACATATAAACAGACTATGGTATCCGATTAACTTCAGTTAAAAAAACAACAACAAACACTTAGAAACTATCTTTTTATTAATAACTGATGACTAATATTAATGAATAAAACTTGAGCCAAGAATGAAGAAGTTGGAGGCATCAACTGAAGCGAATGCATCAACTTTCTGCCTGTTTAAGGATCACTGTAGTCAAACTATGGGAGAAAATCTGGGCTGGGGTGGCAGAAGAAACTAATTTTTCTTGCTTTGTTGGGGGATTTTGATGGTGGGGAGATGAAAGAAGGCATTGGCCATGGCCACATGCATCTTCAGATGACTGAATACACTGGTTTCTGTCGAGGGCACTACACTCACTTTTACAACAGGAGCCATTGAATGTTTCCTCTTGCTAAAGCCAACGTAATGTTTGTTGATTTCCAACCTTTTTTATTAATGAGCCTGGAAAAAACAGCCCTTCTTGAATTAATCGACAGATGTTCACTGGGTTAGAGTAATTTTGGATAGGCTGTGTTGTCATGGCTACAGATGAAATCCTATTTGTATGTTACACTGATACTTTTTATTTTCAGGCAACGTCTTAAAACTTCTGTAATGTGGGAGAACAGATAGTGGAGTTTGGAAGCAGTGTGTTATTGATCAGCACATGCCATAGAACAGATCCACTAGTATTAAAACAGTAAAAAATTCTCATCATATCTCCTGCTAACTGCTCAAGGCTGTTTAATTTCAAAATATGACTTCAGTCTTGGGTGTTGTTTGCCCTGTTTCACATCATACATGTATGATAATCTTAAATCTGTTTGGGTTTGGTTTGTTTTCTGAATTAATGGTGACTGTAGGATTTGGAGTTATGCAAAGAAGGAAATTTATTCAATTGTCCTGATGTTTTCTCCTTTTATTCCTGTTTGCATCTTGCATCACTGAAGTCCAGTTCAGCCAGCCTCTCTCAGTGAACTGGGAGGCAGCAGCAGAAATCAGCACAATATTTTTCAAAATGTCTTTTTACAAAAAATTGAAAAGGAGAGGTCCGTAGCAATCAGATTTTGAATACTGGCATCTGAGTTTCGACATCGATTAGATGGAGCCAGGATCTTACCCTGAGCTGTAAGGACAGGGTGCACTACACTTTCTACTTGATTGTGCTTTAGATGTTAATGTGAAATATATTGCAAGGTGAGCTGTGCTGTTAAGCATTAGAAGGAGTATTGGGTCCCTTCAGGGTTTTTAAATATCTTTAGTTTTGCTTGTTGACCTTTGTTTCTTTTCTTTTCTTTTCTTTTTTTCTCCGAAAATTAGAGATCAGAATCATGGTTGTACCTGTCTCTCTTTTTTGCTTTCTCTTTTTCACAAATGCACCTTCTGAGATTATTGTAGATTGCTGCTGTGTGCATAGCTGGAGAATTATTTGCAAACAGATGGGAACTACCTGTATGTTCAAGTCTGAAGGCCACAATCTGCATTTGGCTGGGCTCAGAAGTTGCAGATCTACAGCTGAGGGCAGAAGCTGACCCTCAGGGTCTGTATTTTTAACCCAGCTGCCACTAGAATATTTATCTCCCTTTTGTAAAGAGCAGATCTTATCAAAGCACTCGTTGTTATTTTTGTCTTTGCTCTAGTAACCAAGATAAGAGAGTAATAATTTACCACCTTTTCATATTTACTCTAACAGTTGGATCATAACCTCTTCTCCCACAGGTTTTTCTGGTTTCAAACACTGGAAGAGCAATTTTGTAACTTAGAAAATATTTTGCTTGGGGTCATTAATCACTGTTCTGTCATGCACTTGATTTTTATTTGTGCTCTTTTCAACAAGAGCATTTGTAGGATGACCTACATTGTCTGTCTCCTCTTAGACTCATCCTCACTGAATCATTGTACCCGTAGCCCCAGCATTAGTGTGTCATCTTTGTCCCCTTAATAAATCTTCCCTAAGACAGGATCCAAAACTGTTGTTAATGTTAGTGGAATTTGGAATATACTTTTGGAATTCAGGAGAACAGAGCCTAGCCGTGACTCTGTTTTCCTTGCTGGATGTTTTTGTACTTTGTCTTTAATACGATCAGACTTCCAAATGCCGATAAAGATAACTCTCGTACTTTTCCCTATTTTTTAACCAGAAGACTAAAAGCAGTGAGCTTCTCTTTCTTTTCTTTTCCTGTCTTTTCTTCTTTTTTTTTTTTTCCTTAAGTAATTCAGTAATAGATCTAATTCTTGCTTGTTAGAAAGATGTTACAAATGCTGTATACTTGCTTCCTGAACATATTGAATATATATAAATTGTACTGGCTTAGCAGAGTGAGGCTTGCAAAGCAGGCCGACCACTGTTTTATACTTACATTTTGAGCAGTATATTAATGGGCATGACAAGAATTTCACAAAATAAATCCCTTCTTAATGCTGAGAAGAGGGGAGATACTTAAAGGAGAAGGGAATGAATAGCCTTTCTCTTTATGGGATCCTTTTCTCCTCTTAGTGCATGTAACTCCCTGTTAGGAATCACGGGATTAGTGCATGTACATCGAGGGGAGAATAATCAACATTTTGTATTTTCTTATCATAACTTACTGGTCATGCTTTCTTTTTGAAAATACAATAAATACATCATCAGTTACTTAAATTTTGCTCTTCTAAGCAGACATATCAGTAACCATTTGGAAAATATCCAGCAATGCACAAAACACTACAAAAGCAACACAAATCTCTTCATTTTGAATTTTATCTACTTGAATAGGGGTTTTTATACACACACACGCACACGTACACAGAGTCTGTATAAATTGACTGGAAATAGCTGAAGTTAATGTCACTAATGAAGATTAGCAGGTGACTTGAATTTGAGAAGTGAGCATAGATTTTATATCTTATTTTCTTCTGGTTTAATAGAACATAGCTTGTATATTTGATGACCAAGCCCTTTAAGAGCAATAATAAACAAAAATATATCATGTTTTTCGTCTTTTGCTTTTCAACCATGCTAGGTTTAATAAACTTAAAGCTATCGGAGTGTTTTCTCTCTCCACCTTTCAGAACTTTCATTTATGTGAAATTGATTGTTTAGACTAAATACCGTGTTCTCCAGTGCGGACTTGCAAGCTGCCTGCCATGGTGCTCAGCATTGACTCTGAAGATGTGAATGGTTCTCAGGCCAATGTGGACAGATGCTGTGCTCTTGGCCTTGGCAGCACTTGTCATTGTCACGAAGAACGATGATGTTGCTCTCGAAGTGGGGGTTTGCAGTCCCAAGTTGGCATCACATTGACCTACGTACGTCTAAGAACCTGGTGGGAGAGCTCAGAGGCTGCTGGCGTTGTGGCATCTCTCGGTTAGGAAGGCACAAAAAGCTGATGCTGAAGGAAGGACCAGATTACGGGTATCCAGAGGTCTTGGCTCGGCAGGGATTCCAGTTCTCTGTTGCTCGTTGTGTGCTGAATGTATTCTTGCAGTGGACTTTGCGTTACTGATCAAAATATGTCTCCAGCACAAAGAGCATGGGCAACGTTCCTTTGTTCTGCTTTAACTTATCATGAAGGGCTCTACACTTAAATGCTGACCAATGAATATGACTACTACCTTTGTCCTAATTGCCTGGTATTCACAGAAAAAGTGAGTGTGTCTGCTCACTTCCATGTGATACCGCTTGTCTCTGTCTACCGATGTCTGTATATTTGCCTGCCTGTGTTTTCTGCAGGTGGTTCGGTTACGACCTCTTAGCTGGAATTTGAAGTTTTCCAGTTCAACCAGTCCTATAGAAATTGTCTCACATAGCTGGGGTTTTGTCTTCCCGCATTCTGATGCTGGTTGGCATGCTCAGTAGGTCTGAAGTGGCACGGTTGTGTTAAGTGATAATGCAACTTTGCTGCTTCAGAGCAGAACTTTTTTAGGGAAGAGGAGTCCTTCCCAGGCCGGCTCACATAGGCCTATCACTACCTGGTAGCAGGTCCCTCTAGCATTGACGAAGCCAGTGAGAGAGAGCTGGGACAAGGTCTTCGCTAACCGTTGAAGTAACTGGCAAGTAGGGATTGCTGTGTGTCTGATAATTCCTAAAGATACAGGTTTTGTCAGGGACTACCCCAAAATCTGGTTTTGATTAAACAAATGTGGGGGTTGGAGCTTTTTAATAATTCTGAGCTCACACTATGCAGAGTGTTTCAGACATATTTCAGCATCTTGGAGAAGTATGTATTAAGTCTAAGGCCAAGATTGAGCAGACCTAGCCCACGTGTGTTTCATTCAGATGCTGGAGGCCAATGCAGATAAAAGTGAAAAATCCATTCCTAGATTTCCTTTGAAAATCGGATGCAGCGGTGGAGCTCGCAACATCTCCTGGATGCCTGTGTGCTTACGTCACTTGGTGTGAAGCTTCTGGTTCACAGCAGACGATTACTACACATCCTGGTTTATGCCTGTGGAAAGAAGTCTTTCTCCATAATGGTAATGCCGAATTTGCACTTTGACCCAGTTTGTCACAGCTACTTATTTCCATATTTCTGAACCTTTTGATCTGTAATGGGCTGCTCCAGGGCTGCCAGTGCTGAGTGAAGCCAGGATTTGAAGCAGGTGACGGTCATGCTGAGAGCTGCAAGGTGCATCACTGAAGGGAGGAGGAACACGAACACCCCAAGGTGCATCGCTGGAAGGAGGAGGAACAGCGACAGGTCTGGCCAAATTCTTGCCCTGGAAAACTGAGTTACGGCCAGGAGATTTGCAAACCAGAGATAAGGGTATATGTGGGCAGGCAAACTCTTGACACACAAATGTGAGACCTCCCTGTGACAACTTACAAGGTAACTCCTGCCACATTCACATGATCGGGGTCAGAATTTGTCTTGAAGGGCTTGTCTCCTCGTTACAGATGGCAACTCTTACTGTGCCACGCTTCCCTGTATTTATCTTGAAGACTAGTTTATCTGATGTCTCAACAATCAGGATCCTTGCAGATTGTTGGTTGTGGGTTTTTTTACTTGTGGTTTTGAGGGAAACCATTCTGGAATTCAGTTTTACAGGGTCTGCACTACATTAGGTAGCCACCAGAAAACACCATTAAAATATTTCACGCTTTAGAATTGAGAAGACTGTAGATTGGCATCTGCGTAAGCCAAACATGACGTGCTTCTCTTACCTTCAGCCTCTCTAGGTTTAAGGAAAGCTGTCTGTATTAAAATTTTATACCCGTAGTTATAAGCCACTTTTCAGTTTTTGAAACTTGGAAGAAAGTTAATTTGTGCACTTCCACTTCTGTGGAAGTTGAGTGTTGCCGATTGTCTATTTCTAAAAAGCTTTGCATTAGAAGCAGCATTTTATCCTTTTAAGAAGAAATATATTTTAAAAATAGACACTTTAGCAGAAACTGGAATATAATAGTACTTTTGAAATCTAAATTGGAAGTATTTAGTGTGGGGGCTACCACTACCAATTTTCTTAGAAAAGTTTTATTTCTTTTTCATTTTGGACAGGGTTTAGTTTTAAGGAAAACACACTGATTTACTAGTCACGCTAAAATCTAATTTGCAAAGGGAAGGAGGAGTAGGCAGCAGAGGCTAATCAGGAATGAATTTTTTCTTTCCCAAGGCATGAACCGGTTCTATATACCTCCCTTATTATGCGCATGTGCATCTGTGCAGAGAGCCAACCTGTGTCCCTTCGTGTTATTTTGCTTCAGCTTTGTCAGAGCGGTACCTTGTGACAACAAAATGCTCCTTGCCTGATCACCAGGCAGCCACTGTCAGCTGGCGTGTCGCTTGCTCCTTCAGATCACCAGCAAGTACTGTAGCTTTAATGAAAACCTTCTCTCTGAGAAAACTCACCATCCTTAACCTGATTGGTTTGTTACAAGCTTGTCATTTGGAGGGAAGTGTAAGTACCAGATGATCATTATTAGCCAAGTCTAACAAGTAATAAAACTATATACAGGGTACACACTTACTGTGCATGTGTATATATTTTTGTACGTTTTTACAGTTATTTCCTACTCTTGATTTTATTATGTTCAGAAGAGATGCGTCTGAATCTGGTTAAAAACATGAAACTATGAAGAGAACCAAACCCTGTCACCTACTGTAGTTTCTACTAAGAACTGTGCCCAAATACACAGATTTACAGTGCTATGCAAATATTACTTTGTAAGTTGTCTCTCAAATTTTGCTTGAGTAGCTCACGCTGTTTTTACTGGGCTTTCAGAAAATGATTAATGCAAAAGACTCATCTTGTGAAATAAAATAGCTTTGGCTGTGTGACAGTACTGCATATTAGAATCTCATTCACACTTTCAGTTGCTTATTTAAACTGTGATTTTTGTACGTAATATGCTGGCGTATAGAGCTTTTTAACTGTGCTTGAATGAAAAAGGGTGAGTGCCCAGTATCTGGTTTTTTGCACTGTTACTAAGTAGCCGGTAATGTAACTGGGTAATGTGCATCCTTTTCCTATTTGCCAGTCTGTTTTTTGTAACTAAACCTGCACTAAGGGCTATTCTTGCTTTGGTTGGTTTTATTTCCATTTATGGTTTTTGGTCTCAGTTCTGCAAACTGATCCATGCGAGGGCAATGTGCCTGCAGCAATGGTCTGGGTGGATCGTTTTGGGGGGCTGGGAGTAAAGAACAAGCTGAATCTTATGGCCATTCCCTGCACTAAACCAGTTTTTGAGAGCTGTGGAGGGATGATGCATTACTGTAGCATTTATAGAAGCAATATATTAAGTTTTGCATGGCTCCTCCAAATGACCAGGATGGGTGGAAGGGATGTTCCTTTCCTGAAGAAGCCTCCAAAGTAAACCCAAAGCTACATGACCTGAGAAGTTGAGACTGCAGCGGGGTAAGATGGCTACATGGATAGATGCTGTAGATTACACCAATTTTTCAAGTCTGCCATCTTTTAAGTTTCTATTTTTACTGGAAGAGAAAGACCTTCCCCCTTCTGTAGCTGTACACCAACGTCATACACTCTCACCTGAAAGCAAACCAATACCCACTGGAAGATCACTTGGCATTTTTACTCCCTTCCCCAGGTTTTTATCAGAAGGCTGCCCAACAGAAAAGGATGTCTACAAGTTCTACTCTAGTGTATTCCTGACCTGCCTCTGTACCTGCTCAGCTCCCTAAGACATAAGCTCTTCTTTAGGATATTTGTGCCTCTAAGAAGTGACTGGCATGTGATAAAATCGTGTTCCTCTGTCACCTTTTCACTAGACTACAAGCACTGAGATCTTGGTTTCTCTTGTAGGTTTTCCCTTCCCTGATCCTTTGCTCCTTTAAATATTCCGGGTTGTGCTGAGCTGCCTTAAAATGACACAGCAGTTGCACCATGTCTCACCATATGGGCAGACTTTTTTTGTGGAGAGGATGGGTTCTGATTTTAAGAGTATGCAAGCAGAAACTTGTGTTACTTTTCTAGTTTGCACAAGTACAACTTTTCTTATCTCTGTGCCTCCATTGAATCTCCTCAGATGCATAATTAGTTTTTAAAGGCTGATGATTTTGATCTGGAACTTTTAAGGCTCTGTTCCAGGACTATTTTTTTCAGATTCAGGGTGAAAACTGTGGGTTGAAGTTTTTATCAGTACAATGTAATAAAGAATTAATTTGATTAAGAGGGTATGATTCTTAGTACAAGCACGCAAAAGCTAAGCCATGAAAAGCAAAGCCCATCTGATGGCAGAGGTCTGTTCCTTGATGTCTTTTGTATTCCCACATGCTACAGAAGAGACATCACCATTATTAATTATTGTCGTCAAAGGTACCTGTCTTCCCTCATTGCCTATCTGCCTGCCCTGCTGCAAGCCCTCTTTCCTGAGCTGCTTTCTCTTGTTGAACCAGCCAGTGTCAGAGATCACAACAACAGGTCCTGGAGAAGCAGCAGCAGTGGGGTGTATAGACAAGGATAGGTTAGGGGGGCTGTGTGTAACCACCGTGTTTGATACGCAGTGCTGTGTAAGGGAGCTGTGGAAATGGCAGAAAACATTTCGTCCTTGAAAGAAGGCGCAGGGGACATTGTTGGGTGGTTTGCTGTTTGCTTCTGTAGTAAGCAGTCCACATCACAGTGACGTTTAGGTTGTGGGAGCTTCTTACACATTCTCTATTTACATTGCAAACACAATAGTTTGTGCTGGTGGAACTTTCTGGGTGCAGCTCTTCTAGATTCCTTAATGTCACTTATTCTATCCTTTTTCTTCCAATACTGCATTAATATATTTGGAAAAACAGCCTGCAATTCCATAAAAGCAATGCTGTGTCAACACCAGACACTATCAGCGGCTGCATTGGGAGCGAGTTCCTGTTTCAGATGTGCTAATACACTCCTGATTGCAGCGACATGGGGCAGAGGAGGGCTTTTTGGGGGGAGGAACAGCTGAATGCGTTTTCTACATACTTCTAAAACTGGAATCTGTTCCTGAGAGGCTTGACAGACTGAGTGCATCTGTGAAACAAAACTTTATTTAAGTATAACAGATTTTATTGGGCAGATCTAAACTTAATAACTGTGGTATGGGTTAATGAAATATTCTTCTGCATTTTGCCACCTTATGGATTCACATCTATGAACCTATAATATACATATATGTCAGAGTTCAATACTCTCTGAGACCAGGTTCTTTTAGATATCCCACATATGGAGGGTGTAACGTTTAATATCAAATGTAGATGTTTGAAGATAGTTGCCGTTACATGGGATTTCTGATTTAGCTGTATGATACAAATTATACTGAAAACACAACACGATACAAATGTAAATTACGCTCAGCAAAATACAGCAATTGCAATACACAGTTCAAGCACAACGCCAACGTGATCTCCATTACCAGTCTTGTAATATGTTCACTGTCATGATGTTGGGCGTCTCCCCTAAAGAATATATGAGTTGAAGTTGTCTCAAGTGCATTGCTCTCTTTGAAATTCTTCTGTTGCTTATTTAGTTTTTATACTCTGTGTGGGGCTGAGCTACATACTCATTCCCCCTATGCTGCTCTGCCTAACTCAGGGAGATGTTTACACCACTAGCTGATCCACTCAACTGTTGATAACTCTCTACGTGAAACAAAGGCCACTGTCTGGTCCCTTTTGTGATGAGCTGAAGTCAACTTGCTTTGCAAGGGCTGTGGTTGGTCATATCCTGCATTATTGCCTGAGCTTCATGGGTAAATTGCCCTTGCCCATCTCCACTGAGCCTTCTTCCCTTCTAGGGGTTTATTGGTCAGCCAGAATAGTATCATGTATGATATTGGTATATCATGTGATAGATGGTTTGATATCAAGATGTTGTATCATAGATAGATCCCCTATAATGCCAATGTCATTGTGTGCCTGCTGTGATACAGGTATGTGCCAAAGGGGCAGAATCGTGGTGAGCTACATGGTGACCCTGCTGGGGCTTGAGCTGGGCCACCTGAGGTGGCCTGGCTGGAGCAGGCATTCCTGCTCGCTGCTGGAAAGGCAAATCATGTTGCTTCCCAAGACATTTGCTAGAAAGCAGACGCCACTTTGCCACCTGTGTGAAATGCCTCTGCACAGGCACGTAACTGACAGGGTATAAGGGGCAGGGACTTATTGCAATGCATGCAATAAACAGCACAGTTGACTCTGCTGACAGGTCGTTTTCCTTTGCTGTGACTTGTGATGTGAACTGCCTTTATTTTTTATTTTGCTGATATAGGACAACATTTGCAAAAGTCCAATTCAGCAGTGGCCAAGTTGTCTTGTGACATCTCTGTTATTTACTTGTCCAGAAATGTAGCACCTACGCACTAGTGTTTGCTCCACTTATGAGGATAATCAGTGGAAGAGGGAAATTAGGCACAGGGTTTAAAAACATGTATAAACCTCCTCCTGCTTCAGCTGCAATGAAGTGCAAACTCTACAAGTATTTTCAGGAAAATGCTGTTTCTTGTATGATTCCCATTAGCCCAAAGTTCCTTGTCAAGATTAGGGCTGGAAGCTGCATCTTTTAATTGTAAACCTCTACTATGATCATACCCTGAAGTGCACTGTTGCAGGCTGCTTTTTCCAGTCTATGGAGAGAAAGCTCTCATGGCAGTAGTTCTTGCTCTCCCCTGGCATTCGGGTTTCCCTCCCTCGCACTGAGGAAGTGCAAGTCCTTTCATGGTGGTTCTCACCAGGGAGGACAACACTGCACCTTATTCCATCTGGCCAAAACTTTCTACTTTATCATCCAGCCAGGCAGGATATGTGGAGCAGAATATGGTCTCCGCAGCTTGTTTGGCTACCAAACATTTCCATTTTCACGGTGATGCTTAAGATCATAGAACAGAATAGTCTGGGTAGGAAGGGACCTTTAAAGGTCATCTAGTCCAACCCCCATGCAGTGAGCAGGGACATCTTCAGCTAGATCAGGTTAATCTAATTGGTTGTTCTTGACTGATACTATTCAACTTCTTTGACCATGTCTGTCTGTGTCTTTGTCTCTGTCATTGGTGTTTACACCCTCTTTGCAAGGAGGCTGACCAATCTGGGCTTCACCCAATGTTGAGTTTGAGCTATATCCTCTTCAGACCATTGTGGTGATGGGGTTGCATATAATTGTCTCCTTGGGGATTAGCAGCCAGAAAATAGCCCTATAGAGCTGATACAGCTACTCTTACCACTTCATAGGCAAGAGAGGACAGTAGATGTAGGACTGTAGACCTAACAACCACTCTCTTCTGTGCTTTGCCTGCAAAGCAGGTTTTCTGTGCTCTGCTTCTGTACAGCACAGCAGGTTTGCAGGTTGTACAAGTGGGGTCCCCTGAGCCTTCCCAGGGGAAAATCCTTCCCACCACAGTTACCCCTCTCTTCACGCAACTGCATCAAGTGTCATATTTGAGCTAACGAGGAGAACTCATTTTACACACAAGTGGACTTTCTTCTAGCTGTAAGGTGTTGCTTAAAGCCATTGCACAAAAACAAGGCATAAGGAAAATGGAATTGATGCCAAATGGGTGGACTAGGCTCTCCCTCTTCGTTCGTCCTTTTTTCCTGTTTTTGATGCATTCTATCTCCCGTGTTACACCAAGCACATTATCATGTAATTGCCATCATTTACAAAGATTTATTGCAAATCTCTGGTATTTCAAAGGTCTATGTTAACTTTTTTTTTTTCCTTTTTTTTAAGAAGTTGAAGGTTTTCATTTATTTGGATTATAAGGACGACCATGAGTCAGCACTGTGCCCTTGCGGCCAAGAAAGCCAATAGCATCCTGGGGGTGTGGTTAGTAGGTCAAGAGAGGTTCTCCTTCCCCTCTACTCTGCCCTGGTGAGACCTCATCTGGAATATTGTGTCCAGTTCTGGGCCACTCAGTTCAAGAAGGACAAGGAGCTGCTTGAGAGAGTCCAGCGCAGGGCAACGAAGATGATTAAGGGAGTGGAGCATCTCCCTTATGAGGAAAGGCTGAGGGAGCTGGGTCTCTTTAGCTTGGAGAAGAGGAGACTGAGGGGTGACCTCATTCATGTTTATAAATACATAAAGGGTGAGTGTCACGAGGATGGAGCCAGGCTCTTCTCGGTGACAACCAACAGTAAGACAAGGGGTAATGGGTTCAAGCTGGAACACAAGAGGTTCCATTTAAATTTGAGAAGAAACTTCTTCTCAGTGAGGGTGACGGAACACTGGAACAGGCTGCCCAGGGAGGTTGTGGAGTCTCCTTCTCTGGAGACATTCAAACCCGCCTGGACGCCTTCCTGTGTAACCTCATCTAGGCGTTCCTGCTCTGGCAGGGGGATTGGACTAGATGATCTTTCGAGGTCCCTTCCAATCCCTAACATTCTGTGATTCTATGATAATAGCAGAATCTGCCTCTTCTGCAGTACAGAAGGATGGGCAATCATTGCTTCCTATCTCTGCCAGCAGGTAGATCCAGAGCAAGACTCACTAACTGCACATGATAAAAGAGTTTGCCTAGCAAATTCCATATTTCTTATCTGATGAATTTAACGTTAATGGCTCACTGAAGGATGGAAAATACCTTCTCCACCTGCTGAGAAATTATTGCATGAAAGGGCTTTTGAATATTCTGCAGCTGTGAGGTGCAGACAGGACATAACCTGTACTTTCCGGGAAGGAAACTTGCTTAGATCAGGATTAATTCCCTGTTAGGTGGGAGCAAACAAATGACATTGCCCCACCGCCCAGAACCACAGCAAAATCGGAAACCTGCAAACTTGTTATTTCCTGAGACTATGCACTCTCTTGCTGGCAACCGTACAAGAAGGCAGTTGGCCTATCTAAATTAAGTACCGCACATAATGGAACATAAATTATTCCTGTTAACTCCGATGCAATAACGTGGTTAGGGAGAACAAATTGCACTGAAGGAACATTTTTTTTTCTTACTCTCAGAGGGATCTCTCAGCAGAACAACCTCTGGAGCTAATATTAGGTCTGGGAATTTCACAGGCACTAATAGGATTAGGCACGTGACCTCCCTTTTTGGTTTGATAGGAATCAAGTGTTTAATTCCCTTGGGCTTCTCTGAGATATCAGCACAGATTCAGAAGTGGCACTCAAACTATCAGTACAGGCAGATTTGCCTCTTTGGCCATGTCCCAGGCAACGAGAGATTTGCTAATCCGCCCATCAGAAAGGTAAATGGCCTTTCCAAGGAGGAGCCCTTGGTGTGCAACCTGTGACAAGACACTACTCACACCTGCTCAAGATTTAAAACAAAATGACATCACTTTGTATAGTACCTCTGCAAAAATTAAATAATAGAATTGTGTTCTTCCACTTGCAAGAGGAAACCTGTTCTTATTTACCAACAAATCATTCGGCGAGGGGCTTGAACCTTAGTCTTACTCAGCTTCAGTTTGGTGCTTAGGTCAAGGTTCAGGGTGCCTTTCCATCTTCAGGCACAGCTGAAAAATACCAACATAGGCTGTTAAAAGTAGTGAATGGTTGTTTGCAGTGCTGCTAGAGGACTCTAGATGTATGTAGCATCATCCGTTAGAAACTTTTAACTGCCTTGTTATTGGGGGGGCAGCGGTGGTCAGAGCAAGAATCAGTGAGAGATCTCATTGTTCTTTCTCGCACATCAGTGATATATTTTGTTTTACAATTGTCTTAGTAGCTTCATCACTAAGAACACCAAAGTCTAATAGGATCAAACCCTGAAATAGAAACCCGTGGCGCAAAAAGCCCGTGCTGCCAAGCTGTCTTTGTGATCTCAAAACTTGCACTACTATCGTGTTTCTGGTTGCTTAGTCTTCTTCCTTCTCTGTGAAGTCACATATGCTCTGAAATTAAGAGGCGGCAACTGTCAGTTTAACCCTCTGTGAGAGGTACTGTTACGATAATTAGGGTATCAGGCCTTTTCTTCAAAAGTGCAGGCTAGCGCTGACAGACCACCTTACCATTTGACGGTTTTGTAAGAAAAAAATTATCCTCTTAATGGGACTCACTCCTGTGAATGATTCAGCTACCAAAACCACGCTCCATCCCTTCTCCCATGCATGGAAACTCCTGATGTGTTCATAACTATGTTGCAGTGCACACATAAAAGCTGTCCTCTCTCCAGCCAGGCTACAGATGACAAGATTGATTTTACCTGTCATGTGACTGCAGAAAACAGTTCTATTGATCAAGAACAGGGGAAATTTTTTAAAAAAAAAAAAAGGACTCTAAAGTGGAGGATTCTTATCTGAATACTTACTTCTAGGCTTATCGTGATGACTTTCTGGGCCTCTTCTTCAGACTTCGTTATTCTTTTAGTACTTCCATTTTGTCACCAAGGGAGGACGTGCCTAAGGTAATCTTGCAAGGGAATCTCATTTCTAATTAATACTGTATTTTAATTTAATAACTAATAGCTTTTGGCATGCTAATTTTGAAATGAGCCTTCCCTTGGTAAATTCAGAGAAGAGTATTTAAATAATGGTGTAACTCACTTCAAGATTCCCTCTTTCCATCAATTTTTAATTATACCTTGGATGTGTAAGCTGCTCCCCAGGCTGGTGCGATGGACAGAGATCCTTATTGCCTAGAAAAATCAAATTAAAAATTTCATGGTCTAGCTCTTACCGACTTCACTTGTACTCTTCAGAAGGTAGTTCTACGCAGGAAGACAAAGAGGAGTAACAACCTACAACTACTCTGTTATGGTATGTTTGTGCAAAACCATAGTTAATTTGTAAAGGTTTATTTTATTAATGTTTTCCTTTAATGTGTTTTCTAGAGTGACTTCTAGAAATGACCACTCATCTATGTTTCTATAACTGTATTAAGTGAAAATTAACAAAGATTATACACTGGAGGAAAGGGTTGTCTTTTCCTGGTCTATACAGCCCCCAGCTGAGGGTGTACCTGTGCATAGACTGCAGTGTATAGCTGCTAAAGCAACTTAAGTAACAGCGATTTACTTCCTGAGCTGTGAGCGGGGAGCTCTCTGGCTGTGACGCAGGTTAAAGAACTCATGGTCTCTCTAAAGCCTCATCATCACAGGTTGCTCAAATCTGGCAATGCAGTCACCTTGCTAGCAGGGGACCAAAGCTCCTGTACTTGCGTTGTGTGTGGAAGCAGCCCAGGGTGGCACCATCTCACCTCCCCCTTCTCCAAAGTTTGGCCAGTGTTTGAATTTTTATCTTTCTATGCTTGTAATCCTTATCTCAGGATAGTATAACTTTCCAGACAGATAACCAAGAAATTATCCCTTTTCTTCTAAGGTTTTCAGTATCAAGAGGAAGCCCAAAACTGCCTTGAGGTGTGACTGCCCTGGGACTCGCCATGGACTCTCTCCCACCCATAGTCTTGGCATAAATGAGAATGAATCTTGTCATACAAACTTTTTCTCAGTTTTCATGCAGCAATAGCAATAGCTGACTACCTTGTAATAGCTCCTGTGGCTTCCCACTCGGCAGGGCTGGATAACATGAAAAAGGGGGATCAGGTTCAGAGGCAGGTGACAGAGAGAAGTAGCATCCATGAAATGCCGCAGAGAGTGCTGGATGCTATGGGTTTGGATCTTGACATTCCAGACAAGCTATTTATCCCTAGTGCCTTCCTGCTGGCAGCCGAAGTGTTTCTGTTTTGCAGCTCGGGTCCAGGATTGACATCCTGACAACACTCCGGAGCTACCGGGACTCCTGGGGTTTGAGGGCCTGTGTTGGCACCTGACCTTGTTCCTGCCCATGCTGGAAGTGTGCTGCTTGAAAAGTTGTTTGGGCTTCAGCAGAGCTGTAAGAGGCTCTACGATCACTGCACTATTACTAATTAGTTTCTAAATAAGTTTGAGTGACTCAGGAAACAGATATAAGCGGCCTGCTATGGGAGAAGAAAGGAGACAAGTGACGGCTCAGCTGCAAACATGACCGAGTTGAATTCCTCTGGTCTTCGGGATCAGCTTGGAGTAAGAGCCGTCGTGTATACTTTTCCCTCCTCTTCTTTTTGTTTTGTTCATGTGGTATATGGAGAGAAAGTGCAGTTGTTTGCACCATTAGGCACCTAATGTTGTCATCCTGATAATGATGTTCATACTTCCATACTCTACGTTCATACTCAAAATTTCATTCTTTGAACTTGTTCTTCTTTACCAAGGTGGATAAGTGTACTTGTAACATATGCAGCATTTGATCTGTGCGTTAAAATGCCTTTTTCCTCATGCCTGCAAGGTGAAGCTGCCTCTGGTAACTCAAACATGCTGCCTTTTTGTAGCATCTTCCTTGGATGAGTAGGATTTTGTCGAGAGCTATTCAAAGCAAGCTGTTTGGGAGAAGGGGGAAGTCTGCCTTAAGAAGTGCTAGAAAGAAAGGCGTTGCCAGGAAAGGAGGTTTCTTTGACTCCCAGAAGACAAAGACTGGTGTTGAAAAGATCATGAAGATTATGTTGAAGAAATAGTGTGCTACTGATCCTCCCTTCCAGGCGAGGTAGCGTCTCCCCCTCCTTGCTCCAGCTGCTCTGTCTTGGCTTGCTGGCCAGTTTTTTTCTGTAGACTCTCCTTCCTTAAATGATTTCTTTCCTCTCCACTTCCTCAGGCTGTTAGCTTTTCCTGACCCTTTTTGAAGGCCTTTCATCCCACATTTCGACCTTGTCCCTCTGGTTTGTCTTGGTGGTCATTTAGAGGTTTCCAAGCAAGGACACATGCAGCTCTTTAGCGAAGTTACTATCGCTTCTTCTGCATTCCACATATTTTCATAGCTCGGGTGATGGGGGAAGTTCACACAACGCAGCATTTTCTGCTGCAGAAACACAGACACATTTATGGATGGAATGAAAATGGTCTTGAATAGAGCTGCTATGGAAATGGATTCCCCATGCTGCTTTTGTTGCTATTAAATAAATTTCAGGCAATGATTCTTTCACAATGATGGGAGATAAAAAGCCAAAATTCTGATTATTATGTATTGCTAATGATTTGATACACTAATTTAAAAAGACAAAGTGGCTTTTAAAGTGTTCGTTTTGGAAAAAAAAAATCACTTTACAATATCATGAAAGAATTTTCCCAAACGTAAAAATCGTACTAATTTTTTTTCTGTGTTTCTGCAGGTGGCTGTGAATTCATGAAATTAATTAATTAAAACCAGAATTTCCTCTGGAAAACTCAGTTAAAAATAATCAACTGACTGCATGAAGAAGTGTTTTATTTCTTATGACCCAGCAATGACAAAAAGTTAAGTATGCCTCAGGCATTAATTTTTATTTGCTTTCATGCACATATTCATTGAGGGAATCCACCATATTGTTTTCTCTTATAACAAAATAAGGTGAAAAGCCATGGCTAAGCTGATACCAAATGATATCAATTACTTCTGATTTCAGTGTTGGAATCACCTTAAAATCTCAAAGTCTAGGCACTTTTTTCTTTACCCTTAAAGTGTAGAGAAATTACTTCAATTAATTATTTAATGGGGCAAACACATTGCGTCTCATTTTTGCAGTAGTTTGATGAACAGAAACTATCAGAAAATACATATAAAAATAATGTCTGTTGACACAGGTTTGTGTCCATGTGCCAGAGCACTGTTTGCTGATGGGCCACAAGCTGGCGGCACTGGACTACACTGGTTGGTGCCAGTTTTGTGACTGCTTTCCACAAATTGAAATGAAAACATCAACTATACATCTGTTTCTGCATTTGACTCCTCAAGTGATTCTTCCTTTGGGGTAAGGTTTCCTTTAGTACTTGTATAAAATTTGGTTACAGTTAATAAATAGATTTTTCAATCCCAAACACTGTATAGAGTGAATTATTATAGAAGAAAAACTGCAAGCATCTCACTGGAACTCCATGGACTTCAATAGCCATTTCTCCCAAAATACTAACAGCTAAATCTATTGGAGGAAAAGGCAAGAAATCCCTACAAGCAAGGACTGCTGTTCTAACCTGATCATTGGTAGAATTTCTTTGAACTTTTCTCACAGGGAGAAATTGATGCTCATCTTGAAGAAGGAGGGTTTCTATAGAAATTCCTTCTGATTTTTTCTTTCCAAACGTTGCTACTGTCTAGATAATAATAAATTTGGACATTCTAACAGTTGTTCTGCCTATGAAACTTCTGTTTTGTAACCTATTTCAGGTCAGACCGGATCTGAACATTTTGGTAAAATACCAGATGTGCAAGCTATCTCCTACTGTTTCATGGAAGCTCAAGAATTGTTCATCTGCCTACAGGCTACAGGGTATCTTTTAAATAGCGGTGATAATATATCAAAGTCAGAATATTGTTTCATGACTGTCTCTGCTGTAATCCTGCACCAAGCCATCTCAAGAAAACCAACCCAACCTGTTAAACCTCTGGTTGTTGTAACAAGAAAAGTCAGGCACAGTTTATCAGGTACCAATTTTTGTGCCTAAACTGAAAAGCTCTGGGAAGACATCTTTGAGACCCTGAAAGTTAGCATAATGATGATCTAAATGATTTAGATATTGCGCTGGGTCTGGGATGGAGTTAACTTTCTTCATAGGGGCTCATATGTCACTGTGTTTTGAGTTTGTGGCTACAACGGTGTTGCTAATACACTGAAGTTTTGGCTGTTGCTGAAGAGAGCTTGCACAGCATCAAAGCTTTCTCTTCTTCCCACTCCTCTCCTCCAGTGAGTAGGTTGGAGTGAAGAAGAGACTGGAAAGGGACATACCTAGGAAAGCTGACCCCAATTGGCCAAAGGGCTTTTCTGTACCATATAGTGCCATAACGTCACACTCAGCAGTAAAATCTGGAGTAGAGCAAGAAGGGAGATTTTTGGCTTCCAAGGGGGCTGCTGTTCGGAGACCAGCTGGGCACTGGGGATGGTGCTTGTGTGGCTGCCTGTCCAGGGTCATCCCACCACTTGAAACAGAAAGAGATGTTAAGAGTGTGGTTAGATGTAGAGAATAAAGGTAAGTTTTTTCTTGAAAAATCTTTATTTGAAGGTCACCAAATGGGAGCAGTGGGATATGTGGATTAGAGGGAACAAGGAATTGCACATTCATGACTGTTACTGCTAGCAAATCCTGGGGTTCTAGGAGCTACCATGATACTCCTGGGCCCTTGTTATTGTAAAGGACATCAGGGAATCAAATTACACTGTGGTCACTGCTGGTTTTGCTTCATCCCGATCAAAACCTACCATAGGCATTTTATTTTCCTCCTATCACTCTCTTGCCGGCTGGGGACCATTTCCTTTCCTCAACAGCATCATCTTTCTGTTTGTCTTCTGTTCTCTCTCTGCTCCCCCAAAATAGGACAGTTGATACAATCTTCAAATTCAGCAAGATTATCAAATGTGGATTTCCCCCTGTAATGGCCTTTCCATCAAAACTTAAGGCAATTAAGGATATAATTTAACTGCTTTCTTTCATTTTTCCTGCTTCTTAAATATTTGAAAGAATTTCAACAAGGGCTGTTCCAGTAGGAACATGAAGACTGACATCATATTTTAGGATTTAGTGTTATAACAATGAGCCAGGTTTTAATTAACCTTCTAGCCCTTTGGGAGACCTGAGACAGAGGATCCAGTCCCTCACAAAACCACTGCTGCTTCTCTTGCAGTTATTGAGCTCATTAATCTCTCTGATATTGTACTTAGGACTACAGCTATATTTTATTTTGGTCGAGGTAAAGTGCTAAATATTTTACAGATAAAATGAAATTCCTTGTCCTGCCTTGCAGAGAATATAATTTAAACAAACTGGTAACAGAATCGGTGAGGGAAAAAGGAGGACATGGAAATTCAGGAGCAGAAAAAGGTGTAGGATATGCTGACTTGTCCTGTTTGCCTGACACCTGTGCCATGTGTGTTTGTGCTTCAAAACATATATGATAGAAGGGGACGAGAAATTTAACCCTTTAATTGTCTACATGAACCACTGTACAATATACATGTATGGTACATCTGAAACCAGTTTCTTTCTCTGAAACAGTCCAAACATTTCAAGTCAGACTTCATTCCTCCACCAGGAGGGAGAGTTCCCAAAAGCCACAGAAACTGCCCATGAAACCAGCCAAACTCAAAACAAGCCATGTAATGTGATTCACATTACACTGATGGCACTGCCCCATGACAGTGACTAGTGGGTTATAAATCTCTAAGTTATCAATAAGAACAAACATTACAGCACAACATTAACAGCTGCAACCATGCAAAATTTTAATGGGAGAAAATTTCAAATTCTCTATGACACCTTATAAATCCTATTGTAGAGGTTAGTTGTGAAATGAGGGGAAAGTGGCCTGGCTGCAAGATCAGACTGCATATCCAACGTAAAAGCAGGAAGACTAAACACCAGCTATTGCTATTGAAATAGTTAACAAAGTGCAGTCAAATAAAAGTTATCACGAAAAGCCAAGCCTGCATTTCCAAAAGGAATGAGTGAGTTTGTGTGTCTTGTTTTGGGAGGGAGATAATCCATTTTTTTCCCAAGGTTGTTTTTCCTGCCAGTGTGTTCTCATGCACCCAGAGTGCTGTTCCAGGAGCTGACAGTGTGCACAGGAACCAGGCTGTGCAGTGAGGAGGAAAGGAGGAGCTGGTGCATGCTTCTGTCCACACCAATCTGAAATTTGGAGTAAGCTGAGGTGCGCACAGACTTGGAAACCAAAAATCTCCTCTTGCCCTAGTAACATACATGCAGTCTTTCCATCCAGTCACATGGATGCCTTCCCAGGTTAATCTGCTCCTTTATTCTACACCTCAAAGTCAAGATGCACCCCAGCGGTGACCTCCTTGGGCATGGAGTCTGTTGCTGTAACAGCAATGACGCCGCTGACACTGAGAAACATCCGCACAGGCTCTGGCCAGCTATAAACTGCCTCAAGTTCAGCTGCTTCCCTTTCACCGATTCCTCATCTAAAGTGCTCTGCTAATGTGACTACGGAAAAGTTTCAGGTACCTGATACCCAACAAACTGAAATGGCAAAGAGAATTTGCTAAATGCTTTGCTAAAGAGAATGTTTTGTACATGTGAATATAATCTTAAGGTTGGAAAATTGGAGAGAACTTTCACATCATGATGGCCTGGCATCCATAATATGATTGGGTTTTGTGGATACAAAATTAATGTTCACTTAAGACATGTATGATTTCCAGTATAGACAGATAGTATTTGAGACATTTCTCTATATAAAGAGGAAAAAGAAAATTCTAATTGTAATTCAAGTGATCCCTTTTTCCCCAAAAAAGAAAATTTCATCCATTCATTTCAAAATGCAAAGTAAAAGCACAATGTTGTCAAACTCTCAATTTCCAAATGCTTTAATTTTTCTCTGTGTACTTTGCTATAAAAGATCTACTTTTTCCATCAGAGACCAGTCAGCCAATTCACCTTCAAGCATTTTTTTGGCAATTAAACACCTGAAGAGCACAGTGAAAAGTTGTCTTCTTTAGTCTTCTAAATCTTCTTGCCTGTATTAATGTGTGTGCCTCTTTTGTCTGATTTTTTTTTTTGTAAGGGTGGAAGGTGGCACAGGAATAAACCACAAGCATGGGTGAATTTGCTTCACTTGATACGAAAAACAGGTAGCAAGGCTAGGACAGTGTTTCTTGTTTAATGGAAACAGCTATACTGCACCTACAAATAGTAGAGAGAGGAAGTTGAATATATATGACGTTCTGTGGCAATTAAAACTTTAATCCTAACAAACTATTGACCTCTGCTCTAATCTCTGAGAAAAAAGGACAAGCACTCTACGGTAGGGAGAGACTGTTGGAAGAGATTCCTTCTTATTTGACCTGGGTTTCCCTCTTTTCCTACCTCTGTTGTTTAGGACTGTGCAGGATGGACTATTTGACTGACGCATGAAGTAAGTTGTTTGGAGCCTACTAGAAGGAATTTATAATTTTTTCGACATGCATTTAACAGTGTTTTTATTTTCTGTTTCAGTAAATCACATACTTGTCACATACTTATTAAGGATACTGTAAAATGTCTTATTTTAAATACAATTGTGCCATGACACATATTGACTCTTGCAGCACACAAACGCAAAAAAATGAAAAAAAATGTTAGTGTCCAGCTGTTAACCTAAACCTGAGGATCAGATATAACATTTTATTGTGCTATGTAAGATTCTTAAAGTTCTGGCCTTGTAAAAATTTTTTCTGTTTGACTGTGCCAAGGAAACAAGTCTTGTTACAACTAAGGTGAAAGATGAGTTCTTGGTTAATGCTGATGAAAATATTCAAAGAATTGGAAACAACAATTAATCCCGGAGCAAAACAGCAAAGATAAAACTGGGAATATTCATCTGCAGTATGGGATGAAACATGTTGCAAGGACATTGTAATTATTTTTGGAACAACATTATAAGCCCAGGAAATAGGATTAAGGTTTTGCTTCTGAAAGAGAATCCTATACAAATTGACTTCTGGAAATACTTGCACAGAACACCCAAACCACCTTAGCACAACATCACTGTGCAATAAACAGTTATGATTAATACACAGATATTTATAGTCCTACCTTAGGTTACATTTGGTTTTACACGTGTATAGAGTGTTTTTCATTTTTGACCCTTTATGGTAGGCTACTCTGAGTACCCTCTTCTGTATTGTAATTACTTCTAATTCAGATAGTAAAGTCTAAATCCTGTAAGTTTAGGATTCTTGATTCTGAAGATATTTCACATGACCAAGATGAACAGCAGATTTATTAAAAACAAAATAAAAGGATCTCAGTCTACAGTAAAACAAGAACTGATTTTATGAGTATTGAAGGCTCATACAAACTAATCAGACCCAACAAAAGTATAATAGCATATTGTCGTAGTTGAGACGGATAAACGACATAGACCAAGTTCTTCTAGGATGAAAGTAGTAGATACCATTTATTGCCACAAGTGCATTTTTATACAGTTTTACCAATTCATGTGTCTCTTTGCTATTGGTTACAAGTTACAAGAGTAACATCTCATTGGCTAATTTTGCCACCATCAATATTACTCTTCTACTCCCTTCTCTCTCACGGGTACACCTTAATATTTCCGGATACTCCTTTACTCCCATCTTTCTCACGGGTAGGCCTTAATATCTTCAAGGCTGATCTCTGTTCCCATGCCCTCTGTCCGGGAATCCACGGACTCACCGTAGTCCCCCACAGCATATCATTTCCATGCACTTAAAAAGCTATGGTATAAATCCTTAAGTGCTAAGGGCCACATTCACTGATATACTCTAGCTGCTACAGAGTGCTCTGGAACTGAAAAATACTTTTGAGTGTGCCTATGTATGAGCCAGTTTTGCATGTGCATCTCTTTCACCTCCACTCACTCACCTGCCCACGCTGTGTACTCTTCTCTGTTCCCTATAACCCTCCCTCTGAGCTCACACTCCATACACACAAGCCCTACTCCTTTCTTCTGTGTGGTTTCCACACTCAAAGAATGCAACTAGTGAATTACAAGGCCAGCCATCTGTTGCCTGATTCACTAAGATCTGTAAAGCACATCTTCAAGATGGCCTGCAACAAAACTACTTAAAATAATTGAGGCCAGTGGGAAATATGATCCCTAATGCCCTTATTCCCATTGAACTAGCTGAGCTGTAGGCTCTAACAGCCATGGGAATGACCCTAGCTCTGAAGCATGTAACAAGTGACAGGACGTGAGGAGATGGCCTCAAGTTGCTCCAGAGAAGGTTCAGATTGGATATTGGGAAAAATTTCTCCCCAGAAAGGGTTGTTGGGCATTGGAACAGGCTGCCAAGGGCAGTGGTGGAGTCACCGCCCCTGGAAGGGTTGAACAGACGTGTAGATGAGGTTCTTAGGTACATGGTTTAGTGCCAGTGTTAGGTTATGGTTGGACTCAATGATCTTGAGAGTCTCTTCCAGCCGGAATGAATGATTCCATGTGCTACAGAGTCCTGTGAGTATCATCCTTTTCTTTTCTCTACCTGGGCACAAAAGAAGGCACAGTAGCTGCTCACGCTGCCACGGGGGATTATTCAAAGGTGGTGAGCAAAGCCTTAAATCCACTTGCGAAAATTGGCAATGCATCTGTCACACAGACCCCTGTTTCTTCCAGGCCCAGAGCCACCAGCCCTACCTGTCTGCCCTCGGGCGCAGGGACAGCCCAGCCGTGGCACTGCCTGGCAGGCCCCTCTCCCTGCCCAGCAGCCTTACAAAAGTCCTGGAGCAATATTTAAACAAAAGATTCGTGTCGCTCACGCCGGGTGTGAGTGAAGCGCGCAGGCCGAGGGGTTCCTTCCCACAGCCGCCTCAGAGCACCGGCCAGCGGCAGCCTCTCCCCTGGGCCCCGCGGTGGGAGGACAGGCAGCCCGGGGACGGCCGGGTAACCACCCCCCTCCTCCCCCGGCCACCTGTAGCTCGGGGCAGCGCAGGCCGGCCCGAGCGATCCCGCCCGCCAACGGCTGCCGCGACCCGCAGCGCGACACCGGCAGAGAAACCAGACCGGCCGCCCCTCCGCCGGCGCTCCCGGCCCCGCGCTTCCCCTTCATTTCACCCGTTTTCCGGGTGAGCCCCCGTGCAGCCGCGCTGGGCCCGGGCGGCGGCCGCCCCTCGCCGGCGGGCCGCGGCGCTCCCCGGAAGCGGTAATGCTCCGCCGGTGATCCAGGAAGCGGATGAGCTTCCCCCGCCTTCCCCTCCGGAGCGGCGCTGCGGGGACGCGGGGAAGGGGGTGGGGGGAGGCGGGGGGGAAGCACCAGCGAGGCCCCGAGGCGGAGCGGCACCGTCGCAGCCTCCCGGCGTGGTGGGGGGGGGGAGCGGCGGCGTTTCCATGGCGCCGAGCGGGCGGGGGAGCCGGGGCTGAGGACCCCGCCCGCTCATGGACCCCGCCGCGGCGGCGGCCGCCGAGGAGGAGGAGGGCAGGGAGAAGCCCCCGGTGATCTACACCATGGAGAACAAGCCCATCGTCACCTGTGAGTGCGCCTCGCGGCCCCGGACGGGCGTTAACGGTCGCCGCCGGGGCGGGGCAGCAATGGCCGTCCGGAGCGGTGCGGGGGGCCCCGGCCGGTGCCCCGCTCCGGGCTCGGGTGAAGGGCGGCCCGGGGCGGGGTCCGGCGGCGGCGGCGCTGGCGGCGGGCGGGCCCGCGGCGCTGGAGCCCGGGGGCTGTGCGGGCTCTGGTACGGTGGGGAGAGCAGGAGGGGGGCGAGGTGGGGAGCGGCCGGTCTGGGCGGGGCGGCGGCGGAGGTGCCGGGCTGCCCCCGGCTCTGTGTGCCGAGGGGCACGACGCCCACAAGGGGCTCTAGTGGCGGGTTTTGCCCCTTTGATGTTTCCCCCCCACCCCGCTTTTAATGGCAGTGGGCAAACTTAGGCTTGTTTTTGTATGTTGCTATAGTAAATAGCAAACCCGAATGTCATGTTCGCAGGTGCTTAGGGGAAGAGATTCAAACATGACAATAAGTCTTAAACCTCAAACTTCTTGCCAGCGAGCCGTGTGTAGTTTTGCTCTGGGTAGGAGAAGTCACAAGAAGTAAGACATCCTCCGTGGTGAGGAGAGATTCCCACTGACAGATTCCCACTGACATTATAATTTAATCTTTAACTACTGTGCTTCGGTTTCATCTGTAACACAATTTATTTAACAAACCAGATTGCATGGTGCCAGCAATGAATTAGTTCTTTCAGGTGTCAGAGGCAGGTGGCCGAGACATGTGTACTCTGGTCCTGTGTAAAACGTGAGCTCCTATGCTCGTACAGGTATAGAGGGTTGCACGCAAAGTTCACTTAAAACAAGCACGTGAATTAGACTGAACATTAGGAAGCACTTCTTTACCAATAGGGTGGTCAAACACTGGAACAGGCTTTGTAGAGAGGTGGTGAGTGTTTAAGAGGCATTTGGGCAACGCCCTTAATGGCATGCTTTAGCTTTTGGTCAGCCATGAAGTGGTCAGTCAATTGGACTAGACAATTGTTGCGGGTTCCTTCCAACTGAAATAGTCTATTCTAACTACATCTGTAATGCTCTTAATAAAAAAGTGAGGTGAATGAGATCAGCGTAGATAATTCTGCCTCTTTTTTTGTAAGAAAAGGTAACCAGTGGCTGTTCATTCTTACAAAAGTGTCTCTATTGATGACATAACAAACTACATATTTGCACTTTATCAGTAAAACACTGGGAATGCTTTATGTGCATGTGAAATAGAAACTATTTCACAGGTGTGTGTTGTCTTATGAAGGAAGCATTTATTGATGATTAAGGTCTTAGACGGATATTAGTATTTAGAAAAAATACCCAACTGTAACCTCATAACTATATGGAACTCTGTATGTATATATATTTTCTTCAGATTATTTTATAAATGTGCTTTTTTTCTTTCTTAAACTTCTTATTTTTTTGGATGCAGTTCATAAACTGGAGTCAGTGGTTTCTGTATTGAATCTTCTGTACTCACCTGCTTCAGGAGTTTTGAAATCCATTTGACTTCAGGCTTAAAGTCAGAAAAATGTACACATCAGAAACATCTGAAGGATATTGTTGTCTGCCTTGTTCATGTTAGCTGCTGTTCAGGCAGTGGTGGATTGCTTTCTAGATTTTCTGGCTTTATCCTATATTCAGAATTAGAGACTCTGTGTGTGTATGTGGGGAGGAAGCGGGGTGGTGGTGCGTGTCAGTCCTTGCTGTTCCTGTATGATTTGAATAAGTAACATATCTTGCAGTCTGTTGAAATACATGCAGTTTTACCTCAGGCTTGCTTTTTTGTTGGTAAATGTAGAAGAGGACTCTGGCCTCTTTTTGCAAGGAAGTTCTCAGAATTCCAAACATCAAATTTTATCAGATTTCAGTCAAGCCAAATTATCACATATTGAAAGGAATATTAATTTCAAATAGTGAGTTAGTGTACTTTAGGGTTGCAAAATGTTTTGGACTTATCACCATACAGTATGGTACCAGCATACTTATAAATGAGATATAAGGTGAATGTTATCCTGGACTAAATGAATCATGTCTGGGGCTGTGAACAAGTATGACAGTAGAGTCTTTACTAGTATGGACTAGAATGGCTTGGTCTGAGACAACCTAACTCAGAAAATAGGCTAATTGAGCAAAAGTGCTCAGAGGTGACCTCTCTGGCGAATGTAGTAAGAGGGACTTGCTACCATTTTTAAATGAAAACATTTGCTTTTAATGGGGAACGTGTTTCACGTCAGCTGTTTTAGTTTCCTTTTTTTCTCTGTCCAGAGAAGTGGAGTACTTAGAGACTGTAGTATTTCAAACAAATGCATTCAACAAAAAATGACTTACTTGGAGGAAAGCTCTTCTGAGCATTATATTGCCAGTAAAGAGGTGAAGCTTGGTCTTACAGGGAAAGAACTGTTTTCTTGGTATTGGTTTGCTGGAAAACACATTCAAAGCCATTATATTAGCAGCTGTTCAACAAATACAGTTTATCTTTTGTTTTGTGGTTCTGATTTCAGGCAGTTGGAGATGTCTGGGCTAACTGCCGCACCTAACAGGTGCACATGAGGGAAAACAGACCTGCAAGGGGATGGCCAGTTTTTGATTATACGAAGAGTGAAGGTTAAGTGAGGTTGTGTCTCGGAACATAAGTATTTCCTTTTGCTACAAGATTTAGGGTAATCTCCGTCAGCTAGACAGTTGTATCATGAAATATTCCTGTTAACTCTTAGGGTTTATTCTTAATAAGGGAGAACCGAAGGGAGTTTTGTTTGGAATTAAACTTATTTTCAACACTGTGCATACCAGAGATGTTTTGTAAACAAATATTGTTATCTACTTGAAATAAATTTGACAGTGCTCTGAAAGGAATATTTCTTTGGTAAAGAGAGTTATGTTTTCAAATCTGTGAGTTAGTCTGCATTGTAACAGTAGTTATTTGCTATGTTGGTGCAATCCTGAATTCAGCACTCTATGTGTAATGCCCTGGCTTGGGCATATAGAACAAAAATGGAAGATTCCACTTGGCTTGTATATTTTATGCCAATTGCAAATGCAGTTTTTGTCATTATTCTTTTCATGTTAGTACTGTAACTTAATAATTTTGTCCTCAGGATTTGTCTGTAGATGCATTAGCCTTGTATTTATAGTATTTGTATTACTGGCAGAATCCCATAGTTTTAATAGAGAGTTTAAATTAATAGGATTCAGCTAGGCAAACTGTCTAACCAAAAACTTCTAAAGACATTTTCTCCAGGCAAACAGGCAACCATATTTTGTAAGCGTGGAAGAAGTAGTATAGTCACAGGAAGATGCTGTTCCTCTATATTTTTTCCCTTTTCTCAAGATGGCAGCATGCCATTTAGTATTAAAACATTCTTGTCAGTTAGGCCTGAGTGCCGTTCTTGTCAATTAGGACTGAGTGCCTTGATGACTCCTTTCCAAATCAGTTTGAATCATGTTTTCATATTGTTGGTCTTACTAGATTGTAAACCCACTGGGGAGTTTCACTGTCCCGCGATCATTATGCTCGCTCTGGCAAATTACCTTGCCTGTTCTCAGTTCAAGTTTGTAGCAACTTTTCTTCATTGCTACCAGACTTTGTATGTTTACAAAGCATTTGGAGTCAGATTCTAGCTTTCTCACTGCTGTAGAAACACTGTTTTTAGCGTCATTAATTGTTTTTTATTTGAAGAGGCAAGTTCAGTGTTTCCATCGGACAGCTTGAACTTGGGTAGTTTCTTTACAGTCTTGGTTTGGCATAATATTTAAAGCAATTCAGCCATAATCTTTAACACAACGCAAATTACTTTCCTAGGAAACGTAAACCATGCTGCTTCCTTCTCATGAGTCCTGTTTGAAACTTTAATTTGAGAAAGTCTTTGGAACTTGAATATAGTGTTCTTGTACATATATATTAGCCAAGTGTTCTGATGACAGAGCTCGTCCCTTTGTAGCTGATTTGCACTTAAATTATTAGCTCTGTCTATCCATATGAAGAGGAAGTTGAAGACTGAAGATAATCCTGCTAAATCAAGTAATTAACAGGTTTTTCAGAGCTTTCCTACCAAGCTGTTATTTTGTAATTATCTCCATGCAGTTGTTGAATATTCCTTATCAGCTTATAGTATCTGTTTATGTATTGTGCGTGTGCATATTTGTTCTGTCAATACTCTGTCTTAGTACAATGAACTTTATATAATCTTTGGAGAGAATGAGAAGCATCACTTTCATCTGGTCCATGTTCAGAATGTGCTGTGATACAGTCTTTTGTTTCAGTTTTTAGACCTCTTTGGAACATGAATCTGGGTTGAGGTGGAGGGGGACCTTTAAAAGAAACAAATACAAAAACCCCACAAGCCTTCTAAAACTTCAGGTGATCCACTTATAATAGGCTAGTGAATTATGAAAAAATATTCACAGCAGAACTTTTAACCAGTGGAAAAATAAGTGGGACCAGAAAGTTTAGCTGTGAGTGATATTTGAGCATAAGAACTAAATAAAACCACACCAAAGTGTAGTCTTGGTACTGAGCTCTTTTAAAGGTATTTGAAGCCTTTTATCTCAGTTGACTGAGTTTGTCATTGGTATTAAAGAAAAATATTTGTCTACTTTAGTCATCTGACCTCAGGAGTTTTCATTTTACACTGCCCGTGTAGTTAGTGGGTTGCGATAATTGTCTCTAGTGGAAAAAAAAATTGTGGGATATTCATATGCTGCAGTGACAAAGCCTATAAGCATCTTAGAAATTTGGAAAGTGTTAGAAAAAATAGATTATTGGTAATGATGGTGTTTTTTAGGCAGGCATCAAACTAAAAAATATCAATATTTTATGGTTCTTTTGTATCGGACAGCTGCCACGAAGAGTGCAGGTTCCTCTTGGAAGCCTTGGTAAGGTGGTCGTTCTGGTTCTCATATTGTTCCCATAGAACTTTGCAGCAGAACAGGTGTCCTAGACAAGGGTAAAAGGAAGAGAGGATGGCTATGTTGTCTTGATCTACCAAAATGTCAGGGAGAAAGACAAGGAGGAAAGAACAGAAAAAAGAAAAATATGGGACCAATAGCATAAAATTTTGAAAATGAGTAGTTTGAACATTCTTGTTTTCTTCTGGATCTGTATTGACGAAGATACTCAGTCACCTTTGCATTATGCTATAATCTGAGCAAAGGGTTCTTTGGCATTAGCTGTCCATTTCAGTTATTGGCTAATGCAATATTGAGAATTTTTCCCCAGGATTAGGTTTATGGTTCTGAGCTGCTATATAGAGATACAGCCTGTTCTTGAGCAAAAGATACAGACATTCTTTACTTAGTTTATGTAACAAATTTTTGCAGCCATGTTCAGAGGCAAAGAGCAATTGAGAAAATTTTGTTCCTCTCTTGCCTGACCTGGCCATCTTAATATTTTGGATGTCAAGTTGATGGATGTCAAGTCTTTGAAGTTCATAGAAATGTTTTTAACTTAGACTGTCTAATTAGGTGTTTGATTTAGGTGTATCGTAAAACCCTTTTAAGGTTCTTCTCCTTTATTTGCATTTGACATCTGGACAGATACCTCTTTGTCTTAATTTGTTTGTGAACTGTTTAAATAAGTAGGCAAAGGGCATGGCTTCTGGACTTTGTAATGTGGAAACAAAGGGAACATGTGCTTTCTCCTTTCTTCCCTCTCTCCAGAAGTATTTTTAAATGTATATCATTTGAATATTACTGCTTTCTATATTTGTTAGTTAAAATAAGTGCTACCGCTTCACATACAAAATTACTTCATACTTAAAGTGGTATCACTTAAAGAATTCCTTTGTTTTTTTCTATATTTAGTGTGTGTGTTAACATCCAGTAGGTTAATTCAGACTTACATGACATAAAACCTGATAGGTGCTCCAGAGGCTATGGATTGGCAGTTTTTTTTTTTTCTATTCTAAAAAATAACATCAAGTATTAAAATAAAACAATAAAAGACATTGATTAGATTTATTATATAAATTAGAGAAGTTGTAAAATATATTTTTAAAATAGTACAAATATATATATAAATTTGAAATATTGCAAATCTATTACATCTAATTAGATTAATGTTATTTATGAAATAATTATATTAGACAAACTTAATAAATCAAAATATGTACACTTCTTATTATGTTTTAAGTGGTAAAGGATGACTCTTTAAGGTTACTTCCTAGTTGTCAACTCTATTGAATATTTAGGTTTTATTTAATTCTGTCAATTCTAAAAGAAGAAAACCTTTCTCTAGAAGGCTGCTCGGTTTTAGTCATGATAGGATTCCAGAATTACTTTTCTTTCCCATATATGCACATCCTTCCTTTGCCTTTTCAGCTGTATCTCATCATCTTTTACATTTTGGCTAGGGGCCACTTTCCTTCATTACTGAGAATCCTTTGAGTGAGGGCTTAGTGTTGAGACCTATCACAATGGATTGAGAGCAGCCCTGTGGGGAAGCACTTGGGGATGTTGGTTGATGAGAAGCTCAACATGAGCTGGCAATGTGCACTTGCAGCCTAGAAAACCAACTGTATCCTGGGCTGCATCAAAAGGAGCATGGCCAGTGGGTCAAGGGAGGTGATTCTGCCCCTCTGCTCTGCTCTGATGAGACCCCACCTGGAGTTCTGTGTCCAGCTCTGGAGCCCCCAACATGAGAAAGGCACGGACTTGTTGGAGAGGGTCCAGAGGAGGGGCGTGAAGATGATGAGAGGGCTGCAGCACCTCTCCTATGAAGACAGGCTGACACAGCTGGAGTTGTTCAGTCTGGAGAAGAGACCTTATAGCAGTCTTCCAGTACCTAAAGGGCACCTACAAGAAAGCTGGAGAGGGCCTTTTAACAAGGGCATGTAGTGATAGGACAAGGGTTAATGGCTTTAAAGTGAAAGAGGGTAGATTTACATTAGACATAAGGAAGAAATTCTTCACCATGAGGGTGGTGAAGCACTGGAACAGGTTGCCCAGAGAAGCTGTGGATGCCCCATCATGGGAAGTGTTCAAGGCCAGGTTGGACGGGGCTCTGAGTGACCTTTTCTAGTTGAAGATGTCCCCTGCCCATGGCCGGGGGGTTGAACTAGATGATCTTTAAGGTCCCTTCCAACCCAAACTATGCTGTGATTCTATGATCCACTGAAATGAATTTGCTGTAAAACAGTTTTGCTTAGGTATCTGGCCACATTATTCTGTCTTTTTTTCTTTAAAAACAAGACAACAAACAACTAAACTCACGGAAACAAAACAGCAAAACCAACCAACAAACCAAAACACCCCCTTTCTTCTCCTCCCCAAAAACAAAATTAAAAAATCTCCACAAAAAACCTACAAGAAAACTGTTGAAGTAATTCTCAGACTTCTGTGCAGACTTCTGGGATTTGCTGTAAGTTTGACTTCCAGGCTTACTTATGTTTTTGAAATGTGTCATTCAAAATTCGTAGAATTCAGTCAGATACAAGCAAAAATTCCTGTAGTGGTGTTTGGGTTTGTTTTTTGTTTTTTGTTTTTTTTTTGTTGTTGTCGTTGTTTTTGTTGTTGTTTTTAAATAGTATTTTGGAAAGTACGTCATGGAGGCAGGAACTACTGATGCTTCAGAGGCATATATACACAACAGAATGAGACTGCCATGCTTAAGGTCTCTTGAGTCATAGGAATCTTGCACGTCATAATTTCAAAACTAGAGTGATCTTTCAGGTGTTTGTTTGTGGGTGTGGTTTTTGTTGTCGTTGTTTTGTTTTGTTTGTTATTTGGGAATATTGTGCTCTTACTGTTTAGTTTCTGAGAGTTGCTCCCCTCACTCCTTGCAGTCCCGTAGCAAGCGGTTCACAATTTAATGTGCCTCTTGCCAGTCTGATGGCCCTTACAAGTGCTTACTACCAATCATTCTTGGTGTTTGTCCTGTGTCAGTGCTGTGCAAGTTTGGACTGCTTATAACTTATTTTGTAATGTTCTTGACTTGAGCAGCTCAAATGTGCTTATTATAACAGATGCAGAGTCTAGTTGAGCAGAACCTGAGATGTGATTGTCCTTTGGGTGTTTGTAATACATGGTAGCAGTGTGTGGTCTGTATTCGAAACATAGCTGATGTATTTTGCATCAGATCTGTTCTCCTTTTTCTTCTAATCCTAGAGGACAGTCTTGCATTGGTCATAAAATACATATACCCTCAAAACCAATGCAGGAGTAAAAATTTTCTAGTTTTAGAGCAAATATACCATTCTTAAGCTGATAATGTGATGTGGTTGTCTGGAATAGCAGGGTGCTTAAACATTATCGTTTAGTAGTTCCTCTGTGTTTTGGAATAATCCTTTGGAATAATCCTTTTTACTCAAGATGCTGAATTCTGAAACTTTTTTGTGGCATATGTTGGATTTTTAGGTGCAGTACAGGAAGAGCACTTTGTTATGCTTCAGAGGTAAAATACATGGTTCGTTCTTTCAGGCTCCAGCTTGATGGGCTATCATTTTGATGTGGTCATCATGCTCTTGCTAAATCACTAAGCCATGTTTCACTTTCTGTGGGCAGTAATGAGTTGCAAATCAATAGACTGTTCTCCATGAGGTAGCTCAGAGAGATGATGTAACTTGGTATAAGACAGCATTAACAATATGACTAACATTTGCTTCGATATTAATTGTAGACATTTGTTTATAGTCTTAAATAAGATTTTGTGTGATACACTTAGTTCAGACAGAGTGAAGGTGAACTATCATGAATAAAGTGGTTATTTGCTTTCTGGAGACTTAAAGCTAAAGTTCGCCTTTTTGGCCACCTGGGCACGCTACTGGCTCGTGTTCAGCCAGCTGTCAATCAACACCCCCAGGTCCTTTTCCACCAGGCTACTTTCCAGCCACTCTTTCCTGGGCCCGTAGCGCTGCCTGGGGTTGTTAGGACACAAATGCAGGACCCAGCACTTGGCCTTGTTGAACCTCATACGGTTGGCCTTGGCCCGTTGACCCAGCCTGTCCAGATCCCTCTGTGTGGCTGTCCTGCCCTTGTCCAGATCATTGATAAAGAGATTAAACAGAACCGGCCCCAATACTGAGCCCTGGGGAACACCACTCCTGATTAGCAGCCAACTGGATTTGACTCCATTCACCACAACTCTTCAGGGCCGGCCAGCCAGCCAGTTTTTCACCAGCAAAGAGCGTGCCTATCAAAGCCATGAGCAGCCAGCTTCTCCAGGAGAATGCTATGGGAGACTGTGTCAAAGGCTTTACTGAAGTCCAGGCAGACAGCATCCACAACCTTTCCCTCATCCACTAAGCAGGAATGCAATTGTTCAAAGCCCCAGTGATTAAAGCCTAACCACAGGTCCCTGTGTCAGTGCAAGGGCAGCTCCAGGGGAGCTGCACTGTGTTAACAGACCTGATGTTTCTGATGGCAGCAAGGAGAGCATGGTGGGCAGGGAGATGCTTTGTGTTACAAAATCACAGAATGTTTGCGGTTGGAAGGGTCCTCTGGAGATCATCTAGTCCAACCCACCTGCTAAAGCAGGTTCGCCTGGAGTAGATTGCACAGGAATGTGTCCAGGCGGGTTCTGAATGTCTCCAGAGAAGGAGACTCCACAACCTCTTTGGGCAGCCCAGAATAATGGGGAGACAGGATTCAAACCTAGTAAAGCACAGAACATGTGCTAATGCTCATTTTCTCATAGTAGGCCCAGCTACAGAAGGGATGTGAACCACTGTCTAACCAGTCTTCTGGTTTGTGAAGGTTAAATTCTGAGGATTTTTAAATATGCTTTGTTTAGCCAATGACTCTGGCTAAGTACCTTGTTTAGTTTTCAGAGTTGGACAAGCTATATGGATGATACTCTCTTTGGTATATGGATTATGTAGCTATGTAGAAAATTGTCACAGGAAGTTGTAACAGCATATGTATTATGTGCCTTCTTAAAAGTGTTGTATTAGGTTGTGAGAACATGTGATTTAATACATTTACAAAAGTGCTAGACTATGGTGTCCACATAGCAGACAAGATTACATTTTTTTACTGAAAAAAACCCAAACCATTAATAGTATAGCTTATTAATGTTTTCTGTAATTTGCACATAATAATAAATTAATGCCTTTCACTTTTAGGTGCTGGAGATCAGAATTTATTTACTTCCTTATATCCTACACTTTCTCAGCAGCTTCCTAGAGAACCCATGGAATGGAGGAGGTAAACTTATATTTTATTCTGTCATACTGTTTCAGTGTGTGGTTTTAGACTTGGGAAAGTGTGAGGTTTTTTGGACTCTGAGAAGCTCTTACCATAACTTGAGTTGAATGTAGCAACTGATGTGACGAAAGGAGAACTTAGATAATCAAGGTAAATGCTGTGTGCTTCAGGATGATGATTTCCGTACTTCACCTGTTGAACTTCACCTAAAGAAAAATGGTAGTAATGCTATGTTTCTCTTTTTGGTTTTGTGGTTTGTGGCTTTATCTTTGTATGTGCTTTGATGTGCTTTGGCAGCAATGTTCTCGAAGTGACATGCTTTCTTCTTGATGAGAATATAAGTAGAATTTATGTGTAATTAGATGTATTTTCCTGCAAAAAGTTTGGTATCGCACACTGTTTTCTGACTGGAAAAAAACAATTTTGGGCATTGTCTTGTTTGGAATCTTTTACGAGGTCCTAAAGACACAGAAAATCTTTTAATGAAAGCTGAAAAGCTTCTATCTCCTGTTCTTGCAAAAAGGAGGAACTATTTCATTTCAAGTGATACGAAATTTTAGTTAACTTTATATGAACTGCAGTAAGTGTGGTTTGTGGGTTTTCTGTATCAGAGTATTTCTCCCCCAAAATACATGTTCATTTTTGTATTCTGCTATGTATGTCTTGTTGACTAATTTCAGTTTCTAAACTTTGTAGGTCTTATGGCCGTGCTCCGAAGATGATTCATCTAGAATCCAACTTTGTTCAGTTCAAAGAGGAGCTACTACCCAAAGAAGGGAATAAAGCCCTTTTGACTTTTCCCTTTCTCCATATTTATTGGACAGAATGTTGTGTAAGTATTAGGAAAACATCATGAAAAACTGAGTACTCAGATTTAAAAATGAAGTTGTTTTGACTTTCCGCTTGTCTTCTCTGTTATTTTTCTTTTGCTTTCCATGCTTATTTTTACAATAAGTCTGCGTTGCATAAGCATGCATACCCAATGTATTGGAAGTGAAACTTAGTCAGCTTGAGTACTTTTTACAAAGAAATATGGCTTATGGTGATGTTGCTTGACACTAAGAGGACAGGCTTTTGAATAACTTGGATTTGGTACTTTGTCACAAAAAAGTACCAACATCTAACAGTGTTACTGTAGTAGCACAGCACACTTGCTTCGTAATACAGGAATGTGGCCAGATTATTTCAGGGATGATCTAATTATTCACAAGGTTAAGTCTTAAGATGTGTATTTTTTCTTCAGTTCATCTTCCGTATGTGTCAGGTATTAGTATATGTCAGCAGTCTAAAGTGGGCAAGACTTGGAATGTCTCAGTCCTGTTTATCTGCAGTTCACTGCTTTTTGATTGGCCTCTTATGAATTAATTATCCAGTTGAAGGACAAAGGTGATATCTGATCTATGACCAATCAAAAAGTATCCAGAACAGCCTTAAGAGTTGTGTGAACTGATCTGTGTAAAACTATCCCAGAAGCCAGAAAAGTGCCAGACTTCTGTGGTTTTTTTTTTCTTTTTATGAAAAAGCTTTTAAGCAGTTTAAGATTTGAGCAGTGTCAGAAGGCACAGATGTTGCACTTCTGGTACTATGTGAGAATAAAACTGTTCGGCTTTGTAATTTCAAGCATGTTTTTGTCTCGTTTGATTTCTTTCAGTAAATGAATTTATTGTCACTAAGATATGCCTTTCTGTTTGTCTTCTCTTAGAAGAAAGTTTGCCTTTTGAAATTGTTCAGAATGTCTGTTTGATTTGATGATTCACTGCTTCTCATCCCAGGACACAGAAGTGTACAAAACTACAGTCAAGGATGACATCACCAAGTGGCAGAACGTTCTCAAAGCTCACAACTCAGTGGACTGGCTAATTGTGGTAGTTGAGAGTGATGCTAAGAAAAAGAACAAAACAAATATCCTTCCCCGAACCTCTATAGTAGATAAAATAAGAAATGACTTCTGTAACAAACAAAGTGACAGGTAAGCATTCTTTTACTTGCAAACATGTTCATCTTTGACTAGAGTGCTGATTTAAAAACTCATCTCCCTGTGTAATGCGTTCCTTGCCCATTTAAGGATTTTCCTTGATGTCTAGCATTCATACTGATGGTATTGTAAGACCTGTGCTTTGAAGAAGCCTGACACCAGCAATAAAGGGAGAAGTTAATTTTCAGTTCTTCTTGGGTTTGTGGTGGCTTTGAAATGTGTCTCGGAAAGCTTTCCAGTATCTCCTCCTGGCTAAGAGAGGTTTAAGGGGAACAGTGTGGTAATAATAAGTTTTTAGAACTTCAGGATTTTTTGTTTGCTTAGCTGCTTGCAAAAATGTTACTGGAATTCTAGGTAGTGGGAGTGAGGTGAGAGGGGAATATGAAGTCAATAGGGCTTATTTTTTATCATTGTATTTTTCTGCCTTTCACTTGATCACCTTTCCGCTATGAGATAATTGACTTAAAACTAGTTTCCTCAGATGTTTTTATTCTAAGGAAAATAAATGTGAATATATGAAACTGTTCCTGCTTTTATTAAACTCAAAACACTACACGAATCTTAATTTGAAACCAACATTAATAGATACTGTCTTCCTTATTCTGAAACATTGAACTGGATCTATATTATTGCCTTTTTTTCTGTTAACCTCAAGAGTTAACTTTAAATGGGAGATTTTCCCCTGAAGAATGAGTGACAGGGTAAACATTTGAAGTTGAAATGGGTGGATGGAAGCACTTGTACCTTGGTGTGAACTGATGTTGCCTGGCAGGTCAGCATGTTATGACACGCTGTACGTTGATAGCACTTCCTTTGTGCCTAGACAGCATTTGGTATTTTACAGGATTGCTTGGACAAATAGTTTCAACAGCTCTGATTCAGCTTGCTTTTGGTTTCTAACTGATGGATTTGCTTAGTTTAATTGTTTTGCCATAGGATAAAATGACTTTTCTAATAAAAAATTGTGTATTACTTGGATGAGAGATCTTCTTGCGTTTAGATATATCAGTAGTTTTTTGAATGTTACTAAATTGTGATAGAAAAACTGAGGAAAGAAGATGCTCTCAAAAAGGATCATTTATTTGTGAATTAATGGGATCTGTTTGTTTATTTATATTCCAAGAAAAGCAGTTTTACCACATAGAATGTACAAAACCAAATTGAGATACTGTAAGTATGAATTATGGAGGATTATTTTAAGTGACTTAGGAAAGGCTAACTGTATGTGATCTAATGGATCTTGATTTGTATTTTGCATAATCCTTGCCAGGAGTAACTATAATTACTGTTCTGCTGATTGTATTGTGAAGCAGACTTTTTTTCTTGGATAGATACAGCACTACTTATGTTTAAGTAATTGGAATAATGTATCCATTATTTGCTTCAGAAAAAGTAAAGCTTTACAGTACTCATTTTGTGGAAAACACTGAGTTCTTCTCCGTAAACTATATCACAGCCTTAAACATACATGGAGAAGTACTAAAAAAGCCACCAAAACCCAAACAAACAAAAAAATCCCCAAACCCCAACGTACCCTCCCTTCCCTAAACAAACATAGATAACCCTCAGTCTTGTTTTTTTCCACTGATTAGAGTTGAATGAAAAACCAGATTTTGTTATTTTGAATCTGTCAGGTGTGCACAATATTGAACTCTGCATTTGTATGTGAATTTTACATTTACCTCCTCAAAAATACATTTCATCAATCTCTTTACAGATGTGTGGTACTTTCTGACCCTTTGAAAGACTCTTCCCGTTCTCAGGAATCTTGGAATGCCTTCCTGACCAAACTCAGGACATTGCTTCTCATGTCTTTTACCAAAAACCTAGGCAAGTTTGAAGATGACATGAGAACTTTGAGAGAGAAAAGGACTGAGCCAGGGTGGAGCTTCTGCGAGTATTTCATGGTCCAGGTAAGAGTCTCTTTTTATTGACAAAAGTACTTGGGTCCTAGTTTTAGTAACGGATTTTTTTGTTGTCATTGACTTTCTGGTACTTTTAATGTTCTGCTTATTCTTTGAGGGTTAGGCAGGACATATGAAGACTGCTACAAAAGCAGCATTTTTAGATCTTGTTTGCAGCAGGTTTGTATTATGTTGTAGTACAGTGTTGTTACAGAAGCAGAATATTTTCAGGCTTGTCGGAGTTACAGGAACCTTGAACGAAGCAAACAGGTTGCATCTAGAAAGTGTTTTAGTAGTCGCTTTTGACTTTTGGGTGAATGTCCCATTACTGTGCCTGTGCAAAGGCACCCAAACTTGTAATTTATATTTAATGGGGGCAGGCCGTAACACCAGACATGACTAATACCAGTAATGTGCTCCCCTGTATTGCTTGTGTGTCAAAAGGAAGAACTGGCTTTCGTCTTTGAGATGCTGCAGCAATTTGAGGATGCACTAGTGCAGTACGATGAACTGGATGCCTTGTTTTCTCAATACGTTGTCAACTTTGGGGCTGGGGGTAAGTGTCTTAAAATGTTAAATAAATGTTAAGCATATTAATTTTTTCACTATACTTCTGTTAAAACAACCCAATGCTTTGAGTGCCAAATGTGTTCATGGGAGAAAAAGATGGTACATTGCAATGAAGATGCCCTGGGCAGTTTGTGCTCTTGTTTTATGCTGTATGCAAACTCAAGTGTACATCAGCTATTCTATTGAAGTTTTCTTTTTCATCTCTGAGAGTTAGATGCAACATTTAATGAAAACTTGCTTTTTGCTCTTGTTCAAGGATCGTTACAAACAGAGTCCTGAAATCTTTGTAATTACCTAAGTATCGATCTGACTGTGATACAGTTGCTGTTTTCAGAGCTCGCTGCTAAGTTATTCAGTAAAGAGCTTCCTGGAAAAATGCATTCAGTTTTGCCTCGGATTACACGAGACATTTGGTAATCACTACAAAACTGAATAGAAATATGTGTTTAATCTGCACTACAGAAGATTTAACTTTCTCTTCAAGAAAATTACTGTGCAAGAAGTATCAAATAACTTTAAACTGTTTTAATGAGCTAAAGCATGTGGTGTTATATAACAGTTTTAATTGGGTTTGTGTTATGAATCTGGTAAAAAAATACAGCGCAGGAGTAATTGCAGTGAAATGTTTGTCCTGACTGAACCTGATGCTATACCTGAAAGTGGGGGCACATCTATCAATTATGGCTGAGTAAGAAATATTTAAGAAGATAAGTTTTGTTTTGAGCTTCAGGTGGGCTTAATTGCTGAGGAATATGTTGCAAATTGGCTGCCACTATACTAATAACAAATACGCAATTAAGACAAAATGCCCACAGGGTTTGAATGTTCTGAAATTCAGTTATTGAGTTAGCCGTGGAAGTTCTGCTGGTTTTTTTTGTTTTGTTTTTGAAGTTAAGACATTAAGTCATTTATCTATATGATAGACTTTAGAAGGAATAAACCAGCTCACGACCTCTGGAGGGAGGAAGAAGAGGTTTTGATAGAAAGCAGTGGTTGATTCTTGGATATTAACTTTATTTACTTAGATGGTGCAAACTGGCTGACATTTTTTTGCCAGCCAGTGAGGAGCTGGAATGGTTTAATTCTCCGAAAACCAATAGACATGGAGAAGAGAGAGCTAATTCAGAATCAAGAAGCTACTCTACTGGACTTGCGTAGTTACCTATTTTCTCGCCAGTGCACGTTATTAATCTTCCTGCAGAGGCCATGGGAGGTTTCCCAGCGAGCATTGGAGCTTCTTCACAACTGTGTGCAAGAACTCAAGCTATTAGAAGTGAGTCAGTGTCATATATTCCATTATGTAAATGATTTTATCCAATTATGGTCTAACAAGATTTTTGAAGTTCAGATGTCGGGGACCAGAATACAGTAAGCACTGGCTGTGAGATGTCAAAATGCTGCTGTAATAACAGATTGTAACAATGCTACAGCTGAATGTTTCTTCATGAGGATGTCTTTGGAAAGACATTTGGAGACATCACATCTGAAAACCAAACCTGTATTTAGTTAAAGTATTCTAATCTTCACCTGGAAAGTTAACTTCGTAAGATGGTAGGTAATTTGTCTGCTTCTTTCCTGGATTTATTACCAGTCTGTTGAACTATAGTTCCCATAATTTCAATCTATAAGAGTGTTGCATTGTAGAAAATGAGGCAGAGTGGTTAATATGCTGATATGCAGGCTAGTGGTCTGTATCAAAAAGCAGTTTCGAACTAGAAACAGTATCTACAGTAGGGCTTCTTATTACCATGCAAGTTGTATGCTGCTTTGATTGCCTTTTGTGGTTCTTACTTTGCAATTCCTTTTGGTGTCCAGCAATGCTCTTTTGTGTTATATCTCTGTCTCTGGCTGTCTCATCCAGTGACAGAAGAGGAGACAGAAAAAAAGTGACAGCACTTGAAGCTTTTTGTCGTGTTGCATGCCTGCATGCTTTACCTCTCCTTCCTCCATACTTTAGTTTCTACTGGTGTTTTTTATTCCTCTAAAGAGGCTTTATCAGAGATGTTGTATACTAATCATCCTCTATGTATGACCACAGATATCTATGAATTGAAATACATCTTTAAGTACAGTGTAGTGTGCATGAGAATATTTCTGGGTTTCACCTTGTAACTCATACATGTCCTTAATCCTGTGAGTGTCTGGTTCTCTGTTAGTTTTATCTGTGCTATTATAGCAGTAGCTGCTAACTTTTGCCTGTCTGACATTGTGGTAGTAAGTTCCATAAGTTCCATCTGTTCATCTGCATTTAATAACAGAAAATCTACTTTGGAGGTATTGCCGACACCTTCATATGTTCTAAAACTAACATGCAATTCCCATATATGGTATGTTTTATGTGTGTTTTGAGGCAGGTGTGTGGTTGTTTTTTTTTTTCTTTCCAAAATAAATACATCCAACCTTTTAAGTTCCCCTCTTGCTCCATCCCAAGCATGTCCTGTGCCTCCAATGTTTGGGGCTCTTCTCTGCACCGTCTCTTATTTCTGCTGTTTCTGTCTTGATGTGGTGATCCAAACTGAATGCAGGTGTTCAGGCTGTGAGGCAGTAACACTTATTTGTGCATACCATGCAGTTATCCCTGTTGTGATTCTTCTTCTTAATACTTGGCAAACCTCTTAATGTGACTTGATGTCACTGAGCACACAGTGGAAATATAAACTATTCTGTTCTTGCGATCTTTCTTTTCCTGAAAATTCTTTCAGAATGCAGACTTTTTTTTTTTTATTTACAAATGCGTTGGGCTTGCAGGTTGAACTTTCCTATTACATTAGTCAATTACGTAGTTTATTACGGGTTTCAAGACTTACATGGTCTTTCTAAAAGGAAAACTTTTGCATTGTTTATGAACAGGATTTTGGGACACCATTATCATGATTATATTCCAGATCTTTAGTTATGCTCATCTTTATCTTGATTCTTGAAGTATTCTAGTATCAAAGTCTTTTTTCTTATTATGTCTGGACTGATAATCTCCTGTTGGTCGTTTTTTTTTTTTTTTTTTCATTGTGTGTTTCTTTTTGTTCATTCACTTGTTTTTATCACCATTCTTTAATTATTTGTCCATAATAGATTTCTTATCCTTTGATTAACAAACTTATTATCGTGAAAGAGACTTTCTTTTTTCAGGTTTCTGAATCTACTTCTTAGTGTACTTTTAATTTCAGTCTCAGTCAGATCTTATGTCTCCTTAGGAAAGTAGTAGTATATATGCAGAATTTTTTTCCACATTCTGCTTTCATTAGGCTTAGTTTCCCAGTTTGGGGATTTTTTCCAAGTACTGGTACCTATTAGTCCTCTCTTCCTTCACTTTCATCTTGGTGAATGTATCAAATGTAGTTAATATGATCACTTTTTAGTTGCTTAGCTGTCCTTGTTTCATGAGCTAATATATACAAATTATTCAGTGGTTAATGAGAGTTGGCCTGTTTTTTGTGTATTCTTAGAGTAACCTCTTCTAAGAGGCTCTGCTACATTGTATCAAGAAAAGTTTTTGCTGAAGTGTTGTCTCATGTGACAAATGTTTATTTCCCAGTTAATTTTATCTGTTCATCTTCAGGTGTCTGTTCCTTCTGGAGCTTTGGATTGTTGGGTATTTTTGAGTTGTTTGGAAGTCTTACAAAGAATAGAAGGCTGCTGTGATAGGGCTCAAATAGAAGCAAATGTTTCCCACACAGTTGGCTTGTGGAGCTATGCCACTGAGAAGGTGAGCAAATGATGTGTTGCAGTTGTGGTGTTACAAACCTGAAGTAGACCATTTGTTTCCATGGAACAGATTTTGCACTTGTTATTGTAGACTTTAATAAGGGGTTCTGTATATTGTCTTGAGTCTAGTCTAGATGAGACATCCAAGTTTATATCCACTTTTTCTACTGTTAGATGAGGCCTGGGAATAACTAGGGTGTGTTTGCCTCTTTGTCTCTCCCTCCCTCACCACTGGCTAATTAAATTCCAGAGTGAGTTCAGTCCATGTTGACTGAGAGAAGGAGCATGAATTTCAGTTATAGCAGGAAAAGCTGCCCAGATTTGGATGTATTTACTGTTATAATTAGAGATGACAGCAGTCTGTTTACATAGTTCATTATTATGGTAGTAATAGACCCCTAACTTCACTTAAGGTGTAACCCTTGGTGGTCTGTGGAAGAGACAGATAAGTAATAATTTGCAATTTTTCAGTTACTGCCCCTTACCATAAGTTGTAAAGTGGCCTTTTCAGTTTGGTTAAGCCACTTCCCTAATTATATGAGTGCCTTTTCAAGTTCCACTTAACTCCGTTTCTATGAAACAGTTGGTGTCTAAGGCTGCTACTGCTTTTCACTGCTGCAAAACAGTTTAGAAAGGTGACAAACTCCAGAAACTACTGAAATGGTGTACTGTGATCCTTGCGGATGTTTTTGGAGACCAGCATAAGCTCATCCTCTTGTTTGTATAACCTGTAGAATATTTTCTATTTCTTTTAATTCATAGTTTGTTCATATTTCAGTAGACTTAGAAATCCTCTAACTGGCACTAGGGGGTTCTTGTTTTATTACAAAAGCATAGAAAAACAATTTCACCTTGAAGAGTTTCTGCTGTAAAAAAAAAAAAAGGAAAAAAAAAAAAGGAGGGGGGGAGAAGATGAGAATAAAGGAAACAAAGGGTTGTTTAAAGTGGTGATGGGTGCATCAGATTCTTCTGATGCTCCTTACATATTTCTCTGGAACGTATATACCTGGGTTGGAAATGTTCCTCCCATTCATGGCTCTTCTGACACAAAGGGTAAAGGGAAAAATTTTAGGGTAAAGAGTAGCAGTAGGGTGGAACAGACTGAATGACAACTAGTGACAAAAGTGGAATAAAAAACCCAAAGTTTTTGGCCATCCCCATTTTATATGGTATAGAGTAATATGACAAGCTGAGGCCTTTTTTTTTTTTTTTTTTTTCCTTTTTTAACCAAATAACTAGCAGAACTGAACTTCTTTAAGGCAGTATCCTTTGACTTCTGGGGATCAAGTGTAGCAGCTGCTGTCTGGAAGGGGTTTTATGGTAGTTGTGTGACACTGTTTTAATCCTGTTAGCTGGGCTAATCATGTCTTTTTCAATGCGGTTTTCACCTGAATACAAATACTTTGGGTAAATTTGCAAGCTTGTCTAATCAGTGTGCTGGAGACAGCCTGCATTTCTTGATTATATAGTTTTCAAAAATACAGTCACAGTTATTAGAAATTATCTCTGGCGATAACCGCCAAACATTTCAAGTTTGTCCATGTTTATAAGGAAAGCCAGAAGGATTTATTCTGATTAAATATTACACACGTGGGGATGTGTGTGTATATGTTATTTGAGTCAGTAACTTTTACGCAATTTAATTCTTAATAAAATTAATTTATACTCTGAGAATAATAGTAACTTTTCAACGGTTCCCTACTTTCTTTCCATGAACTTTAATACAGATCTTGTAAGCATAATATGACAGCAGTGGAAATGTATTTTAGGAAGGATGTGTTAGAATAAAAGGAGTTTTATATTAATTTTGTAGCCTACTGAAAGCAAGCATTTGGTTTCTCTTACAGTTAAAATCTCTGGGTTATCTGTGTGGACTTGTGTCAGAGAAGGGACCCAATTCAGAAGACCTTAACAGAACTGTCGATCTTTTAGCAGGGTTGGGAGCAGAACGCCCTGAAACAGGTATTACCAGGAATGTACGCATTCTTTCTAATAAGTGACATTGTCTTAAATGTATAGCATATAAATACATCAGTAATAATAATTTCCAAGTATCCCTACATATATATAAGATTGGTAGAACTCTATTATCTCTCTTATGAGTTATTTTAATGTGTGTCTACTACTTTAAATTATCAATGCATCTGCTGTTGCAAGTGTAAGTTTTTCCATTAATGCTCCATTTATCAACATTTAGGTAAATAGTCTTGAACTTTACCTATTTTGAGTAAAGCTTATAATACTTTCAGACAAGTATTAAAAATAAAATTACTGGAAAAAGAAATGGAACATCCTTGATCTGATGCAAATAGATAACCTGCAACCGAAGCTACAAAGTGATATTGAGTTGAAGTGATGTTATTTGAGTGGCTGAGCAATCACATTTATTTACTCCTTGTGGATTTTCTCACTCACAAAGATATTTCTGAAAGGAAGAAGCTTTCATATGTTAAATATGCTCGAGCAATTACTATCTTTGAAGTATTAGCCAGCAGGCAGATGATTTACTTGCTCTTGCAGGTATGATGATGTGCGATTCTTAATTCAGTGCAATGGTGCCTTTTGTATTTATACAAAACAAGGGCTTTTTTCTTCTGGAAATATTGACACATATTTGGTCTGGCAAGAGCTCTTAAATTGAGCAAGCTACTTCAGGAAAAAACTTGGTCTTGCTAACCATTTTCCTTTGAAGTACATTGTTTAAGGTAGTAAAATGTCTTTAAATTACAGCATACTTCTTCGTGCTGATTTCTAAATCCAGTGGGACAAATCCCCCAGTGGGGAACTGTGAGAATATTACTCTTGGCACAATATGATATTTAAGTACAATTGCATGTGTTTCCGAATTGAATGAATGTTATGAAATATCGTGTGGAGAATTTAGTACGGGTACTATATTGCTGCTTACCTTTACACTGCTACGCTGAACATTGCTCACGTGTGCACGCACACACACAGAGTTGTGAAACAGCCTTTCTTGATCTTTTTTTATAGTCTGGGGAAAAAAGCTCATGATCTGTCCCTAAGTGTTAGTGACATTTCCCATGTAAAATTAGTTTTCTCTTTGTTTTCTACTGAAGGAAAAAGCGGGGAGATGGTGTTAAAATAGGAATGTGTTTGTGACACCTCCTGTTCTGATTTTTTTTCTAAAGCCAATGCATCACAGAGCCCTTATAAAAAACTTAAGGAGGCCTTGTCATCTGTAGAAGCTTTTGAAAAACACTACTTAGTAAGTATGATTTTTGGTTATTTATATGAGTTTTGGATGTTTACATTATAGACTGAATAGGGTCCAAATATTCAAACCTGAGAAGGTAACACTGATAATGTAAATCTGTATTTTGGTATCAAAGGTTGTTGCCTGCACACTGAACACAACAAGGCTGATTTGTTTTACAACTGGAACCCTATATTGGCCCCAAGTTTCAAATATTAGAATTAACTTTAATATTTACAGTTATGAGTTGGAGGTTGTTCTCTGTAAGTATGTATACTTAGTTATTAAAAAAGGTAATGTCATGGCTATTATGTTCTGCTATCCTGAATTCAGAATTAATTGAATCTTTCCCAGAAGAATATTGATACGTGAATTCAGTTTCCTTTTGAATCATTTAGATTTGCACCTTGCAATGGGTGTTACATGTTTTAAGTTATACTGTTGAATTTTTTATAGAAACTGCAGGGCACCTGTGGATAATAGGGTTGGACCTGGCACAAATTAAAGCAGTAGAATTCTCATTATGCTTTAATATGCATGTGTATTTCCTGACAGCTCCCTTATTGCCTTATTGGGGAGCCATTGTAATGATCTTCTGGACATTTTTATAAAAGATTATTAAATAAAACAAACAACCCATGACAGTCACAGAAGTGTGTTTTGTTTTGGTTTTCTTTTCTTCCCCCTTCATTTTCCTATGAAATTTCTTATATTTGCGGTACTGCCTTCGAAGTTTTCTGGGGAAAAGTTGGAGGAAAATTAATTGAGCATTTTTTGAAATCTAAAAACTAGGTGGTACTTATTTTTGCCAAGTTGTGGCTGAAACAAAAAGTCTCAAAAGATTTCCAACTTGTACCTGAAGATCTCTGCTAAATTCAGCAGTATCTTCCTAAATTTAAGAAACTAAGTGGGATCTGCAGAGTTTGCCAATGAAGGAGTTGCCATTTCTGTTTGTATTTTTGACTGCACTTTTACGCAACAGAAATTCAGTTATCAGATACACTGTAAAATATTGTTTTCTATGTAGTTGTCACATAAATATATACAGTTTGTATATACCTATATTTTATCCATCTATTCAATGCAGAACAACGTAGAATTAGTTAGAATTTCAAGCCACCACTAAGATAATGTATTTGCATTTAAAATTTTAATGAGTCTGGAAAGTAAAATGCAGCTTTTCAGACATGTTGAAAGCAAGAAGCGATGAGCTTTTATTACCAGAAAAGGGTCTGTTCTCATCTCCTGAAACAACTTCAGGATCTTTTGTAAGACTGTCAAATCTTCTACAAGTATGTTGGCTGATACCTGAATCTGGGGGTAATGTAGCTTTGAATTTGTATGTTCGGCTGGCGTTGAAGGCCTCTGGTTATACTGATGTGTTAAGGAGTGGTCACTTAATGTGTTGTAGGGTATTATGAGTTCTTAACTGAAGGAAGAGATGTTTTGGTTTTTTTTCGTTTTTTTTTTTTTTAGGCTCTCCATAAGAAACATCAAAAACTGCCTCAGAAGGGCTTTGGGAACTTGTTTTAGGTCATTTTTCTGACCCATAGGAATAGATGCTTTCTGACAGATTCTCTGGTTGGAAGCTCTTAAGCAATTTGTTTTGAAGGGTAGAGTAGTTCTTAATACACTATGTGAAGGAGAATGAGCTGCTGTGGAAGAGGCTGTGGGTTTGTAAATACAGTGTGAAGGGTTTTTGTATATCTCCCCAGAGATTATTACATACTTGAGAAAAAGTTTGGAGGTGGTATACAGTGTGTGTTGTAACTGATAATTTTGTGACAAAGATTTGTCGTTGTTATTACAAGCTTGGGGCAAAGTGAGGAGGGTGACATGTAGGCAGTGTGGCTGCATTGGAAGTTGAGCTTAAAGATGACTGAGAAACTTCAATTTGAGATTGCCTAGCTTCAAGCAAAATTTCCTCAAGGCACACTTGCCAAAATATTTATTCAGATTGTAATTTAGCATTTTGCGTTTAATTGTATGTTTATGTACTGCAAACTTTCATATACTTAATGGTATTATGTGCAGCTTTAGTGAAAGAATCATGTACCATGTTCTGTATGTAGTTGATTTGGTTTTGAAGTATTAGTTGTGAGTCTCGGGGGCAAGCTCTAATATTGCTCTAAATATGTTATGCTGTGGTGTATCCTGGCATGATGCACTGCACAATCCTGCAATGACAGTCTAATGGGATGTAGTCACTGAGAAACAGGTGCTTTCAAAAAAAGACAGGAGGATTGAAGTGTAAAGAAGTGCTTGAAACTGCATCTGATCTATTATTTTGGTGGTTTCAAGTTGCCTCATCTAATTTTTAATAGGCTTTTTTCTTCTGCTGTTTATAACAAAGGTATGGGATAATGACCAATTGTAGAAAAAGGGAAGATGACCTGTTACAAACTGCTCTATATTGTGTGCTGAGGGCAAGGGGAAAAAGTGTCTCATTCTGGTCATTTTGTTGTAGTAACTTAGTTACTGTCTATAAATTTGTGTGAAATACATATAGCTACTAAAAATATATAAAGCTTATAATAGTTTCTTTTTCTTTTAAACAGGATCTGTCCCATGCCACCATTGAAATGTACACAAATATTGGAAGAATTCGGTCAGCTAAGCTTGTGGGAAAGGACTTGGCAGAGTTTTATATGTAAATGAATGTTTAAAATGTGTTAAATGCGTTGGCTTTCTAAAATTTGAATATAGTACTTGAGAAAAATGTGCTGTGTTTAGAAATGTATTTCTAAAAGCTCTTTTTTTTTTTTCATAAACATACCCTAAGTTTCAGGCTGTATTTTGGGGGAGGAAAAAAAAAAAAGAACGAACACTGGCAGTCTCTTTGCTTCAAACTCTAATTCTTACTTCATGATTTCATACTCTCACTTTTAACTGTTCCATGTTCTTTAGCTGGATCCTTTGTTCTCCTAGGGAGAAAACAGTATGGGATTAGGGGAGGAAAGAGAGAGCTTTGCATTTGCTATAGCCTGCTTTGTAACATGGCTTCTGACTTGTTGCAAAGTTTATCATTACCTTTACAAATGTGTAGGCATATGTATACCTTAAGAAGAGCCAGAAAACATGTTATTGGAAGGGCAATCAGTTTCATATTTGAGATTATGATTGCAAAATGGTTTTTTTCCCCCACTGAGAAATTTACAGTGATTTTATTCCTAATTTCCAAATATATTTATTTGTGTTTATCCCTGCCATTAAATTCCACGAAAGGAACATCCTGCATTGATTTTCTGTTACATTTTATTTTTCTTCTTTAGAAGAATTTGGGCGTCCTAAGTGTTTTTTTGAGAACACATGTTTAGGCATGCTTCTCACCTATGTTCACTAAATCAGTCTGATCTTCTAGTTGCGAAAGATTCTCGTAAATTAGTTTAAATTTCTACCTGAGGTAACAACGTCACATTTAAAGATTAGCATGGAACTGCTGTGTAGTGATAAAATGCTATTTTCATTGAAGCATTGTCCTGCTTTAAAATCATTGAGTAAGCGTATTTTTAGTGAAGTGTCAGAAGCTTGAGATGGCTTTTGATGCATTTGTGGGAGGTAGCTTCGCCTCACTTGCTCTGAGCCGGGACAGATCTGTACGTTCTGTCTTTCATGGACACTTAATTGCAGTTCTGCTTGCTTAAGTGAATCACATAAAGGTAGGCCAATATGTTGATCTGTTACCAGCAAAATAAAGAGCATAATGATTCTCTGCATCTTGTTCTGTACTCGTATGCAACGATCCTCTCCCATCCTCACTTTTTGAAAATGTGTAGAGAGTTTCATGGCTTTGAAGATTCTTAAATCACACTGTACTAACTTCTTTATTTTTAAAGGAGGAAGAAAGGTCCACAGAAGGCAGAAATCTATCTTCAAGGAGCACTGAAAACTTACCTTGCTGAGGGCTGGGCGTTGCTTGTCACACATACGAGAAAGCAGTTAGTTGAATGTCAGAAACACCTTGGGCAAATAGAAAAGTATCCTCTGAAAGGTGGAGCCAGAAAAATCAAGACTGGAGAAAATGATACTTCTGATTATTTTTCTCACATCTCTAACTTTTATTTAACAGTAGAGACTGCCAAACATCAGACAGCTGAGTTATTTCTTGTTTCCATTGTTGCCGTTCAGTTGGGGAGGGTCGGGTTATTTATTCTTGAATTTTTATTTTTTTAACATCTGGTTCACTTAAACTTTTGCCTGTGGTTGCTGCTCTCCATCTTAAACATGTTGAGGCTCTAGAGAGTGGTGCCATGTGGGTAGTGTGAAGTTTGTCATTAGTTCAGTAGATACCATAGAGGTTTTTTATGATTCTGCTTGTACTTGATCATTATGGAAGATTTTTTTGTAGTATTGGTTTTTAGTTTGGTAAATATAGTGTCTTCCTATATTAAAGAGCTTAATTTCCGGGGTTGCTTTCTGTAACTGCTACCACCTTTTTCCTGTATCTGACCTGGTGAGGACTCTTCTGGTATTTGTAATGCTGACTTTCCAGAAGTTAAAACACAGGCTTGGAAGATGAAAATCTTGTGGCTTTGGTGTGGTGTGTGGTGTTGCAATATTTTTTACTATTGTTTATTACTTACTTCTGGCTTTGATTGCTTCAGAAGGGGAGTGGGAGTTGTTTGCTTTTGTGTTAAAGCCCAGTCTTCAACATGTGAATGAAATCTTCTCTGTAAATGCCACATAAATGCTAAGTAATACTTTGAGAGAATTTGGCCCAATCCTAATATCTGACAGGCTTCAAGTTCTTCACTTTGATACTCTACTTTATTTTTACACAGCAACTCTGTACTCTGCAACTGTATTTATTTAAATCTCTGTGTTGCTGTAGTATTGCTACTTTCAAGATAGGAGGTGGGCGTTTGGGGGAAAGTCTACAGACTGGCCTTGGGTGTTTTGTTCTGATCTTTTTGGCATTGGAGACAGCACAAATAGAATTTTGCTTTTCATTTTAGCCTCATATGTCGTTGCCTAAATTTGGTAGCTAAATTAAGTAACTTGGTTCTAATCTGTTGTGCTGCATGCAAGATGTTATGTACTATAGCGAAATGGCAGGTTTTCATTATTTTATGGTGTTTCGGGGGAAGGGTACTGCTTTCGTTGGTGCCATAGTTATAAATAGAATTCCTATAGGTGTTCTGAACTGGGGTAGTGAGTTGAACAGAGTACTTTCTGCAGGACAGTTCTTGTGGAAATTGCAAGGAAAGCCAACTTTTTGGAATGGTCCTAGCTTTTTTTAAAAGTTGTTGGAATTTTTGTTGTTTTGGTTTTTTTCATTTGCCTAAAAAGCTCATGTTTTAGTCTCTAAGTGACAGTAATAGGAATCTTATTGTAGCCGAAAATCAGTTGAGCTAAATTCAAGTTTGTAGTGTATTTTGGGTTTTGTTCTTTTAATTTTCCTGCTTCAGTGCAAATGCTTTTAAAGAATCTGAGCCAGTAATATTGCAGTCTTAGCTAAATACTTAAATGACCATTTGTATCCCCAGCACTCAAAAGTATGAAGGATGTCTTATGACTTACTTATATTAAGTGATGCTGTAACAGCTGGCAGATTCTCAGCCAAGTAAATTGGAATATAATCCAATCCTCAAGTTACTTATTTCTAAATGTTGGGCAGTGTAATTCAACACACCAGGTCTTTAACTAGCATGCTGCATTTATCTCTTGTCAAATAATGACTTTTCTGTGCTCACTGATTTTTTTAGGTGGGGGAAGATTGCTCAGGTTAATAATGGATCGTATTTTAGTAAGTCTGCAAAAAGTAGAGGTTCTGCAATATTCTCAGTTGATAGTAAATCTTCCATTACTTCTGTTCTGATGGAGGAGTGTGGTGATAAAAGCAGGTCTTGTATTAAAAGATTAGAAAAGGTGTACTTGAACTGTCTTGTTTTCAGTCAAATTTCTGAATGTTGCAGGTTTCTGCCTTGTGTTTCCTTAACTTTGTTAGTTATCTTCAAACAAGCAGCCTTTTAGCTGGTGATAATCACTTAACAGAAGATGAACGCAAAGACTTTTGCCAAGAAATACTAGATTTTGCCAATCAGCAAGTGGAGAACCAAGGTAAGTCTGGTTCTTAAATACTTAAAATTTAAGCTGCTCTAATCTGATCTTTCCCTAAAAGTACTTGGAAGGCTTTTTCTGATTGTTTTCATTACCTTGTGTATAACATAGTTATTTTCTTGTCACCTCCAGAATATTTATAAAACTGCAATAATTAGGAATAGTCAAAGATGAAAGGGTAATTAACATTTTCATCTTCAATGCCAGAAAGTCTTTGTTTTCCTTCACATATCTGTTTCACTGCTTTGACAGCTCATAATTTATCTTACGGAAGTTTTTCTTGACAAATGGATATACAATAAGTAATCTAGTTATTTAGTATGTTATTTTAGACTTATGTGGTGGGTTGACCCTGGCTGGACACCAGGTACCACTAAAGCTGCTCTATCACTCTACACATCAGCTGGATAGGAGAGAGAAAATAAAATTAAAATCTCATGGGTTAAGATAAGGATGGGGAGAGATCACTCGCCAATTACCATCATGGGAAAAACAGACTCGACTTGGGGAAAATCAATGTGATTTATTAGTAATCAAATCAGAGTAGGATCATGAGAAAATAAAAACTAAATCTTGAAACACCTTCCCCCCACCCTTTCCTTCTTCCTGGGCTTAACTTCACTCCCAATTTCTCTGCCTCCTCCCTCGCGGCAGTGCAGGGGGATGGGGAATGGGAGTTGCAGTCAGTTCATCACACGTTGTCTCTGATGCTCCTTTCTCCACATGGGAAAACTCACACTCTTCCCCTGCTCCAGCACGGGGTCCCTCCCACAGGAGACAGTTCTCCATTAACTTCTCCAGTGTGAGTCCTTGCCATGGGCTGCAGTTCTTCATGAACAGCTCCAGTGTGGGTCCCTTCCATGGGTTGTAGCCCTTCAGGAACAGACTGCTCCAGTGTGGGCCCCCCACAGAGTCACAGGTCCTACCAGCAAACCTGCTCCAGCGTGGGCTCCTCTCTCCATGGGGCCACAGATCCTGCTGGGAGCATGCTCCAGCATGGGCTTCCCATGGGGTCACATCCTCTTTTGGGCATCCACCTGCTCTGGCATGGGATCCTCCACGGGCTGCAGGTGGGTATCTACTCCACCGTGGACCTCTGTGGGCTGCAGGGGCACAGCTGGCCTCACCATGGTCCGCACCACGAGCTCTAGGGGAATCTCTGTTCCAGGGCCTGGAGCAGCTTGTGCCCTCCTTCTTCACTGACCTTGGTGTTTGCAGGGCTGTTTCTTCACATATTCTCACTCCTCTCTTCAGCTGCAATTGCGCAGTTTCCCCCCCTCCTTCTTAAATATGTTATCCCAGAGGCATTACCACCGTCGCTGATGTGCTCGGCCTTGGCCAGCTGCGGGTCCATCCATCAGGCATGGGGGAAGGCTCTAACAGCTTCTCGCAGAAGTCACCCCTGTAGCCCCCCCACTACCAAAACCTTGCCATGCAAACCCAATACGACTTGCTTCTTAATAAAGTTCTGGTACTGCCTCAGTGTTGGTTTTTGGAGTCTAGAGAAGAGAATGAAAAACCCTTGTGTGGTAAAGCTGATGGCTCAAGACAGCAATCCAATGATTAGTTAGTTAAACTTGTATTTGCTCTTAATTTATGCACTCTGGGAAGTCTGTCACTTTATGCTACTGTGTTCATCTAGAACGCTTTACGTATTAGTGAAAGGCTAAACTTCTGCTTAGACGCTATCTCTTAGTTTAGTTGCCTTTAATAGCCTGAGTACTAAACTTCTAGTGGATGTAACCGTTAGAAAACAAATCTCAGCATCTTTAAGTCTTATGTCTGTGCAAGATAAAACTAAAATACGGAAGTATCGATTTGTGAAAAGTTGTTGATTCGTTTAATTCTAGGGGTTACATTTTTAAGAGAAAAGATTTGCTGATTATAAAATCAGCAAATTACAAAATCCCTGGTTTTTATCTTTCCAGGTCAAAAGGTTATACTGCCTATGCACTCCTTTGCACAGTTGAAAACTCTACATTTTGACCCTCCAAATGCTGTTGTCCATGTGGGTGGAAAGTTGTCTATTGAGTTGACTTTGCTGAGCCAAATGCCCATTCCTGTCCGAGTGGATCAGATTGCCATCCATGTTCACTTCAGCGTTGAAAAAAATAGTTACAGAAAAACAGCTGAGTGGCTCACGAAGCACAAAACTTCCAATGGCGTTATCAGCTTTCCAAATGAAGTTGCAGGCTTTCCTTTCTCAAGAAACAACTTGCCAGCACTGGAACTGTATGAAATGTATGAACGGAGTCCCTCAGATAACTCTCTGAACACAGCAGGAATTATCTGCAAGAATGTGCACATGCTACTACGAAGGCAAGAGAGCAGCAGTTCGCTGGACATGCCCTCAGGAGTGACTTTAGAAGATGGGGCTCATGTGTTGAAATGCAACAACTTGATACTGGAACCAGGGGTCAACAAAATAACATTCAATACTCAGGTATGTTTTTATAGTTGAGTGAATGTAGCACTCGTGAAAGAAGAACTAAAAGCACTGGCTGAGGAAGAGCATGGTGCTGGCAAGTGGTACCCACATTGCTTCCTGTTACAGCTTGGGTGATGCCATTCCCCTTGTGGCTGTATTTTCATTCTTTTAAACCTTATTTTCCCTTGAAAGAAGGCTGTCGTGTTTCTGCTAAAATGTACAGGTGACTCTCCTATTTGCAATCATTTGAGTCAGCCTTTCCAGAACTTATTTTAGACATCTTGGTTATTGCTGCCAAAAATTAAACTGATAAATTCAGATACAAGATTATGTACTGCTCATGAAGTCTGCCTTCACTGTTGAGCTCATGCAGAATAATGCTTAAAAATTTTGATGGGGAATGCATTTTCTAGCCCTTAGTAAGTGACTGTGTGGTTAAATTTGGTTGGTAGCCTGTTCTTCACTGTGGAGGGTGTTAGAATATTTTTTTCACTTGGTGCATGTAGTAAATTTACCTGCAAGAAGTATGACAAAGTTAAGCTCAGCTTCAAATATTTGAATTTAGAAGATGTCAGCATTAAGATCGCCTGCATTATTCATCTTAACCACATAAGGCACGAAAGGACAAGAACTTAAGAATTCTCTGCTACAGAAAGACTGAATTTGCATGAGCAAGCACCTGTGAAAATAGTGTCACCATCTAAATGCCACCTTCAGGAAATGAATTACAGTCCTGCTTCTGACGTGTAGTGTTGTATATGAACCTACCTCAATTCCCCACATGTACTCTAAGCTTAATACTTGGAGTAATCCTTTTTTCCCCTCCACATCTTCCTCCAGGAAGCTCCCAGTAATTGCTGAAATATTTAAGGACAGTAGTGCTCATCACTTCTGTTTACATTGCATTACCACTAGATGCATAGTAATGGGAAATCAGCAGGCTTTGAGCACCAATCCTGTTGGGTTGTTGTGGTGATAGAGTTTGTGGGGTTTTTTTTGTGTATTGTGTTGGGTGTGTGTTTGTTTGTTGTTGCTTTTTTTGTTTTTGTTTGTTGTGGGGTTTTTTTAAACTACCACTCGTTCTGTGGCCTTGGACTTTGCTGATCTGCGGTTTGTTTGCTTGTTTTAATGAAATGGGGAAAGGCATTTACCTGCCGACTTAGTCCTAGGAAGCAACTTAGTCCTAGGAAGTGAAATGCCAAGCATTTTCAAAAGTGAGACTTCACTATCTGTTTGGCATTCCAGAAGTAGGAGCTTCTGGCCTCAATTACCGTGTTGTTCAGTTCTTTGGGTTTTCTTTAAATACTTTCTATCTCCCTCCCCACCTCTGTAACCCTTCATAGGGAAGCATTTAATAGAGTTGAATACTACAGTAATGAATGTCAGTGTAGGGAAAATTTGAGCGAGAAAATGCTGAGAAATTCAGTGCAGCATCTGAATGAATAACAAGAGATGGAGCAGCACAGTGAGGAATGCAACAGGTGTTTCATAGCTGCTTCATTTGCTGAGCATTATCCAGCCTGTGTATTGGGAAGGACATGGATGCTATGAAGAGAGAAAGTAATTTGCAGTCTCATGTGTTATATATGCCTGATAGCTCTGCCATTTTCTAATCGGTTTAAATTAGCTTTCATCCCCTTTTAAAACTAATTTTGAAATAAGAATCTACGTATCTGCTTTTGATAACTAAAAATTGATAGCTAGACAGAGCTGGCCAGGAGGTTTCTTTAGCATTCTTAGCATACGTTAAGTGCTCCACATTGAGATTTTAACTTTCTCTTTTTTTTTTTTTTAATTATTGACTTCTTTCTTGTCATAGAACTTTGTTTAGCCTGAAGCTTTCTGTAGGCTTACATACTCTGCCTTTCTGTTCCTCCAGTGCTGGGGCAGAAGTCACTAGAAATGTGCTTGGTACACATGCACAGGTGTGGATAGCAGGTATCTCAAGGTAGAAGCTGAGTTGAAGTCCTTGATGATACAATGGAAATGGCAATAATGTCATTTGAACTACCTACTGACCTGATTTTTTAGTTTTCTCATTCTTTTAAAGGATTGGGACAAGTTAATTGGATTTGGAGATGTCAGAGGTCTTGGTGGTGTGGGTGTAGTTTTCCGTAAATTAACATGTATGTAGAACTGGTTTTCAGGTGGAGAAGCCTTAGTAGAAGAAAGCTGTTAGAGACTGTTCTGAGCAGGCATTTTGGCTTTAGTGGGATCAAGAAGCCGTCTGAAACCATGGAAGAAGAGATATGGATAAAAGCTCGATGTAGCTCTGCTTTAAATTTGCCTTGTTCTGCATGTTTCTGGTGGCTATTGGATAATGGACAGCCTCACGCTTATAACTTTCCTATTTTCCCAACCTTTCATTCTTGAAAGATCTTTGCATGAGAAGACTGCTCAGTGTGAATCCTACTTATCTTTAGATAGTTGTTCAAAGCATGACTTATCTGTCCTTAAAGGGAAAAATCTGAATATATAATGATTTTTGACAGTGTATTACTATGATAAAAACTTCCCTAGATTTGAGGTGCAGTATTTACAGTTGCAGTATTATAATATAGTGTGTCACTCCTACTGGATTACATAGCTGGCCAGAGGATCTAACCTGCTGACAACTTGTTTTCTGAATTTTCTTATAGTAATCTTTAATTGCACTACTTTCACAGAAAGAGTAATGGCTGTGTTTCTAAGATAGACAGGGAGTTTGATTCTCTCTTTAGACTGATGATTAGCATTATTTATGCTGATAGCAATCTTTCAGTGTATTTTTTTCAAGTTTTAAAAGAGATCAGAAAGCATTATCTCAATTCTTCAGACCAGTATTCCCATCCTATGGTGAGGTTTAAAGTACGTACGTATTATGAAAGACTTCACTCTTGCTTTTCTGTTTATAAAGTATTCAAGGGATTAAATTTAGTGACTTTAATGTCAAAATGTAGAATACTAAATTTCGGTCAGGATTTGCTTTGTAAATAACTGTGGCAGTGAAGTTTGAATCTTAAGTAATTACAGCTTTTCTCCATAACTTCTAATCTTATTCTTTAGATTTAATTATAGTCAGCATCAATATTTATGTATTACACTTGGTAAGATGGCACATAGAAAAATAAAACATTTCCTATTCCCTAGCAGCAGTAGCTAAGAGCAGACAGAACCAAGAATAAATATACTAGCAGATGTTACAGATTTGCTTTTTATGATGTTATCGAAAAAACATCTAGAATCCCATTATTCAGGGTAAAGGAAGAATTTGAAATTAAATATGTATGTACTAGTTTTTTGTAAGCATTCACACAGGGTGTGAGGTGTGGAAAGTGTGAAATCAATAGCTTGAGCTGAAAGCTGTGCCTTACATAATGTTGTAGGATTTTATGAATGTAAGCCAAATAAGCACTTTGCTTGCTAAATATCATTTCAGTACTTAAAAAATATAATGATGTTTTAGTGTATGTGGTGCTTGGTGGGGGTGGGAACAACTGACCAACAAGACAAAAAGCCCCCAGAATATCGATTTGTCACTTCTGGCTTAATGGGGCAAAAGGTGCTCCTTTGTGAAAATCTTGTCACTTACTCAGAGAATGAGTCTCAATTTACAAATGCAAAGTATCTGATAAAAATGAGCTGAAAACACACTGTTCTTTAGTAGAGGGTTTGTTCTAGAAGTATTTTCTAGAGTGAAAAATCCATTTAATGTTTTCTTCAAAGGCCAAAGAACCTGGGACATACACACTCAGGCAACTGTGCACTTCAATTGGAAAAGTACAGTTTGTCCTTCTTCATATTTACCCAATTGTGCAGTATGATGTATATTCTCAGGAGCCCCAGCTAAAAGTGGAACCAATGACTGGTAAGTACAGTTGCTGTGCTGAAGTTATTTTGATTATTTCTGTGGTACTCTTGTGGGACTAGATAAAGCATTTTCTGGCTTGAATATTACTCTGAATTTTTTTGTTTTAATTTTGAGTCTAAAATAAACTCTCACTTTTCAAATTATCCGTCAAGCATGCTCTGTCAACAACGGCTAGTTTTCAGCAAACAATTCCAGTGCTTGGCTCTGAGACTCGTAGTATCACTTTTGAGCGTGGATTTGAACATGTAGTGTCACTTTAATATTGGGTATGATTTGAGCTGCCACACAGATCAAGAAAAGTGAATAATTACATTTGTAATTGACTGAGCTCTTTGTTGGTTAGTTCAGTGATGCTGCAGTCTCTTTGGTATTTGCAAGAAATGTGTAAGTACTGGGATTCTCTACTAGAGGTGATAATATAAACTTAATAAAATTTAATACTGAATGCATCCATTGGTTTTATGGACAGCTGAGCATTAGTTGTTGTAGCGTTTATTAAAGTTTATAAATGGAAGTTAATAGTGATTTTGTTTTCAGGCTATTAGTTGAAGCAGTTGAGGAGTTAATATGCATTTTGTGCCATCATTCCAATTGCAGGGGTTGCAGTGTGTGGCAATGGAAGGACAAGTATATTGGGCATGAATCAAATTAGCTACCCGTATGAAACTGATGGTTGTGATTCAGATATTTGAGAGTCTTTGTGCCATACTGGCATTCTTGTTATCTTGATTATGTAAATATAGCATGTGGATATGACTGGTATCATAAGTTAAAAAAAAAAAAAAAGCCGTCTACAACCTGGAGAACTTAAGAAAAAGCTTGGTGAATTCCTTGGGATTACTATATTTCACTGAATTCAGTGCTGCCTGAGCTACACAGTATTTGAGCCAGCTTATCTAAGCCATCCAAGAAACAGTGATTTTGGTTACTCAAGTTGAAACAAGCAGTTCCTCCACACTGGTGTATCTGAGCTGAGTTTAATGTGTTGCGTAACACCAAAACCCTACATGCTTAAGTTACCCTAACGTGTGACACGTGGCCTGGGAATATTGCTCACAGGCCTTAGCAGTGCATTGTAACCAGCTACCGATGAGTACTGGAATCTGTTAACAATTTCTGATTTCTTCTTCAGATAGCCTTTTGGCTGGCATTCCCCAGAAGGTGAAATTCACAGTGACAACTGGTCACTACACACTGAAGAGCGGGGATACTTTGCAGCTCAGTAATGCGGATGCCATGCCTATTCTATACCATCCAGAGAGCAAGGCAGTGATCTATTCCAACACCAGAGGTAAGCAACAAAGTAAAAATTAATAATCTTGAAGTGGCTGAAAATTCAGTAATCCTGAAGTAAACCTGTACTTACAGTATTAAGAACACTTTTTCAGTAGTCGTTATTATGAACACTTCTAGGGACTTGCAGCTGAGTACTTCAGTGCAAGAAAGATCTTAAAACTTTTACCCTCAACATAGTAGTATGAATTCTTCAGCAAACGTAGCTGGACAACTTTTACTTTCATGGATGAAATTCAGTAGGCAGGGTGAAACTGCTGCTGAGGTGAGCATCTGTCATGAATTCCAAGTGAATCGTGGTGTTCTTTTATTACTATGTGGGCTCTGTTTTAACTAGACCATTTTTATTGTGAGGTAGTTGTGAGTAGGCTTTCACATAGTGCTCTTGTAAATGGAGCATTCCCTTTGTCCTGTGTTTCATTTAAGCAGATGACAGTCCCTTTTTTTTTCTGAGCATAAATACTGTATAGTGGCCTTGGTTGTTCAAATACAAGCAACTTTTACGTACATGGGAAGGACAGTCTTGACAGGCTTGATGAAATTAAGATAGACTATAAGATAGACTGAATTAAAATAGACTATACAGAGGTACCCCATGTGTAATATTTTGAAGACAGATGATGACTGATAACCAAGAAAACTGACTCGTGTTCAATAAGTTGTAAGATTGCTTAAAGTTAAATTATGAGACTAAGGAGGTGCAGGACATGGTAAAAACTTCAATAGGTGTCATATGGTGGACTAAAGTAGCTCCTTAGCTAGTTTGAAACTTGTTATCAAGTTGTCCTCTTAGTTCTTTCTTGAACATTAGAAGGGACTACTACACAGAATGTAGCGGTTACCTTCCTGCGGTTTAAGAAAGATAGAGCATTGCTCTTGGAATTTGTGAAAGGCAGTGGTACGCAAGATGTGCAGATTATAGCTCATTTGAAGAGGTTACTGTGGAGTTAAATAACGTGGTTTCTCACTGCTGTTTTTGCAAACGTGGTGGCCTTGCTAGGAAATGGTTATGGCATCACATATTTTTCTATGACACTTAGCTTTTTAGGCTAGTTTCATTACTTAGTTACAGATTAAAATGAAAATTGGGAAAGGATGAACATGTGTTAAAACTATTTTTTTTCCCCATTCTACACAACTGTAGAAAAGATCTCGGAATCATCATTAAGGATTCAGTCTTCTGAAAAGATCACAAGCATCAGTTTGCCAGTAGCTCCTGCGTATCATGTGATTGAATTTGAACTAGAAGTCATGTATTTGCCATCAGCCACAGAATCTGCAGTGGAGAAAGAAAATACTACAAATAAAGAAGTTCACAGAAAAAACAAAGAGAAGCAGAAACAGGACAACTGCATGGCTACAGTTGACCAAAAAGTAAGATGTTAATTTAATGTTTTTATTATGAAATCTGTTTGGTCACAGGGGCATACACTTCACAAAACAGAAGTGGTGGTGATGTGCGGTGGGAAACTTCTTGCACTGAATGAATTTTTCCTTAAATGTGTGCATACAAAAATCACAGCAAATATTACAAATGTAAAGAAAACATAAATATAAGCAGAAATATACACTATGTTTACTATATTGCCAACTGTTCCATGGGCTAGTCGTTTGAGTTTTAATATTCTAACACTTGCAGTTTATATAGAATGAGGGACACTCATGTCTCTGTAAAAGGTGGCCCGGTGGTCTTTAAATTCTTCATTCTGACTCATGGGGAAGATATTTCTTCCACTTGCAAAGAATCTGTGTGCTGTGTTGAGCTGTTTCAAGCTGTCACATTATTTAGTTGGAGGTAACTTTTCTTGTTAATTATGAAGGGCGACTTAAATAAGTGGTATGGAAAGAAGCTCTTCAGCTGAGGGCAAAATGCTCTTTAAACCATCACCTTTCACAGTGTTGTTCCTTGTTAAAATTGACCAAGTGTGCTGCCACATGTCCTTGTATGTGAAGAGTCAGGTAAAAAGGAATAGCTATAGACTAGCATTGCTAAAATGTGATGTGACGATAGATTTTTTTTTTTTTCTCTGCATATAAAAATATGCTGTTAAATATATGTGCTTTGCAATTGGAAGAATGGCAGCATTCACTTCAGAAGTTCTTCAGTTAAATGTGCTGCTTCAAGTTAAATATACATTAAATATGGTTTTTAATATTTTAGCTTTTATTTGATATATTAAAGTATTACAAAAAATTTCAGTAATAGATCTTATAGCAATTTATTTGGTATTGACCTTTTACCAGATTATTGTATTAAGATGCTATTGGTATTGTTAGTGTCTTTTTATATTTTCTTCTATTTTCCTTCCTTTATTTGTAGTTTTCGGAACTGGGTATGGCAATTTCCACAGGAAAAACTTGTTCAAGATTTCATATTCTGCTCAGAGAAAAACAAAAACCTAACATTTTGTCAGATTAGTTTTGACATACTGATTTTTTTTCTTTTTTCCCCCTTTCCAGATGCATTAGATGTAGACACTTGCTGAGAAAAGTTTTGCTTAGAAATGAGAAGAAAAGCAAAGTTGTTATGCCAAAGACCATTACAAATAAGAACTTTGTTCTCTTTTTCCTTTAGGTAACCATTGATTGTCCTTGGTCGATTTACTCCACTATTATTGCATTAACGTTCTGCATACCTTTTAATGCCAAGCATTCCTTATTGTCAGCTGGCAAACGGTAATGTACTCATTAAGTATTTATCATTTCTGTCGTCTTAAAAAATACAGAGCTGGAGTTTCATAAGTAATATTTATAGCAGCCTTTTTTTTTTTTCAATTGGGCTTTTGTTATCTTACACAGCTTCCCATTGGAAGCTTGTGCATTTCCTCTAGTATTCTCTCATAACAATAAAACAAATTTGTGGTTTTAGCTATTTTGGAACTAAGACCACAAGATAAACCAAGCTAGCCTATTTCCGTGTAGTTACTTGTTTTCATTTAATATGAAAGAGCATGTTCTACAGCGTTGTTGCTACAGACCCAGAAGTATTGAGGAGAAGATTGAAAGAAACAAATATATCTGCCATTCTGGTTTTGCTTGAGCTGTGCACTTTGAAAACAGTTTTACGGACATGCATGCTTTCAATGTAACTATTCAACTTTTGTTGAACAAACTGTGTTGTGTTTTTCAGGAAGTATGTGCAAGTCTGTGTACAGAATTTGTCAGATCTCTGTTTCCAGCTTTCAGACAACAGCCTAAAAAATTCTGCCGACTGTACAGATTTGCAGCTGGTACCTCTGAACCCTGAATCTCAACAGGTAAAGGTTCACTTGGTGGTTCATGAGCTTGTTGGCAGGACAGGTAGATGAAAGGTCTTAGTGAAATTATTAGCATTTCTGCACATAGATTTTGTAGTAAGTAAGGCTGATAGCTGATGTTAGGTCAGACCTTTGTCAACCTCTGAGTAACTTTGCTTCTTAAAGATGCTTTAGAAGGCATTTACACCTGTAGATCTCAGATTAAATTCTAAAACTTGAAAAGATTATTAGACGAGTTTTCAAACTTATCCATTTGTTTCATGCAAAGCACTACATACCTGCTTGAAAAACAGCTATGCAAATGTAATATCACTAATATCACTGTTAACATTTAATTTGTTCATCTTACAACTGCAGTTTGGCATTAGGTTTTAGCAAAAAAATCAGGTAGAGACTTTTCCAATTAAATGCAGCTGTAAACTAGTTAAGTTGCAAAACGGTCTCCTTGAAGTTTCTTTCAGCTTTGTCTGAACACCATATTAAATTGGTCATTCTTGGTGCCTAGGAATAGTCTATACAAACATTATTAATATCTATATTAAATTTGACTTTTGAGTAAAATATTTTTCACACGTACTTGAATGTGTTCTTTTTTGAAACACTGATTCTGACAGTGAAATGTATCCCTCCTTTTAATTAGATGTGCATTGTTAAAAAAAAAAAGATCACTATTAGTTATTTTGGTTGCATATTTTCCCTAATGATTTATTTGACACTAAACAGGTAATTTGTTTTTATAAACTATATTAATACCAGAACAAACAAACGTATGTGCATTTCCACTTCTTTCTGAGAGGAAGTAAGGAGCTAATACTATAAACATTCTCTTTCAGGTCATATACAGTAAGCAATCAATATTCTTTGTATGGGAATTGAAGTGGACAAAAGAGCTTCCTCTCTCCTTGCAGTGCCTGTTTTCAGTCAGCTTTTGTCCAGCTACCTCTGAAGAACAGTCTCTTACCCTGAAGCCGTTCACTTATGAATTCCAAGTGGAAAATTTTTTTGTAAGTACTCTTCTAAATATAGCATATGCTAACTGAATATGGTTTACTCATATATTGAAAGGTAAAGTCAAGAAATATATTGGAAAACTTCTGTTTACATAATGAGATTGATAACAACTTAGAATCATTGGAAAGCTAGTTTGCTGGATGATAAGACTGAAGCCTGATATGATGTCTCCCATGGAGACACTCCTCAGATTACTGCACTGCTTTTTCCCCCTCTCCAAAGCAAATTGCAATTTCCAAAAAATCTTTGCTATTGAAAGCATTTGAGTTGTTTTTTGTAGTGCTTGAGATAAGCTCCTCTAATGAAATATTTAGGGTTCTCTAGGCCATTATCTTAAATGTTTCTTCTTTCCCTTTATGGACAATCTTTTTATTCCTTTGATCAGCTAGGAGGCTTATAGGCTAGATATAACTTCTTATTAAAGGAATTCTGTGAACGTTATTTAATCTCATCTCTAAATTCAGTCTTGTGTTACCCTTTTTGATGCTTGGGTAAAAAGTAGGAACGTGAGAAGACTCTAATTTGGTTAAGTCCTTTTGTATGTTGTCAGTGTTGCTGTGTTTTCTGCCTGCTATTACAAACTGGCACTGAGCAATATTTTGTGTATTTGTTTACCTACTGGCATGTAACTAGCATTTGTTGGCACTTGTGTCAACATCTTTCTGAAGTTTTTAAGGAGAACTAATTGCATTAAAGAGTGGAATTTTTTTTTGGTAGAAACTGAGTTTTGCAATAATTTATATGTAATAATAATTTTGTAAAAATTAGCTCTCTGATAATGTGAGCATTGTTGTTCTGGGGACTATGATGGTAAGAGCGGTGAAGGAGTTCTCCCGTATTACTCAGATTCTGAGTGATGTGTCTGGAAAGTGAGGAGCCAAGAAATTAGTAAGTTTTGTTTAAATAGTAAGAAGATTGGTGTCCATTTAGGAACATTGAAAGGCTGAGTTAAAGCACAGAAGTGGAGGTAAAAGTGATGTGTTCGCTTCTGGTATCAAAATCAGACTGAATCAAATTTGATTTCTCTATTTTCTCAAACTGAGCAAGATAATGAAGTGAACATTACTTATAACTGAATCTTGCATTAAAAATATTTAATGGATGTTAAACTGAAGTTTGTACTGCATCAATTGTCCAGTTCAGTTTAAACACAAGTAAAATGCCTCTTTTTTCTTGATAACAGCACTGTTTTCTTCCTGACAGACATTGTATCGTGTGAAAACTGAAATTTTTCCACCATTGGGGGCAGAGTATTGTAGAACAGGCTCACTCTGCTCTTTAGAGGTGTCTATCACCCGACTTGTTGAACTCTCAGAGGTTGACAGAGATGAAGCATTAACAGAATCAGATGGCTATTGCACAACAAAACTTATGTATGAGGGTAAGAATATTTTTCTCAAGCATATTGACAAAATTCCCCAGTTTTGTCTTGATAAAGAAAGTCTGGCAGACTTTCTACGGCATATATTCTTGTATTTTGAGTATGGCTGCTCAGTAAAGCAGTAGACTGATAATATTTTTTTTCCTCATGAATGTGTCTTCAAGTGGAATATAAATGCTGTTCAGACTGGATGGATACATGCTTGAGGCCTAGCTATGGTCCCTTTTGCACAGGGCTGTTTACCTTGCACAGCTCTTCACCGATAGAAGGTGGTGGGCTTTTAGATGTTGCAAAAATACTGATTTTAAGTGTTCTGAAACTATAGTGAGGGTTCTCCATTTTTCAGAAAAGATCTTTATAGTGTTTGCTCTTTATTCTTGCAGTTGTTGACAACAGTAGTAACTGGGCAGTCTGTGGAAAAAGTTCTGGAGTGATATCTATGCCTGTAGCAGCTCGAGCAACTCACAAAGTCCACATGGAAGTGATGCCGCTGTTTGCTGGATATCTACCTTTCCCTGATGTCAGATTGTTTAAATACCTCCCTCACCATTCCGCTCACTCCATGCAACTTGATGCTGGTAAAGCTATCTTTACATGGCTACTTACAGAAATGATTCTGCTTCTTCTATGTTCTTTTGTAAAGAGAAAAGCAAAGCAAGGAAGTACATTGACTGTTAGGTGTCTTTGTCACTTACCTTCACGCATAATTCTGATTTGAAACCTTTAAAATGATGCTCTAACAGGAACTTTGGATTCAGGTTGCAAACTTAATCTGTGAGGAGGAATAATAAATGCTTTGTTTTCTTAGATTTCCTTTAAAGATTATTGTGCAAATTAGTTGTCACTGGATTTATAATCAAGTCAAAACTACTTGATAACCCTCTAATACTGCGGTTTCATTGTCTGTAAACTGCAAATCTACTGTCTCTCCATTAGCTTTGATTTTTTTTTTTCAGTTTTGAAAAGATTAAATATAAAATAAAAGAACTGCTGCAAATTTGTGGCACATAAACCAGATTAGGTGAAGAGTTTAAATTACCACAGTCACCTAGAGTATTTATCTGCAGAGTGGTCCCAGCACTGTGGTGAGAATTCTCTTGTGCAAGCAACTTAAGGTTTCTCAGCAGAGATTCAGGAACTGCCAGAGTGCATCCTTCTAGCCTGTGACAAATGTGAGGTAATGCTACTTATATTGGTTTCTAAGGAAAATTTAAGTCGCTCTGTTACATCTGCTGGTGGCCAAAAGCGTACACAGACTGTAACTGTTAACATGTGATAAGTTGACTGCACGTCTGAGCTCTGAGATAATTTTGAAGTTCTTTAATCACTCCACAGAATAAAACTGTGGGTTTATGTTTTAAACAGATAGCTGGATCGAAAATGATAACCTGTCTGTGGACAAGACTGTAGATGATCAAGCCGACAGCAGCAGCACGAGGAGCAGAGGCAGCTCGCATTCTGCAGCCAGCGGGGAACACAAAGGTTTGCCAATGCCCCGGCTGCAATCCTTCTCATCAGGGCAGGTCTTCAACTGCAGCGCAGGTATGCAAATTCTTGTCATTCCCAGCAAGGACGACCACGTTCTGGAAGTCAACATCACGTGACAACTCGGTGTGAAAGCAAGGAAAACAAACCCCATTAGAAACTGGATACGAAAGCACTTTAAAGGATTATGACCTGATTCATCTTTGTTGTACCATTCTAACTCTAAGGAGACCTATGGCGCTCGACACGTACTGGCCATGGAAGCACCAGACAATTGTATCAATTTAAATGTACAGTGAAGCTTGTGTCAGCTAGTTTATATTGCCACTTTAGTATGTTTTGTGTAAGCTATTGGGTTTTCTCCTGTCAGTCACATCCTGCATCACAACACAGGGCAACAAAAACAAAAAAAATCCAAATATTTGGACCACTACTTTTTTTTTTTTTTTTTTTTTTTTGGTCTGGCAGCTGATGAAATTTGTTTCATGCTTCCTACATATTTTAGAATTTAGAGTTGATGATATAATTATCCAAATATTGGATTTTTGTGTAATAATTTACAGGCTTTCCACACGTGCCAGAAACACAAGAAAACATACAACAGGACATTCACTGGTGTAACAGTTGCTTTTCTGTTTTTTTTAATCATTATTAATTCCTGTCATTGCAATTTTATATTAAACTTCCATTGTTTCCATACTTAGATGCATGGAAGAGCTACTGCTATAAACAACTGAACAAAATTCCTTAATTTTTTGAGGCTTTTTCCTTCACAGAGTAGACACTGTGATGTCACATATTATATGTTTTGTTTTGTTTTGTTTTTTTTGTGGCAAGGGTTGGGTCATCCTCTTGCATAGTTCTTACCAAAGAAAGATATTGATAGAATTTAATAATAAATTATTTGGTGTACCGAGTTCCCAGATTGATTTCTTTTATTACCATTTCTAAGTGGCTTGGTTTGCTGTCCCAATTTTTAAATTGGGGCAAAAATTTCAGTATGATATGATACTTGAACAGTAAACCTTTCATCTTAAAGGCTTAATGTAATTATTACTGATTAGAGGCCAGACTTCCTCATTCATGATGGAAGAAAGAGGTTGGTTTGATATAGGAAAGCTTGCAGATGTAGAATAATTGTGAAGCAAAGTTAAAACATGTAACTTAAAGAATTTCATTATTTATATCTGAAATGTAAATACAAAAAATGTAAAAAAAAAAAAAAGTGTAATTTTTGTGAATGTTGCAAATCCACCTGTGACTGGAAAAATTACAACTCCTCCTGATGTCCTGCTTCTGATATTGAAACTTGTGCATTTAATGTGAGAATGACCTTTTCTACGTGCAGATCTATAATGGTGTGTTGTCAACAGACTCCACAGAGGAAGACTGTCCCATATCAAATACTGTCAGTAAAGCTGAAGTGAGGAGCTGCTCATTAGATAAATTCATTGGTGTTATTTTTTTCTAAACTCAGGTTTTGCTAAATTACGAAGCTGAAGAAAAGCAAACCCTCTTTCCAAAAAGAATCACAATTACATTGAAAAATGAATAGGCACCCTGTGCTGGTCTAAATTTTTTTTAATTATTATTTTTTATTTTTAAAGAATGTCTAAATAGATGTATAAAGTAGACCTGCTAGCTGAAAATGTTCTTGTTATGCATCTTCTTTCTGTGAAGGAATGCCCATTCTCTGTGCAAATCATACCATTTTATTCTGGATAAAACCCAAAGCATCATTAAGTGTGAATGACTGCTGGGATTCTTTGACTGGAAAAGGTAACAAGTTAGTGACTTTGACACTGCAGGTATTATAAATTAATTCCATTTTCATGGTTTGCTATAATATAAATCATTTTTCACATTGTTCTGTAATATACTGTTAGATTAAACACGCTGTACTAAGATTGTTTAATGAAATTGTAAGCGTTACAGTTCTAAATATACATGTTTTAAAAAGAAATTCAACTTCTCTGCTGCCGTGACTGCTCCTGTTTTCCTTTTCTTTGAAGTGACTGTTTTACCTATTCTAGCCAAAGTTATTTTAATGGAAAAATACTTTCTAAACTTAAATGAGGGCACGTATTTAGAAGAGCAGTCTCCAGCGTGCTCTTGGGGTATCAGGGTTGCCCTTTTCTGGCCGCAGGGGAGCCGCCCAGGGCTGCTGCCGCCAGCCAAGCGCAAGGACGGGCACGGTCCGTGTTCGTACTCCCACTTCGGCCCCCGCAGAGCCCGTCACGGGCAGGAGGCGACGGCCCGACGGCGCTGTCCTGGGTAGAGACGCGAACGGCGGGATAGGCGAACGCGGCCCCGGCTGCGGGGGCCGGGTGACCGCACGGCCTGTGCCAAGGGCCGTATGCGGAGCAGAGGAGACTAAGAACTCGGAACGGGCTCAGTCGTGGACTCCGTCTGTTCTGACAGCACTTTCCCGTCTCCACCTCGGAGCGCCGGCCGCACCACCACACTGGCCTTGTGCCGTGGCACCAGTGGCCACGCCCCCACCCCCGGCTCGGCCACGCCCCCACCCCGGCTCGGCCACGCCCCCACCCCCGGCTCGGCCACGCCCCCACCCCCGGCTCGGCCACGCCCCCACCCCCGGCTCGGCCACGCCCCCACCCCCGGCTCGGCCACGCCCCCACCCCCCGGCTCGGCCACGCCCCCACCCCCCGGCTCGGCCACGCCCCCACCCCCGGCTCGGCCACGCCCCCACCCCCCGGCTCGGCCACGCCCCCATCCCCGGCCCGGCCACGCCCCCATCCCCGGCCCGGCCACGCCCCCATCCCCGGCCCGGCCACGCCCCCATCCCCGGCCCGGCCACGCCCCCATCCCCGGCCCGGCCACGCCCCCGGCGGGAGGCTGCCACTGCCTCCTTCCTCCCCGGGCGCATGCGCGGAGCGCTGTGCGCCCGCCCCCGCCCTGCCGCTGTTTCGGGGCGACGCGCGGCGGTAGCGGCTCCACGCGCTCCTCACGTGGGCCAGCCGCCGGTGCCGCCGCCATGAAGTTCGCGTACCGGGTGAGTCCCCGGCGGCGGCCGCCCGCGTGGGGCCGTGTCCCCCGCCTGCCTCTCCCCGCTCCTCTAACCGCTCCCTCCCTCCTCCCCTCGCAGTTCTCCGGCCTGCTGGGCACCGTGTACCGCCGCGGGAACCTCAGCTTCACCCGCGATGGCAGCTCCCTCATCAGCCCCGTCGGGAACAGGATCTCCGTCTTCGACCTGAAGAAGTAAGCGGGCCCCGGCCTCTGCCTCCTCCTTGCCCGCTCCGTGCCCCGCAGGCCCGCCGGCCTAGCGCTCCGCCGACCCTGGCCCAAGCCGGCAGGGGTGAGGGGGAAGGGCCTGGTACTGCCAGCACTTTTTTAGGGAGGGAGGAGTAGAGCTCGCGAGAGGTTGTGGAGCCCGACCCGGGGGCGGCGGCCGAGGCCGCGTTGCCCGTCGCGTGTGGGGGGAACGGCGCTCCCCGCGCGCCGGCCCCCGCGGTCCTGCGCGAACGGGCGAGCGCCCTGCGGGGGTGCAGCTGGCGGCGGCTGGGGCTCCCGAGGGTGGTTTGCCTTCCCAAAATGGCCCGAGGAGCTTCCGGCTTAGCGTTAAAAGGTAGAAGCCTGCCTAGTAAAGTAACGCTTGAGGTGTTGCACAGTGCAGATTTTGTGTACAGCGGTCCGTGGGGGAGAATAGCATAAGAAGTATGTAAAGGGTTTTTTTAGAAACGAATAGAGAAGGGGGAAAAAAATGTCTTGCCTTTGATTTAGTCATGTGGTTTCTTTGTGTGCTGCTGTCTTGTACTGTCTCTCCTATACGGCGAAGCCTGGACTGTCATCTGCCTTTTACTGTGGCCCAGAGTTGTGATTGATGCTGGTTATGCCAGGATGCTGGTCAGGAGCCCATGTCTGATATAGCTGGTGTTTGTGTGATTGTGGCAGTTGAAGAAGGTCATAGGGGTTCTACATCTACGTTGATTCAATGGCTTTAACGTAGATTTCAAACTATATTGCATTGATACCAAAGATTACTGTTATTTCTGCATCCTAGTATCCGATTTATTGGTTTTTGGTTCTGTTTGTTTTTCTTGCAGTAATAAATGTGAAACATTGCCATTGGCTACACGGCTTAATATTGTGTGCGTGGGGCTTTCTCCAGATGGAAGGCTTGCAATACTAATTGACGAAGGTACTTTCACATAGGAGGCATTTATTTTATAGAACAATGAAATGCAGCCTGAAGAGGAAAGTGTCTATTGCTGGGTATTCAACCTTAACACAAGTTTGAACTGCTCTGCTTTGAAAATTATTCTAGAATTTCAAGGGAAGGTGTCTTTATTTACAGAACTTAAAAAGAACTTATTTACAGAATTTAGAAAGTGACTTGTAATTTTGATTGTATTTTTCTTCTTAACAATATTAAGCACACTGTACTGAAAAGTTTCTGAGGAGGTACTTCCCCCCAACCCCTGTTTTACGGAAAGAAACTAAACTTGCTGGGGTTTTTGGATTATTTCTGTGATCCATCCTTCTTTTTCTGCTCTTACAGAGGGAGCTGCCTTGCTTGTCAGTTTGATTGGTAAATGTGTGATACATCGTTTTTATTTTCACAAGCCAGTTCACAGTATCAGCTTTTCCCCTGATGGCAAGTAAGTAAAACGTGCATGCTTTAGAACAAAACAAAATAAAGTACCACACAAATTAGCTGTAATTATTAAGACATTCTGACCAATCTTGGGATGATACCTATTGATTAACATAGGGGAGATTTTGATCTGATCAGTCACTTTATAGATAAAGTTGAGAGGGGAAGTAAAGAGGAAAGCAAAGCCTTGGAAACAAATACTGTCTGGAAAGTTGCCTTTCACAGATGTTGTCTGTCTGTGGTGGATCTCTTAGAAACACAGATTTGCTGTAAGGCTTAATGTTCTTATGTATTGTAGGTAAGGTAAAAGAGCCCAAGGAGGTTACAATCAGTGCTGCAAAGTTGCGTGATGGCACTCATGGCAGTGCAGTTTCACTGCTGACTTGGATTAGTCTAAGACAGCTATGCTACTGAAAGAGGCAGTTCTCTGGATCAAATGTTTCCTTTTGTGTCCTTTATATTTTAACTGTGTGGTTACAAATCCACAATGTGGCGACTTAAATTTTAGAAGCATCAGAAAAGAGGAAAAATTACAGAGCTCCTCTTTTGGCAGCATTTCTCAGTTGGATTGACTTAAAGTGATCATGAATGAGTTTTTGTTTGAAAGTTGGAGTCACAGTTATGTGTTAGGGAATTATACTGGCAACAGAACCAGATTAGAGGATACGTGTAACAGCAATGCAGATGCTTTTTGTTTGAGAAAGTGGCCAATATATGGAGGTGAAGAGAGGTTGTAATAGAATATCTTGTTTTGAATGTTTGAACTCTTCCTTCCTTTGTGAGAATTAGAGAATAAATATTTCAGTATTCAACTTAAGTTATTTTTCTGACTTATAATGTGTAATGTATAGCTGCATTCATGAAATCAGGAGATAATATCAATCTGCAAATGATTTTTTTGTTTTTAATTCAAAACCAGATCATATTTATCACTTAAGTAACACAGAGACCTTTTTAACCTTGTTTTGTTTTGTTGTACTGCAGACTGTACTGAACAATTGTTTAACAACTTTGTATGCACTTATGCTTTTTTCCCTCCATATGACAGGAAATTTGTAATTACAAAAGACAATGTTGCTCTTATGTACCATGCTCCTGGGAAGAAACGAGAATTTAATGCATTTGTTCTAGACAAAACTTACTATGGTCCGTATGATGAAACAACTTGTATCGACTGGACTGATGATTCCAAGTGAGTCGTTAAACTAAAGCACTGTCTACCTGCTCACGTTGTTAATATTTGTATGCATGTTATAGTCTGTTTTCTTTGCTCTAAAGTGTTGTACTCGCTTTAAAAATTCATTTTGGCTCTTCTGTTTCTCATTCTGTTTTGAATTGAAAAATATTATCATTAGGCAGACCAGAAAGTAAAAACGTGTGCGTGTTTTAGGGGTCAACAGTGTATTCTTGCTTGAAAATACCTAGTTATCCGTAAAAGGAACATAGCGTAGGAACGTGAACAATGATTGACCTTTTGGATGTATTTAATCCCATCTACCTTTGCTGGAGTTGCCGGCCTCAGTTTACAACTCTGTTGTGTGTAAAATTACTTTTAGAGTGGTGACTGGCATCTTCCTATTCAGAATGTTCTACACCCTGTGAAGAGTTTTGCAAACCAGTGTTCTAATTCAAATTACCTTTTGTTTTGTAGATGTTTTGCGGTAGGGAGCAAGGACACGTCTACGTGGGTGTTTGGAGCAGAACGCTGGGCAAACTTGATCTACTACTCACTTGGAGGGCATAAGGATATAATAGTAGCATGCTTTTTTGAAGAGAACAGTCTAGATGTATGTATAATCACATAACATTTTTGAATTTTAATATTAAATTAGTTGAAGCAGAATCTTATCTGTAGGTAGCGATGCTGACTATTTTGATAATATCTCAGAGTTTAGAAAATAGGTAAGTGGTATGTCTCTCGACTCCTCTGCTGTGATCGGGAGTTTAGTATTCTGTGAACATTTGAAGAAGTAAACATTAGAGGGATAGCAAATTATTTAAAATTGCTCCACGAAAAAAGTTATAATTTTAAAGATGAAAAATGATTAACTGTAGTTCCAAATGATAATCGGATTGCCTTCGGTCTTTTTTAAAAATTATCTGAGGGCAGGTAAATTACCAGTTCTCAGACTAAGTAATATATTATTCTAATGATAGAGTGCAGACTTACTTAAACCCTATGCAATTCTGTATTCATAACAAGACAGCAGAGTACATAACATAGGTATTTCACAATAATCCTACATTTGTGTGTTTGTGTTCTAGCTGTACACAATTAGCCAGGATGCAGCGCTCTGCGTGTGGCAGTGTGATACAGAGCTTGATGGTTTGAAGCCCATGCCCCCTAAAGATGCAGCTAGGGAAAAGAATGCAGAAGAAAATGATGAAGAGTTTCTTGAAGAGCCGAAGAGTGAAGAAATTCATGGAAAAGCCAATCCAAATGAACAAGAGACTAGATGTAAGGTCAAATATTCACGTGTTGCAAAGTAAGTGATTTTTCAGTTTTCCAAATATGGCAGTATAATAAGGATTTTTTTATATTTGGCTTCCTTCACCCTTTATCACTCATTCAAAAGCAACACAAAACCGCCCAGGATTTAGTAATTTACTATAGATCCCATTTTAAATAGTTTCAGTAGAACACCTGTTTGCCTTATCTTGACTATGTGAAGGGCAATACCCTTCAGCTTCAGAACAAGAAGTCAGTGTAATTATAATAATGTAAGAAATACTGACTTACAATGTATGTTTTAGTGTTTGAAACTCAAAAAAGTGTAAGGAGATCTTTAGTACAGTACCCTCGGAGCATAGAGGCTTTGAGTTCTTGCAAGAAGAGACTGGTTGACTTGAAGAGGTGACAACATTTGATAAAGATAGTTTGTCAGCCTTTTTGGTAAACTGCTTGGAGATGGTTTCCTGAATGATCTCCCTATATCTGTCCACATCAAAAGAGACATGGCTTATGAAGAATAATCCAGTTTTCAGATAGTCACAGCATTTGGCTTTTCTTGAAGAAAGATAAAGTTCATAGGCAATCTCTTGGGTCAGTAAAGTGAGGGAGAGACAAGATGCATGCAGAGGCCAGCTGGGAACGCCTGACATCAGTCTTCTATTCTCAGTCTCTCTGACTGTAAAGGAAGTATAAAGTAAGTGCCATACCCCAGCCCAGGTTGGAATTAGTCTCAGGGAACATCACTTCCAGACTGAAGGCATTTGGAGTGTACAACTGTTGGATAATGTTCAGATGCTCTTTTGTTTGGCCATCATGTGGTGCTTATCTGTTTAATTCCAGTAAGAGAGAGAGCTCCAAAGAAACTGAGAACCTTCTTCACCAGGTGTATAGTATTTATGAAGTCCTCTGTAAGAGGACTCATGTATGAAAGGATAATCAGTGAATTCATGAGTCCTCTTATTGGCATCAGATGATTAAAAAAGAAATGCACAGTGCAGTTCCTCTGAGGTTAACTTTCAGTCCCTTTCATTGCATGTGATCAGGTGTTACTTCTGATGATGAGATCACTGTAACAGCTGTAAACATTGAGGAAAAGAAGATAATTGGCTTTCACTAGCTATGTAAATTACATGTATTTAGCAATTCCTGGAACTTTCTAGTTTTATCGTGGGATACCTTGATCAGAGTATTTCGCCTGCCTATATTGAAATGCAAATATAACAGCATACTTTTCTTTCACATTGTTTGCTTTTTTCTTATTTCTTTGCCAGGTATTTTTTCAATAAAGAGGGAGATTTTAACAACCTAACATCTGCAGCTTATCACAAGAAAACTCACCTTTTAGTCACTGGTTTTGCCTCTGGAATCTTTCACCTCCATGAGCTTCCAGATTTCAATCTGATCCACTCCTTGAGGTGAAGTATGGGATTGTTGTTGTTTTTTTGGTTTGTTTGGGGGATGGGAGGGTATGTGGTGTGTTTGTTGGTGTTTTGTGTTGGTGGGGTTTTTTCATTTGTTTTTTTGTTTGTTTGTTTTAATTTATTTGTCTAGAGAAAACACCACGTTTAGTAGTGAAGGATGAATATTCAGAGCACAAAAATCTTAAACATGAGTTTCTATGTAGTATTGTGATTTCTGGAAAGGCAGAATCAAAGACTTAAAATACCATACAACTCTGTTCCATAGCTTACTATGGAAAAGTGAGGTCTGAATGAGTAACTCCGGAGTTGTTGGCTATAGATTTCTTCAATGCTTTCGACTTAACCTTGTCAGTTTCTTTGTAGAAAATAACAATAGTATCTGAAAAAAAAAGTTCTGCATGTGTAAATTTATTTGTAAATTGCCACTAAGTTGAAAAATTAAACCATCATTCTTTTCCATTGCTATATGATGCTATCTAAAGAATGCATCATTTCCCTGTACAAAAAAAGAAAAAAGAATTATTTCTTGAATGTGGTAAGTTTTACTCTGTGCTGGCAAATATATCTTTGGGATGTAGATACTCTGTCTTCATTCCAAATAAGGCAGAATTGTCTGTTTGACATTTTTGACTACAATAAAGGAAAGAACACATATGCTGCTCTTGATGTTACAGTGATACAGAAATTCAGTAAAGTAATTGAACTTGCTTGAACAGAGACAATAAACCTTAGATTTGAAGTTCTATCACACAGGGCATGAAAATATGTTTATTGGATAATTCTATTATTTCAGTATTTCAGACCAAAGGATAGCTTCTATTTCTATCAACTGTACTGGTGACTGGATTGCCTTTGGATGTTCAGGTTTGTAAAATTTTTGGTCTGCATGTGTTTTGTGGCTGGCATTTGCGGGGTCTTGTCATTGTATTTGTAATTCTGGTTAATTCTTCTCCTGTGTTCATAGGCTTGGGTCAGCTCCTGGTGTGGGAATGGCAAAGTGAGTCCTATGTGCTGAAGCAGCAGGGACATTTCAACAGCATGGTTTCATTAGCATATTCTCCAGATGGACAGTACATAGTAACTGGAGGGGAGGATGGAAAAGTAAGTGAAGCAGTATCACTGAAATGTGAACTTGAGTCTTAATAACATAGTAAGCAGCTCGAATTTCCATTTTATGTTGAAAGCTCTGTTACTGTAACTAACGTATTTTTCTTAATATTTTTTCCTAACTTTTTGGCCTCACATAATTTTTTTTTCTCTAGAGCATGTATGTACTTTGATTTACTGTTATTTGTATTGCCTGCAAATTGTTTAACTTATGCTTTTTAGCAGATGATTTTTTAATTATTAATAATTACAGTCACCATAAACACAAAAAAATTTAATTGATCAAGTGTTAATTTATGTATGCTTGTAATGGTTCCATGATACTTTGGAATGAATGTCAGCAAACTCCTGCCCTTTTAATAACTGTTTTTGATGTAAAATGAATTTCAAAGGATTTATAAAAGTGCAATTCCTAAAGAGATTTTTCTGAAATGTACCATTGCAGAAGCTTGCTATTTAAAACAAAAATTAGCTTCTCATGGTTGGCTTGTGTTGAATTGGTAAGCTAGATGTACATATACTTTTTTTTTAAACACTTTTGTAGACTAATCCCACAATCTTTTGGCACATAAATAGTACAAAGATAGTATCTTGTTTATTATCAAAACTTCTGAATGTCAGAAAGACCTGCCAATTCATGGTTTCTGCCATTCAGATTTAAAATTGGCCAAACCCCAAAAGTCTCAAACTGCAGATAGCTAAATGCATAATGTTTTTGAAAAAAGGTTGAAGTAGAATCTCAATTATAACTTCTAGAATGGCTTCACAGTTGGTTTTGAATTTTACACTGATCAGTGGACAGTCCAAAGTTTGGAAGCCTGAGATACTCAGACAAGTGCTATAGCTTTTCTTGAAAATTAGCTTTGCTTTTTTTTTTTTTTTTTGTCTGTCTCCACTTAGATTTTCATGTTGTATATGTGTCTGTAGGGACTGAATGATAAACTGTGGCCCTGTTTGTCTTCCTTGCACAGAGTTCCTTACTGATGGTACTGAAACTCCTTTATGCTATTGCAGAATTTTAGGACTAACTTTTCTTTACCCTTCTGCTGCCTTACCCTTTCTCTCTGAACGGATGATGGAGATTCTAAGAAGATTTTCTTGTCTCTCTTGCAGGTGAAAGTGTGGAACACTTCTAGCAGCTTTTGTTTTGTCACTTTTACAGAACATACCAGTGGTGTAACTGCTGTAACTTTTACTTCCAATGGTTATGTTGTATTGAGTGCTTCCCAAGATGGAACCGTGCGTGCCTTTGATCTACACAGGTAACTCTTTATGAAGCTTTTGTGTCTCATTTAGTCTTCAGCTTTTACCCCTCAAAATACAGTGAACTGCTGATTGCTTGTTTCAGGTTTAAGTTGCATAGATGTGAGTACTGCTTTATTGAATTTTGGTTCAGCCTTTGATTCAAATTTAGATAGTCATTAGGAATCATGTCACTCCATCCAGTTTCTGTGAAGAAAATTCAGGAAGAATGTAGAGAAGGTGGAAATACAGAAAGGTCATTGTCTGTCTCTATTACTCAAATGGGGAGAAGGTGTCTTACTAACAGAATGATTGTCATCGTTTTAGTGATCAAGCCATTATAGTATAACTGTGTACTGAACTGGATGTGGAAATAAGCCTTTGTTCTCTAAGGAATGGACATAGGCCATATAACACAAGACTCTTCTGTTTGAGTATTTTTGGCTGTTGTTTCTGCAGAGTTACTAATACCTTTTTTGAATCTTGGAATCATGTTGGGGCATTGCATCTAATTTTATACCAAGAATAATTTTTCTGTAGATAACTTGAAAGACTTTACAAGTAAAATGAAATCCTTTTAAAATATGTCCGTAAACCACATGTTTAAATCTACCTAAAATCTTCTCATAATTTATTTTCACATTTACAACAGATACCGCAATTTCCGTACCTTCACATCTCCACGACCAACTCAGTTCTCTTGTTTAGCTGTAGACTCCAGTGGTGAGATTGTGTCGGCTGGTTCCCAGGATTCCTTTGAAATATTCATCTGGTCAATGCAGAGTGGGAGGCTCCTAGATGTAAGGATCTACAATGTTGGAGAGCTTGAATTTCATCACAATCTATATTATGTGTTATACCAAGTAACTTGGGCATTGGTTGGAAGGCTTTAATACAAGCTGACATGTTTTGTTATATTCAATAACTGGAGCTACACGATGTTACTCAGCAATTTTTGATTTATTGCATGGAGGCTATCCTGGCTTTGTGTGGAAAATAGTTTTTAGAATTTTTGAGTAGTGAGCTCTTTCTAGCTGATAAAGTAATACCAGTATTGCTCAGCTAACTCTGGGCTTGAGAGTCTTTCCTCCAGTAGTTGTTCAGAGATGTTATTTTCTATGTATTTTCTGCAAGTAATGAAGAAATTGTAGGTGCTGTCCTAAGATTGTTATAGGTTTTGTGGACACTTTGGCTGGAGCAGAGCAGGGACACAATTTCCTGTGTAGAAGGTTTTTATTGTCTAGAGTGAGAAAACTATTAAGTGAAATCGTCCTCACTGTCTTGCTGCTAGTTTGACATGCATTCTCTTCAGAGTAGGTGTAATAAAGGAGGGACATGGTACTTCTGAACAAAACAAACTGGTTTGCTGTTTTCAGTTCTTAAGCATTATTTTACATCTTGGACAAGTAGATGGACACAGTATTTAATTTGGTGTAGCTGTTGAATGCAGATCACTATAGTAACTCAGCATATACTTGAGTGAATATCCAGACTTTGAAGTTCAGTTTCTTGCCTTGTTTTCTTTTAAGAAGAGTAGAAGCTCCGTGCTATAAAAATCTGTACTGTTCTTATTCACAGTTTTTATTAGTTTTTTTTCTTAAATGTTTTCAGCTGCAGGATGCACTGAATTCTCAGAACAATGACTTGCTTTTTCGCAGTTGGTCTGATTGTTCTGATAAGAGGAGGAAAAACAAGCACACCTTATTCCTAAGTCGTGGTCTCTAAAGAGACTATGTGCGTGCATAAAAGTGATTATAGATGTCTGTGCAGTGGTAGCACTTCAGTGAATTTTTTTTAAAGCTTCCGAAAATAAAAAGTTGAGAGTCACTGGAATGTAGCATGCCACATGTTCAAAAGTCACCACAAGCATCTGTTGACAAGTTAGGTGTGATTTCACTGCTATATTTAGAGTTTACTGAATGCAGACTACATGAATTTCAGTTCTTTCACCTAATTCGATGTTACCTTTTTTTCTTCTATTAGGTCTTATCAGGTCATGAGGGTCCCATCAGCAGTTTGTCCTTCAACCCAATGAAGTGTGTTCTAGCTAGTGCCTCTTGGGATAAAACTGTCAAGTTATGGGATATGTTAGACAGCTGGAGAACTAAGGAGACACTAATATTGAACTCAGATGGTAACCTTTATTTAATCTTATATAAATATAAGAATACTATCAAAAGTAGAACATATCAAGTACAGACAGACTTATTCTTGGTAATGAAACCCAAAAGTTGAGGTAGTTCTCTGTAGTATGTAGTTAACAGTGCAAGAAATCTTTTTGATTTAATACTAACTCTAGCTTTATAATTAGCTATGTTGTCCAGAGGAAAAGTACAGTCATACTTGTTTCTCTTTTTCTGGTAGTTGAGATAAGCTCCTAGAAAAATACAGAGTATTTTCTTAGAAAAAATCCGACTTCATTTTTAACTGTTAATTAAATTATTTGCAGTTCTTGTTGTTGCTTTCCGTCCTGATGGCAAGGAGCTTGCAGTTGCTGCTTTGAATGGACAGATAACATTTTGGGATCATGAAAATGCAGTGCAAACTGGCTCAATTGAGGGAAGGCACGACCTTCAGATGGGAAGGAAGGAGCTTGATAAAATAACGGCCAAGCAATCAGCTAAGGGAAAGTAAGTAAACAAGACTGCAGTGAAAAGAGGGTGCCACACTGGCTTCTGCTTTTGAATTGTTTCTTTCTATTTGATATGTGCGTGAAGATTTTGGGAGTGCATCTGCTGTTCAAATATTTTGATTCTGATGTTGGATCTTAAAAGACTACCCTTCAGACTTAGCATCTGGATGGATCGTTTTTGTCTTTTGCTGTGTTCACCTACTGGTCAGCATCATTCTAAGCATCTGTTCTTTTTCATCAGTTATAAACTTGGGTTGCCAGCATAATATTAAGCTTCTCATGACAAGTTACTAATTGGCAAATGTGATAGGCTTTAAGTGGATATCTTGTTATGTAGGTACTACTATGTAACTATTAATGTGTAGAAACTTACTTTTTTAAAATGTAAATATGCAGTGGGTTTTATTACATGTTACTACGCATGTTAAGTAATGTTTAAAGGCAACTTGAATTTCTGTGCTGTCAGTGTAATATAGAAGTCATGTGTTTCATTCTTCTCTTTTTCCCTTGAGCCCCTCTCTTTTTTTTTTCCCTCCATATTGCTCCCCCTCAAAACAAAATCAAAAAAGGAAACAATGCCTTTTTTGAGGAAAAAAAAAAATAGTACTTTTTTGGTGATGATCTCTCAGCCATTTCTTTAAAACATGCCATGACACTTTTTTTTCCTCTCACTCTTCTGACCCTACTTAGTGTTATGTAGGGCATAGTCGAGAGCTCATTCATTGAGCTGTGACTCAGAATCAGAACTATGAAAGTACTTCAAAAAGCTGTTCAAGTTCTAAATTGTGATTCATTTTGAAGCACCAAGTACTTGTGTGTGATAAATGATTTTGTCTGTTAAGTACGTATTGTGCAAATGAAGTTTTCCACAGAATGGTTATTCTTCTATGTCTTCATATGGTACTTGACTCTTTTGGCTTGGATGTGGCAGTGAAATTAACTGCTTTCTCTCTTTCTTTGCTAGATCCTTTACTACTCTGTGTTACTCAGCAGATGGTCAGTCTATTCTGGCAGGTGGATTGTCAAAGTTTGTTTGTATATATAACGTCAAGGAACAGATTCTTATGAAAAAATTTGAGATCTCATGCAACTTTTCTTTAGATGCAATGGAGGTATGTGACCACGGGAGTCAGATTTTTTCATTTCCCCCACCCTGCCCCTCCCACATGACTTTTGGTTTTGGTGTAATATCTCATTAAATGTGATTTTTGAATGTTGTGTTAAGCACAGATTTATTTTCTTGGGTTCATGCAGGAGAATATTCAGGAAATATTTCTCAGAAAAGAAAATTAATTCACGACAGCTTACTAAAGTCTTACTGGATTGCGGAGTGTCTGTATTGAATGAGCAGAACTCTTAAGCATCGTTAAGTCAGTTGGCACTTAACATAAAATTGAAAAGAAAATATGAAAATTAAAATCACCCATATTTTATACTAAGGTACCTTTCTCCAGATATCAGTTGCTTGTGTTAGCAAAGAAACTAAGGATTTTATAGTGGACACAGAACAACATCACTGAACTTTACCAACTCAGTCTCTGAATAATGCCAAACACAAAATTAAATTCCTTTGAAAGTGAACTATGGAAAACATCAAAAGGAAAAAATTCCAGTAACCCTTCTTAACATTTCCAGTGAAATTATGGAATGTGGAGGCAAGAGTAGGGCTACGTCTGAGGAAATGGTACATCTCTTAAGTAGAACAACATTATTATAATGTGAAACCTCAGTCCAAACTGATTTGTGCTGTTCTGAGGCCTTAAGACTAAAGCGGCCTGGTTCTCATCTGCAGTTGGATGCTGTTTCCTGCTGTTGTGAAATTGTCAGTTTTCTCCACGACTTTGGAGAAACTTTTGGAAGAAAGTGCAAAGAAGTAATCACTAAACTCCTCAATGTTATGGAGAATTTTCAATCAATACAGGTGTTTGAGAGGAGATTCAGTGCAGTGAATGGAACTTACATGTTTTTCTAGGAATACTTAGATCGGAGAAAAATGACTGAATTTGGCAGCATGGCCCTGATTGATGAAGGGGCTGGAGGTGAAGATGGTGTTGCTATTCCTCTTCCTGGAGTAAAAAGAGGTACGGCTTTTGGCTTTGCTGTTATGTTACTAATTTTGTGGATCAAAACCTTTGACATAGAGTTGATATCAGGTGATAAGAGTTTGAATTTTTAAGCTCAGTTTTAAAGTTAAAATTACCTGAATCTTCTGCAGCTGCAGGTATCTGTTACACAAGTGTTCAGCTGATGTGTGGTGGTCCTTTTGCACAGCAGAAGCAACAGGAAACAGGAGTTACTGTGGTCTCCTGGATAGGGAGCCCAGCAGTCCTGATTTCATTTTCAAAGAGCAAAATTCAGTCCCACCACTTGTTTTGGCTGTAAGACCTCTTGAACATGGACTGTGCCTTACTTACCCTGTCTCTAACTCTGCTGGGTTTTGGAATGTTTCACATTATTTTTCAGCATTATGATAACAGCATAATTAGAATTGATAGCTAGGCTGTGAACTTTTGGTAAATATGTTAAATCACTTCTTAACTTCTCTTTTAGGTGACATGAGTTATCGACATTTTAAACCAGAAATAAGAGTGACTTGCCTGCGATTCTCTCCCACAGGTGAGTATTGACAACTAATGCAGGATTTTTTTAATTCCATGTAAAACAAGTGAAAGAGTAGAGCATTGGAGGAGTAATAAGTACAATGCCTTGAAAATGGTCTCTCCAGATTGTCATGCAATGCTGCTGGCTTTGTAGTCTAGTTTCCTGTGCACGGCATATTTAGGAAGCTTAAGTGTATATTGCTTACAGCTGGTATTTTTTAGAAGCATTGTCATTGCTGATAGGTCCATCAATGATGCATGGTTTTCAGTCTTACCCACTTCTTGTAACAATGAAGTCATCTTTTTATTGTTACTCTTCTGTTTCCATCCTAGAAAACCCAGCTTTGTTCTTAAATATTGTTATTCTCTTCTAGGACGAAGCTGGGCAGCCACCACCACAGAGGGTCTTCTTATTTATTCACTGGACTCTGGGCTAATTTTTGATCCTTTTGAGCTGGATGTGGATATCACACCTGGTAATATACACAAAACACTGCATCAGAAGGAGTACACGATGGCTATCATCATGGCTTTCAAGCTGAATGAAAAGAAATTAATTCAGGAGGTCATAGAGGCTGTACCTAGCAATGAAAGTGAGTGGATCTTCTGTGAAATTTGACTGAGCTAGCTGAAGCAGAGATTTGTAAGCTGAATAAGTTGAAGCATAAAGGGCAGAGTTTCCTCTGGGGTGGGAGGTGGGGAGGAGGAAGGTAGGAGAAAAAGGTAGACTTTTTTGTGCTAACTTACATTTTAATTTTGCTGCATACTTATCTAGTGACATTTGAACATGGAATTTGATCAGGTCTGGATATGCAGGTAAAGTTTTTGGGTGTCGGTTCTCAGAAGCAGCTGATGTTAGAGGGGCACAGCAAGTTTAACTGAGTTAGCAGTGGGCCTGTGTGATGAAGGCCATCAACTGGACACTGAGCTGCACTGTCAAGGATGTAGACAGCAGTTGAGGAAAGTGATTAGTCTTCTCTGTTGAGCATTCAGGAGTACTGTGCCTGGTTTTGGGCTTGCCAGTACAGGATGGACATTGATACTCTGGAGCAGCTGGTGGAGAGCTTGAAAAATTATAGGAGGGCCAGAGTGCATGACAGCTGAGGAGAGGCTTAAGAGACATGAGTTTGTTCAGTCTTCAGAAGAGAAGGAGAATGTTTTTTACTGTCTCCAAGTACCTAACAGGATGTTAGAAGGCAGAACCAGACTTGGAGTTGCCCAATGATGTGACAAGAAGCAGCAGCCCTCTTTTAGCATAGGAAATTCCAACTAGATATTAAACCTGATAATTTTGTGTTGAGGGTAGTCAAATACTGCAGCAGGTTGACATGGGAGTGGAGCCTCCATCCTTGGAAGTGTTCAGCACTCAACTGGATAAAGCTCTGTGCCAGCCACTCTAAATTAGTCTTATTTTGGACTGCAAAAATTTGGAGCAACTCTGCAACTGTCAATCCTTTGAAATTCTGATGATTTTTGTTTCTCTAGTTATAGCGTTTATGAAATTCATCCCTCTAAACAAATGTAAATATGGTCCTTACACAGGGCTGTGTTCACACAAACCAAACATTATTAGTTAAGTGCCAAGCTTTTTCTAACAAGAGACAGATACTTTCATAATTGTAACATGTTAGAAACAAACGGAACAGATATGATGTCACTCAGCTTTGGAGGACATTCTCTGAAGTTATTCTTTAGGACCCTTTTTGTCATTTTGATAAGAAATGTGCCATTCATTAGATATATATGGTAGACACGGCCTTAAAAATAAACTTCCAGTACTGTATTCTACTTAATGTCTTAATTTCATTACCAGTTCCGTCATAGTAACTCTAAAGTATATTTTCTTAGCTTTACCTCAGTGTTATTACCCCAGTGAAAGGTATTTATTTCCTTCCAGTATTTCATGTGTAACAAATAAAATTCCCTTTAATCTAGTCAAAACGGGCTCAAGTCTGAAATCGGATGTGTTGCAAGCCAGCTACTTGTAGGATTTTCTTACATCATTCCCTAGGTAGCAAGCTTTATAATTCTGCATGTCAGGGTAAATCATCTTTTGCATACCTACATTGGCATAATGATGCTTGCCTCTCTCTGGCAAAATTTAGTTCTCTTTTACTGAAGTTAACCAAAACTCCACGTACACAAGCCAGACTGGGTAAGTAGGCAGGTGCCAAAACCTCAGGAGCAGAGGATGAGGCATGGAAATTTCAGGCATTGTAATCCCCTGTTAACAGAATGAATGTGTGCCTGTTCCTTTAAAAGGGGAAACCTTCACAGTTGAATGTTACATGGGCCAGTTGAGGTGGCTGCAGAGAATAGGAGCTGGTGATTTTTGAGAGTGGATTATAAGTAATGAGATCATTATAGTTACAGGTGAGAGTATTTTGAATGCTTATAAATCATGCTGCTTTGTGCTGTGCAATTGCTAACAGCATTTGGACGCTTCTTCTGTGAGCAGGTGTCTTTGCTGTCTTTTCATTTATTGCCTCTGATTATTATGCCTAACTGGTTCTACAGAATACAGAAAGTTGTATGAAGTCAGAAGCAACAAGACTCCAATAAAGTCTAGTTACACAGAAAGAGGAGGAAAGGGTGGAGGTAAAAGTTCTGAAGGACTTGTGGTGGGGAGAGTATTCTGATAGGAGGAAGAACTTGGGGAGTGGGGTACTTGAGTTCTTGCTTTTAAATACAGTAGTGACTGGAAGGCTCAAAGAGGAAAGACACTCTCCTGAGAGACTGTGGTACTGTACCCTGAAATACAATATTAAATATCAAATAGTTGCCAAGATGGTGCTTTGTTCTCCTTCCCTATATGCTTTCCTGTGGTGTCTCTCATGTTATTCCAAACAGTAATGCAACTCTAACGTCTATGGGCTTTTTTCCTTTTTTTGTGCAGTTGATGTTATCTGCTCGTCACTCCCAGAGCTGTACGTGGAGAAACTATTGGAGTTCCTGGCCTCTGCATTTGAGATATCTTGTCATTTAGAGTTCTATCTTATTTGGGCTCATAAGTTGCTGATGCTGCATGGACAAAAACTGAAAACAAGGTGAGATCTTTTGAAGGTCAAGAAGCTGACAAGCATTGTAAAATACCTGTCAGTTTGAGATTTTTGAAGTAACAGTTACTGGCATTCTAGACAGATGCCTATACAGCTATTAAAGCTACGTAATTTACATTTATTGCATGTACATTTATTAAATGTTATTTACATCTTTATGTTTACTTATAAAATTTACATTTTAATTTGATACAAGTTCTTTGTTTAACAAGTGTATATGATAGAATTTGAATGCATAATACAATTTGTGAGGATAAGTTGCAAAACATTTTTCAGATGTTACAGATGAAACTGCATAGCTTGCTTACCCTATAAATGCATAAAGATTTCAAGAGTGACAGGATTTTGGCAATTGTGTTTTAAAAAAATTATGCATAGTAAACATAACTAAAAGATAATGTTGCAGGTACTGACTGCACTTTGTAGACTTAGCTTGTGATTACAGCATGCGCATCTAGCTTGTTAGTATTCTGCTTTCCTGCGTAGTTCTTTACAACTACTCGTGCCTGCCATATGAATTATATTCAGCCCACCCATAGTATTAAGTTGATAGACTTTTGTGAATAAAACCAGGCAAATTTACAAATTTTAAAATGAGCTGAGAGGTAATCCGAGTGCATTGTGTAACTCTTTCCTTCCTTCAACATGGGTATTAATGTTTAGGTACTGAAATGACTGGAACAAGTTTTCTCCTTTGCTTGCTGATAGAGAAGACAATGATTTAAGAGAAACTATTCCTTGTTCAGAAAGTCTTGTAGTACCTGGAAAGAACTGTCATCACTACAGCAAGCATAATTATCTCTTGAAGCTGCAGTTTGACATTAGAAAAAAAAATTCAGGCAAGAGTATTAATTGTATTAAGTATAATCATTGAGGATGAAGCCACAAGCAAAAAGGTTTTGTTTATTTAGTATTATCTTTAAATGTTCATGTTTAAAAATTAATATGTATGCTTGTTAAAATTTTGAGAATATAGAGAAGTTCTAGATTTCCATATGTAAATATAAATTGCACTGCAAGCTGCATGTTTTCTTCATTTAAGGTCAGTGAAACTGCTCCCTGTGATTCAGTTCCTTCAGAAAAGCATCCAACGTCATTTTGAAGATGTTTCCAAACTGTATGTATTGTTATAAACATAACTTTAAATCAAAACCCTGTACAAAAATGTGGAGTAAAGTGGGGGATGATAGTGTGGTATTAGAACTTTCAAGAGTGTCTTTTAGAGATGTTTTTATTTTAGGAGAAAAATGGAATCTTGTTTCTAACGTGTTGCTATTTATTTTTACAGCTGTGAATGGAATATCTACAATATTAAATATGCATTGGCCATTTCACAGCAGCGGGGCATGAAACGTCTGGCAGAAGAAACATCAGCAGATGAAGATGACTTGGATTCTGACAGTGATTATCTTATGCAAGAAGTTCATAAAGACAGTCTCAGTTCCTAGTTACTCTTCATGGGAGGGAGAAAACATAAGACATAATTTTATGCAGTGGTATTCACTGAGAATGAGTGGCCCTCATAGTGGCATATTTTAACTCTCTTTAAAAATAGTGTGGATTGAGTTACGTGTGAGTTACAGAAGTGGAGGGAAATGTAGACAGAGTGCCATCCATGATGTATTTGGTGTTCCCCTTGGCTGTAACAGCTTGACAGCATTGATTTCTTGGTTCGTTGATTTCTTTTTTTTTATTCTTCCTGATTTCAAGTAAGACAAAAATGTATTATATCAATGAAGTTAGAACTGTGACTGGAGGAAATGCATTCTTTATTAAAAATGCATTGTATATACTCTAAGTATTGTGAGTTATTTGTAATGCAGTCTTGTCATACTTTGGACATTTTTTTATACCTTTTTAAATGATTCATAATTTAAGGTCTACATATTGCTCTCAACTTGTTTTAAATGTTTTAATTGGTTTTAATGTGTACATATCACTGGAACACTGTTATGAATAAGTGGACCCATTTTTCTTAGCTCTATAGCTTCCAAACCTGATGAAGTTTCAATAATGACCATAAATGATATACCCAAAACAATTGAATATGGAAAAAAATACTTCTGCAGAGGTTTAATTAATCTGAGATGACATAGTAAATATCTGTTTGGAAATTGCCAACTCAATAATGTAACTTAAACTGTAAGAGAACATATTACAAATGTTTTTCTCATGAAAGCCCTTTCTTGTCTTGTTTGTTTTGTTAACATGTGAAAATTGGAATTTTTGTTTCCTTGCTTTTGTGAATTGGCATGAGAATTGGCTAACAACAGCAGTGGGGACCGGAGCACAAAGAACTGTATCTGTGCTTGTGATGCTTTCAAGCCATATGTTGAAAGGGCCTTGTTAATGATGATACTGCAAATATAATGAGCCAGAATTGATTTTTTTTTTTCAGTGTATTCTGTTCTTTTGATCTCTTTCCACTATTGGAAGAGAGGAGAGGTATGAATATTAAAAACTGCTGAAGAAAAAACAAAGTGCAAAATACACAAGCAGATACATACAGTCAGTTTGTAGAATTACAGTATATAAAATAAAGATGCACTTGCTACTTGAATAAAATAAGTGCTTAGTTTTGTTTTTCTTATGGTAAAATGTTGTAAAATATCTCCAGTTGCTGGTGCCTCCTTGCTGCTTAACAGTTTCATGGTGGTGCCATGTTTCAGGGTCTCAGAGAGGTGAAGGAGTAGCTGGGTGGGCTGGAGCGATGCTTGCAGAAGGTGCTCTCTGTGATGTCATGTTGGGATTTGGAATTGCTCATCATTTTCCACCCCTCTGCCACCTCCTCCTGCCACATTAAAAAGTCAGCTTTCTGCCCCAGGTAGACAGCAGGCACAGGTGGATAGGGAAAAGCAGCTCAGGAGGAAGAGGAAAATCCCTCTTGGGATCCTTGTAAAACATATGTAAATCATATGTAGATGCCTCTGTATTTCAACAGTACTGCCTGGGGAGAGGAGAGGAGGAGGAAAAAAAAAAAAAAGGCTTTTTAGCAGGGAAAGAAATTTACCAGTGATGGAGCTTGTTGCTGATGAATGTGTCTTTTCTCCTCCTCTTTGAAAAATGATATATTATTTCACAAGATCCTGCAAAGAAAAAAATAAAGCTGTCCCTGTATGTTGGTTTGTTTATCCTATTTTTATTAACAGCTCAGTAGCCTCTTGCTGCCCTTGTACGGGTGTGATCCCCCTGCCGCGCTCGCTTGTGGCTCCCCCCTTTCCCTTGCAAAAGGAACCTGCCGCTGCTAGGCTAGTGTTCAAAACAAGTTCCAGGGATTTATTTCCACGCACGTTTTACTTATTTTATGACTACCCTGATCATTGCCAAACGAGGCGAGGGAAGGGACCGAGGGCCTGCCCTCCCCGCCTCCAGGGGGCGCCCTCCTCCCCCGGCGCTGCCAAGGGCGCAGCGGCCTGCCGGCGCGGCCCGGCCCGCCCCCTCCCTTCGCGGCCTTGCCCGGCTTCCCGCACCGCCGCCGCTCCGCCGCCCGCTCCCACCGCCCACGGCCATGCTGGCCTCCCGGGGGCCGGCCCTCTGCACCGCGCTGCGGCGGGCAGCGCCCGGCGGCCTCGCCTCCTTCCACTGCTCCGCCGGGCGCCGCCGCAACGCGCGCGTCGCTGTGGTGAGTAACGGGGGAGGAGGCCCCGGCGGCCGCGGGCCGGGGCAGCGCGGCCCCTCCGGCGGGGAAGGTTTTTTCACTGCCCGGCTGCCTCCGTCCGCCCTCAGCCCGGTGCCGCGGGCTTCGCTCCGGTGGCGGGGCTGGTGGTGGCGGTGGGAGGGTTTGGGGTGGCCTGGGGCCCAGGAGAGGCCCGCCTGGTGGCCGCGGCGGCTGGGAAGCCTCGGGAGAAGCTGAAGTGAGAAGATAAAGCTGTTTAGGATTGAGTAACTTGGAGGAAGCCAGGCCAGGAGTGGGAAACGCGTAAAAATTGGCTTCTGGAGAGTTGTCGTTGGTCTGGAGCTGAGTTTCAAAGAGCTGAGCTTCAGGTAATTTATAGCGTAATTGAGGGAGGTACTGGCAGGACACAGGAAAATATTTAAGCTCGGTTATGTCCTTCTGTAGGAAGGAGGTAGAGCATGTTAAAAATACATGAGAAAGTGGAGGAGCTACAGGTTGCCAAAGGAAAAGTTAAGCTGTAGATGGCATCCCAAATGGATGCAGTTTTGGAGCTCAGTGGACAGTCTTTGAAGCTCCAGTTTTGCATAGTCTTGAGAGCATAAAATGTTAAGAAGTTATAAGGTGTTACCTGCATGAAGAAATCTGTTTGGGGCAGAGTTGGCTCAGGCATGGGCAGAATCCTGTTCTGAGTGTCTAAAAGGTAACTTACCAGGAATGCTGCCATTATAGCAAACCACAGCTTTTAAAATAAAGATTAACAAGTATTACTGTTGACATTAGTGGTGTAAATTCCTTGACTGTTGTAGAAGACAGATTTGTCAGCAAGCAGGTACTGAAATAACAGAAGACAGTGTTTTAGTACTTCCAGGGAGTTTCAAAAACATTTTAAAAGTGTTGCTTACAGAAAATAACTAAAGTTGCTTGTGTATTTATTCAGTCTCGCTTAAATGAAAGATAAAAAGTTGGAAAGCAGAAGGTGGCTCTTAAATATCTGAGCAGCAGAATTGTTGTTATGATTAGCACAGACAGAAGAAATTTGGTGAAGTGATGGTAGGATGCTGTGCCTGTGAGAGCAGAGGACAGGGTGTTGTGATCTGAAAGCCCCTTCGAGTCCAACATTTCTAAGACAGTTTCAGTTGTGAGTTTCTGTTCATGTGTCTGTGATTAAAAGCTTTCAAGCTTCTAAAAAACTGAGATGAAATCAGGAGGGAGGAGAGTAAAGTCAATAATTGGACTCTAACTGGATGTTTTTCTTTCAAGGTAAACAACCAAAAAAAAAAAACCCACAAGAGTTCACACCTATACTTTAAGGAACTAGATAATCCCTTGGATTTTTGTTTTGTTGTTATAATCACTTTTTTTTCTGGATTTTTAATTTTTTTTTTCCTCCACCCACACAAGGATAGCTGATTGCTTTGTGCTTTTTATTCTCTGGATTAAAAGTGATTTAGCTATTGATCTCTGATGAGTATCGTCAGACAAAATACAGCAGCAGGTAAAATAGTTTATCTGAAGTGTCACCTTGAAGTGTACTTCTGTCCCACATCTGTTTCATGTGCATCTGGATGAGACAGTATTTCACATGGGTATGGACACTTCATAAATGCACGTATGAAACTCAGAATAACCCATTGTGTGCAGGATAAAAACATACTTAAGGATATCATGTCAGTTTAATTCTGAGGAATAAATGCACAAGCTGATAAATAAACGTTAGTTGTTTCTGAGGCCTGTCTGTGATGGGTAGCTATAAATAGGAAATGCCAGTTCTGCAGCATGTCAGATGGCAACACCAGTGCTAATAGCAGGATGTGGACTGGCTTAGTAAAGAGCTTGTTGCTAAGTTGTTTTTTTAGGGGGGTGGAGGGAGATTTGTTGTTGTTTTCTTTTAAATCTTACAAGGCTTGTGAAAGGTCTGGTTGGAAGTTTTATATCACCTCTAATAATCTCATTATTTTCTTACTTCAGGTCCTATCTGGTTGCGGTGTCTATGATGGCACAGAAATCCATGAGGCCTCAGCGTAAGTTGCTTTATGAAATTGTAAGCTCTAAAAAAGTCTCCTTTACATTACAGCAGTCTGAATTCAGTTTTGCTCTCTCTGGCCATCAAAATTGTCCTGAAAGATGTATGATGAAGCTTCACTGTTTTCTCACAGCATAATTGGGAGCTCAGGCCATGTTCTTGCAGTGCTCAGTGATTGCCCAAAGATGCAGCACAATGCATGTGATGCCAGAGCAAGGAGTGCGAGAGAGACTGACTTAGCTTCAGAAACAGAAATTCAGAGTTCCAGAATCGATCTCAAGAGCATTAAGTAAAGACTTCATTTCATAGTCACTTTGAGTTGCTGTTCCTGGGGCTGAATCTAACACTAGAATTGTTAATACTCAAGTTGAATTATTAACTCTTAGTGTTAATTGCTAAACGTACACATAGGTATGTTAATCTTGAGACTCTTCCGTAACAGCTGGGAACTTGCAATGAGAAAGGAAGTTTTCGTTCTTCCTGGTTGCCTGCCGTAAGAGCACTGAACGAAGAAACTTCTCTTTAGCATACCTGACACTGCTTCCAAACTGTTCTGTTCTGCTTTGCACTTTGGCATTACATACAGGGATTTTGTTGCTACATGCTCAGTATGCTTTGGTAGCGTGTGTGTTTTTCCTCTTCTTTCAAAATCAGGTGGTGGAATATTTGTAGCAAGACTTAGGAGTCAGATAAAACTTCTCTTATAAGGTTTTCAGCATGTTTTATCTCTGTTTTCGTAGCATACTGGTACACCTGAGTCGTGGGGGAGCTGAGGTGCAGATGTATGCTCCAGATGTTCCTCAGATGCATGTCATTGACCACAGTAAAGGGCAACCAGCTGAAGCTGAGTCCAGGTACAGTCTGTGTTCAATGTGTTTTCCATGACTGCTGAGCCTCCGTCTCTTAGGCATTCTTCAGATGTAGCAGCCTGGAACTGAACCTGTAGCACTTAGCTGACTGGCTTTAGTAGCTTTATGCAAGCTGGTGGTTTGACTGGAGAGAAAATATTAAATGAGTTTTCTGGACTTGGTTATATACAGTCTCTTAAAGCCTGTGTTTCCCAGTGGCAGTATTTCAGGAGCATCGGTAGCTTCAGTTATTGAGTACCATGGTTCTTCTCGCTTCCTCCTCTTCCTCCACCAAAACTTTTGTTATGCTCTTCTGTGCGCAAATGCTTAATTGATCTAATTGTTTTATTTCTGGTTCTTCAAGGAACGTTTTAGTGGAATCTGCAAGGATTGCTCGTGGTAAAATTGCAAGCCTGGCTAAACTCACGACAGCAGATCATGATGCTGTGATATTTCCTGGTGGATTTGGAGCTGCTAAAAACTTGTGAGTGCCAACTACACATTAAACTCCTCAACTAAATATTCATGATCATTTATTCATAATAAACTATGATTCACACAATAAAATCAGGAAGCTATAAATGGCCTTATTTACTACATATGTAACCTCTACTTAATAAGGAAAACTCCTTTCAAAGTGTTGGAGTTAAGTTGTGCTGTTCATTATGGTTTCTAGTCATTATTCTTATTGGCATTGTCACGTCTTAAATTTTCCAGACAATGTTGGTGAGAATTCTGGAGTTTAGATAACGCACAAGAAGTCCTTTTTCCCCCATCCTTGTGGTGATTCGTTTTGGGCCAGGCTGAGGGAAGTGAAGGTAACACTAGGAACACTGAAACAATTTGTAATTCTGTTTCTTCATGTCTGCCTACCAAAAATTCCTCTCTTGCTTTAGTAACAATAGAACAACAGCTAGCTCGGGGGAAAAAAAAAAGGGAAAGAAAAGCGTTAGCCATGTGAAATAAAGATAATCTTGTTATTTATCTGCAGTTTTTTTGGCTTTGAGAAACCTGAATGTTATTTCCCTTTTCTTCTTACGAATTTTTCTTCTTTGAAAACGTTTCTATTCCACTTCTCAGTAATCCTAGTAAGCTGATTTGATAATTCTTATTTCTGATGTTTATATCAAGTAAGGGACTTTCTGACATGCCAAAGCCTTAGAAGTGAGTCATTTTGGTTAAAGCATTGATGGTCAACTACAGGCTTTTTCAGCCACCTTTTAGAAGCTGCTAAATTTGTGATGACCCTTGGGAGCCAGTCTCAGGGCGGATAGGCATCTCCATTTGTAGGTTTGTACTCAGTTGTGTGTGAAGTTTCTTGTTGTGGCAGATCCACCTTTGCTGTAGATGGGAAAGATTGCAAGGTGAACAGAGAAGTTGAACGTGTCTTGAAAGACTTCCACAAAGCAGGCAAACCTATTGGGTACGTATGTTAGTTGGAGGGGTGTGTGTTTGATAGTGTGGGAATGGAGACAACGTATGTTTGGGTGTTGTGTGCAGCTGTTATTGTTGGAACTAGAAAAAACATCTTCCATTTCGTATCAGTTGTAGCTTATTTTTTTAAAATGTTTTTTTTGAAATATGTGTGTGTGTAGGTGCTTGTCAAAGAAGAAGCTAAGAAAATGCTGAGTGGAAGTTGCCTTGTGATGGCTTTCAGATTTTTAAGACTCTGTCCATTTTAATCTTTTCCATTATGACCAAGTTTTGAAAGGATGCTGTTGTAAAACCGCTCTTATAATTCCTTTTGTTGCAGTCTTTGCTGCATTTCACCAGTGTTGGCAGCAAAGGTTCTCTCTGGTGCTGAAGTAACTGTGGGCCACGAAGAAGAGGAAGGTGGCAAGTGGCCTTATGCGGGAACTGCAGGAGCCATTAAAGAGCTGGGAGGAAAGCATTGTGTGAAAGAAGTAACTATATCCTTTCCTGCTAATTTCCATGTTGAGAGACTGTTTAGTCGTGTGTCATTACAGTAAGGAACACATGCAGGGTCTGTGTTTTTCCTCTTATGATTTAGTGGGGCTATACAACGTACAGCAGAGAGCATGTAATACAGTGCATGATTATAAACATCGTCTTTGTACACAGCTGTGTAGTTAGAAGTCGTTCTCAGTCGTTGCCCTAGAACTTCCTTGGACACGTGGTAATGCAGTAAATGCTGAGTAAATTTGCACATGAAACTGACATGAGTTACAATTTGTCAGTTCTCTTTGAGGTGTTTTTTTCTTTTCCTGAAGGCTAGTGCTGTAATCAAATTGTACTCAGAGACATTTTCATTACAGTCAGTAAATTTTGTAAGTTTTCTTCTGTTTCTGAGCGTTCCCAGAGATTGCTCTTGAAGTGTTTGTATTTCTGGCAAAAACAGCTTCTAGTATCTTGGATTATAGGTTGCAGCTGTCTTTCCAGCTGGAAAGTAAAATATATTTAGAGGTACTTTTTAATAGGATAGTGGAGTTATGAGGTTTTGTCAATGATGCTTTATTTTGCAGACAGCATCTACAAGTGAGACATAGGCTGTGTTTTCCTTAACTCCCTTTTACGAAGCTCATGTGGATACAAAGAACAAGGTGGTTACTACGCCAGCATTTATGTGTGAAACAGAATTACATAAGATCTTTGATGGCATTGGGGCCATGGTAAAGAATGTGCTACAATTAACTGGCAAATAAAAAAACCCCAGAAATGTTTAAATTTCAGATGTAGTATCAAATGCAATATGGACCAATGGAAACATTTTCACCTGCTTGTCCTGTGCGCACACTAATGAATGTTGATAGGAAGCTGATTGATTCCCAGCTGCAGGATTTTCCATGCCCTTTCTGAGCAAGGGGCCTGCAGAAGAGCTTACAGAGCACAAGGAGCCTGGCCTGAGGCACAGAGCATTTTCTTGAGCTTTTTCAGCTGGAGGCTGCTGCGCAGATGTGTTCTGAAACTGATCCTCCCGATTCACCGGTGTCAAATCATTTCTATGGGGGCAAAAACAGGCTAAAGGCCCTGTCGGAAGCTGAGGGCAGGTGTGTTGCAGAGACGTGGCAGATGCAGTCGCAGTAGATCTAGTGAACAAAGGATGGGAGTAGAGAGGAATTGGTTCATCATTCAAGGTGTATGTGCTCAGGCCTATATCTGTGAACTAAAACCTACGATCAGCTGTCAAGGGAATGGACATCTTCTACATCTTAATTTTAGCTTGGTATTAATCAAAAGATTAATGTTTTGTTTATCAATTTCAAAGAATCCTGTTTTCACAAAAAGCCATTCTGAATATCAATCAGCAGCAGGATACGTCTTAACTGCCACAACACTAGCACTCTGAAAAATACATCCATTGGCCCATTATAGCTAAAAAGGTCTTGAAGAAGAAAATATCTGCTGATATGACGCACAATTTTTGAGGATAACATCCATGCTGAAGTAGTTGCATGACTAGCAGTGGATGGAAAAAACAATCCCAAATTATCCTCACTTTGTCTGCTTTAGGGTAATAAAGCTTTCTCCAAAGAAATATTATTGAATGTCTGGAATAATTATGTATAAATAAATTAAATTTTGCCTTTATTCCTTGTGCCTTCATTTTTCTTTGACAAGTGACTCTCGTAACATATGCTGGTTGATACATTCTAGCACTTTTTCTGCTCTTCAGTTCTCTTCAGGTGTGTGAGACATTTTTTCCATACAGAATCCAACCGAGCCTCCTTCCCCCTTTCCAAGTTATATGTCATCTTTGTATTTAGCAGGAAGCAACATTTCTTGAATTCAAACTAACGGAATGACACTCCTTACCTCGTATTAAAATTCCTTTTACGTGACAGACATGTCCTTATTTTTAAGGCAATATTGTGTGTTCCATAAATTAAATTTACCAGCCTTAGACTGGGTTGGAGTATGGTAAATACTCTTTGTGGCTGAAGACTTGTGAGGGACGTGGAATTACATTTTTTGTTGGGGGGTGGGCAAAGAGTATGAATGAAGCTTAAATATGAGTGTTGGATATGCTCAGCTGTCTCAGTGAGTGTTCGTGGAATAAGTGGGTTTTGCTTCTGAAGCCTCTTAGTATGTAATTTATTTTTTGTCTCTAAAATAATCACGGTAGGATTTAGAAGATCCGAATTCGCACTTCAAAGATGTGGCACTGTTTTCTTAGGGGTTTTCGTAGAGATCTCTTTTGCAAATCACGGACTCCAGTGTGGTTACAAAGAAATCCTACACAGAAACCATCATGGTAGCAGGCATGGTTCATAAAGTGGATTTTGGACATATTCTGAAACTTTTTTGCTTGTGCGTCAGATTCTGTAGGAAATTTTCAGTATCAAGTTGGTAAGAAAAGGAATATAGAACTGTCTCTGTGTGATTCAGTGCATGTACTTTTCTCCATAAGCTTTGCTTGTACATAAGTGGGTGCTTTTAATGCAGATTTTATATGCAGAGGCTTAGCAGGCTATGGGAGGTCATTGTTCATGTAAAATGTCATGACATTTAAAAATGTGTATCTTTCTTACATCTGCAGCAGTTTTAAAAGAAATTTGGTGACAAAAAGTATGACAAAACAGAGATGGTATTGAAATCCCTGCAGTAGAGGGAGAGGAGAACAACAGCTGCCTGTGTTAATGGTACCATCATCTGATATGAGTGATCTAAATTGAGGTCACCTGTAGTACGGTGTCCAACACGAGCCCTCAGTACAGGACAGACATGGGCCTGTTGGAGAGGGGCCAGAGGAGGCCACCAAGACGATCAGAGGGCTGGAACAGCTCTGCTGTGAGGACAGGCTGAGAGAGCTGGGGCTGTTCAGCCTGGAGAAGAGAAGGCTCTGGGGAGACCTTGTTGCTGCCTTTCAGTACTTAAATTAGGCCTATGAGGAGGATGGGGACAGACCTTTTAGCAGGGCCTGTTGTGACAGGACAAGGGGTAACGGTTTTAAACTAAAGGAGGGGAGATTCAGGTTAGATGTGAGGAAGACATTTTTTACAGTGAGGGTAGTGAAACACTGGCCCAGGTTGCCCAGAGAGCTGGTAGATGCCCCATCCCTGGAGACATTCCAGGCCAGGCTGGACGGGGCTCTGAGCAACCTGATCTAGTTGAAGATGTCCCTGCTCATGGCAGGGGGGTTGGACTAGATGAGCTTTGAAGGTCCCTTCCAACTCAAACTATTCTGTGATTCTGTGACTGTGAGTTGAATATTTTCATTAGCTCCCCTCACCATAGCAGGGCTGAGTGTGTCTGTATTTAGGGTTTCTCATATCTGCAGTTCCTAGTAAGTGCAGCTGTGGTGGCATAAAGCTCTCTTTTCTCTTGCTTAGATTTAGGTCTGCTGAGGAAAAAGATGCCTTATTGAATTTTTTTAAAGAAATTGCTAATATGCAGTGACCAGCTGTTGTAAGTTGCTTGCTAGATGATCCAGATGGTGCCTCTTTTTACAGTCCTCTGACATTCTTTCTTGAATCCAGATACCAAATAATGAAGACTACTAGTAATGTGCTGCTTCCCTTTCTAAGCAGATGCAGTGTTGGTCATGTTCATCCCTGTCTTTGTGACTTCCAGGTTGGATTATCACAGTAGCACATGCCAACAACTGAATATGCAAATTGAAAAGCTTACCTAAATTTGACAGGACATCTGATCTGCTGAAATAACAGCAATATTTTAAAATGATGGCCTCAGTATTGGTGACTGTTTGAGACCAGGGCTCTGCATTGTAACAAATACTTAAGGAACCAGTTCCTCCTCAGCGCCCGAAATGTTTTTTCGAGGTAGTTACAAAAAGTGAGGTGCCCATACGGTGTTGTCAGTGCTGAAGGCTTGGACATTTGGTGGGGATGGGTCAAACAGATATACACTGGGGAAATCAAGGACAACATTTTATTTTCAGAAAAAAAATCGCATTTTAGAGCATCTTCTTACTCTTCTTTTTTTCCATCATTCAGAGATAATGTTTTCTAAGGGAGAAAGTATTGTGCACCAGCATTGCCTTTCATTTTTTAATTCTTTCTAATTTCACAGTAATGTGGAGAGTACAGATCTTTGACATCTTTTTTTTTTTATTGATAGAAGGTCATTTGACTTTGGTGGAAGATGTAAGACTGTAATTTTGGCTTTCAGCCAGTGTAAATTTGGAGGGAAATTCCATATGCATTTAGGGATTAATAAAGACGTTTGTCTGCCAAGTTGGGTTTTTCCTTCCCTAGGGCTGTTTGGAGCTGCTGAGGGGCTTGTTGGTCTCAGCCGAGTGGACAGAAGTTTATGATGAATATATTTTGTTAAATGCTGTCAGAAATAAGAAGTGGAAGAAGGTGTTTTCTTCAAGCCTCCACAAGGAGGCATGTGATATCTGGCTGATGGATCCTGGCATTTTTCATCTGCGGAAAGCATTTAAGAACTGTGTCTCACTGAAACGCGGTGGTAATAAATACCCTGGTTGGTGTCCTTGTGGAGCGGTGGGGTTAACTTGTGGGGTGTATGTGGGGGTTGGTACTTCTCAGCTGGGTCTCTGCCTGCCCTACTTCGCCCTGGTTGCTCCATTTTGCCTCGTTTTGCCCTCGTTGACACTTAAGCGCAAAAACCACTTCACAAAATGTTTCCCTGCAGATTGTTGCAGCGCTCACGAATTTGTCAGCATTGCTTGGTGGGTTTTTTGTTTGTTTGTTTTGTTTTTGTTTGATTGTTTTTCCCTCTTTTAAAAGCAGAAATGAGAGTTAGAGACCGAGATGCGCTTTTTGGTTTTACCCTTCGGCTGGTGGCTCCGGCAGAGCCGGGGGCGCTGTGCGCTCACCCAGGCACGAGGTCCCAGTTGTTGCCTTCTCAGTGAAGTAGTTGGCTTATGACGTGTTTGGGTTATGGCGTGTGTGTGGGGGCATTTTGGACGCATAGAGGGAACCAAACAAATGCAGCTTCCGACTTGTTTAAGGGAAGTAAATAGCAAATCCAATCGCATCCTTAATGAACGCCTTTGCCCTGCTGTCCTGTTAAGACTCATTTCTTCCCCACAGTGACTAATTAGTGTAGTATCCCATATTAAGCTCTAAAGCCTTCCTGTGCTACTAATTACGGAAAAACGAGGAAAAGTGTAGTATAAAGTCATAAAAGTACACAGTGAGGGTTTTTTTGTTGGTGGTGGTTTTGGGGGTTTGATTTTAAATAATAATGCTATTATAGCCAAGGTGACCTAAACCCAAGGTTCATAGGGAGGGACTTTCGTCAGGCCAAGAAATACTCCTGGAAGGAAACACTGTTTCTTCAAGAGTCCGTGCATTTGCAAGCTATGAGTATCTTATATGTATGTGTATACATATATAGTGTTTTTATTTTTTCAGAGTGGGAGCTTAGATAATCCTCCATCTGCAAATAATTGAGAGTTGCCTGCATTCCAGGGCTTGAGTAACTTGTTTGAGCTGTTTTAATTCCTCCTTCCTGTGGCTCGCAGTGGCCGAGGGGAAGCTTGCTTGTTGCATGGGTCAGCCTTAGCCCTCAGAGGAATTAAGGAACTGATATTACGTTATCTTTCCCAAGGTGATTTCAGTGGTGGTCAGAATCTCTGCAGAAAGAGGGGAAGAGAAGGGGCTGAACTTAGACAATCCCAGAAGCTGAAACAGTTGAAACGCAATTTCCTGCTGCATATTTAAAAATAATCACCTTCCATGCTTATTTTCAGTATTTTTCAGAGCCCTCTGAAACTGCTGAGTATCATGCCATGTGAATGACTGCCCTCAGACTTAGCTGAAATAATGGTGAAAATTCTGCATTGAATGTGTTACATTCATTTATTGCTGATGATCTATATGGGCCATTTCTCCCACATTGCGTGGAACCGAAAGGAGCTCAGCAAAAAGTGTTAACCAGTTAAACCGACCTCACTGTATAAACCTGGATAAACTGCAACATGAGGAAAATAACTCTTTCTTGTCTCTTACCAGTGTTGCTGTCAAACTTGAAAATATGAACTTGCTTTTACACTTGTTCTTTTGTAAGAATAATGCTCAAGGGTTTCTTAATTTCTTTAATGTGGCAGATTATCAGTCTATGATCTTGCAATATGAAATATGTAGGTGTGGCCCACAAAGATACTACAGGCGAGAGAAGTGGAGATTCCTCCTTCTTAAATGTGCGAATTGTTTTTGTGCTCCTCCATTTTCAAAGCTGTCCCTCTCATAAGTGATGAAACTCTGGAAAACACGACAAGTGTGCGCTGCTCACGTTCCACACTTTGAGTGAACTTAAAGACAGAGGCTTGCTGTGTCACCACCCAGGCAAGGAAGGCCAAATCAAGGTCTGCTAGTCATTCAAACCTTCCCTTGCAGTCTCCCAGGAATTCAGAATGGTGGCCGTATATTACTACTGGGAGTGGCATTAACTACTGCGCTGGGAGAATATAATAAACAGGAACATTTAACGTCCCAAGCGCTGCTGCAAATCTGAGTCATAAAAAAGTAGGGTTGTGAGCAACATTTAGAGGTCATCCAGTCTTCTTCCCCCCACCTTTCATTCCTCCTACTTCATCTGCTCGCGTCCTTGCTGTGATTCGTGCCAGCTTGCACAGGCGGGGGGAATCGCTTCTGAGGGTGAATGAGGCAGAGGATGGAGGGAATTGAGCATCCTTGTAGGCACCAGCCAGCACAGTGGCTGCTCTTAAATGTATGACTGGGCTGTCCCTCTCTGCAACAGCGAGGCTCTATTCTAGCCCTGCCAGCCTAAATAAAGGTATTGAAATAATTAATCATTTGCTTGCCTGAGAAATGCAGCTATATAGTCACACAGCTTGTACTTGTGAGTGGAGCTGCTCATGTTGTTTGTGTGCCTCAACACCTCTTGAAAAGTGGAGGGCTGCTTAAGTGGCTGTTAGATTTTACAAGTTATATGGTCCTTGAGATGAGGGTATGCAGTTCAGACTTTAGGGACCAATGGACCTGAACAGATGCCACCTTTTTGACTCTCTGATTGCACAGAGAGCCTAGCTAACTGTAGGAACAACTGGAATACAAATAAAGAGCTCTTAGAGACCAAGCAATTGCCCTCATCAGGGTTTTGTTTTGTTTTGTTTTTTTCCTTTTTAGGTTTTTATTTTTAATCAATTTTTGTTTTGAATACACGGAATCTGAGACAAATATTTGGAGTGTAGGACACAAAAGACAATCACAGTATGTACAGTTCTTCTATTCAAATCTCTCTGTGAAGTGGGACCCCAGCTGCTACGCTAAGCTGCTCTGTACCCAGGGCAGCTGAAGTACCAACTGAGCTTCACTGCAGCTGCAGCAGCACAGGCTGCGCACCGGGTTTTGTCTCTCTTCCCCACCATGGGGAAAGGGCCCTTTGTTAAGAAAGTCCTTTACCTCAATGGATACCATTTTAAGCTCTATTTTAATTCCGTTCCCTTCTTTGCAAAAACAATCCTGTCTTTCCTTTGGAAAGAGGGTGGAACTGTTCCAAATCAAAACGACTTTATGTGTGCGTTCTTATGAGTCACTTCCCTCTGCCTGATGGCTCAGCCAGGAGGAGTGGGGGGCAGTCACTGCTGTTCCCCAGCCCGGGTCAGTAGTTCTCCAGATGCTTCTTGGTTCTGTAACAGGGCAATTGCAGCAGCTCTGGCCGGAAACAAAACTTCTGCATTTTCTTCAGGCTAGATGTGAGGAAGAAATTTTTTACAATGAGGGTGGTGAAACACTGGCCCAGGTTGCCCAGAGAGGTGGTGGATGCCCCATCCCTGGAGACATCCCAGGCCAGGCTGGACGGGGCTCTGAGCAACCTGATCTAGTTGAAGATGTCCCTGCTACAATTAGTCTTACTAGCTTTTAATTCTTTTTTTTCTTCCAAAGGTACCATTTTTCAAGAAGTAACATTGTCACAGTAACAACTTCTTATTGCACAGTTCTAGCTTAAGAATACAGCTTTTGCGTGATGATAACATTTACCCTTCCGTGTTTCATGACAAAAGAAAAAATACTGAATTCAACCTCCTAAAGCTTTTGGCTTATTTAGAAGTGGATTTTGTAATAATACATCACTTCCTTCCTCTATGTTGATATTTCATGAATGTCCTTCATTTTCCTAGGTCAGCTTCAGCCTTCCGATGAAGAAACACATTTCTTGTGGAAAAAACGTTACTGATAGCCCATGACGCTTCAGGGTAAAAGTAGAAGCTAAAGTTCCACAGGCTCAAGTTTCACAAGGTTTCCATCCTTACGTTTCACAAAATGCGAGTATCTTCCGACTTCCAGTTTTTATCTGACACAGAGGGTAATCACTCCTCATGCTCCTTTCAATTCTCTTGAAGGACAGCAGATGAGATCTTAGGCAAAAGATCTCACTGAGGTCAGTTATAATGTGACCTTGTAGTTTTGTGAGTCTCTTATCCTGTCATTAAAGCAAAACCACAAAATCCAAAATAAAATATACTGGCAGCACTAAAACTGGGCTACGGGAGACAAATGAAAAATCAGATTTGCCACCTCTGAGTTTTGCTGCCTTCGGTTTTGTGGAACACCAAAATGCAGGACATACACACCTAGTGCTAGGCTTGTTTTCAGCTGTTGGTGCTTCTTCCACATGGAACAGTTGTCACACTAACCCTGCAGAGCTGTCCTGCCCAGTGAGGTCCTCTGGTGAGGAGAACTCCCCAAAGAGAAGGTTGGCTTCCCCAGCTACAAGTGACAAACCCCCAGCATGACCAGGAGGTAGAAGAAGATGGGAAGCACAGCCAGACATGGTGCATCAGCAGGGCTTCTGGAGGAAACCTGACTGTGTCCTGAAAAATTAAAAAAGAGAAAGTCAGCATGTAACTAGCGGCTTGACAAGAAGTGTATTTGAATTTTGTGTGATATATTGTTTGTGAATGCATTGATGAAAGACTGTATCATGTGGATTTTGGCTCATTTTCAAAGTTCCCCTTTGTGGGTGTGTGTACCATCCAGAAAAAATAGTCGCAAGGTGTGGTGACAAATCATTTTTTTCTCCGTCATAGAACAGGCACAGACACTCAGCAACAATGAACACAATTTCCTTTTCTGGATGACTGAGAATACTTGTTTAAAATCCCGATAGAGCAACAACAAGAACAACTAAAAGCGTATATAATACATTATCATTCTACCTACTCAGGACCTGAGGTAGGCATTGTAATTAAGAGTCCGTAAATAACGGTAATAATTTACACATTTACATGTTTACACCGTGAGTGTGCAACTCTTGGTACGTGAGCCACAATGTGGACACAGGGCACAGATTATCCTTGGCACAGATGGTGGCTGCGACCCGTGCTGGATGTAATACACCAGTAAAAAAAAAAAAAAAAAGATTTTGAACCCCTGACTTCATGTGTAGAGAAATTTTTCCTCTAAGTGTTTAGGTCCAAGTCCTTCTCTGGGAAGATCAGGCTGTATATTGTTTTCTGTACCTATTCTTAAGCTGCTCCTGTTGCTATGGTAGCAGCTTTCACTACATTGCTGCAGTTAACTTATCGCTAGCAGGGGGGCTTCCTCCCCCTCTTCCTAGAAGTAGTTTGTGGTATTAAAGTGTAAAAAGCAAGGAAACATCGGGTAGTCCTCTGTAATGCTTTGAAATAAATGTAGGATTGTAGCAAGTCTCCTGGCCTCTTGTGACCTCTTCCAGGCCTAGGCACTTTCATTTTTCCCAGAAAAAAATTAAAACAAGATTTGATCGACCCAGAGGAGTCTCACAAGAAACCCAGAGTGACAGTAAAATTAGGCTCTTTAAAATCATTAGGAAAACTAATCAATCCAGCAAATAAATAAACAGAAGTGAAGCAGAAGTGAAACAAATCAAAACTGTTTCTGTTTTATTTAAAAATAATAAATATCTGCTGATCTGGTTATGATGACTTCAAAGTCTGAGAACTATTTCTGCGTACTATGTCTTTGTTCTCAGTAGGTCATTTAACTTTTCTAAGCCCCTTCCAAAGGAACAACTAATACAAAACAGATTCTCTTCCTTTCTTAAGAAATTGCTGAAAATTAAAAAAAAAATGGGAGTTGTAGCTTTATAAAAAGTTGACAACAGGAAATATTTTTTCCTTTTTACAAAAAAATACGTTTCAAAAGTTAGACTTTTGTTTCTTCCTTCCCCAAAATCCAGCAGTACAGGAACCTTCAAGTGTGCAAAGGATGTGATTTGGTTTGTTCTCCTATAGCAAAGCTGAAGCATTCCTCCTTGTTCTAATCGGGCTTTCTTTGTTTGTGCATTTTGTTTGTGTTGTTTTAGGTTTTGTTTGTTTGGTTTTTTTCAATGAAAATAACTTTTCACTGTAAGAAATAGCTTACATTGAGGAAAAGCTGTCAGAAAGTTTTCAGCTCAGTCAAACATACAACCATCTCCTTTAAATACAGCCTACTTAACCTTTTGGTTTTGAGAAACTTCCACTGCTACTGCATGAAAAAGTTTGACTCCTGATAATTTGTTATTTCTTGTGGAAGGTAACAGCTAGAGATATTCTAGCTCCTGTTTTGTTTGCTTTTATAGTGTTATAATGTGCTGTTTCACTGAAGGCACACGATACTGTCTTGAATTTAACTTCATGATTTTTAAAGACCTTTAAGCCAGCTTGGGGAGCTATCTTAGGTCTAAAAAGGATATTTCCTGTGATTTTTCAAGTTATTTATTGCTCATGAAGTACAGAGCTGGTTTTTTTCTGTGTGATCATGAGATAAAACACCGGAACATTTCTCTTCCTTAGTTTCTATTTGAGCTTATTGCAGCTTAATCTGGCTGTAATGTCGTATTGTGGCTGAACTTAATACGTTAACTGTAATGTAGTTATTGTTCTGTAATGAATTGCTGTGGAAACAGCAGGATGTGCAGTTCCAGCTAAAGGGGCCTTGGACAGATTATACAGAAGTACGTTTTTTATGAGTGTAAGGAGTGATAGCCCAGGCCAGTGAGAATGATACCCCATATGTATGATGTGTGAATGGTGTGTGAATGAGTGGGTTGGAACGCTGCCCACAAGATATGCATGGGAACGTGACTGAAAACAGTCACGACATGAGTGTGGTGTGTTTGGGATAACATTTTTTTGATAAAAACGTCCAGGCCTATATCTGTAAACCTATAAATTGAGAACTGTTAATAAAAGTGAGCTCAGCCTGCCTGGCTCTGCTCTTGCTGCTAACAAGAACTCTGTGCCTGTGCATCTCTCTCTGCGTCTGTACGAATCGTTCCTCATCGCCGCAGATTGTATCTTTCAGCTACAGCGAGGAAAATACAACACGCAGCTATTGATTTTTATATGACAAAATGTTACAGGTTTGATACCAATTTAAGATTTTGTAGAGCTAATAAGAATAATTTGGCTTACAAGCAGGATTTTTACAGGAGAATTTGCTGATGACGGCATGTCAGAGCTGGACAGCCCTTCTGTATTGCGTTCACTCCAGAAGTGTTTACAAATGACCCTAATGTAGTTACTTCTCCATCATTATTAAACCTAGACGTTAGCATCTGCACTATACTTCAGACTTGCCTTTGGGTGAGATCTACTTTAATTTTCCCAGAAAAACTTACGTAGAGCCATTAATCCTGTATTTTTAGAATATTTATTACTTTATCTACCCAAAAGGGCCTTCCAAATCTCTTGATCTGGTAGTTCATTCATAGTAAGGTAATTTACAAAGGCCTTAACTCCCAGAACCGAATGGCTTCCATGTTACTTGGTTTTTATTGCTTTTTATGATGCCCATTATGCTGAGTAGCTTTATGGACTAGTGACTGCTGGCACTTCAGTATTTTTCTTTCTATGGTCTAAGTCTGTCTTAGTGAAGATATTTTTTCCTGTCTGGGACAGCTAGATTTTGCTAGACTTAGAGAGAACAAGCACCATAAGTCCGTTGGACTTTCTCTGTTCAGTATGTTTTACCAATCTTGCAAATTCAAATTAAAACACTGGATGATCACTTAGACATTTAGCAGGTTAAGGAGTGTTGCCTTACCAGAAGGGGAAGGTGCCTCCTCAGTGCTAGGCGGAGCTGGAAGAAAACACAATAACCAAAGTTATTTATTTAAGCCTAGAACAGAAAAAAGTACTGATAATTGCTCTAAGGGTTAGTGGTTTTTTTCTGAGAAAGAATACATTTGTCAAACAAAATAAAAGTTTAAATATCATCACAGAATTAAAGATGCTTTGCTGCTCCCAAAAATGAGATGGTGAAAAGATTTTGATTCTGCATTTTCAAAACTTTTTTTTTTTTTCATTTTGAAAGCTGCAGAACAGTTCAATTTGAAGTTTTCTGGACAAAAGTGTTTCACTTCACATTTCAAAAATGTTTTTCTCTTGAGAATGACCTGCATTAAAACAAAGATATTAATGGGTTTATATTACTAGAAAATAACTTTTTTCTATTTTAAGCTGAATAAAATGTGTGTGGTGTGGCCATAATGAAAGTTTCCAGATGATTTATTCAAGCAAGACATCTTACAAATATTATTTGTTTGGACTTGTATCCCCTTTTTTTAATTTGCTTTTTTAGTTGGTCAGCCGTGCAAGCCCAATGCCCCATCATTCTACTGGCCATGCTTGTAGGTAATTCAAACATGTTAGCTCAGCTGCTTGACATTATTCAAGCATGTGTTATGGTCTCACTCATTTTCCTGAGGAAGAAAACTAATAATTCTTGTTGCATGTGTCCAGCCTTGCCACCAGATCCAGATCTTCCAGCTGCCAGTACAAAGGTAATTAGCAACTGCCTTTCATCCGAAAGGGTATATGGCCTGGACTTTGGATCCAATTGCCAGAGATGAAACAGATCTTGCTTCACCGACCAAAGTGCAAATAGTGAAATAAAGTCTCCTGTTCCTCTGGGACAAGGTGGGTCTAGGACAAAACAAACCCGTAAATAACTAAATGCTTAAAAGCTGGGGAGTCCACATTATTCATTAATGTCTTCTGCTACTTCTGTGGATATGCTGTGCTGAAGCTTAACAAAGATGTTGGGGTTTTTTTTCCTTCTAATTTATTCTTCCAAGAAAAGCAAGGATCAGAGTGGAACTAAGTGAAGATTTGCTTTAAAAATTGAAGTCATCTCAGTCGATGGTCTATATGGCTTGTCAACGAGAAATACTGCCCTCAACTCCCTCCCTCTGAACCAAAAAAAATCTTACCTGATACAATGAGATTAATTTTAGATTTCTGTGTTTCATTGGGATGGTCCCCAGTCTGTTTGTAGATGCAAGTATATACAGCTGTGTCCAATAACTGCACATCGGAGAGCTTTAAGGAAAAGTTGCCATGCTTCATCTGGTCCAAAAAAAGACTAGTTCTGCCGTGGTAACGTGTGTCCTGGTACCTCAGTGAATCTTGCCCATTGTGGAAAAAGTGCACTAAGACTGAGTCAATCTGCCAGTAGAGCATTGATTTGGAAAGGATCAGCTCTCCAGGAGAGGTAGTGGTGCACGGCAAAACGACAGTTTCTCCAACAAATGCATAGCACGTTGTGTCTGCTTGACCTGGAATTAAGAAAACAGACAACTTCGTCAGTGCTCAGGAGAGCTAGGGACACCAGGTTTCCTATAATATGGCTTCATTGTGTCATTCTTGCCTCTCTTCCTTCTCCTTCTTCTGCCCGTGTCCTCCTGCTCGCAGCCAGGCAGGAGGCAGCATGTGCCATGCCAGGGCTGAGATCTCTGGGTGCTCAGTGCCCAGCCAGCTGTGCAGCAGGACAGATGTTGCTGTCTGCAAGTTGCCTTCACTTTGTCAGTGTGGGTGCTGCTTGAGCTTGTCTCCTTAGCCGGTGATTTTTTTCCCAGCTTCTGAGGTTCTTAGTCTTTGAGACCAGGTGTCAGATTTGATTTTAATTAATCGGCCAGTTCACAAATGGAGAAGGGGATGCAGGGAAGTGAAGACAGGCAGACAGGATTAAGCAAGTTGAAGTCTGGCTGAAAAAAGTAGAAATGTGAAAAAGGTGTTATATCAGCAAGAGAGAAGTCCTGGATGAGTCTGGTCTCTCTCAACTCAGGTTCAGGTGAAGATGTTCTTTCTCCCTCTTTTGCTCAATAAGTAAATGCTTATTTCCCATTATTCTGAATAGACCTACAAGTTTTGTTGATTTCAGGAATATCTTTCCTTCACCCACGTGCAACAGCATACATTGCAAACACTCTCGCTCCTAATGACATCCTGTGGACAGGACTCATCCCACCAGAAAGCTCTTCCAGAGGTTCACGTCTTCACCTGAACCTGAGCAACCTGATCTAGTTGAAGATGTCCCTGCTCATGGCAGGGGGGTTGGACTAGATGAGCTTTGAAGGCCCCTTCCAACCCAAACTATTCTATGATCCCATGAACTCCCATCAGAGTGGTTCCTGATTTCTAAAAATTGTGCTAGAGCCCCGTCTCCCTTCCACTGCGACATCTTGCAAAAGGTCTGACAAAACAGAGCCTTTTTCTGCAGGTCTGTCTAGCTGCACTCAGGGGTCTTGCCAACCCTTGTCCCTGGGTTTCTCATACTCTTTGGTATAGTTATTCTCCCAGTACGCCAGAAAGAAGGTCTGTCATTCCCACTTTAGGTAAATGACTTTTCCGAGGCCTTGAGGTGACAGATACTTTGTACGGGTGACCTGGACATGGGGCAGAGATGCTATCAACCAGTTCGAGGACGTGCAAGAAGCAGGGTGCGGGTAGCCTGCTGGTGAACAGTCAGACAGAGCAGGAAGCCAGAATCATCTCACGCACACTGTTACTTTAATAACTTTGATACTAATTATTTTTATAAATTTTTACAAGTTAGTTGAAAGTATACTTAAACTTGCACAAATGGGGGAATCTGACACTATCATGTAAGACAACTCTTACTGGATTGTGGTGTTATATTTTCTAGGGGAAGACTGGGGTATGGTAGAAGGTTTCTGTGCATTTCTAAAGCATAGAAAACTAGATATTTCCAGAACAGAATGTGGACTTAAATTAGAACTTTGACTGAACCTGTTTCATAAAATGATTTTATAAAGAAAATGCAGATGAATCAATTTGGATGGAAAAATTTCATCCCCAGCAGGGAGCAGAACAAAAGCAGCATTAGTTTGCAATTGAGCCAGGAAGAAAAGCTAAAATTTGCTGTGAAACAACTCAATCTGTTTTCATGGCCAAAGTTCTGTGAAGCATAAGGGGTAAGTAATCAGACTAAATATGGAAATAAAAGTTTTTGGTTACAGTGTGGTCATTCCTGTGTTGTAGGTCTGTCACTAGCTCTGTGCATATACTGGGCTAAAGACTGAAGAGAGTCTCAGTTCCCCTTGAAGTCACTGACACCAACCAGGGCTCTGCTCATTATGTGCTCAAGCCTCTGTTTCTATATTTATCAGTGTCTCTTTTGAGGCTGTTTGGAGTCACATTGTGTCCATCCAGACAGACATAAAAGCAGAAGGAAAAGTACAATTCAGAGAGCTAAATCGCAGAGCCAAGCAAGTGTCTTGAATTACAACTCTTTTAACCAATATCAGCTTTCCTTAGTTTTTCAGATTTTTCAGCTGAAAATCCGGGTCTACTTTTGCCTGACAATGTAAACTTTTGCACACATATCCCCAGTGCTATTTCTAGTTGTCAGTGGAACGAGACTCCACTTACTGTGCTGAGAACTCAACCGTTTTCACTCTGTATCAGTCACTGAACAGGTTTTGCTTCTCAAGGGGAACCTGAATTACAACAGTATCCAAACAATGGTCTTACCTACAATAAAGCTCAGCTCCGCTGCACTGTACCATTACTGCCACAGCATACATGACCCTACACTCCCCAAGGAGGCTGCCTGAGTCCTGCAATTAGTGACATACCCAGGCAGGGCCATCACCAGCTGAAGAAGGGCAGGAAAGGGACAGAGCAGCCTGAGACCCATCCCTGAGCTGTTTAGGCCAGGGAAGCCCAGTAAGGCCGTGCTCAGCAGAGTCTCTCTAAGGCAAGGCCATGTCTGAAAGCAGACTGCAGTTATGGTGGCCATGGTTAGCTAAGCACAGCGGGGAGATGAGCATGCCTGAGGCTGCTGCAGGTGTTTTGGAAACCCTGGAAGAATCGTAGAATAGTTTGGGTTGGAAGACACTTTCAAAGCTCATCTAGTCCAACCCCCTGCCATGAGCAGGGACATCTTCAACTAGATCAGGTTGCTCAGGTTCAGGTGAAGACGTGAACCTCTGGAAGAGCTTTCTGGTGGGATGAGTCCTGTCCACAGGATGCCATTAGGAGCGAGAGTGTTTGCAATGTATGCTGTTGCACGCGGGTGAAGGAAAGATAATCCTGAAAACAACAAAACTGGCAGCTCTATTCAGAAAAATGGACAATAAGAATTTGCTTAATGAGCAGAAGAGGGACAAAGGGTGTTGATCCTACCTCCTGATTGTGGTCACTTCTAAATTTGATGGTGCTCTTGGGAGTGCATCTGTTTCCTTTTTGTCTTTTAATTCTTTTTCTGAAGATGGAAGACAGCAGTGCCTAGAATACCTGAGCCTAGCATAACAGTTCCTTTCCTACATAATCTGGTGTGTAAACCTTGTAACATTTGTGGTGACTCTACACACTCATGGTGTTCAACCCACCCCACCCTACTCTGCGTCCACCTGGTAAAAGAAGGGCAGCAGGAGGCAAAAGAGCAGGCTTTGCTGCAGTTGCCTGAGACAAGAACAGGTGACTGAAATCTGTCTATAATTAGTTATTTAACAGATCCTACAGCTGCATGAGAGCTTCTTAAGATGGGAAGAAGAGACTTCTGGGTACAAGTCAAATAAGTGCTATTAGGAAAGCCAGTTTTCAGAAGAAGATGGAAGTCATGCTGGAGGTTGGTGATGTTGTGCTAAGCTTCTTGCTGATGCTGTTGAGGTACCAAGAGGTGTGGAAGCAGAGGGCTGCCTGGCCAGCAGACTGAAGCTGCTGCTGGGGTGTGTGAATCAGGGTGGGTAGTGCTCATCAGATCTACCTGGTAAACTTTGTGTGTGGAAGGTGCAGTTCTCTACTTTGGAAGAAATGTGTATTGGAATGTAGCTTTCCCTTGTAGCTGTAAGACTCAAAATATAAAGTGAGATGAGTTTATTTTGTGGGGGGTTTTTTTGTGTGCATTTTAAATGTTACCCAAATGTTTCAGGTTATTAAGGTGAAGTTGAGTGTGCAAATTTAACCAATCTCTAAGATTTCTACAGTGAGAAAACACTGCTGCTTCAGTATCCAAAGTGTGGTGCAGAGAAGATCACAAAGATTGGGCTTTTTTGTTCCTTCCTCCTGAAGATGATCTACGGTAATTATCTTTGTTAATTAATTATACATTGTTTGTACCGGAGGAATCTGGGATGTCAGTAGGTGATCTAGAGTTTATGCCTTGCGGAAAAGGGCTTGGAAGTGGAAAGGTCTTGAGTGTATCTCTTAAATTTGCTCTGGTGATATCAGCTCAGTTCTGACAGTAGATAAAGTAGTTTAATAGTGGAAGTAGCGGGTTAAGCAGAAAAGTGTTTCAGTGTTAGAAACAAGGCAACAGGGAATTTCTTGTGTTTCTGAGTACTTACAAGCTGAAACTCAAATGTGTTATCCTGACGAGGTAGTGTTGCACGACTCCTTACAAGCTCGTGTCTTGCCTATGTGCAAAAGTATTTTGGGGAGGGTAGGGGGCTGTTTGCAATCCCTGTTGCTTGCCCAGAAACACTGAATTGAATTCCTTTATTTTAGGAAGGAAAAGAGTCAAAGGATGGTCACTCAGACAGCCCTGCATGCTTGCAGGTGCACTCACACTACTCTGAGATGATGTGAAAATTTTCCTTAAAAATGTCAGTTGTGCTTAGAAGAGAGAGGGAGACTAGTTCTAGATAAAGTGTAACCTCCTGAACCACCGTAGCGCTTGGTAAAACTGAGGCACTTTTGGGTGAAGAGAGAAGTCTTGACCACATGCAGAGGTTTTAATATTGCTGAATTTAAGTGTCAGATAAGGACATTACAGGGAGCTGCCCCTGCAGCTTGTACAAAAACTCCCTCGCTGGCACATATTAGTGTATCTTTTGTATAGGGAAGACTCTGTCTAATCTATACATAATGTCAGAAACCCAACTCTGCTAGAACTTGGCAGACCCATGTGCAAAGATTCAGGGAGAGACACTGCTGCTGGGCTCCAGTCCTTTCACTTGCCTGGTTACACCTCTAGCAAGCGCAGCAGCTTAATGAGTTTAAATACAAAAAGAGATGCAAGGCATTTGGGGGTTTGTAAAGGAAGAGATTCCAAGTCATCCTTAGTATTACAGGAATAGTAGGGTATTTTTAAGGATATGGGCAGGATAAACTTTATAGGTAGAGATTTGTGGGCCTGAAACACCTTAATCTTGAAACCACTTCTTTCAGATACAGAGGTTTATCTGAAGGTTATTACAGATACTTGCAAAATTTGGGCTGTGATGACAGACATTCAAAGCAAAGCACGTATCTGTTCTGTTTCGCTTCAAGATTATCAGTTTGCAGTTTGTGCATTCACATATAAACACTTCCACAAATTCCTAGATGTATATTATAGTATATTTACCTCTGGGTAGAGACGCAAACAGTAAACAGGCAACCATCCAGAGAGGAGTCTCCCTAATAAAGTGAGAGAGAGAAATGCCGAATGCTTTGTTAGAACACTAGAGCAAGGATCAAAGACCTTTTCTCTAGCATAATTTATGCCCTGTTTTGCAACTCCCTCATCTGCAAAAAGAATCTGGATACAGAGTTGGATGGGTTAGAATCCCTGTTTTGTTTGGGTGTGGATCATATCTCCTGCCTGTAGATCTGAGGTTTCTCAGTGGTCGTAATGGGATGGGTCTTCAGTCGCAAACACCAGACCCATACTTCCCCTTGCATTCTCATGTGGACAAAATTAATTGCATATACATAGCCATAGTTTGCTCTTGAGATTTTTCTATTGGCAATTAAACACAATTCGCTCGGCTCCTCAACTTCAGCTGCTTTGCAGAACAAGAAAAGTGTAGCTTACCACTTCATTTCTGTGTCTTCCTAGCCCTTAGGAATACCTCACTGTTGTGTGCTTCACCAGATGCTCCAGCTGCTACTTCTGTCTCTGCAAAAGAGTGGAAGGCTCTTAATTTTTGTTGCCATAAGCATTTCTCCAGAAGTGGATAGGTTATTTACTAGTAGTTGGTTTACTGTGGTTCAGTCTGTTTTCTTTCATTCTCTGTGTATAATACAGTGTCTTATTATGTACACTTGTTGTATACACTCTCTGTATTATATACACAAGTATGTATTTACACTCTTACAATACGCATAGTTATTTTCACAGGTAGACTGGATGTGAGTCACAAACTGTGCACTGAGGAACCCTGAGCTTTCAACCCAGTGAAGGGATTCTTGCTCTGTAGTCAGCTGAGATCAAAGAAGGTGTTGAAACATAATGGGTATTATATTTATCAAGAGGTGTAGACACCATCCCTCAGAATGCCAATATTTTACTACCCGAGCTGCATATCTACCAACAAAATACAAACACAGCTAATAAGCCTATAAGGAAAATGCTGCTTAGAAGAACTTATTTGAGGAGGTTGTTAAATCATGTACTTTCTCAAAGCTGGGCGGGGAAAGAAACAGAGTCGGGGAGGAGGGAAGAATGTGGTATGTTGGACTTCCTCTCCCTGTCCTCGTAGCATCTCGTAGCTTAAGAAGTAAAAATATCTGAGTGACTGTTCTTCACCAGTGTGCCCCAGAGATAATGCTGACAGTGGAAGTGGTGGTTTAGCCAAGGTCCTCTTCCCTTCCTGTTGAGGCAGGTCTGTCTGGGGAAGATGCTGGTGGTGTTCTCCTGCCCATTGCTTCTGCTGCAATGGTGCTTCCCGAGGTTAGCAAGGTCCAAGAGCTGTATTTCTGTGTTTCTTCTTTTCTCCTGTGGGCCAAGCCTTGGTTATGCTTCATTTGCCAGCCCCTTCCTGATACTCAGTGCAAGCCATCTGCCATCTCTGGCTTCTTTGACATTAAAACCAGTGTGTTCAGCATGTTTTTGATGAACTTCTCCTGTGGTTGCCTTCCTCCCCATTGTAATGGTTATTGTTTCAAGCAAGGGTATAAATTTATGCTAAGTGAGCTTGTTCCACATTTCCTGCCTGTCTTTTGTAAATGAAACTGAGATGCTGATGGGGCCACTCTTATCTGCCTGACTAGTTCTCCCTGGCACCCCATGGAGTTTATCCTCCCAGATTTGTACAGATCTTCCACTCCACATAAGGCTTCTCTGCAAAAAGATCAGGAGCAAATTCATCCTGTGGTCTGGCCTGGCTCTAGGACAAGAACAAAGTGCATCTGGAGGGACCTGGGCTCCACAGCAGCTTGCTGTGAGGCAGCAGGGAGGTGGAGGGCAGCCTGGTGGCTGGTGCTCTGCAGCTGGGCTCTCTAGCAGTACCATGGCCACTCCATCTGTAGGTGAAGGGTGTCCTTATGGTATCTTCCTATGCAGAAAGAACCAAAAATTTGGCAGGTGTGGCCAGCTAACAGGACTGTGTAAAGGTAATAATGGTAGAGAGGAATGACCCAAAAGTCAGAGCTCCTAGAAGTGATGTCATTCTCTGAGGAGTTGGTTGTTTTCCAACAGTTTTAATACTGACTCAAGAGCCACACTCAAGTGGTTGTTCCAGCCCAGCTGGCTTGTTTGCATCTCCAGCTTTACTTGTTTAATCCCACAGGGCTCCTGTCAGGTTTCTGGTCCTCACAAATGCCTGTACAAGTTTCGGACTGGGGTGGGGGGGGAAGTGGGATCAGACCTGAAATAACAAGTTGCACGTGAGTGTTGAGCTCTCATTCATGTGCTTTTGTTACTTCCCTACTGAAGTTTAAGTTTGTGCATAAAGGAGGAGCAAAGTCTTTGTTTTAGGAAGCATTATCTAGCAGCAGGAATGCTTCAGACAGGTCCAGCTGTAGCACTTGACCTTCAATTTAGCTTAATCCAGTGCTGTTTAGTTGAAATATTTCTGAATTGAGCTGACTCTACTTGAAACAAAAATGTTTACACTGAGCCTCCAGAAGGATTGTTCTTGGTGCACTAAAGGGGACATCTGTTCCTGGCTGTGCAGTTCAGCTGGTGTAAGATATTGAGCCGTGTGGTGACTGAAACATTTAAAAGAATTAGTTTCTATTTGATATTGCACATCTGTATATTTTTTTCTTATCTCTCCTCCTTTAAGTGCTGGCTTAAATTAAATGGAGTTTTGGGAAACTAAGATTTTTTTTTTTTTCAAATTTGAAAGTTGATCCATTTACTACTCATTTTAATCTGACAAAGGAATTATTTAGGACTTTTGTCAGAGGTTAAAACAACTAACTGAGTAAGGCTTTGCAATGAAGAATCACTTCCTGAAGAATTAAACCACTAATTAGTAACTCTTTAGCACACTAGCTTACCTGAAATAACTAAGGCATGTGATGTGCTTAAAGTATATGATTAAATTGTAAAACTCATAGCTTCTTGGCAGTGTCTCTGCCATCCAACTTCTGTGTCGTGTGTGAGGCCATCTACCGAACATATTAGCTCAGCCTGCAATAAAATTAAATCAATCAAGTGGGCAAGTAACCAAATGGTTCCCAGGGCCTGTAGAATAGCAGGACTTTGTGTCCCAAAGTAAATTTATTCAAGTTGTCTCTTTCCAGGGTAGGAGGGTTGAGGGTGAGAAAAGGTTTAAATGCTACTGTTGAAGGCTTTATGCTCTTGGAGCACTCAAATGCTCCTTTGAAAATACATTAAGAAAACGGCATTTTCTGAGAGTGCTCTGTTAACCCTGGAAAGAATAGCGGCGTGGTATATTAAGGACATTCCTTTGTGAACAGCCCTGCAGGTCAGGACAGCTGGGACTGCAGGATGGAGTAAAATGCCTTGGACAGAGATGCTGTGCGTGAGCCAGGGGACCATATTGTGTGCAGATGTGTTTGTGGTGTTGTGGTTTTGGTTGTGGGGTGGGGGTGTGTTTGTTTTTTCTGTCTCCCCTATTGCTTTAAACTTTGCTCCGAATTCTGTGGGCAGCTGTTCGGTCATCAGTGATGGTGCAGCTGGAGTGTGACCTACCTGGGATCGTACATCAGGCAGCAGTTCTGGTGGCTGAGCAGCCAGGTTATGGTACCAGAAAAACAATTGGTTTGAGTGGTCAGCTCAGCTTTGGCTTGTAGCCACAGTGCACCTGTGTACTGTCACTGCAAAGAATGATCAGTTTGGGATCTAGATCAGAAGGGACTCAGCAACTGAACATCTAGCGAAGGGTCCTGAGAGGCTGTTATGGGATGATGAGTTGAAGTAGGGTGCTGGGCAGGGAAGGAAATGCTGAGCTGGAACCCTTTTGACATGAAGGATGTACCTCTGTGTAGTGACCACCAAATGTGACACTGATTTAAAAGCTGCTGTGAACTAAGTGGATGTGACTATTTGGATATTGTATTGAAGGGACTGATTTGCTTGCCAGTTCTTCCACCTCATTTGTCAGCCTCCGGTACTGGCTGAGTAACACAGGTAATGCAGCTGGGCACTGAATGAATGGTAATACAAGTTGGAACAGGCACCAGCTGGAGAATTACAGCAGTAATTCTCAAAGGGTTAGCCAAAATCACCTAGCAGATGAATGAAGGCGGCTGCCAAGAAAGAAACTGCTGATTTTCCACCTGGCAAGGCTTTGACACTTAGTCATTTCTGGTTTCTTGGAGTGATTCTCCCCTGCCTTTGTATACCTTTGGCTTTTGGGAACAGATTTATGCTAGTTGACTGTTACTGATCCTTGTAGGAAGATGAGAGGACCTTTCTCTCTTAGTGGAATCCTGAGAGCACCCTAAGCAGAGGCATGTCACCTTACTATTTCTTATCCACACCAAGGCAATTGTCATTTCTTTAAATGTTTTCTGCTCACGTCACCACACAGTCCTTTTACCTTTAGGTTAAAGATAATAGCTAGTAGAAAGCTAATGTGTGAGCTTGCAAGCAGGAATTACGGTCTGGCTTCTCAGAGAAAGTTTTTTATGATGCAACAGCCTACACCGAAACTTGGTGATTGCTTCTGATCTTATCTGAAAGCAACCCATAAACAAAATGACGTGTCACTTAGAGACCTGTTCTATAATTAGTTCAAGGAAAGGTACGTAAGAGATTTCAGTGAGGAACATGCTGGCATGCATCCAAAAATGACAGTGGCTTTCTCTTTTAGGGTTTTAGCTTTTGAAATAAATGAACCTAATTAGAAAACAATCTTCTGGGGATTTGTGGGCAGTGTCAGGCAGTGTTTCTGTAGCTAACTGTTCTGTGATTCAACCTCTTGGCTTAAGGCAGCTGGAAGAAATGCCCTTTGCCTCCTGGGGGAATGTCTGAAGCTTCAGGCTGCAAAATGTGCTGAGTCTTGGACTGGGATCCTTATCTTCAGGTGCACTGTAGCAAGCTTGATGCACTTGTGAGGGCAGCTGGTCTGGCTTTCGTGTTTGTTTTAGCACAGTTTATAGCTGTTTAAAACTCCCTGAATTTGTCCTTATCTGCTGTGCACTGGAGTGTTGTGTACTCTGTCCACGCTCCCTCCCTTCCCTCTCTGTGCTCCAGTCACAGCACCTGAGCTGTGGAGGTGGTGTGGGGTGGGTGGGGTGCGGGCTTCGGGCTTGCTTTGATTTCCCCATGCTGCTGGAATTACCTGCTGCCCATTTGAGGCTTATCATGGGACACAGTTGGGCTCTGGGCATTGAAAGTTTGTTATCAAAGGCATATCTAATCAGAAAAGTTATTCCTTTTCAGGCATAAAGAATGAATGAGCGATGGTACATGACTTGCTCCCAGTGGAAAGCTGTACTCCATGCAGAGTACTGCAGCAAGAACTTACACACCTTCCCCTGGCTTTGAATAAATAATTTAGGTAAGGAGGAATGTATCCATGCATATAGAAATAAATAATGTGGGAGAAACAGAAATTACAGTTCATGTTTGATTAGAGTTTCCAGGATTCAAACACACAAACACCTTCCTAAAGGTTTCAAAGAAAACAGCAAAACTCTGGATGTGTTTGGACAAACAGGGAGTTTGTACAAGCTAGCACACTTGATAAACTGGAATGCTGAGGAAACTGGACTTTATTCTTGACTTCAAAATAACCTTTCTAATATCTCTCAGACTAGACTGAAGTTGTTTGTGGCTTTGCAAAATGGGAAGGATTTGAGTGGCTCAGGGGACTGATGCTAAATATGGTACGTTTCATTTCGAGTTTCAGAAGGAAGCACACTCTTGGTACAGAAGTGAGCAGAATTCAAAACTGATCAAATGATGCTCCAGTCTTGTGGGTATTTGGTGGTTTCATGCTATGTTTGGTCTGAATTCTCAGGAAATCAAGATCCATGCCATCTATATTTCCAGTTGTCATTTCTGAAGGAATTTCATATCTGTCATCTGTTTGGGTCCCTTGGGTGAAGGTCAATTCAATGACTTAGAAGGATGCCTGTACACAGGTCAGAGAGGGATGCTGTGTCACTGGGGTCTGCATTAGGCAGTTTTGCTCGGCAACTGTCTGACTTGTAGTAGTGGGCTCTCATCCTGCTCTCTTAAAACATGCTTTGTCGTCTGTGTAACATAATCACTAAACTAGCACGAAAGTTATGTTTTTCAAGAGAATGCCACTGCTGTGTAGAATGGGAAAGCTTCTTGACTTGGAGAGTGATTTCTGCCCTTTAAATCGCTAGCAAGTGTTCTGAGTCCCACATATCCCTGTCCTGTGCACCAGTAGGTCCTGGCTTTCCAGGTGCTGCAGATTTGATGTTGTCTGAGTGGAAGCTCAGGAAGCACAGCCCAAGGAGCGTATGGTGTATCCCACCCTTTGCCTGGCCTTGTGGTTATTGGGTGAGACTTATTCCTTGTGACTAGTGGTGTGCGGTGGTCTCATGCCCTTTTATGAAACTTCTGAAGAGAAACCAAAAAGTAATTGTTCCTTTTTGTGATGTCTTTCTGACAGCTCCCCCAGAAGTTGTTCTTTTTCTCAATTCCTTTTTATTCTTCTGAGAGTTTCCACTGCTCTTTATCTGCCAGCTCAAAAAAAAATTTCTCTTTTGATGAAGAAATTCTTCTCAAGAATAAACAGCTGATACACAGGAGATTGCAGTTAATGAAAAAGGCACAGAGCTCTGTGTGTGCTGTTTTGCCTTCGAGAAGACTGCAGCCTTTAAGAAGCAGATCACAGGTGACAACTCAGAAAAAGGCAAGGGTTCCTTTAGCTGAATCAATATTGTATTTTTTTTTCTGATTTTTGGTTCTAGTACTCTCTGTTTTGTTTTACTGTTGTTTAACCCCTGAAGACAGAGGTAGATTAAAATGTTAACATGGAAATAAGGACTAAAATTTTTCATTTTTCACTGTGGGCTTTTTCCTCTGGCATCTGCTCAAACTGAGACTTAAATCAGTGTCATTACCTGATTCTGCAGCACTCTACTCAACAACCAAACAGCTCAGCTGATGCTTAGATTTTTGTTTTAGACACGATTGGGTTAACTGATGTCAGTAAAAATGTTTGTTGGATTAATACTATACTGATCAATACTAACATTTCTGAAGTGGATAACCTGAAGCTATTTGTGAAAAATGAGACCTGGGTTTGAAGACAGATGATCCAGCTTGGATTACTATTACCACTTTGGAGCTGAGACCTCAACATCTGTGAAAGTGGCTCTCAGTGGGTGCCTACTTATGGCTATAAGTTCTAAAAAGTTTAGTCAAGGTTTCAAGTTCTTGCTGGCCATAAGGCGAGGAGAAACTTTTGTAGGCTGTGTTGGGGTAGGAGAGAAGATGGATGAAATAAAGTTCTCTCTCCATCATTCTTCCAGCTCTCTCAAGTACCTCATTTTTTTTTGTCTTTAGCCCATATGTGAAATGATATGAATCCCTGTACATAACACCTCATAAACCAGATATAGGCAAGAAGAACCAAAATAGATTGAAATATATGGGAAGTTCTTGCATATTATGGGTGGTGTTGTCAGGGGTTTCTCCTTGCTCTTCTATGTCTGTCTCATGGTCTTTCCCTCCCACTGTAGTTATAATTTGGTTTAAAGGGTTTTGTGCAATCTGGATTAGAGATTCTCTATGTGAAATCTTTCTCATTGAAGGACTGCATCATTGAATGCTGATGTTAAATCTGTTACTTGTAGAAACATCCCTATGCTGAAATATTTCCACATAGATTAAGCTTCTGCAAAGAGTTTGCAGCTCCATCATTCAGCATGCTAAGCTCCACAACTTGCATCCACATTGGAAATACCATGATTATCTGAATTCTTCCTTTGTTATTAAGCCCCAGCAGAAGGACAAGGACTCCCCAGTACATGCACAGTAACACATGTACAGAGCTGGTTCGGGCTTCTTGGAAAAGCAGGTTAAAGCAGGCTAAAGAGGGTATTGCTGCCAGGAATCATGGAAAGGATGGAGCAGGGCTAGTGGCTGGCAAAGAGATGGGTGACATGGGGTGCTGCCTCCTGCTACCAAGGGATGGCCATCGCAGGAGCAGCCACTGCCTCCTGCTTCCTAGCTCCAGCCAGCCACCAGCCGTCTAGTTCAGCAGGGATCTTTGTGATTTAAGTGTTTTGCCTGATCCTCAAGCTGGGCCTGCTGTCCTGCAAAAGCTGCGGCAGGCATATGGTCTGACCTCTACTCTCTGCCTGGCACCTGGGGTATCTCAGCAGCCTTTAACTTCTTCTTCAGTGACTTGCAACTGATAAATCTCTAAAAGCTCATGAATGTGATTCCTTTAAAATTTGTCTTCTGTTCTATCTGTACAATGACAAATGACAAACTGTCAGAATCTAGTGTAATAATTTTATAAATATTTGTGGCGATGGCTTTAGTTGTGTCTTGCTTGATATCTTATCTACTTTACAAGTGTGCACTTTTTTTTTCTCTGCAGTTGGTAGTTAACTTTCACACTAAGCCAGGATTATAAAACCCCCTTAGTAAATGTCATCAGTCCAAAGAAGGAAAGAGGAAAGCTCCCTCCCTTTGAACTTTCAAATTTTTATAGTGGATAAAGCCTGGTCACAAGGGAGAGGGAGAAAGGGAAATTCTGGGGGACTTTCCTAGGAAGCAGAAGGCTCAAGAGACTGCTTTGAGCTTGTGGGATAGTCAATAAAATGTCTTTACTTTGGGTCAATGCCTTATCTAGGAGGAAGTATAACACTAATGCCAGAGAATTTCCATTCTCCAAAAATACTTTCCAGTTCAATACTGTGACAGCAGGGAAAATCCTGGCTTGCAGATGCTTATTTTTGTTGGCAACTGTTGCCAGCAACAGGCTCAGGGACTACCAGTTGCTTTTCTGGATTGTGATTCCTTTCCCCTTTTAGCTATTTTTAATTTGCATATTGTGGAAACAGCCTTTCTTCAAGACAAGGTGATGTTAGTGATACATACATGTAATTCCACTAAGATACAATTTTTTACTCTATAAGACCTGTTACTAGACAATACATCTCCCTGACTTGTGACCCTACAATCGGTTGGATTCCTATTTCCTGACAAGTGAGAAAAGAAAGTTTGAAGGATGAAGTTCAGAAAATATTTATTATTGTCCTCCAGGAAGGTGTTAAGTATTCATCAAGAAAGTGGTGAGCTTCACAGTTAAATGGGGCTAATTAGTAGCCAATGCTGTTGTAGTTGCTGCATTGTACATGGAAACACTGGGAATGGTGGGTCTGAAAATAGAAGCTTGGGATGCCAGGGCGAGAGGAAAAAAAAAAGAAACTGAGGTTAACCAAGGCTCGTGTAACTTGTCTTGGCTCTTCTCCAGAGAATGATGTTAACTTGTGACTTGAACTGACCAAGCCCCATGCTGAGCACCTCACTGAGGGTTTGTATGCCTAGAAGACAAGCTGTATGGCAATGGCTCCTCTGAGCAAGAGGAACCAACTGAATTACATCCTGGGTTTTTCTACTAAGCTACAAAATGCAGTCTGAACATGCTTATAAGCAACTCTTCCTCAACGTTTTTACAGATATGGAACAAGTCCTGGGGCCAATCAACAGTATTAATTTACTCCCTGCTGTCAGAGCTACTGAACCGAAAGGAGCTAGTCTGTGCCTGAGCTGGTCTCTCTAGAAGCATTACTCTGTCAAAGCAAAACTGAAGGTGTCTGGGGTTTATCTGTGGTTTGTTTTATTTTAATTGTTACAAACAGACCTGCAGCTGCAGTTTGTGAGAACTTTTGAGGAGGGAGGAATGGTTTATAGAACAACTTCCCCTGAGAGTAATTCACAGCATGCCACCAGTACCACCTGTGTCCTAACAAAGTATCTCTGTTCCTACATGTTCTGATGGCACCTTTCCTTATGCAAGGAAGAACAGGTAGCTGTAGTGAATGTAAATAACTAAGAAGAGTTATTCCCTCCTCCAGGAGCCCATCTCAGCTTTCTCCACAGTTACCCACTGAAAAGCACAAAGTCCTTGTGGAGTACTTGGTACTAGTAAAAAGATTAAGTCCTAGTGGTTCTCTTGAACTCTTGACTCTTGAACCAGTGACAAAAATAAGGCTGACATTTGCCAAATATTGCAGATTTAAACCTGCATCCCTCCTCCCAATGGAGTTGCCTTCCCAACCCCTGCTTTTTGAAAATGTTTACAAAGCTGAAGCTGACACAGCCTTTTAAACCTAGATGCTCTATTATCAGAGCAGAAAGTTTCTAGTTGTATGGCTGGGTTACAAGGACAGGAATGTTAATGTCCAGGTAACTTCTGTCCAACAGAGACAGACACAAATAAGATCCTAAACAGGGGCCCCTAAAAGCACCTGTAAGCAATTCATGCTTGTTTTGCTAAGCTGTAAATAGTTGTTCCCATGAGATGTACAAATGATGCAGAGCTAATGTGATGTACATATGATATAAAACATAGAATTGTGTCCAGATGCCCAAGTTACTCTGCCCAGGTATTGGAGGACTCTAGACTTGATAGCTGAGGTAGACGTCTGAAGGACAAGTCTGCCTTGTCTGAAGGAAATAATTTGAACAATTAATTTGTGTAAGTAGGAAAGAGTGGGGATCATAAGCATTTCCTGCAGACCCTCTACTCTGGAATGTTTCTCAATCTTAAAGCTTTCAGATTTTTCATTAATGCTTGGTTCAGATCTAGTTCAGCCAAATCATTCTACAATCTGAAGTGCTCATCCCTTTAGCATTGTAAGCATGATCAGGTCTTGCCTCATTCTTGTCGCATCAGAAAAAGTGGGTTTTTTTCTGTTATCAGTGCAATAGCATTGCATTTTTTACCCCTGTCTGTAATCATGAGCACATAGGGAGGTGCTGGGTTCTTTTCAAAATTCCAGGCTTGGGGTCTGGAAGCAAATAAAGCAACTCCTTTTCTTCAAAGCTCTCTGAAAGACCACTTGTGTTTGCTGCCTGTAGGTGTGTTTCTGTTCAGAACTGTGGCACAAGAAAGAAGTGGCATCTTCTTCCTTACTGTTTTCTGATGACAGTACCCTATTCTTCCTACAGCCCTGTGTGTGTACAACTAATTTTTACCCATTGCCTGGTCTCTCTTTTAGGTGTGTGTGTGTGGGGTACCTACTGCAAATTGTTTCATAATCATTAACTGTGCACGTGTTTTGGTGTGGGAGGTGTGTATGTGTTTTCCTTTTTCTGTGGTGGTTCAGTGTCTCAGCTTTCACGTTGAAAATTGCAGGACTTCAGCAGAGTTTCTTGTGAGTGATTTCTAGATGAGGGCTGCGCTTGGTTAAAGCACTGCTCTTATAGAATTGGAAGATGACTCTCAGCTCTATTTGGGGTGTGTTTGTGGGGGTTTTTTTGTTTGTTTTTAAAAATCCAAACACACCTCCTCCAATTCCTTCTCTCCCCCTTTCTCCAGTGGACTAACTTGTAGTAGAAGTGTCTGTTCCCAGAAGAAAGCAGAGGAACAGTGTAAGGTGGAAGACCCAATTTTGTATACTCTCATATTTCTTACTGCAATGTCTCTTGTGACTTAATTTTTCTATTGCAAATCAGCACCGGCAGTCTTGCAGGCCCTCATCTTCACAGGGCACAACTGATCTGATCTTTTTTTTCCCCCTTTTTCTCCTTGAATATTCTGCTCCATAAGGTATCTGGCTCCTGGCTTATGCACTAACATGTTTTGAATTGATAACGGGTTAGACTTCATTAACTTCTCAACAGTGACTCTAGCAGCTCTACCACAGCTGAGATAGTGAGAAAACAAGCTGAAGTTTTTGGACCCAAACTCTGTTGGATCGAATTTCTGTTCTGAAGCAATAACTTCCAGTGTGCTTGAGGCAGTAATGTTGCCTCAGACAAGTTTGGAGCTGTTAGAGGCAAAACCAGAAACCACTGTCCCAAGCCTAGGAAAATTGTGAGAAACCACTTCTCCATTGTTAGACTAGACCACGTAGTTTCTTTTCTCTCCTATAGCACAAAGGTGACTGTAGTGCCAGAGATGGTGCAATTTAGCCATGCAATGTAGTGATGGAGTTGAGGCAATGCAACAAGACAAAGGACTCCAGGACGACACGAGATATAGCTAAGGATGACCTGGGCTAGCGTGCAGTGGCAACCCAGTACTAGGAAAGGCCTCAGGTGGAGCTTTAGGAGGTGAAAAACATGTACATTTAACTTATGTACTATTCACACCTCTGATTCTTAAAGTTAGCAAATGCTAATTGCTATTCTGACTTGGGCAATGTTTGCGTTCCTGCTCTGGCTTTTCTCCTAATTAGCTAATGTAGGCAGTTATAGTTTACTTTGTGCAAGACTACATGAATTGTGGATGCTGTGGGAAGCAATGTAAGCTTGGCCGGTATTTGAGATACCCATGCTATCCCTCAGTAGTTTTTCCTGTTGTTACTGCTGGAGATGAAGAACTAGGTTGGACTTGTATGATCCAGTGGGGCACTTCTTATTTGGGCAAGAGCTGCAGAGTCTAATTATCATATTTGTCTTAAACACAGGGAAAGAAATAACCAGGACAGAGAGACTAGGAAGTCCAACTGATGTTACTACAACAGTGATACAGGTTATAATACAAAGGATGCCTGAAGAACAGAAAGTTAACAGCAGTCAAGTTGGAAATGCTTTGCCTTGGATGTTGTATTCCCTAGTAGAATGGCTATGTCAAGGGAAGACAAACTGTTGTTCCCTAACTGCTGGAAGAAAACTGCACAAAAGTATGTGGAATGGGCAAATAAATTCTGGAATGGATTATCGGTCTCTTGCTGTTTAATGCTTTTGCTCTCTAACACAAATTCTCTGGACTCTTACAGGAGTTGACTTTACAAGGCTGTCTTGGTTTTGCCTTGAACAGTGCTAGCAGAATTTTTTTTTTTTCCCTCCTCTCCTTACTTTGGAAAGACTTGTCAAAGTGCTACAAGGGATGCTGAGGAGAAGAGGCAGGAATTAGACAGGTGTTTTGCTTGATCACATAAGCCTTTTCTTAAGAAACCAGGTTATGAACTGCTAATTTCATCTTCATACAATTGACTGATAGTAATCTTTCTGGACTGTGAGAGATCAGAAAAGATAAGCCAGTCTTTAACCTTAATAAATAAAGATGACAACCCAATATGGAAACTGGTTATAGCTTCCAAGAACTATGTGAAGGATATAAGTCTGGATCAACTTTATACAACTCTGCTGTAAAGGCAACTTGTTCGGTAGGTAAGGCAGGCTATGCCTACACTAGGACAGCAGTATACAGGTAGCTGCTATCATCTCTTTTCTGTAATCAAAAGTCCACCAAACTTAACTTTATCAGTGTCAGAGATGCTGAACAGAACTTTGAATGTTTATGCTGGTTTAAGTGTGTTGGTAAGTAATGACTTGAGAAGAAAGAGGAGCAGCTTGTGCAAAACCACAAGCTTTCATGTTGTGAAAGATCAGCCTGACTTCTCTGTGGTTCTGCACTTTTAGTGCAGGAAACCCCCTGTGAAAGTTTAGGTAAACTTAGTTTACAGTATATTTTCAACTGGCCCCGACCTGGAAGTTGAGGGTGTGAAATGCACACCCCAAATAAGGCTTGTAAATTCAGCAGTGCATTGCACCGACCTACAGTTTGGTCTCTAGCCCTCACTTCTGCCACTGAGGTAAGCTTTGTGAATGGATTAGATTATCAGCCTCAGGAATCATAGGTGCAGTCAACATCTTCGCAATCAATGAACTAAAGCAAAATATTCTGAAGTTTTCTAGGTATTTAGTCCTGCACAATGGGTCTCTTCACTGAACCCCTGGTTCTGCAAACAGCAGCCTCCTTCAAGGCACAGGAGGCAGCTGCCTAGGGCAGTGGTGTGCAAGGAGCAGCTGGAGACACCAAGGTGCAAGAAACAGTAGCTGCTGTTTGAGGAAAGTGTAGTAGAAGATGGAGATGGCTTCTCTGCAATCTTACTTTACCCCTTTACATCCCTTCCTCCTCTCCTTTGCTATATAGTGGCAGGAGTGACCAAGCCCTTTCCTATCCAAAAGAGCAACATTTAGTTTCACTAGTGCTATTAAGTCTTGACAGTGCTCTAGCTGAAGCACCTCTCTTGTGACATCTCCATGCTCCCACCACACACATGTATGTCCCTTGAATGCCTGCTCTTTCACAGAATCACAGAATGTTAGGGATTGGAAGGGACCTCAAAAGATCATCCAGTCCAATCCCTCTGCCGGAGCAGGAACACTTAGATGAGGTTACGCAGGAAGGCGTCCAGGCGGGTTTTGAATTCCCTTCCATTGACTAGCATGCTGTGAAATACCTTCTGATGGCATCTCGTGTTAGTGTGTTTTCCATAGGATGATCCAGGCCCAGCAGGGCTGAACAGGCTGCAGCTCCACTAGCTGTGATCTAGTAGCTCTGGGCAGCTGGAGGAGCTGGTTCAGTCTCTACAGTGCCATAACAAAGGTACAGGCTCTTCTGCACAGTAGCAGATGCCAGTGGCATGCCTGTTTGCCACCCTTCAGGCTCTTGCCTGGAGCTATGCGCAAGTGATGAGGCTTTGCGTCACCTAGTTAATAACTGTGTTTTGGAAATCTAGGAATACGTGGGTTGGAGCATTAGAGTGATTAGGTCTGTGCCACTGTTTTTGGAAACGTTATTAAGTATGTATGGTGTACAGCAGCAAACTGCTAGTTGGGCATACAGTGTGCCTTGGGGTGTAAAAGGCACAAAGATGTGCCATGTTGCTACAGTGATATAAAAAGTCAAGAAGTGCATGAGTGGAAATATCTGCCATCTCAGAACTCTGCATCCCTGGATTTTCCAAGACTGTCAGAGAACCAATAAAATTTGAGGCCACCTGTAAATGAGCAGATGGTTATGATTATGTATTTGCAGGGCTGGTCTTCTCAAATGCTGCTTTGTCTGCATGTCCTAGAGCTATGACAGAAACATTGGACATCTTAATTGGGATAATTCTTAAAAACTGTTTACTCTCAAGCTCTTCTGATAGTCTGTGCTTTAGTGATCTTTTAAGGTGTATATTTTACCTAAATCAGAGGCAAGATCTTGGCTTTCTGTCATATCGTACACACTCTGAGAACTGTGGACAACCTGCTTTCTGTAAGTAAGAGCAAGACATGTAAAATGTCACTTGAAGGCATTGTGTTTCTGTATATGTGAGATATCATTTTCTTGTCTTTGGGTTTCTCTAACTAAAAATTCCTGTTACACTCCTTTTAAAAAAAGTCTCTTTATTCATTTCTTGCAGGAGATCCATTTAAAATCATAGGCCAAATACTTTAAAGTAATATTTATCCATGTAAAGACTGAAGAAGTAGGGCTATATCTGGCTAGGTTCTCTGGCACCTTGTATTAATAGTATGCTGTGCATATTCTGTTGGGATTTAGGGGTTGTCCAGTCTTGTATGTCTCAAAGTACTTAGTGTGTTTCTGATATAGTTAAACCCTCCTAAAACACAATATAATTCAATACACAACTGTTACCGCTAGAGTAAATGATTGAATTTTCTGCTTTGCCGTCAGATTCTAGGGAAGTAGACACTTCTGGGGAGATGTCTAACAAACCTGTAGCCAGGAGGATTTTTGTCACTATAATATGCCACTTGCTTTTAGATTTGACAGATGTAGCAATTAAGCAAGTCTTCCTATTGCTGCTGGCAAGAGATGTGCTCCCTGGGCCACCCCTATTTCCCACAGCTGGGCTGCCTGAATCCACATCCTCTCTTGCCACTAACACTTCATGAAAACCCATCTTTTGGAGTGGCCCAAACCTGAGTTCCAAGTATTTGTGGTAACGTGTGACAAGACTTGAGGCCTCAGAAATGACTAAGCTTAGAGTCAAAAGTGTATAGAAACTTTGATTTTTTTTGGAAAGACAAGATTCCTTCTGCTATTTATATTTGTGTACTAGTAAAAGGAGCTGATGCATTCAATGAGAACTTAGGTTGATTGGTGTCTGGTGGGAATGTGGAGATTACCTGCTGCTTACTCAAACTGCATTCTGTAATTTCAGTTGGCGAACTGGGAAGAAGAGTGTTTAATATGGCTTGCTGTGTAACCTGCTGTGTACTGAACTCTCACTGAAAATGGGATGTGATGTCCTCGGATAGGAAAGGACAAAGTGCTAATTGGTTAGATATGGTATTGCACATAGTTTACTGGCAGCTGCCAAACATCTTGAGGACTCATTATAATGCAGGCAAACAATATTTTGTTTGGATCTTTAGAGTACCATTAAATGGCATTAAACATTACAGCTGATCTTTTTGTAGACACAAAAGTCTGTTACTCGTGAGAATGTGTAATGGAACAAGCTCCTTTTTTTTTTTTTTTCCTCTCCCCTTGCTGACACATTTGTGGAGAGTTAACTAGCAATTGTTAGGTATGACTGGTATTGTGCTTTAACTGAAAACTGCTAAACAAAGTAGAATCTTATGGGTTGAACACAAGGGAGAAATAATTTGTAGAAAGCACTCAAGCTATGTAAACTTTAAACAGTCTGGTTTTGAAGCACTTCCTCTGAGCAGCCATGGAAACCTCTGGAAGTTAATGTGTTGATCTCATGCCTGCAGTTTGAAGTCCTTGCATCCCTGTCCTACTACCAGATAGGATTTGGAGACCCTAATTTTTTATGTATCTTAAAATGTCTCAGGTTTTGAGGACCTCAAAGCTGACCTTGGCACGTCTAGAATGTCTAGATTTAGGGGATCAAACTAGGAGTGATACATGTTGGTCTTTCATAATCCTTCATTTAAGCTATAAACAGTTATTTGGGAGATGAATTTGAGGTGGCAGCTGGAGAAGGACAGTGAACTTCTTAGAGCAGGTCTGAAGTGGAACACTGAGGTTTTAAGGGCTGAATGAACCCTATTTCTAAGCTGTCATTCAGGGGAGGCAAAACATCTGAGGATTAACTTCGTAGCCTTGCAGTCCTCCAGGCTCTGGAGCCACATGAGATTAAATTCTTGCTCTGGCCTAAACAGGGTAAGTCATGGGGTGCCTCTGATGTGCACCTTGTTGGTAGTGAGCTGATGGTGGCCTTAGCCATGACTTGTGTTACCTCAGGTGTACTCTATTTCTTACAGCTGCTCCACCCCAAAATCTCCTGTGTCATGGGCTACAAATGCAATGAGTATTAGAGCTGAAGTAGCACTTTTACACCCCCGGAGATGACCCTTGATACAAGGACTATTTCTGGGTAGAAACTTGTTTGTGCCTCACTCAACACAGAAGAAAAAAAAAAAAAGGGGGAAATGGGAATCAAGGCAATAAACCTGAATTTTATTCAAGGCTATACTAAGTTAAATTCCTCTCTCCCTTCTTCTGAGGGAACAGATCTGTAGTTGGGTTGAGGGAAGGACACACTGCAAACCATGTCAAGCAAGCAGAGTTGCCCTGACTTACATCAGTTTGTGCATGTCACTTTGCATCTGAATCAAGATGTTCAACCTCAGCTGTGAAAAACATTCATAACATACCTGTAAATTAGTATAGTGACTTCATACCATGACCACCATGAAACTTGCAGCTATAGTGAAGTAGTCAAAGTGTGAAATTAATTGTGTGGTGCATAATCTTTCAGGACAGAAGTTTCCTATGAGGAAATTCAAAGATTCCCCTGGCCACACTTGTTATAGAACTCAGCTAGCTATATAATTAGGTATTTTGCTTTTGGTTTGACTATATTAAGGCTTCATCCAGACTGTAATGCAGCCACATCCTGCTGCCATAAAGGAGTCTGTGCTCAGCAAGGCATTGCTGTTCTCCTTGGCCTTAGTGTACTTGAATGGTGGGCTCAAGAGCTGTTTATGGAGTTAGGTTTCCCTAGAGTATACTTATTGAGTGGATGACAACGCTCTAGTACAACTGAACACATTCTTTTCTGCTTGGTTCCTCCACAAGGAAGGAAGAAATGGGAGAGGATGTAATTTAAAAAGAAGTATTATGGTATAGGGACTTGCATGAGTTTTAGTCACAGATGAAACGCTGACCCCTGACTCTCTATCTTGGCACAACTATTTCCTAGCCTGTCTTGCAGAGGAAACCTTGCCAGGTATGCTGGTTTGACTGAAATAAAGTTAATTTTCCATGCAGTGAAAACATTTTGTCCTCTGTAGCTAGCACAGTCCTTCATTTTGGATTTAATATAAGAAAAATGAGAACTCCGCCCCAGATAAAAGCAATGTTAATTTTTTTCTTCCAGTAGCTTTCTAGTGTTTGGGATTTGGTATGAAAGTAATGTAGAACTTGCTGATGTCTTTGTCAGGGAAACCAAGAACTTTTTCAGCTGTCCCACCTGCAGGTGCAAATTGGTACGACAGGGCCACAGGCATGGCAGCACCTTGATTGATCAATGAAATATTGCCTACCATTAGTGTCATGGTTGGTATATAATTGGAGTTGGCTTTTCTAGCTAGTCAGTTCCATTTGGGTTTTCCAGGTTGTTAGTTCATTGAGTTCTGTTCCATTGGGAGTTTAGTTTTTAGTTCAGCTTTTTGCCATTCTGCGATTTTTTGCAGTTGGCCTTTGGGCCTTTCTGCCTTTTGCTTTTTCTATACTCTCCCTGGGACCAGCTGTTTGGGACCAGGGTGTTCTCTTTCCTGTTCTCTTTCAGTGTGGCTGGAGTTTTGTGAGGGATTGCATTGAGTATCACTTATTTTATGTATTTATTATTACTATTTTGTCTTATTAAATGGTTCTTACCTCAACTCTTGAGTTTTCTCCCTTCCCTTTCAGTTCTCTCACCTACTTGAGGGAGTGGGGGGAGAGTGAATGGCCATCATGATCTTGATTGCTAGCTGTGTTAAACCATGATACCAGGGAAAGCTTTTAGCCTTTCTCTCTCTCCCCCTCCCCTACTTCCTTCATTCTGTCCCAGTAGAGGACTTGGAAAATACAAGAGATGCAGCACAGCACGGGTACCCCAGGAAGCTCTCATTCCTATCCTCTCAACTGCATGTTATTGCAATCTTTCTTGTCAGGAGAGACTCTTTCCTCATCTCAAACAAACAAACAAAAAAATCACTTGTAAAAGAATATAAATTTTGCTATAGGAGACAGCAGAGCTCTAAGTTCTACTCTATATATCCTGGCAAAAAAGGACTTCAAATTCCTATAGGGTCGTGCTCTGCTTTCAAAAAATCTCTTGGAAATATAACTCCAATGCAGTTGCTGCAGGATATGCAGGTGTCTGAGCCAGCTTTTAAGCTGCTGCTGTGCATTTTGCTAATAGATGAGCAGTGTGTGGCAGCGTGGAAGTTGGAGTAGGCAGCAATTACTGTGTGGGTGAGCTTGTGCCAAATGCTGTGCTACCTCAGGCAGCAGGCTACAGCACTGCTAAATAGCTGTAATTCTGCCAGCTGCGTGGAAAACTTGGCTTGCAGCCTGAGTAGACAGAAGCATTGCTATGGGTGATTGAGCGAGGAGTGCGTGGGAGTGAATTAACCACGGAATGGCCCTTGCTGGATATGTGGCAGAGCTGGAAAAGTGGTGACACTCCCTGTTGCCATTTTCTTTTGCCTCTTGAGACTCCTAGATTTCACAAATGCTTCTGGGCATCTACTTCTCCCCTGCCCCCATCCTTCCTTAGGAAGTCCTAAATATGTATTTCTGGTGGGTGGACAAAGAGTAATACGACTATCAGGCAGGTTCCTTCACTATAGCTATTTAAGAGATACGTACTTCTCTGGATAGTGAAGTGCATTTGGGTAAGAGGAAACTGTCCCCTTTCAGGAGGTAGGAGTTCATGATAAGTACAAGAGACAGAAACTGCAACATCACTGTGTTTTGGGTGCAGCTCAGTGTTGTTTGCACTATCTGTTTGCAGTAATGGGGAAAAAAAAGACAATGCCAGCTCCTCCAAAGCTGGGTAGTGAGAACATGCTGGGTCTGCAGATGGTCAATTTGCATGCATGCAAGAATGTAGATGGCAAAGTTCAGTAACTCTCTATGGATGCCATAAATCTACTTTTTAAAAAGAACAACCAAGTTCAAGCTGGGCTGCCTCGCCAAGGGAAATGTAGGGAGTTCTGGATGCTCTTCCCTTTCCTGATGTCAAAATAATTCTCTTTTCAGAAATGATGGCAAGGATCTGCTTGGCTCTAGCCCCAATAGCTCCATAACTGAGGTGACTGCTGATGTTGCTCTGGCAAAGCTACTGAAAAAAAGGAGCTGAAAGCAAGTGTGCTTTTACAAAAAACTTCTGGTCCAGAAATAAAGCACATGGCAATGCAGAACACAAGGAAACTAAGATGTTGGGAAATGACATCTGGGAAGCCAGAGGTGAAGAGATTATACTTCAAATGCACTTAATAGATAAATATATTTGGACTCTACAACTAACTTCATTCATAAACTGAGGAGAAAAAGAAGTCAAGCAAATAGCAGTCTCCTTCATCTTATTGGATCTAGTCTTTCCAGCATCCTTGCAGTGAAATTGTAAGCGAAAGAAAATATAGAAAACTGCACAATATATGCAAAAGGAGGTGTGAGAGGAAAATACCTGCATGCAAAACTAAGTTGTAGAAATAATTTTAACAATTAAAAAACCTAGAGTTACTTGATCAAATAATTTGCCTGTTTTCTCCATCCTCCCTGCTCTCCATTAAAATTCTATTCTTCAACTACATGAAGCAATAGCTGGATTACACCACTCACCAGCACTCTTTATTTACAGAACAAAAGCGGATTCAGAGTGAAACTTGGTAAACTGCAGTAACTGAAACCAAAAATACTTGAACCCTTGCAAATGACACTAAGTCCTGTAGTTTCATCCACTGCAGGTGCTCTCTTTCAGGATGATACTGAGTGCTATTACTGTTATGATACCTTAATGCCTGCTTTGCTCAGGGTGGGTTGAATAATTCTGCTTTCCAGGGATATATTGCTATATGGATGCTGTAGTTGTAGGTTTTGGTGTTAGCTCTTGATGCCTTCACAGATCTGTGAAAAGGGCATTTTACTCCTCTCAAAGTCTTGCTTACACATGGTCCTGTCTGCTAACAAAGCAAGTATCTTGCTGAAAGCATGTATCATATAATAGAATGGTTTGTTTTGGAAGGGACCTTCAAAAGTCATGTAGTCCAACCCCTCTGCAATGAACAGAGACATTTTCAACTAGATCAGGTTGCTCAGAGCCCCGTCCAGCCTGGCCTGGAATGTCTCCAGGGATGAGGCATCCACCACCTCTCTGGGCAACCTGTGCCAGTGTTTCAACAACTTCATTGTAAAGAAATATCTTCCTTGACATGTCCGAGTGCTGGAATGAGTTCAGAGGAGGGCAATGAAGCTGGTGAGGGGTCTGGAGCACAAGTCTGATGAGGAGCGGCTGAGGGAACTGGGGCTGTTCAGCCTGGAGAAAAGGAGGCTGAGGGGAGACCTGATCGCTGTCTACAACTACCTGAAAGAAGGTTGTAGCATGGAGGGGGTTGGTCTCTTCTTCCAGGTAATGAGTGATAGGACAAGAGGAAATGGCCTCAAGTTGCACCAGGGAAGGTTCAGATTGGATAATAGGAAAAAATTTCTTCACAGAAAGGGTTGCCAGGCATTGGAACAGGCTGCCCAGGGAAGTGGTGGTGTCACCATCCCTGGAGGTGTTTAAAAGGCATTTAGACAAGGTTCTTAGGGACATGGTTTAGTGCCAGAGGTAGGTTAATGGTTGGACTTGATTATCTTGAGGGTCTCTTCTAACCAAAATTATTATATGATTCATGTCTAGCCTGAATCTCCCCTTTTTTAGTTTAAAACCGTCACCCCTTGTCCTATTGCATCAGGCCCTGCTAGGAAGTCTGTCCCTGTCTTTCTTATAGGTGCCTTTGAAGTACTGAAATGTCGCTGTAAGGTGTCCTGGTGGTCGTCTTCTCCAGCCTGAACAACCACAGCGCTCTCAGCCTGTCCTCACAGGAGAGGTCTTCTAGCCCTCTGATCAAGCCATCTTCACTTACACTAAAGGGTCTAGAGGATGTTTTAAGGCAAATCGTATACAGGCAATATTTGCTGGAGTTCATGCACAAAGCTCAGCAAGGCAGGAGGCTGATAACATGAGCTCAAGGCCTTCCCTCCCACACATACCTGCAAGGAGGTGGACTCTCTGAGACAGCGGTTGAACTGAAGTGGCGTCTGTTGCCAAAGGTGCTGTTATGTTGTAACTAGAAAAGCTGTGGTGGGTTGAGCTGTTCTGGTGTGCACCAGGGAGTTTTTTTCCTGTGGTTGCTTTAAAAGCAAAACCAAAAAGTGGTAACCCACAGATGGAGGGTTATTAACAACAACAAAAAAAGTGTAGCTATAAGACAGTTGGCTCTGCGATGTTAGGAAACTTAACTAAACTTGGAGTGCGCTCACATCCCTTGTAAGAATTTGCATAATTTAATATGCATAAACTCAAAGCAAGTCTTTCACACCTTGGAATTGTCTAGCTTGGAGTCCTTGAGCTAGCTGTGTATTTATTGTTATTAAACTGTTTGTGTTGGAGAAGCAGAGTTGTTCTGAGCCATCTGTATTCCTAGGGGCTGACAGGCACATGGGACACATCAGCAGTTCAGGACTTGTATCTATTATAATCTACTCTAGAAGAACTGGATTTTCTCCAATTTGTATTTTTTTTCTTTAACTTTCTTTACCCCTTCTCCCTTACTCAACAGGCATCTTGAAACAGAGGACTAAGGGAGACACACTTTCTTCATTCAGTCTTATTTGGCATCTCCCTGAAGATGCTATCCTAGTACCAGTAATTTATTTTTTTTCTGTTACAGATGAATTTACCAGCTAGCATAGGGAAGGACCTAGTAGTTGGAGTTTAGATAAAAGAAAATCCAGAGACAGTAGAGGGAAAGGCAGCTGAGAGAACAACCAAATCTGGAGTTAGCTACAGCCACAAAATGGAGATGTCTTTTAGTGATGCTGAAGGTGGCTGTAGTTTTACTTGTTCAGTGCTCTATGTTGAGCAGGAAGGAAAACATGGAGAAAAATACCCCAACAACAACAAAAAAAAAAACCCACCAAAATAAAAACCCCACCATGACAACCAACCTCTCCTTTCTTCCTTTACCAGCAATAAATCAAATTAAAAACCCAAGCCTGTGTGAGTTCTGGTATGTCTCTTCTATACAGCATAGGCAGTGTGGATGCTTTGGCCAGGGCTGAGCAGCTGAGGGTGCCCACGCAGCCCTGTGCCGGGCTGACCTGAGCTCCTCTCCCAGGCCACGAGAACCAGAGCTCTGTGAGCTGGTGGGGAGCTGCAATTAGTAACTCCCTATCAGCACAGGATATTCATGCTGGTGCAAAACTACGTGGAGGCAGCGGCACTTCTCTAGACCCTGTTAGCACAGGCACCTCTGCACGATACCTTGCTGTGAGGTTAAGGTGTGCTTGAAGGTGCTGAGGTGCTGTTTTAAAGATATATCAGCAGAAATGAACTGAAATCAATGGCTCGAAGTTTGAGAAATCTGGCTGCTGGCACATCTGCAATGTATATTATATGCACACGTGCCTCTGAAAATTGTCAGTGTTCAATAAGATGTTTCACTGACAATATATTTGTATTCAGTACATATATGTATATTTAAGGGACTATGGCAGAAAATTATCTCATTGTTGAGAGGATTATTTTTTTTCCTCTCCTCGTTTCTCTCACCTGTTGAAACAAAGCTCTGTCTGTCGACACGTGCCCGTAGTGTCCTGTCACCTGGACTGGACTGCCACCTTCTGTGTAAGTTCAGGAATGCTCAGCTTCCATAGGGGGTGATTGGCTCTGTAAGCTCCTTGTTGTAGGAGAGAAAGCTGTAACACATTTCAGAAAAGGAATGTAACTGGGGGTGTGAGAGACAGAAACCAGCTTGACTTTTGAGAAAGACTCTTAGACATTAATAATAGAAATATAGAATGGGCTGGAAGGGACCCTTAAAAGTTGTCTAGTCCAACCCCCCCACCATGGGCAGGGACACCTTCCACTAGATAAGGTTGTTCAAAACTCTATCCAACTTGGCCTTAAACACTTCCCATGATGTGGCATCCACAATTTCTTTGGGCAACCTGTTCTGGTATCTCACCACCCTCAACATAAAGAATATCTTTCTTAGGTCCAATCTAAATCTACATTTTTTCGGTTTGAAATCATTGTCTCTTGTCACTACAGGCCCTGGTAATAAGTGTCTTTTCAACTTTCTCATAAGCCCCTTTAAGTATTGAGAGACTGTGGCAAGGTCTTGCGAGAGCCTTCTTTTCTCCAAGCTGAACAACCTCAACTCTCAACTCTTCTTCAGAGGAGAGGTGTTCCATCCATCTGATCATTTCTGTGTCTCTCCTCTGGACCTGCTCCAACAGGTCCATGTTTGTAATGCTCATCTTGGTAAACATTTCAGTAGCCTGGTCTGTATTACAAGATGAGGGCTTGGAGATGAAAACTTCCTACTACTTCCTCTCCCTTTCTAGAAGTATGTAATTAATTTCTCTAGAAGGAAAAAATCTGTCCTGATGTCTGCCTTTACATTGTCTACACTTGTATTATCAAGTTAAAGCAATAGCAAACTTCTTGATTCCATGAGAAATGAAATCTATAGCTGCATGACTTCACTGCTCACTCAGGATTCCGTTTTAGCCAACTGGGGAGATAAGTCTGTCAATTTAGTATTCAAAAAGAAAAAAACTGTTTGTCATGAGCTGGCTTGTGAGGGGCCTGAGTTCCAAGCTCACACAAAGGTAAGAGAAATTTGGCTTTGTGACATCAGTTGCTTTGTACTTTTCCAAGGTGCCTCTCCTCTCTCCCTGCGTTACCTTGGTGGGTACAGTTCCTTCTGAAGAAGAGACAAGTTCTCAAGAATAAAAAGATTTTAAAATGGAAAAGTTGTTTTAAATGCCCTGCTAGAAGGACTGGTATGTACATCTGTGGTTGTGGGTTTTTTTAATTAATATAAACCTTGCATCAAAAGTCAAAGGCAACAAGTTTGTCTAAAGCCTTCTCGTGCAATGGTATCTTGTTATTTTCTTTTCCAAAGCCCACAAACACTTCTACCAGAAACTATGGTGACTCATGACTTCGGTAAATCCTCCGATGCAGTTGGTTGCCCGCTTTCGTGGCTTTTCAGTCTTGCACTTGATTTCTTTACTAGCTGCAAACTGAGACCTCAGGTTTTATGCAGAACTAACTTTGTGACTGTGTGCGCTCCTCAGCACAGCGGGACTCCTCACCTGCCTTGCACCGGGTATTTTAGCTGCTGTTACACACTGTCAGTCTGTAAACAGTAACCATTCAGAACTTGAAAAGTTATGCAGGGTTTCATTTTTGGTGTGACTATGCTGAATGTCTTGTCTGAGCCTTTTTTTCTTACTCAGCTGACACTTTGAGGCAGTAAGTGTGATTGTTTATTTTTAGCCTAGATTCATTCTCTGAACTTCACTAAACTGAAACTCCCTGTTTGGTCACTTCCGTCAGTGTGCCAGTTTATCTTTTGGCTTTTCTTTAGTCACTAAGCAGAAATAAAGGGAAAACTGTACTCTGTGAGTAAATTAGTTGGAGATGCCTTTTGCGGTGTCAGGTGAAAGCTGCCTTTTGTTGTACTCGCAGCCTCACTTTTCATTTTGCAGTCTAAGTGCACCCCAGCTCGCAGTCAGGAGAGGAATGGAGTTACAGAGCTGAAACATTTTAACTGGGGAAAACCCTTAATCCCTATTTTCATCTCCAGCAAGCTGCCACTTCTGACAAATTAAAAAAAAAAACCAACAGGGTAAACCAAACCCCAGATTGTTTCTTTTTCATTTTTTCCCACGTCCACCTCATCTGAAGCAATTGTAAAAATTGTAAAAGCCCTAAGCCAAAAAGGCATAGCCAAGATACTGCGGTTCTAGCACTTTCTAGTACAATTTGATCTCTTACTTACCTACATGGAACTTCTCAGTATCCCATCCAAACGTGCAGAGATTCAAACGTGCTGCTGCGAGGAGCCTCTGCCTTGAATGAGGAAGTGTCGGGGCAGGGCAGGATGTGGAGCCGTGACTCAGATATCGAGGGCTGCGCTTCTTGACCAGCTGAGGAATAAAAGCAATTCTTGACGGCGTTAGCTACAGCGTGTTTGGCTGATGTAAGGACTTGCTGGCTACCATACAACCAATAGTGAAAGCTCAGGAACATTCAGTATTTCACCTTACATCTTTTGCCAAACTTTAGCTGCTTATGCTAATGCAGCATTCTCATATTGCAGTCCTTTCTAGGAGTACTATCTACATTTTGTCTGACAAAACATATGTCCCTGTCAATAAACATTTATTTGCATCAATATGCTACTTGAAGATGTTCAGAATAGGGATTTTGGTAATGCTTTTGAAACAACTCTTGCCTCTTAGCTCAAGCAGGCAATTGAGACTTTGCTTGGTTTCCTCTATTAGGAAAATAAAATTATTAAAACCAAAATGAACAAAAAACCAAACCAACAAAAAAAGCATGAAACACTCCACCACACATCTCTTTTTACAATTAGTTTTAAATGGCATTCATGTATTTAGTGTCCTATACACCTGAACACAGAGGCTACCACTTGCAGTATCTAAGCGTGCATTTCCAAACTCTTCAGTGTCAAAAAAAATCTGTCTTTTTTATTTGCTCTGCAATCAAACACTGTTGTTTCACTGGCTCTCTGTATTTCATGCACAGGTACCAAGCAATGTTTAGCCCTCATATTTTCAGCCAGCCGTTGGGGAAGCTTTTTTCTTTCCTCTTGAGAGAGCTCTTGCTTGCATCTTGCTGAGCTGTTGACTTGGATGTGGGTGCCTGGTGTGCTCTGCTATGTTATTTCATAAAGGAATTAAAGTTTTCTATAGGCATTTACTAGTGTGGCTGTCGCTTCACTGAAATTTTGTTGCACATAGTTGCATAATTGTACAGTTCAAGCACTTGCAGATCAGAAATAGAAAAATATATTAGGTTGATTCTGGTCAACAGTTGTCTTTAAACTACCAGTTTCTGGGTAGTCTCTCTTGCATTGAATTGAATCCTTCTGACATCTCCCTTCATATATTTTAAGAAGTATGTTTGTGTTGAGCACTTGTTAGTGTTGAACTTCTCATTTTATAGACATGCCATAAAAGGCATACCAATTGATTTAAATATTTACTATTCCAAACACTGTTCTCATTCACTTCAACCTCTTCTCTGCTTGAGTGAAGCAGAGAGCTAGCTATTTAATCGTGCTGGATGAATTTAAGTATTGGTATGTAACACTAATATACAAAAGAAACTGCTTGAACTTTAGAGTAAATCTGGATTTTTTAATATTGTCAGAAATTAAATAATTGAAGAAACTCTAGGAAATCGTGTTTTATTATGCTAGAAAACAAAAAAACCCCCTATACTCTAATTAATGGTTTGAGAAGTAACACTTCATAAATTAGTCAGCTTCATGGTAGTATTTCAGCAATACACAACTTCCATTACCACATCATTTGAGTGAGAATTGCTCATTCTCTCCCGTGACAGTGATGATCCTGAGTATTTCCTGAGGCATTTCACTTTTGGAAGGCTTTGAATGCCTGATGCAACTCAGATGAGTGGTAAGACAGCATACAGGAAAATATTTCTGACTTTGTACAAGTTATTATCTGTCTGGCACTGAAGCACTTAAGTGGAAGACTTCCAAGACTAAAATTCCTGATGAAGTACAAAATATCTATGGCCATATTAATGTCATGAGAAATATGTATTGGGTTTTTTTCCCCGTGCTATTCTGAAAGCTTATTTCTTGATAGGATACTACTCAGAGATCTCCTCTAACATTAAAGCAGAAGTATTGTCCAAGTTAACACAACTGTTGGAATCTGACTCACAGATGCTATGTCCAACTCCAAGTAAAAGAAAAATCCATGACCAGGTTTGAGTCTTTGAAGGTGTATCCGTAACGCTTCATATGCTAATTCCTCAGTGTCTTCAGTGATTTTTAAATAGCCTTTTTCAGTAAGTACCCTTGAAAGTCCTATGTCACTGAAGTGCACTGACATAGTGATTAAGTACCATCTAGAAAAAAAAACCAAACAAACCACCAACATGAGAATGGAAAGGCTGTTGCACTCCAGCTTTGCCTAGGAATCCTCTGTGTCTTCCCTTCCATCCTTTTCTTACCTTATTGCTATCATCTCATCTTGCAGGAGGAGGAAGTGGAGCTGGATTACTAATGCAGTCTCCCAAAACCACTTGGTGCACAAAAATACAGGATTCATAGACATGTGTCTCCTAATGATCTGAGGCTGATCTGTGATGAGTGCACACCAGGATAAACACACCAGTATGTACAGGCTGTGGGGTTGTATTTGGGTTTGCTTCTTGTTTCCAAGCTTACTGGTTGCTCATGTGACAGAAGCGAGGTACTGTGACTACTTGGTGTTGCACTGCACTACACTGAGTGTAGCTAAATAGGAAACAAAATGGGAACCTGGCAGCAGTGCAATACTGGCTTATGATTGTTTATTCTGACCTGCCAAAAGCATTTTTTTTTTTAACCAAAACGAGATTGCTGTTGTTATGGCTATATTTGTTCATGTTCTCTCAAAATCCAGCCATAACTTTCCCAGAATCACAGAGTAGTTGAGGTTGGAAGGGTCTTCTGGAGGTATTCTGGCCCAAACCTTCTGCTGAAGCAGGGCCAACAGCTTGATGTTCGGATAGAGCCTCCTGTGTTTGTGCCCATTGCCTCTGATTCAGTCACTGGGCATCACTGAGAAGAGCCTGGCTCAGTCCTCCTTGCATCCTCCCTTCAGGTATTTATATACATTGAGATCCCACCTGAGCCTTCTCCAGGCTGAACAGTCCCATCTCTCTCAGCCTTTCCTCACAGAAGAGATACTCCAGTCCCTTCACCATCTTAGTGGCCCTTCATTGCACTCTCTCCAGTAGATTCATGTCCTTCTTGTTCTGGGGAGCCCAGAACTGGACACAGCATTCCAGGTATGGCCTCACTAGTGCCAAAGAGAGGGGAAGAATCACCTCCCTGAACCTGCTGCCAGTACTTTGCCTAATGCAGCCAAGGATACCATTAGCCCTTTGCCATAAGGGCACATTGCTGGCTCGTGTTAATCTTGTTGCCCACCAGGACCCCCAGGGTCTTTTCTGCAAAGCTGTATTCCGGCTGGGTGACCACCAGCATGTACCTGATGCATGGGGTTGTTCCTCCCCAGATGCAGGACTTCGCACTTCTCCTTGTTCAACTGCATGAGATTGCTGCCAGCCCATTTTTCCATCCTGTTGAGGTTCCTCTGAATGGCAGAATCACTCTCTCTTACTACTGTATCAGCCACTCCTCCTCATTTTGTGTCATGAGGAAATCTGCTGAAGGTTCACTATGTCACATCATCCAGATCATTACTGAAGGTCTTGAACAGGACTGGACCCACTATAGACCCCTGAGATATGCTGGTAGTTACAGGCTTCCAATTAGACATTGTTCCACTGACCACTATGTGCTGGGCCAGGCTGTTCAGCCAGTTTTCAATCCACCTCACTGACTGCTCATCGAACGCATAATTTATCACCTTGTCTATTAGGGTCTTACAGGAGACTGTGTCATAAGTCTAGGTAGAGAGCGTCCACTCCTCACCCCTCATCTACTAAGCCCGTCATCATGGAAGTTTATCAAGTTAGTTAAGCATGACTTTCCTCTTGGTGAATCCATGCTGACTATTCCTGATGACTTCCTTGTCCTTCATGTGCCTGGAAATACTTTTTCAGGATTAGCTGCTCCACTGGTTTTCCAGGGATCAAGGTGAGGCTGACCAGCCTGTAGTTTCCTGGGTTCTCTTTTCTGGCCTTCTTGAAGACAGGAGTAATGTTTGTTCTCTTCCAGTTCTCTGGCACTTCTCCCACTTGCCATGATCATTCAAAGATGATAGAGAGTGGACTTGCAATGACATCTATGAACTCTCTTAGCATGCATGGGTGCATCCCATCAGGGCCCCTGGATTTATGTATATCCGGTTTGCTTAAGTAGTCCCTGAACTGATCCTCTTCCACCAAGGGTATGTCTTCCTTGCTCTAGACTTTACCTCTGGTCTCTGAGACCAAGGATTATTGAAAGCTGATCTTGCTAGTAAAGACCAAGACAAAGAAAGCATTCAGTACCTCAGCCTTTTTCATGTCCTGTGGCAACCAAGTTCCCCATTTCCTTCAGCAGTGGGCCTATCTTTTCCCTAGGCTTTCTGTTGTCTCCTACGTACATACAGAAGCTTTTCTCATTGTCTTTAATGTCCCTGACTGGATTCATCTCCAGGTGGCCTTTGGCTTTCTTAACCATGTTTCTGTATGGTTGGACAGTGTCTCTTCTTTCCAGGTTGCCCACCCTCTGTATGTTTCCTTTTTGTGCTGTTTTATCAGGAGATCCTTGTTCATCCATGCAGGTCTGGTGGCATTTCTCCTGACTTTCTACTTGTTGGGGTGGACCAAAAACAGAACACAAATATGTTGAGACAAGCTACCAAGATGACATAAAATCCTTGAGCTGATTTATGCACTAAAGACCATTGCCTAATGCTTTGTTGGTTTTCAGTCCATGGGGCTGCTCACTTTGGTGTTTGGAGATGTTCATATGATCAGTAGCTTTTTCATGCTGCTTTTAGGTTGTATAAATGTGCTTGCTTCTTTTTTTCTTTTTCTTTCCTTTCTCTCCATTTGCTGTATCCTGCATACTTGCTAAAAGGCTTCCAACAGAAGCAAAATACAGTATACTTTTCCACAGAATGCAGTAATCTACTTTAGAAACTTTCCTAGATTTGTTATAAAACACAGTTGACCGCATATTTGCTAATTCAAACACGGTGAACTGAATGCTTTCTGAAGTCAGAACTAGACTGTTTTCACCACATGCAGGCAAATGGATGGAAGAAGGGAAGGTTTATGTAGTTTAATCTCCAGTCTCTGGAATATAAACTTGGATTCCATGAAGTACTGCTGTAGACTGGACAAGGTACATGTGTCATTTCCTTCAGTGCTATATTACCATGTTGTAACCTTGCAGTGTTTCTCTTTTAAGTTGTAATTTTCCCTCCTCTTATGTTCACAGAGTGGCTTCTGACCTTGCTGGCAGAGGACTCAAAAAAAAAGAGTGGGTCGTATGTTTTTGACTTTTATGCATCAGTAATCATTAATGCTGATGATCTCACCTGGCATTATCAATAAACTTGAGGGTTTTTTCTTCCTGCCACTCCCCTTTTGTTATCAAATGAACCAAATAATACAAACAGTCTTAACCAGGCTCCCTTCAGAAGGAAATGCAAACTCCACTTCACTTGTCATTCTGAGCAGAAGACAGCTTGTTTTGGTTGCGTGTTTTTTTGTTGTGTGGGTTTTTTTTTTTTGGGGGGGGGTAGGGCAGTATAGACCAGCAGTAGCTGTAGCTTGCCATGCTCGTCTTCTTTATCTACTTAATTTTGCTAGATCTTATTCCTTCTTCAGTCCAGGTGGAACAAAAAGACTATTTACATCAGGCTGGTGAGCACTTGAGATCTGTGTACTTTAATTGCCATTTTGCATTTGGCTGTAGACTGAGCCTTTCCAGCCTGCGAGAGGCATTCCTAGTTGTGACTGGTTTCACTTGTCTCCACTGATTTGAGGCAACACAATCCATTCACATTAAGTGGCTAGGACTCTTACCCTAGAATGAGGGCAAACACAGAGATATGGAGTAATGAGTGCACGTGCTGGCTTTCAAACAATTTGAGCAACTACTGAGGTACTTTCAGGGTGCAACTAGAGTAGCAAAAATCGAAGAAGCATATTCATTTGCAAGTGAAGAGGAAACAGTCAGCAGTGTCGTTGTCCATGATGAGAATGTTCTTTTAAGTTCTGGCAAAAGGAGATACTTGGCAAGAAACATGCGTCATGGCTGAGGCCTAATGACCTGAATGTGCAAGCAGAAACAGGAACAAAAATTCAGCTTAACTGTGAGAAAGGAATGAGAGCGAAGCTGATTTTTTTTTTTTCACTACTTTTGTCAGTCTGATCCCTTAAGTGATAAAGCTTCCGATCTGATGGATTAGCTGCTTGTTCCTCTCTGAAGTAACTCTTCCCCTTTTTTTCAGAATACTCTGAAGTCTGTGGCTCTCTGAGTGCTCAGGATCTCAGATCCTCAGCAGAGAGGATTCATGTTTTTTCTGCAAATGTGTCCATGATTGTATTTGCCACGAGGCTTCTGCACTTTCCTAGGGAATTGCAGCAAGCACTGGGAGGCATCGAAAGCATAAGTTGCTCCATGCATCTCCTGCATTCCTGCCGGCATAAGTGAGATATAGAATAGACTGTTTCAGCTGGAAGGGATCTACAGTGACCACCTAGTCCAACTGCCTACTTCAGGGCTGACCAAAAGTTAAAGCATGTTACTAAGGGCATCGTCTAAGTGCCTCTTAAACACTGAGAGGCTTGGGGCATTGACCACCTCTCTAGGGAGCCTATTCCAGTGTTTGACCACCTTCTCAGTAAACAAATGCTTCTTAATGTCCAGTCTGAAACTCCCCTAGGATCATAGAATTTCTCTAGTTGGAAGGGACCCATAAGGATCATCAAGTCCAACTCTCACAGGGCTGCCTAAAACTAATCCATATGACTAAAGAGTGTTGCCCAGACACTCCTTGAACTCTGACAGGCTTGGTGCCCTGACCACTTCCCAGGGGAGCCTGCTCCCTGGTGCAGCTTTGAACTGTTCCCATATGTCCTGGCACAGGATAGCAAGGAGAAGAGACCAGCCCCTCTCTCTCCACTTTCCTTCCTCAGGAAACTGTAGGGAGCAACAAGGTTGCCCCTCAGCCTCCTTTTCTCCAAATTAGACAAAATGACGTGGGCTGGTGTGTGCGGTTAGCTGAGCAGCGCAGGGGCTGAATAGGCTGAGCAAGTATGCCTGTTCTTGCCGTAGCAAGGGATTGGTGCTCAGCAGATCCCTGTGATCAGCAAATTGGCATCATGGCCTTGACTCACACCCCACCTGTACATTGACCTTCCCAGCTTTCCTGGTGCTGCTTTGCCCTCACCTCTGCAGCTGTCTGGGCAATTCAGTGGAAAAGCATTTTCTTGCATTTCATCTCTCTATGCCCAACTCTGACACATCTCAAAGGGTGCAAGTGCGATTGTGTATCTCTTTGCGTCACTCTTTTTCTTTTCTTTTTTTCCTCCCTCCTATTACAGCCACTGTTATGCTGTCCTGTGCTGGCCAAAACAAGGCTCACAAGCCTGCTCAGAGTGAAATGCTTAACTGCTGGTGGGCAGTCTAGTCTTATGCATGGTGCTGGCTCTGGTCTGTCTAGAAATGCATGGGGAGCACCCCCACCTTCTGACATGCATTTTGCATTCCAACCAGCTTGTTCGCAGTGAAAATAAAGTATTCGGGCCTGTAACTGGGTTTCTCTCTGGCCCTGCTAACTGTAGGAGCTAAGCACTGAATGCCCACTCTGTGCCCTCCATCAGGGAAGAGACATAGATACTTTGGAGGTTCAGCATAGTTGCTTTGTTGTCTGCAATCCTTCAGAGGTGCAACTGGTCAGAGTATTGCTAATTATAGTCATGGTTCTTTCATTTAGGCATGGTGGTGAAACCATGAAATCTAATAGCAAAAAAACCCTCTAAATCTTGGTTTATGCAACACTCAGTATGCTGTATGGTACCTTCTGCAAGTTTTGCCAAATGTAACACATACATTTCTAAACACAAGCAATGAAAAAGCTGCACCAAAGAATGCAACCGTCTCATGAATAACACTCTTCCAGACCTTGTTCTTGGGTCTATAAAGTGTATGAGCTCAGTTCGCCACTCCCTACCATGGAAGAGGAGTTACCTGGGGCATTCCTACTGTTCAGGTTTTGGACTGCTTTCCAGGAAGACTGTCACATCTGCTTTCTCCTAACTCTGTTTTCTGCCCTACCTGATGATCTAAGTCTGCATGCCAACCTTAAGACCTGTCTGCCCTCTCTGTCTTCCACAAATGCTGACAGCCACAGTGGCTTGAGTGTTCTCTGAGCCTTGCTTCCCTTGCGCAAGGCAAGGCTAAATGAATCACAATGCTTTTCTTAAGGCAAGCAAATATTTTCTTCCTTTGATCCCTTTAACAAACAGGTTCACGCCTTCTCTAAAGGAGAGGTGACTTCTAGGTTTGACTGAATTGTTAGTGTGTGTTGAGACAAAATGTCCTGATTTGTCTCTGCCCCCAGTGCAGCTCCTGCTCTTGCAGTGGCCACGACAATGGTTGGAGCATCGTCTCCTCTGCAGGGTGCTCCAGTCCTGGGGCAAAGGAACTCCCGTTTCTGATCTTAAGGAAGTATGAGCTTTGCCAAGTATAGCACTGTGACTCCAGCCACTCTTGCTGCTTTTTTGCAGAGGGCTTTTTGTTTCTGGAAGGTTATACTCTGTAAATACTAGTAGTAAAGCGCCCATTTTGCAGGTGCTAGTCGTAGTCCTTTACCCTGACTTATAAGAAATCTGTATAACAGCAGAAAAATTGTTTAGTTCAGCAACAGCCGATATGCTGTGAGTGTTCAAAGGCCCTTAAACCCTGATACTTCCCTGCAGCTGTGACTATGAAAGCAGATGAGCAGAGATTTTTGTGACTGGAGAAGCATTTAGCAGTAACTCTCCAGATCTCCCCTTGGCCTTCACCTAGAAACAAAGTATTGATTTTTGTCTGAGTTTCATGACAGGAAGTACAATTTTTCCTGGTGTCAAAGTTCAGGCAGACTCTAACAACTGGTTGCTGGTGTTCTACAAAGAACAGCATCTCAAGATGGTGAAACAAGTATGTGTTGTCTTAGCGGTAAACAATGACACTAGCTTTGACATGTTGGGGTGTGGGGGACATAGAATACAAGCATTTCCTCCCTGAAAAGTAAACAGTCTGAACAAAAGCAGTGATGTTGTGATTGTGTTTGTACTCGATCTGTGGCAGTCCTGCCACTCAAACAAGGAACAGGTGTTCATTGCAGGATGCACATGCTTTCTCACTCATCTCCTTGCAAAATCCGCCCTGCATTTGGCACGCTGCTCCGTCGCACTTTATCTCAAATACACTTTGGTATGCTGCTCCATTGCACTTACCTCTGTGCAATTACACTGACTGCTTCCATGGAGTTTCCAGTGTGCAGAGTTATGTTATACAATGATTTATATCCAGGTCCAGCAAGCAAGTTTGCAAAAGCAAACTTCCTACCTGGCTTCTGTCTACATGCAGGAGTTCAGTGGTTTCCTCCTAGCTGTCTGGAGCAGCATTGCCTAGAGCCTAAGCCAAAACAACACTCCTTTGCTTCCCTGCCCTCCAACCCCACCCCAAAGGCCTCTGAAAAGTGTGCAGGTGGGGGTACACCTCTGTGCCTGGCATCCCACATGGCTGCAGGGTGCTCAGGCCTGATCACCTGTGACCTTGGGGACATTCAAATCAGCTTTAATGAAAAAAATTATTCTTACCCATTAAGGTATTTGACACGTGGAATACTGACTATTGTTTCCCAAGACCTGAAGGCCTACCGATGCAGTAAACGCAGCCACAGAAATTGGTGGATTTCTTTTGCCAGGTTTTCTGTTTCTGAGGAACTGTTTGTTTGACTTTGTTTAGAAATAATTTTCCATTCAGATATGCTGTGATGCAATAGGGATTGCTCCAAAGTGAAGCGAAGACACATTGTGTGAAGTCTATTAGCAGTTGCTACATTGCCAAAAATGCTAATGAAAGGCACTGGCTTACTCTGTGAATGCCTGGTAGATTTTGTGGTTGATAATTCTAGCCAGCCAGAGCACATGTTTGTTAATAGGAGCTCTTCTTGAGGGCTAGGTTTTTCTTTAAAAAAGAAGATAAATAAAAATTTCCCACACAGAGCTTGGTCTCCAGAGGACTGATGAAGTGTTAGTGGGCTGCAGCAGATTAAAAGACTTTCCCTCCCTTCCTTTTCTTTTTTCTTCCTACTCTTGGCTGGAAGAAAACTATTCCATGAGAAATACCTTGACAGACAGTTGTCTGCCTTACAGCAGTCATCAAAATTCAACTTTAAGTGAATAACATAACCTGAAGTTAAACAGAACAGATGTGTAGGTGAGTGGTGTTGTTTTATTTTGATGGGTTTTTGTGGTTTTGCTTGTTTGGTTTTTAATCCCTTTGCTTTTTCCTGCTCAAAGGCACTTATTCCTCAGACCTGAGCTGTTCCCTGGCATGCCAGGACTCCTGATGGGGTGCCAACCTGCTGAGCAGAGACATGGCACGGTGGCTGACCCTGGCTGGGGATCGCTGGGGACTCACCTGCCTCCACAGCCACTTCCTCTGCTTCTCCAGCCCCTCAGTTTCTGGGGGTGCTTCTCACACGAGCTGGTGTCAGCAGCCCGCTGCCTGCCTCACTCTGTGCAGAAACAGTCAATGAATTTCCCTGGAAAGGACCATCGTTATCTGGCCAGCCCTCTTGCCTGGTTCAGCAGATCAGGAAGGAAAACAGAGCTGGGTTTTTCTCATGATTGTGATAAGCAAAATCAATAATGTATCCCAAATAGGAGAGCAACTCCTTGTGCCAGATATGGAAATATGGGTATACATACAGAAGACCAAAGAAAGGGCTTTAGAAAATCAGGACATCTGGTAATTTGCTGACACAGTTCAATATCACTGATAGTTTATCAAACTGATGTGAGCTGGCTAATAAGATTTCCAACAAGGTGATAAAGATACTTTGTGTTTGCCTTGCATTATAAAAGCAGCTACAGTGCTTTGGTAATGGTTCAGGCATTTTACACCTTTATCCCTTGACCTCTTTTTAGTTACCGTGGCTGCAGTACTGATGTATTTTCAAAGTTATATAAAATAATAATGGTAAATCTGACTGATAGAGATATGAATTGAGAGGAATAGACTTGGCCCTCTAGTCCAGTGTTATGCTGTGGAAAATAAGTTTTTGCAAGCAAACCTGATTGTGTTTTGAAATTACACAGCCTCATAAGAGGGATGACGTGTGACAGCATAGATCTCTTGGTGGAAGAAATTAAGAAGGAAACGTTACCATTTGCTCTCTGTCCACGTTATGGCTGCACCAGCGTTATTTCTTACCGACATTCTTAAGTTTTCCAGTCTCAACTGAAAGACATTTTGTCACCGTTTTCCTCTTTCCAATTTTCTGAAGGGCAGACCTTTTACGTGCAACAGATATGAAAGTGTAGTCTGGCAGCTTATATGCAATCCTATTCAAAAATATCAGACAGCTTCTCCTGACTTATGACATCTGCTGGGGTGGATGCTGCAAAGAACTAGACTTTCCAGTCCAACAAGTGAAAGGAGGGAAGGTCTCTGCATGCTACAGACGTGAGTTCGAGCACCAAGTCAGCTACAGCCTTGTGTGACCCTGAGCATGACTTCTGTGTCTGAGTTTTCCAATTATAAAATGGCCCCAAGCAGCACCTCTTGAAATCACAGGAAAACAAATTAGTGTTTTATTACTGAACCACTGGGACCTATTTTGGGCAAGTTGGAAGGTCAGCCTAAGACTGTGTTGATATAAGAGCATCTATCTCTACACATCAATTTTCTGTGCCAGACAAAAATGGGAGATAGGCTCTTTCCTAACAAAATACTTGAGTTTGTGATTAATGGTAAGGCCATGAGTAGTTCCCAAGGACTTGGGTTTTGCAGCGTGGGGAATTGGTTTGGATACACTACTTACGCTTACTAGCAGTGCTTGTAACATGTAAAGGGTTGGAAGCATTTTTCTTGTATTGGAAGGTAGTTGTACACATTGACTTGTTGTCACATAAATGTGTCTTGAAAGATGAAAGAGACAGGCTACTGGTCTGTTGCCTGTAATTCCCTGGGCTGCCATATGCGGAGGAAATCATCTCAAGGAACATATGTGGTACCTTTTATTATGTTCAAATGGGGACCAGTTTATAATGACTTCATCTCGTATCACCCAATGAATGTGGTGAAGGTCCTAATGCCACATGACACATTGAAAGGAAGATTCCCAAGAGCCTAACTAACTTCTATGGTCTGTGTGCAGGTCCTCTCCCTGTGGAGTTGGGCTATACTCAATTATTCTTTAGAGCAGTTTCTCTTGCCCTGGCAAAGAGGGAGGTTAGAGGTATTATCCTCTGGGGTAATGTGAACTTTGGTGCATATTTGCTACAAATTTGAAAAGGATTCACTTTGCAATTTAGAAAAGCAATTAGTAAAATTTATTTGGCACAGAACAAGGGGCTATTGAGAAAAGCGTTTGGAGTCAGGATTGTTGAAGTGGAAAAGGGAACGCATTTTTGAGCAAAAGAGGTATTTCAGTTCTCACAGGTGAAAAGATTTGAATATTGAATTTGACTACAGGACGGATGGATTCAGACCACTAAGTAGCAACACACATTCTCTCTCGGGGCTTTCCATCTGTGGTTTACCAGCCATGCCACAACGAAAGCCTTTCGCTTTTCTGTGAAAGTGTGTCCGTTTCTTAGAGTCTTCCCACAAAGCTTAATCAAGCGGTGCTTTCCTGTACATGTGTTTAAGTTGCCTAGGACATGCAGTTCATGTGAGCCGCTATCTTTAACAAAGGGAAACAGAAGGATGCTGGTGTCCAAGTGCAACACCAGCCTGGGAGAGTGCAATGACCTAGTTTCAGTTCTGGAAGCGGGAGGGTACATTGTACCTTTGCTCTGTTAGGGGTTGTAAAGTTGTGTGTGAAAATGATGTATCAGCCTGTGCTTAGTGCTGCATTCAGGTTACTGCTTGGCTTTCACTGAGTTTGTTCAGGGTATTTGCTTGTATGAGCCAAACTAGAGGAAAATTTGTCAAGTGTCTGTGTTGCATTTGTCTCTCCTCATCTGAGGGCTTTGGAGAAGAGCACTCTTATGCCCTGAGAGATGCAGCTGAAAAATATAACTGCCACTTTGGTTGTGGGCAATAGTTTGGAGTGACTTGTCTTTATGTGCTGATAGATATAGTCAAACATCCAGAAGAATGAATGGATTTTATTGAAAATATGAACATGGTACATGGTGACAAAAGCTCTGTTATTATGAAATTCTAAAGTCCTTTGAATGGTAACAAACGACTTTCATCTAGGATTTACTTGCCTCCAAAACCAGCTGGAAACCTAAACCAGCTTGAAAGTAGGGATTTTGCAAGACTAGGCTGCTGCATTTAGGTGTATTCACTATGTACTGTGAAGTAGCCCAGAAGTAAGAAAACCCAACTAGTCTAAATTAGCTTAATATATTGCAAAGCGACTGCTAGGTCACTTCTTAAATCTCTAAACCATTACAGCTTCTTGCAGTTGCAGAATATAAAGGTAGAAAACTTTTAGAAAAGGCTTCTGTCAGTTACAGCAGCACCAAAGAGGCTGCACAAAACAACTTCATGTAATAGATGGTGAGGAAACGTCTGCAGGACTCCTTGCTGAACCCCTAGGAAATGGTTACACTTCACATCTGCACAGATGTTGTTCACAGTCTTAAGGTGTCTGCAAGCCTGCATGCTTTCTTCAGGCAAATTCCCCTTATGGTTCCCTGAAGACTAGATATGGACTCAGAAAACATCTAACATCTAGATTAATGGACATGAGAGAAGTCAAGGAAAGGCTGATATTTAAAGTAACTTATGGCACCTCAGTAATCTTAGCTGACAAATACTGTGAGCTAAATGCCCTACCTGATAGTTGTAGATTGAAAGGCAACAGAGGACAAATGTGAAATTAATAAATAAAACACAGTATTTTTCACAGACGTTTCAGATTAGCGAATATGCAATATACTTTTTTTTCACATTAATAGATACAACGTCTTTAAAAAACCACAATTATACACAGTTACAATCTAAACAGGAGACAGGAGCTTAATTATTTAGCTGTAGCTTGGCTTTTTAACTTTTTTAAAAAAAAAAACAACAAAAAACCCCAACCAAACAAACAAAAAAAAAAAACCAAAAAACCACCCAACTTTCCCTATCCTGTTCAAATAGGTGAGTAGGCTTAGATTGCATCAAGTGAGAGCTAAACTGCCTCTTCTCTTACATGCCATGGAGGCTGAGCCAGTGCAGTCCTCCCATGAGACACTGGCGCAGCTGTGGTGGTTCAACTACCCAGCTCGCAGCCTCCTTGGGAGTGTTGCTTCAGCAAAAGTTAGTTGCTGTTGCCAAAAGGCTCTGGATTCCGTGTGATGGGAGAACAGGACATTAAAATTTATCTTCACTTGGCTGGGATTTGAAAGCTGTTCTTGATATGAAAAACAAATGTCCCATCTCACAGTAGACACTAGAGTGCCTTCCCCCCTGCAGGGTTTGGATAAACAAGGCTGTGACTTATTCATAAAAATGGTAGAATTTTGGTCTAGCAAATGGTATAGAACAAGCCAAGTGTTTCCAGGGCTCAGTTTAAAATCATAATCTTCACCCTCCTGTGACAAGATGAGGAAAAATATCCCACCTAGGCAAGTGAGCTACTATACATACCTCCTCCGAGGCCTCATACCATCAGCAAAATTTCCTGCTTCACTATTTTCAATCAGTTGCTTTTCGCTGACTCAGGGCTGAACCGGGGAGGCATGAGCACTGGCACAAGGGAATTGCAGTTCTTGGCTTTCTGGACATTAATGGACATCATAGTGACATAGTCTGCTTTTTTTTTGGGGGGGGGCAGGGGGTGTCAGTGGATAGATGGGACAGAACAAGAGGTTTGGTTCAAAAATTTCAGTTTACAATCCTCCCTGGAAGCCATAGGGGAGTGCTTAAAAAAAGACCAGCTGAAACAAGCGGAGCTGAACTACAGTTTTTTTTTTTCCAGGTAACCCAACATTACCATAGCAGAGACCACTATTTTTAGTTGGTCGTGTTTCCACAGCCTGTTCTTTCACACAGTATGTACCAGCTTCTGTCAAAAGTGGAATTCCCCTTTTCAGTGGAATACTTGTTAAAAACCAAAATGTTGATATCAAGTGCGTTTAAAGAATGCACGTTCCCTCATGTTACCATATTCAGTGCTTAACCCTGTTACAGCAGCTTCCATTTTTGAAGGACTGGGTCAAAATATTCTACCTAGTTTTGTACACAAAAATATGCAACTGGTGAACCCAGACAATAAAAAGATGTACTGGAGACAGAGAAAGGTGGAAAAGGTCACAAATCTCACTTTCCAGAGAGTCCTTCAGTTTTCCTTTTTTTTTTTTTTCCCAGCTGCCATTCTTTACATTCAGTAGTCACTTCCAGGGTAAGGAGAAGCAGCAAGAAACTCTCATTCTCCTGAAAGGCAGTCCCTTCTGCTAGTAACAAAGTCCTCGAAGGTGATGACAAGAGATTGGGCACTCACCAGCTTTCAGCACTCCAGCACAGAGTAGCTAAGACCCCGGCTTACTGATTTCCCCCATGCAGGAGCTCAGCACCCTGGCAGACTATTGCAGAGTACTGTCCAAAATGGTGACACAACTGTTGTGTGGACACAGCCATTGGTTGGAACAGAAATCCAGCAGATTTTGCTGTCTCTTGTGTTGGAGAAGCTTTTTGTTTTGCCATCTCTCTCAGTGCACACAGCAGAAATCTGTCACTTGTATTACAGATGGGGTGGCGCTTCTCTTACATCTCCAGCTGCCCAAATTGTTGGCAGACTTTCCATTTAGATGGGTGCTGTAAAAACAAAACAACTTATTTTTAAAAACATATAGAAATAAGTCCCCCAGAAAGAATCATGTTCTGGAGTTGTTTTTCCTATGTAACCAGTGGAGCAAGCTGTAAAGCTATGGAAAAGATGTATTCATGCTGGTGAGAATCAGCCGGGATGACGCCTTGCCTCTGCCTGGATAACCGAGACACTGGGGGCCCTCTGCCTTTGTGCCACAGACCGAAAGGACCTCTCTTTGTGCAAATGCACAAAGTCCTCCCTTGTTAACATCCCTTTCCCTTGTGAAGGGATGTCAGTATAATCTTTGGTTCATTTCAAGCTACTTCACAAAATGAGATGCACAAAACTTGTCTGTGGTCAAGGGAAACCAGCTTCCTAGGGCTCCTCTACAGGCAGTGGAGGGATCCCTCCATGGAGCAATTCAGAATTGCTCCAGTTCTGAATTTCTCCTCAGCTGGAGCATCCTGCCCCACTGACTCTAACAGGTGCCTGGAAAGACTAACCCCACCGGGATGAAGTTACTCTTCTTCACAACTTGCCTTGCCTGCAGTTTCCAAAGCTTTTTTTCTTTGTAACAGCAAAGCTAGTCTCTGTAGGCTCTTTTTGGTTTTGCAGTATTCAGGATTTTCAGCCCCTGTGTAACAATCCTACCTTCTTCACAAAGTGAAACCCACAGAAACATATTTATGTCAGTACTGAAAAGCAAAATGCTATGGCAGTGTCCCTGTGCCTACCATGAGTGAGTAGTGGTAGAGTGTCCTACTGCATGGAACTTGCTTGAAAATTGCAAAGGATCGTCGAAATGATAATTTCTCCAAGAGCCTATCTTTTGTAGCAAGGTAGTATTGCCTATTTCTAAATCATTGATGACAGATACTGTTTCTTCTTTGATGAAGAAAAAACAGAACACCAATAAACCTGGACTGATGGAGACTTGACAGCTTGCACAAACTCTCTGCCTCAGTGCTCAACTACTATTGCCCTTAGAAAGACATTTTTTTCCTAACATCTATCTTAAATCTCCTTTTTTAAGCCTGTTGTGCTGTAAGTGCTGTGTTTGCTGGGTTACGACAACAAATTACTTGTCCCATCTTCTTTAAGGACTCTCTGAAGAGGGTTGTTATCGTGTCCTTAATCAGCCTTGCCTTCCTCAGCCTAAACAAACATAACCGATCTTTCACGTTCCCCAGATCATTCTAATCTCTCTGGTATTGGTCCAAGTTGCCCTCAAATTGGAATGCCCAAAAGATACTGCCTTCTGTGCCTTACATGCCTCTCTTGGCAGAAAACAGCCCTCAGAGGTGAGACAGCTTCCGATACTAGTGAATCACCAAAGCTGCTGTCCCACCTCATCTTCCACAAATGGTGCAGAGACATGCCAAGGAAAAGACAGTGTCTGGAAGGCAAGCGTCTTTGTTTTGTTGTTAAGGAAGAAATCATGCTACAGCAGTATTCAATGTAAGATAAATATTTACTCCTGTTTATTTCGCAGAGGTTTTTCTACTTATGGGCTAAGTCAAATGATCTCATCAAATAGGGCCTGGTATAAGTAAGTCCAGAGAAGAAAAAGTTGACCTTAAATTAATGGCTTGTGTTGTTAATGCGGCTCACAGTAACAGAAGGAGAAAATCCATCCTTCTGTCTGTTACACTCTACAAGAAACAGTGTAATGCCTCCTGATACTTAGAAAATGCGAACACTGGATCAGGCTGGGGTTGTGTGATGGGTCTGGAAAATAACTGACTGTTAACCCAGTTTGCATGACCACCAAAGAAGCTCTAGAAAAAGGTCTTTAATTTAAGGGTTCTTTTGCTTCTGCTTGATAATATGAATTGGGTACACTCACAGCATCTGCTAGGACAAACTATGCTTTCACTATTACAGTTGTGGTAGAACCACATTATTTTCTGCCTGTTCTGCAGAGACAACCAGGACACAGTTATTTGCTTCAGTGGGAACTAGCAAACAAGATATAAAATAGGTAGATATTTCATCCTCCCTGTATTCTCACAAGTTCCCAGTGCTGAGTTTGATTTTCTAAATTTGTCTTGGACTTTTTTGCCTTATTTTTCTTTTTCCAACACTATAAATGAATTTGTAAACTAGCTGGCCTGCAATATTGCATTCTTGCTTAAAAAAATATGAATATGTTAATGGTATAAACTGGGGGGTTTTTGTGTGGGTGCTTTTTAAAAAAAAAATATTTCTTAGGAAAGGATAGTGCTTAGTACATTTTAAATTGGGTGTATATACACTAGATTCATAGATATGAGGCATATGATGTTCCTGTGTCCCAGCTAAAGACCTCTAGGATATGGTGCTCAAAAAGGCAGAGAACAACCATTTGGTGACAGGCACTGAGATGATATGAAGCAATAAATGGCCAGTGCTGTCCTGAGTTGAAAATCAGCATTTAAAACAGATTTTCCAGTTCGGCTCTGCCTGGTTTATAACATAATTGACCTATCTTGATGGCAGCAGTAGCTGCAGCACAGCTATAGAACAGGAGGGGAGGGTGGCCTCAGCCTGTATGCTTTGTGTCCCCTGTCGATTTGTCATGTCCTTTGGCCTGAGCTGTGGAAGGAACTTCTGGGAACTGAGACTTTCTGGCTGCCTTTAGCAACACTTTAAAGAGCTCAAGGAAAGGGCTGAGAGAAATAGGGCTACCACTTTATAGGCTTGGGTTTGTAACATCCAGCAAGCCTAATCCAAAGGCCTTGTGCTGGATTTGAGTACTGAAGATATGAAGTTAAGACACTCTTGAGACAAATACACAACATATTTCTAATACTTACAGTTGAGTCCTCCTCTGTCTCCATTTGGTTGGACATCTGTTGAAACAAATGCACTGTTTTAAGCATGTGGGATAGATAACTATAGTCTTTATTCACATGGAATTAATATTAAGCAACATCCACTAAGGTTGAGGGTTCAATGTGCTAAGTCCTCCTTGGACAGCAAAATACAGTCCATACTTTAACTGCCTACAATCTAGGTCATCACTTCAGCAAGAATAGATTTTTGGGCTCCAATCAACAACCCTGCTCCATGTCTTGCGACAGAATCCTGCACCACTCTTGGGTTGTTTCTGAAGGAAGGACATGGCTCCTAGAACAGCCGCTGCAGATGCTTGGCAAGATCACTACCCTGCTTTCTCCTGGTCTTTTCTGAAGCACCTAGGCTTGCTAGCCATGAGGAAGAGGGCATGGACTGAACATGTGGTCTTTATCCATGAGAAGTATGATTGCCCCTGCTCCCTTTTTTTAGATGTTAGCTCTCATATACCTGTAAAGTGGCTTACAGAAGTACTCAGATACACCAGCAGACTGAGTCTGGTTCACAAGATGTCTTTTCGAGCTACTTTTTGTTCTGTCTTGCCAAGCACTGAAGAATCCCACACGTGGGCAAATGCAGCAATACAGAGGTATGCATGTATAATGTGGAATGATAGCGAGTCATGCTTTATTTCTGACTTGTAGAAAGCTGCTTGATCCCAGTGTGATCTTGAACCCTTAATGGTCCAGCCAGTCACTTGGAAGTTCTCTGGATTGATGTGCTAAGCATCCCCTCCAGAAAGAGCCTGTAGGGATCGCAGCTGAGAAACTGTGGCCTGAACCAGCACAAAGTCAAGTGCCCTAGCAGAAAACCATAAAGAGTAACATGTCCTGGGATGCTACGTATCTTCCCCAGGGAACCCTAGGTTTTTGACAGCAGCATGATTTCCCGCTGTTGTGTGCAGGTAGCTTACTCGTACCTTCTAGCAATGCACTGGATGACACTAAATATTTTGGCAAATGAAAAATAATTCTTCAGATTTAATCATGCAAATGAAGGGCCTCGTTACCTGTGTAGGATACTAGTTTAGAGGATCTCCGTCTCCGCAGCCAGCAGGCTAAAACAGCTAGAAGACCTATCAGAATGACAATGGAAACGATGCCAGCTGCTTGAGCACTTCGTCTGCTTTTTTCCAGGGTTTTATGACTTTCTGTGCTAGAATCATTGCTTTGCTTCTGCTGTGTGTCTAGAATAAAATAAAAAAAGGCCATAGTAAGATGTAAATTTTCACATTTCATACAAGGCAAGTATTTGACCTCATTTTATACACACAAAAGGATTTCTGAAGTATTAATATCACTGTGACTCTGGTGGTATTCCTTCTGACCAAGGCACATCTTTAGCTTACATGGTCTAATAATACAATGTGTTTATTCCTCTCTATCACACTGCATGCATCCCTCTTTCTTCCTTTTTGTTTTTCTTTCCTGCCAGCCTTGGGAGATTGAATGTTTGAGTTTGTATCTAGACTCAGCTGAAAATAAATCTATACAGAATCTATAATGTAAATCTGATGGTATCTGGAAAAGTGGGTGAAAACCTGTTTCCCTGAAGTTAATGACAAATTCCCACTGATTGCTGCAAACTGAAGGTTTCAGATCACATCTCTTACTCTTTCAAGTGTGGTAGTGCTTTTAGAAACCAACAAAAAATAAGAAGATGAAAGCCTTTTCCCCAAGAATACGACAGGAAACTAATGACAAGGTTACTTTGATTTCCTTTAATTTGGGATGACAGCAAGGGTATGCTATCACACAAAAACTGTACTGTGAAATTTTTGCTTGTGCACACAATTTTTGTTCCTTGAAACAGTCCAATCTATATCTGGGCTATGTGTCAAGTCCAGAGTACACGATTGATTGGTGTGTTTAGGTAAATTAACTGTGGGTATCCAGCTACAGTTATGCAAACAATCAAACCTCCTCGCACCAAGGTGCAGAAACCTGTGAGAGGAAGGTGGTGGGAGGGAGGACCAGGAACAGCAATGAGCCTGAATAGCCACCTCCAGATAAGCTCCCACTCCAAATAGCTTGTCTAAACACCTGTTTGAAAATGATGAAATTCACTATTGCCATTATAGCTATGATTTTTTTTTTAGCTTTTCTTTAGGTAGCTTTCTGTTTCTGTGAAAGGTTGAGTGGCTAAATACTTGTTTTTACTATTGATCACCCATATCAGCAATAAATAGCTTCTTATACTTGTGCTATTTGGTGCATCATTCTACTGGGCTAATACTACCTGTTTGCTATAGGCCTACTTTAAATAGCACACTGTGTTAAATTGAGTTTTGGAGACTGAAAACGGAACTTTGAAACTAGGCAGTGTAAAAAGCAAATGTGAGTGCTGCAAAGCAGACGGGTAGGGGTTCAAGAATTGTGGCACTACTGTAGAGTGGCCCCGTAAAAATAACGGGACTCCCCAAGTCATCATGTTCCTGAAGAACCAAAGGATAAAGCCCAGTGACTGCCTCTGACAGAAGAGCTTCTCAGTGCTGTTGTCATAACACGCTTGACAGGGTGTTCACTTCAGTGTGGAAGAAGTCAGAAGTAAACATGAAGTCCACGGCTAACTGTAACTAGCTTGAAAACAAAGAAAACTGTGCTCTTTTTGGCACTTTTGGGAGCTACTGAATTAATGGGTAGCCTTGTTAGTGCATATCTACAGACAGAGACACACTGGTTGATATACCTGCTATCTAGAAAACATGAAGTATCATGATGAGACTTACAGTTGGCTGACAGATTTTCCCGAAGTATTCTATTTTCTACAGAGCACTCTATTTGCATGTTAGAAGTGGCTTTAACCTTCAGCATGCTAAAAACGCTGTAAGTGCCGTCAGCGTGGCGGCTGATCTTTAGCTCTGATGGAGGCAGGTGGCTGTTGTCTGTTTTATTTATCCAGTAAACATTGGGTTCTGGGTATCCATTGCCAGACCTGCAGCTGAAAGTCACCTCCTCTTCAGTGCTGTCACTGTTTCTTATGGGTCCACTGAGTATGGGTTGGCTATAACTAGCTGGAGGGCAAGAGCAAAAGAAATAGTCATTGACTGCTTGAAATATATTGAAAATAGAAAATTTTGACATGGGTTCTGAAGCAGAAGCTCTGGGTTTCGTACAACTTTCGTCACTTGAAAGGGAAACACCTGCACAGCTTGGTATATAAGCCAGAGAGCTGAGAGAATTACTGGAAGGGCAGAAGGCTGAAGCCAAACCCAAAGGAAGAAAGCAACTTCTTAAGCTGCTGTAACCCAGTCACGTGCAAGAGTCTTTATACTGTTGAAAACCAAGATGAAAAAAAATCCCACACTGGATAAACAGCTGTTACGGGTATTCTTCCAGTTTTAGATTCCCTATCTATAACATTTAAATTAAGCAGACTTCATTTCAGCAAAGGGCTGAAGTATGTTTCAAAGTTAAGGGTATGATTAAATGTAATATTGAAATGGCACAAATTTGAAAAGCTGGAATGAGAATTTGGGCAAATATATGCAAGCAATACAAGTTCTTACCTGCTAATCTGAGAACCACTTCTGCCTGATGAATCACTCTGGTATATTCAGTTTTCTGCAGTACTACACATTTGTACCTATGTTTATCACTCTGGCTGACATTTAGTAGTAGCAGGGAAAAATCACCTTTTTCCAATCTATCCCAGAATAACTGAGTCCTGTTTTTGAAGTGAATACACTGTTCACTTTCACTGTCTTGACCAGAGATCAGTGCATGTACAACTGAACACTCTTCTTGATCATCAGCTATTTGCCAATATACCCGTAGATTTTTTAAGTGTAATTCTTTTCCTTGATAAATGCAACTCAGTGTAGCATTGTCTCCAGGTTTACTGGTGATGATCTTCTCCTCCAGTGCGATAACTAGAAGATTAAAAAAGAGACAGAGGTTATGTGGAAAAAAATGTCATTTGTTTCAAGTATGTTCTACCACATGTGGACTGCAGTATTAGTATTTATAACAGGCAGGTGAGTGTGCTCACTTCATAATCATTCCTACCTCCTGACTTGCTGATGGCTAATTCTCAACATGTCTACTTGTCTGTGCATTTTCCAAAGGGACCTTTTACAATACAAAGCCTTCTGCTTATTTCTTTCTCTGAGAACGAAGGGCTCCCAGCTCCATGGATACCCGCATGTTTCACTTTGTCCACTGACAGGGACTGACTGCGAAGACATATTCGAGTCCTAATGATGTAATAACAACTTTTTTTTTTAATTAAGAAAAATGCCAAATAATGCCAGGTAAATCACAAGAGGTGGAAAGACTGATCAGAAAAAGAGTGCTACCATTATTTGGAGATCAAAAGAATTTAAAAGGGTAGTAAACCCAGTGTTTCTCAAAGTGGGCATGTCATAACAATCACATTTTATAGCTACTATTGATGTCACCCTCTCAATAAAAATACTCTGCTGGCAAAACAACATGCCCAGATACCTCCAGTGACACATTCATTAGACATTTACAAGCTCTCATGGCTACTGGAGGTAGGGAAGCACAGTATCTATCTTTCAGGGTGGTTTTCCTGGCCTCTAGACACGAGAAAGGCAGCCTCTCCTCCCGGTGAGCAATGAGAAGGAATGAGCTGGCTGCCGAGTGATGCAGAAGGTGCAGGTCAGCTATTCCAAAAGGGCCAGGGTAGCTCTGGTCACAACCTCCCTGCCAGGAGGGATGCATCGCCTCTCCACCACCCCAGCAGCCAAAACCTCTCTGGTGCAACTGGTTGCTGAGACCAAAGCAGTTTGTGCATCGTCAGTGTCGGACTGAGGGTTCTGTGGAGGTCAGGAGTGCGCTGGATGGGAGAGACTACAGCTGGGGGTAGGGATTATGAGGATGGGTGGATTAGGGAAAGAAAGATGGCAGGAGTGAGGGTTTGGAAATGCAGAAACAGTGCATGGTGAGGTGGGAGGGAGGCAACGATGTTAAAGGAGGACATGTCTTTGTGTTGGTTCACTGGACTCAGAAATAGCTCATCTACAAGTCTGAGTTGAGTATCCTGGCTATAAAACACCACTGAAGCAAACACAGTACTTGCAGGGAAGAAGGCAGTGTGTTCTCCAGGCTCTTATCCTCTGCTGGGTGAGACAAGCAGTAATGGGCTTGAACTGCAACAAAGATGCTGCAGCTCAGACTTTGGGAAATTACTTGTAGTAGCAGGAAAAGTGATGCTCTGCAAAGCATTGCCTGGGAAAACGGATGCACCTCCATCACTGGCATTATTTAGGAACAGGCCAGCTGGCATCTACTGAAACTGAATCTGGTACAGTTTGTCCTGATTTTGGGGTCCAGGACTTTCCTTGATGGCTTTCTTGAGGTCCTTCTCAGTGATTAAGCGAGAACGGTGGGGAGACAACTCTGAAAACAACTAAATATCACGAAGTGATGCCCTTTAACCTTACCTTTGTTTTGAAAGGGGTTTTTGGAACTGTAGTAGAAGACTTGGGTACTTGATACAGTGATGTATAATTCTAGTCACAATATGAGTATGTACTTTATCCAGGCATGTTAGATCTGCTTATTAATAGCCCTCATTACCCCACTTCTAATACCTTTTGTTGACATAAATAAATACACAGGGATGTCTGTAAAGCAAGCAGAGCAATCTAAGCAAGAGCATCAATAATATCCTTTACTACTCTCCGTACTTAAACTGATAGAAACTGATTTTTTTTTCTTCTTTTCCTGATGCATATCACACTAAGGAATTCTTAAGTGTCTTGCCAAAACCACGCAGGTGTGTATATTGTACATATTACAAATAATGTGTGTATTTGGCCAAACACTTTAAAGGAGGGCAGCTTCATTTTTCACTGAAGTGTTCTGAACTTACCAGCTCTCAAGATGTGAAGGAGCAGTAACAGAAATCCACAGCTAAAATTAAAAAAAGCAAACAAGATTGTTACATGATAGGCTTAGCATATCTGTTGTTTACATAAGCAATAAAGCTAATATTGATTGTTTCAGTATAGTAGCAGAAGTAGGTAAATTAGGTACTGCTACTATGTAATGTCTCATTAAGCATTTGCATTTTTGACAGCTGCAAAACTTCTGTTCAAACGACATAACTCTGTGGGTGGGTGGCCAACACCACAAATAGCAGTAAAACGCACTAATATTGGAATCAGAGCAGAAGGCACGAAGCTGGTATTGTGCCCGTCTTGTGAAAAATGAACCATATAGACCTAGTGGACAAATAGGCCTTGGAGGCTTTCTGGGTCACTGGGAAGGAACAAGGCTGCACCGGCCTAAATCCAGGTCAAAGCCCTGCATCCCACTGCTTTGCTGAAACTCAGTCAGTTATGGTTTTATCTGGTTCGAGGATGACAAGCAGCTGACCACACTGCTCACCGTTTTGTGCGCGCAGTGAAAATGCGTAAACAGGAAACATGCTGATAACAGGGAGTTGTGCAAAGGTTTTGCTGGAAAGAATTCGGCGTGTTTGACTACTCCAGAGAGGCAATCTATGTGGGAGTTTCCCAAGGGAGTTACGCCTGCTCGATGTTCTAGAAAAACCCAGTTTAGCCCATCTATAAAGTCCAAGTGACTTAACTTTCATCCCACAGGGCTTTGTGAAAGAGAAATGTTCAGCACCTTCCTAAAAGTTACTTTAAAATAGCCTTTCACTACCATGCCTAGCTATACATTGTGCTCTTGCTGTGGGAAAGGAAAGGAAGACACTGGAAAGGTATTGGAATGGGACCTGAGTGGCTGCAGTTGCCCATCTTGACATTGCCCTGGGTGCAACAAGTCTGCAAAGCTGAGCTGATGGGCAGACGGACATAAGCACCTGCTCATCCCCAGTTTCCCCAGCTCGCTTTGGCAAGCAAGGAACACTGTGAGGCCGCACTGCCTGGGTGCCGCTGGTTCCCTTTCCCAGTTGTTCTCAACCCTCAGCCAGGTCCAACATTGAGTCAAGGGCTGGGGCAGTGGGCAGAGCTGCCCCAGCAGCCCGTGAACCCAGGAACGAGCCCCAGGGTCTCCCATCTGAGCTGCTTGACTTCTTCCTTTCAGACCAACCCTGCCCTCTCTGACCCTCATCCCTCCAAGCCTTAACCTAAGCTCGCTCCCCCAGCAGCCATTTGTCACCTCGCTTTTCCCCACCAGCTGTGCTTCACACCATTGCCTCTTTCTTCCAGGCCTCCTGCCCTTTCCCCACAACTCCTGACTCTTTGTCCAGCCAAGCATCAGGATTTGTCCACCACTTCCCAGGCACAGCATCTCTTCTGTCCAGATTTACTTCTGTCAGGTGCCTGGGTGCAACTTCGGTCTCCACTGCTGTGAAAGAAGGTCTCTAATTCCCATCTGCCCCCAAGAAAATGATGACCTACCCAAACATATTTGGCTTCCCATGGAGAAAGCAGAGGACATTGCTGACATAAAATCTACCTCTACTTGAAGCTTCATTTCCAGAGAATGAGATGGGCAAAGTTTAGGGAACAGTCAGTCTGAATTGTATTACTTTTATGTGAAGAAAATACTTTTTTCCTTTTCTAGGCAATTTAAATGGCTTCATAGATGAGATTTCAAAAGTTTAAGTGGATGCACAGTGTGGAACATTTATTTTCTAATACATATTTTAGTAAATCTGCAATCAGCCCTTACTTTAGATTTCCCGAGTAAGTGTACCAAAACACTCCAGGAAAGCAGTTCTTTTCTGTCTCTGGCAGTGACTTTCAGTGTTTTTTACACATGGTCTTGCATTGTATTTCTTTTGTATTTGTATACTGTGCAGGAGCCATAACTTTCATGCCAGGTTTGTACAGGTCTGTCTTGGCAATCTTACCTCAGCGTAACTTTTAATCCTGTGGCTGTGTTTGTTTTATTGTTCCCTGCCCAAGTAGGAAACTATGGATATATTCAGTCATTTGAATTAAACAGAGAACAACAATTGACTTATCTTTATGGGACTCTTCGGGGAATTTCCCATGCCAGACACTTGCTGATGTCAAACATTCAGCTAGTCAGCCAGAACTGATTCTCTAATGTATGTACACAAAGCATGTCTTGATTTCTTATTTTAATAAATGATGTCACAGTTAAGATTGGACAGATCCAGAGATGCTCATCCTCTTACTTGAAGGAGGTTGCAGCTGTGGTAGTGTGAGGGCAGTGTCAGCCCACTGTGTTCCCCTGGAATAGCTTTAATGCCAGGCTCCTGTTAGAAAAAGAGAAATGCTCTTGCCTGCAGAGAAGCCTCCCTTTTGCCCCATACACTCACCTCCTGTGTCCATCACAGTGGCAGTGAGCTCCACTGAGTGCAGGTGTAACTGCATTAGTTTCTTAGAGTGTGTTTTTGTTATATATATTTTTTAATTATTACTTATTCAACTCTTTCCCACACCTTCCCCTTCGATATGGTTTTTAAAATGTCATGTGAAACGGGAGAAAGTTGCACTTCCTCTTTCATGCATTCTTACTTGGTGAGATTATTCTTCCTACCAGCATCTCAACTTTTTCATGCACTATTTATTTTAGAATCCTGAGATGTTGCTGTTCCGGCACAAACTAGCCAGACAAAAGATGTCCCAGTCTTTGCAACAATAACTTCGAGGTTTTTGTTCTACTGGTAAGATTTGCTTTATCCCCTAAACTTGTAGTGACATCGCTCTCCTCGCACCAGTAAGTGCCGTCCTTAGGTTATCTGTGAAGTTTTTCTGACGCCTACTGTAAGGCAGCACTAATCTGGGCAATAAATTAAGAGGGCCTGCTTGTCTTCTCCTATCATTCACATTCGGCAAAAAAAAAAAAAAGCTCCTTAATAAGACAGTTAATCGCTTGTAGCCTTCGATGGCAAAACCCGCCTCCCCCGCTCTCGTCTGCCCCGCCGCTCCCGCAGCTCCAGACGCCCGGCAGAGCTGCCCGCCCCGGCCGCGCAGCCAGCGCCGTGCCGGCCGGCCACCGGCACCCGCCGCCGGGCACGTTTAACGCCGCAACCCGCTGTCCCGGGGCCGGGGATCGGGAGGGGACCCCGCGCCGCACCTCGCCCCTGTCTCCATTTGAGAAGCCCACCCCCGTCAGAGCTTTTCCTGCCAGCTGCATTACAATGAAACTCGGATTTTTCTAAGCAGAGCGTGTATCTCTTTTTCCCCGAGCAAGCAGCTCGCCCGCACTCCGGCAAACAGCCACTTTGTGCTCCCCCGCGACACGCAGGAGGGGCGGCAGCTCGCCCCGGGGTCCCGGGCGGCCACTCACCTTCGCGGCTCCATCGCGGCGGCAGGAGGCGGGTGGCTGCCCCAGCCGAACCGAGCTGTGCTGTGCCGTCCCGAGCCGCCGGCTGCCCCGTTCAGGCCATTCCCCTTTCCCTCCCACGCCTCCTCCCGCCGGGGATTTCCGCCTTCCGTGCGCGCCCGGAGCCGGTGCGCGGCCAGTCCCGCTGCCACCGGGGCACCGTGCAAGCCGGGACCCCTTGCGACCGGCACTCGAACCGCCCGCAAAGCCCTTCTCCGGGCGTGAGGGTCAACGCCAGCCACGCTTCGGCCCATCACGCCGGGCGCTGCGGTCCAAGAGAGCCCTTCCCTGTCCTGGCACTCCGTCCCGCCAGTTGCCCAGAGAGGTGGTAGATGCCCCATCCCTGGAGACATTCAAGGCCAGACTGGACGGGGCTCTGAGCAACCAGATCTAGTTGAAGAGGTCCCTGCTCATGGCAGGGGAGTTGGACTAGGCGAGCTTTGAAAGTGTCTTCCAACCCGAACAATTCTATGACTGTATGGGTGTCTCAGGCACTCGCCCATCCTCATTGACTCCTTTCCTGAGCCTCCCTGGGGCTGCTTGTCAGGGGCTCCTGACCCCTGCAAAGCCGTGGCTCCCTGAAGGGAGGTTGCCTGTGCTCCATCAGGCCAGGTGCCCCTCACCGCCACCTCTGGGCGCTATTGGGGAGGACGGACCTGGGGAACCAGGGCTGAGCACCGGCTTTTGTGAAAGCACGGAGGGAGCAGCGCCTTGTTGGCCCTGCGAGGCGGTGGAGACCAGTCCCATGGCCCCTGCTCAGCCTTTGCGAGGGAGGAGGCAACGTACTGGAATTTGGCTGCAGGCACTGGTCTTTGCAACGCCTGCCAGGGAACCAGGCGTTCAGCTGTTGTACTTCAAAATACGTTTCAAAAGACAATAAGTTTATGATTGCATAATTAGTAAATAACCATAAATGTGATTTGATGTGTTGTGTGACCACACCTGAAGGTGCAGAAGATAAAAGTTCTAACAGAATTGCACTGATAAGGGGTGTTGGAGCAGTAGTCAGCTATTTGAAAGCTGTGTTTTGCATTCACCAGCAGTTTTGTTTGTGGCCCCACATCAGTGGTTGAGTTTGGCACCTCAGCCCAACTGGGACTCCTTCACCAATGTGAATGTTTGGAACACACACCACAAAGGTGTCACGGCCATGCTGCAAACAAGCATCGCAGTGACAGTCGTTAAAAAATATTGCCATATTAATGTTTTATTTGGTCGTGGCTCTGAGTCACCCTGGGAATGGCATACCAATTACTTTGTTCACGATGAACAGAAACTCCAGGGTTGCGCAAGACCAGCACGTCTCAATGCTGTTCTCCTGCCAGCCAGCAGCAAGAAGGAGGGCTCTCCGTTCCGAGTCTCAAAGCCTACATTACTTCAGCCTTTCTGTATTGCTAATACGCTGCAAATCAGTGATCAGTTTGGGAGGGCAGCCTTAAATTTACATTAAATTTAAAGGAAGATAAACATTACTGTGGAATTAAAGTTGAATCAGAACATGCTGGCAGCAGCCAGCTCGTATCTTTCGCCGAAATATTTCTGGATGGAATATCCTACTTGGCGAACTACTCTTTTGATATGTTAGATACTGTTTCAATAGCAGACACTTGGATACCCACAGAACCAGTTCTTCCTGGCTAAAAGTTTCCTACCTTTAAGTTCTTGTAGCTTAACCGTATAGCTGAATATTTAGTGTTCTGGATATAAATTTGTTTTTTTCTAAAACGCATAGTTTGCATGCACTCTTCTGATGTTCTTTGAAATGGTTTCTATCATGCTCTTTTCATACAAAATATGAATAGCCTGTTGATACACATGTAGTACCTGTTTAGGTGGAATTTCAGAATGAGAGAAGGAATAAGCAAGAAAGGCAAATACGTCTCAATAGGCAGGAGACTCTTTGGGATTTGGAAAAGTCAGGTGCGAACCTTTTTTCTGCCTGCACCAGCATTTTGAATCCTCATTGCCTGAAATTCGTGATGAGCTTTTAATCTATAAGGTAACTTTGTCTTCTCTTTCCCTTCAAAATGGTGTTTCATTAAGGCCTAGCCTTAGGCAGGTCCAAAGTTGTTCCTACCTGCAGAAGTCCCCAGAGGGTATGAAATATAAGGATATTCTTCTGCCAGTGACTCCATTCCTATGGCACATACTGAACAACCCTGTGGTTAGTAATAGCAGGCTCTTGCTGCCAAATCCCTGCTATTAGGTGTAAGATGTTCCTTAGGGAGTGCTCCCCTATTTCTTTCCACACAAACAGAAAATGAGAAGCAGCTGCAGCTGAGGATCATTGCAGCTGATATGGTTCCTTCTATTTACACTAAATAGCAATATGTTTTTATTCTTTTAAATATAGTTCTGTTAATAAGTCATTTACTAGCAATAAGTCAGGGTGTTTGGCTTAGGGTCAAAATACAGACCTCAGTTACATGATCTTTCCCCTACAAGTATCACATCAAAGATAACACGAATGATAACAGGCAAGGATGTTTGAAAAGCCTGCATGAAAAGTTTTCATCAAAGCTGTAGCTGCTTATTCCTACTACCTACAGAAAAATTCAAGCAGGAAAGGATCTCTGAAGGTTATCTGGTACAACCTCTACCTCTGAGAAGGGCCAACTTCAGAGTTATGTATCAAAGCTACTAGTAAGATGTACTGCTGCTTCTGCATGGCACTGGAAGTTATGATAAGATTTGCTTTTTGTCAGAGAATACTATGAATTCTTATCAGCAACTGTTTTCGTTTTCCAAAGTTGAGTTTTAGTAATACAAAAATGTGTATTCATTTGTTTTCTTCTGTTTAAAAAGCTACAATATAGGATAACCACAAGGCATAGCACATGCAAAGCTGTCTGATAGGGCTTCCAAAATTATAATGCTTATGACAGGAAAGATGGATCTTAGCTTCAGAAAATCAAGATGTTCAAGATTGTTAAGGTACAAAACCCATTTCAGTTGTAGTACATAGAAGCAATCTCAGATAGCTGATGTACTCTCCATTTAAGAGACTTAGAAGTGTCTCGAAGATGATCCATTTGGTCCCTCCTTCTGTGTGCATGTGTGTATGTCTCACTGTGAGGGAGAGGCAGAAACAGCTGAGCTCTTAGAGTATTTGTAAAAAACCCCTGTGTTGACAGTTAATTTGTCCTCTCTGACGTGTGTCTGCACCACCTAATGCAATTAAATTAAGGCATTTAAGGCTGTTGGAAGAAGAAACTCCTGTGGCTTGTGTGTGGCAAATATGTTGCCTATGGACTTCGAAACTAGAAACATTGGGAAGAATTGGGGGGAAAAAAAAAAAAGAAAAAAAAAAAAGAAGAAAACGACATTTTAATGTTTCCAGGTTGTGAGACAGAGAAGTGATCTACATACTGGAGAGCTAGAGAGCTAGTTGTTTTCAAACAAGTACCAAGCAAAGACAACAGGTGTGTCTGCAAAGCACACATCTTCAATGGCAAGCTCATTTATGCAATTATTGAGAATCCAGGGAGACTGACTAGGCTTTGTGAAACAGAGACATACCTTTCTCTGTGTATGTAGAAAAAAGGAAAATCTCAGGCAAACTGAACACCTTTGGGGACAACTAAAAAGTGAGTGACATGGCTGTATGTGATGTGGAGGATTTTAACCATTTTTGGTAGGACAGCCATGAAAGAAATGCACATAAAATTAGTAGCAGAGGATAACTGAATGCCGAAAAGTTATTAGGGTGGTTAGATCATGTCACCTCTTTGAAAACCAGATGCCTATGTCATTCTCAGTAGGCACAATGACACAGTGACAAAACCAAAAGAGAGGTACGATCACCAGTCAGTTGCCTGCACTGAATCTATCCCCATCATGCACAAATGTGTCAAGACAAAACAGGAGGCAATGAGATAACATCCAAACTTAAGAGACAAATACATGATGAAGGCATAAGAAGTTGGCAGCAGACAACAGAGATGCAGTTAAAGAAAGCACACTAAAAAGGGATACCTAGAGTAGGGACTACTCAGAGTTTCATGTCTCACATTTTAAACATGTACACTGTCTACATGAGCAAAACAGTCCAGGTCATGCACTGCATGCAACTGGAGAATAACTTTAACTAGAAAAACCTCAAAGCAATATTATGTACCGTAGGTTTGGGGGGCTTACTCCAGAATACAGAAAAATAAAGATCTGCAGCTCTTAATATTTTAACAGGACCAAAAGAAGTATTTGGGAAACTAACAGCTGACTTCAAGCCTTTATCTTAAGTCAGAAACAATAAGCAATACCCTGATATTAACAGCTACAGCCTCACTGACATCAGTTGGAGAGTATTCATCCACTCTAAGGGGATAAATCAGTGCTAAATTCAGGTACAACAGAAACTTCAGAGGCTACAGGACCATGGGATATATGTCTTCAGCAAATAAATTCTGGGATAGAAAGCTTTGAAATCATCATGATAAAAATGTAAATGGTGGAAAGCTATGTAAAAATCAGCTAGCATGTATTTCCTAATAATGTTTTTAGTGCACAGGTTACCAAAAATCTAATCAAAGTCTCCATGACTGCAGTGTTCCTAGTACATGAGACGATAGGAAAAGGGTCACAAGCAGAGAAGCACTCTGGTGCATCACATATCACAGCGTAATCAAAAGGATGGAAAATACCTGCAAATGAGATTGCAGTGGAGGAAAAAAAGCAAATGTTGACCATTGATCTTCAAAGTAAAGTAATCAAATGAAAGTACTACAGCCTACCCAGTGTGGGTTGTGGTGGTTATATGTTCTTTGTCACTTTTAGCTGGTGCACTAAACACTCAAGTGCTGGTCAAGAATTGCTGCAAAGCACTTTGTTTACCTTTTGGTATGTTACCTACACAGAAGATATGGCAGAAGAAGGCAGAAGAAATTAATGGAAAGACTAAAAGGAGTCATAAACAGAGCAAGCAAGCTAATCTGGTATTAGAAAAAGGAGGTAAGAGGCATAATCCAGATAATCTAAAGTGGTAGAGCAATCAGAAATAGCCTCACCAAATGAATGGAATGCTGCTCTAAGGATCATAATCCTCCTTTCTTCTTGGAAAACATTAAGAAGTTACACTTCTAGCAGCAGATCACTGCTGCTGTAGAAGAGTGGTCCATAGTGAGCATACTGATGCCAGATGAGCAAAATCATACTCAGATGGAATAAAGATTGTGTGACCCTCTTGTTCTTCCATCAGTAGATGTATGACTGTGCTATGCCATTTGAAATACACCAAATCCTTTTGGAATGCTCTCCACAAGTCTCTGCCTTTTGCAGTGTGGAGATTTCAGTGCATGACACTAAAGATAGTAGATCATGACTTGCAACTGAGAAAAAAGTCCAGAGGAAAATCACAGTAGCACTGGCCTGTTGCAATGTTATGTATGGGTAAAGAGCAAAAGAAAATATGAGGCAGGAATGATAATACAACACTTTTCCAACACTTCGTCTATGGAGAGACTAGCAGAAGTAGCAAGTGGAAGAGGGACCACTGCATCTTAAAAATAGAAGATGAGGGAAAGACCATTTGCACAAAAGAAAATTATATCCTTGACTAGTGGAGACATCTAGAGTAAAACAGCAAAGCTGATGGCTGAGAACAGACTGGTGATGAAATAAGGAAAAAAATGTGATTCCAAAATAAATATTTCATTATTCTGAGAAGCCCCTTTGAGATGGTGAACTTGGCCTGGATGGAAGTGAATGGACTAAGAGAAAACAACAGTCTGTTTGCTCTCTATGCTCTCTGTCTCCCATTTTGTTGTCACACTAGGTACTCAGGGCATTGGCCAAAAAGATCACTTTTAACACCCAAATTTCAAGACAGCCCCATGCAAAAGAGGACACTTGTAGCACTGTAAAATACCAGTTTCAGGGCAAGATGTGCTCTGTGAGCACAGCAGCAGTGGTAACTGATGTATTTGTACCCAGAGAAGGGAAGGACTATGATATATTTAATTATGTTGTTAGAAAGGAGTACTGGTATTCACAGTTCTTTATTCAAAATGAGATAGTTGATCTTGTGTTGCTTAAGAAAAAAAAAAGGAATAACTTGGCAACACGCTTGCTTGCTTGCTGTGTGCGTGGGTGTATTGAAAAAAAAAGTATTGAGAATACTATGTAATTGTTTAAAATGTCTCTTGAGCCTCTCCTACTTAGTACATGTTGTCCTGTGTCGCGAGTGATCCCAAGCAAAAGAGTGCTCTTGCTTCCTGAATTGACCTCTGGTCCTTTACTCAGATTAATTTCTGCTAGATATGCCTTACTTTGATCACAGGTAGTGAAAGCTCCTTTGTGAAGGACACTAGATAATGCATCAAAAACCCTGTTGTGGAAATGCAGTTCACAGGCTTTGGAGTATGAAACGCCTTCTGGAGAAGGATTATTTTATTTTTCCCAGGTTTAATACATTAGCCATAAGAATGACAAGAGAGTGGGCACAGCTGAAGAACGAACTCAGAATAAAGTCAGATGCAGATACTGGGAGTTAAGGAAGAGAAGGAGCAGGTATCATAGAAACATAGAACCGTCTGGCTTGGAAGGGACCTTCAAAGGCCATCCAGTCCAACCCCCCTGCCATGAGCAGGGACATCTTCAACTAGATCAGGTTGCTCAGAGCCCCGTCCAGCCTGGCCTGGAATGTCTCCAGGGATGGGGCATCCACCACCTCTCTGGGCAACCTGTGCTGGTGTTTCACCATCCTCATTGTAAAAAATTTCTTCCCCATGTCTAGCCTGTATCTCCCCTCCTTTAGTTTAAAACCATGATCCCTTGTCCTGTTGCAATAGGCCCTGCTAAAAAGTCTGTCTCTGTCTTTCTTACAGGCCCTTTTTAAGTACTGAAAGGTTGCAATAAGGTCTCCCTGGAGCCTTCTCCAGGCTGAACAACTTCATCCCCCAGCCTGTACTGATACCAGTGGTTGACCTGACCCAGATGCTGGACCTTGTGCTTGACCTTGTTATACCTCATGAGGTTCACATGGGCCCACTTCTCAAGCTTGTCCAGGTCCCTCTGGGTGGCACTCTATCCCTCAGGCATGTCAACTGCACCACTCAGCTTGGTGTCATCCAGTAACTTGCTGAGGGTGCACTCGATCCCACTGTCTATGTCATTGATAAAGATATTAAACAGTACTGGTCCCAGTACAGACCCCTGAGGGACACCACTTGTTACCAGTGTCTATCCAGACATCGTGCCATTGACCACTACTCTCTGGGCATGACCATCCAGACAGTTCCTCATCGACCGAACAGTCCACCCATCAAATCCATACCTCTCTAATTTAGAGAGAAGGATGTGGGGGACTGTGTCAAAGCCTTACCAGAAGTCCAGATTGATGACATCTTTAGCCCTTCCTTAGTCCACTGATGTAGTTACTCCATTGTAGAAGGCCACTAGATTTGTCTGAGACCATCCAGCTGAAGTTTTTTATTCTCCAAAAGGAAGACATTGGTTTCCAGGACAACTTCTTCAGCATGCCATTTCTTATCCCACGTAACACACAGCACATTGGAAATCCTCTGAGCAATTAAAAAATCCGTTACAGCCAAGCCTGGATACTCATGATTGGCAGACTCTCTGCAGAGAGCAAGAAGAGGGAGTTCATGATGCATAAAGCAACTGATCTCTTGTTAGAACTAAAACATTTAGGTATATAGGACCTACCAAAACTACCTTCAAAGCTCAGCCTTCTCAAACTGTAATAACATTATATTCAGTCATACAATTAAGATCCCTGTTTCTGATCATTGTGATCTTCTGGGAAGAGAGCTAATGAAATGTTCAGAGAAAATGCCATCTTCACAATAGCTGAACAGGTGAGATATTTTCAAATGCCAATATGCTTATGTAAAAGATCAATATTAAAATTCACTCTGAGGACATAAGTATAAAATGCAATACAAGTATTTGTTGCACGAATTAAAGATTGTGTTTTTGTATCTCACCAGACATCAAGAATTTTAAGAAGCAGATTAAAAGAAAAAATATTGTTGGTAATTTTATAGATCTAATTCTATCTTTCTTGTGTTTTTGATTATGTCAATATTACATTGTTAAAGTGAATGAGCTTTTATTTGAGATAATGGAACTTATTAAGCATGGATTTGGAAATCAATACAGTGTTCCAAACTGATAGTCTAAATGGACCACATAGAAAGCTATTTTAAGAACAACAGGTATAGTAAACAATATTCTTAATAGTACACTAGCAAGCAAACATGCATCCGCCCTACTATAAGCCATTGCCATAAATGAAATTATCTAGAAAATTTTGGAAAATAATCTCTGATATTAAAATATTCCTTCTTGAAGAAAAACACTACTGTATTCCTGGACACGTCACTGTCCAGATGAAAAAAATGCCCATCACATACATAAAATACAGTTTTAATATTATCTTTAGAATTAGAAAATTTAGAAAAAGGTTTATTTCTCCTCATAGCACAGTCAAGTAGGAAACCATGTAACACAACAGGATGTGATACGGGTGCCAAGTGATGAGGAACAGGAACCGAAATCTGCATGTCTTATGTTGTTTATTGAATTATTTGATCAAAAATGTTACTACTACTGGAAGATTTGTTGAGAACTGTAGTTCCATGTTATGGTAAAAAGCTGTTCCGACCCTTAAATGACTGAAAAAATTCCCTCTGATACCACTTGCAACACAAAATGTAGATACAGCACAGTGTGGTGTACAGGCTTTTGAAAATGTGGTCTTAGGACAGAGGAGTGGTTTGGCTGAATTCCCCTAAAAGCCCAGTCTTTTAGGAGATGTAGCGGTCAGGATATTAAGACTGATTCTATAATTGGTATAATACACTGAATAGTGTTACAATTATAGGTATGTCGTTAGCTGTCAGTCTGCCAGTGAGTACAGGTGGGAATCTGCCTACGAATCTAGTCTGATTTTGTGTGTGCTGCCCTGCCATGAAATGCAGCCGTGGTTGTGCAGCTCTTTTTTTTCCATTCACACTAGGGCAGGCTTGTCTGAGAAAGTAAACGAGAAGCAATACTGGCTCACCAACTGGTGATCAGCTCTCCAAAGTATTCCTTCAACCCCAGTGTTGAACTTGCTTGCGTCATTGTTTACATATATGCAATATTTTGTAACATTTTAATTCTGGTTCTTCTGACTGCTTTACTTCCTTTTTTTTTTAAAATATATTTTTATTTCTTATCTCTTTTAATTTCACTTGTTTCTAACTGGAGACAGACTATTAAGCAGGGCCTGTTACGACAGGATAAGGGGTAATGGTGTTAAACTAAAGGAGGGGAGATTCAGGCTAGATGTGAGGAAGAAATTTTTTACAATGAGGGTGGTGAAACACTGGCACAGGTCACCCAGAGAGGTGGTAGGTGCCCCATCCCTGGAGACATTCCAGGCCAGGCTGGACGGGGCTCTGAGCAACCTGATCTAGTTGAAGATGTCCCTGCTCATGGCAGGGGGTTGAACTAGATGAGCTTTGAAGGTCCCTTCCAACCCAAACTATTCTATGATTCTAATATTGCAATATGATCTCTTTGTCCTTTTCCTATCACCGATGTTGGTATGATGCAATGTAAGTAATCTTTGGTGGAGTAATGTACACTGCTATACCAGTAACAGCTCAGATTGAGAGAAGTGACGTTTTATTTCTCAATTTTGTTTTGCAGCTTATTGATTGCAACTTTATTTTTCCCTTTGAGGTCATTTGATGTATTTCTTAGTAGTAGAGGTTTAGTAGGAGAAATTGAGAGGGAAAGAAAGAATAAAAAAGAGAGACCTAGAAAAGAAGAACTACATTATAGAGCATTTGTAAGTGCTCCCTTGATGGGTCAAGGCAATAATGTGATCTTTGTCTAGGCAAATCTCAGAGATAATTCATCCTGACTTTCATTTCTGAAGGAGAAACTTTGAAGACCTTGCTCTTTTCTACTAAAAGAAGTCACGATCTGCCATGATTTGGTGATATTTAAGATGAGGTTTTGTCTTTAACAACACAGAAGTAATTTATTCTGGGGTAAAGCAGGATGTGAACTGGCAGGGTGTCAGCTGCTCTGTGGACACTGCCCATTCGCATGCTACTTTCCAGAAATCCTCCGGAAAGCAGTGAAAAAGAGATAAGATTTGCCATATGATGACACACTCCCAGGTGATTCTCACCGAGCAACAGGGCACCACAAGTTCGTATGTCAGCTTTCCCCAAAGTAACTTTCTCATTTGCCCCAAGTGTAGGGGGGCATTTGCTCCAGTACCTGGGGCCACAAACTGAGCAGTAACAGGCAAGATAGCAAGGACATGGGCTTCTGCAGGGGGCTGCACCCTCCAAAAGCTCCTGGAGCCGATGCGAGCCCTCAGGGGCCATGGACTCTGGGTATGAGCAGCTCAGAGCCTGGGGACTCTGTCCGAACCTGGTCATGATCTGTACTAGAGCTTGATTCCAGAGGAGACTGAGACTCCACTGTTTTGGGCAACGCAGGAAGGTGGGGTACAAGCTCGCCAGTGCTAAGAGGCAAAGAGCTGGTGCACTACCACTTGGGTGGTCATACTGCACTGCCAGCACTGCAAAGCAAACATTGATCCCTGGCTTTGTGACAGCTGAGGGGACCATGCTCAGGACAGTGCTGGCTGCAGTCCCCCCCTGCTCTGTTGTCTGGTTCCAGTCCTTCAGCTTCCTCAGGCATCAGCACTTCAGGGAGCTGACGTAACCACAGCTCCTGGGGCAGCTGGTTTCAGCTACAAGACTCCGTTTGCTGCAAAGAACAAAGAAAAATCCCTGAAGTTGCACCAGAATGATAAGAAAGCTGGCTGACCCACCCCCCAAGGCTAATATATTTCCCTGTCACCCCCACCCAGGCTCCCTTCAGACACCATCATTCTGGTCCCAAAGGCAGTAGCAGAGGTAACAGCAGCTGGGTGACTGGCTTATTTGCCCCCATGGGTACCTCATGCATCCCCTGTCTTGTTAGGGACCTATATTCGACTTGGTGACTTCGCAGAGGCCAAGAGGACTATTAAACCCGCTAGTGTGACTCCTGTAAGCCACCGAAGTCAAAGAACTCTAAGCTCTCCAGCAAATGCTTGGCTAGAGCATTGCCTCCAGAAAGACCTCTGGGTTTAACTTACAAACCCCGAGAGGAGGAGATTGACATGTTAGTGGGTGGTTCATTCCCAGAGCTCATCATTCTTACTCTTCACAGCTTCTTCCTCACTTTTCCTTGGCAGTGGCCTGGATTTGCTTCCTTTCTCATTTCTACGCTGGAGTGAAGAGCCTTGTTAGGCTGGCTACCTCCTCTCTCCTCTCCCTCAGCGAGCCACTTGATGGCCTTTGTGCCACAGCATTGCTCTGAAGTACATTTCTGGTGCTTATGAATATCGACCTTTCATTAAGTTTCTTGCTCTTCCACAGTTTGATGAATTATTTACATGACCTACTGTTTTTCACCTGTACAGCATTGTAACTAATGGTGGAATAGAAACCAAATTTAAAGCCAGTACTATGAATGAAAAGGGTTATGGGCTTTAAAAGCAGGTGCAGAATTAGGTCCTTTACCTCTGCTCCGTCAGATGAGCTACATATCGGATAAATTTTAAGCCTGTGAACACTTCTGTTTCTTCTAAGTGGAGCATTGAAAATGCAGTCTTCGTTGCACTGATGTTAACAGACCGGATCTTCCCAAAATGTTAAATGGAAAGTGGATAAAGAAGAACAGAAAGACAGGCAGGCAGACAGACATACAGAATACTGGTAAACCCATTTTTAAGATTAGATGACTTGCATAAATAAACCCAAATTAAGCTCCAAGTTAAACTTTGTTAGAACTGATCTTTACATTTGTACTATGCCTCAGAAAAAAAATCCTGTTACAGTTGCACTTGTGGTGGTTCCCTGTTTTATTAGTTAAAAATGCAAATAATTTGCTCTCTTTGAAGAGTAGATAATTTTTTTAAAGGGTCTTAAGTACATTTATTTGAAAAGTTCTTGGCTGTACAGGAATGTTTTTTTTAAGTGCGTTGGTTCATAACAGTTAGTGTTAGGTCTAAGAGGAAACAAGGAAATGTTGTTGTAAAGGCAAATATTTATTTCATTATTTAAAGTGTTGTGCGGTGATTCAGCCTTTCAGGTCTGGGGTTACTGAGAGACAACTTGCACCAAACAATTTTAAGATCCTAGCCTAAATATTTAAGAGATTACAGGCTTAGTTTTCTACGGCACTTGTTAAGAATTGTTTCTACCTAGTGTGGACGAGGAGCTGAGATCCCTTTTGTTCTTCTATTATATTAGCAGGATCTGTCTACCTCTGCTATTCTGTAAATGCTGCAACAAATAGGATTAAAATACTGACTGCTCCTGCTATACCTCAGCTGAGTACAGAAATATGCATTCCTCTTTGCTTCTGTGTGCGTGTTTGTTAGTGCATGTGTGTTTGTCATGCAGTGAGTAAAGGAGTGCTGATGTGCGTGCAGCTCTGTCCCTTGTCCATCTCTCTCAAAACCCTGGGAATTTTGTAAGGAGAAAAAAACTGCTAAGCGATGTTTGGGCCTTCTCTGAGCGACTGTTTTAGAAACTGACACATCTCCTCTCAGCAGTGGTCGTTTCCCTTATTCCAGTCAATTCTACTTCATTTCCGAAAGCAGGACAGCTAGGGATTTGTGCTGTTGCACATCTCCCTGAAACCTTGTGTTTGTTTAAGGTCTGTTGCTAGAAATTAGGGTATTTTGGCTGTGGGAGAGAAGGTGGTGCAGAAGTTCACAAGGCAACTTGTCTATGAACTAAAGGAAAGGTTGGGGCTGTTTTCTTTCCCCTAGTAGTTTTTATACCCACTCAGGGTATCATCCTTGAACAAAAGGAACATTGCCCTTACAGCTTGTAAGACTGCTCTAGAGAAAGAGTTGTTTTTTTGTTTGTTTTTTGTTTTTTTTTTTTTAAATTTCATTTTTGCTTTTCAAATGAACTGGGGTGTTCATTGATTATATTTTACAGGATAGAAGGAATCTCAGTTCTCCTGAATGTTGTTTAAATATCTACACAGCAGATGCAATCCACACTGTGCTCTGCTTTCAGAATACCAAGACTATGGCAAGGGACATACACATATGTAGACATGTATGAGGCCAGCATGGATCCACAAGAAAGGCAACATGGCATTTTGTTAAAACACTATGTCTTTCCCTTAACTGTTCCCTTTACGAGAACTTCAACCCATGAGCATAGGAGGTTAGAAAAGAAAGCAATGGGAATGAAAAACACAGGAACACGTTGGCAACACAGCAAACATTCTTGAGGCATCTCAAAATTCAGCAGACATTTATCTCTTACTTTGTACTCTGCATGCCATAGAGAGATTTTTCAATCAGATTTTAATTTGCTGGAATAAAAGAATGTGAGAGAGTATGCAGTAAGTGTACAGTTTCCCTATTCACACTAATTTTACCATCCGAACACCTGTTCTTCCACCAAAGCCACACAAGTTTTTCCTGGAATCACAGTTGGAAGGGTCTCAGTCGAGCATGCATGCGTAGTGACTTCCTCTGCCTGCGCTCACATGTGTATGGGTTCCTCGCTGCGACTCGCATCTACTGCCCATGCCTGTCCACCCACACAACCACAAAAGCAGAAGAGGCTGTGAAAACACAGACGAAAATGGTGTAGTAGCTACTCTGTGACACAATGGAAAATGTTGTGCAGAGTACTGCACACTTCTAAATAAGTACTGCCGCTAGCTGCAAGGATCTGCAAAAGTGTCTGAGTGCTCCAGTCATTCATTGTAAGACTGATGGAGAGCATCCATTCTTAATGGAAATGTTTCTAGCTTCATCAGCAGTGGAAATCGTTGAAGAGTATTTGGGATATTTCTGCCCCTGAAAGTTCTGTGATTTAGACCACAGTGTAAGATATATATCTGATTTGTATTACAAGAGTTTGTAACTTTACTACCTCCTTGGGATTAATCAAGGCATTACTCTCTTCATCTCTAAATCGGTCTCTGTGCCAGTAACTTTTTTTCCAGTCAACTGCAAACTTCAATAAGTTGTCCTGACTGTTTATATCCCCATGACTCCCAGATGTGTTTGTTCCTGCATTATGCCCTAACAGTATGTTTTAATTTACACTGAGAATCTTATCTTTGGTTCGAGTCTCTGACTGTGGTTTGGTGTGGAACTAGTCTAGTATGGTCATGCCCAAGCAGAAGATAACCATCTGGAATTCTTTTTGTTCCCACTGGAGGGAAGAAATCTTTGGAAAGTCATTAAAAGGAAAGTCAGTTTTGCAGGGGGCGATATGCTCTAGTATCACGGCCCTGAGCATTTTCTATCTGAGTCATATTTCATAGAAAATATTAACTTTGTGCTGGCCACTGGCAGACTAAGAAAGTGTCTAAAAAGCTTGTTATGAGGGTGCTGTAGAAATTGGAGGTGTTTCACTGGATTTGTGCAGTATAGTGATGTCCAGTGATTGAATACATGGTTCATTATATGGCTGAGCTGCCTCCGAAGTTGCATTCAGAGACAGGCAGGGTTATTACTCTGCTGAGGGGCTGTAGCATGCTGAGAAGTGTGAGGTATGGTGAGGCTGGTCACTGTCTGCATTCATCCCTCAGCAAGAGGCTTTGCCAAGAACGTGAGGGACTTGAAGCCAGGGCCAAGGCTACAAGGTGCATTAGTCTGGGACTGACATCTAGAAGGTTCCAGCAGAGCTTGGTCTTCTCCCAGCTGGTGATGGTACTTGCTTTGAGAGTGGTCTGTAGGGCCTTTCATCAAGTGCTGAATGCAGTTACCTCTAACAATTATCCAGTAAAATCATAGAATCATAGAATAATTTTGGTTGGAAGAGACCCTCAGGATCAAAATAATAGCTTTGCTATAATTCAACGTGGTGGTTTAGGTCCTACGTCTGCCTTTCATCTGTTGTCAGACTGGATGTGAATTTAGGTTGCCCAGAAAAAAAGAGTAATGTACAGATGGGATTGTACTGGTTACATTGTCTTTATTTTCTGTTTTCCTGTCAGCTCTCAGCAGGTTGCGTTTTCTGATTATTATCCTATTTCTATTCAGATGTAAAAACCCTTTCAAACAGACCTTTAGAAACAAGATAAAATGCTTTCAGGTATGTTTACAGTACGATTTTTCACTTAATTCGCCAAGACTCAAAATAAAGCTTTAAACTTGTAGACTGAGAAATCCTGCTCCTTTCTCAAATTCATAATCTTGTATGATCTTTTCAAAATGAGAAACATCTAGCTATTCTTAGTTATAAATAAATATTGTTTATATAAGTGTTTGAAAATCTATTAAAAAAATTGTATATGCTACTGTTTGTGTAAAAGACCTGATGGGTACTGCTGGAGGTTTCCATCATCTTGGCAAGTAGGTCTTATAACTGAGTACATACAGGGTTCAGTGGCATTACACCAGTAAAGTATTTACAGAATCAAGAACTCAGTGGTCTACTAAATCACCCCAAAGAGGAGCATATACATTGTGTAGCTAATGAAATAGCAGGAAAACAGTCTCAGCCTCATAGCAAAAACAGAAAATAAAATGTTTGTGGAAGGAAAAGAAAGCGGTTTTTTTTTACAGCACCATGGAAGAAATGTAAATAAGCAAAGTAGCAGTCCAGATGTGAGTCAAGGCCATTAAGAGTCAACAAGAAGATCTTATTTATTTCAGTGAGCTCTGGACCAGTGCTTAAAACTGAAATGCCTCAGAAATCTCATAAATTTTGGATAGCCCCTGATCTAGGAGCCAGTCTTTTTTAGTCAGTGCTGGCTGCAGTCCTTGCGTATCTACCGTGTAACTGTACTTGCAAATATTATTGAGCATTTCCCTTTGTAGTGCGGGGATTATTAGTCCAAGCGAGGGAAGACTTTGCTAGGTCTGTATTTCAAGTGTGCCAGTAGATAATGTTATCAAATATGACTCTATTGTGTTAGGAATGTTTACCATGTTCTTAAGAGGTGCAAGGATGTTTTTATAATAACTGCGGTAGAAATAGATACTGAACCTTAGTCATGATTGTGCCCAAAAGAATGCTATCTTCTTGTGATTTAGCTAGATAAAAATGTGACCTTATTGTCTTTTTCAGCTTTGAAGAATTAAAATAAGCATATTTTATTTGTTGAGGGAAGAGTTGAAAATGGTTTAACAGGATTTTCATTGTATACCAAGATAAGGGCAGTGATGATGAACCTCTTTTGCAGTTTATGTGTGATTTAATTCATTATGAGATGTGGTTCTAGGAAGAGACTTATTCTCAAAAGAAAAAGAAAATTCTAGGAATGCAGGAAATGTGAGGCAATCCCGTCTAGAGGCTGTGTTCCTCCTTGAAGCATTATATGTATATAGGAAAATATGTATGTTTAAAATAGCTGGTATCTTAACGTTGAACGGAGATGGCAGAGATATCTTTGGCTCTTTCAGCCCCAGGACAATACTGTGAGGTTTCAGGCCAGGTGAGAAAAATTTTAAAAGCCCCAAGCCAAGGAAGTTAGAAGACCTGGTCTACCAGAGGATCAGATCCTAACGCTGTTAAAGTACATACACATGACACAGTATGCATTGTTCTTCAATAGTAAAACTATGAGAATGGTGGGAATAGTTGGGAGTTTAACCAGAAAAACTAGGGATGGAAGTGAGACATAGCCCACTCTGTTTGCTCTAGACCCTCAGCCCATACGGCTGAGCAGCTGCTCAGGTGCTGTCTTACAGGAGCAACTTTGAACTAAGCCACTGAAGTAATGGCAACCCATCTTACCCATGTCTAAACTGCTCCTTAGAGCTTCCAAGCTCTGAGTCCAAGTTTGGCCTCAAATACATGACAGCTATAGATACAATAACAAGCATGTAGGTGTCTGAAGAAACACACATGAACCCCCTGGCTGGCCACCTCTGAACAGATGATGCGTTGCTTCCCATGATGATTATCATGTTCTGGATGCTATCAGCGTGACCTCTTTGTGTGGACAAAGCCTTTTTGAAAGAGAAAAATATGCAATTGGCTGCAATTATTAGGCTGCAATATCAGACAGGTTTTAATATTGTGTGGGGTAGTGATACCATTAGGCATGGTTGTCTTATTGTGGGCCAGACAGGGCAAGTCTCTTAATTTGGGAAATGAGGGTGGGTCAATAATTTTTCTCGATTTGGCATTTCTGGAACATTTATAATTTGAAAGAAAAATTATGACTAAAATCATGTATGAATATTTGATATTTTTGTCAAAGAATACCCTGACTGATAATGAAGATGGTGTTTCTGACACTACTGAGTTGACCAATATCTTTTAAGAAAACAGTGATTATTTTTTAACCACCATTACCCTGAATCCTCCCCTCCCCCCCCTTTTTTTGCTAGCTCTAGTGAGTATCTGCTCCCTCATTGGGTCATTTCCCTTCTCTTCAATCCCTCTTCTCCCCTTAATTTTTTGCAAGTAAATAAAGACTTCGTAATCTGGTCCTTGAAGCACATCCTAGCATAAGAAGCATTGGCTTTTCATATGAAAATCTTTACCAGTACTTTATAGAAAAAAAGCAAGCTCATGTAAACAGGGTCTTTTTTGACCCAGAGACAAGGAGACAAAAGAAATGTGACTCTGGTTCTTCAAGAATACATGCTTAAGTATGTAATTAGTCAAAAATTGTATTACAGTAATTGAAAAAACCTTAAATGTTTAATGTTGTTTTTCAAAATTAAACTTTTGATACGTAATTTTTTCAGTTAATAACCCCTCTTGGTGTCATTTTGAGTCTTTCCTGTTCCAGAGTACTGCTGGGATAGTGTTTATCTTGATCTGAGGACCAAGTGTCAGCAACTTCTGCTGAAGTTAATATGAACAGAAGGCACTCATTCTTTCTAAGAATCATCGTCCCAGCTCTGTGGGGATGGGCTTCTCCAACAAATCATACTGTAATAGCAGTAAAAAATGTATAATGCTTTTACTTGCATGGGTGATTTATAGTCCTTTTAATATCAGATACAGAGCTGTTTATTGTTTTAAAGACCTGTTAATAGGCTAGTCTATTTCTCTCAAAAGCATTGAAATGCCTGAAGAAATAGCTGCTGTAAACTCATAAACGCAAGGGGTACTAACATCTGAATGTTTTTAGTTTTTGGTTCGTATGATTAGTGCACCAAAACTAGAAACATAGATGCCTGTGGCATGCACAGACTCTGTGGTTGCATGTGTCCCATTTTAAAGTCACTTCACATTAATCCATAACAGACTTGGGCCAACAACTTTTCCTAGGACTTCCCACAGCTACCAGAAAATTCAGATCTGGATCCTAGTGTAATATTCTGGGTTTAATTTGTATAAGATGGATTCCAGACTTCCAACATAAGCCATTTACTCCCTCTCATCCTTGTAGGTCCTCTGCTTCAGACTTCTGGTAGGCTCAAGATCAGACCTACCCTTTGTCTTTAATCTAATGAGTGGTCACTCTTTCAGCTGGAGAAAGGCACTGCAGAGGCTGCCACCCACACCTAGGCCAGGGGCTGAGAGGCTTAAAGAACAGGGAATTAATCTGGGACTCCCTTTTGGAAGAAAACATTGTCACCCCTGAGGGACAAAATGGAATTCAGCTGGGAAGGACCTACCACCAAGCTTTGAGCATGAGTAACGTGGGGAAGCAGTGGATTTTCTGAGTACTTAAAGCAAGCAAGAAAACTGCTGTTAAAAGAAAGTTATCCACGAGCACTGAGAGGAGCAGCCTCCCCCAGAACTGCCAGGAGCTGGTAGCACTGGCGGCCATGCCACCCTGTGGGGAGGAGGCGGGAGAGGTGGGAAGGGTGCAGAGCATGCAATGGCCCACAGGCTTGAGCTCATGAAAAGAGGGTCTCAAATCCTCTCTTCTGGGTATAGAAAGATATGGCAGCAGAATTAGTCTAGTTTAGTTTAGTTATGCTGCTTCTAACATGTATAAAGATTTCTGTAACTTTGGCTTAATGATGAGTATCGGAGAGAGAATGCCAGGGGTGACATCCAAGGCCAGTACAAGGCCACAGATCGCATGAAGCAGCTGCTTCCACCAGTTCTCTTTCAGGCCTGGAGGAGATCAGGGGACAGGCTGAGATTATTTTTGTGATGTGCTTGGTATTGGCAAGTGATACAGAGTCCCTGGTATGAAGCAGTATGGCAGATGGCACACCATTTCTTGAAATCTGGTGGTGTCTACTGAGAAAAAAAAAAAGGAATTAATAAAAATGGAGGTACGAATGAATGTACAGGATGAAATTAGCATAGTGCTAATCAAGTCTGTATATAAGTCACTCCAGAGAGACCCTACAAAATAAAGTGAGAGAGAGGCCTGTGTGCTGTGGCTGCTCCCACACTTGCCAACCCCAAACCAGTTTGTCAGTGGATGAGGCTGTGTCCAGCACTTGAAACCCCCAGTGATAAGGAATATACATGTATGAAAAGTTAATGTGTTTGGCATCACAAAACCAGCCTTTCCATCTTTTTGTTGATGTGGCCAGGAAAGCCATGGACTGGTAGAAAGATTGGCATAAAAACTCTTCCGTTTCCAAGAGCCACAGATTTTGAATTACTGTGCCACAGAAATGAATGCACAGGGTTTACACCACAGAGCTGGCATGGTATTGGCACTGGCAGGGAAATGAGCGTGTGTGCTGCCAGACACTGAATTGCACGATGTTAAAATAGTTTCCATATAGGTAAGGATTTTTCCAACAGGAATAATTAAAAAATAGTCTAACAAGATAATTCTTGTTGCATTGGACTCTGAAACTGTGCTAATGTGGAGCTGTTGTATATTCAGCAGTTCCTGTTGGGAAATACTAGCTCCTGGAATGAAGGTGGTTGCAGTAAGTCTTGTGTATCATTAAATCATGTATACACTTAGAAGCTCTGTTATTCAAACAATTGCTTCCATAGCGGAAATATAAATCACAATGCCAAATTCTATGTAATTTTATACAGAAATTGACATGCACAGAATCAGTTTTCAACTCCCTGATGATGTATACTCAATCAGGAGATTTTTTTTTCCAGTGGAAATCTACAAAAATTCTGGGCTGAGAATATTATGCTGCTTGTGTATTGGTATTTCCCACAAGAACCAAAAGGCTGTGCATTATACAAATACACAGAAAGGGACAGCAGAGAACTAGGATGCAAAAAATATTCTCCAAGTCTTTTATATTAAAAAAAGTATTTATATCTTTTGCTTTTGGTCATTTTGAGGAAGACTCAAGTATCATGTATAAAAAAGGGGAGAAATTGGAAAGATTATGTTGTGGGACAACCTCGACAACTTTTACTAAGCAGTTTTTATTAAAAAGATATTTTTTTGGATTTCTAGTCCCACTTTTTAGGTTAGCTGTAATGCATTAGAAGGCAGGCAGCTTTGTGTGCATACCACAGTAGCAGCAGGAGTAAGATGTGTTTCTACTGCACGTGCTGTTTCCTCATCAAAGCCAGTGAGGAAGAATTTGCTCAGTCAATCCATTGTTTCATACTATGTTTGTTTTCTGATCCTAAGGCTTGTCAGGTATGCCCACCTTTTGCAGTATTATCAAAAGGGAAAGGACACTATTTTTTGCCCTCAAGCAGATATGTCTCAAGATGCTGCTGCTCTTAATTTAAAAATTGCTTTGAATAATTGTCTGAATGCTTGAAGTTGTCTGCCGAGGATAATACTGTGTATTTTATTAGATTTATTTGGCAATAGCTTTTGATTCAGATTCCCCAGGAAGACAGGTCTGAAGCGGTACTTGCCGTGGAGGCTGAGTTGCTGCTTGGCAGCGGGGCTGTCTCCTCTGTGTGGGCGAATTGCTCCCTGCCTGAAGGCAGCTCACTCTTCTTTCGCTAAATGATAAGCCCACTATGTGTTGTCCTTTGTTACTGGCAGCTCCTCAAGGCCTGAGAAGCTCATAAAACAGTGTCAAGGGCTTTATATTCTCGGAGCGGCTGAAACACCAGGAAGCGACTTTGGAAGTAATGGTTTTATGTGCTAGAGATAAACACACAGCAGCCACTTTATTGCAGTCACCATACTTCATGAAAGGGTTTGATTTTTGGAGCTGAATCCCACAGTTCAGCTTGCACCCTGTGTGCCACTTACACCTTACACCTGCCTGCAGACCAAGCCCTGCCGTGCAGGGTGCGCAGGCGGCACATACCACTGGAGGATTTGGCGCCCCAAAGGTGGGCAGTGATGCCAAGGTGGATGGCCCTGGATATCTGAGACAGGTCTGGGGGTACGATGTGGACCTATGGGAAGTCTGTGTCCACCCGGAGTTGTCTCCGATGGCGTGAAAGTGTTCAGGCAACTGAGTCATCCTAGTTTTCAGCAGTTGAAATGGCCTTATCTGAAGGTAGCCTTATCCTCCTCAGTATGGAGAAGAAGCACGCCAGACAAGTTGTTGGACATGCATAACAGGAAAAGCTGCATTTTATGTCAATTTAAACTGACACCTGGGCTTGCGACTCCTCATTAAAGCTCTGAGCAGCCCGTTTGTGTGGGTGAGAGAAGAGCCAGGAACAGTGTGGTTCATGCCAGCTTGATCATAAAATCACAGAATCATAGAATCATTTTGGTTGGAAGAGACCCTCAAGATCATTGAATCCAACCATTAACCTAACACCAGCACTAAACTGTGTCCCAAAGAACCTCATCTATGTGTCTTTTAAACACCTCCTATTGCTCAAGAGAAAAATCACTTAGAAAAAAAAAATCCTCTCTGACTCTAAAATAGAGCATTATCAGGAAGGTTAGAAAGATGCTTGCCCACAGTGGGGGTCCCTGGGAGAAGCCACTAGGAGCATTTTGACTCCGTGCATGAGAGCAAGCAGAAGAATAATTGACGCTAAGGAAAGAACCCTACCCACAGTACGCTTCGATTCAGTGCAGCCTCAGTTCTGCAGCTGGCGGAGCTCGGCTTCCCCCTCCTGGGGACAGGGCGAATGGGCAAGAGCAGGCAGAGGCTTTTCCTCCTCCCTTTGCTCCACTTGGAAACTATGGACACCTTTGGCTTTGTACTACTAAGGTTCTTGTGGACAAGATGGTTAGGAAAAGCAAGCCTGTTCCAGTAGGATGAAACCTGCTATAGTAATGTTTTTATCTCTGTTAAAAAAATATCAGTCATCAAAACCCACCATTCATGTTTTGAAATGATCTCTGGGGTTAATCTTCATTGTTCTGGTGCTGTAAATAGAAGCTCTGTGTACACCTAATACAGAAGTTATATTCTGAGTCACAAAAAACCCCTTTTCCTTCTTTAACTTGAAAAAATCTTTTTAAAGGATTGCAAAACAGGTGGTTGAAAGTTCAAGGCTAATCGATCTTGATTCCCCTTTTAGAAGAAAGAATGCAAGAACTGCTTTGAAAACAAAGGCATGCCTTATTATAAAGATACAGACAAAGGAAGACAGTGTAAGATTGATCTGGTGCAGTAACCATCAACCATTTTAGTTAATCTACCAAGAGACAATGGAGCTTTTATACAGACGCCTGAGCATAGCAGCACTTCAGCTGTGCATGCTATTTCGTATTTCTCTTTAGTCATCTCTGGGTGCTCAAGCACAGAAACATCGCAGCCAGCTACTCATAGTTTTAGCTTTCACAGAAGTGTCAGGGGTATCCAACTACTTGAAGCAGTAGTACCTGTTCATAGGAAACAGCAGAGTTTCACTGTTGTAAAGATCCACTTCCATGAATGGCTAAACTGAATTTTTATTCCTCTTCCTTTTAAAATCAAACCCAAGAGAATGAGCTTTTCTCTCAGATTTTTTTGGTTTGTTTTGTATTTTGTTGAAGATGATGGTACATATCTTGCCTTTGATAAAGTGCATAACTTTAAATGAACACAAGGAAGATTAAAAAATAAAATACAATTTGTTTATGCAGTATAGTAGTCCTGGGAGCACAAGAAAGTTTGTACTTTCATTAATGGCAGCAATGCTACATATGTCCATAAATCTATTTACGTGTTTTGTCTTTTTCCTAAGATAGCTTCCAGAAAAGTAAGAAAAAGAACTCTGACTGATTCAGACCAGCATTGGGCTAAGGCCTAAATGTTTTGAGAAAAAGCACCTTGTTCATGCCCACAACCTTTCCCTGGAATGGATCTTCCCTCCTGTAGAAGGACAGTGTGAGCTGAGCAAAGGTTTTTAACTTGGTGTGTTCCCATTTGCTTGGCAAAAGGCAGCACAATATGCAGTGCCACCCTCCCCAATAGTGAGGAATCAAAAGTTTGCCATTGATTTTGGCATGTCCAAAAGTTGTCCCAGGCAGAGCTGGTGGATTTTCTGGGGCCCAGAAGTCTTTCTTCTTGTCTTTTAACCATCTTCAAATAATTTATGTTATTTTAATACCTAACCGAAGGTTAGTGCCCCTGATAGAAAAGCGAATGAGGCAGCATGTACAGTATCAATGATATAAATATTGGCGTAACACTTCTATTTGAATAATTCAGTTTTTTACTGAGAAACAGAATTGAGGTTTTAAAGTCATGGCTTCTTCCCTAGTTCCTACCAGATTACTGTCCCACAGATGATTTGTAGTAACATATTTGGTAAATACCAGGCACTCAAAAATATGTATTTGCACAAACCTGAATGAAAAGTTTAATAAAAAAAAAGAAGAAATTTGACCATGTATTTGGTAGGCCATTTCAGCATGTTTACACACAAAATATTTGTGCCTCATCTGGATTTGTGTAAATTCTGAGAAGTGCATTTCTTAGGTCAGCCAAGAGATATGAAGGGTCAGAAATGTCTTTCTTGTGTATTCTAGTGGAGTTACCTCATGGCTTTTTTTTCTGCCTCTCCCCCCCAGGCTTTTTTAACATGAAATAGTTCGTATTTTACAATTTTCTCAGTGGTCTGCTGAGTGCTAGCAAAAAGCAGTCTGGTTGCTCTCCCAAGCTATGCCAGCCACTTTATGATACACAGGGCACAAATATAAAGTCTCTGTTTAATAAGAATGCAGGATGTGAGCCTGGAAATTGCCAGACTAGATGTAGATTTCAATGAAAATACAAAGTTAATTGTGTCTTATCTCTATACGCACCCAAAATGTAAAAGATTTTGTCTTACATGTTTCTTCCTGTGGTTTCTTCCTATTTAGATACCCATTTTTTGTACATGTAGAATGAAAACCCGAGAAGCTCATAGTTCCCCAGTTAGTAGCTCTTACTAATGTGTGCTCATCATGTTTGCTAGAAATACAATTCTAAGGCAGGGATGTACTTCAGTGTGTTAGAAGACATATTTATAGAACTGTGGACTTTGCTGGAACATTACAAAGGCTCTAGAAATGCTCAGTGTTACATAAAAATGCCTGGTGAAAAGTGCTTGTTATTGTTGAGCAGTGCAAATAGCTGTGTAACATAAACCATCCTAAACAATCAGTTGTCTAAATATCTGCTTCTAGATGCATCAGCTTTAGCACTGCTCCCAAGACCTTAATTTTCTAATGTTACCTGCTGTTGCCTGATCCAACATAGAAATCTGCATGATTTGCTAAGAGCAGGATCTTCAACTTGCATCTTTCATTTGAAAAATAACCCACACATTCAATGTTTTTAGCCAGACAAATTTCCCCTTAGCTTCAGATCCTCTCTGTATCACACCACCACATATTTTGAGCACTAGGCAGAGAATGCCCATGGATGTCCCTAACAGGAGCCAGAGACAGTGGTGACAGATCACCTTGATCTTCATCCTTCTCCAGAGTGCCTGGTCTGAAGATGCTGGCTAACACCTGCGTTGCTTATAGTTTTTCACAAGGTGTTGCATTTCTTCATTAGGCAGTGACAATGGCATCTGATTGTTTTCAACAAGAAATTTCCAGATTGTATTAGCTTGGAGGAACTGACAGCATCAATCAGGTTTAAAACTGATGAATCAAGTGTGAAAATATCTGTGAGACAAACCGTTATGACAGCTGCTTTTTCTCACTGTACTTTTTCTTCTCTTTAATAATCCCCTATTTTTAGTTCCTTTTTCAAGTGATGAAACTGAAATAAAGAATAACACTAGTGGGAGCCCTCAGCTGACTCAACAAAACTGACACAGCCCTGTATGCCTCCTGCAGGGTGGACCAGTCCACAACATTTCACTTTCTGTTTTTCAGCACTCTAGTTTTTCACCCCAGTCTGCTGAGAGTCATGGGTCCTTTTTCCGGAGCGAATGGGAAGCTCTTGATTTCCTCCACCATGGAACCTCAGCCAAACAGTGTCAGTCTGTTTGTGTGTCAGCTCACTGGACCTACACTTGCATTTTAAGGGATTGTGACATGAATCTCCCAGGACTATTTGGGCCCCCAAGATGGACCCCAGGCAGACTCACTCTGCCTACACCATGCACTAGAACTCTATCTTCCCTTCCATTTCCACTCTCCCAAAGGCTTTCTACTTTACACTTTCCAAAAGGCTTTGGAAAGCCCCAGTTTCTTTTGCTGACCCAAGTCGGACAGAAAGTGCTCCGTCTCCTCCAGCTCCTCTGTGCTGTTTGCAGGACTAAGACAGTGCCTGGGGATGCAAAGGTGCAGGCTCCCCTTGTCATGGGATGTGCTGGAAGGAAAATGGGGGCTCCCAGGAGGATTTGTAGATCCGTTCATAGTGGACACAGGTTTTCTCCAGGTAGTACCAATAGAGATGCTGGAAAGAGAGGGGAGATAGATTTGTTATCTATTTACAAGGTAAGTTTCTCCCCTTGGAGATGGTCCTGGTTTACATAGCGAGTATGCAAGGGGGCATACCATGTAGTGTAAATACACATGAAGATTACACGCTTTATCACTACATCAAATGGTCAAAACTGTTTTCAAACATGCCTAAACATTTAAAAAAAATAAGCTAATGTCTCTTTATATATTTGTATGCTTACAAACACTAAGATCAACAAGCATTTTATTAGTCATCTGGTAATATTCTATGGCAATAGAGCTATTGCAGTTTGTATGTTGCCTGATATATATACATGACTTAAATTTCTATTAGTAAATGTAAAGGGTTTTTTAGCCCCTAAAAGAGATAGATAGTTGATGATCTGTGGAAAACTATAGGGGTTTTTTTTAAGCTAGCTGAGTTATTGAGAAATGCCTATGCTAATTTTATGGTGAATTTTTGCCTTGTTAGAAGGTCCATATTCATGTCAGGATTTAATACCAAATATTTATTTTGATGTCTTTTACTCAGGATAGCAGATAGTTGCAGTTTCAATCATCAAGGCTGCACTTGATTAAAACATCTGTGAACCTGAGTGTACTAATTATCTGTTTTTCTAGTTGAAGGAATTTTTTGGCATACATTTTTTGCCTGAATGGCAAGTTATCTGCCCATGCAATATCACATAAAGTTGGTTCAACAATCCTGTCACTGGTTTTCCACACAATTCCTCTCTTTTGCTGATGTAGTGAGTTCTGCTCCTCAGTCCCTTGATAAAAATTTGTGATACTGCTAGTCAGTATGAAATCAATTACAGTTTGACATAATATGGTTGCAGGTTTTTTGAGAGTGTGTGGATTGAATAAGCTTATCCATGGCCGTCTTCACAGCTTATTATAAAATTTTGTTTCAGAAACATCACAAAATTGACATAATGAATGAGAAATTTAGTTGTTTGTCACTGTCATGATTTCCTCTCCAAAACCCAAACATGATTCTCATTTATCAACTTAAACCCTTAATTAAACAAACCTCACATAACCCTATCTCAGCAAGGCTCTTGTGAAACTTATTTTATGTTTTGAGACCCTTAGCTGAAATGTTCTCTGCAGCTGCAAAATGCTCCTTTCGTTTAATGAGCAAACTTTCTAAATCCACTGCCTGCTGCTCACACTTCAGGGTTTTTCTTCTTGATGTGGTAAGAAGAGGAATTAAACCCATCATATCCTGTAGAGTGTTCTAAGAAAAGTGTTAGTTTTTGTGCCGGAAGGATCTGTTGTAGAAGTCATTGGCAATGATGTTGTGGAGGAATTAAAATAAAATAAACCTAAAGGTAGAATGTTCTAGTGGAATGAGAGAATAATTTCCTGCTATAGATGAAGAGATTAAAGATTATTCATGAGGTGAAAATGTACATATTGAGACCCTGATGCTGATCTATGATTCAAACAAACACCCACATCCAAGAAACTGAGGCAGAAAGTAAATGTCAATTTATTGCATCAGTTCCAGTTAAGATATCTAACATATACAAAGTTACAACATGACCTATTGTATCTAGCCACTCTTCTAACAGAAAAAAAATGTGGACAATTAACTGCAGTAGAAATGATGGCAATATTAATCCAGGAACAGTGTCAAATAATATATCGCATATCTTCTTTATCAGGGTAAGAGGAACAAGGTTTGGGATTGACAAAAATATGTAGCAAGGTCAACATTCATCTTGCATGCAAATCTTATTGAAATTGGTGGGAAATTAGTCATTCACTAGAAGGAAATGTCTTCGTTATAATTTAGGACCTTCCACTTTAAACCAGATAGAGATATTTCACAGGCAAGAGTAAAATATCTTAGTGAAAAAAGACCTGGCTTATTGCTCACAGTCCTTTATTGATTTAAGCTCCCACTAAAATCAAGCAGGGGATCAGAGAAAGTTTAAAGATGAGGAAGAGATTGTAGGAACTAATGAATGCTAAACCAACAAATGGATTGTTCTATTGATATAGCAAGTAAATGTGTGTTCTGCTGGAATGAGTGAGGTGTGTGGTTGTTCTGTACTCTTCTTGTATCAATCATAAATCAATAAACAGGAAAGTTGCACGTATTTAATGGGAATAGGAACTAAATTGTCAGAGGAATCTGAAATAGTGCTAGTAAACTCTGTCAAAGCCAGAGATGGTCCCTATATAAAAAGAAAAAAAAATAATTCTGACTTGAAATAGATCCAATATTTTGGGATTTTGCTTTAATTTGACCTGGTATGGAGTCAGGGGTAAGCAGCAAAGTTCAGGCCCACATTTGAACTTCTCCCAAGTCTTTGGGAGTGAAAGTGGCGATCCCCTCCCCAGTTAAATGCATTGTGCAGCAGCATATGACCTGCCACTGAATGAATGATGGAAAGAGCCTGTTTGCACTGCAACTGGAAGGTCTGACTGCAACAGGAGAATGCCCTTGCACACTAACTTGAATGGGCTTGCTTTCTAATTCATAATAAGCAGATCTTTCATTTACACAGCTGCCTCACCCATCCAGCTACAGCTTCACTCCCTATCCTCCCCATGTGTATCCCACCCACTTGCCATGGCCTCTTTCCTGCTCTGTCACCCAGCGTGAGGTGCAGGTGATGGGGCTAACTGGGATCTGGAGCCCAGAGGGCATAATTCCTGCTGCCATTCGAGGTGTGCCACGTGCTCAAAGCATCCCCACTGAATCGTGCCAGCTTTGCAGCTGTTGCCAGCCTTGCGGCTGTTGCCAGCCTTTTCTCTGTCTGGAGCTAAATGCTGGGGCAAGAGAAGAAGTTAGACCTGAATATTCTCATTGTGAAACTAGGTGCTAAAGAAAAACTTTGATCCAAAATAACTGGCTGGTGACCGATATTAAAATACACAGGGGAAAATCCATTCATGCAGGTGAACAGCTTTGTAATGTATGTCCTGAAAACTGGTCTAACCTCTGTCTCAAAATGGACAGGAAAAAGATGGGCTTTTCCATCAGTGAGAGGAAGATGTTCCTCACATATGTACACAGACCCACTTTAAAAGATCTATTGCAGATGAAATCTACTGGGTTGGCAGCTGGTGAGACCGAAATCCTGTTCCTGTCAATGGTCAAGGGTGGTCTGAGCTTATTCAAACCTACAGAAGAGTGTCAAGCTTACGCTCTAATTAAGTCTTTGATGTCCAGGGGTGTTAACTAGGGTCACTGTTGTGGTGTCATGAGTTACACGTTTCCAGTTTTTCCCAGATCGCACTCATCCAGGATACTACATTCCCATTTTTATTCCCATTCTTCTCCCCTTCATCCATTTGTCTTCTCAGACGTTCCCACACCGTCTCCAACTCAGGTACCAGCAGCGCAGACCTTCCTCACTCCTCTTCCTCACAGCAGCCCTATCCCGGCTGCTGCAGCCCAGCAGTGCTGCTTCTGGTCAGTGGGGCTCTGTGCTGCCCTTCCTTCCCCTCTGCTGCTCATATATCTCCCTGCTGCCAACTGGGACATCTCATCATGGACCAGAAACCTGAGCTGGGCCAAGAAACTCAGGTCCTCTAAGTCTTCAGAAAAGCACATAATGATTAAATACTTCAATTAAAGCTGACATGGCTCCTAAGCCAAAGAGAGAAGCTCATACTGCATGCTTTATGTTGTAGGGAGATTCAGCTCCTGGTTTAGCAAACATGCTATGAAATAAACGTACGTAAATAAGTAAACCTAGAAACATATAACAAATATCTACATTTCAGCTATTTTTTTTTTCTCCGCATTGGGTCAGTAAGCCAGCCTTACCCAGGCAGACCAGGGCACATCAGCTGGCCCTGGCACGTCCGTGTCGTGCATCCTGGTGAAGCTCATGTGCTGGGGATCCCTCCCCTACACGGAGTGAGGTGACAGATCGTGTTGCCTGTTTGGGGGCTTCAGGAGCCAGGGCTGGTAGGTGGTAGATCGGAGGAAGTTTGCTGGGCCCTGGTTCCTCTCTTCCTGGTGCCAGAAAACCAGGGAAAAGTTTTTGTTTAGACGAAAACACAGAAAAAGTGAACACCTGAAGATTTTCAAGCTACTGGAACAGCCCTTCTGCTCCAAGAGAACAGCATGGTGAAAAGTTAGTTATTCCTGCTGTGCAAGGTAAGAGTAGAAGGTAAAAGCCTATATAGTAGCTTCTGAAGCTTAAGTGCTAGAAGTTTGTGACAACAGAAGTTGGAAGAAATTATTATTATCATTAGATAGAAGCGCTTTCATTCTGTGAGGGGAGCATCTAGAGCTGTGTCCCACATTTTAATCCACAGTCATTTTTCATAGCAATCCTGATCATGTAAAACTCATGCTATACTTACTAGATTAATATATCACTAATTCTCTTACTTGCTATAAGTGAAATTAAATAGCTTGATTTGGTTTGTTGCCGTTTTCTTCTGCTAGTGATCCCACTCCTGCTTTCCAGCATTGCAATCTCACTTTAGGTTGCGCTCCACGCTTCTGCAGCTGTGTGGCTGCACCTGTACATGCTGAAACCCTGCGGTGAGAAGGAATCCTACTCTGGTAACTGTTACATAGAGAATATTAAAAAAAATCAAACGTAAGATTTATTCAGTCAGTACTATTTTATGCTGCTAAGCGAAAGGAAGAGAGGAGCCACTGGAATCATGTATCCAAATTTTTCTCAATTTCTGAAAACACTGAGAATATCTTTGGTTTCATAGATGAATGCCTTGAACTGTTCTTGCCTTCAAGGCAAATCCGTGAAATACCAAGAAGGAATGGTGCCTTGAAGACATATTGATGAGACATGAGGAGATCACTGTGTGATTACTGACACTTCTGGTCTTGAAACAAAAGAATACTATTATGATGAAAGCAGTATCACCTGAAAGCAGATGAGTTAGGGAGGAAATTGCCCTTTTATTGTGCTGTATTCTTCTCTGAAGGAAGGAATATGTTATTATATTACTGTGATATCTTTACTGAAGATATTTTCTATTTGGTGCTTGATAAATTTAGATTCATAAAAGCTGATTTTTATTTTAAACATGCCTGCCTTTATAGCACCATCTCCTGGTAATTTGTGGATCCTGTAGGCTGCTGTTGGAGATCTTGTTTTCCTCTACATTTTTCAGACGAGTGGAAAGATCTGGTGCTATTCATTGTATCTTGGCTGCGTTATGGAGCTGTAAGAGCATTTCTCTAGCTTAACTTCCATTTAGGATCCATTAATCCTGACTGAGTCTGTTTTGTGAAGGTAATCCTTATTCACATTGTGCAAGCCATTGAAAGAAATAGGAATGTTTGCATTATGGGGATGGATGTGGGCTTGGCCCCTTAACTTTCTTGGAAGCTCATCCATAGTTTTGTGGCTCTGCAGTGAAAGAGGCTGTGCTTTGCCAAATCTGAACAAAATGTGTTAAACAGGTTTCATGTTGAACTTGTCAGATTGTTAATTGTGGATTTTCTTTAATGTTTTATTGCATCTCTTCCCTGTTTAAATATGATTTATTTCTTTCTCAAACATAAACGAATTTGCCGCGTTTGAGGGAAATCAGTGACAAGGACGAAAATTTTAAATGTATATTAGAAGATATTTTTAGGTCTGAACTGTCTTGAGGGTGTCAAAGAATACTTTTATTATTTTATTAGTGGGTTCTAGCCTTGGATTTGAAGTTGGGTTGTGAAGGTCCAGTGATATTTTCTCAGTAAATGTTATCTTTAGCTTTTAAACCATAGCACAGTTTTTGAACACCTTTTGTCTCAAAAGAACCAAACAACTTTCCTATTCCCATCCACACACTTACCTAAATGCTTTAAAGGATTTAATACTGATATTTTAATTTTGCTGATAACTAAGTTGTTTCTAGAAAAAAAAAGTCTAACTGAGCTCTGTTGAACACGCAAAGACATCAAAATGTCTCCTAAAAATATGTATAAAGCAGTTAATGTTCTTTTCTGCCTTCAAATGTGCCTGAAGACTTAACACTGCATTAAGGAAATGGAGTACAATTAGAGCGTAGGTTTATGCGGAGCTAGGAAATAAAGAGGTTTCAGAAATAACCATTACTGTAAGCAAAATGTGAATTCTTTGCCAAAGTAGGTGATGGAGAAAATTTTGGTTACTGGTGTCTGAACCAGCAGAGTCTCTTAGCCAGCGATACACTGCAGCCCTGTGCCCTGGCATGCCTGCTCCTCTGACTCCCTATCCAAACTGCTCCACATGGGGCTATTAAACCTGAGGGGTCCCATTTCCCATGGCGCTCCTTCACTCACTCAGCCTCGCAACTGTGTGACTGCATTGTCTGCATTGTACTGCATCAAGCCGCAAGAGTGGACTTACCTCAGCATGTTTGTACAGAGGTTTGAGCTGGGTTGGTCTGGGCTTCCAGGGATATCCTGTGGGACTGGGCTGTTCTCACAGTCCTGGTTTCCTAAGAGACTTCACTAAGCCTGCAGAGCAAGATGCTTTGTCAACTGCAGGCATCTAAAGCAAGAAAGAAGAGGGAATTTGTAGGCTGAATCAGAGAATCTGTTGGGAGGATGACTATGAAAGGTCAGCTTGTGAATCTATATAAAATACTTCTATTGGCTCACCATAGTTTTGACAGCTGCATGTTAGGTTGGATATATTTATTTACAGCATTGCTGTGAGGTGGTGTTATTATTTTAAGGATTGGATCTCTCTGTTTCAAGGATAGAGGTGCTTGTTCACAATCGTGTAGGATATCTAATATGTAGAAGAGAATTGAACTGCCATCATCTACATCCCAGCTGCACACTAAATCCTTTGCTATAACCTCCTTCCCTTAGTACAGAAAGTTTGGTGTGCCACTTTAGCTGAGTGAAGTACAACTGAGTTTCTTGAATATTTTATTGCACTGCATTTTTGCAAAAGAAGTTAGCTCCAATTTAGGCACCAGAATAAGTGTTTTTTTGAAAATCTGTTCCCAAATGTCAGTCCTAACAATGAATTTGGAGGGCTTGAGGTTAAACACAAGTACATTACTTGGCTTCCATTCGCTGTCAGATTTTGTGTGTGTAGGTGGCAAGCTCAAACAGCACCTGTCAGCTATTGGTTATTGGCTTAGGATAGAGCTATTAGTCTTGTCCTTCATTTACGTTTAGTTCCGAGGCATCCACTTTGTGTATTATTTTGTATCTGCTTTCGAAATTGTATGAAAAATGATGGAATTTAAGGTTCAATAAAGTAACAGCCTCAAAGCAGGAGCTCTAATTTAAATGACGTTTTAATCAACAAAGAAAAATTGCTTCTGAAATCAGTTACCAATGCACAGCTTGGTAATAAAACAATATTTAAAAGATGCAGTGTATCAGCCATTGAATGTGCAGGAGAATCTAAAGAATTGTATTCTTTTTCAGACTGACTTTTAAAATAAGAGCGTCCAGATTGTACCCCCAATATATTTATGGAGACCTGTTCTTTGTGTCCTGAAATCTCATCGGAATGTACAGTTCCATGTGCTTCAAGCAGCATAGGCACATGAGCATACTACTATAAAGTATTTTATGATCTTGTTTGAGAGTGCGTCTTACCTGGTAACTGTAAAACAGACCCCATTATCTGGTAAATACACTTTCATGTTCTTGCAACTTTTGATATCATATGCAAAGTCAGTTTATAATTCCTATATTGCTTTATTTACTTGGAATCTAAACAATGGGTCTCCTTAGCCACTTTGAGTAATCTGTATTTTGCAGTCACCTTCTGCAAAGTCATTGCTGACCCCAGCTTTGTTTGGAACATTGTGTCTCATCTCTATCAAGTGCTGACAATGGCCAGTTTTCTTTCTTCTTATTCATGTGTTTGTATAAAGAGTATTTGAACAATGATATGCCTTGGGATTTTGGTTTCGTTATACATTACACAAGTAATGCAACTCTTCCTTACCTTCCTTTCCTGCCAGAAAAGACATTTGCTTTGTGTGAACAGGTTTGTTTATTGTCAAGGTGATGGCAACTTTTGCTGAATCTTCCCTGTGTGAATGTGCATTTTGAGAACATCTTTACATAATAATGATCAAAACTGTCACAGACAGTGTTTTTATGCCAGGGAACATATTAAGATGTTTTCCTCTTTAAATCAAGTGTCAGATTTGAGTGTTATTGGAAAGATCCTCTTAAAGAAAGAATGGAAGACTGAAGGAAATCCTTTATACCACACTAAAGAACATTTTCTGGAAAGGTTGTTCTTCTTTTGGAAGAGGTTTGCCACACAAATTCATTCCCAGCACTGGGAGCGGCATGAATTACCCCAAGGCTTAAGCTGACTCGAACTAGCTGAGTGGAAAACAAAAATCACCTTGAAGCCAAACCAGGGTGAGAGGTAGCCGTGAGGCTGACCTGCTATAATTTCATTTCTCTGTGTTCATCTCCAAGTGTAATTCATTCCTGATACTTAGCACATTGACATGACAGACAAACAATTCTTTGTCCTATTTAAGACAAAAGGTAGTTTTTCAATGGCCCCCTTCACAAAGGACTGGTGAAATTGCCAGGGAGGTGTATTGGATCCCATGATGCCAAGTGGCCAACTGGAGATGGAGGGGTTGTCAAGGCCCTGTGGCGCGCTCCTGCCTTGGGCTGCACAGGCCTGGCTGCAGGCTGGGAGCAACGGAGGAGAAAAGTCTCCCCATCAGCACATTGTAGCCGGGATCTCTCCAGCACAGGCCGGTGCAGATGGGAAAGGGTTTGAGATGACAATTTCTGCTGGAACCAGGCAGATGCGACATGCCCCTTCTTCATTCCTGTGCTTTCACAAACTGTGCCCAAACAGATGGTTTGCCAAAGTGAAGGTTCAGGTTCTGCCAGAGGAGCTCAGATTAGGGAGAGAAGGCCGATCGCTGATATCTCCTTGCTGATGTTCTCTTGCAGCCAGATATCTTTCTCTGGCGGAAGTCTTTCCATTTTTAATTCTATATGCGAAACAGCCTCATCTACGGTAGGTTTGAAGGAGCATTGATGTGTCATGAAGTACAGTTCTGGTTTTTGAACCAAAGCCTAATGCTCCAAGTACATATGCACACACACAATTTTACATGTATGAACAGCATTGTGCTTTTTAAATATTAATATTTCCAGGACTGTTGCCCTGTTTTACAGATACAGTGTTCTAAGATCATCCATTTGCTGTCTTTCCATCAAATATATTCATTGCAGGAATAGAAAGATTTCTTTTTACTATCTGCCAACCATGGAAACTCTGAAAGCTGAGCTGTATTCTTGCTGGATTATGAATCATCACCCCTAACCTTGACTCAGCAATCACAGGGGAACACTTAGGTCATGGTTAACCTATATTCCTCTGATCAAAAACATTCTGTAGTGTGGTGTTATGTTACTCATTATTTCTTTATATTATTGTTATTATTATTGGTACTATATAAAATATATACAATTATTATTAATATTATTTATATTATATAAATGATAATTAATTATAATGAATATATTTATTATTATTGTTGTTGTTATTATTTCATTATTTCTATATAGAATCTCACTCATGATACTTCAGTTACATCAGTTCAATGGAGCTAAGGAAATAAAACAGAGGAAAAATATTTTTAGTCCTTTGAGACAGGTAAATCTGACATTAAGTATGTTATGAATGCAGAAGAGATATCACTTTGCTGGCTATAGTTAACTGAAAATCAAAATAAAATATTGCTTCAAGGTGACAGCTTTTAGTAACTCTGAGATATGATACCCTGGCTAGAGAAGAAAAAGTGAGTGTGTGCTGGATGTCGGATGAATAGTCCAAGAGATGGTATTCTTCATTATTAGTATAGCTTTTGGATATAGTCTGATTATTTATAGGAAGGAAAATGTGTTTTGCATCAGAGGCAATTATGCCAGTTAACAGCATGTTCAAGCTAAGATAATTGACTGAACAATCTTTTAATACTTTGCCCCTTTCAAACCTGTTGCTTGGATACCATTTTCTCTGAACTATTATGTACCTTGCTGAAATTAAGCAGTAAAGAAAAGGTTTTATCAGCTCTTTCCTTTGTCTTTTCCATAAACTCTATTAAAAAAAAATTCAGAAGTGGAGTCAAAGAATTATGGCTTTCTGGCAGCAAAATACTGACAGGAACAGCTGGAAAATGCAACTCGTGCGCAATCTGAATCCAAGCCTTTCTTTCCTAGATATGTTTTTTTCTTGCATGCAAGCTTTTCCTTCCTCTTCCAAAATAATTTGACTTTGAGACACAATGAACAGATTCTCAAATTGTAGACGTCCTGAAGTAACTGGATAATGCATCCAGGTAAGCCTCTTACTAGTGCGTTCCATGCTCAGTTTTACTCATGAAAATATGTAATCTGAAAGTGTGAGCTACTGTTTGTGATTTGAGGATTTTGTATAATGGAATCCTTTCTGGTCTGCACCTAAATGGCACGTGTTCTACTGAATTGTCGTGCCTTGAACTGCCTTGGTTTCTTTATGCTGTGAGCTGCTACTTTATCTATACACAAAAGCCTCTCAGAAATGCCAGAGTTGTCTTGATGCAAGTGTTTAGATTTGCCTACAGGACTCATTTCACATTTCAGCATTGTAGCAGGGATGTGAAACCTTCAAGTTTATCTACCTTGCTTCACTTCAAAAATGGCCTCAAGTTGCGTCAGGGGAGGTTTAGATTGGATATTAGGAAAAAATTCTTCACGGAAAGGGTTGTCAGGTGCTGGAACAGACTGCCCAGGGAAGTGGTGGAGCCACCATCCCTGGAGGTGTTTAAAAGGCATTTAAACGAGGTTCTTAGGGACATGGTTTAGTGTTAGAGTTAGATTAGGTTATGGTTGGACGCGATGATCCTGAGAGTCTCTTCCAACTGAAATTTTTCTATTATTCACTCTGATACAAGTGAGAGAAAGGGCTGGGAATGATGGACTAATTGGCTCAGCAGGCAAGGTCTTTAGGATCAGCTTTTTCTGGGATCATTTTACCAAGTAAGCCCAGGGCTTAAGTTATGTGATGTTGTTACATGAAGACAGAAGGCTTTCCAGTGAACCTGCAACTTCTGACCAGTGAAGTCACCTGTTTACATATGACCTATACATCTGGGATGACGGCGACTCCAACTCAGGCATAATATTTGATCCAGATTAGGCAAAGAGATATTAGAGATTTGTCACAATGAGGATGACTTTTGCTGCCTGGTGGAAGGCAAGGAAAATATCCCGCCCCACTCCCTGTGACCCTTGTGCCTGGGGGAGGTTGTACCACTCCAGAAACCATATTCTTCTCTGTGCAGGGATGACTGCCAAGGGCTTTGCTGAAGTTTATGTTAAGAGAACAGAGCCAGTGAGAGAAAGAAAGCCTTATTCAAGTAGACACACGTGCTCTTCTAAGGAGGACAGAGCAGAAGCTCTTGTGCCAGGACTGATGGCTGTGGAGGGCATCAGCAGCAGGCCTGGTGGGATTATACCTGTGAGGTTTGGAGAGGGCAACCACTGCTCCCTTCGGCACCCTAACTGCCTTGGCAGGTGCTGGTGGTGCAAATTTCATCTCTCCCCTTCTACACTTAACTGCACACAGGGCCTGTGCCATGTAGAGGGACAACTTTCGCTTGATGAAAATGCAGACCACAGATTTCACAGCATGATACTGACTCAAGCAGGCTCTTTGTAAACCACAGGCTGTATCCTGGGAAGCAGCACGTACTGAAGTAAGAGAAAAGCCAGGACTTTGGTGTAGCTTGTTGCTCCAGTGGGTGATGGGGCAGAGCTGCAAAGATAGCAGTGGTCCAGTTGTCTTGGCTTTCAGCTCCTCTCTACTTCCTGTTGTCATGAAAACAAGCAGAAGCAGAGGGGAGGTTCCTATCTGGATATAGAATTGGACTGCAGACATCCTCTAATCTGGATTTGAGGATTTGCCCATGATCTCTAATGAAAAGGGAATGTTTTGTCATTTTATGTTCATAGCCAAGCTAGTCAGCAGCACTGTCAAAGTGACTCACAGCAGCGCTGAGATTGTGACTCACTGCTGTGTCCTTTCTGGAAAGACACTAATCCTCCTTTCCTGCTGCTTGGGCTGTTTTGGGAACCGCAATGTTAAGGAGTGAAAGGCACATTTATTAGCTGACGCATGCCAGGACTGGGTTTTGTTTGTAACAGTGAGGAAGTATTTTGTGGCCTCTCTGCTGTTGACTAGATGCTGACACATCTGGCACCCAGGCATCAGAGGATGGAGAGATTGGGGCATTCGTTTCACTGGTTAGATCTGGGTGTCAAGCCTATTTCAGTCAGTGGGTCTTTGGGCTGGATTCAAGAGGTTTTTCTTAACTACCAACATCTGTCAGATGGCCACTCCCTGAATACACCCTTCCTGGTCATGCTATTTTAAGGCACTTACACTTTAATAATGATAACAACAAAACTCTTCAAGATTTTTCTCTGAGTAATTTGTCCTCAAGGGACTTGGAAGTCTTCAGGTATCTTCCTGACCAGGGACAGGATGTGGTGTATCAACCAGGAGTCATCCAACCCATTGCCACACAGGCAGTCTGGTCAAAAGCCTTTGGGATTACTTGTGGAGCAGAAGGAACTGTGAATGTATTAGTTTGGAAACTCTACCTCAGTTGATTATCGGTGTAGCTCCTGCCTTAAAGTGTGACATTTCCATTTTAAAGAAACAGTTGGTTTGTTGTGGTCTCTTAGAGCCTTTAGCTAGGGTGGGAATCATCTTGCATGTTCTTCATGTCTTCAGACATTTGCAGAGGATATCTTTATCTGAACTTATCTCCCTGGGCTCAAGTTACAGTCAGTGGAGAGGAACAGGCACTTTAGGGTGTGATTTATCTGACATGCTTTAGCTCTCTACCTTAGGAGAAGTTGTACCCTAGAGGTGTCTGTTTCTCTCAGTGCATCATAAAGTAGTTCATGGGCGACAGCATAAATGGAATGGCCTATACTGAGTCAGGTAAACAACACCCACAACATTCATTTAATGAGTATACACTCAAGATAAAATTTATCCATGCAAATGCCAGTTAACTTTATTTCTGAAACTCTCTCCTGGGGCTTGGCCTTTGCACATTTTTTAACTAATTAGGGGTATGGTATTTTTATCTTTTTAACCACCAGAGTTATGTTTGTATGGTTTCTTCTTGCTTGAGGGAGTTAGACACATTTGCACAACTGTCCAGCACTGGTGTGGCTGCACTGATTCAGTTGGACTGTGTCATTGTTTCCGACTCTAATTGTTTAAAAGTTGCAAAAGGTTTTCAAACAACAGATCTGCGAAACTTTAAATTCATTTTCCTGTACTAATAACATAGGGTGAAGCCTTCAGGCTGCATGGTAGCTGCGAAGAGGCATTCACTCCCACAGGTCCAGAAAAAGGAGCCCTTCTCGCTGTCTCTCTGTAGGTGACGTAGTGCTTCCTTCATTATCCCCAGAGCTCCTTTGACTCAACACTTTCACTGTCCTGTGTGTTTCTCTCCTTGCCTTCCTTTCCATGCATTTCTCTTCCACCTTTAATTCTGCATCCTATCCTTTCTGCCAGCACTGAAAGTGCCAGCAGAGCTTCTGAAAGCCTCTGTCTCCAACCAGACCCGTGCTTAGAAGCATGGTTATGTATTTCACATCCTTTCACTGTAGGTATCTACATAGCCTCATCAATATAGCCACCTTAGATGGAGGAATGACCTCTGTCTTAAGCCCCATTAGGGTGTCAGACTATGCAAGTTTCAACAATTTCTGTTCCTAAAATATGAGGGGATGCGAGACAGAGTCCTTTCTAATGAGGGCAATGGGTTTGTAATGTTTCCTTTATATGTTAAAAAGTGTATCCAGAAAAACTTCAAGTGGAATCGCTTGCATCTTTTAACTGTTGTGCTTATGCTTGACATTTCAGAGCTATGTTGTAGTTTCTGTCACCTTTTCTTACTAAGGTTGAGGTTTTTGGAAGCAAGTAGAAGTCTTGGAAGAAAAACTGTTTCAAATCTGAAATAAATTTTTCAGGGTGAGAAAGTTCTTCTGTTTCTGCTTGTTGGTGTTTTTGACTATTGTTATCACAGTGTACACTGATGAAATTCAAAATGATTCATTTTTTTTCTTTTTCATAAAATAGATGTTCCCAAGTGGTGTTAAAGCAAAATAAGCCTCAGCAGCAGTCTTGTTAGCTAAGCTTTCTACTGTTAAAAGTGTAAAATAGAAATCAATATTATTTTTTAAAAAAATATGATCTCCCTCAAATATTAAATAATGACGTAGTCTAAAAGCAGGAAGAGTATAAGATTCTGTGATGGTGTCAGGTTGGTCTTTTGCTGAAGTACTGTGCATCCCTACTTCATTTGGCAGGTGAAATAGGAGGCTGGGCATCTTGCCAGGCAGAGATGATCAGGGTATCCCATAAGCCTGAGTAGGCATTATGAGACCATGTTTCCTACCAGGGTTTCATATGGAAGTATGTGGTCACATGGAAGTGCACAAAGGCGGTGTAACACATGTTGGACTTCTAGTCATTAACAATTTTCACCTTTGATGTCATGAGGCTGTTCCATCCCACAGAAACATACGAGTTCACTTGAATTCCCATGCTGCCTATATGCCTGCATTTTAAAGTTTGTTACCTTATTAACTGGTTGAATATGCTCACTATAATAGCAGCAACGAGAAGTATTTAACTGCATCTCATGCAGTCAAAGCCCAAAGTTTTAGATCTGCAAAACTCAGCTGCTCCTAACTCAGGAACTCCCATAACGTATGAAGGTTCAAAGGATTCTTAGGTTGTTTTTCAAGCACTCACTTTTTGCATTGAGGAAACTGGAATTTCAGTGGAAATCGCAAAACAATGTGTTTCATGGCCTACCTTTTTTTCCGGTTTTATTTTGGTTTTGTTTTTCATTTTTGTTTGTTTGTTTTTGTTGTTGTGTTTGTTTGTTTGCTTGGGGTTTTTTGTTGTTGTTGTGGGGGTTTTTGTGTGTATAGGGGGGGTTTTGTTTTTTTTTTTTTTTTTGTTTGTCTTTTTTTTTTAATTTTTGGTGCTCAGTTTGACCTGACATGGTGAGTTCGTGGCTACCGGCTGCTTTTGCTCGAGTTGATTGCTCAATACTCAAAGCACTCCTGTAGGTGCTCAAAATTTTAGGTTCAGTTCCTTTCTCTGTCTGAGGATTATTAGTATTGCCCATCTAAGCTGCAAGTCCATTTTGTGAGAAAGGTGTCCATGTTGAATCTTAACTTCAAAAGGAAGAATTCAGATCTCTGACTCCCAAAGGTGGGAGATGTTTCCTTGCAGACGAAAATAGCGCATAATTCAAAGCACAGTTCTTAATGATGGGGTTAATTTGCTCTGCCTCAGATATGTGTAGGGCTACCAATTTAAAAAGTAAGATGTTTTTAGGACTGTGGGGAAATCTTTCCTTCCCTTTGAGAGGTAGCTACAAATTTAGAATTGGTATTGTGTTCTCTAGTGGAAGAAGTTTTTCTTTTGAAACAATAAATAATGTCTGTAATAAATGCCTAGGTTTGGAAGATGTTTCTGCTGCTGGAGCTGTCACTTTTGTGAGCAGTGTGAACTGTGAGCTTTTAAAAATGCTGAGAATTAAAAAAAAATGTTATGCTGTCACTGTAATCCAGTACATCTCCCTCCTCTCAGAAATCTCCCTGTTACCAACAAACGAACAACAAAATTCTGACAACAAAATTCATAACTGTTGTCTTTCTTCTCTGCTGTGGTTTTCATATGGGACATTTCTCTTGTGCCTGTAACTGACCCTCCTTTGAAGAAAGGCTCTATGATCTGGTGGCTCACATGTTGACTTGGAACCCAGAAAACATGGATTCTCTTCCCACGGGTTTCCCGGATATTGCACTGAAGAACTGCCAGCAACAAAACCAAAAGAGATGACTCTTAATGCAGAAAAAAAATTAGGATAGAAATGAATTTATTTATCTTTGATACCAAGCTTTCCTCCAATGCCTACCCTAATGTTTTGTTACAAGGAGGAATGTATGCGTCAGGTTCGTAGCAAGGCTATGTCAAGGCAGAGCTTTGGTCTTTAAGAACAGTTTTCATCTGTTTTGGCAGTCTGTTTCTTTCCGTACAAAAATCTAATCATGCTGTTCTCTCTGCACAAGTGGTTTAGTTAATTCCTCTGTATCTTTTCACATGCAAATGCTCCTCACATTTACATTGTCTAGAAGTGGTGTAGGTAGCATGCTAGAAAATGTAGCAGGAGGAGCAACCTCCTCTTACCTGCCATCCATGCCCGCTAAACTACGTTATTTTCCCATTCTCCGTGCTTAAAACTTGTTTTTCAGTGGTATGCAGATGCTTCTCTTGCTTCCCACATAAATTCCAACAGTATGACCAGATGTCTAGTTCATTTCTCTCAACACACTTTACAGCCCTAACCTGAAATGTTAACACTAGCCACAAAAGAATCACACTCTTGTGGTGTAAATTACTACTATCGGATGGCCAAAACATTATCTCATGCTGTCCTAGATGTTGTAGTGCTTGCAGCTAAAATGCTCCCTGAGGATCCAGGGCAGAGGTCTCTGGGCTTTGACCATGGCCTGGGGCAGGCAAAGGCAAAACGCCCTGTGTGACACAGTGTATGTGTATGCAGTCTAGACAGATGGCATACCCTGAACCAGTTACTGAGGGCACATAAAAACTTGTTCCTCTAGTGGAAAAGACAGAAAATCAAGTGAATATGAGTTTTTAGCAGTTCGAACCACTGCCATTTCCCCATGTTGGAAATCCATGGTTGGAGCATAGGCTAATAAAAGACCAAAAGTATGTGTCTTGATTGCATGTTCACCCAGAGGGATGAAGATATCAGCCATACAAGATGTTCTTAAAGAGGAAGAGTTCATCTAACTGGCTTTTAGGAGGGAGAAGGTGATCACGTTAGCCCAGCTGTCCAAACTTGCTGTATTTGTGTGAATCCTGCTAGCTTCAGTGGCTGTTCTGCTGTTGGCAGTGTGAGCAGAACAGTCCAGGGGTCGCAGGCAGCGACCGATTACAAAGAAGAGCAAAAGGTTTATGTCCCGAGAATCTGTATCTAGAACTCACCTTGATAAACTATTGAACGCTGGGTGCTGGGCTGTGGCTAGGAAACCTGGATTATATACCTGTCACTGTCCTGCTAGTCTTCCTTAAATATTTTTGTGTGTGTGTGTGCTTCTGTATTTGTAGAAGGGGACCTTCTTTATTAAACTTTCTAGGCTTCACAGATGGAAAGTCCAGCATAAAAAGCAAGTCGGTCTTTTTGGTACTTGTTGTGTTTTTGTTTTGTTTTGTTTTTCCCAAAGGCCTGGGTGAGAATAGAAGTTTGAGTTCACGTGCAGAAGTTGTATTTTTTGTTTTGTTTTCCTTTCCTAACCATTTCCACATGCAATCAAGTTTTTTGGCAGTTGCTGTCGATGCAGATGTCTCCTGGGAACCTAGGCTCCTGTTTGTTGTTAAACTCATAACAGTTGGTTACTTTAACTTTTTGCAAATGTTAATTTATCAGAGTTGGATTTCCACCACTTCTCTTTATCCAGCCAGAAGTGGGCAATGAAGTTAGCACTGGTGTGTAAGAAGGTCTCGTCAGAACCTCAAATTCCAGTAGTGGGAGAAACAGCCAAAGTTATGGCCACTCTCACATTCTTTCTGTATTGAAATTAAATATCTTTCACTTCCCACAGAGCAGGAATATGAAATTTCATTTAATTAACAGGAGAAAGATTTTATTTCATGATTTCAAATAGGAGAGGACAGGGCTCCCCATGATGATCACAACAGGGAGCCCACAAGCCCAGACATGCTGCTAACCAGGGAGGCTTCCAGGGAGGCCAACAAACTAGCAGGAAACCAGGCAGGTTTCTCTATGAAGTGTTTCTGGTCACTCTTAGATTATTTGATTCAATCAATCTGTTCCTGCAGAAAACAAATGCATATTTTTCAGGAATTGGCATTTTCCTGTGGAAAAACGTTTTACTAAGTTAAAATTGGAGATGAGTGTGCTTCCAGTCAATCCTAGTTGCATTGGTGAGAAAGCTACATGTACTTTGTAAGTATATGTAAATACATATGACTATCTAGCATACAGTTGGGCAGTCACACTAAACCTCTCGAACGGGGCCTATCGATGACCTAGACATCTCCTTAAAGACTTCTACTTGTTTATTTGTCAGCCTAAAGCTAGCACTGGAATGAACCGACCATCAGGATACTTCCCTCCCTTGCCGGTGAAGGCCATGTGGAAACAGGCCATCAGACAAAGCAGAAGCCAGCTATGGTGAGGACATCTGTACCCTCTTCATCTTTTCATTGTTTCAACAAAGTAATGTGATAGCTGTGAGTCCTGTGCATTTCCCTGTGGAATTTATTCTTTTAAAACAACCTTCTGATTGTATGCTTGATATCATGGTACCTGTAGCTTGAAAGACGTGAGGAATTAGGTGTCTGCTCTGGATTTAAGTGTCAGTTGTTGGTACCAAATTACAGAGTCCTGAGCACTGACTGCCCTTTCAGCAGTCTGTGGGATATGCTTTTTGGGGGACCACCCGGAGACCTGACGATGTTTCAGAGGCTTAATGGACAAGCTGCAGTGGTACCAGGATGGGCAGCATGTTCTGGTGATGAACTGGTCCCCACTGCAGGAGGGACAGAGCAGTGGTGAAAAGAAGGAAGGTCTGGGGCTGAGTGGGGTAGCATGGCCCATGGCCATTCCCTCCAGGTCTTCCACTGGATGTTCCAGATGAGAGTACATGGGAGGCTTTAGATAAAATCAGGGCAGAAATTGAATGTCTGGCACCAGGCACCAGAAAACAACTGAAGCAATTTCTCCTGTGGTGTCCTGAAGTGTAGTAATATAATGGACAAAGGCCTGTGGGTCTGGTGTATTGTTCAGTGTTTGGGAATCTAACTCCAACAACAAAATGCATTTTTGCCACATGCCGTTAAACAGAGATGAACTCTTGCAGGGTTTTGTAGATGGAGACCTTTCTACCCTGTTGCTTCGTCGGGAAACTCTCTGTAAGAACGAAAATGTGCGGTAAGGCAGGAAAGTGTTTAACCATTGAGAGACCTGTGGAGACTCTGCAGCATTTCCTGCTGTTACCTTCATACCAGATTATTTCTCGTTGCTGTGGCCATAGCCTCTTCTAGAGGAAAACTGGACTTACATGTCGGTGCCTTCCTCTGCACCTGAATGCCACCAGTTAGGGCCGTACATCCAGTGATTCCAGCTCCATTTTGCAGAGAGTTATGATGGAGTATATGGCCTGTATATGGCTCTACTTGGTAAGGCAAATGTGGGTGGGAGGAATAAGCCTGGAGGTCTAATTCTCAGTGTGCAGATGTAGTGAGGAGACTGATCCCCTAGGAAGACAGAACAATGCTACTGCTTGATGTAAAGGTTTTCTTTTTCAGAATTGGATGAAATCATCTCATTTCTGTGTCAAGCAGGAAATAAAATCATACAATCATAGAATCATACTCTTTGGCTTTCTGAATTTTTACATGTGGAAAGCTGTTTTGCTCATTGTCCTGGCTGGCAAGAACTGTGTTTAGCCCTCAACTGGATCTTAGTTTTTATTTTAGCAGAAACACGGCTCCTCTGGAAATACCATGCCCCAAAGCGCTGAGCCCCACCTGTGACTCAGTGCTGAGTCAGAAGAAAGAGTGCCATTGACTGAATCAGCCACACAGCTGTGGTTTGAGCCAATGTTTTCCTTGGCTGTCTCCACCAAAATAGTGACCAGACATGTAGATCTACTCAGCTTGCTAGGTAACATGAGATCACAGCTAAAGAGGCTGAAGTCACATTAGGGCATATTTGCAATGAGAAAAAAAACCCACCCTGTTTTTGTAGACTTGCTTGTTTGTACAGGATATAGAGGGAGTTATGATGCAGGGAATCCAAATTTGGAGCTCTGTCGACACTTTTAGAATTTTCTGAAGGGATATCATCATTCGCACTTCAGAAATGAGAATACACAGGTACACTTTGGGTCTTTTAATTGAACTATTATGCTAATATTCTGCCTGACTCTGGTGTTTTCCCTGTATGAGCTTCCTTCACAACAGTCGTTTTTTTTTTTTCTGGATTTGTTTATTTTTTAAAGTTACCATCATTTCAGCTGCAGTGCTTGTCATAGTGAGTAGTGGAAGGTGCTAAAAGCTATTTATGACTATATAAAATTCAGTATATTATTCACGTTTCCAATAGAAAAATCATATACTGAATTATGGGGAATGCACAATATGGAAATCTCACATTAAAAGAAAGAAATGATACTGAGAAAGGTAATTTTAAGTTGAACTTCCAAAAGCAATTTTGTCAGATCTGTTATTCTGCAAAGTATTTTCCTGGAAAGATGGCTGACATAAGATCTTTAACACAGCAGTTGACTGCACCTGCATGGAGTGTTCTACAGTAGCACTGCAACTAATCATGTCTCTCTCACTGCTGGCATCTGTGATCCCAGCAAAAAGAGTTGAATATTTGCTCCCTATTTATTTATTATCGTGATAGATTTACCTAGGGATACTGCTGGCCCTGTCATCCATATGTTTTTGGTCTTGGGCTGCCACATAGTGGCCTCCTTCATAAACCTGGAAAATGGGAAGAGGGAGGGAGGATATCAAGATAACAAGAGTGAACAAATACATACCTCACGACTCAGTTTACAGTATGTATTAATTCTTACTGTCTGAAGAAGCAGGATTTAGTTTTGTACAATCCAAAACACAAGAAAAAAACATGAGAACACAGTTTAAAAAGGTAGGAAACCCCTCAGTTAACTAACAAAAGGTTCTTTCAGGAAATTTATAAAGGAGTTCGTATGAAAGTAGAAGATTTTTCTTTGACATACCTGCTTTCTTTTCTTTGCTACCTCCTTTTTCTCTCTAGATGCAGACAGCTAGGATTTGAAGTTTCTTCCTTTTAGATGAGCTCATGTTAGGAGGAAAAGTCACAAGTGAGTGTACATGATGGGAGTGAATGTTTCCTCAGCTCAGGCTCGAGCCTGATGTTCAGGGTGGTGGTTTAGTTTCGTACCAGTGGTTAATGGCAGTGCAGCCCCTCTGTTGTGCGGAGCCGCGTGTCCAGCTGCACTCTGCGCTTGTGAAAGTCCTGACTCCATGCCCAGGAGTGCAAGGCATTGCTCCTGACACACACTAGGATGGCTGCTGAGGCATTTCCCCAGTTTACCTGGGCACATGAGCCCTTTTCATCTGGCTGGCCCATCCTCTACTGCCCAGTGCTTAGAGGTGACTTGCCTGAATAGCCTTTCTCTTCTTATCTGGATCTGCAAGGGAAGATGGGCTTTTCCCTTCATAATAATGCTCCTGTAGTGAGAAAAAAAGAAAAAAAATCTGATTTTCCAGCTTGAGGAACCATCTTGTGAAGAATCATTTTTGACCCTTTGTGAGGCAGCAGAGAGATCCTGTTTTGGTCTAGACCTGGAGTCTGTGTGATTTTAAATTTCAGCCAAAGCCTTCCTTTGTGCAGGTTCTGCATTTGTAAAATAGCCAGGAGGGAGATGAGAATGGGGCCTATTTCATGCTTCAGGATCTTGCCTGGATCAGTATTTCGTAACTATGACATATGAATTAAGTGATATAGAATTTCTAAACAATGCCTGAAAATCCCTAGTTATTTGCTCTTATAGAAACGAAGTTCAAAGTTGTTATTCCATGGGAAAATTTGGAAATTCTGTTTTCCTTTCCCTTTTACAATAAAACTACTTTGAAAAATATGGACTTTCCCATTATATAAATGCTAAATTTTGAGAAACTTTAGCTCAGATTTTGAAGGAAAGCCACAGAAGACTTTAGTTTCCTGCTGAAAAACAGGAATTGAGTTCTGCAGTCTCTGGGCACTAGTAAGAAAGTTCTCGTCTGGCTGGAAAATAAAGGAGAACTCAACATCTCTGGAGTTATCTGTCAATGTGCCTTCTGAAAACTGAGCTCATCCTGTTGTTCAGGTTTGGGGCCCAGAATTTTTGGTTCTTTGTGGATTTGCCACTATGACACCCATGTCAAAGTCCTACTGGCTAAAGAGAGAGGGTGCTTGCAGGGGAACACCACTAACCAACTAATTTAGGTCCCTCTCAGCTTCTCCTGCTGTGGCATCGACTTCACAGGAGTCTTAAAAGAAGGTTTGGCAAACATCTGCCAGATATGGTCTGAGCCTGTGGGATCCTTCTTCAGTGGAGGGAGGAAACATTAGATGTCCTGTGGATGTACCCCCTAGGCGGTGGCATGGCCAGCAGACAATCTGTGGCCTCAAAGGCATGTTGTTCTGTGGTGCCTATTACTGCAGATGAGTTTGACTAGGTGACCCTGGGGCCCCTGGCAGTCCTGTATTTCTGTGTTTTTGTTGGAAACTTGTTCCTTCAGACTGTTTCTTCATTAGTATTCTGGGACATTGTGTCCAGTCCTACTCGAGTCTTCTCCGCTGGGAGTTTTGCTCCAGGTACACCCTCCCCAGACACAGAAGTTTCTCATATATACCTGGTCTCTGGCAGCACCTGCTGTTTGTGGTTTCTTTTCTTTCAACAAACTGCTTCCTGGACCTGGGGTATGAGGCTGACTAGAAAACAAACTACAAAACAAATATCCTGCGGGTTAAGCTCAACACAAATCTAAAGTATCAGTAGCTGTAAATGTGCTGTTAAATTCGTATGCAGGTTAGAACAACAGTGAGAGAAATGCCATTTAAAATATCATTAGTCAACCTGGCACAGTGGAAGGCAGGGTGCTGCATGTGTGCTCCTGGGGAAAGAGTGGAGTTACACAGAATCTCAGATGGTTTTCCTCTTATCTCATGCAATTTATGTAAATGCTAACAAAAATTATTTTACATTTGGATGAACATTTGTATTCCTGGCTGAAAAGACTGTGAAACAGCCACTGCCAGCTCTACAGAGATGTGCTGGTTGTAGTGTAGGTGCAGTCCTGATCTTCAGTAGATTAAGAGAATCAATTTTATTTCCATAATAGCAAAGTAGGAACCATCGTGCAATCAAATGCTGCCTCTCTCCAGAGGCATGGGAATTTCTCGCTGAGGAAGAGTGGCTTTTGAAACCCCTGTAATAGTGTCATGACAGGCTGGCTTTGTCCTGACTTCTGCAGTTCAGCTGTTAGTTAATTATGTGATAAATGAATACTACAAATTGTGACTTTGAGGTGCTGTCCTTCCTCACAATCTGCCCTTCAGGTGCTCCTATGCAGTAATTTGTGCAAGTTTGTGGAGTTTTCTTGCTTTGCTAAGCAATATATTTTTCTTGTACTTCTTATCATTCCTATAATGGCTTTTTATGAGACCCAACTTCTTTTGTTCAACTGGAAATGCAGCTATTTTAGGTGTAATTTTGAGAAATACAACTTAAAAAATTTTAACTGACATCACAATTTAGTGGGTGTTCAGTGTCAGCAGTATTTGGTGTGTCACAAAATGTTCCTTTGGTGAATATTATTCAGTCTAAGTAATGTCTGTGATGCTGTCCCAAACCCTTTTCCACCAGTCACAGTGATTTAATCAATTTAGAAAGCAGGGAATGCTGGAGGAGTAGTATGTCAAACCAAGCAAAAGTAAAAGTGGAGCTCCAAACTAGATACAACATCTGTAAAGATCTTCATCATGGCTAATGGCTTTTCATGATCCTTGTGAATTCAGAGATATTGGCAGGTGAGTTTTAGCTTGTTCAAATTTAAGAAAAAATATCAACTAATTTATTTAGCTTAAGACAATTCTGAAAGAAGGACTATAAGTATTAACTAATTATCTTGGATTATTTTGTTTGTATAAGGAGCATCCTGTTGCATACCGCATAGGTGTTACCCTCTGTAATACTACTTTTGGTAACAATACCAGCATTTTTCACAGTGTGTTGCTGTTACTCCCACTTGCCTCTCTTTTACCAAGAAGCCCATGCTTAATTTAATGTAGAGGATAGCTCCAGAGCAACACATTTTGGTAGATCTTAGCGCTGGGCCTTTTGCAGTGGTACAAAATGGAGCTAATGGCAATGGCTAATCTAGAGGTAAATGTATAAGGGCAAGGCCCATTTTAATTGGGTGGAATATCATTAAGGATGCCTACATCCAAAGGATCCAAACTGATTTTTGTAAGTCATCTCACCACGTCTTTTTATTTGAGCCGTAATAATCATTGCTCCTACATCATTCCTCACCTGCCACCTCCTTTAAGGACTGCAGAGCAATCCACGGCTCATTCTGGAACAGGTCTTCTAACCCTGGGGAATTGTATGCAATTGAGGAACTGCTCCCTACTAGGCATAACTAAAAATACGGTTATAGCTTGTCTTTTTCGCTAAAGCGTGTGTGTGTTTGAAATTACTCAAATCTCTTCTAGTTTGCTGCAAATTATTATTGCTACTGGTTATGTCCTTTGGAATATAATCCAGAAATCTGAGTAGTTTAGGGAACAGAGTTGTGATTTATATTCAATAATGAAAATGAAACTCTCTTTAAAAACTAATGTAGGGGGTCTTCAAATGAAACTTCTGCTGGACTCCCTACAAAAATGGTCCTGCCCCAGGGAGAAAATGTAGATGAATATGAGTATGCAAGTGAGTAAGTGATTTTCATCTTTAGTCACCAGCTGATGATGAAGTGCTGAAAAACTTATAAAAAGGAACAGTGAGAGTGGTTTTAGGACTGAAATATTAGAACTGGTGAGAATCACATTGCCTTGCCACCCTGCCAAACACAATGCAGCCTTATTTTCTTTCTTCCTTAACCAAGGAATTGTACTTGTTTGGTAGGTCACAGGTTGAATGGTTTTACCCTGCATGAAGAAAAATAAACATAGAATCATAGAATAATTTTGGTTGGAAGAGACCCTCAGGATCATTGAGTCCAACCATAACCTAACCTAACTCTAGCATTAAACCACGTCCTTAAGAGCCTCATCTACACATCTTTTAAACATCTCCAGGTTCCCTGGGCAACCTGTTCCAATGCTTGATAAAACTTTCAATGAAATTTTTTTTCCTAATATCTAATCTAAACCTCCCCTGGCACAACTTGAGACCATTTCCTCTTCTCCTGTCACTTGTTACTTGGGAGAAGAGACCAACCCCCTCCATGCTACAACCTCCTTTCAGGTAGTTGTAGACAGCGATCAGGTCTCCCCTCAGCCTCCTTTTCTCCAGACTAAACAGCCCCAGATCCCTCAGCTGCTCCTCATCAGACTTGTGCTCCAGACCCCTCACCAGCTTCATTGCCTCCTCTGAACTCTCTCCAGCACCTCAATGTCTTTCTTGTTGTGAGGGGCCCAAAACTGAACACAGGATTCCAGGTGCGACCTCACCAGTGCTGAGTACAGTGTCACAATCACTTCTCTAATCCTGCTGGCCACACTACTGCTGATAAAAGCCAGGATGCTGTTGGCCTTTTTGGCCACCTGGGCACACTGCTGGCTCATATTCAGCCACCTGTCAACCAACAACCCCAGGTCCTTTTCCACCAGGCAGCTTTCCAGCCACTCTTCCGTGAGCCTGTAGCGCTGCCTGGGGTTGTTGTGACCCAAGTGCAGGACCCGGCACTTGGCCTTGTTGAACCTCATACAGTTGGCCTCAGCCCAGCGATCCAGCTGGTCCAGATCCCTCTGTATGGCTTTCCTACCCTCCAGCAGATCAACACTTGTACCCAATTAGGTGTCATCTGCGAACCTGCTAAAGGTGCACTCAATCCTTTCATCCCCATCATTGATAAAGAGATTAAACAGAACTGGCCCCAATACTGAGCCCTGGGGACCACGGTTCATGACCGGCCGCCAACTGGATTTGACTCGGTTCACCGCAACTTTGTGGGCCTGGCCATCCAGACAGTTCTTTATCCATCGAAGAGTACACCCATACAGGCCATGAGCTGACACACACATATGCGTGTCTGGGTGGGATGTTTAATTTCTGATGAAGGGTAAGGTTAAAAGGTATTTTGGAACTTATTTGCTGTCATTGAGAAGCTGTTACAGTGAGCTCTTGAACAGGAAAAGGAGACCAAAAAGGTTGTACTTCTTTGAATTCAGCCGTTATTTATGGGGGAAAACAGGGAAGTAAAGGCTAGGATGTATATACATGGGGAAATAAATGATGCATGTTACTATGTGTAAAAGAAAAGGAAAAGAAGAGGACATGTAGTAATGAAAAGGTAAGATGTCTTTGTAAAATACTTTTTTAATTCCATACGAATATAGTCCAGTGTTGACAGCTCTCGTGACTTCACATGATATATATGATGTTTGTCTTGTTGTCATGTGATTGTGTATTTTAGCTTGTATTTATACCAGTGAAAGATAAACACTTAGTTTTTCTTGAAATTATGAAGCATAAGGGCTCCAAATTAAATATAATAGCAAATAAAAGTAGCCCACATTCCCCTCCAAACTGTCATGCTTTGCAGTCCATGCTCCAGTCTATGGGAAGCTGCTCTACAACACCAAAACTGGCGAGGCAGTTGTAAGTGCCAAGGGAGGGATGCTCTTCTCCTGTCTGTTTTGTGCTGAAGCAATTCCTCTGATTTTAATTGCATTTTACCTTCTCCTGACCAGTGAGATAGAACCAGGACCCTGGTATCTGGTTGCAGAATGGTGACATGCTGAGGAATTTGCAACCCCATTGCTTGTAGTTAATCAATATAGCAACTCTGTATGTTATACATTTATCTCTTCTGCAGTACTGACTAGTGCAGGAATGTGGGGGAAAAAAAAGCACTTATTGGGTGAAGCTTTATATTTCGCACTGCTTCTGAAGAACCTCCCAGTGCTTTGCTGGCAACAGAATGATAATTTGCTACTCTCATGCTTCTAAATGTAAGACTAAAAATGCTATTAATGGTGAACTGTTATGTTAATTAATTATATAATTGTTTTTAATAGCCATTTGTACTGGTGCAAGGTAAAGAGATTTAAATCCAACAGTGTGTATTTGCTTATAAATCTACAAGAGAGGAGGGTTTCCACCTGGATGCAAGTTTCTAATTGGGTGCATTTTCTAATAACTTGATTTATGGATAACAGATGATGACAACAGACTTCTTTAAACTTTTTCCCTTCGGGAACCCAAAATCACTAATTACTTTTCAATCCTGCGTGTTGATTTCTTTATTTCTGCTGGCCTTTTTTTGAAGAGAACATGAAACAACTCAAGTACACTGTGCCTTAGTGTTTGTAATTATACTTCCGCACTTAATTCATGAAAAATTAGGGTAAATAGCTCTTACTGATCAGCATTCATTTAAACAAATTCCTGGAAATAATGGAGGCCAGATGAGGGAGAAAGAGAAAATGGAAACTATCTGAAAAGTGGCTTGCTGGGGCAACTTCTTTCCCAGAAGGATCTATTCAGTAAAACCAGCCGTGTTCTGTAACCTAACATGAGTTTCTTACAGGTTATTGTTTGTGAAGTAGAAAGTAGGTTAATTTTAAAAGTCTGTACTGAGGAAGTTACAGTCTGCTCTTACATCCCTGTTGTGTGCGACAACCTCACCTTTTGGTCTTCAAAATTTGGATGATTTTGCAACATGTTTTGCAAATGGTCAGCTTGAATTCGTGGGAGCAGAGGAGTTCCTCTGGAGCTTGGACGATCGCAGCAGATTGTGTGGCTCCTGCGCAAAGATATATGAGGTAGCTGTAAGCTGAAGAAACACAGAAAAGTATGTATGTAGCTGGGAGGTTTTACAGATTGCGGGTAGAGGAACAATGTTAGGTTTTAAAAAATACTGAAGGTAGCTCAAGTATCTCAGTTCATTATCTGGTGCTAAATGCTTATATAACATCACAACATATGACGCTTTTTTATGTCACAAGAAAAAATACTGGCACCAAAGCACGCCACTACCTTCCTTTTGTGTCTTTAAACAGCATAGCTAATTAAGTTATCCCTGACGTGTATTCTGGCTCCAGATGTACGCTACATTCAATAAGCTCACAGCACTTTTTTGAAATAATGAAGTAAGATTTCTAGAGTCTACCTGCTGAAAAAACTCATTGTGCATTGCCGGCTAGCTCTACCAGTTGGGTTTTTGTTATTCATATACTACTTTGTTTGTCTCGCTGTGCTCTTACTGTTTTATAAAGTAAATTGCAGATGTCTGAAGTTTAAAAACCTCCCAAATGCATGTTGATATGCAAGAAAATTTAGGAGAGAAACCAACACAAGCGAGCACTTTAGGAACTCATTGTTATATCATTGAATAAAACCACTTTGATGTCTTTAATGAAATGAGACAGTATGAAGGCAGAGAGTAGCTCTTGTCTTTATACTGTGGGAGCATCGCAGAAGTGTCTGTTCCAAAATTCAGGATACAAATAGTTTTGCAGCCAGGAGTCAAGAGGAAAATACTCTCTTTTTCTCTTCCTCATATCCCGTAGGATGCTATAGAACGATTAAGTTCCGGGTGGAGCAGGGATTAACTCTCTCATGGAAACATCCAGAACTGGTAAATATCTGAGGCAGGAGACCCTCTTACAACAGAGTTTGATGGATTTCCAGAGTGGAACAAAGCATATTTTATTCTTTCCTCTCTCCTGTTCTTAGCTCTTTGTTAAGTGAAAGGTTTTAAGATGTGAAGCATAGACAAAGTGTGTCTGAGCTTAAAAGGTAGATTTGAAGGAAGAACTTCAGCAAAAAGGAATATTATAGACCAAACAAAGGATTTGTTTATTCAGGGTGGGAGAGAAGAAGAAAATATGTACCATGGGACATAAGACCATTTGATCTTGCAGGTACTTGGGAATAATATTAATAATGGCAAAAGAGAGTGGAAGTTTCTTCCAAAGAGTAGGAAAGCAGGGGGAGGAGGGAAGGGTTTGGTGTGTCCCAGAAGGACGTTTCCACAAACACAAGTTAAAATGATGAATAAATGACAGATACTTGCTGCTTACTTGGAACTAACACTTCCTTTTGTCTTTATTTCTCTGTAACAGATTTCAAAATGCATGTAACAGATAAGTATTCAGAAGCGCTAATGTTTGCAGACACTCGTATTTCCTGGCAGAGAAGTTATTTTAGAGCAGAAAACCTGAAACTTCCAAGTCTCAAGCATATCAGGCCCGTATATGAGAAACTCCTCCAGTACAGTAAGTTTACTTGTGCTTATTATGATTTCTGTGTGCTTTTCTGATGAGTCCAAACAGAAGAGGTTGATTCTGTGGTAACACTCTCTTCCAGTAGAGAGTAATCAGTCTTTGTAGAGATATGCCCAATATGAAAATTTTCCTCCAGGGAAATGGTTTATCTTGATGTTTTTTCATCAGGGCTATGTGGGAGGAAGCAAACTGAGTCTGTTTCAGCTGATGTTCTGAACTAACTGGAACCTGCATACCAGACTTAAGGAATTTATTAAATGCTCCTTGTGTGGTATATACTATACTTTAAGCCTCCTGCATATTCCCTGCCAAAAGCAATTTCAGTGGAGTACTTTATTTCAAAGACTTGCCTCCCACCCTTGTTTTTAATGTATCTGTATTCGCCAGTGGTATTATTTTGTAAATATACATCTGTGTTTAGCACAAACTAAACCAGAACTGGCTGTGCTAGAGAAACTGGAGTTCTCTTTACATATCCATTTAAAGCCTTTTTTTTTTCCTCCAAGAAGTTATGAATTTGTTTTCTGCTAAAATTCACTGTATGTGGCTTCAGTGGTAAATTAACTTGGTTTACTTCAGATTTGTTAAATAACATTTTATTTCTATTGAAATGTTAATATTGGATGTAACCTGATTCTTTCTGTGAATATCCTGTTCTCAAACTTCTACCAGCACGTTTATTATAAATTACTATTATCAAATCAAACTGTTATGATTTTAAAATGTCAAAAAAGTTTTTTTCTTTCATATGTGAAGTAAATATTGTGACAGCTGTCTTATCCCAGACATCTTCATATTCCTTCCTGTGGGTTTTCACATTAGTGAGATTTTTCTGCCCATAGGTTTGATTTCATGGATGTAGGGCTGCCTGAGTATCTGACTGCTGCTAACTCCCTGGGCCTATTACTGTTAGCTTGAGCACAACACCAGCCTATAAATATGCCACCTCTGTGTGGAAGCTGACTAGGGTCAGGGCAAGAAACTTGGTGACTGTCTTCAAAACACCATGAGGACATAAACACCATCTTCTCTTGAACGTCTAAACAATTAGAGCATCTGCTCTGACTCTCTGTACAATGCACGCCATACAGCTTTGGCTGTACCCATCTGCATTGGGTCCAGGGATTTCTGTTTAATTATTGACATGGCTTTTTTTGAGCCACTTCAGCCAAATTTCCAGCTAGGATGTTTGCCTGCTTGAGATACGGATGCAAGAATTGACTGATATCGAGTCACCTATGACTACAGTCTCTCTCTTTCTCCTAGAAGCTTTGCTCAAAGCATTCCAGGAAAGAAAAATAATTCTCTAAAGGGTTATTTGATTCTCTGGAGACCAACTGGTATGATATCAAAAAAGGGCAGTTAGCTGTAATTACTCCTTACGAGTTCAGGAGAGGATGAAGTAAAATCTCTGTTAATCACTTTCAATACTGCAGTGAAGTGTGTTCTTATTTCAATGCCTTTGAGAAGTACTATAGAAATTGGAGAGTATTTTATATTCTCAGAGGTATTGCAAATCTCCATACACATGTATAGAAACAATTTGTCTGTATCCAGGTGTGATCTGATTAGATGTGATAGGTACTTATGTACCCACTTGCAAGAAAACTGGTCATTTCAAAACCACTGAAGAAAAAGGAAAGGAGTTCAGAATAAAGCAAACAAAACAAATGAAAGGATCTAGTGGCTATTTCAAAACTGCAGCTAAAAGTAAAATCCTGTTGTGACAGAAGTATCCAACCTAGTCGGTCTGGATCTGTGGGGCAAGGAAAGGTACTGAGAACTACTAATAAAACCTACAGCGTTTGAAAACCAGAAGTAGTTAATAAAACATAGTTATTGGCTGTGGTTTGTTTCAATGCTTTAACATACAAAAAGACTGACCTGGTAAGCTAAAATTCCTTTAGAAACCATCTGTAGGCTTTTTATGTTACCACTAACAGTTTGCAGCACTTAGCCGATAATTAGGAATTCCTCTGGTTTTCACTGTCACTGTATGAATCATGTGGTTTAAATGTGGATACCTTAAGTAGATCTGAATGATTCCATTGGAATCAGCAAATTAACTTGACCATTTAATCTTCTCAGCCCCGTTTACATGGCTATAGGAACTGTGGTACAGACATCTTGAACGTTAATTGGATACTTGTAAAAAGGAAGGTTCCTCTTAATTTCGTAAAGGTCAGCAGAATAAATGGTACAATTCACATAACTTGAAAGAACGAAGATCATTTTACAAAGTGTCAGAAGTGAAAAAATAGCATTGAAATGAATAAACTTGTGAAGGAATTAAGTGAAATGGATACAGAAGTTGCGTTGGGACTAAGGGTCAGCAACTAGTGAGATCTGTACAAGGAAATTATTGAAAATAGGGACATAAATCTAGATTGGGAAAGCTAATGCTAAATAAAAAATGGCTCTGTAATATCTCTCTTCTTTTTTTTTTTTTCTTCCTTTATGCATATGTGGTCATTGGTCAACCAGAATATGTTCTACTCATAACCAGAAAGTGTTGCAAATCCCACCACTTTTCCATTGCTGATAAAACAGATGGGCTTGGCAACTGCATAAAATAACTAAATGTAGGATGCATTGAATTATTATTTGAGTATCTTCCTCTCTGTAGTTACTATACTTCCGCTTAATAGGAAAAGAGAACTTTCTTTGCTTATCTTCTGACAGGTCCCTTTGAATGTGACATTTCCCATAGTTTTCCCGTATTAATGTGTGTGGGTTTTTGGTGTCTTTTTAAAAATTATTATTATTATTTTCTTTTTTTAAAAAATTTCTTGCTTGAAATACTAGTTTCTGGTTTTGTGCTTTAGCTTTTCTTCCATGCAACTGCTTCAGTTCCACTTTCCTCCTTTCCTTTCCCCCAGAATCTGCAGCATCTGTAGGTCAGCTGTGCTTTGGGCAGACCAGTGTGGGATCACTGTAGGCAGCAGAGCTGGCTGCTTTGTGTGGAAGGAAATACTGCAACCGCTTTATGGAATCATCTTGCATTTCTCACCTGAGAGGCTACCAGTGGCTAAATCGCTTCCGTTGAGCTACCCGTAGATTCAGAGTTCTGCATTTAGTCAAAGTGCTCTTAACCAGAACAAGCATTTCACTTCCTTCCATCTTAGAAGTCTAAGACTTTGAGGCCATCTGCTCTGAATGAATCTTCCAACATCATTGTTAAAATATCAGCAATAACACTCAAGGGTGGAGTGCCCTTGCTCTAGTTTCTGTGAAAACACAGACAAGGAAACATTCCCTGCCCCAAAGAATGAAATGGGTAAGACAAAGCAAACAGAAGCACCTGGAAGGGAAGGAACCTGGTTGTAGTCACATAGTGAATAAATCCTTGGCAGACCTCAAGGTCTCTTGAGTTTTGCGTGGTTGATTTTTTTTTTTTTTTTAATAAATGCAACAGTGATTTGAAATGGTATCCGCAATCACCTTTTTATTTCTGATTATTGGGCCATAGCTGGAAATACCCTTTCTGCCATATCAAAGGATCTCGCTGACGTGGTGCAGTCCATAATCCCAATTGCCTGTCCCTCTTCCTTTACCTACCCTGTGATCTTGGCAAGGCATGAAAGAATAGAACACTTGTTACCTTGCACAAAATAGCCATTTATCACAGTCAAATAAACTCCAAAGTGGGGAAAAAGTGAGACACCTTACAGTGGCCTAATTTATAGAGATGGTAACTCTTTTGCAGACCAGGAATTTGGTCAATTTTCTTTAATAATGAACAGATTCAACTGTAAATTAGTTTACCTAGTGTCACCAGTAGGTAAGAGGGATAGAAACAATGGAGACCGCAGACATACTGTGTTTTTATACTGCTTTTTCATCTGATTTCCACTTACTTTTTTTTTGCATATTTGTTTCCTCACCCATCTTCCTGTCTCCCATGGTGGTATTTTGAGGTGTTACTGTACACCTTTATGTAGGAGGTCTCCACTGAGGCAAGAGAGTGGAGCTGTAGAAGAAGTACCACCCAAACTGCCTTCTGGTGGAACGTGCAGATCCCCCTGCCTTCAGCCTGGCTGCATTCCCTTGTCTTCCATACTTGGCACCCTCTCTCCTACAATTATGTGAAAAAATAATGATTAGCACTGTCAGGAATATATATTAAGATTTGGGCCAAGATTCGAACATATAAACTAAGATTTTAAAAGCAATTTGCTTCATAGTGATTAGGTGTCTGTTTCAAACGGCGGTTGGGGGTCCCACTCGTGCAGAAAGCCATGGCAAAGCCACCACAGCCTGAAACAACAGCAACCACTGGCAAAGCTCAAGGCACTGGTGCTGGTTCAGGGACTGAATATGTGTCCTTACACCATGCAGCCAGTCGTGCAGCACAGCCAGGCAGTTGCACCCTGGATGCAGTATCAGCCCGGCACTGCCCCGGGACTCTCAGCAGGGCTAATGAGACCCAGGTCAGTGCTCTGGTGAGATGGACGTGCTGGTGCCTGTCTCACACATCGTGCACAGGCTGCCAGGCTGAGACCCTCTGCACACTCCTGCACTGTGTGACAGAGATGTGCTGTCAGCCACCTTGCTCCATACACTGCTGGCTTTGTATGGAGTCCAAAAAGGGTTTCCTGGCATCTCTAGAAGTCCACTTGGCCCAGCAGGAATGTGGCTTTCCTCATCCTCCTTACAACTCAGCCATTACCGGCTAAAATCAACAGTTTTCATTCTGCAGTCAAAAATAATTTGGGGATCGCTTCATGCAAGTGGAAATCTTCATGTGCCATCTACAACACAGGTTATATTATTGCTATGAGCAAGTTAAAAATTCTGGAAACAATTGTGTACTGGTAGCAAACTAACCCTTAATCAAACATGTTTTGCATTGTCTGGGCTCATTAGCCTCACAGTGGTTGAAGCAGAATAAAGCATCTGGTTCTACTTTCTTTCCTAAATCTATAATAACCATTTAAATGTGATAAATCATGATAGATCTTGTATTGTGGTGTTCTGCCACATCAGCTGACCATTTCTGTCCGTTTTACAAGTAATCTTTCTCTGGTAAAATGATCTACTTTTTCTCCACTAGTATAAGGCTCCATCTGTAGTAGTGGATGCATTCAGGAAAGTAAAATGTGTCAGCGACCATTTTTGAATATAGTAGCAGTTAGAGGTGTAAGTTAGGGTCAAAGCCTCATTGTGCTAGGCACTACAAAAACTCACAGTAAGCTTGACTGGAAATTTCTCTTACGTAAGTATGAAAGAATAGCCAAATTTAAGTGGAATAGCAGGGTAGGGAAGAAAAGTGTGTGTCAAAGTCATGCCTCAAGACAAGAGAGAAGAAACTGAACCGTACTCCTCATTCAGTGTCTTATCCAGAAAGCCTGTTGTTTTCCCTAATTAAACTATTAAACAGTAAAATTAAATATTTAAATGAAGACAAGGAATAAAGTAGAAGTGTACACCTCAAATCACCTTTCTGCTTTTTGCAGTGCTCTGGGCTTCTCTTTGCCACTGTTTGCCTGGTATTTGGGCACACAGCTGACTTGGGGAACATGGACATTCACTTTGCCCTGGTTATGGGCTTTTAAATCTTCCTGTACTTTCCAGCATGAAGCTTTTTGATTGCCTGTCCTCTTCTTTCTGGTGCGGGACCTGACTGCCATTTCATTCGGGGACACACATTCTGTGGGTGTTCATGTTGTTGGATGCATCTTACTTCCAACTCAGAGCAGCTGGAGTGCTTTTCCCTGGCCATCATGTACTTGCTGATCTGATAGCTGATCTGAAACCCAAGTTTCTCATTTTTGTGCAGTGTCCTGGGCTGGGACTCCTTTGCTATAGAGAGCTGCTTGTGTCTGGGGCTCGGCTGTTGCTGGATCCTGGCCATTGCTTACACCTGGGACTGCTGTCTCTGAGGGACAAAATTCTGGTCTTGCAGTCGCAGGGCTACGTTGCCCCAACCACCCCAAAGAAGGGGCCACAGCCCAGGAGTGCTGAGTTAAGAAAGCCTTCCAATAAGTTATATTTGGTTCAGGATGACTCTCACATGGCTTTACACTTGTCCCTTGCCTCTTCTGACCAGAGGAGGTAATGAGGCTCCTTCCCCCTGTTTCTCATAAGCAGGGCATTATTAACCTTGCTTTTTGCATCACTTTGTGTAGGTAGTTCTCTGGTCTGTGACACCTCCATTCTCAGCCAGCCAGTGGTCCTTTGCCTTGTCCTGTGCAAGTGTCTGTCCATACCATTTGTTTTTTCCTGCAACAGTTCAGCTCCTCTTGCTGTCTGTGTGCCTTTCCCTTGGGTTGGATCCTCAGCTGCCTGCAAACCAGAACCTCTCCCATTGGCTGCAATAAGTGAGCCACAAATGTGACTTTCCTTAATAAAGGAACCTTTAACATCTCCAAGTTATGTGTTGGTGTGTGAGTTCTTGGGTCAATAACATGGGTATGCAACGCATATTTTGCTGCATATCTTCTAGTTCAAGGCCTCTTTGCAGCCTCATTCTGTCACAGGAGCCACGGCAGTTCACAGTTGGCTTTGTGTTAGCTCCTGGCAAGGGCATGTGCCTTTTACGTCCTTTCTTCCCAACACTACAGCAAAAGCTTCACCTTTCTTTTCTCTGCCCTGCTCCCCATCAATAGGTTTGTTTATGGGCTTCGTTGTCGTTACTCTTGCTTCAGCGCTTGTGCAGATTTGTAGACTCAGAAATGTAAGTGCTGCTTTGTTTGCTTATTCAATCACAAATTCTGTCTTGGTGTGTGTTCTGCTTGGCTGATCATTGGCACTGTGTTTCTCATACATTTATTAGAGAATACTAAAAGAACCATAGTTTCTGAAACTACATTCACTCCTTGCCAGGGAAGTTGTTTTTACAGATGCTGCAGGTACTACTAGCTCTCCATTTGAGCGCACACACGCACTGGTTTCTTGGCCTCTTCCATCAAACTTTTCCCTTTAGGGTTTTACAGCTTTACAATATAGCAGGAAAAATTAAAGGGTCCTGATGAGTGGGGTCCTTATCTACTGTTTCCTGGAGCTCCTTCCTCTCTAAAGCAGAAGGACTGAGACTACACAGGAATGAACTAATGGTGGGGTTGATGGTAAAAACAAGAGCAGGAATACAAAGCAGAGAACACCCTGCAATGCTCACTACAGTGTGAAGATTTCCAGGGTAACAGCATTGCCAATTCCTGAAGTAGGAACTGATGGATTTAGGAATAAAAAGGTTCCTTGGTAGAGGATCATGATTTCCCTATGTATTCAGTTTCTTGTCCTGGACTGACAGGTGCTTAACATTGATAATAGGACTAATAATAGCACTAATAGGAAATCCCTAACTGTGCCCTTCTTTGTCTACAATTAGATGTGCTATATTTCGCTTACTGGTCAAGTAACTAAAAGGAAAACAAAACAAAAAACCCCTTTGTGGTTACTCCTCTCTTTGAATGAAGATTTTTTAGGGTTAGGTAGAGGGCAGGGTGATACAGATATCTTCATGAGCACTGTCCTTACACATTGGAAATCCTGAGGGTTTCCTTGTGAGAAAGCATCTTGGGACATAGATTGCCTTTTTCCTACTCAGGAGACTTAACTATGTTGATCTTTCCACTGATGACATTTTAGGTTGGGTTCTTTTCCTCACGTATATCTTTTGATATTTGTATGACATCTGCAAGTATTGAAAACCAGGTATGGTGTGAGGAAGAGAAAGAAGCCATATGTTACATGACAAGTTATATAATCTTAAAATCTGTCATAGGAACATAACGTATTGGAGTTAAAAGACAGTCAGTCTCATTAGATATTTATATTTTATTTAGAAGAAATGTTTGGATGTTTTCACAAATGACTGGAATTATACGCATTCCATTAAAATCTTTGGCTCTTCTACTTGATTGTTTCATGAAATGCCCCAAGGATTTTACAGTGCATAAAATGACAGGCTTTCCTGTTGCAACCATGTTGTGCTACACTGCTCCTCAGACAAATGAAGTTTTTAGGAAATGATGCTCCTAGCAACTTCTTCACTGAGCAGATGTAAATGTCAGAAAGAAAGTTCTTTGCTGCGATTGTTTGTTGTTTGTTTGGTTTTTTAAGGCTGTCTGAGGCCTGAGATGGACTCTGCTTTGTTGCTTTTTCATCTGAGAGCCTCGAATGTATTTGTAGTCATTGTACTCCTTTATCATATCCACTTCTGTCTGGTCATCTGCCTGTGCTTGTTGAGCATGATGAAGAAAGCTCACTTCTGGCAACAAGTGGTGACAGGTCAAGGCCCTACAAGACTGCTGCATCACAGATCTCCAGTGTGGTCAACTCTGCGGAAAATGGTCCAGATGTCTGCCCTGAGCATGCTCTGATGACCCACTCTGCTGAGAAGTCCCCAAGGCGGCTGGCCTGAGCTCTGATATGCCTCCTCTGCTAGTGCTGCCAGATCCAGGCAGGGTGCAGAGAGATGGGAGAACTCTGTAGCTTTCCTGCTTGGCATAGATTGAACCCTAGTCTTTACTATTACCCCTTTGTAAGAGCTCTTAAAACCCTGCTAATGCCCTGCCCAACATGGATGACATAGGCAGACTATGTGGTGAGACAGAGCTGTTCGGAATCAAAGGAAATCTTCTATGGGAAATGGCCCAGGAACCGGTTCGCCTTGTGTTCTTGATGGCCCTTAGCTGAAAAGGGCGTTTGCAGAGATGAGCGTGTGTTGCTGTTACTCCCTGAGCTCACACACGCAGGGAGTGGGAATGCTCACCTGAGGGTTTTCTGAAATGGAGCTGTAGCAGCCTGAAGAAATATAAGAGAGGCAGTCGCTAACATTACCAAAAAAACCCAAAGCATGATTGCTGCAAACTCTGACTTTGCCAACTGAGAAGACAAGTGTGTTCTGTGACCAGACGTGTATTCTTGCATGGCTTCAAAAATAAATACAGAAGGTGGTGTGGTTTCACAAACTGAAAGGAAAGGCAGGTCTATAAAAAGCAGACAAGCCAAACGTCAGGGTTAAGTCTGGGCTTTGAGGGGGTAAGTCAGGTGAGAGGGCAGCCGAGGCTGAGTTTCTCAGCTTGCAGCACCAGCAGCACGGTTTGCACAGTAACGAAACGTTATGCTGGTTGTGTCAGACCCTGCATATCGTGCTGGTTCTCCAGAGCAGCAGAGACACCTTCTTTGGCAGTGCCTTGGCACCAGCCAGGCTCCCAACAGCAACGGGAGGCAGCAGCAAGGGCTTGTCCAGGCAAGGGTCCAGAAGGATGCAGTTATCCTACTTCAGGGTACGTATGATCTTAGAAGAATATAGAAAAGACTGCATGGTTCACTGTCCTTTTTCCTTTTCCCTTTAAAAATTTCCTTTAATTTTTTAAATGTGAAATTTCCATCTCCTTTGGAGTCAGTCCCAAATGATGGGTGTTTAGTCATTTCATGTCATGCCCACCTGCTATTTTCAGACATTTCAGAAAATGACTGGTTTCACAATAGGACTGCAACATATGTCAGAGAGGGACAGGGACATTAGGATAAAATTGGAGAGGGAGGAAAACACAAATGCATCCAGAGCTGTTATTTCATGTTAATATGCAGATGTTTCTTATTACATAAAGAAATAGGAAACTGTGCAGAACTTGCTTTCCTCACTCATTTTGTCCTGCTCCTGTTCCTCAATTTTCTTTTTGTCTGATTGTTGCATCTTTTTGTAACTAAGCCTGCGTATTATCCTCGAGGCGCCATCTGTTTATTTTGTATCTGTATGACATACCATCATGGGACCTGGCACTCGTGGCCTTGAAGGGTCCAATGACACACATTAGTAGTCTGATGCAATAGGGTAGCTCTGCAGTTCCTTAATGCTCCCGGATGCAGAGCACGAATTAAACAAGCTGCAATACAGGGAGCTCTTCGTTGCTCTTCAGGCAACGGGAACTGGTGCTGGTTTGGAGAAACAGGTGAAGAGTGTAATGAGGCATTTGGGTTGCCTCAGAAGGTTTCTATTTGGAGTGTATTTGTAAAGAGTATATTTTCTCATGTAACGCAGTCTGAAGATGCAATTCTTATTACTCAGTTCAGCTGAGTTGGAATCTGATCCAACTGTCTTTGAGCTGCAACTGGATTAGCCCCTAAATCAGTTATACCTCACCTTTGAAGTGTGATAGGAATGCCATTTCCCCTGATGTTTTCAGCCCATCAACAGTAATCAGACATGATCTGCTGTAAAGATATGGCAAACTCGAATTTTCCCCATTAAAATTTAGAAATGGTCTCTTTAAGCAAGAACATTTGTCTCAGACCATTTTTCTTGGTTTGTTTTGCATAGCTCAAAACTCAAAGCTACAAAAGAGTAATCAGCAATATTCAGTTTGTTTTAGAGCCCATATTTTGTGTGGTTGCGTATGCCAGCATCCTTCTTTTCTACAATGTAGCAGAGCAGAGATGAAGCATATCCAAAATCAGGCTTCTCAAACATGCTTTCAATATTTAAGGAGAAATGTATATATTTAAAATCTTATGTTTTCTGAATGAAAGCTGAATTCTGTTTGCTCCAAGCTTTCAACTTGCTTTCAAAAAACCCTGAACTTAAGCTATAAAAAGGATGAAGCAGCATTGTGATTGCCTGTAGAAAGAAGAAAATAGGACACCACTTGAGGGCAGCAAATGCTTAGCTTTTCTCTTTCCCAAGCTAACAAAGTATCATAAAATAATAGGAGACTGTACTTTTATTTTGCATTTATTTATTTTGTAATTTTTGACTAGTCATGGAAAGAGCATTGTTTCCAAATAATTGCACTGATAGGAAAAAAAAAAGTCATTTTTGTATATCTGCCGAAAGAAAAGAAAGGGGATTTTATTCTAGGTTCTTAGTTTTGCTTTGAAATTCAGGAAAAATACAAAGGTGCATGTAATTTTTTTGAAGGTGGCACAGAAGGGGTCCAGCAGCAGAAGCTCATTTTCACCAAATACATCCTCAGAATGTTGTATGACAGATTTTGTGCAAAATCTTCACACTAGAAAGGCAGAAAAAAACATATGAACTTGAAAAAATATATTTTCAGTCAATATAAATGATAATGTGAGATCATGTAACTGTCAGATACATAAAGTATGAAGACAGTGTCAAAATACACAAGTTTGAGGATGTCAAATTAGATCTGCACAAGGACCTTTAATCCTAGCGTAGACTAAATTCTTATAGCACTTGATTTCATGACCTTATCTTTTTCTAAAAGATGTTCACTTTTAAAATGTAGCAAAAATTATAAAACCAAATCCATCATCTGGACTAAGTCTATTCCTGCATGTTCCATTAACAGGATTAAAATCAAGATGTAAAGCAGAGATCTTAACCGATTAGGGTAACAGACTGATCAACCATGAGGTTATTTGAGAACTTGATGGAAAAGCCCATGTCTTTCTGTTGTGCTTTACAGACTGATGGTGATGATGGAGAAATACTGTGTTTCAGTCTAGGTTTTGCTTTCTTCCCAGTCCCATCTTTCCTCAGCTGATCCATTTTGCACCTCTTCTTGTGCCACTTGCTGCTTTCCCTGTAACCCTTTAGTCCTCATCAACGTCTCAAGATCTCTGTTCTGCAGTTTGGGCTGCTCCACCTCAGCCTCTTGCTCCCCCTCTTGTCACTAAGCTTCTTCCCAACTGCTCCATGGCAGCTGCGCTTCTCCTCCTCCACATTGCCAAAGCACCAGGATGGAGGTGGCCAGAGTGCATTGGGAGGAACTTTTGGCCTCAGCTCCTCTGCATGGTGCTGCAGCATCCCCAGCTTGTTGGAAGTTGTCACGAGCAGGGAAGTCCTGCTCAGCCCCATTAGCTGTTAGTGTGTGTGTGTGAGTATTTTGGGACCTCGGAGCCTTGTACAGAAGAACCTGAGTGGATTTTCGTGTGGGTTGTAAATACCAGCACTGGTTTCACCCACATCTTTGCTGAACTTTTAATTTCTCATCAAAAGCACAGAGTTACTGAAGAGGTTTCGTTTTATGGCAGTATTTATTTTAATGTTAATGTTGGCGAAAAAATTGAAGTGGATTTACCATTTTCAGAAATGAGTGAAGTGTATAAGCTAACTAAAAATATATCCACATACAGAAATAAAATTCAAATTCAGCTTAATGCAATTCAGCACCATAATAGGCAATTTCAGTGCATGTGAACAAAGTTGGTGAGATTTAATTGAAGGCAGGCTTATGTAATGGAAAATGTAAAAGGTGTCTTACCTGTAGGTATTGTTATTGGTGTTACCTCTGTTGTTTCTCTTGTCTGAGGTCCTGTTGTCCTTTGGACATACAAGAATACTGGAAGGAGATAAATGGAAGAATGTCTCTGTTTCACAGACAGGAAAGACTGCTGGTCAGAGCTTTCAAGATTTGGCACCACTTTTAAATTTTTAAATTTTCAGCTTTTGTTACCCAATGTGGGAGAAAGAAGCTGTCTTTTCAGAGTGGCTTTACATTTGTCCCTCCCACTGAAAGTAAACGAGGAGTCCCAGCCTGCTTTTCTACAAATCAGGTCTTAGGAATTTCAAATTAAGTCTGCAAAGACTGACCATTACTGAAATGTTGGGGTTTCTTTTCCTATCTTGCACAGGAAATCTGTTTCAGAGCCAGAAATACAGCTTGAATCTCAGGACTTCTACACTTTTGGTTCAGCAACACGACCATCTGTCACTTCTAATTCCTGCTATGAAAAAGACAACCTAGTTATCTTTGATGGAATAATTCTGAATTTGCAAGCTACATTTTTCTGCCTTTCCCCAATTAGATTTTCTTCCCCTCATATATACGGGAATTTCTGTTTCAAAGTTCAGCCTTGGATAAAGCTAAACCCCAAAATAATGATCCATTTTTAATCACTGTTTCCCCATTGGACATGATATAAACTTACAAAGCATGCCAGCTCCTCCCACCAAAGCAATCTTGACTCAGTTTTAAAAGGGAGAGGCATCTGAAAACAGGTGAATTCCTTGTCATTTTAGATTTCATTAAGGATGTGGAACTTTGGCTCCATTTTAAGCTTGATGTGTTTTGGAAGGTAGTAGATTTATAACGAGGGGCTGGATATTTTTTCCAGACATGTCTATGTCTTAACTAGCATCTGCATATGGTTGGTTCCAAGACTATTTTTTAATCTACTGTGTTCTCACACAACTTGGTTTAACTCTCCAAGGCAAAGTAATCTTTCTCATAGTACCATTAAAAACATGACTAGATTTACTTTCATAATGAGGAAACAGATCAAGTTTCTTCTTTGGAGAGAACCGATCTCATCCTCATCTGGGTAAAAATAGGTTTCCTGAGATCATAATGTGTTCAGTCTTTCATATACATATTTTCACAGTGTAAACTACAGACAAAAAGTACATGTTATAAATTAATTGCTTGAGTGGCCTTCTTTTTCATGGCTGTAGGTGAGGGAATGTCTCGGGCAGCTCCCTCCATCCAGCTATTGCTTTTCCCACCCATGTATACATAGACACATTCCTGAAGCACAAACTCAGTTGTGTTTGTATGGTTCAGGGCATGTCTCCACTGTTAAATTTTAATGAAAAGATGATTGAAATTTTGGGGATTAATGACTGCTTGGCAAAAATTCGGCTGATATCTACTTTATCTGCACCAGTTCTTCCAACCTTCTTTCTACAATGAAAAGCGAAAAAGGGCTGAGGAACAGAAAGCTGTTTCTAGGATACAATGTGCAGCACTTCCTACTCTTGGCTCACTCTAACTTCAGCCTCTCAGCTCTGTCATTTTTTTCTGGCTATGAATTTAAAATAGTTTTTACCACCAGATAGTGAAGTGAAAGCAACAGCATTTGTCCCAGCTGTGGGTGGGATCACCTTGCTACTGTGGTAAAATCGAAGGGGCTGATCTTCATGAGGATCTTGCAGTAGGGTAATTTCCACACATTACTTGTCCTGCTGTTTGGAAAAAAACCTTTCCTGCAGTGAGTTCAGAGGCTTTATGTATGTATACGAGCACACATATGTCCCTATGCAAAGTGTGGCTTCTCTGCATTGGCATTTCAGCTGGCAGTTCCTGGAAAGCTGTCTGGAAAGTCACTGTGAAGCTCCAAAAGCTACTGCAAAATGGAAATCACGAGTACCATGGCCTGCCTCCTGACATTTGTACCCGGACCATCCTTTCTGCGCTCCAGTGCTTGCACACAGGCAGAACAAGCAAGAGATCATTGCTTTTTTGTAATCCTTCTTCGAGGGGACAATGAATTCCTTACAGGGCTGCTGTCTTTGGGCTTAGGCAGTCCAACTGAGGGGAAGAATGGGTCTTTAAACTATGTTGATCTGGATATGAACACTTTGGGTACATTGATCCATTGTAAACTCTGGGAACAGGAACAGGATGCAGGTATAGCGGACAATTATTATAGAACAATTGCTACTCTATAAACAGCCACTTTACAGCTTTCTGTTGTCCCCAAGATATAGGTGTTGGTTTCATGTTCTTGGCAGCCCTCCACTCTGTAAGTCAAGGTCCCTCTTTTTGACCAGGAGCTGGCAGAGGGCTCTCACGTCGGTGCCAAAGGCTGCTAAGGAAAAGCTACTCTCAAACTGCAAAACTGAGGAGATTGTTTTGTCATTTAGGTTTGGGAGACAAACCCCTTCACCAGCATTTTGCACTTGCAGCACATGATTACTTTGAGATTTAGAAAGCAAACAGAAATCATTAAGAGCAGTTTATTAAATGAAATAAATTTCCCTTTGTGCCATTGACTAAAGAGAAGGCAATTTAGCTGTTCCTTATTAGGGATTATGCCTAGATTTCTCTAAGCTGTTTATATACGTGGCATTTTTGAGTTATGCGTGTACTTTTACAGTGTTTTACACAAAGGAGATCTTTTACCTCTCCTCTGTCCACAAGTGCCACCATGTGCAAGTGACTGAAAATAGTGGTGTAAATCTTGGTGCTGCTTCTAAGCAATTACAGAGCCTTGAATACATGGCACATAACCACAGGCAGTGATCTGCCCTGGTGTTTAGCAGAGCAGTGTTATTTCTCAGCCAATTCAGACAGGGCAGATACACACATTCACTCCAGGCCCATGTTTGGGATGGCAAAATAAAATAGTTCCCATAGTTATTCCTAGAAGTTAATTGGCTGTGACAGTGGGAAAGTGACAACCTCATGATTCTTGGATATTTTTAACGAGGCTGTCACTTGCTAGGTTAGTCAGGTCATAGAGGAGACAAGTGTGTGAAGTCAGGTTTCTGGCGGGACACAGAGCTGAACCTGCATCATCAAGCTTCCTTGCCATTGCTCACATGTTGGCAGAAAGGATCTCTTGGTGCAGCCTTTGTAACAGTACACCAGTGTGTGATCCGTATCTTTGGGAAACGCGGCTTCACCGTGCTGCAGAGCTCTGTAGGTGCACATGAGTTCACATCACATAGCTTTAGATTTTGATCTGGGATTATTGAAATCAAGGTGTCTCTGCTCCTGCTTCCACGAGTGCAAGGTCAGGCTTCCAGGGACAAAGTGGAGTTGCAGATAGGAAGGTCATGGAGGACATGAAGAAATGCCGTGGTGCCATCCCTTGGTGTGCATGGTCTGCTTAGGTGGGTGCTGCAATGTTCACCATGCTTGCACCGTAGTGCCCTTTTGCACCATGCACTGCTTGCTCCATGGGTGACATAGACAACTGGTTTGGGGTCTTTTGCCTCTGTTTTCTGTATTTAGGAAGCGGCACTGCTACCGTCATGCTTCAGAACTTATAACTATGGAGTTTCCTAATGCAGCAGGAGATGTTAGAGTTTGTTTGAACCTCTGTCTTGGCCATGTAATCAAGGCTTAATGTGCTAATGTGTTCACCGTACACTGGCAACAGCACAGCCGAGCATGACTTTTTATTAATATCTAGGATGACGCTTAAGTCCAGAAAGGTTGCTGGGAATATTTCTGGGAGCATTTTTCTGTATTTTTGATAGTTAAAAGAGCAAAAGAGTTATACCAGTGGAAAAAAGCTCTCAAATTACACATTTTGTGCAAATCACAGTTATTTTATTGGTAATGATAGGCTATCCCAGAATAGATTATTCCAAAAATCTCTCTCATTCAGGGTACCATTTATTAATATTGCTACTGCCCAGAAAGAGAGATATCTCATGCTGAGAAATATATGAGTTACCATTGTGATGAGAGAGCACAGAAGTTGGTTCATTTTTGTCTGTCTGCCATTCTGGTGTTTCAGTTTTAATAGGAGAAACTATCATACAAGTTTCACATGATCTCTAGAGCGTCATTTCTCCCTGAAAATTTCCTGCCCATAAATAGTGTGCCAAATTTTGTAGCAGGTTTGTCATCTGCCCAGTGTTCTTCAGAGAAAGTAGCTGACTGTTGGCTTCTCTAATTATTTCTTCTTCTAATATTGTTTCCTCAGAGCTAGCCTGAAGGGGGAACAAAGTGCAACTGTATATAAATAATCAACTAAAACCAGACATTTCTGTAAAAAAAAATGTAAAGCTCTAAAACAAAAGAAAATAGTTTAATGCACATTCTCTTAAAACTGGCAATATTTTCAGAGAAATAATTTATTTCACCGTAAGGTGGGACACTGCTTTTTTGCGTTGCTACAAAACTCCACTGGAGAGGAAAGCTGGGAAACTGCCAAACACCTCATACCTGCTGTGACAATGGGTAGCCGTATCAAAACACACAAACCCATATTTAACTAAACTGTTCAATTGAATTCTAATCTCTAGCTAATCACCAAGCTTTAAAAAAAAAAAAGATTTCCCTATTCATGTTTTATTTCTAAAAAATACCTTAATGATGTCATGTGAGTGAATGAATGGATGAGAGATTCAAGCACAATATGCATACAAAACTAAATGAGCTATGGGGCTCACATTCTATTAAATATTTCACCCATGAAACTCTCAGTTAAAAAAAAAACCCTTTAGATGGAGGTTGGGAAGTCACTGAAGGGCCCTTTTAGGGCTCCTCAGGATAGGTGATACAGAGATGTGATTTTTGCTTTGCATTATGACATCCCTGGGAGAAAACACTCCAAGCCTCCATCAGCCACACAACTCAGTGAGGTTACAGCAGAGGAAGTATCAGCAGTCACCAGTTTGTGTGTAGTAGGTACACTTTGTATTCAAAACAGAACTGCACCCTCCTGAATGAAGCGTGTGTGTGTGTGTTGTAGGGGATAGGAAGAGCTTTCGTTTTTCCTGCCTCAAGATTATATGCAGAAGAAAGCATGCCATCCCTGAGTCTGTGCATCAGACTTGGCATCTCCTGTGTGACTGACAGTATCCAAATCAATTTCTTCTCAGTATTTCTTAAAGGGAGATACTACAAAAGTGAAGAGGTGCCCCTCCTTTGACTTTTGGGGGGGTATAATTTGAAGTTAGTAATGGGGGAAATGTGGGGTTAAAACATCCAGTCCCTAAATCAGGACTTGGAACACAGCACCTCATCATCCTTTACAAGCCTGAATGGGTATCCTGCCCCAGTTTTACCAAGGAAGCACTGATGTTCCTGATAAAAGACATATCTGTGGAGAAGATGCCTACCAGTTACAGAACTGAAATGTAATTTCATATGAGGATGCTGTGGAGCAAGTTTGAAGAATGAGACATTTGTGGACAGCTGATTCTTAAGCACAGCCCCTCAGATCTCTCATACACCAGAAAAGTGTATGAAAACCAGTAAAGTCTTCCCTGGACCTCCTCACTGAGTTTCAGTTGCTTACCTTTACCTGGGTCTCAGTTTCTATCTTTTTTGCAGACCTGAACATAAGGGCAGTCTGATCTGTACTAGTGTTTGGTTGGGGCATCCAGAAAAACTGTGTAAGTATGATGGCTCCTCTTTGCTGATTTTAAGGAATTCCTTGTGAGTGGCTCATTCTCATTCTGTTTTTCTACCCTGCACAGTAAGGCTGGGCGTATCGTTAATTTAACCTGGCAGTGAGAAGTACTGGCATGTACTTTTATCTGAAGTGACTCTCCCTGACCCAGGTTTTATGCTTGCATGGAAACCCTGTCAGTGAAAATAATATTGCAGTGTCTTTCTGTTTGTTCTGTTATTGTACTGTGTCTTCAAATCTCCACCTTCTGAGTGCGAATAGGCCGATGTGACCTTCTTACCAAATTATTATTGAAGACTGCAGCTAACAAAGAGTTCTAGGGGGCTATCAAGTGTCTCCAAGGTAAGGCATGCATAAAACATGAGCACATAGTCATAAATAACTGGGCTCCTCTTCATTTATTTTAAAATAATGATGGCTGTTTAACTGTCTTGAAAGGGTTACTCTTTCACCCCTAGCTTGTATGAGCACCGTGGGAAAATGACATGAGCACTGTTTAGTTTAAGGGATGTAGTCATGCAAAACCTTTGCTGTACTGGTGGAGGAAGCTGGAGTGTTTAAAAAAATAATGAAGGTGTGAATCATCACAATTCTGAGTTGTTTGATAAGAAAATCTTTTAATCTCTTGTAGTAATGTAAGCACTCCAATTGCTGCAATTCTCTTTATAAATTGTGCAATAAAATATGGAATAAATCATTGCAAAAGAATCCAGGATTATCAGCAGTCTCTTCCTTTGATACCAGTGTTTCTGAACGGTGTTCTTTAAAGGCTTTTGCTTGTTAGTTTAGTTTTAGGAGACAAGTAAAGTATTTAGTTCATTCCCCCCCCCCCCCCCCCCACACACACACTTCATGGTCTGTTCTTGGCACACTTAGAAAACATTTGAGCTTAAACAGTTTGTTTTCAGTTGTGCCCCTTGGCAGGAAGGATTTCCATTTTTCAAAACCAACATATTAAACCAACCAGGACAAGATACTGCTTTCCTTAAAAGTATACACAAAGGACGAGGTGTTTGGTTGCTTACTTTTTGCTGTTGTTGTTAAATATATTTTAAATGCCATTCAAATTGTAACAAAAAACCTTCAGTTTTACATGGATGTGTTCAGTTAAAAAACCCTCAAGAATTCGCTTTTGAAAAATATTCTCATTTCTCATTGTTTCTTGAACTTAGCTCCACATTCTGTGTCATTCTTTTACCAAGGTTTTGTGGTTTTATTTATACAAAAATCACATAATGCAGTAGCATGTCAGGAAAGTGAACAGCTTGGTAAGATTTAGGCTTTTGAGGTTCCTTTTATGATCAAGAAAGATACAAAATCATGTAAATCACTCAAATTGGAAACCTCAGAACCTAGCTTTGATATATGACTCTTTTCATAATACACAATAAGACTTTGATTACAGCTTTATCATTTCATTTATCACTTTCTAGGCAGCAGCCACCCATTGGCTAGAGAAGAAATCAGATGTTTATCCACTGCTACCTTTGCCTGTGGACAGTAGAAAGTTATCTGTAATACATGACAAAGTCCTGCCATAAAAGATTAGAATAGTGAAACAAGACAAGAAGAATGACCTACAGCCATAAATGATGAAGTTTAAAATGTTTGGGCTGGATTCTGTTTGTGGTTTGTCTGCCTGCTCCTTGCTCGGCTGTGGTATGTCCCAGCAGCCCACCCTGGATAAGAGCTACAGAGCGATGCGCAAGTCCTTGCTGGGTACCCATGAGCATCCTCCATGCACACCGTTTTCAAAACGCTGCAAGAAAGTGGCAAAGCAGTTTTTAGAAACAACACATACACTTGTATTTTGGATTTTTTTTCTTTTTGGATCACTGGAATACTTTTTATAAACATTTGATGAATGTCTGAAAAAATATGAAAAATCACATTAATAGTAAGATTGCTTATGGTGCTTTAATGTACTTTGTCTATTCGCTTTCCACAGAAAGTTATTATGTAAACCACTTTTGTGTTCAGTTTGAAGATATGTGACATGCTCTGGCTAATTGTCTAGATGTGCAGCTCAGACAAGAGGGACAAGGTTCACGGCCCTTTCTCTGTCACCTCCCTCACTTCATACAGCTGTTTACAGCCAGTAGTTGGCTTGTAAAACAACATATAGTACAGCCACTGTTCATATGTCAGTTGTGAAGCAATTCCTTTCCACAAATAATTCCCAAACTGGATTCTGAAGGTACCAAAATAAGGCTACTTGAGTGCTTCTTTAGCCCCAGTTGATTCACCTGCTGGGCTTTGGATGCTGAAGGGAAGAAGCCAAGTGACTACAAGCTGCTGTGGGGTGAGTGGAGAGCAAGTGGGCTGGTAGTGGCACGATGAGGCCACCTCTACCCCAGGTTCTGGTCATGTTTATGCTTCCTGGGACTCAGAAATAGGACCTGTGGCAGGCTGATAGTATAGTGTCCCTGGGAGGACAAGAGAGGTCTTGAAGGTGAGCTGAGACCCCTCAGTAGCTGAAAAGGGGGAATCTCAGTAGGTGGTCAAAGGCACATCTTCAGGAAGAGGTAAGAGGACTGAGGGTACAAGAAGGAGTAGGTAAAAAGACAGCATCTAGCTGTTTTATGTGCAGTTCATAGACTGAACTGGAGGACTTGATGGGCCTGACCTCTTCTCACAGCCTCCTGAAGTGTTGAAATGGGGAACATGATGATGGGCCTGGGAGGGGAAAGGGGCTGCTCATGGTTAGCCTCCATGCAGATCTGCCTTGTGGTGAGGCCAGCTGGCCACGTCTGGAGCTCTGTGACACAGTAGTGAGGTCATCTTGCTGCCTTCCTGCTCTGAATGTGTTCATGAGCTCGTGATCCCCATCATGTGGAGCAGTGAAGGAGCTGTGCTGTTGCAAAAATGATATGGATGCCTGTGCATGTGTGTGATTGTATTCTAGCTTTAATGTGCTTTAAATACAGTCTGATTCAGATATAATCTAACACAGCATTTTGGACTGTGTGAACTGCTTGATTTCCCCTTAGGTTTCTTTAAATATGAGGCAATTGCAGAGCAATCTAGAGATAACCCAGTGTAGGAAAATAATAGAGATGCTTCTGTTGTTCCCTTGCCATTTTTGCTTCCTTTCTTTTTCTTTGAAGCCACAAGTTATTTCCCTGTAGAGCTATGAAATAACAGGAAACCGGAATCCCCCAACCAAGCAAAGTCTCTTCAGCAGAACTACAGGAGATCTCATCCGCTAGAAAGACTAATGAGGAATCGAGATTTCTGTGTGTCAGGATAAAGAGAACTGGTCACTTCTTAGTGCACTAGAAGCATTTATGAGACCTTTTAGGAAATGTCATAATGTATTTTAGTGTAAAATTAAGGTAGAAAAAAGTTGCAAAAAACTGTACTATCAGGCCTGGATTTAATAAATCAGACACTCAGCAACTGCACATTTCTTGCTTCCTTATTTCATTGAAAATTGATGCAGAGGATTTTAGAAAATTTCCTTCTTTCCTCATCTCCTCATCAAGCTTTCCCTACAAAATGCAGCCGATGTGTGTGAGCCAAGCTGGTGCTGGACACTGGTCCTGCTGGACACCAAACAGAGAGCCCAGCATGGCCCTCTCTTACCCACCTCTGAGGCGACTGTTATGGCTCAGTGCCCATTGCCATTTCCCTGCCTTCCTCTCCTGATCTGCAGCAGCCACTTCCAGGGCTGCTACTATGCACACTCAGATATTGTTGTTTTTTTTTTTTTTTCCCAATCTCTGCATTTTAATTACTTATCCTCCATTTCAAAAGGCTCGAAGTTTTGAGATACCAAAATGTTTCCACAGGTCATGCTGCTTTCTTTACCTTTCAGGCACCTGAAAGAGGATTGGAAGGAGGTTGGACTAGCTGATCTTTACAAGTCCCTTGCAACCCATACCATTCCATGATTCTATGAAGTATGTATGTTTGTGATGTGTAATTACTACATGTTTCTCTTTACATCTGGTTATGAAAAACAATGTTGGAGGGGAGAAGACCATCAACTAGGCAAAATAGAAGCATCATTCAAGCCCCTTCTTTTTGTAAGGAGTTGGATTCCACATTATGATGAAGTGTGACTCTCCCCGTCACAGACCACAATGTTAGTTCGGAGCTCAGAAAGCACTTAGAGGCATCACAGAAGATCTTGTCAGGGACTATAAGCAAAATATACTTTTAGTTCAAGAAATTGCTGGAAGCTGCATGAGTATGTTGAAGTAACACTGTGATATCTTTATCTTGTTCTTACAGCTTTCTCTAGACATGTGGTCACTGTCCAAGGCAGGATGCTGGGCTGTCTGTGTATTTAGTTCAGTCTGATCCAGCTGGGTTTTTTAGGCTATTTTCAAGAAAGTTTACGTGAAGCCACCAGAGAAAATCATTCCTGCCCTCCCTTCAGCTGTGTCTGCTCTCTGCAATTAGTACTGTATGTCTGAAGCTGCATCAGCTTTTGCAGCTGAGATTTTCCTCAAGGCTCTGAAGGCGTCAGTGAAGGAAAAATTATAAATAGAGATGTGAGGAGTGATGAGGCTGGAACAAGACCAAATGCCCCTTGACATTCCAGTGGTTTTGATCCATGGGCAGTTTTTGATCCATGACTGATGGCAAACTGAACTAGAGTGTCCACATTATTAAACGTGTTCAAATACCGAAAGCTCACAGAAATCTCTGGGAGTAAAGTGTCTGAATATTTTTATAATCTGGTTCAAAATGAACCCAATGAACTGTGGTTTTGTTAAATTATAGGGGTGATTTGGTGGAAATTTGGGCCTGATAGGAATACAGGAAAGTAATAGTTACTCTAAAAATATTTAACAGATCAGATAGTTATCTCACATTTGGAACATCAGTATCAGCTTACTTCACTGTTGTGTTGCATTGTGTTGACGTCACAGGCAGTACACAAGCATAAAAATGAAGTAACTAATGACGAATGCTTTCATACTTCTTGTATTCCAACGAAAAACAGAGCAAGATTTGCCTTGAATTTTGATTACAACTTTTGTTATAAGTATGACATATTCTAAATATTAGTAATATTAAATGAGCTAGTCTGTCCAACAGTATAAATATGAAGTTCCTTTTTTTTTTTTTTGCTTAAATTCTGAGTCCACATCAGTTGTATCCATGGTGATAGTAAGACTCTTTTCTCATTCCTTTTCAAGTCAGTGTTGTGATTCTTAGTGATTTTGAAACTGCTTTTCAGTAATTCTAAAAATGAATAGTTAGACAAATAGTCTCAGCTTTGGCTCAGTCTCCAGTGTGCATGCACCCCTTATTAGGTAACAATCTATGGCAGCAAACCTATTCATTGTGGTTTGTGTTCTCATGTTGCATCTGTAGGGATAGGAAATTCTATTTTGACAAAATCTGGTGATATTGCACCAAAGCTTGCTGCATGCTTTGTTGGGAAACGTAAAGGTCAAGCTCTTTCTTTGTAGAGATTTCTGGCTTGGTATAGCAGTAGTAGTAGGAGTGAGCAATAGGAATGAGGGGGTGGGGTGATAAATCAGAGGAACACTTGCTTCGATAGATAAGTCTCTTACAGTAATTTGCTCTTGGCAAGGTATTCAGGGCTTGGTTATTACTCTGTCTTTTCTGTCTGTGTGCATCCTGGAAAATCTGGGGAAAAAAAAAAAGCAAAAAGTTTGGCCTATGGGGAGAAAGCAGATTATACATGTGGAGATCCCCATGTTGCAGAGGAAAGGAGGGAAGAAGGAAGGTGATGGTAGTGCAGGAGGTACAGCAGAGTGTGAAGAAGCAATAACATGGAAAGCAAGTGAGAAATATTCTCAATTTTGACAGCTGTGGAGCAATGAAACTTTGGCCACACCGTGCAAGGGAGTACATGAAGCACTATCCCAATGGGACCAGCCAGAGCCTCTGTTAGCCCAGAGTTTTGGACATGCTAGTGGGAAAATCAGTGTGTGACAGCTACTGCTCCTCCTCGGGTGTCTAGAAACTTTTCCCAAAGCTTGGACTGAATCAAATTAATACATATCTGATAGGAAACTTGAAAATCTTCCTGGTATTCATCAGGAACTGCAGGTTTCCAGAAACCCTGTATTCCTAAGCACAGCCTGAACAAAATGAGGAAGTGCTCCCGAGATTTGAGGTACTGTGCCCTTGAACAAAAGTGAAGCTTAAAAAAGCTTTAACAAACATTTGTGATTTTCAAATGCTTATCAGGAGCTCTGACCTCCCTCTCATCTGTGTAGACTGAAGATGAGGAGGGAAGAACCCGCGCTGTGATTATTGCCCCTGATGAGGACACCTGAATAAAATGGTTCTTGACCAGTAGAGCCCAGAGAAGAGTCTGCACTGATGCTACAAGCATGGTTTGATGTTAATATAAATTAACAGTGACTTGCAGTTTATCTAAAGTCTTGTTTCTGTGAATGTGTGGGGTTTTTAAGGTTTCAAGTATACAGCTGAATGTTTTCTGTTTCCTCTTCAAGTGAACATGTATAACATTCAGCTCTGGCCGTTCCTCATATTTACCATGAGTGAGCTCTTCCCTCAGTCAGTGATGACAGAATGTGGTCCATTTTTTAAACTAGGGATTTGCAAACTAAAACATATTCACAAATCAAGTTCAGTTAGGAGATTTCTCAAATTCCTGCCCTGAATGGTCTCCAGACTGTAAGAAATACAAGTGGTCTGCCCTCCATATGACCAAGTTTGCTCACAGGAATACCAAACGATAATCGCTGTCAGCCCATTTCACAAATGGCTAGAAATTATTCTTGAAGAAGTGCTATCAAGCTAGAAGGCATCTGATATATCTTATGTTACTTCTGATGTACAATAAGATGCAAAAATCTCTCTCTTTTTTACAAACAATTTGACTGAAGGAAGAGATGCTTTTAAAATTTGACACTTCAGTTGGTTGTGTTGCAAGATCTTCTGGAGGATGTGAGCAGACTTCAAAATGAACTTGGTCAGACAGAGAGATGAATAGGTGAATAAATGAAAGGGTGTTCACTATACCAACTGTGACATTTAGGAAGGGGAGTAAAAATGCCAGGTGGGTCGTGTCTGCTAAGCAGCACTACGGCAGAGGAAGATTTAGGGGTGTGAGTGGAACAACAGTATGTATTAGTTAGCAACATGGTATTGCAAAAAAAGAAAATGTCACCTCAGGCTCAAGTTGTGTTTTAAATGATTCGGTAGCCTTAGAAGTCCTTTAGCAGTAATTCTACAATAAATGCCTCATTTAGGTCCGACGGCCACTTATTCTTTGCATAGCTGTTCCATTTAATTTTACAAAGCTAACTCATTCATCATAGCTAGCTCTCAGTAAAGCCAAGTGTTCAACTAGGTAGGTTGGCTTATCACAGTCAGCTTAAAGACATCTCCAAATTTGTTTTGAATTAGTTGATACAGACCCGGTGTAACAGCTCACAAAGCCCAAGTGTAGTGTGGAGTTCCTCGTCTCCTTGAACTTGCTCTGCGACGGTGAATTCTTCAGTGAAGACAGACATGGTGCTGCAGAGGACATCCCAGGAAGTCTTCCTAGGACTCTTAGGGTCTATGGAGGAGGCCAAGGAAACCCACTCAGACTAAGGTAATTTTTCGTGGCCGCATCTATCCAAGTGACTTGATTGACATAAATTGATGATGAACACATGATTTATATGTTGAATTTATCTGAATTCTTGGCTTTATCAACTGCAGCGTGTACCAGGTAAGGACAGTCTTGCATATAGACTCTTTTTTCTTAAAGCACAAAAAATTACAGATATCCTCCTTAGTTTCCCAGGGCTTTCCTTGTCTGTACATAGCTCTTTAGCTGGTACACACTTAAACAGAAAAAAAGCTTTTTTACTGTGGATTGTGCAAATTTGCCAGTACTTTATCTTTTCATTTTACCTTCTCAAAGCTCTGTTTAAGCCATTCCACATTAACACCACAATGTACCGAAAGCAATGAACCCCATGACAGTTATGAATGCATAGATGGCTTGACAGCCATGCCACATTTAAGATGTGATGGTGTATCATTTGGTGAATTGCTGCTAGTGATGGGGCTGTATAACTAGCTGGAGCTATAGTAGTTTAAGCAAATAAAAGTGGAAAGGAGGACAAGAACACTGGTGTCAGGGTTAGCTAACATGACCTGTGAAGAAGGCTGAAGGAACTAGAGTTATTCAGTCTAGAGAGGAAAAAACAATGGAGGAGCAGGAGAAATTTTAAAATATGAAGACCTTTTCATAAAGAAGATAGTGATCAGTGGTTGTCCACAACTGTTGGAGAAAGGACAGGACAGTAGCAGCCTGGTTTACCGCAAAAGGAAATTGAAGGTGGATTTCAGTGGAGGAAGAACAGCCTGTGTGATGCAAGAATGGAATTGGATTATCTGGTCTCAGAAACCAGAATCTGTCATCAACGATCTGCTTTTTGAAGTTGCTGCATGGGTTAACTGTAGAATGGTGTCTCCTTCCAAAGATAAGATCTAAGACTGGACCTTCTCTGCAGCTGTAGCTAAATGTGTCTGGCAATGTTTTATTTTCCTTTTTTTTCCCCTTCTCTCTCATACAAACACATATACAGCTAAGCAACACATGAGAAAACAAGTGGAAATAATTGAGACAAAACAATCTAGTATAAAATCATTATCCACAGCCTCATCCTCTGCAAAGCTTTAAAAGCATTTCTGACTGACTTAGCTGACAAACTCCCATCACTCCAAATCTTGTTTCTGGTATTTTTACCTTACTAACCAGGAAGATGTCTCCCAGAGAGACTATTGAACTTGTTTTTTCCTACAAGTAGTGCACAAATTACATAGACCTACAGCACTGCTGTTCTAAACCCTTGCCTGAAGTCAGAAACAGAATTTAATGCACAGTCCACAGGGAAAATCAAAGGCACGGTGGGAAGCTCTTGAGATGTGTTGGGTTCATGGGCAGTTCCAGCACAGATGTCACGCCTGGGCTGTGGGACGTTACTGTCAGTAAGGCTGTGCTGGTTGAGGGGCTATGGGGTGAGACCCATGCCCAGCTGTGGTGGTAAGCGAGCCAAGCAGAGCAGCTGAGGCCAATGTCCCTGGTCTGTCCTTGAGCCCCATCTTGCAATGGAACAGCAAACCTTCCAGGAGCCGCTGTCATTTCCTGCCTCGTTCCCAGGGTTTCACAAGCTCACCAAGGTACAAGAAGTGCGTCTTGTGGCTTTTCTTCCTTACAAGAGAAATGTGAGATTTCTCTGACCTTTGGAGAAAACGATGGCTTCTCCACAGAGTGTAGCTGGTTGAAATATTCTTAGGGTCTGTCTTTTGGATTTGTCTTCCCAAGATCAGCCAAATCTCTTCTCTGGAATTCAGTCCTTCCATTCTGCAAGATTCCTGGCCAATTAATTCTTGAGCACTTTATTGTTACACTCGTCTGAGCTCAACAGCTATGGAAAATCCTCTTGATATTTTGGAGAAACTGCAAATATTTTTTCCTTATACTCTGGAACAAGCGTGCATTACCCCTTAGACTGAGATTTCTTATATTTTCCCCAAATGTAAGTTAAATATTTATTGAAGTCTTCTGTTGATTAAATGCTTTGAATAGTCTATCCAGAAGACTAATCGATGTTTTAAATGCACTCAGACATATTAGCTGCTTCCTGATTACACAGAGAAATAATGAACTTGCTATATGAGAAGGTAAAATTCATGAATAATTCATAGCCATTAATTTATTCAGTTTTGCCTGTTGAATTGATTTGGCAATTATTCTTGTACTGCGCATCATTTACAAATGCTTAGATATAAATATTTACAGTTGCAAATTTGTGGTCAAATCATTTCTATTCTCTGATTGAATGGCTTCTGTAGCACACTGAGCAGGGCAAATTTTGAATTTCACTGTTAAATATACAGCTCGGTAGAATGTGGGTACTTGAATGATCAAGTAAAGTGGATACATACTGACTGTAAATGTGGTCAAAATAATGTATTTTAAATATGAATAAATATTTGCAGGCAGGTTTTTCTTCATCACTTATTGCAGTAAGAATGAGGGAACGATCTTGTATATCATGCAGCCACAGACAACAAAGACCAATGTCCTTTGGCACTGATATTTTTATTCTTTATTCAACTCTTCTCTCTTTTTCCTTTGCTTACAAGGTTGTCCCTTTCCTTCCTTTCCTTTCCTTTCCTTTCCTTTCCTTTCCTTTCCTTTCCTTTCCTTTCCTTTCCTTTCCTTTCCTTTCCTTTCCTTTCCTTTCCTTTCCTTTCCTTTCCTTTCCTTTCCTTTCCTTTCCTTTCCTTTCCTTTCCTTTCCTTTCCTTTCCTTTCCTTTCCTTTCCTCTTCTCTCCTCTCCTCTCCTCTCCTCTCCTCTCCTCTCCTCTCCTCTCCTTTCCTTTCCTTTCCTTTCCTTTCCTTTCCTTTCCTTTCCTTTCCTTTCCTTTCCTTTCCTTTCCTTTCCTTTCCTTTCCTTTCTCTTCCTTTTTTTCTCCTCCTCTCTCCTCTCTCCTTTCCTCTTTTCCCTCTTTCATTTTTTTTTTTCCTCCTTCTGCTGATTGTGTGCTACATTTCTCAAGGATGATTGCGACATTCAGAAAAATGAGAATTCAATCTAGATGTGGATGACTGGCAAGAAGCCCATTTTTTCCCTTAACCCCATGGTGAAGCTATGTGGCTAGATGATCCGCAAGCAGAATATTACGGATCTGTGGGGCAACTGGTGGTCTGAGCGAAAGGTCTAATTCATAGTGTCTTACTTCAGCCAAAAGAGACTTGACTTCTAAACTCCACTTGTACTTTATAGAGCCTTCTCTGGAGGATGATTCAGAACAGGAGCCTAATTTTAAGCACTCTGAATCACTCTGCTACTCTGCTTATTTTGAACAGTGCAGTTTATCTTCCCTCCATTTCCTACTTGTTGCCCTGATTGATGAGTCAGGATTTATGCAGAATGAATGAATTTCACCTTTTATGAATAAAACATAGCACTGTAATCATTTAGAGCATTTGATTTGAGACTAAAGAACTAGTGAAAGCACTAAGGTGTATTATGTTATATATTTGTCTCTCTGAACAGTTAGAAGAACCGTGAAAAATTCCAGCCTTAAGCATTTAAGTTGTTTAATACATTGCAATAATTCAAAGTCACTTAATGTGATTTTCAGTTTTCTTGAAGCACTCCAGAAAATTATTTTTCCAAATTCCTTCACTTTGAAATACTTCCACAGAAGCACTTGAGGCTGAAAGTAAAGTTAATCCATTTGCAGATAGCACATTCAGAAAAGAACAAAACCTATGAAACTACAGGTTGTTCTACAAGAATGAAGATGAATGCACTAACATCTGAAGCAATCCTAAAGTAAAACTAGGCATTTGGTTGTAAACACATTCGAGAAATGAGAGTGGGTGGTCTTAAAGCCAGGCCCATGGTAGCCTTAGGACTACTGTGTAGGGATGGCAGGGATACTCAAAGGAAATTTGCTCATTGTGTGCAGCTCATGAATGGCTGTGAAACCACATTCAAAATTCTTGTGGCTATTCCTATCCTGGGATGAAGTGCTGTTGCTCAGAGCAGAGCTTCATGACCACCACAAAGCTGCTGAAGCTGCTGCTGTCACCTCCGCACTGCTGCTCCCAGTGAAGCAGCATCAGGAGCTGTGTGAGCACCTCACATTTGGGTCAGTGCAGGGTCACCCCGCTGAGCTGCAGCTGACACCCAGGAAGGAAACTCTTGACCAGCAGCCTCCATGTAGACACAAGGCCTGCCGTAAGCATTGTCCAGTCTTGCTCTTCTTGGTAGACCTTCTGTGTGGCATTGGGGATGCACAGTGCTGCAGATGGCATTCTAGCACATCAGCATCTTGGGACAACCACTGCTAATGCCTCCAAATTGAAAGTAGGTGCCTAACAAATGCTTCTACACGTGTCATGTAGTGTGTCTTTGCGTGGTGGTTCCCAGCAGGACACTCAGGATGAATGTCTTACTTAGGACATCCAGCTGCCAGGGGCTGCTCCGCAGGGACCTCCTGCCCCAGGTACCTACAGGTGGTCTTACTTCCTATGCTAGTTGCCTGATGCAATCTGCTCACTTTTTTCCAGTGCCTTTGTCACCCCTGTACTCTCTGGGGGCTTAGTAAGACCTCCAAGCACCCTCCTGAATGGCTTATCACAAAATGACTGTTTTAAACATGATTTCCATCATGGGCAAGGTCCATATGGGGTTTACTCCAGTTCAGAAATGCCACAGCAAAGGAGCGATGAGGGAGCTCCTTAGGGCTGTATCAGGTGCCTGTAGCGTGTGTGTGCTCTTCTTGGTTCACAGACATGAACTGAGAAGAGAGGAGGCCGAAGGGGCGTTGCACTGAGGTGAGAAACTCTCTGCTGGTGGGTGCCATGGCAGTATGAAAGACACTTGACCTTGTCTTCCTGCTCATTATGTGGTACATTGTGGAGTAGCGTACCTGTGATTAACTCTTCCTTCCCTCGGTGATCAGGCAGAAAAGATATTTGCTTCTTAGTGTAATGCTAAAACACTTTTGTAGTCTCTTCTCATTTTTATCTGAAAAGTAGGAACAAAATTCTGCTGTGAGTAAAACGAACTGTCAGAACAACCGCACGTACTGAGTTTAATTTCATTTAATATTTAATGACTAGCTAGCTTTTCCTGGGATAATGATTTCACAGTAAGACAAAGATCAGAGCAGACCTCCTGCTAGTGTAGCGCAGCTACAGCAGGAACTGCAGAAATGCAAGGTCAGTCCAGCAGAATGAGATTCTGCCACCTGTAGTCACAGCACTTCACGCCTCGCAGGTGTTCACTTGGGTCAGTAGGACTACTGTGGAGGAAGGGACATGTTCAGTACACAATAAGGCACCCTGACCGCAGAATGTTCCCTCCCTTGGTAAGGATAAACTAGACATGGTTTAAAGCAATCCTCTATATCTCCTGCTTTTAATGAGAGAAGGGTGGGATGTCTTCTCTCAGATCTCATATGTCACAAGGCTGTGCTGTCCAGACCTTTCCACAGATGCATAAATTCCTCACTCAACCATGTCATGGTGATGTTATTTTATATAAAGAGGACTTTTATAAAGTAATTTTCACAACATGTTTGGAACAGGAATTTGTCTACATATTTGTATGACAAAATGCTAGAAACACTTGACCATCAAACAATATCTGCATGGTTTTGACATCAATGTCAAAAGTAATGTTTCTACACTCAGCAGGTTAGCAGATGTAGGTGTTAGTGGTCCGCGTGGCAGAATAGACGCTGATTTGTTTTATCACAGTTGTATTGGCACTGCAGTGCTAACAGTCTTGTTAGTTCTCGCCTTTGGCATCCTCAGATGCATTCCTCTGAATTTTGGGAGTTAGAAGAACCATTAGATAGAAGGAAGGAACAAGAAGACCCACAGCATATGTTCAGTGTGCAGGAAAACAGTACTGCCTGTGCTAACCCTAATCCTTGTGTATAAAGATGGTCTGGGAAGCTAGTTTTGACAGGAGGGGAAAAAAAAGAAAGAAAGGGCTGTAGGAATTTTCTCCAAATGACAGCAAATGCAGTTGGCAGAATGACTGAAACACAGTCCCTGAAGAATCCCTCCAGGATATGTAGCTTTCTTGACAAAAAGTGAGTGGGCTTATTAGGTGGATTCAATATCTTCAGACTAATTTTCTCCCTATAGCCAGACTAACACCTGTAATTCTTTTTTTTTTTTTTTTTTCCTGCCATTGGATAGGGCCCAGCTCCATAGAACAATTTGTTTATTTGTGGTCTTTTTTTGATGATGGATGAATTGACTAATAGTGCCATCGCTGCCTTGTGAACCCAAGGATAACTTCACAGGCTGTTAGCAAAAGCGTTGCCTGATGCCTGTCATCTCTACTGAGCAGGCACTGCTCCCTCCTCCCCAAACTCTCAGGATGGCTTGAGGCTCATTTTCCTTTAATGATTTATTTTTCGCTGAAGTGCACCCTGTGGTTAATTTTCATTCTTACTTTGCGTCTTCTCACCAGCCTGCACTGTTATGTGGGTATGATCCGCTTTCAGATCTCACAGCTTGCCAAGCACAAGGTGCAGTAATAAGCAGTGGCACTGATTTTAGAGGATCTCGCTACTTTCTCTCCTCTTCTTTGGCTGACATTTAGGAGCAAATAACTGAAGATAGGTACTTGTTCATTTGAAATAAATCCCCAAAGAATTGTGAACACGGGAAAGATGGTTTTCAGGTATTGCCCTTGCTCGCCTACCAGATGCCAACAGGGGGAGTTTCAGCTCTGTCTCAGATTTATGCTTCTGACAGTGTCCTAGCCTTTAGTGATACTGATCGTGAGGGAAAAAAGTTATTTATTTTCCCACATTTCAATAACATTTCTTAACGCCTCTTTCCTTTAAAGAAACACTTCTGTAGCTCTTCTATAGATTGAAAATGAAGGCACAGTTCATATCTCTTGTTGAAATCCTTTTAAAAAGAGACCAGTAATGGAATGGTTCTACACCCTGCTTTGCTAGAGTGAAAGAAAACTAATTTGCCTCTGAGATGAATCAAAACCATATTTTAGAAAGCCATCTCAATTTCTCCCTTCCCCATGAAAATGAGATGACTGAGACATAGCTGACTTCTCTTGCTTGTTTTGTATAAACTAAGATTTGAATGATAAGATCTTAGAAAACCAAAATCGACCTCTGGCCTACCAGTTTTAATCAATTAATTCATAGCCAGATAGAAAACAAACGAGGAAAAAGTATTTTCCTTTGATTTGTTTGTTTATTTGTTTAAGGAGGAAGCAAATAGGGAAGAACTTCACTCGTGAGGAGGCAGAATGACATCTTAGGGAGATGAGGTTCTGTCCTTAGAAGGGGGATGTAAGACATGCTTGTGTAGAAATGAATAGAGGAAGACTTTTTGGAGAGATGTTTTGTCTCTTTATAAATAGGACAGAGTATGTCTGTGTAGTGCTGCAGTCAATTCTGCCAGGTCCTAGCAAATTGCAGTTTCTTTTCTTTCCACAAAATTTCTCATTTATTTCTTATGTGAAAATATTTTTCTGAAATTGTCTTCAAAGAACAAGGACTGCATCTTTTCTCTAACATAAACTTGATATTTTCAGTTGCTACTGAAGAAGATACCTTCCATATATTGAGCCTCTAGGGTTCAGTCAAGTTGCATTGCGAGTACTTTTTGCTGCCATTCAGATCAGACTTCAGCTTCTGAATCTGCTTCATTTTGGGGTGTGAAAACACGAACAGATTAAACTAAAAGCTCTTCAGGAGAAAACTTAAGTGTCCTGAGTCATCCACTGAGAGTTGACACTAGCTCCTCTTTTCAAAGTCTTGTTACCTGTGGCTCTGAGCTTCAAAACTATAGCTACTTTCAACTATGACATTTCAGCTGACACAGTCCAGTGCCATGATCTTGTCAACAAAGGCCAGAGTGGAAGAAATCTCCCTTAGGCAGTCTGTCCTCTTTGGGGGAACCCTGAAAAATTGACTTCTTCCTAGTTTGTGGAAGAAGTGTTTTCAAGAGATTAAAAACTCTTCAGCTTCCATTTGGCATCTGAATTTTGAATTTGCAGGCTGTGTCATTCTCTCCATACCCACACACAGGAGGCCTATGCTCTGTGTAATATACAAAAAGATATAAGTAAAGATGTGTGTGTATATACATATGTATATAAACTGTGATTGCCTGCTTCAGAAATCCAAATTAAAATTCAAGTCTATAGCAGTGGTGTTCATCATTTAACTGAGTCCAGTTTCACAGACAGTTAAAAACCTTTTTAAGTAATAGCTACCAGCAATTTAGTGAGTAGGTTGCTGGAGTGGAGAAGGTTAATGCTGTATCTGGGGAGGAAGGGAGTCAACTCACTGCTGTAGGAAGTAGGACATTTTTCTGGATTTGATGAAATTATGTTGGCGAGAAATCCACTGTGTCATGATATTGACATAATTGTGTTGCATATGCTGAAACTACCTTCTGCAATGGGCTGAGCCTGTGCATATACCAAAGGGCAAGGATGGCCCAGCGCAGCTTGCCCAGATGCTGTGTCTATTCCCATGCCAGCAGCCCAGCCAGAAGGGGTGAACGGTTCCAGGGGTATTTGGAGGGTTTGCAAAGACCAGTCAGGGCTGGCAGGTTTTACTGGGATGGTTGCAATATTACGGTAATACTGGGCCTGGCTCTTGAGTAAAAAATGGAGACTAAAAGTAATTCCTAGGGATACTGAAGTAGGTCATCTCCATCCCTGACTGTGACCTAAATATCTCCCCTGAGAATGAAGCCTCATTTCACACCCTAGCCAGGAAACCCTTCAGTTTCTCCCATGCATGAACCTCTGGTTAAAGCCAGATCGGTTGTTCAGACCACTGGCAGACAGTGAAATAGAGGAAAAGCATGTGGGTGTAAGGAGGGTGTTTAGATCATGTCCTCACATCTTCCCTGAGAGAAGATTTTTGTCCCAAACACAAGGACTGTTTGCGCACTGCAGGATACATTGCAGTGCACCCCACAGCCATGGCTTCTGGCCACACGTCTGCTGATGTGGACATGCTGGTTTGCACCATGCCAGTGTGTGCCCTGCTTTCCTTGAGAAGGAAACCCTGGTGCACATGGGCAGGGAAGGAGCTGAGGTGCAGCAAGTACACTGGGCAGGACGGCTGTGCGACCAGGCCCACAAGGTGCATTGGGGAGTTCTCCGGCCTGTAAGCAGCGTGCAACCAGAGGTCATGCCGCGGGATGCGGCCTGCGAGTTCATCGGTGCCCGGTGACCATGCGTTTGAGGCAGCACTCTTACGGCTGCACAAGTGGGGATCCAAAGGCTATAATCTGTAGCTGTGGGATCCAGATTGTGTTCAGGAAGTGTACAAAATGTTACGGCTGCAGTAGCACATGGGTTACATTCTCTGTGTCCTTGACCAAGAAGACAAACCTGGTGGTGTTGCACTAGTACATACCAAATAAAGCACTGAGGATCACGGTGGTGTTTTAAACAAGATAACCAAGTCAGTGGGTAAGCTTGTGGGTGTACCATATACATGACTAGCTTTGTGTACAAAAAAATCAGAAGCCTCATAAAACAGTAAGTAGGAAAACTTAAGTTAACATATAGTATGGAGGTGGACATTCGAGGTAAGTACACAAAAAACTTTTTACTGGTAAATAAAAAATAGAAAACGGCTTATTTTTCTGTCTATGGCTTCCAGACAGGCTTACAGGGACATTAAATAAAACAGTTTGCTTTTCTGGAGTAACACCAAGATGCTGTCAAGGATCATATATCTTCTATTCATACGTGGTGTAAGATTTGTCTCTAAAGAGAAAAGGGATGTCTATGGAGGAAAGTGGAAATATCTGTAGAAGAATGGTTGGTTCCATGAGCTGTGTGTTTAAAAAACAAAATCCCATGAAACATTAGCAGGACTGTCAGAAAAATGAGAGGCAATGCTTTAGAACAAAACAAAACAACAAATAAAGAAACAAGTAAGAGTTGTGTCTACCATGTGCTTAAGAACAATAGCTCTGAGTCAAAACCTGCTGGACTCAGTTGGGAATACTGTGGTTTAGCTAGGCCAACTGAGCTGAACGGGAATGCTCTTTTTGTCTTTCAACAAGCCTTTGAAAGCTGGCAGAGACCTCATCAGCTGTTCAAGCCCTGCTGAACAGCCCTCGGAGTTCAGCTGTTATATCTGGTTAGGGGCCCAGCAGAAAAATTAAGGGTCAAGCAGGTTGTAGGCTTAGCTGGCGGTTGTGTTTGAGAGGTGTGTAGAATAAGATGCTTTTTTTTTCACATGGAAGAAAAGTGTTGGTTGCCTCAGAAAGATGTATCCTCATGCACTCTTCTGAAGCAGGGGCTTGCTGTGTAAATAGCAACATGAGCAGTAGCTTGGGGAATTATTTCATGCATGTGATGTTACACAGACTAGCTTAGCCCTTTGTCTAGGGATGCATGTCCAAAGTGATTTAGGTCTAAGTTGAAGCTATCACAGTTTATTCCTGCACCTTGCTCCCTCTCTCCTTGCCAGCACTGATATTTGTCTGATCTTGTCATGAACCAGTTCAGGGAAGTAAACTGATTGAAGACTACTGCTTTTTCCTTCAAAGTTTCTTTTTACCTGGTTCAACTCCCTGAACCAGCTCACAGCAGGGTCATAACAAGGCCTGGTACTGGCACGCAGTGCTAGCTGGAATTTTTGGCTGGAATGAGAAGAAAATGGCAGCACTTGGATTAGTTGAGCTCTTGGGGAACCTCCAACCTACAGCAGTTTGCCTTCCTCCTGCTCCACTGCATCTGCTTATAGACCTCCGGTTCCCTTATGTATTTTATAATCCAAGTTTATCTGAGTATGGACTCTTTAACCGAGACTATTTTGTAGTGCATCTGTATACTGCTGGACTGGCTTCCTCCTTCGCAGTCCAACTGTGCTCAGAAAGGCTGGACTTTGCACTCAGCAGCATAATGTGTCCACCTGGGTTTGTGAAATGCTGTGGGTCCCAGTTTGGAAGGCTTAAATCCCATCACCTCAATGGTTCCCACTCAGGTTAAGGCAATGAAGGCATACAGAGACGTATTAATACAAAGATAGCCTGCAGTGCAACTGGGGTTGTGCTAACTTATTTTGTGCTTATCTTGGGAAGGCAAATGTGCTGGTATCAATGTCCTGGCTTCACCATACAGTGGCTGGTCCTGAGGAGAGAAGGTCTCATCATCCCCAACTCCATGGTCTTTCTTCTGTGCCCTCCCCTTGACTCTTTTGTAGCCTGATGTATGCTACACATTCAGTGTTGGTGGAGGCAAGGTTGACAAAGACATGGAGAGTTTGACCTCATGTAGTAAAGGTGCTTGTGATAAATCTTAATAACATCGCTGATCCTCTGGGCATAGGTAGGCTATACAGTCATGGCCATTTTATGTTAGGAAGATGGCTATGTGAAGAAAGCAATAGAGTTCAGTGTAGTAATGATTTGGTTCTGTCTTCTGCTTTAGGGGATCCAGAAGTGTCAATAAAAATGCACACTTTGGGACTAGTAGTAGGAAGCAGTGCTTCAGAATATGGTCTCAAACAGTGGCCCCTGGGAGCTTGCCTTACCAAATGATGCTGACTCCTTCTGTTCAAAGAAAGTCAAAGTATTGTCAGAATTTGGCATGTAAGTAATCATTCTAGTTGCTGCAGAGATATTGAGCAATTGTAGCTGAGCATGGCAAGTGGACTGTGAAATCATGAAAGGTGGGGAGAAGTCCCAAGGAACAATTTCTCCCCAAAGTGTGGGTTCCACATTTTGTGGAGGCCTGAGAGCTTGACTGTAATTTCACCTTTCCTGACAGTTTGACTTCTATTTCCACTTGCTGGCCATTGTCATTATTTTAAGCTTCCAATTCTCATCTGTTTGCCTTAGCAATTTATGTTAAATCTATCGCCAGCCTACATATTGTAGCTACTAACGGTTTCAGATGGAGGGACGTGACCTTCCTTCCTTAATGTTTTTTCAGTGTTCCTTTGTTGCTGGGTATAGGATGCAGGATTATTTTTTTTTCCCTCAGAATGAGGCTGTAGTTACCTGAGGGCTGAAAAAATGAACATTGTAATTCAAGGCAATAGCACATAGCAGTGAAGAATTTAAATGGTGCTTTTCACTTAACCTGGTTTCTTGCAATCCTTTTTTCACCAGAAGCAGATAAATGACTATTCCAATAATTAAAAGAAATACACCTGGAGAATTATCCATATAATGAATGCCCCAGAAGTTGAAATTTCAGCTCTCTGATTGTGCATTCAGTCCCCACAGGCCTAAAATGCAGAAACCAAATTCCAGTTGAGAGCTGCTGCTTTCAGACAGCAGCACGAGCTCTGGTACCAGCACCATGTAAAGAACATATTCTTCTTATATAAATTATCCTTTTTCAGTGCATATCTTAAAGTGACATTTAATGGGAGCAAGAATAGGGCAGAAATAAATGCTGAAATGTGATAGCATGCATTTTGTGTGGATTATCCATGGTCAGAAGTGGAAGTAATGATCTGATAAGAGTTTCAAATTCTAATGTACCTGAAAAAGAGAGAGAATAACTCCAACAATGAAGTTATCTATGACTGTTCTTGGTCATATGGGAAATATGTAGCTTCTATGCCCATGGGTCATAGGACAAAATCTAGAGTAGCTGTACTTCTTTATGTATGAGTAAACTGTCTGTATTTCTCTCATATTCAGAAGTTATTCACCTTGCTTTTTAATCTTAGAATATAACCAGTGCTGAATATCACAGAAAAGAGCTGAAAACCTCTAAGTTTCTTTTTCATGCTATACAGCTTTGGACACCCTTTTATGAATAAAATGGCATAGCAAAGTGTGAAGTAACAAAGGAATTGTAAGCAGTGGCCAGCATGTGGAAAGCCAAAACCATCTATGGCTGAATAACGTTCTTATTAGAAACGAAGGGCAAACAGGAGTATAATTGATTATTGCCTCCCTGCATGGCTTCAGAGATCACATAATCCAAAGTAAAACCTGGCGTGCATGTGTTTCCTAAGATATTCTTTAGAATGAAGGGGCTATATATCAAAACCTTATTTCCTGGTAATGAATTTTGAATAAGCGCCCAGGGCATCAGGTCACTGATGTTTCCACTTTGCAAACTGGGTGGGCTATGAAAGCCCCTAGAGCCCTTCAAAGGCGCCTTAAAAAGTATCCCCAGCTTTAACTGACCAAACTTTTCAAGAAAAATACCTGAAACAATTAGGAGAATGAAAACCAGGAGGTCAGATTACTTGGCCCATGGCTGAGGATTTACATAAATAGGCCTAACCTTTGACTTGAAAATAAAAGGTAAGTACAGAGCCCTGACAGAACAGCAGGTCATTGGTATTTACTCTGTAAAGTACTGCCTCTGATGCTATGACAAAAATGCCAGGAATTCCACTGATCACTGTGTGCTGATAGGGCTCAAAGGTATGCAACCAGCTAACAGAAACCCAGCCTACCTGACTGATCGAAACTGCATTACTCCCACACATTTATAACCTGCAATCTGCCAGCGTGGGAAAGTGTGCAAGGCCTTAGACTAATTCCTGAGAAAAAAAATGGAGAAAGTTGCTGTCTTTAACAGGTTTTTTGAGTTTTTTTGTGGTTTGGGTAACATAGAGTAAAATTAACAAAAAGTCTCAGAGTGAGCAGCTGGAGAAGTTTTCTTCAGTGTGTGCACTGCTGTTCACAGGAGCATATGCAGGCTGAGATTGGTACCACATTCAGCATCATGGGACTTTGTCAAAGATAATCTGTGCTTACAAGCAGTCTTCAAGGGTCAAAATGGTAATAAACTGTAGCAAGCCAGTTCCTGGCTCAGTTTTTTAACTGATGAAACTCTAGGCAGTAAACCTACAGGAGAAATTGCATGCTGTGTGTTTGTGTTACATTTTGTCCAGCAATGGCTCTGCGCTTACAGGTCAGAGAGGGTAAGATGAATCAAAAAAATTGTTTTGGTATTTTTATGTCTAGCATGATAACAAAAATGTTTTAGATATTTTTTCTTTTCTACATGGATAGTTGGGAAAAGAGTACCCCTGTGAAAGCGGAAACAAGTGCAAAGTTTTTATATTCATGTTTTATACAGAAAGATTTGGTTTCCTGTTCCAGTCTGAGACACAAGCACACACCAAGTATCCTGCAGGCTGTTTCAAACTTGTTTCTCTAATTAATCAAAAGTGATCCATTACAGAAAACCTACAGGAATGCCAGAGATGGATGCTTCTGCTGTACTGTTTTTGACTTGCTTGTTGCAACAGAGCGGGAAGCTGTTAGTGCCTGTCTAGTAAATTATTGAAGGATGGTGTAAGAGGGCCTGCCGCCTTCCTCTCGAAGGGCCAGGAAGCCTGGGGCTAGTGACCCCCATGCTGCTTTCCATGTCTGCTAGGCAGCTTCAGGATTTTGGAGGGACATGTAGGAACACCCCACAGCTGGGGACTGATCGGAGGGGAAGAGGGGTTGACCCCGTGCCCTGGATGCTGCCTGGCTGAGTCCTGTGGTTGAGGAGCTGAGCAGGTGTTGATGAAGCAGGAGGAGGTAGTGGCTACTGGAGAATGGTCAAGCAGGGTGTGCTGGTGAGGAGCCAGTTGTCTGTCCCTGGTGAGTTTGACCACTGTGTGAGGAGAAGCCCAGCCCAGCCTCACTTTCTGACCAGCATGGTCTGCCTACCCCCTCTGGCCAAAAGCATGAACCCAAGGCATAATTCTGAAGATAAATGAAAAGTGTTTGTAGGACATTCAGTCTCTGGAGGGTGTTCATGGTGACCTAGAGCCCCTTTGACATTAGTTCTGGTGTGTCCCCTTGCCAGGCTCGGCTGTCTTCTCCTATGATACCTGCCCACCCTAAGTCTTCCTGGGCAGAGTGGTGGCCAAGTGTCCTCTTCTCTGGGTTAATTCCATGACCCCTCCATGGGAAGTGCAGGCCGATTTGCTTTTACCTCCATGTACAGTGGTGCTATGTTGTGCTGGCACTGTTTCACCCATGTGCTGGATTCAGAGACAACTGGGCAGAGTTGTTACCTATCAAGTCCCGTACTGCACTACGAACCACTTGATGTCGTGCATGCTGAACTGTGGCGATCTGCCCTCTTCTGTCAGACAGACTGCATCTGGCAGAAATGGATTTGCTGTGTGTAACTACAAGGTTAGCAGCAGTGAGGCTATCTCACGGAATTGAAGCCAAGAGTTCATGAACAAACGATTTCCAAGAGGTTTGCAGTCCAGGACAGGGAGCTGCCACTGGTGATAACACTACCTTACAAAATGATGTGAGTGAATCCCTGATTCAGCATAAGTAAGGAAGACTTCTGTCTTGCTTGGGTGTGACGACAGAAGAGTTGGAGGCCTAGACAATTTCCCATGGTCTCTCTTACTCATCTTCATCAGCATTTTGGTATCTGCTGTGAACCTTAAGAGCGCCTTCAGTGCTAATCTTCACACAAGCCTGCTCTAAAACACCTCTGGACCTTATTGATTTTTCAATCCTTAACCATTGTAACTGCTATTTAACCAATTTTTCCCCTAATCACCATCCCATGTCTTTGAACACAGCTCTGCCTAGTACTGATTGCTCTCCCTTACCAGGGTAGCAGTGCCAGGACCATGCCATTGCAGTCTTTGTACTAGGAGCCTGGAAGACGTTGTACATGGTCTTGTCCTCAGCTGGCTCTGTGATAAATGTTGTCCATGTTTCATTCTGAGGCTGAACAACCTTTCCCCCTCCGCTTTTAAATTGGTATGTATATAGTTTGGGTTGCAAAATTTGCTTTCCTTTTGACAAAGTGGTTTCCCAAGTGCAGTTTGCTTAAAGGCTTCCTCCATAGGCAAAGGATGATGCATATCCCATCAGCACGGTGGTGCAGATCTAGGTCCATTCATGTGTAAAAGAGGAACAGTGCCTGCAGTCCCTTTGCCTCCAGAGAAATCATATCTGGGCAGATATTTTATCTCTTATTATATGAGTTTGAGATGGTTTCAAAGTTGTGTATTTGGAAACTCTGTGCTTTAAAGAAAGTGACCAGGCTTTTCCTGATTTTGTTTCTGGTTCCTACATTGTAGCTATAGGAGAATACCACTCTACGACCAAAGTGATTTGCTGGGGCCATTTTGGCAAAGGCAACAAGTTGCATACAGGCAGCCTATAGAGTAGGCGCAATGCCCCCTCTTCTCATCGACCATGCTGTTTCCTAGTTTTTTTTAGTGTGCATGATGTAGACCATGCCACCTCCTAACTTGAGCTGTAAAATTGTGAGAGGTCAGGATCAATCCTTGGGGGATGTCTGTGGACAAATTAATTTTATTCATATTGTCATCACTCCAGATCATCAAGTAGCTGCTCTGTTTCTGCTACTGCTTGTCAATTACTCCTGTTTCTCAGGCTGCCTGTTAAGAGCTGCATCCTTGATGGACTGACTATCCCTGCACAGTTTGCTCACAGACTGCACTTGAGTACTCTCAGACTAAAATATGGGGCAATGAGAGAGATTCTGTGGAATGATGAACTTCGTACCCTCGCCTTGACCAGTAGGACAGCAGCCCTACTCTTCTTCCATTTCTCTTTTTATTAAAATGTTCTGTATGTAAATCTTCTTACGCATTATACCATCAAAATCATGTTGCGGCTTCCTATGAAATGCCTGAGGACAGTACTAAATTAATCCTTATATGATCTCTGATGGCAAGGAGCTTTTTATTAATGGCACTTGTCCCACTGCATTCTTGTAAAAACACAGGAAAATACCTAGTATGAGACGATTTTCAAAACACTACGCTGTCATTTGCTTCCTTCACATAATTATTTGCTTCTGTTTGGTCCAATTATAAATGTGGTGTTCACCCTGTTGTCCCATTGTGTCTGGGATGTTCATCCATGCAGCAGATTTTTATGCTGGCTTTGTACCTAACAGAGCAATGCACCTCTACAGCCCTTCTTTTAGCGTCTGCCTTGGAGGGACAGCTAAGCTTCCACTCCCTGCAAGAGCTGAATTGAATTTCTCTGGGAAGACTGTGTTGGTGTTGGATTCTTTTACCTCTGTTCCCTGCCTGCTGGCACTTCTCTCCCTCCTGGAAAGTCATCTTCCACCCCTTCAGTCTCCTCCAATGTTGCTTTGTCCCCAGCCAATATGTTCTATACCTCTTTCCCCAGATAAAAACCATAATATGATAGAATTTTAACCCAAAGGAGATTATTTTCTTCCCCAACTCTCTATTGTTTCAACATCTTATTTATTCCTCCATTCATCCACTTCCTTTTGTACCTAATTAGGCCAAGACCATCCCTGCAAAATCCAGGTCAGTCCAGCTTACTTTCTTTTGCCTATAGATTTTCCCTCAGATCTAGCAAGGCTGCAGCTGAGACCACATGCTTGGGTACCTATATCCATCTGGAAGTTGAGGCGCCCCTTTTGCTTGGGTTGGTTGTCTGTTCCCATCCAGGTGCAGTGCTGTCCCCAGCTCGGGCAGAGCACTCCCCTGAGTGGCACCATCCTCCTGGGTTGCTCTTGCACATGCTCTACAAGCATCTGTAAACCCTCCCCCAGTGGCCTCCAGGAGCCCAGGCCTGTTAGGTTGCTTCCTACTACACGGAAGAGCTATTTCATATATTCACTAATAATAGCTGGGAAATATAAACATTCAGAAGCAAAACATTACTCAAAGTCAAAAGGCAGGCTGCATTTGTAAAATCTTGTGTGGAGAAGCCCATTTTCTCTTGTGAAGAGCTCTCAGGCACCATTTTGAGCTTGTGTTTTGCTAGAAGAAGCATCATCTGAAACAGTAGCAGCCAAAAGGCTTTGATTCATTTCATTTATTTTTAACTTTCCCATTGAAATGCCTGATAAAAAAAATTGCTTCCTTAAAGAGTCCTTCAGCTCTGAAAAAGATACCTGATACAATCTAGAAACAGGCTTGTTCTGGGAACAGCCTGGCTAACTACTGCCCAGGGGGCTGTAGTTTATTCTTTATTTATTTGTTTTGACCCTGAACACAGCCACCTCTTTCAAAGGCTGCTGTCATGGGTTGGGCTGTTGGGTTTTTTGGGGGGTGGGTGGAGAGGGGGCTGGTGAAAAGCTGAGCAGGCTCCAGCTCACAGGAGCGGAGCGCAGCAAGAGCCAGGAGAGCCCGAGCAACGGCAGCCTGGGCTGCATCAGTCGGCGGGTCACAGGGATGCACATCATGTGCTGCTGTTCAGACAAAGATCCCTTTCTTTCCATGCCGGTGGGCTCTCCATCAAGGAGAGGACCTTGTCCAACAAACAGAAATCAAATCTCCGTAATTGCCATGTCACTGATAAAACATACCTTCTTTACCAATTTGTGCAATCGCTTCGACCCCTTGCCTTGGTCCAAGGGACTTCAAAGATCTTCTTTCTCTTGCTTATTTTGTGGGTTTGATGGAAATACTGTAGGAAAGTTTATTTTGGGAGTATTTTTGATCTATCTCAAGAAAGAAGCTAAGTTTGTGAACTTACAGTCAAAACTGCTATGAACTGTCTGGAGTGATTTGTAGCTCTAAATAAAAGTTATTTCAGGTTACGGTTCACTTCATTTAAATTTAGAACTACTTTTGCATGAATAATTAGTGTTACATATTTTCAAAAACAGACGAGAACAAATTTTTTGCTCCACACAGCTTCCATTCCTAAAAAAAAAAAGTGAAAAATTTAAGTAAGAAAGCTGGGGAAAAAAAAAAAAAAGTAGTGCTGAATAGCATGGCTAAGCAGCTATGTTATTTTTTCTTCCCCCAATTGAATTATTGCTATAACTGTTCTTTCTAAGTTAAGAACTCGCTGGGGGAAGGAAGAAAGTTTCTAGGTTTCACAGCAGGAAAGTCTTTAACAAGAAGTTAATGGAGGATAATGAAGGGGTCAGGAAAACTGCAAGCACAAAGGGATTGTCCAAAAGACTGAGTAGAGATAAGAGTGTGAAAAAAGACACTAAATAAGAGAAAAACCATGCAGCAACCATTTGAATTTTAACCTAGCTGTTCAGTGACAAATGCATACTGTATCCACCATGGCATATTACCCTGTGCACAGTAATCAGCAGCAGTCATAGTCACTGTCCCAAGTTGTCAGAGAGAACAAAAATTTCTTGTTTGTACATGTATTCTTCTCTAAAGGGAAATATCTTAGATCTGACAGGATTTAAAGAATACAATATACATAGGAAGACAATACTGTTTAAAATCAAAGCCAAACTGAAAATGGAGAGAGGCAGATATTTGCGAGATTCTGGGATTATGCTTCAAGTTTCTGACATTGGACTCCTGCAAAAGGGAAGTATATTGAGAAATTAACTGGGCTACCAGAGCAGATAGATTTGCTGTTGCTTTTCAGTCAATAGGTCACTTCTCTGGGTTAGGGGTTGTGTTCCAGCAAGCAGCAGGATTTTTTAGCTAGTCCTGTATCAATGAGAAAATAATTATCTGTTTCTATGGTGCCACAAGTCATCAGTAAAATAAGAAATCATTATATTCTTCAATACTGCAAAAATTCTTGCATTTACTGTTCTTAGAATATCAGATTATTTAAAAAATAAACTGGGTCTTTTTCAAATATATTAAAAACCCACCACAGCAATTTATTTTGCAAGGGATTTAGTAGACATTAGCTTCTGAATTACATATGAGGCGCTGCGTTCTAATTATGTTGGTAGTTAATTCAGATTTAGTAACTAGAGTGTGATTTTGCCAGTGAGCTCCCTTTAGAGTCAGGCTGGGACACTCTGAAGTATTATGGCCATGGAGACTGTTGCATGATACAGAAGTAGTTACCTCTCTGATCTATGTAGTTGAGTTTGCATTGATATGACTAATAGTAAAATAACTTGTCAGCTTTGAACACCGCATATGATGGACAGAAGTCAGCATTTGTAGAATTGAGTTCCATGAACATATCTGTATTGTTGCCATGAATTAAATGAGTGATTAGCAACAGAAAAATACTATTTCCTCTGCCAATTTCTGGAGATTATTCTCTCATAGAATAAGAAGATACTATGTTCCTTATTTCAGAGAGAAAATAAATTATTTTATGCATGATATGTCCTCACTTCTCAAGAAGTAGATATCACTGGCTAAAATACCTAAGCACTAAGGAAAATTACAGCTCTGCCCTTTCCTTTTGCCCTCAGCAGAAACTGAGTTTTGGCTAGCTCCTGGTATTTTGTAGGATTTATTCCTGCTTAGTTATTTATTTTTATATTGCTGCAACTTTTTATCCTGATTCCTGCAGAAATAAGGCTTATGCAATCCTGCTGCGTACGCTTTTATCTCCGTCACTTCCACACCCCCAAAATCTTTTGAACCTATTGACAAATTTCAACCAACTGATCTCTCAAAGAAAAACAAGTTCCCACAAGCTTTATGAAAATAACCTGCCAGGTAGTGCTCTCACAGAGGGGTAGGCTGCAGTGCCAACAGGCACCATTTCAGTCAGCCAAGAACCCACTTGTACGAAAGGGTTTATTTATAAATGCCTGTCCATAGGGAGCATTTCAGGGAAAGCTTGTTCCTTCTTTGATCTGAAGTCAATTGAGTCTGAGGCTTAGGTCTTTCAGGAGCCAGGCTTCTCCACAGCACGTGAAGATACTGCTTTGCAGTAATGATTGCCACCTTAACTGCATTTAAAGCAAACGTTTTTTTAAGCCCACTAATTTTCCATTTATTTTCCTTCTCCTTTTTAAAATTTTTTTAAGAAAGAAAGAAAGAAAGAAAGAAAGAAAGAAAGAAAGAAGAAAAGACTAACAACTGCCCAATAGCCTGTCTCTTAAGACCAAGACTACACTGTCCATCACCCTAGAATTCAACTCTTGACCTTTATCACTGTCACTTTTCTCTATGGATTCTCCGAGTCTAAAGTTACAGAATTGTCAAAACAGATAACAGAATGCAGAAGGCTGAAAAGTGGCTCGGACAAACCTCCAGGGACAAAGTTTATCTGTTGGAGCATTTCCTGTGTGTACTTTGAAACCTCTCAATTTAACTTGATCAAAGCATGAGCCGACAAGTTTCAGCTCCCTACTGAACAAACAAATTTACTGCTTATCGTTGTTGCCACCTCAGTCTTTAATTTACTTTACTTAGTAAGCCAGTACATGTTAAATGAACAACCTGGTCATTACAAATGCTAAGTTCTGGTCTCAAAAATAGGCTACAGTTCACCTGACATTAAATTACACAGCACATCACAGACCCTTTCCTTTCCCACAATCCATAAGTAAAAGGAAGCTACAGCCATATATAACCAGTATGCACAATAATGGCCTCTCTGGGACCACTATATCCATCAGCATCTGTTGGATTTTTTTAAATATAATGTTATATTAAATAATATTATTTTAATATTTTTAAAATTTTTTTTAATAAGTCCCATAGGACATATATGGACTGAGAAAATAAATAGTCGTTGTTTCAAAATGCTTTAGTTCACTCAGATTAACACATTTCAAAGCACAGTTTAGCACATATAGATTAACAGATCATTTTAAACATCACTCTTTTTTTGTCAACAATAGTAACTAAAACTTTTAAAAATGTTTTGGTAGCTAGGATTTTTTTTTTCCATGAAAAAAAGCCTTTACTTAAGTTAATAGTAACAATAGTAAAGATTATTGTGAGTTGTTGCATGAAGGGAGCGTGGCCAGACAGCTAGGCCTGTAGAAGGTAACGAGGTACAGTGGCAGTCTCTCTGTTTTTAAATGAAAACAATTTGGTCAGTGTTTTTAAACAGTGTCTAAAATATTTTAATTGTCTTCCACTTACTTAAAACTACTGGCCCTTATTTTCCAGCTCACATGCCCATCCTTATTCTCAGGGAAATTTAGTCCAAAAGTTTTTATTTCCTTGGTAACTGCTGTTCACCAATAGCATGTCCCCCTGGAATGAGAGCTGTTGTGGCCCTCGAGGTGATGCTGCTTCTCTTTCAGGAGGCACCTGCAAGGGAAGGGACAAGTGCCAAGCTTTTGGTGTCATTTGTTCTCTGTTCTTGAATGCTTTTCCTGTGTGATTGCAGAACCTCTGAACTAGGAAATTGCTAAAGTCCCTCCAAGGTGTATGTTTCAGGGTCCATAAAGCAAACACTGAAATATCCCAGGTTAGGGAAAATAAGCAGTCAACAAACCAGCCTCTCAAGCCAGCTTTGCTCCCAGAACAACACTAAAAGGAATCTTTACTTGAGATAGGTAGATACAGATATAAACTATTCTTTAGCACTCTAAACCATGGTTGCCCTTGTTGACTGGCAGCTTCTTTCCTTCTTTCAAGCAAAAATAACTTCTTCAAGCATTCTGCAAGCTCAGATATCAACCATAATCAGTTTTTACTCTACTTTTGTGTCATCACTCATTGAAAAAGCAAAATGCTTAGACAATGTACGTTATGATGGAGATTTTCAAAAAAAAGTGCAGCAAGACATCTCCTCTTAGAATTAATGGGACATGCATAACACTTTCCTGCACAGCTTGGTAAATGTCACTCAGAGACTTCAGAGCAACTATGTAAGAAATGACAGGAAAGCTCTCCACATATGGCACTGTCTGCTGACACAGATCAACCTCCACATGCAATTCAATTAATAAATGTATCATGTCTTTTCCCATGATAACCCCAGACTAGGGATAGTTGAGTTTAGAGTTTCGTGAAGCTTGCAGATGATATTTTGGTTTTGCTGGCATGTAAAACTATTTCAAATCCACAAAGTTCCTTCACAATTTGGACTTGCATTGATTATGTTCTTCCTCTAACGGTATTAAGTTAAACAAGTTAGATGAGTTATTTTTCCACCTAAATGAAGACCGTGCCAGACATATAATAGAAAACTCCTTGCTTGAAAGATGAGTTAACACGAACGAATGTCCTGCTTTTTTTGGTTAGCTATAAGGGTAGTAATTGTTGATAATCCAGGATTTACCATTTTGCCACCCTGCTTATAAATTTGTCAAAGGAAACCTTAGTGTAATGGTTCTGCCTTTTTCAAGAACAAATTTGGACAACGGAGCTGGGCGGGAAATGTTCCCGTGCTGTTCTGGGATGAAGCAAACCTCTAGAAGTATTCTCCAGATAGGGAAAAAAGCAGGCTTGTTCTGGACTAGGTGGTAGCCTGATGCTTGTGCTTCATACTGGGACTATGGGGGAAATGGGTTTAAAGTCTTCTTTTTCTTGAGCTGGGTTTCTCATGCACCAGGAGGGATTCTCCTCACACCAGGCCATCAGCTGCTGTCTGATGGATCTCCCTAAAGATCTCTGGCCCTATAGGTTGCTCGTGCTTTTCTAAAAATTGTTGCCTGTGACAGTATGGATTTGAGCACTCCTCTGGGTTGAGGGAGACTGAGATGCATGCTCCTACTCCAAGTATTTTTTATCTATAAAAACTGGAAACTATGCCAGCGGGCGTGCTTGGAAAAGATGTCTTCTTCCCAATAAACAGTGCTGGTCAGGAGCACACCTGGTCCTGAAACTGTAAATTCTAGTCTAACTCTGACAGGAGTAGATATGTCAGCTCCTGGAGCAACAGAAGCTGTTCTTTTTACTGAAACTTTCACTTTAACAGCTATATTTCCATAAGAACCTCTGTTTTTAACAAGTCATCATTTTGTAACAAAAATTAATTTGCAGAAATTCTCATAGCACCTCTAGAGAATAGGAGGTAAGAAGGACCAGTTCCTTGGGCTGCTCTATGGACTTAGACTTTCTCACTCAGTCTTCAATAAAGCTTAATCCCTGTGGCTTTTCTTCTCAGCCCAGCTGCTGTTGGCCCAAATAATCACAGAAAACCACAGCCAATGCTGTCTGGAGCATGCTGCTAATTGCTGTAAATGCGCTTGCAGGTATTCCTGACCGTGCTGAAGCAGCCACATGATTCAGGGCCCTTAAACAAGCAGGACTGCATGGAAGGCAGCAGTCCAGAGGTGATGTACCCTATGTGAGGAGCTCTTACACTCTTCGTGGGGATTTTTTAAAGCAGGATGGAAACAAAATGTTTAAATCTCCCATAAAGGAGTGGCCATTGGCTGCTCAGCTGTACTGGAAGTCCTACTCTCATCACACTCTTGTTGGATGACTGGGAAGTAGAGAAACCCTGTGTGCTCCTCACAACTAAAGGAGTGGGAGCCAGGATTTGGGGGCCTTCCGTGCTCCTCAGTCTTTCTCTGCTGGATGGATATTACTTACATTTTTCTAGGCAGTTCTATGAGTGGGTAGAGACAAAAGAGAAAATAGACAAGAGAAAAAAAATCTAGCTATTTCTGAGATTGGGCCGCCTGCTAGTCTCTTCTTGGGATGGTGGCCTCATTGTATGTACTGTTCTTATTTTCCTCCACAGACAGCCAATGTTTAAGATGCCTGCAATTTTCCAATGGTGAGTTACATTAAGCTCAGACAACAGCTTTAGTCTTCAAAAATTAATCTTTGCAAAGCATCTATGTCAGGAAAACTGCTGTCCATTAGTAGGAAATTATTCAGAAAAAAGGAAGACGATTTGCTTATTTATGTAAAAAACTGCTGTACAATTAAGTACAGATATAGGTCAGTAAAATAAGTTCTTTGATCTATTGCTACAAGGAATCAGTGTAAATACATTTCCTGATAAGTGTTGCTACTGCATAATTGCATTTTACAAACTGCATAGTGTGCTGTTACTCAGGAAATGTTTACTGATATGCATGTGTCCACTCAGCCTCATGGCTGAAAGGTTTGCTTTTCTGATACTTATAGTTCTTGCACATTTTAAAATAAAGTGTTTAAACTTGTGAATGGATGGAAGAGAGTACAAATAGGAAAAATTAATTCTAGAGCATAGAAACCCACTATTGAAATAGAGACCAGCTGATTGTTTTTAAACAAATATAGGTTAGTGCCATTTGAGATTAAACTGGAAGATAAATATTAAGAGGGATTAATTTATACTATCAATTCTGACTGCTCTGGGCTTCATGCTTTTGTTAGAATAGATGAGAAGGTGAATCCATCACAGCTGTAAAAAGGCTTGCTCTTCATGGAGTTTTGCTCTGTTTTAGGGGGAATAATATCCACTGAAGAAAATGAGCTCCTCTGGAGCTTGCACAGGAGCTGCTAACTGAGTGTCAGTGATATTGAATGCTCACTGGTTGCTCACCTAAGGATAGACATGTCCTGGGCTTTAGTGGCATTGCTGATATAGGGAGATGGGAATCAACATAGGTAATATTATTGGAACTCCAACCATGATTCCCTGTTTACTAGGGATGCTACCACAATAATGAAGGGTATCCAGGTAATTATTTTCAAGTTTGGGTTTTAATCACTGGGAACCTACCTAAGTAATGCCTATGGGATAGAAATTGTTCAGTTAGACAGGACTGAGCTCATTAAACATTGTCTCAGCATGAAAATATGTATATTAGTGTACAGGTTTAAGCAAAGCCATCTCATATTTTAATCTGGGGGATATGAAAAGACCATTGTCTAGTTTAAAAGAAGAGGGGCAGAAAAGTGGTTGCATTTGTGTTTCTTTGTTTTGAAGAGCACATTGTTGAACTATTGGAAACAGAAAACTGCTGCAGGATGGGAAGGGAGCCCTCGCAGAGCAGGAGTGCATCTCCGCACTCCTGTTACAGAGGCTGTGAGTTGACTAGTTGTGGGCTGCTGAAAAATCCCACTTTGCCGAGCCATGGTATTCATAACAGGGTAAATAATCCCCTTCAGACTGGAGTGGGATGTCCACCATTCTCGTGGTCTGTAGTAGGCAATAGAGGAAAAAAAACAGTGGGTCATTCCTGAGAGAGAGGATGTGGTTCTGAGTTCGTGGCCAGGGTAGGAGGCAATTCCCGCATCCTGCTTTATCTTTGGCTTCTGGAGCCAAGTATGTTGCTCTGCACGTCTTGTTTTTGTTAATAGAAAAATGATTTGTACAATTCTCTTCTCTGCACTCATTTCGGGACAAGGCCTTCCTGAGGCAGCCTAAGGAAAGCTCTTGCTTTTTCTTATGGGAAGTACAATATGTGGTCATGTGCAAGGCAGTCTGAAACCAAAATGAAATTGAAACCCAGTTCGTCTTTGTCTGGTCACTTTGGAAGAGCAGTGGGAGCCATCGTCATGTCCTCCATGCTAAGTACATGGGGAAAGAAGTACTGCAATGTGGTTGGCCTCTGCTTTGAGTGTCCATTAGAGGCCCCAGTGCTGCCTTAGGGAGCAGTCAAGGTCTAAAGGTCTAGTGGGCTGGGGCTGAGTCAGAGCTATGGTGCTTGGTGTCTTTTTTCGTGATGTTTGATGCAAAAGTAGGCTGTGGTTTACAGTAAGTCAGCTACAGAGCAGGAAAAAAAAAAAGGAATGAGAAGAGCCTCCATCTTATTCTTTCTTTTACTGGAATGGAGTGGGGTTCTTTAACAGGGTGATAGGTTGTCCTCTGATGACAGAAAACTCCATCGAGGCAGCATACTCCAGGGGATAGTCATGCTCTGGGTTGGGATTTAGGTGAACCTTGTACTTTTCCATGACTTTACTGCTCCTGACTTCTCAAGATATCTGCCTTCCCTTCTCTGGAAACCAGTACCATTGTGTGAGCATGAAAAGGGCTTGCTTTTCTTCCTAACTCACTTTGGTATCTACCATAGAAAGCCTTTGGTGGGACAGTCTAAGTTCCTGATAGCAGTTCAGGTAATGATCATGTTCTTCAAAGCTAGAAATGGTTGTTGCTGATGCTGTCTTTGGTGTGGTTGTAGCTCCCAGAGTGCACAGAAAAATACCTTCTCTCCTGCCGATCTTTAGAGGTACACAGGATTGGCACTGCCATAGTTGTTAGGAGAATAGTTTTCTTTCTTACTGTCTGCATATTTTTTTACTTTTAAAATATCTTATAATATTGAAGAGAAGAGGGGGAAAGAAATCTATAAAAGAGTGCACTAAGAATATATTTTAAGCAGCTGCCAGGAAACGACAATGTTCAGGTTGCACACAGAATCTGAATTTGGCTCTCTTGTGACAGTACAGTCTCTAATTACATGAACAAATATCATTTTCGAAGTCATATGATATAAAAATATGGACTATTTAAAACCTTAGACAAACATGAAAGTCCCACCAATTATGTTACACTTATGCTGCTTTATTGTCAGAGCAGTCCACTTTATTTTTATTGTCTCGTGGTATGATACTCATTTTCTACAAGGATTCATTGACAGTATGGAGGGTCTGCAAGTGAGTGCAAATCTTCCTGACTGCAGTGCTTTCCTGAATGGAAGCAGATGTAAAAAGATATTGAAATGCTTTCCCGACTCAGGCCCATGAAGATTGCTAGCAGGAGTCATAGCTGGAGAAGAGAGACCCTTGGCTGGCAGGAGGATGTCCCCTTACCTATTAGAAGAGCAGGGCTTATCTTTTTCAGATTCCTGAAGAGAAATGTGAAAAAGGGGAGCAGTCTATCCCAGCCAGAAAATTGTTTTCCTGATCTGTGTGAGGTGTCTAACCTGAGCCATCCTACTTAGGGAAGAGAAACTGGAAGAATGGCTCCAGATACTACAAGACAACCATCTCAGGTATTGATAAAGTACCTGAAAGCACAAAAAGGAGTTAGGTAGCTACTGCTAACAGCTGTATCAGGCTTCTCATCAATCTTCCACCCAGCAGTATTACATGGAGGAATTCTTCCTTCTGTACAAGGAGTTTTCCTAGCACTTAAAGACGTTAATGAAGACTGAGACCTTTAAGTCTTGTTTCTTGCCTGCTCCTAATGGACTGTGTGAACTCAATCACATAGTTCTAGTTCCCTAAATTTCAATTTAACTGTAAGAAAACCTTCTGTGTTCTATACCTCACACAGCTTTGTGAGGACAGGCTTAATGTAAAGCCAACAAGGATCTGCTGGGAAAAAATGTGGTGTAATCACGACATATTATAGTTATTATCAGATACCATTAAAAGAATTGTACTTTTGCATGTGAGAAAGGGAAGAAGGAAAGATGCTCATTAGCAACTTCCTTCCTCAGGCTATGAGCTTTGACGGGCTCCTTTCTGATAAGCGCCTACACAGCTGCAATCCCACGGCAGCCCAGGCTGATGTAAGGGATCTGCTGCAGCGCAGGTGCCACCATCCACCCCTCTCCTACAGTACCACTCCATTGCCTGTGCTGGCTTGGATGTTCTCTGCTCCTGAGCAGAGCCATTTTGAGGTGTTTACCTGGAAGAAAACTACCTGTTATTTTTTGGGGGGTGGGGTGGTGGTAGTGGTGGTGGTGGTGGATAGTTTCTGCTGGGGAGTGCTCTGAAGCATGGCAGGACACCATCAGAGGGGCCCTGGAGGTGCTGCGGAAGAGGGGCAGGGCTGTGTGGCAGAGGACATGGCTGCAGATACGGCTGGGGTGGCCAGGAGCCATGCTGACTGAGGCTGCCAAGGAGCCACAGCCTTCTCCTCCAAGCTGGAGTTTTCTGGTGTGGTGGTAGCTGCTGCTGAGACTGTCTGGCTTATCATATGGCCCCACGAACACTGGTGTTTTACCCCAATTGATGGGGAAGTGCAATGGTGAGGAGGAGTCATGGAGAAAGGAGAAAGTGAGGATAGTATAAGATGGGACTACAATCAACAACCAGTTCAAGAGGGAGAAATAGCAGTTATTATGGAGAAAATGTTGGCTCATGGCTCAGTGGCTCTCAAAAAGTTGACCAAACCAGGATTATTAGGAGAAGTCTAGCTAACAGTCTGAAAAGACCACTTTCCCGTAGTAGAAAGTGCCTGATTTGCTTACCTCTTAAACTGCAGGGAGTTTTAGTCTCTCCTAACTGTCTCAGAAGGGATCAAGCAGAATTAAAAAAGGTTCAGAGAAGGACAGCAAGGATGACCAAAGGCACAGAGCACCTCCTCTATGGGGAGAAGCTAAATAGCATACTCCCCTTTGTGTATGGAAAAGAGAGACCTGGGAAAGGCAAAGAGGGGCTGTTGGTGCACAGTGCTTCATGGGGTCATGGATAATGTGGTGAGCGCATAAGTAGAAAGTGAAAAGAAAGCAGTGTTTCACTATTTCATGCTAAAAAACGTAGTGGACACCCTGAGAAGTTATACAGACAGAACAACTTAGGTTGAAAGGGACCACTGGAGGTAATCTGGTCCAACTTTCCCTCTAAGCAGGGCCATCTTAGGTCAGGGCTTTGTCTTGCCTGGTTTTGAATACCTCCAAGGATGCAGATCCTACAGCCTCTCTGGGCAACCTGTTCCAGTGGTAACAGACAGAAGTTTTGAAGCAAATTAAGAAAGTGTTTTATGCATTGTATGACCATTGGATGTGTTTAACTCATTACTTAGGATGCTATGGAGTGGAAAGTCTGAATTACTTCATAAAATTGCCAAAATCCTAGAAGAAAAGCACTTCCAGTGCTATTGAAACTGTGAGCAGGTCTGGCTGGAGAACTCTGTAAGCAGCAGATTGAGCAAAGGTGGGAACATACTGTGGGGGGAATCACCACAGTTTACTTGTCCTCTTCTGCCCCAGGGCACCTACTATTGCCCACTGTCAGAGGTGACATACTGGCTTTGACAGGCCTTTGGTCCACCTACCGTGATAGTCTATGGTCTCATCAGTGGGTATCCAAGCCTGGCAACACATCAAGTGGGAGTAAAATGCATTCGAGCTCTTAATGCTGCCTTCATTTTCATAGAAGGACAGCTGCCCAGGCAGGTTTGGACCTACTTCCATCAAGCATTAAAAGTTGGTTTCATAACACGTATTTTTCTGTCAAACCTTGTGAATAAAACAGTGCATCAAGATGTCGTGACTAACGCGAAGCTTTTTATTCAGGCAGCAGATGAAGTGGGTTAGTTTTAGAAAGGAGTAGGAGTCAGAAGAACATTCAGCTTAAGCAGACAGACCAACCCTGGTTAAACTGAAGGGAAAATCAGTGACACTGCGTCTTGCATATCTGATGTGAAAGACTAGGAATACAATACTGGATTTATTGTTCAGGTTATACATTATCCCTGAATACTGCAGTTTTATAGGGGTGACATCTGACCACTTGCTATCAAGAGATAACTTGAAAGCGCCGCATGATAGGAAAGCTGTTCCTTTCTTGTTGCAGTTATTTTTATTGACGAGCTTTCAGGCACTGTGAAAGAGTCCACTGGTACACAGCGGCAAAATAGCCTACACAACCAGTCAGAGTAAGATTGAAGGTAGGAACAATAAAGCAAATGAATACCCTGCTGCCTCTCTGCACACATAGCTGCTTATTCAGCCTTCAAAAATAAGTAAATAACATGCACAGATGTTTGGATTCAGAGATAAGATGATCCCATAGTGCAGGGACCTCTCCCATTTTTTGGATCCAATGTGCCACATCTTGTGGGGGAGGTGGATGTGGGGAGTGCTTCTTTCTGCAGCATGTCGTCTGCAGCATAACACCCTCACACTCGTGTCAGACGCCTCCTTTCCCACTCACGAGTTGATAACCTCTTTGTTGCAGAAACATTAATTGATTGCTTGAGAAAAAAAAAAAAAAAAGAAAGAAAAAAGATTACATTGAAAAGGAATGCAATGCTTTATTTATAGGTGAGTTGCTGCTTTTCTTCCTGTAAAGTGCTTTCACTTCTGGTGGTTGATTATTAAGGAGAGCAATGGTGTGGTCACAGACTCTGGGCAAAGTCTTGCTTGTCTCTTTGTATTCTCGTTCAATTTCATCCTGTCCCCACTGCAGAGTTCAGCTGCAAGGAAAGCTCCGCACCAGCTGGAGGGGAGACACAGGATGGGAACAGCAGAGAGCTGGGGCTCTGCAGGGCAGAAGGGCTCGATGGACATGTCCCAGGCAGGGGTCGTGCCAGGGAACCTGTGACGGGCTCAGTGCCTGGATCTGTGGCTCCCACTTGAGAGGCGTAGCGTTCACTGGTGTGCTGTGTCTGGGACCTGGTAGATGGCCAGGTGGACTGTGCCCAGCCAGGTGCCATCACAGCCACCGGCTACACCAGATCACGCCGTGTGTAAGTCTATTTATGAGCAAAAAGACCCTCCTTTCCCCTCCCCATGCACTTGGGGCAAGGGAGAAAGCATACTGTGTGTCAGCGGGGCTCCGTCTCAGATGGGTGACTCTAGAGCCAGCACCTACCCTGCTGATGGCAATGAAAGAGCAAGCCCATTACCCAGGCTGGCAGATGGCAGGGATTGGGAGGCAGTGAATATGCATATTATTTTGGTTTTTTGCAGCACATATCTTACCCAACCCTTTTCTTTAGTGATCTCAGTAAGAACAAGAGAAATGGCAAAGCTTTTAGTAAGATCAGTTTCTCTAATGACTCACCAAGTGCTACAAAGTCAAAACAGGTTGCTTGTGCTTGAAAGGTATAAAACAACCATGTCATTTTTATGGTTACTGTACAAAACGCTGCATATATGCACGCAAGGGAACGTTTTAAAACCTCATATAGCTTTTTTTTTTGCAGCTAGAGGCTCCTTTCTCCTGGTTTTTATTCATGTGTCATGCTTTGTATTAAGCGTTATTGCTTTAGCAATTAAGCTAATTTCCTCACTGCACTCTGCCAGTCAGAGTGTTGCTCTTTTGTATTCCTAAAAGAAAGGAGGAATTAAGTTGAAGGACTGGTGGCCCAAACCAGTTCCCTTTGCAGTCCACCGAAGCTCTCCCATTGGCATTAGCAGGGGCAGTTTGTTCTGTGAGCATTGGGAAATGAGTAATAACTACATTTCACGTCCAAAAAAGACCTACACGTCCATCAACTTTCTGTTACATAAAATTATTTTCAACAACAACAACAATACACCTACATTTCTGTAATGTCTTTCATTCCAAATGAAACTTCACCACGATAGTGTTTCAGGAAAATGTGCCTTTTTTTTTTTTTTTTTAGTTACACAAGATTTGACAAGAAAAATATTCCTTTCAGTGAAGCCTGACAGAAAAATGAAATTCCAAGGAAATAAAATATCTTGTAATACAATTAGAGATTTTTTACAAAAAAACTTTTGAGAGAAATAAATACTCTCATTTCTTCAGAACAAGACATCCATTTTAGGATTTTCCAGTAGTTCCTCAATCTCCTCAACCTCTCCTCTCTCTCTCCTCTTTTTTATTTTTATTATTTTCTTTACAGAACAGGAAGCATCCAGAAGTATTCAATTCCCTAGAGGATATAAAAGGATATAAAAGAATATAAACAGTGCCATGTGATATTTCCTTGGGTGGACAATAACTCTTATACATCACATTCCTTTTGCAAGTTAGGTTATGCCTCTTCTACAACACTTGTGTAGGTCTTGGGCTGGTTAATCCAGGCCAAGCTCCCAATTCCAACAGCAGCACCCCTACCCAGGCCCCCACTGCTGGCGTAGAGCTCGCCCAGGCACACCAGTGAGAGCTGCAGACAGAGGATGCTCTAGATATTCCCACATTGTTTCTGGACTCTGAAAGGAGCTTACCTTATGAATTGAAACAGCAATGTGTACAAGAAAAAGCTCATATCCTTGGTTTGTCATTGTGCAAAGGTATGTTACAAAAATTCCTGTTAGGATTCAGTAAGGGGTGGCATACACTCGGTAGCTGAAATGGTCTTTTTCCTCCTCTTCCTCCAACCGCTTACCGGGGGCACCTGTTCTTCTTACCATGCTGGTTACAGTGTGGAGATTGCTGTCTCGAGGATGGAGATGAAGCCCAAGTTTTAACCACCCTCTTCCCTTGCACCACTGGCTTCCAAGGGGCACCTCCCCTCCCTGTGCTGTCACACAAGGAGGAGGTATAAGGACAGGTGGAGCTGCATCACTCCCATGCGGATCTGTGGACAAAATCAGCTTCTCTGGCCTTTTTTTCTACCCTGTTGCTCTATGACCTGCATGAGCTGTCAGGAAAATGGAGGGAAAGAGTTAAATACGATGGCTTATGGGAGTGCCTTCTCAGCTTGATGCAGGTTTTTCCTGCCCGACAGCTCAAAAATGGTAATTCATGGAACAGGATGCACATTTCTTTCTGCTTTTTGCTCATTAAAAAGTCAGTGATGACAGACACAATCTCCAGGCCAGTTGCTCTGTACCTTGCCACGGGTCTAGCCTGCCTCCAGGCGAGAGGGCTTGGTGCTAGTGAGTACCAAGGCACATCTCCGGGGCCCAGCCGCACACATTGCAGGTGAGAGGGGAAGAGGTCTGGATGGATTTTTGACCCACCAGCCTCTTCACATCCTCACGTGGTCACAGGAGCCTTCAACTAAAGCGGTCTTCGAGTTACGAGAGAAGCACACTGATCTACCTCTTGCGCAATGTCACAGGATGGGGATGTCCCCATCAGGAATGAGTTGTACAGGCAGGATGATGGAACGGTGATCTTGCTGCCCACGGATGACTGACCCACATCTCAAACTGTCCCAGGACTGTCCCAGTAACTGCTCTAGGTTCTTGCAAAGATGGCTTGCATGTCCTCCTCCAGGACTACTGAGCTGCTCTACTTCTTCAAGCTTTTTAAATTTGGGTTTCCCCACAGCCAGACCTTTCTCAAGCTGCTTAGCTTTTTTTTCCCTAGTACACCCACATAATTACTCCAGCACAAAGAGTGGGCTTGTGAAGCAGCAGCATTTTAAAAAACCACAAAATCTGATCTCAAGGCAATCTTTCCCTCCCACTTCCTCCCCCTTCAAGCAGGGGTGTCAGCCATGCTGTTTCTTTCAAACTTTCTCTGAGTCATCTCATCAGGCAGCTTGTAAATACTTGAATGCATCCATCAATGTCAAGTCAAAGTAACTAAGTAGCAGCATATGCCGTGCAATGGAGTTCCCCTCACTTGTACTGGGCTCTTTTTCGGAGGTGCAGGGAATGTAAGGGTGGCCCTGTCTCCCCATATCATCAACATACGTACATAGGCGTCAGCAAAGAAGTTGTTTCATCATGAGAACAAGATGCAAGGTATAAGATGAGCTGCTTACAGTTGAGAAAAATTACTTTCTTCTGGAACTCCCACTACTGTAGGATCCAGAGTGAAATGCTTTAATGCAAGATGCTCCATTCTTTTCAAGCCTAAAAAATGGGGACTAGAGACTTTGAGGAGCTGCTGTACCAGCAGCCTTTTGAGAATGTGCTGTTGCTAACCATTTTGTACCAGCTGGTCACAGCCTTATGACCTGTTGCTAGAAAAGTATTATGCTTTTGTACTATGAGGGTGTAACTTGCTGTGTCATCATTGCATACCCAAATCTAAAAAGCAGAATGTGATTCAGAGGTTTTATGGAACACAGACTGCCTCCTCAGAAGGCAAAAATCTTTGCTGAGGAGCACTAATGCTCCTAAGTATGACTGAGAAACATGTGAGTTTCATCTTGAGCTAAATGGCAAAATATGGACCCTGCACCAAAGCGTTGTTCAGCATGGGGCAAAATTCACTGTTTTGTCTTCTAGCAGGCTTCTTTATGGTAATGAAATCATTACGGTGGGAAGAAAGTAAAAGTCTTGCAAAATTTCTAAACTATTCCCTCCAGATAGCTTGGAAGGAAGATCTGGTGTTATCAAGATATTTGCCTAATAAATATGAAATGGTCAGTTCAGGTGGATGATTGTACTCTCAAACACATGTATGTGTGCAAATATGCTCCCTCGCAACCCTCCACCCCAAATAGGTAGGTTACGTGTGAAAATTATATTGGGAGCCAGGAAATCAAGCTTAGTGCTACTTTATGGAGTAGTCTGGGGGAAATCAGCTGAGTGAGAACGCCTCTCTTCTGCAAAGTGAGAGAGAAGATGTCCTGAAAACTCTTCCTCGCCTCTGCTGAAGCCTACAAAGAGAGTTTGGTAGAAGTGGTGTTGTGAGGGGCATTTGATTCGTATCTGTTGTGCTGTTAAAACATAAGGTATTGGGATCTCTCTCTGGATTCACTGGCCTGACAGAGTAAGATACTGTGCAAGGTGAGTACGAATGGTAGTACTGATCTGTAAGCAATTTTTCCCTACCATGACCAAGGGACATTTCAAGTATTGCTCTTCCCTCTTTTTTTTTCTTTTTTTTTTTTTTTTTTTTTTCCCAGGGAGTGCAAGTTGAGAATCAGGATAATAGCACAGCAAAAATGCTTTCCATCTCACTCCTTTATTTACTTATTTTTCATTATTTCCTTCCACTCCCAGGTGAAGGAATGTAGGCTGTTTGAAGAGCTGATCTGCTGGGGTGGGGCACTAGCTTAATTTGAAGCATAGCTGAATATTTAGTCATGTTCCGTAGGAGTATTAGAATCACAAAGTTCTTGGATTCCTAACAAACTGTGCATGTGTACACAATCTCCAGAAAGAGAAAAAGTGTTTTAAAACAAGGCTTTATACACAATTCTAAAGTAATTTAAATTTAAGATATATATAATTCAAGTTAAAAACATCTTGCAGTACTACATTACTGACAGCTTAAAGTCAGACACCAACTGTGATGGCATAGATCTGTAAGCTGCTTCAGGGAAAAATTGCTAACTAGTATAAATCTGATTTTAAAATAAAGACAGCACAGAGGGAAGTTTGAGTTAATTTAAATAGGAGCATGTCATTTATAAACAGAAAACTCTTCCCAGTGGTCCGACTGGTCAACTAATGGTGGTTTAGGAAGGCAGCTGTCTTATTTTTAAATCCATTAGATTGTGCTATAGCATGTGAGACCTTGCCTTTGTGACTGATGTCTTCAAATTAGGATGCTCCTCTAAGTCTCCTAATGGCTATAGCTGCATCAGAACCAAGTTTCTTTTCTCTCAAAGATTTTGTGATTTCAAAAAAAATATTCCCATTTTGGACAAGGATGAACATGAGAGCTTAACTGACTATTTCATCCAGTGCTTACAGAAGTGTCTTCAGTATGGAATCACTTCATCTCCCATTTTTAGCTACCGTGGAAATAATATGTCTTTCCACTGTTCAGATATGGAGTGCCTGTCATTGCAGTGCTGATGAGACACCAATGGATGAGCTCTCAGAGGCTTGTGAAGGCTGGTGTTAGCTTTCTGTGCCATCCAGTCCATGTACTCCCAGATGGAGATCACCAAGGGAAAATTCACCTTTTTTTTTCTGAGAGTAATAGACATACATTGTTTTTCAGAAAAGCATGACCACTTGAATAGGTAATGGATTATAAATGAGTCCATTTCTGATTCTGCAGACTCAGACTAGAGATAAAAGTCACATGGCAAGTATTGGAGTGATGTGCAACCAGGACTGGACTCATCGCTTTCAAAGCAGGTCCACTAATGGTTCGCGACTACTAACTTCTGGCTCTTTTGGTACTAGACTTCAGAGGAAGGCAGATATTGTTTGTGAAGCACAAATATTTGTATGGTGAATATACCTTCAGTGTGTGAAAAATGAGCTCTAAGCTGATGCTATATAACAAATCTGGAATTGACTGATTTATTCAACTTCCATGTATAGTTTTCCGGCTGCAGCCCCAAAGCCATAGTCAATGATATTTAGTCATCTAACTACTTCCTTGATAGAGATAATGAAGTAATTAGCTGTCTAAGCACTATCAGATATACATGCCTCTATGTGCCCACAAAACTGCTCCTTTGAAAGTCTAAATACAAACCTGGAGGTGACTTCAGGCCTTAACGCTGTGTTCGCAAAGTGAGGCAAAGACAGCTCCTGCGTCAAAACTTCCCCTGACTTCCATCGTCAAAGGCAAATTGGCTTGCAGGTCTTAATGATCGTTACCCAGTTCCTAGTCATTCACAGTGGCTGAGATGCAGCTCTCCCACAAAGCCAAGCAAGCATCATTCACTCTTACATACCACGTTGGCTTCAACACCGAGGTACATCTCATGCCCTGACTTATCTTTCTAGATGTTGTCTATGAATAATTCAGGACATCTCCAGACAAGTTTACTGTTTCATTCCAAGTGAATAAGCACTAGTAACAAATCTGATGTGAAAGTGTAGCAACAGACTGCATAGCTAGTGTAAAGTAAGAAAGGTTTCCATGGACACCCTTTTGCTCTGGTAGGCAGTTTTATAAGAGGAATACAGTATTATTGTAGCCAGTTAAGGACAGAAGAGAAGAAACACTGTTCCAGAAAGTAGCATGGGTCACTCATGTTTAACCGGTCAGTTGGGCAGGTGTGTTTAATGACCGCTGGAGGCAGCTGGGGTATACAGATGCATAGTATATCAATCCCTACAGTCCTGGGCTGATCCGAGCTTTGCTGGCATGCTGTGCCAATTAATCACCATCGGTGTGATGACTCGTAAAACTCCTCCTGTGACATGCACTGCACTCTTGATGCTCCAGGTGTGCCAGCTGCTCAGAGCTCAGGTGCCAAGTCACGCTGTGCAGGGCATGGGCACACACGGGTAGACCTACATGCACGTAAATCTTTTGGGAATGTAGATGCTTCATTATAATCTCACATTGTTGCTGGGTATTGATAGTTTGATAGTTTGCTGATTTTTTTTTTTTTCCAGAAATTGTACCAACTAGTTCAGAGGCTTTTGTTAGAAACAAGCAGAAGTTTTGTGACAACGTGTTTGGCAAGGATAACACTCAGCAGATTTCAAGGACATTTTGACAAGAAACTTTAAGATACATTGTCAGTGCTATAAGGAGAAAGAATATCCTCCTATTAACATGTATCTAGATTTTCTCCTTGATTTTTTAGTTAATGATCCCAGCATTGTTAGCTGCTACCAGGGAAGATCCAGCAGCTAGAGATCTGAGACAAAGATGATGAAGAATCACGGATATCTAAATTAGAAAATTCAAAGGTAGAAAGAGGTAATAAGGAAATGAAAAGAAAAATCTGTGTGATCGTCATCCAAACTCTAGGGGGAAATAAAGAAATCTGCTGTGGATAGGAGGTACTCTCCATTCAGCCGTTTAGGTCAGGGGTTTTCTGAAGTTTCCTTCTTTCAAAAGAGAAAGTAAAATGAGCGTGGCTTTAGGAATATGGGGTTGAAACCCTAAATGTGGAATGGAAATGGGAAGATTTGGGAAGGTTGTGGTATTTGGATCCTCATTGATCCTAATCAGCAGGGAGGAGAATGTAGTCCTCTAGGCAGCATGACTTTACTGTGTTAAAACTTGTCATACCTAAATTACTTTACTATTCCTGTTATGCTTGTCCCTTCTACTGTCTGAGTAGCCAAAAACTGGGCCAGCCTTATGGGTGGATTTGTGAATTTGTTAGGATTCTGGGTTTGAACTTTTACAATCTTTTATTCTTATGTTTATCAGCACAGCTTGTTTCTTCTTTCCACTGTTTTCTGTGAGTTCCCTGAGCAGGGATTGTCTCCTGCTACATTAATATACCCTCCCTGCTATGATGGATCCTGCTCTGGGGCAGTGGTGCCTCTCTTGCACTAATCATATCTAACTTTTTATTTTTACAACCAGCTTCTAAAGGTCTTGGTTGACTTTTATCTGTTGTTTAGGTGAAGAATCTACAGCAAAGAAGCCGATAAGTCTTTCCAGTTATCTGCCAAACTAATTGAAAAAGGACTCATTAATTTCTTTTGGGCTATTATTACATAGGGAGTAATGCAGTAAGTCACTACAAGTTGCTGTATAATGTTTTCTTGCTTTATGGATTGTTTCCTAGCATGTCTACAGCTGAGCTGTTTATGTTGTTTTCACTTTGTAATTTTGTGCATGAAGAAGTACAATAAACATAACTAAAACCAATTTTTCCTGTCTCTCCTCCTATTTTATTTCTTGTGACTCTTAACCTTCTTCATTTTCCTGTTTTCTTTCTCTCAAATTTCTTTTTCTTTCTTCATTTTTCTTACTTTGTCTTCTGCTTCCTTATCCTTCCCAGTTCTTTTCTGCCCCTTTTTTTTTTTTTAATTTTATTTTATTTTTTATTCCATGTGCTTTCAGAGTCCTCAAAGGGCCTACACTTAAAATAAGCTGGGGTTTCCAGAGATGACAAGTCTGTGGGCAGAAGCCAATATGATTTGAAGCTGAAATACAATCATAAAAAAGATCTACAAACTCTTGCAAAACTGGCTTGTATGGACTCATACCTGTGAATGACATGAGTAGACTGTCTACATTGCTTGTATTTTCCATTTAAGGTGATCAAATGTCATCTTTCCTCCATTCACCCACCTGTCTTATTTCATATAATTCAGTACTCCTCTTTTTAAGGAGATAGTTGTTATGATATGAAAAGCAGAGCTGGAACTTTTTCCCCAAAATGCCCTTTCTGCATGTGGGCTTGTGAATGAAGCCCTCTGTTAGCAGGGTGGACATTAGGGCTCTCCAGGCTTTGCTGCTGGATGCCCAAAGGTCAATCAGTTCATCTTTGGTCTTCTCCTTTCCCACCTATAAGGTGGAGATATTGACTTTGTAAATTACTTGGAAATTTACAAATTATGAACGTCTTTACTGTAAAAATGCTTTCATCTTTTATTTACACTGAGAAAGCACCTAACAGTTCTTGATGAGTGTTCAGTCTTTGCATGTAGAGCAGATGAAGGCTGACCACTGTGGTGAGAGAGGTGAAGAGTCTTTTGTAAGATTTAGCAGTTCATCTGAAAAATGTGCAGAAGCTGATGAACATTGCCAGTGTTGGGTTTTTTTTAATTAGAATACTTCTTCCTCTGCATCTCAGGAAATGCCATCATATCTCATTACACAGTTTCTGCTCAGTAAGTGGGAATAATTGACTGTTGAAGTGACAGTGCCTTAGATAGTCTCTGTCCATGACGTTATGACAGAATGTATCCCTTTGTTTGAAAGACATGATATCCTGACTATGCTTAACACCAATATCAGTTTGCATTTTGCTTTCTAAAACATCCCTGTAGCACTAGCTTGGAAATTTTGTTTGGCCACTGGTGAAGACTGTATTATTTTGTTTTTAATGAAGATGATAAAGATTTCACCTTGCTGTCTTTCAGAAATGTCATTTTTGCAGTTTCAGGAGAATGCTCCTGCTCAGCACTGGTTTTATCCTCATGAATCCTGTTCTGACATACATAATGAAACGCAGGTTAATGCTGTCATGCTAAAATGCTCTCTCACGCACCTTTGCTCACTTTGCATTAAAAAAAAAAAATATTCCAAGTTGTAGAATGGGATCGTGTTTTGTTCTTACAACCGCATAGCCTCCAAATTGCTTTTGATGTTATGCCCCAAAGAAAAAAAAGTGCGTTTTGTTGTTGTTGTTGTTTTTTTCCCCCCTGTGTTCGCTACATATCCCAAATGAAGGAGGAAATCTAACTTCCAAAAATTCTCAACAGCCATCTAGGCACTTAGTGGCTACAGAGGGGAAGGTGTTAACCTGTGGTAAGCTAAGAAGAAAACACAGCCATTCTTAGGCTGCCTGCAGAGGAGAGCGGGGACCAGCACGGGCAGAAGCAGTCATGTGCAAAACTTTCATTCCTGGTGCACAGCAGTTCCTGACACTGAGCACCAACTTTTCCTTCTTTAGAGAGTCAAGCAGACCAAAGGGTGCAATATCTGTGATAGAGGAGGGTGATACTTTATGATCGAATAATAGAGTAGGTCACAGAGGGAGTTTGTTCTCTCATCCATGTACTCAGTGCTAGAGAGTCCTTTGTAAATGTACACATGGCTGAGTGGTCCCATTTGGAGAAAAGGGCATGGTTTTCCAACCAGCTGTATGTGATTCTGTGTAGATGAGGACAGTCAGAGAAAGCAATATGCAACCTAGTGGGACATGTTTCTTCTTTGTTTTGGTCTATAGTAGAATGTGGCCTTGGAAAGAAACTTTTTGAGTCCAGTGGTCCACTTAAATAGTATTTTCCTGGATATTTTCCCAAATGATTAATTTGGTCAAGAAGACAGTCAGCCTCTTTTCTCCTTGTGGAGGCATTCAGTTTTATGTACCAAATCATCACTAGGTACAGCTTATTCTGATTGCCTATCACCAGAGGGGAATGATGAAGATTAATTAACAATTTGCGCTTTCAGGCACAACTGTTAAGAGGACTTGGAAAGTACCTAGACAGCTGGGAGAATTAAATCTTGTGTTTGCCAACAGCTGAAATGGGCCCACTTACAGGAATTACCACTAAAAGACATCTTGCTTTTTCAAGTCCAGAATATCTGCACTTGTAAATGAAATGGTACAGGTGGCTCAGTGTAAATACAGATGCCACTATTTTTTTAATGCTATAGGCATTTAAAGGCTCTCGTAGCACTGAATACAGCAGCGATCTTCACCTGACAAATTTTTCTACCCACTTAGTTAGAAGGATCCTTGCTCATTAGAATGGAAGAGACAGGGCTCGATCCAGACTTTGTGGAAATTGGCAGACAGACTTCCCCTTGACTTTGCTGGCTCAGGCCCCTGGAGATCATGTATATGTGAATTTTAACACGGATGTTTCTCCAATCCAAACCGGGGGGTCTCGGCAGTGAGGCAGCCTACAGAGGCGACCCAGGTTTGATCTCACGCCACACCAAGGGCAAGGCAGCTCTCTGTTTCCATTTTAATTGTGTCACTGTTGAGCCAGGGCTCGCGTCTGCTTCCTCTCTCACCCCACAAAGGGAAAATGTGTGCTAAAATGCTTCCTGTTATTCACTGCCAGCTGAGTCGCACGCTCGGGGTGAAGCTCATTAAGGCAGTGTATGGCATTAAAAACTGGCAGCCTCCAATAGTGGAAACAATCATGTTTCAGCATCCTATTTCTAAGTGGACTCAAGTGGAAATCAGGCTGCAGAGCACAATCAGTCCAGAAACAAAAACTGAAAGAGGGAAGACAGTCACTTTCAGTGATCTAAACAAACCAGGGAAAGTGGGCATGTATTCCACATAGACAGCATATTTGTTCTTTGCTTCAGATAAAGTGGGGAAAAGAGCCTGATAGGAACACCTAATGGTACAAAATTGCTCATAGTCAGAGGGGCTTGTCTTCTTTCTCACAGTGTGAGGGGGTTGTCGATTTTGGCAATCCTTTTCTGGTTGATAGTGCCAACATGTATTATAAAAACATTATCCTGTTCATTAACCTTCTAGAGAAAGAAACCATTTCTTGACAAAAGCACCCATGTGTCCTTACTACACTTTTCTGTACTTTGTTTTCCTCAGCTGTGATGTTTCTCCCTCCTTCTTTCTCAGCTACATTTTCCTAAACCCTTTCAGTCTGAACTGTTTGAATAAGTGCTGGTCATTTTGTCCTGTAAGGGCTTATTGTCCCTCCAGAGCAGGTTATAGGGCTGTTATGTCTAACTCCAATCTCACATGTGGAATACAAGACAAAGAAAAGCTGCCTAGTGTTTCAATCTCTCACCATTCCTGGTGTCTAAAACAAGATTTCATAATAATGTTTATGTTTAGAATTTCTGCAGTAATAAGCAGATCAGTATCAGTGTGTATGTAGTAAGTTTAAAGAGCTGTTAATATACAATTGGATGGCTCAGGAATTTAAAACGTTCATTACTATGTCATCAGTTCAAAGTCAATTCAGTTTACCAGGTTTCCCTGATAGCATCAGTCTATCATTCCCAGATGAAACAGGTATGCTTGTCCAAACTTGGAATTGCAATTCCACTGAAAATTCAGAGTTCAAAAAATTTAATTCCCAACTTTCCTACAAAACAACAGCTTAAAAAAATCATGTTTGGTCTAAAAGCACTGCTATGTTTCAAAGGCAACTTCTAAAAATGCCTGTCTTTGGGAAAGTTTGAAAAATAATAAATGTGGGGACAATTTTGGTTAAAGTGTTTTGAATATCTGCCTAGTTTTGTTTGTATAGAAATTCTTTAGGATGAGGGGAAAGGGAAGAATTGGTTACTCAGAATATTCCATTTAGGAGATCTTAATAATTTGCTAGTGATCTTGTGGTCATTTTCCACAGGCACAGGTTGTGATCTTGCAAAAAGGACTATAACGAACAAGCGAGAGAGAGGGGGGAAGGCAGGAAGGCAGGAAGGCAGGAAGGAAGGAAGGAAGGAAGGGGAAAAATACAACACTGTTTCTTTAACAGTGTAAACACAACATATTAGGTGCAAAAGTAATTATGGTTTCAGACCATGAAATTTAAATCATTATGACTAGGCTCAAACACGTCTTTATTAATCAAAATAGGAACCATTACAATTAACACATTTTTGCCAATGAAAAATAAGTTTGTTCATTCCTGTAGCATAAAAGTTCATGCTTCAGGTTTCAAGGAACTCTTGGAAAGCATTTTCTGCATCCTGCTGGTTGTGGAAGTGTTTTCCTTGCAAAAAGTTGTCGAGATGCTTGAAGAAATGGTAGTCTGTTGACAAGAGGTCAGGTGAATATGGTGCATGAGGCAAAACTTTGTAGCCCAGTTCGTTCCACTTTTGAAGCGTTGTGCGACCTGTGGTCAGGCATTGTAATGGAGAAGAGTCGGGCCCTTTCTGTTGACCGATGCCAGCTGCAAGCGTTGCAGTTTTCAGTGCATCTCATTGATTTGCTGAGCAGACTTTCCAGATGTGATGGTTGTGCCAGAATTCAGAAAGCTGTGGTGGATCAGACCGGCAGCAGACCACCAAACAGTGACCGTGACCTTTTTTTGGTGCAAGTTTGGCTTTGGGATGTGCTTTGGAGGTTCTTCTCGGTCCAGCCACTGAGCTGGTCATTGCTGGTTGTCGTATACAATGCACTTTTTGTCACGTGTCACAATCCAATTGAGAAATGGTTCGTTGTCGCTGCATGAAATAAGAGAAGATGACAATTCAAAATGACGATTTTTTAAATTTTCGTTCAGCTTATGAGGCACCCACTTATCAAGCTTTTTTGCCTTTCCAATTTGCTTCAAATGCTGAATTACTGTAGGATGGTCAGTGTTGAGTTCTTCAGCAACTTCTCGTGCGGTTGTAAGAGGACCAGCTTCGATGATTGCTCTCCATTGCTTGCTGTCAACTGCTGATGACCGGCCACTACACTCTCTCATCTTCAAGGCTCTTGTTTCCTTTTGAAATTTCTTGAGCCACTGCTGCACTGCATGTTCATTAGCAGTTCCTGGGCCAAATGTGTTGCTGATGTTGTGAGTTGTCTCCGCTGCTTTATGTCCCATTTTGAACCGGAATAAGAAAATCGCTCTAATTTGCTTTTTGTCTAACATCATTTCCATAGTCTAAAATAAATATAAAATAAACAGCAAGTAATAAGTCATAACCAAAAAAACATAAAGTGAGAAAAGCACATTAAAATTGTATATAACATAGCCACATTCAAGAATGTACCCAATATCAAATGGCAAATTTCAACAATGCAAAAGCACAATTACTTTCGCACCAGCCAAATAGCAACCGTCTGTTACAGACTGTTCCACCTCAAATGCTCCATGATGAGATAGTCAGTCTTTAAAAACACATAGTTGTAGGTTTTAGATGTTTTCTTGATGAGTATCTACCAAGCAAGGCCGGTGGGCTGAAATGGAACTTATTGTTTCTCTTCCTGTTTCCACCATCATCGGGAGAAGCCAAAAGTTATCTACAAGTGATCGATTTCTGCCTTCCAAATCCAAGTGAGGAGTCCAGAACTGCTGATTATTTTCCGATCTGTGAAAAGTCACTTTGTGTTGTTTATATGTGGTGTTCTCCTGACTGAGGATTTTCTTAATGAATTGAATTCTGGTGGTAAGAATGGATAAGGGTGACATAATTCCAGTTGTCAGCTGGCGAAATTCTTGGAACAGTGGTTGTATTCACTCCTGTATTAAATAAGGAGAAAAATTTATCATCTCTTTGACTTTGCCAACCTCAGTTGGAATGCAGGTGCTAATCTGAAGTAAATAATAATAATAAAGGCAATTTTCTTAAACCACAGAAGTTGAATACGGAACATCTCTACTTTAATTCTTGAAAAAATCTCTCTGACTTCATCACTTTTTTAATTGAAGATTTCCTAAGCTATCACTCTTTCCTCTAGTGCCATTATTTTCGGCTCTTTGTCTATGAATGCTTCATGGTCCAGAAAGCATTTCTAGTGTTCAGAAAAAGGTGAATAAGTAAAGAAAGTTCGTATATGCTCTAGAGTGAACTATACACGTGAATAGTTGTGGAAAACTTCTCTTCAGTTGGAAATCCATAAAGCAAAAAATTTTACTTGCAGTCATTGAGAGGCAGAGGAATCTTGGACATGCATATCTGGGAATGATATGTTCAGTCTAAAAGACTTTCCCGTAAGCTGCCTTACAAATAAGTTGAGATGATATAGGATTGTTTCATGATACTTTTAAAAACATGCAATGAAACTGATAAACTGGTATTCACTCCAAACAGCATCTAGGAAAGCTAGACAAGTTTGGGATTTCATATATACAACATGCATGACCTGTTTCCCTGACATGAGAAGTTTTTACTTACATGCTTTTTGAGTAAGCATGGACAGAAAGATTTTTTTTCCCCTTAGAATCATAGAATGTCCTGAGTTGGAAGAGACCCACAAGGATCATCGAGTCCAACTCCTGTCCCTGCACAGGACAACCCCACAGGTCACACCATGTGTCTGAGGCCGTTGTCCAGTCTCTTCTTGAACACTGTCAGGCTTGGGGCCGTGACACCTCCCTGGGGAGCCTGTTCCAGTGTCCACCACCCTCTGGGGGAAGAACCTTTTCCTCATGTCCCAGCTAAACCTCCCCTGGCACATCTTCCTGACATTCCCTCGGGTTCTGTCACTGGTTGCCAGAGAGAAGAGCTCAGCACCTGCCCCTCCTCCTCCCCTCGTGAGGAAGCTGTAGCCCCATGAGGTCTCCCCTCAGTCTCCTCTTCTCCAAGCTGAACAGTTCTCCAATTTGTCCAGATCCCTCTGCAGGGCCTCTCTGCCCTTGAGAGTGTCAACAGCTCCCCCCAGTTTTGTGTCATCGGCAAACTTAGTATTCGCTCAAGTCCTGTATCCGAATAATTTACGAAGACATTGAAGAGCGCTGGCCCTAATATGGGTCCCTGAGGAACCCTCTAGTGGCTGGTTGCCAGCCCAACATAACCCCATTTACTAGAACCCTTTGAGCCCGGCCTGTCAGCCAATTGCTCACCCACTGCATTGTGTGTTTATTCAGCTATGTGCTGGACATCTTGTCCAGGAGGATACTGTGAGAGACAGTATCAAAGGCTTTACTGAAATCCAAAAAGATTATGTTGAGAGGCTTCCCTTGGTTGACTAGGTGGGTAACCTTGTAGAACGAAATCAAGTTGGTCAGGCAAGACTTTCCTCTCATGAACTCATGCTGGCTGGGACCAATGACTGCGTTGTCATTCAGATGTTTTACAATAACTCCCAGAACAATATTCTCCATGATTCTTTAACTCCTGGTTAAAGAAAACCAGTGAACCAAATCACTTGTTAATATTCTTTCAAAAGAATAATGTAATGTGGAAGTGCTCCATTCCAACCATTAGACTGTAGCATCCTCTTTTTCCTTCTATATTTTTCTGAGCTACAATAGTGACATGTTTATCCTGGTGTGATATCTGACATTAGACTTAACCACATGCTCTGAATGCTGAGGAAATCTGATGGGTTTTGGTCATCTTCTGATATTCTTCTGTATCCTGCTGCTGGAATCAGGTCTATTCTCTTTCCTGGTAACGCACCTTATAGGAACAGGCACCAGCCGATCTGTGTGCTTCTGTATGTAAACTACTACTTATTTGGAAAGCTTTGTCCCATCATTGAGAGAGACCTCTGGCAATTATTTTTAGTACTATTTTTTTTTTTTAGAAACAGAAAAACTCACACCTTTTCTGCAAGAATCCAATTTCACTGTGTCCAATAAAGTACTCATGTTTTATATTGTCTGAGGGCCTGAATCAAAACATCCTTGTACTGATGGTTATTTAGTTTATACCCCTCGTGTGCACACGCACACACATCCCAGCCCTCCCCTCCCGACCCCCCCATATGTGATCATATTCACATTCAAGGTGAATCACGGTATGCATAAGTAGAAATTACTCCCTTTCCTAGTGGTTTTAACCAAGGGAGACAAGGAAATTCTCTTTGACTACATCACATCAGTGGTAAATGTAGATGTATAATAATAAATTATTTGTGTTAAACTACTACATCTCCAATGATATAGTGCATCTGACCAAAGGGAATGATTTAAAGAATGCCTACTTTTCTTCTTTGGAAAAGCCAGCAGTCGGTTGTTTTTACTGAACTCTGAGCTCACTTGCAGCAGAAGGCAGTTCTCAAGTGAGAGATTATGATGAAGTGGGAGATAATTGCCCGTCACTAATTTCTGATTTTCTGATTTCTAACCAAAAAGAGGTAGAGCAACAGGGCACGTTTGCTTCCACAGCACAGAATGCTGCCTTGCCAGGTCAGTGTAGCCATATTTTGGGCTGTAGCTTTCAGGCAAAATCCCAGCTTTACCTTAAAATTAACATAACTTTTTGGCTTAAGACTTTCAAATTTTCAGATTTACATCTACATGAGTGGCCTGATGGCAAGAGACATCAAGAGGCAGAGATGCTGGAGTCAGCGAGAGTTACATGTATTGAACATCTTTTGAAACCAAATTACTTGTGCCTCTCTATCCTACAAAATCATGCACACGTGCTTGACACACGGGCAGTCTTGTTGATGTCAGTGAAGCAGCCTCCATGCATACAATGAAATGCATATATCTTTGCAGGATTGAGACAATTAGTTTGTGATTTGCATGTCTTGTTCTTAACTTGGAACCAGTGAGCCTTGAGAACATTGTCTTTGCTTCTTGTAAGAGATAAGGCTAAAAAAATCTTATTGAAGTTACTGTTTCTACTGGAGAAATGTCTGAGTAATATCAGGACAAGGTAAAATAGTTAAAACACAAGTTATCCTAGAAATAATCAAATATCGTAGCTGAAATATGAATCATAATTGTCAAGTTCAGCATCTTAGAACTTACAAATTGCTGCAACTTCATCAGAGCACCAGCTGCAGATGGAGAAGTTGGCAACCTTGAAGAAACCTTCTGTGTCAAGAAGGTGCTATTTTCTAGTCTGCAGCCTCATTTCACTTGCTTGCTATTTGTGGATGCCCATAGTTGAAGCAGTCTGAGTCGGTGAGACACAGGAGTGTCATGGGCAAGTTTGTCTTTTCAAAGGAAGTAAGCAGTGATGGCAAATCATTGTGATTATGCAAGTATCTCTGAAACCATTCTCAAAACTTTACGAGTGCAAAATGAAAGATCGCAGGAAAGTCTGAACTGGAAACGAGTTACAATGTCACTTGAAATATACATTTAAAGAAAATGGCACAATGTCATCAGTTCAAGGTCAACTCAGTTTACCAGGGATCCCTGATAGCAACAGAATGTTCTTCTCAAATGAAGCAGGTATGCTTGGCCAGACTTGGAATTGCAATTCCACAGAAAATTCAGAAAATATCTATCACAACATGTTTTTGACATGCTCCCTGGGTAACATTTGGAAGTTAACTTTTCAATGTGAGGGTAAAAGTTCCCCTTCTGTTTGGAGGGTTTAATGAAAAAATGGATCTCCCACTGACAATTTCAAAGACCAATTTAAAACAATATCGCAGTTTTGTTTGTTTATGCTAAGGCTCTTGTCTAAACTTGAAGATTCAGGGTTGTTTTGCCCCGAAGTAGTTTTCTTGGCACTGTTCATAATCTTTTAAATTCCAAGCTATATTTTGGAGGAGAGTCAATGTATTACTTCATATGAAAGCTATTATTCCATATGAATAATTAGCACTCCCTCTTGCTGGACGGTGAACGTGAGGCTTAATGCTGAGCTGCTGCTAGGAATGCTGACTGTGGTTTTCACAATTTGCTGTCCAAAGTGGAATAAACTATGGGCTTGGGCTGGCTGAAACATCGCACTCAGGTATACAGGCTGCTTGCTGCATGAGTGCTCTTTGGAAGAAAGCCGATGGAAGTCCTTTTGTGCATATGGATGTCTGTCCTCCCCAGCACCAGGCACATCTGCTGGAAGAGCAGCTTGCAAAAGTGAAAATGGCTGCTGTGTAATTCCTCACCATGTGGAAGGTTGCAGCCTGTAATGCAACCAGGCTGCAGGAACTCACCCAACCTTCTTCTGTCCATAGTAATGTCACTGCAATTTTCACCCATTCCCAAAGAGGTCAGATCCTAAAATGGCAAAAGGCTGATGGAGAAGAGCAGGACAAGGCAGATTTTGTTTACATGCCATAATTTTCCGGTTGTCAGCCTGCAGATCTCTGTGCTGTGAGATAATCTCTGGTCACACTTACAGGAGCCTCTTGTTATCCTGAATTAAACTTTATTTCATCTCCTTTCTGAATTTATCTGTCATAATGACATAAGACTATCTGTTGGTTGCTGTAATCTATACAATACAGCCTAGATATCTTTATAGATGATTAACTTTCACGTAAACTGTTTACCTCAACACCCATATAGCTCATATGTGAGATAGCGTTGGATTCTTCTAGATCACAAGAGGCTATTGTATAAAGAATCCAGTACACAAACCTAAAATATTGAAAATGATAGTGTGTTGTGGGCTACGGAAATGGAAAGAGTCATACCAGCTTGGAGAAAAAATAAGCAATATTTGGCACTGCATCTCTGACATTAAGAAAATGTGATTTCTTCTAATGGCAGGCTATGAAAACAGTTTTAATTCCAGAACTTTTCAGAGTGGTCCCAGAAGTCTGAAATATCTCAGGAATGACTTTTCCACACAAATTGTGGAACTTGTCTATGAGAGTCTGAGGTTCAGACCACAGGTATTTGCACATGACCTGAAGAGTCAGGGAGTTTACTTGTGAGAGGGCAGGTAAAATGAACACTTCACTATTGACTTGAGCTATTTTGACCTAACATCAGATGTTTTCACAAATCTTGTCTAGTTAGTCTTCCTGGGTTGTTTAGTTCTGTTTTGTTTCTTTTTCTCTGACTTGAATATTCTGGTAAAAGTGTAGACCCTCAAAGTCTAACTGTTCTGGAGAACAGAAGAATAGGAATTTGCACCCAGTGAACATTCAAACTTTGTACGAACACTGTACCCATATCACCTTTCTTCCTGAACAGGCATGTTTTGAGAGAGAGAGTAAAAGAGAGATACTTCATTGAAGAATTTCTAAATTAAATACTCCTCACTTTTTGCCACTGGAATTGAACGTTAGGTGTATAGTTTTAATGCCAGAAAGGACTATTTCTGAACATCTTGCCTGTCAAAAGCCATGGATTTTTATTGACTGATTTCTTCAATAAGCCTCTAACTGTTAGTAGGGTACATAGTATATACATTTCAAGGCTTTACCTGAGAAGGAATCCAATGTACCCTTGAGCAAATGATTTGGTTGGAGACCCTGACTGTTAGGAATGCATGCCTTTGCTCCTGAATGTAGTTAGCATAGTTGCCAGATGTTGGATCTTGCTTTGCCCTTTTCCATTAGTTTAAAAAGCCTTCTGGTGTCAGAGGCATTTACAGACCACATTCAGATCACTTTTTACTTTTCTGGGGATAAACTAAACAGACTGAAGTCTAGGAGTCATAAAATGCTCCCTTACAAAAAGCTTTAACTTTAGATTGTTGCTCCCTCCGAAAAGTGACTGTAAAAAGAGTACTGTGGACTTTCATCTTTACGGCTTTAATGGTTTCTATATAAAGAGCTTCAGTTTACCAGTTAAAATGCAGTGTGACTGGCTGCCAGACCTTTCAGTTTTATCATGGTCTCCAAGGGAAGATGTGATGTTTGCATCCTGTCCATCATCACAAGCAGTAAACACAGATTAAATCAGATCAGGGCTTGAAGGCTGGTGTTGAGGTCCGTGGCCTACCTCCCTCTCCCCTCAGAGGAAAGGGATCACATGCCTGGCGAGATCAAGACATCTTGTGTCATGCAGTGTGACTCTGAGGTTGCCCAGGACCTCCCCTGAGTCCCTCGTCACCCCCTGCCAGCAGGAGACATGCCCACTCCAACATCTTCTCTGGGTCATGCTACGCCCTCAGCTACCCCATGTGATGGTGGTGCCATCTGTACCCTTCACTGGGTCGGCAGTGAACGTCACTCCATGAAGCCAGCTGGGTGGCCCTGTTAATGAGTCGCAAGATGGAGCAGAGGTCTGAGCTCACTTCTTCATCCACACTCTTCCCTGCAAGTTCCAAGTGAAGCAGTATGCTGCTCTGAAAAGAAAAAAAAAAAAAGAAAAAGAAAAAAAGAAAGTGTCCCTTCATGCAAAAAGTAGCAGGTTTGTTCAGTGAGAGGATTTCACTTTTACACAGTCGTTTTTTCACAGCAATCCTGTCCTTTGAGGCAAACGAAATGCTTTTTCCCCCTCTTGTTGCAGTTGGTGGGTATAAGTAGAAAAAAAATTCCATACTTTAAAGATGGGAGTTACTAAAATGGTGGGTTAGATTGGGGACTATGGGGAGGAAAACATAAATACAGAAGGAGAGAAAAAGGGAAGAAGAAATGAAGGCAAAAAGTGCTGGAGAAAATACACAGTGTTTCTTTTTCTCCCTATTATTCTTTCTTCCCACCACTCCTTCCAATTTAAATCTTTCCTTTGATTGTAGGCACCAATCCAGCAACTATATGAAGCAAGTAATTAATTCTATGTATTGAAATAGTGTTATTAACTTAAGTGACCACAGTCAAGATCAGATTTCTGTTCCTTTTTTCTGCAACGAATATGTAGAGCTATATTTCCTATGATGGAGTATTTCTCCTGCAATTTCTTAATTGCATTTTTTATTATGAAGAGAATTTGTACTCTGAGAGCTACAAAAGGGCATGAGGTTCCAACAGCACTTAGAAACACAGTCAGATCTGCAACAGGAAATAAAGAGATGAACAAAACAATCTGCAAATGCTTTCCAAGCCTGGAACACAAGCTATGGATGTGTCTTTTAACAAGTTAACTTCTCCTTAGATACATCTGTGCTGTCAAATAGGTAAACCTCAGACTGCACCCAGAGCTGAGGAAATCCAAGCTCTCGTGTGTTAGAGATGCACATACCAGACTCAGAAATGCAGCAACGAACACCTTCAGTTGTCTTTTAGCAGGCAGGGAGCAGGATGCTAGGTCTGGGGAAACTCTGCATCATTGCTGGATTTGCTTCAGTTGCAGGGTAACAGGTGCAACATCACTCCCACTGGTCTCTGAAAAATAGCTAAAGACAATAATGTTAGTAAGCTTCTTCCTAAAATGCTGGGAATTCAGGCTGCGATGTTCTAGGCTGGGTAGCATCACCATCTTTCTTCAGTCTGATGTTTTGAACATATGGAAAAGAGATTTCCAAATGCATTTCACAAGTCGTGTCTTTTCCATTACCATTAATGATATTTAATTCCTGAAGATATCTGTCTGCTTAAATATTTATTATAAATAAGCCTGCATTACAGTGGTATATTCCATTTTAAAATGCAGATCATCTCTAGAAAAAATATTTAAAACAGATCTTATGCAATATTTATCAATTAAAACTAGTTTCAGGGATTCATAGTTGCATAATGATTTATAAATAAAAAATAATACTGGAGGATAGATTTCATTTCAAGATTTTTTTTTAAATTCAGTTTTATCTAATATTTTGGTAGTTAAATTGAAATCCTGCTACATAATTTACATCTGACAACATAAACTAACATCTAGTTTAATTTCTTCTTTAGGATAGGTATAAACTATTCTACAGATTCATGGGAACATTGTGGGATTTTTTATAGCTAAACTGACAGGGTGTGGAAAATGCAGATATGGTAGTCATTAGCAATTCTCCAACATGTCTAAAGCCTTCTTGGAAAGAGATCAAGAATGATATGGATTCCTTAAGAAGACCAAAGAAGCAGGTCTTTGGTATTATATCCTGTAGGGCCTCTCCCTGCTCTCGCCAGTGCAAGGCCAGCACTGACATTTATGTACACTGTTTTCTGAAGGCCATGCATACTTGTTGCAAGTGTTGTCCAGACGTGGCCCTACCTAGACTGTGAGATCTAACACAATTTGGGTCCTGGGCTTCACTGACTCCAAAGGAAGCAGCAGTTCTCTATCTTCTGCTGATGTCTAAAATGTTTGCTTGGTAAAGCCAGTCTAAATGGAAAGAAATACTCCATAGGATTTATTTCATTTACCTTCCTGTATGTATTAGTTGGAAAGTTACTATTTAATAGTTTCGGGGCGGGGAGGGGGGTATTGTTTGTTTTTTGTTTGTTTTTATTGCTATTTTTGTTTTCCCAAAAGAACACATTAGGAAGTTGATATTGATATATTGTGTTTACAGAATATTTGAAACTTGCTGAGCCTTCAGAAGATCATGATGTCTTAAATGTATTTACAGATTCGGAATTATGCCTTGGTGTTGTTGTATAGTTCAGTTTGCCTTGTTTTCCTGTATCCCTCTGTTGTTCCTTATTTCAATCTTACAGTGAAAAACCCTTCAGGCACAGACTAACTTTTGCTTCTGATATTGTGATAGAGTAGTCTGGCCCCCTGGAGCCTCGATGATACAAATAATCATAGTAAAAGGCCTTCATGATCATCTGTTTAGGTTTCATATAGTAACCCGGGTCTCAAGACTTCTTTGTATTGATTCTTGTTTGAATTACAATGAGTCTTTTGGAAAAAATAATATTATCCAATTGTGATTTAAGTGTTTCCAGTGATGGAGAATCCATCACAATCCTCTGCAACTGACGAACATTAATTATCACCAATTCTATCAACTGCTATCTGTTACTTTAAAGCAACCACAACATAAAGCTACCTGTATGTTTGCACAAAATTGCAGGTGAAGAAGATCTGTTCAGTTTAGTAATCTACAAAGATGAAGGTATCTTCACGCTATGCCACTCCATCCCAAAGGGTATTGTATTTCTCCTTATTTAACCCCAGATGCATCAAAGGGTCCTTGGAGAGATTAGTTCTCTAAACAGCTAGCAAACAATAGGACTGAATAAACAACCCACAGTGAAATATGTAACACTGTGGATTTAACTTTTTCCTGCTGCAAGATGTCCATGAGCAGCTCGTACATTATTTAATGTGGCTCTTCAGATTTACTCTGTGCAACTGTACATTGTGTGTGTGTGTGTGTGTGTGTGTGTGTGAGAAAGAGAGAGATTATTATTCCGTCTTGACAAATTGCTTGGAAAGTTCCCTGTATACTTTTGGGTCTTGAGAAATATTAGCTACAATAGATCATATCATTATCTAGGTATTATTTCTGGGATTGACAGGTACTAGCAACAGGTAGAATATATTTGCACTTTGGCACTGCTGTGCGGACGTAGGGTTAGAAAATTCAGAAAACCTAAACAAAGCAAAACAAATCTCTCCTTCTTGGGCCAGTCAGGGCTTAACTGAGAGATCATTAATACAAATCTTGTTTTTACTGGTGTAACCCATGGACAAAGCATGAAATAGATGCGCTTTACTGGAGTCAGGCCAGCCCTGGGCACCTGCAGCATGCCTCTGTGTGTCCCACCAGAGGTCTGAGAGCACCCAGCCAGCAACTGCCTTGCTAAGGGAAGGGGGTGGCAGGTTCATGTTTCACCTCTCCTCTTATCCTCTGTGTATACACACACACCCAGGGGCTTCACAGCCTTCAGCAACTGCTAAAACCCCAGGTAAGGGCCAAAGGGCAACAACCCCTCCATGATATCCTGGTCCACCCACTGCCTCCAGGACTGCTCCTCAGTAATAAGAACGTCGACTTGGTGCCTGGCAGACACGACAGCATCTAAGATTTGAGGGTATTAAATAAAGATTGCTTTTTACTAACAATCCTCTGTGAAATTAGAACCTACTTTTCCTGATTGATTGTTTGTTTTTAAGTACCTGAGACTGAAAGGCAGCTAACAGCCATTCTTGGTATGGCTTGTATTATGAAACAAGAAATTATTTTAATTGCTCTAGCAATTCCCTTCCCGTTGCTGTAAACAAAATTACTTCCTTCAGCAGCAGTCTGACTCACGCCATACTCAAAAAAAGAGCTGCTTTCTCGGATCAGGGCTGGTGTGAAGGCTGCGCGGGGGCTCCAGCCTCTGCCCTGGCATGGACGGCAGAGCACTGGCTGGGTCTGCAGCCAGGTGGGTGATGCTGCTGAGGCAGGACTGGCCTCTCGGTCCTTTGCTTCACCCGATCTTAACCTATCTCAGCTTATGCAGACTCTACTTCTCTCGCTCGCAATGGTGTTTATTGACAAACCACCTCGATGTTTCGTGTTTGGAAACAGATTTAGGATAGGGAAAGGCAAGAGTACTGTGCTGGAAAAGCTCTGGGAGCCCTGCTCTGTCTGAATAATTTCTAGATTGAAGTACCTTAGTGAGGTTTGGATTTTTTTTCCTTGAGCAAGGTCATCCTCTGTATAGGAATTACAGTCAAGAGAGAAAGGCAGATTGAGTCCAAAGAAGTAGGAAAGTGACATAGTTTCTTGGGAAAATCCTGTGAATTTTCTCTTTAGATGCGCTGATCTGTAGATTGATGCACTCAAGGCAAGACACAGCTATTACAAAAATGCAGCTCTGGCACTGCATGGCCTGCAGAACCTCCTCTGCTGGTGTCAGCTTCGAGGTCGCAACTTCAAAAGTATTGATTTAAATATTTTACTATTGATTACACAATTAAGGCATGAGTAGGAGAAGGAACATGCAGCCAGTTATGGTATTTAGCTTCACTTTATATGACTTAGAGACACATTATTTATCTGTCTGTTGCTGTTGGATGAGATTAAAATGTGGTTTCAGACACGATTTCAGCCCTTGGCAAGTAAAATGCTTTGGACAAATATCCAGTCTTAAACCGGTAGCACTATTATATAGACTGCACTCATGCTTTCATTTTCTGGGTGCTTATTCATAACGCTGTAGTTAACTAAATGCTTGTAACTTTCTCCACAAATCTAAGAAGCCTGTATTATTAATAAATGAGTCCTTTGTTGAGCCTTTGAAAACTGCTTTGTATAAACAATGCTCAGATAAAAAAGGGAGACATGAAGAGAGATTTTCCCAGACATTTCAGCTTGCAGAAATGGCATCACGACTTTTTTTCTTAAATTCATAAGGATTTTGTGTGGGCTAAACTCTGACCAATATACTGCTTAAATAGTGTAAAAACAACTTGATATTGTTTAAGAGACACGGTTATGTTTCTACATACCTGGAAAAGTATCTATTTTTCCTTCTTGTATCTCTTGTGGTGTTAGTGGAACTGCAGAAGTGTAGAGATGCCCCAGCCAGAATTTGCTCATAGGCCTAAGAAGTCCTTTGATGATTATACATATGCATTTCAATTGAGTACAGAAGAAATGCCTGTGAACCGATTTGTGTCGTATATGATATAGCAAAACTAAGTAAGGTACTTCTCAAAAGTGTGTAGTGAGTATCTTTGAATGTGATGGCGACAGAAGTAAAACCTTCCTGATGCAAGGGAAAGAGATACGGAGAGGATTTCTGAAAGAATGGAATACAAATTCAATGACACTTATTTTCTATTAAAATAAGATATGAGAGAGAATGGTAACACTTTTTTATGTTGAATTTTATTGTCAATGCCAAATAAGATGAAAATGCAGAACTAAGAATTCTTTAAAAGATACCTCAGGTAACTCACAATATTCGCAGAATCACAGAATCACAGACTGTTAGGGATTGGGAGGGACCTCGAAAGATCATCTAGTCCAATCCCCCTGCCAGAGCAGGAACACCTAGGTGAGGTTACACAGGAAGGCGTCCAGGCGGGTTTTGAATGTCTGCAGAGAAGGAGACTCCACAACCTCCCTGGGCAGCCTGTTCCAGTGTTCTGTCACCCTCACTGAGAAGAAGTTCCTTCTCAAATTTAAGTGGAACCTCTTGTGTTCCAGCTTGAACCCATTACCCCTTGTCTTACTGTTGGTTGTCACCGAGAAGAGCCTGGCTCCATCCTCGTGACACCCACCCTTTATATATTTATAAACATTGATGAGGTCACCCCTCAGTCTCCTCTTCTCCAAGGTAAAGAGCCCCAGCTCCCTCAGCCTTTCCTCATAAGGGAGATGCTCCACTCCCTTAATCATCTTTGTGGCCCTTATTCACTTAAGCATAATCACAGCAGCATTTTCAATTGGGATATAATACTGGTTTACTGTGGTGGCTGTACTTACTCATCCTGAGATAACACAGAAGAGTTGTTAGTTATTATAACTTCTTCCATTAAACTTGTAGCTTGTACTGTGTACCGCAAATGAACACCCAGCTGTCTACATAGTTCAGATTACTAACCATTCAGACACCAGTCTGGGCTTCATCCCATAATCAATAATCATCCGTCCTTCATTTTTATTGCGTATACCACTGTCACCACTAAAGCATCTTTGTTCAACAACCTGCCCATGACACAGCAACACTCTCTTCTTTCTTATTCTTTGAAAACACTTTTGAAAAGATTTGCTATATCGATGAAATGGATTGGCCTTAAAAGCCTGTGGACTGTGTTGGGGAGTCTCATGCAGCTAGTTTACAGAACATTTTTTCACTTCTTTTCTAATTGCATATAGATCACAGCCGAAAACTCGAGCTGGAGGTCTGAACACATACAGCCTCTGGAAGATATGATCTCAATTCAAGCTTGGATCAGACTGTGAATTTTGCAAAGGTTTCTTGTTTTCCTATCATAAAACTCTGAAGCCAAACACGCTTACTATCAGAACACTCCAAGTTATGTGGGACAAACCCATCACTAGTCAAAACTTAGAACTTACAATGTATTACTGAGAAAGCAGTAGAGTCTCTTGGTATTGGTATTGTTGGTATCAGGATTAATTATTCCATAATAATTACATTTGTTTCAAATTATCAACTTTTGCTTTCTGTTCATTTGTTTTCATAAGTGTACCAGCTCAGGTTATGTAATTGGTCATACAGATTGCATAGGATTAAGTTTCTTTATTTGGATTGCATGATGTTTTTAAAACTGGAAAATTAGAACAAATCACTTTTGGCTTTGATTTTTCTGATACGTAATTGTTTGAATGAGAATTTGTAGAACTCTGGGGGTTCTGTGAATACTTAGAAAACATATTTCACTTGTAAATAATTGGGTAGTAAATAATGCAATCCTATCATTAGCCTTAATCCAAATTAAATGGAAATATTTTTTCCAAATATACTGATCTTTCATGGAAAAGCAGATGGCGTTTTGATAATTTGGCTTATTTCTAGTTAGTGACCAATAATTGGAAACTGTAATTATTCAAGATTGCTTTTTTCTATATTCATCATATTTATTATGAGTTCACTGCCTAAGAGTTAGGCAGGAATATTTTCTTGGCTTTAATGTGAGTAGTCTTTCACCTTTCAAATTCTTTTCAGATTTCTGAAGACCATTTGCTCCTCCAAGGTAAATCCATGCAGAAGCATGGTCTCAATTGCATGTGAATAAGGTTGAGGGCAAAACTTGACCTCAAATTTTTATTTTGTTCCAAACCAAAACCCAAATGATAACAATAAATTTTCTAGCTCTCTGTCTGAGCAGTATTGAGAAATCTAAGTTACTCAAGTGCATTTGAGAAGTTCACAGTGCAGTCAAGGAAGATAATGTAGTTTTCAGGTCTGTATGTTTAAACTCAGACAATTTAAGGGAATGTTGATTAAACTGATCATCTCCTAAGGAAATACGCTTCTCCAAAATGAAGATTTAGCTGGGTTAGGAGATATCTAACTACAGAACAAGAAGTAAAGTTCTTTTCTCAGCTTACAGTTCAGGCAAACAGGACATGTTGGCATTAGGGAAGGTTTGAAAGGCTCGTCTTTGATTGTGCTGGAGGTGGTCACCTTCAGGCTGTTCACAAAAGACCTGAGTTACAGCAGTGACCTTGCTATTGAAAACTTTAACCACAGCTGGCTGCATTGCAGATGTCCAAAGCATCAAGGAAAAGTATGTCACTAAGCCTCATTCCCTGACTACTTCTTGGTAGAATTTGGCAATTTAAAATCTTGGGCCTTAAATGTAGTAGATAAGCTGAAATAATTCAAACATGCTAGGGAGATCAGGATTGAAAATAAACCAGGTCATTAGGTTTAACTCTGCCTCGCACTGTGCAGATCGGGGAGCATTGATTGCTAGTCCGTATTTATTTTCTGAATATGGTCTGAATATGATCTGAATTTCCACAGTAAACTCCTGAGTTAGAAGCAATATTCTCTGGTTTGGATCAAATTAAAATCACACATATATGCCTCAAATTCTGACTGGGTGTGTTAAGCATTCAGTTTTCAGTTAATCTTGCACATCAGAGCACTTACAGGTCATCTCAAATATGATGAGAAAAACATTATTAGCTCCTGGTTACTGAAACCTGTCCCAGTCAGGTATCCCTTCCAGGCTCACTGTATCATGTTTCTATGTAAAGAACAACATCCTTCCTGGAATGCTCCCCCTAAGGGGGAGCAACAAGGAAAAAAAAACCCAGGGAACTTGCTTGTGAGACAGTGGTATGTCTTTGATTCATTGATCCTAAGGACGGTGTTGAGACATCCTCAAGAATTCAGTAGCTTTGGAATCTGAGTTCCAGCTTGTCAGTAGTTTTGCTATCCCAAAACCATGGAAAGTTGAATAGGTTTTTTTTTTCTCTTATCTATCTATCTATCTATCTATCTATCTATCTATCTATCTATCTATGTATCTATCATTTTCTGGCAGTGAAAATTCTTGTTTAATGTTTTTCATTTGGTTAGGAAGAACAAGTATTAGTCCTCCTCTTGATAGTGTTATGTTCACCTACATTACATCAGCACGAAGTCGGTGAATGACGTTGGTATTAAAACCCTGAATCTTTTTCCTTTCCTCTATTTGAATCACCTGTGGATTATATTCCTGCAGCTGCACCAAGCCCCCAAAAGTCCATAAAGCTGCAGTTAGTGTTTCCGCATGTAGTTCGATTGCACGGCCACGTTAAAGTAAATTTGTTAAAAAGAAGGCTTAAAGAGCATGGCCTGTCACTCTTCCCGGTATTTTTAGAAGATAATCATACTTTGTTTCTGTTATTCTATCTGTACTGATATAACTTAGGATTTGTATTAATTTGAGAATAAAATCTGCCTTAAAAAATTCATTCATTTATGAGAAACGTTATAAAACAAGTAATATTTTATCCTGGAATATCCTTAAGCATGTTGAAAGTGTGACATTCAATGCAAGCTGTTTATACTTCAGTCCATTCAAAAAACAGCGTCTAAGACTTCCAAATACTGACAAGAGCTACTTGTTAGCTGCATAGAAAACATCCAAACAGTTTGTGGAATTTTTTGCCTTGGGGAGGCATTTGTTTTTCTTGTTTGGTCAATTAAACACTGCTTTTCCTAAAAGAGGGTGTATTGTAACATCAGGCATGAAAATAACCAGAAATGCCAATGGGTTTTTGCAAAAAGTTTGGGTTGATGTCTGTGTTCCAGTTACACATTTGGAGAGCTCAGGCACTCAAGGGAGGGGAAACACAAACTGAGGAGTCTTCAGCATAACCTTCCTTGAGATTATTCATACTGAAGAGTACCAAGCAGATAAACAGCAGCTTTCTTATGAAGACAATGGTGCTCTAATGGCAAGGAGCAAAAAAATTTAGCTACGCAATTCCTTTTTCAAGGTCTGTAAGCTGAATTTTAGGTAGAAATTCTATAAAGAAGTTATCACGATGCCACTGAAAACATTGGGAAAGCTTTTCTGCTGAAAAGGAATAGATGTAAAGAGCATACAAAGTCTTGACCTGGATAAACACTTAGAAATTTGACAGAACACAATGATTTCACCAACATCTTAACGAAAAATTTTGTTTTATTTTGGCACAATTAAGGTGCATTATGTTCACTTTATGTTTTATTTTGATGCTTACATTTTAGATGCATCTATTATCATTATTATTCATAATAATAATAATAATAATAAAGACATGTCAAAATTATATGAAGCTCCAGTGAAGCATTTTTGTAGGTCTGAAGTGAACCACTGATTTTAAACTATCTCAGTCTCACACAAAATCAAGGATTACAGATTTTGAAGCCTTGGACTTTCCCATGAGGTGGATCTCAGGTGGGAAATCATCTGTGTGCTGGAAAGGTTTTAAATACACGCTTAATTCCATCTCCAGGAGAGGGAGAGTTGGAGCATCTAATTAAGTGCTGTGGTTATTTGAAGGCTCAAACAGGTGTGTAAAATGAATTGTGAAGGAAGCTCAGCTCCTGAGAAAAGTGGGACAGATCCATTGCAAGCTGCCTGGGGTCCCTGTACATCTACTGGGACAGGAGAGGACAGTTCATCTGGTTGAAACCCCTGTGATAGAATGAGATGAATTGTGCCCAGGAGGTTCCCGACTGTTTTCTAAATTTCACACAAAAAAGCCCATGCAGGAGGGAAATCTGCCAGGTAGTACATAATCTATTTATAAAAACAGGTCTTAGGAAATTTTACAGGCACATAATTTCAGACGGCATGTTTCCTTTCATTGGTACCATTTCCAGATACTGCCTTTGCAGTCACAAACTCATGAAGTCAATCCAGCATTCGCTCTTTTCAAGAGGTCTGGTTGTAGAAGTGCATTTAAGGAGATCTGTCCTGTTCCTCTGTCTTTCTGTGAATGGCTTTTTAGTGTGTCACCAATTATTGAAAATAAAATACAAAGTGTATTCTTCAGCATTTCAGTATAACTACCAATGAGCTTCTTCTTTTGATTTTGTACCTACCTTATTGTCCTCAATCTATTATATTAAGGATGACACTGGAGTTGGAGATGGCTAGAAGAATAGCCATGTCTACGTCCCCTTCCCCTCTCCATTTTGCTGGTGAGCACATACAGAAAACCTGGAGTACACTCCCCTGCAGGCTTGTGACTCTCTCCTTTTTAGGCTAAACTCTCCTTCTTTCTCCAGGTTGCTGTGGGAGTGTAACTGATGCGTCTCATTAGAGTCTGAGATTGTGTGAGTAATCCTATTGTTTCTGTCATTCTGTGTAAAGCGTGTATAATCACCCTGCTTCCTCATGATGGTATGAGTAACCTCATTTTATGACAGGCTTTTTCCATGTTCCCTATCTTTTACTCTTTAACTTGTGATTCTACTTCTGCAACTTTGGATTGATTCAGGTGAGGGAGGAGGCTGGGACGTGGGAAGAGGGAGGGATGCAAAGGGAGAAGAAAAGCACTTTTAGTTCCCTCACCTGTAACCCTTAAGGTTCAGTTTGACTGAGATCAGAGATCAGATGATAAACTGGAGGAAATTACACAGACAAAATTCATGTGGCTCAGACCACATTGCTGCAGAGACCAAAGTCTCGGTGCTGCTGCAGTGGGAGTGTTCAGGTTTGTCTTCTGCTGGGTCCCTGGGCTGCACAGGCCTCAGAGGAGCCCAGGCAAGAGAATTTGCACCCTTTTTCCTGGGCAAGTCTGACACGACTCTTCTTTGGAGACTAAGAGGGTGCAAGGAACTTGTGCATGGGCCTTGCAGAGATACACTCTGGCAGGATGCCTGTGGGAGCGCAGTGGGAGAGAAGGGAGAGCCCCGCACCTGGAAGTCACTCCTCCCGCAGGGAGGTGAGAAACACTCTACATTCCCTGCTGCCCCCCCCGCTGCTCCTCCCTAGGCTGGGGATGGCACAGGAGGCAACCTGAACCACCGTCATGCAGCTTGATCCTTTCCTGCTTCATGTGGGAGCACAGGAGAAGGCAGAGCAGCAAGGGTGCTTCTCAGAGCTCCTTCCGCGTGCATCCGCAGCAGCACCCACCTTGCAGGGTGTGAGTGCTGGGGGTGGCAGGGTGCCTGGTCCTGTTCCTGGCGGCTGGAAGCAGTTGCTTGGTGAAAGTGTCACCATCCTAGGGGCCCAACCTGCGTTAGCTCTGCCAGTGCTGCCCCTGTTGCTGGAGCCAAACCACTGAGATGGGAAACCTGGGGCCAAGTGTAGGCAAGGTCTCGAGTTTGTTTACGCTGAGTTTGCTACCTATAATAGATGAATCATAGGGTAATAAGTCACCCTCTTAAGAGGCTATACAAATCCAGCCACTGGGTGAGCATTATTGCTGTGTCCCGGCTAATTCTGGTTTCAGTAGTGATAGTCCATCTGTTTGAGTCCTTTCCTTGTCCTCAGCTACTGAGCAAAACTGCTCTGCTCAGTCCAACATCTCCCATCATTTGTCATACAGATGTTGCTTTTCTTTTGGAGTTCTTTTCAGGTGTCAGTGAAGAAGGATCTGAAAAACAAAAACTTGAACTGACTTTGGGCACAAGCATAGCGTAGCTCTTTACTAATGCCTAGCAGTTACCTGAAAGTAGTGAACACATATTTAACTTAGCTTCATTGTCTCAGATGATACATTTGTTTTCCTCTTGCTGCATATGTCCTTTTCTTCCAACTACTCAGTATTCAGTAATGCCAGCACATCCAGCACATTGTAGTGCTTTTCTCAGTGTGTTCCTGTGTTCAGATCCCCCAGTCAGAGAAACACTCATATTGGGTTATATAGTCGCATGTATTTTGTAGTATCCCCCTGCCAGTTGTTTCCACCAGTACCGCATCTGTCTCTGCTGCAACATTTTGCCGCAGGAGATGGGCAAGGTTGTTCAGAACATTTCCCAAATGCTCAATAAGGCTTTTTCTTTCTGCAATTTAAGGTTTGTTGTATTTCCTGGGGATGAGACAGTTTATGGTTTCTCGGAAGTGCAGGAAAAGCAGGCACACACAAGTCTAAGGGAGAAAGGAGGTTAAACATCAGCCACCAGATTGATGGATTGGTTTACTTTACTTCCTTCATAATATGTGGACATAAAATCTTACATCTTGCGCTTTGACTTTTTTGGCAACATCAAATACAGACCAACACAGAAACAACAGGATCATATACCAGGAGTCAGTCCCATAAAATCAACTCTTTTTTTACCTTGCTGCCACAAAACCCTAATCCCCATATTGTTAAAATATTTGCTTCTCTTCTTTTGGCCATATAAGCTCAGCCCACTTGATAGATGGTCCATTTCTTTTTAGTGTCTACTGTCTCTGTAGTAACATTTTTATTTGCAGGATGAGAGGGGAGGAAGTCCACTGGTGACTTTACTGTTGCTAATCATTTTATGCAAAAATTTCCTCAGATACTATAGTGATGGGTATCTGGGCATCTTTTCTTCTGTAGTATCCAGCATGGAAGGGTCTTGATCCTTGTTACCTGTACAGTAGATACTGATCATTAGCAACATATCAGTACTTAGCTGATCTTAAATGATTGTTGTTGCCGCTGGCTGGACAACAGCGTAAATGGCAGGAAAAGCATACCCTGGGCAAGTATCGATTGCTGTTTCAAGATATTGCCAGAAATGGGATCCACATTAACTACACTAAAACATTACAGTACAAGTTGGTGAGACACCATGTTCTGAAATGTTTTCAACCTTGTCAAGAACATTATTGATCATTTGTATCCAAGGGGACTTGATTTCCTAAGTGTTCTCATTACAGTTTCTGGCTTGCCCACAAGCACGCTAAACCGAGTATGCTTTGCCTAGAAAACTAAGTGGTCTCTGGTCTGCCTTGCCCTTGAATTGAAACCACCTTCTAAGAGTTTTCCTCAGCCCTGACGTTGTCAGCAGAGAACAAAGTTGTGTTGGAACCTGAGGGCAATATTAGATCATGGAAATTAACTGAGTGGAAGGAGTTAATCTAATTCCTTCATTCCTAGATTGGTATTTAAAGTCATAACAAATTAGGAGGACTATCTAGTGCAGGAAAACAAAACAAAGCAAAACAAACAACAAACAAACAAAACCACCAAACCAAACCAAAACCAACCAACGAAACAAACTTTACCCAAAACAAAGCCCTAGGAAAAAAGCAGTAGTTCCCGCTTCATGATGGCTTCGCTTTATGTTCTGATGTGTCCCTACTGATGTGATTTGAATATACATCACGTATTTTTCAGAATGTGCTCTCCACTGTCTTACATGGAGCTGTGGGTTACTGATGCCACTAGAATGTGCTAGAAAATAGTTCTTAAATTCCTGATATAAAGGATTGTGCTGGATGTCGTCATGGGCTGATGAGATAATCCAGAAGAGGTGCTGATGATCTGTGATTTTGCTATTTTGGGAACATATATCCTATGAGCAGCGTTGATTGAAACAGCTGTAAAAAACAGAGCTTTTATTTTAATTGTTAATCAGAGATGATATAAGACATTCATTGCAAACTGAGGCTTGTGAACACATTGGTCATGTAACAGTTCTCATGCACTGACACTGGCTGCAGCATTAGAGCATCCCTGAGTCTGAGGACTGATTGAGGCAGGTCCCCAGCTGCCCTCAGACAGATGGAGGAATGGACGGATGCCAGACCTCTCTGTGTTTTCTCTATAGGTTTTATGTGGCCCAGCAGAGTGTTCCAGAAACAGCAGGTCCTTCACCACTTATGTAGTAAATGCTAATGGGTTTGTTGCTGAAATTTTTAGGTTTTCTGTGTGCAGTTGCAAGCATCCCATTTATCTAACAGCTGTGCTATTGTTCTTTATGACCGCTGACTTGAATGAGTTACCAGGAGCTGTTTTCAGATGGGGCTCTTTGCCACTTGTGGCTGTTTTTATCTGTGCTCTTGTGTCCCTCAAAAAGAGCTGGGCTTTAAAAAGGTGTGACTCAGCACAATTGTGCCATGTCAGTTTTTATTATTTCTTGTTGAGAGCCTTGGGCATTACCTGAACACAATTATGAAATGGGGCCCTATTGTGGTTAGCCCCATACACAAACAAGCTGAAGGGTAGTCCTCTTAGAAACTGAACAGTACAAGCAGAAATACCAGCTAGACACAACAAAATGAATGCAGAAAAACAAGATAATATTGTAGCCATCAGTGACTCATTTAGTTTGCAACTGTCACAACTGAAAGCATGGGATTTCTAGTTTGCAAAAAGCTCCTTAAAAAGAAAACATAGACTTTCACTGTATTTATGAGTCAATCAGAAAAAAAAAAGTTTTGAAGTTGTGAACCAACAGAAAAAATGATTGCAGAATGACTGAAATAGAGTACTAGCAAACCTGAACTTGCATCTCATGATCCCTGCTACTGAAGAACAGGTCGAGAAGATGGGCTGATGTGAGCATCCGCAGCTATGTGCCACAGAGATCACGAGAAGCCTTTTCAGGATCCTGCCATTCACTAACAATCTGTGACCTAGGTTGAGAGAGGTTCTCCTCCCCCCCTGCTCTGCCCTGGTGAGACCACATCTGGAATATTGTGTCAAGTTCTGGGCCCCTCAATTCAAGAAGGGCAGGGAACTGCTGGAGAGAGTCCAGCGCAGGGCAACAAAGATGATTAAGGGAGTGGAGCATCTCCCTTATGAGGAAAGGCTGAGGGAGCTGGGTCTCTTTAGCCTGGAGGAGACTGAGGGGTGACCTCATTAATGTTTATAAATATGTAAAGAGTGAGTGTCATGAGGATGGAGCCAGGCTCTTCTCGGTGACAGCCAATGATAGGACAAGGGGCAATGGGTATAAAATGGAACACAGGAGGTTCCATTTAAATTTGAGAAGAAACTTCTTCATGGTGAGGGTGACAGAGCACTGGAACAGGCTGCCCAGGGAGGTTGTGGAGTCTCCTTCTCTGGAGACATTCAAAACCCGCCTGGACACATTCCTGTGTAACCTCATCTGGGTGTTCCTGCTCCGATGGGGGGATTGGACTAGATGATATTTTGAGGTCCCTTCCAATCCCTAACATTCTGTGATTCTGTGATAAAGATTGTGGAATTTGTTCTTTTTCTCTTAGCTTGGAAGAAAATAATTACAAGTCTGACTATTAATGTCAGCTGACAGGTTTCCATTAACTACCGTGGTCTTTGAGTCCACTCATATTTGAACTGTTTCATTATCTCTCTGCAAGAAGGCGGTAGCTGTCCAGGAGTGATTGTATTGTCCCTCTTGTCACTGTTTTCCTTTGCCAAACTCCAACAAGGTAAAAGGTTTTAATGTCCAAGGCAACACAGGAAAAAAAAAAAAAAAACACGTTAAAAAAATCCATTTCTTTTGCTATTTATGCCACAACCTAATGAGTGAGGCCTGAGTAGTCAAGATGTCACACTTTTCCCAATCTTGACTATATGCTTCAGAAGAATGAGTTTAACCTGGTGTTCACAAGAACACATATTGTCTGCTTATTTTCTGAAGCTGTATTTTGGTTTGTTCCCTCTGTGTTACAGCTGCAAAAGCCTTAGAAACAGAATATTCCTCCTCATTAGTATGAGTTCACAAGTTTGTTTGGGAATTGGTTCAGTGATATGTAGGAGTTTATCCCCCAGACTCCCATATTAGGTCTATGTACCAGCACGCCAGTTCCTCATGAACAATTTGAAGCAACATAGAACTGTTCTATGGTACATTCAGCCAGGGATGTTGGAAAATGAAGATGTAATTTAGCAGCTCTTCCTGAGGTGCCACAGTTCTTTTTTGAAAATAGGAATAGAAGCTTTGCTATCACTCAACAAAGGATGGGCTGGTGCCTGCCCTGCTGAGGACAGCTTCTGAGGATGGCTTCTGAGGACAGCAGGTTGGTGGTTTCTAGGCCAACTGAAGGCTGAAGCAGAGACACAGCCCCCACTGATCCACGTAGTATCTCAAAGCAGAGCACTACTAATTATTTTCCAAGTAACGAGCTGAACCAAGCATGCAACAAATTTTGTATGGTCAGCTATGTAGCCTCAGAATGAGTATTTAACCTTGGGAGAAAAAGCATGTAAGAAGGTGATGTGTGTGTGTTGGGCAGGGAGGTAATTTTTTGTATGCCTAGAAATATGGTGTTTGGAAATGACTTTGATCTACATGGTTTTCTAGAGTTAGAGGAAGAATGCACATTGTTTGGGTGAAGGAAAGTCTGTAATTTTGGGGTGCTATTCTGAAAATTAAAAAATTACATTATTAGTGCAGGGATTCTCTAACTGCCTACCCACAAGACTTAAGCATACTTTTTGTCCTACTTAGCCATGCGTAGGTTTTCAAGCTGAATGGCTGCTTTCAGGAGCCTGATGACACCAAGCTTCTAGGCTGGCTATCCTTTTCTCTCCAGTTCATACATCTGGAGCAGTCCAGTCAAGGACTATACTGTGAAAACAATAACATTTTAAAATTAGACTCATGACTAAGAGCATATAATTCTTGTTATGACGAAAAATGGTTTCAGATAAAATTTAGCAAGTGGCATCTGTGTCATTGCCAGCTGCAACTTGATCTTGTCTGTCTCCTGATTGGGGACTTCCCTTTCAATTGATACTGTCTTTGAAATAGCCGAGACTCAACTCCAGATATCTTAACTTTCTGTCTTCTGCTTATTTTGATGCTGCCCAATTCTTCTGGATTCCCTACTCTCCTTATTAATTACAAACTGAAAAGATAACAAAATATTTCAAAGCACTGCCATGTCTGTGGAATCCAGCATATTGGATATTTTGCCTGGAATGTCAAGTAAGATTAATTATTCTGATAACAGCAGGTTTGATCCATTCATCACATACAGTAAAAAGACACTGTTAACATTTGGACTGAGTTTTCTGGGCCTTGAGAGGCACAAATTGCAGACCCGGCATTTAGAGGGCATTTGTGCCTTTAAAAAAAAAACATTCCCCTATTGCCTTCTCCTGCTTCTTGGGCCAAATTCTTGCTGCAGGGCTGGCTGTTACCATGGAGGTAGGAGGCAGCCCTGTGGAGGGTTGTGTAGGTATGAATGTTTGGCAAAGCACTTGAATTTTAGGTAGATGGTATGATTAATCCATCATTCAACATACACACACACAAAAGGTTTTGTGGTGTTGTGTTGTTTTGTTTTGTTTTGTTTTGTTCTCTGATTGCCTTAGTTCCTGCTTCCCTACAGTGAGGTTGTCAAGATCTGTTGCATTACTTTAGAAAGCTAATTTGAGGTCAGAAAGTGAGTCAAAATCAATTCATGATTTTTGTCATCTGTGAGCTACAGACAAAGGGTCTGATTTGGGAAGAGGGTGAGTGGCCGCACTGGTGTGCTGCCCTCACTGGTGGTTCCAGCTGTCGGCATCTTCTGGACCAGCTTCCAAGTTTCTATGCTTCCTCTGAACGGATAAAACTCAGGGGCAGGATTCTTTCAGCTTAAAACCCTCATGTTTCAGAATTTCTTCTATTTTGGTACAGGGAAAGGAAAAGAAATTTGATCTCCAGAGTGCAGCCTCATTAAAAGAAGGTGGGTAACCGGCTGGCTATGCAACCAGAGCTCATCTTGGCTCCTGCATTTGTAACCAAAACACCTCATCTTTCCGGATGTCTCTAAATGGATTGCTTTCAGTCGAAGCAGTACACAGACATTATAAAACCTGCAATTACTTTTACTGTATGTCCATAAAATATAGATCTGTTAAAGTCTGGGTGCAGAATACAAGGGCATCCTACAGTTCCGACCAGCACAGATGAGAGTCTATTATGGACGATGAAAACAAGGTACTAGAAAATCCATTAGAGCTATTTGTTGCCACTTGGAATGATAGTCCCTGTAACCACATTAAATCAAAGCATCTCTGGGACTTCATTACAAATTTCTTATATCAATACTGTATGCTGATGTAAATAATAGCATAACAAAATCAGGGAGAAGAAATTACGTTGCATTGTATGATTTAGGGATTTGTGATCAATTATTTAGCATTTATATCAGAGAAGCACTTAATGTTTTCCATTGAGGTGGGAGGCTGTAGTGCTAGGTACTGTGTACATATTGAGTGAAAGAAAATCACTGTCCCAGAGTTCTTTGACCATCTAAATTGGGTTAAGGACATATGAGTGTAAAATGAGAGAGTAAAAATGATTAAACTCCTCTCTAGATACCGCCACTCTGGGATTGAAACTATACTCCTATCCAGTAAGAGAATGGGAAGAAGCATTTGCTTTTGAACTCTAGGAAACAGCAAAAAAGAGACCAACAGAAACCTGTGGTCACTGTGTGTAACACAGCACACAGCTCTTTCCCCGTGCTCTTCAAAGCCCCCCCCTTTTCTCACATGCCATCTACAAACAGAAACAAGACTGGCTGATGTCTCTTCTGGAAATAACGAGGCTGGCCAAGAGTGGTTCACAAAGAGAAGCAAAACCAGCCTGTTTTGGTGGTAATCAATGGAACAAGATTGTCATCATGCTTTAGACAAGGGTCTGGAGGGAAAACTAGCCTTGTTCTTCCTGATCCATCAGGAGATTTGTATTTGAGTTTGCAGGCTCTATGAGCTCAAAACATAAAAAGGAGATATGAATCAAACATGCCAGTAAAGTTCAGTGAAAGTAATACGAACCCAAAACAATGATTTTTTTCCCCCACAGCTCTGTTTGCAGTATGTAATTATCATGAGCTGGTTGGCAGTCCTGCAATAATTAGGCACAACAGCATGAGTTAGGAATGTATCATCAATCTTATTTTACAATTTCATTGCTTTTGTTGGTTTATGCTAACCTCATCATACTTAAATAGTGGTATGCATCTTTTGGAAAAATGTTCAAGATGAAAAAGCCCACCTCAAAATAAACTATCATGGATCCCTCAATTTCTAGGATAAATAGGTAATTTGCATTTTAGAAATCCAAGATTCATACAACCCTTGTTGACATAGATGAGCAGTTATATCTGTGTTATGTCATTGGTTTCAAAATAATTTTAAACAATAAATCTGAACCCCAAACTTATAAAATGTTATGTTTGCAGGGACTGTCTGTGTGGGTGCAGTCCATATAATGAGGGCAGAGACTCTAAGTACCTAAAGGATGTTAAAATCCAGGCTTTACTCAAGGTGGCTTTGCAAATCTCAGCCTGTTTATTCAAAGTATTCACCTCCACATATTTGTCTCTGTGAAACGGATATGTCAGGGAAACAGGTTCCTGTCCTGAAAGCTGCTATTGCTATAATGAAGACAGATTTTCGAGAGTTTTCTTTCAGGATGCATGTGGTGGAGAATGGAGTGTCACTCTGGTCTTCTGTGGACCTCAAATGGCAGAGCACAGTTTGTCTCTGTCTCCCTTAGAGCAAAAGCCCTGGAGCTTTCCCCAGGCTCTGGGCAGCTGGAGTTGATGCATCCCAGCACTCCTGCCTGGGCAGGACCCAAGTCTTAGTAAAAGCAGCAATGCTCGTTCCTGACCCAGATCCACAGTCTTCCTATCAGCCATGTGGGCTGGTTGGCCCCAAGACAACCTGCAGCAGCTGATCCTCTACCCTTCTTTGGGGCTAAAGGTCTGGATTTGTTGTACCATCTTCATCCTTTAAAAGGAGGAGCCTCCTAACAAACAAAAAGAAGGAGCCTCCTAACAAACAGAGGCTTCGGGGCAGTTGCTGTTCCTTTTTTGATCCTTAATCAGTCCAGTCATGGAGAAGAGCTAAATACAGTCTGTGCAAATTGCTGTCATATATATGGAAAGCGGGGGACCCTACAAGTAGGTGTTAGAGCAGTATTGCCCCTTTTTCTCTTCCACTTCACCATGGAGTAGTATAAGAATGGTGGATTTATCAATTATTTACCAGAAGGCTACAGACTAAATGAACACACAGCCTCCTTGGTCCCACTAGCCTGTGACTATGGGCTCTCTGAACTGCTTGTCTGCATGCCATGTAACAAAGATGAAAGGCAAGAAAGCTTCCTGTCCTCACACTGTTGGTGTGATACAACTGATGTCCATGTCTGCAGTGTCCCTGAGAAGAAAACTTTTGAGGTTTAGCTGAAACTCCTGAGAACATCCTTTAACATGACTTCTGAACACATCAAAGTTACAGCTTTTACATATATACATGTTTCTGTATACATATGTATGTATATATAAAAATAATTTTTAAAAAAAAGTCCCCTTCAACTTCCATTCCTGGAAAGGAGAATATTTCCATCAGGTTTAACAGGAAAGTAGAATCAAGTCCCAACTCAGGAAAGCACTTCAATCTGAGCTTTGGGGAGGTGACTTGTCCCAGAGACTTCAATTAGGAATGTCAGCAAAAGCTTTGCTGACTAAGGACTTCAATAGCTCAGCTAGTGTGGAGGGCAGCATCCAAGCTGGATGCGTTAGGATGTTGACCTCTCTTGAGAACCCCATGCTGCAGCCAACCATCTGCAAAATATGCAGAGTAATCATAATCATTCACTTGGCAGCCTCTTTCAGAGAGGAAAGGGAAAAGAAAGAGTAGAAAAATAAAAAGAAATTCATTTTAGATAGTGTTAAAATACTCTCGTGATCATTGCCTTCTCATTTTTTTTAGTTTGGGGCTATATATTAGAACATTTCTACTCTCAACACCAAATGTTGTAACAAGGTCCTCAGGGCTAATGAGTGGTAGGAGGGGAAAAAGAAAACCCGTTATACTAGTTTTGTTTTCTCCCCCATCAACAAAGGTAAATCTAAATCCTTAAGAGGAAGCATGTTTTAGGGGTAGTTAGCATTATTTACTAGTTGCCACAAATAGCTTTCATATGTCATTGTAGGAATAGCCAGCATCCCTGACTCCATGAGCAACATACCAAAATCTTCATATGCCTGACAGCCTATTGTCCCAGAATTTATATGAATCCTCTAATTGGGGAAGGTAAAAATATTAGGGTTGTGTCTGTCTTCTTTCCAGTTAGCTTTACTAAAGGTTTTTGGTTTGTTTCTATGGAGAAAGAGGAAAGGAAAGCAGGTTCTTATCTTTTTTTTTTTTGTTTTCCTTTCTTATGCACCGATAATATGTTTTACACAGATATTGCTATACCTGATGCATGGAACTCTTTCACTCCTCTGGAAGCACTTGGTAATGGTAAGTCACAGTTTTGCTGAATGGTTGCCTCTGGTTAGTGACTTCTGAGTAACGAGCAGCATGATCAGGCCAGAATTGTTTTACGTGGAAGACATGTTTACACAGGAGAGGTCAGAAGGTGGTGGTGGAGTCCCCATACAGCGCTGGGCCTGTGGAAGTCCACAAAGCTGACTTTAAAGGCATGCTTTAGCAGGTTCAGTTCTGAAATACAAGGTATCTACAAATGCAGGAAGGGAAAATAAAGTGAGAATATTTTTCACATACCACATGTAATAACCCCTTAAATACTTTGTGAGCCCTCTAGTGGTGCTCGATGCCTGGAAGCCTCTAGGAGCCAGCTGCAGCCAGGTAGCCCTTTTGTCCATCATGTCAGTACCAACACTGCTCTTCAGGGTTCAGCGTGCACACCTCCTTGTTTCACATTATTATTAAAATCACAGAGATGAGAACCTTATTTCTGCCTGCCCATGATAAAACACCTTTCAGAAGGTAAGGAGGAACTTGCTGAAACATCTTTCCCTCTTAAGTCCTTCCTGTGCAAGTTTAGTTCATCTGCCAGAAGTGCCTGCTCCTCGGTGGGTGTCCTGGAGCTCTCCAGCTCCCACCTTGCAGCAGCCACCACATTCCTGTGGCGTCATTCCAACCTGTAGGTGCACACGCTGTGCTTCTGCAGAGGTGACATTATAACGAGCCTCTGCGTTGCCGTCTCCGTGGGGTGGAAGCCGTGCCTGCCTGCCTGGTGTGTGGTGCTGCTGGTGGCCAGCTTGTTAGCCAGGGCCGTGCGAGGGCTCTGGTCTGACAAAGGTCATAGAATCATAGAGTGTCCTGATTTGGAAGGGACCCACAAGGATCATCGAGTCCAACTCCTGTCCCTGCAAAGGTGTGTGGCTCCTACATCCAGGCAGCCATGGTGGACAACCAGGGCACCATCACGCCTACCATGGCAGCTACAGGTCTGGTTTTCAGCATGCCATGCTGTCTGGGGCTTGCCAAAGCAGCATGGTAAGTATAGAACGCTGCAAGCACGAATTCACCAGAGGAGAATAATTTGGCTGGAAAAACCTAAACTTATTTCTAAAAGAGCTCAGCTCTGGGATTTCTGTCCAGTGAAAGCATCACTTCACTCTGCTTTTATTCTAAATACAGTTCGGAGTGCTCCTTTATTTTTCAGAACTGACTCAGAAAGACTACAGGAGGTCACCAATTAGTGAAATAAACCTCTAATTCTCAGTGCAGTGCCTGCTATAGGACTGCTGTTTAACAGCCTTTTTGCTAATCAATTCTCTTCAGTCAGCTAAATGCCATAGATGCTATGTAAATAAATGCAAGTTTAAGTGTTTTCAGTGAGCGGCTACAGCTATGTTCCTTCTACTCCACCATAAAATCAGCATGCATGTTAACAGATATCTACTCCACCTTGTACAAATGACTTTTCTTGTTCATTTAATTGCTACAGCTTGAGAAAAACAGAAGCGGGGCATAGCAATAAACTGCCTGTTCTTCTTGAGCAACATTTAAAAAATCTGATACCTCAATGGAAACCCAGCCATAGAACAAAGATGGATATTTTAGATTCCACAGTTCAGGCTGTTATTTTACTTCCATCATGAATTTTAAGCCAGACTGCCACTCGTCTGCTTACTGGACAAAAGGGCTGGTCCTTACAGCCTTCTTCATGTGTAACTTTCATCCAGAGGAGATTTTTTTTCTTCCTTACAAGTTGATATTTTAGTCAAATACGTAAGTGTAGTTTGAAATGAAACAGTGTACAGAATCTTGTCAAAGACAAATGCAACCCAGCTCCATCAAGGATGATGGCAAAAACCATGCCATCTTTAATAAAACTAGAATTTCACCCCTAGTGTTTGGTGTGACAGCAAGCAACACCTTTTAACTAACAAAACTTTTTTTCCTAACCAGGACCACAGAAAGCTGGAAAATAGTGTCTATTTGTCACTTTTGTTGTGCTGTCCTGAGGCAAGAGCAGTGATCCTCAAGAAGGGTAGTCAAACACTCAATAGTTTCTATACTACAACCCAGTACCCTTTAACACAGAGATCAATGTATTATCTCAAAGAGAAGAAGACAACACAAGGATGATAAAATGACTTGCTCTGAATTATCCAGTGAAACTTGAAATACAGCACAGGTCTTGTGTGCTTGTGGCACTGAGCAGACATTTAAAACAAAGTAAATAAGATGATGCTGTATCCTGCAGGTTTCACTGAGTTTCTCACATAACATTCTCTGTCTTCATGCTGATCTAGAATAAATAAAACATTTTGTTTGAATGTCTATCATTTAAGAATTTTCAAATGATCCAAAGTTCCATTGTCTTGCCTGTGTAGGAAAACGTAACCTTTCCTCTTTTTATTTTTTTTCCTTTTTTTTTTCTTTTCAGTGTGGGTTTTGTTTATAATTTCTGATGATGTTATGTGATGCATATCATGGGCAATTTCAAACACTCATTTTTTTTACAGATAAATTATGTTAATTATACAAATTCTTTCTGTATAATGGACACTTACTAATCTAGTGATGTCATATACATTAATAATAACTAATTTCCACGTATATTATCAATATTTTAGCATGTAGTACATGTGATAAGCTTTTCACTGATTAAAATAGTGAGTCAGCTGAGGTAAACTATACTGACAGACCATATGCATCTGAAGTAGAACTGTTGAAGCCTAAGAATTTCATAAAGCAGAAACAAACATACCACATTTTTTACTCTCCAAATGATACCAATTTAGGAGCCACTGCTCATTTCCTCCTACGCACACATACACAGAAAATTTTCAGCATTTTATTAAGTATAGAGAATTTAACCTATTGACATACCACACATGCAAAGCAATCCTGAAATCTTTCCCAGGCAGTAAAATGATTTCAGAATATGTTTATAACATGCAAGATTGCTTAAAGAGGAATCTTTCTGAATTCAGTAACAGAAAAAGGTGGTAGCTGTCCCTGCAAATTCAGCCTGGTGCAAACTGAAGGACAAAAGACTGATTATGCGAAAAAATATAATTGAACAGAACTCAGTGAGTCCCGGTGAAATTCCATGATAGCAAAATACAACAATTTACTTGGAGAATACTAAGAAATTTGTTTTGTTTTTAAAGTTCATTTCAATTTTATTTTTAGCATGAGAGTCTCAGAAATTTGAGCTTTGGTTTTCATGACTTATCAAGACACTATTCATTTAGAAAAACATTGGGGTTTTTTTCTACCTTGCATTGGACTGAAAAAATACATTATTAGTACAAAACAGCTTTATAATATGGAGCATAATTTCCTGCCAAAGATCTGTGTCTACTGTTACTAGGGCTAGTGGTTTGTCACAATAAATCATACAAGTTGTCATGGGGAAAGTGCAAGGCAAGCATCATGAGTGTGTGGCAAATAACATGGATCATTTTATCTAAATACAGAACAATTTTGTTAACTATTTATCTTTAATTCAGTGACAGCAATAGCACAGAACCATTATTGCTTCCTCTCGGTTTCTGCTGCCCTGCCTGTGCAGAGGGAATGGAGTGCGTAGTTTGGTGGGGTTGTGGGTTTCTGCCTGTGGTCCACAGACTCCTGAGCTCAGAGATGACTTCTGTAGGGGCTGCTAGGAGGCAAGACAGGTAGGCAAGCTCAGTGGGGTGAAGCTCCTCCTGCCCGCCTTCAGCCCTCTGCTGGAAAACTGTAGGGGTCTGTGATGAGACAAGCTGAAAATCATTGCTATGACAGATTTTTCACAAAGGCTGCCCTGTCCCTATAGGAAGTAACGTCTCTGGTCTCCCTCTCTGATCACAGCTAAGATGCGGGCATCCTCAGTCACTCACCCACAGAAGTCCATCTCCTTCCACTGATTAGAGGATCAACCCTGGTGGATAAACTTCCAGAAGATAAAATTTACCTCTGTGAATTTTGGCTCCTGTTAAGCTCAACTCCATCCAAACCAAAGGTATCACAGAACCAGCAGGGATGCCTTCACATTAAAAGCAGTTCTGTCAAGCCAGCGCCGACCTTCCACCTGCCAAGGCAGGTCCTACTCCCTCTCCCCTGCCCCCTTTCCCCAGCTGCAGATACCCTCCTCCTTCCTCACATTGGCTTTGCCAATTGCGCGGCCTTAGGGTGAGTTTGCTCAGTTGACAGGTTGACATATCTAGCAGTAAACTGTTCTTTAACTTGCATATTTATTTATGTACAGGGTTAGATTTCCACTGGGTCAATTCTCCGAACTGATTTGCCTCAGGGCTATCTGACTGCTAGAGTCATCCCAAGGGGAATGGGTTGGGAGCCTGTGGCTTGGGGGAGGAGAGAAGATGAGGAGCGGGACCTCCTCCCTCTTCCTTGGCAGGACTCAGTGAGATGTGAAGTCATAACCAGAAGATGAAGCTCGATGGCAGGTTAAGCCAACCTGAGCTGGCATTGGGGCTGCCCTGCCTGCTCCCCAGCTCCTGCCATGCACTCCTGTCCTTGCCCCAGCTCTGGGGCTCAGCTGTGGGGGCAGTGAGCCGGCTGCGGGAGCTGACTTTGCAGAAAGCCCAATGCTTCCTTGCGGTCCTTGTTTTCAGCTGCATTGGCAGAAATGCATTTCCCCACTTGCTGCATATGCAGGCAAGAGCCCACCCACCCTGCTGGCAGGGAGCAGGCAGGGCAGGAACATGGGACCATGGCAGATGGATAGGACGCAGATGGGCTTGAGCTACTTTGGAAGTGCTTCTGCGATATCCAGAGGAAATCATGAGCTCTAGCAGTGACACTGCATCCTTGAGAGCCCCCCTGGAAGCGTTCACCATGTCTCTCTTCCCACATCATTCTCCTCATAAGAAACAAAAATCGTCTTATGGCAAGAGCTGTGAATTGATTTTAAAACACATGAAGCCAGCTGAAAACAAAATGTACGTGACAGCTATCACTAAACTGCAGCTTTAACAGTGATGGCAGCCTAGATGTCGAAACAGTGCTGAAAAAGTCAGATGCACTGCTGCGGCAGTTGTCAAAACCTGACATGATGGCAGGTATCCTTTCTGTATGTACACACATGCATCCCAGAAGCCAGAACTGTCTTTCTGCCTCTGGCTTATAAAAGCTTATTTCTTATGCTACACATATCAGTTCAGTTTTATTTTCTTCTGTATGATGAACAAATGTGAGCATTCAGGTTTGGTAAGCCACAGCTGTGAGATACCTCTGACAGGGAATCTGCAAAACCAAATCCCCCGGCCTGATGAATATTCTCAAAACTAAGCAAATTCGGGCTTCTGTACACGGGAAATTGCACGCGCTTTCACAAGATGTAAGGGACTGGCAAAAGAGAACAGTAAATTTAGTTAAAAACCAAAAATCAAGTATGAGAACAGCTGTAACAGTAACTAAAAGTACCTAAAAAGAACAGAAGGTAACTATGCCTTCCTGAGATACGAAGGATTAGCTGTTACAGGCCTGTTTTATCAATGTATTATACCAGTTTTATGCTGGTTTAAAACCAGAATGATAGAGATGTGCTGAATATCACTAAGTATGCATCCCTTTGGTTCTGTCATACACTCTCACAGGGATAAAGACAGCTAATAATTGAGCAAATCAAAGAAAAACCTACTAAAAATGAAATGGTAAAAATGTCATGTGCACAGAAAGACAATCATTATGTTCTTTGATCAATGCAGTTTTACTGTAATGATCCAGCCTGAAGAACAACAGGAATTTATTGAAAATCTAATTTTCAGTAAGAAAAAGACCTCTTGCAAAGTAGCATTAAAATGTCTTTGATAAGTAACTAAATCAGGCTGAAAGTTTCTTAAATAGCCTGGAATTACTTGACCATCTCCATCTTACCATATTATTTAATGCTTACAGCTCTTTAAACCTTGATCTGTTATTAATGAGCTTGTTGTACAGTACTTTATTGGTTTAGGAGACCCTTTGATTCACAGTGACTTATTCACAGAATAATATCCCATTTAAGAGAAACAAATTTGTTACCCTCTCTGTAACAGCAGCACATTCTAAGTGGACATGAAGTCACACGTTGAAAAATGTATATGCTTCTCAAGGCATATGTTTCTGTTGTGAGAATTCATATTTCTTTACAATTACACATGAGGCTTTCTCAAGTGCAAAAGGCATTAAGAAGCACACTTGGAAATACTGTGAAGCTCTGGAAATGCCAAGGAATCTCATTTCTAAACATGTTTATTTGAACAAAAATGTCAAGATGCAGAGTGATTGCTAGTATTGTGAGAAAAGTACACCTTGCATGGTAGCAGGACATTCAAATAATGCAGTAACAAATGGCTTCATTTAATTACATTTATGATTGATTACTTTTAGCTATTTAAAATATCACAAATGTATTCCCTATGTGATGGTTTCAAAGAAATACTTGGCTTACATTCAGTCAGTAATAATCAGTTGCAATGTTACTTTTACAGTAAATGTACATGAAGTTTATGAGCAACTACACAGTGGGACACAAAGTTATCTATTTGGCATTTCCAAGTTTTACGAGTTTCCTCTAGAAGAAACTTCTGAGAAGCCTGTATACCCATGTAGATATCTATATACACTCATTTACTGTAAGTGAAAGCAGATTTGTGTCATCTGTTACATTTATTTTCATTGACTATAGATTGTTCGCCCTTTGATTGCTGCTAATGTTCTGTTGAGCTATTCGTTTTCCTGCAGAGTTAATGGTATTAAAGGAAAAGGTATTGCCTTCTTTTTAGGCTAAATTAATTTTAAAAGTGTTTTTATTTAAAGGGGAAAAAAACCCAGACAAACTGATTGCCCATTCTCTCACCTGTGTACTTTAGGAATGTGCACAAACACAGACACTTGGAAAATGAGGCTTATTACAGATTCAGAGAGAATAATTTTGTGAGGTGCCCTCTATTAAATTATTGGCAACAAATCATTTGACCCTCAGGACACACAGCACTTGCATTTCTACTGGCAAAAGCTGGAAGGAACCTGGTCTAAATGTATCTACTATTTATCCTGAAAAGTTTTAATAAAGGCTTAATTATGAAGGGGTTTCCAAGTAATGACTTGTGGCTGGTGAATGTATCCCAGCACAGGGAAAATAATTGTTCTGCTGCATATTTCAGAATCTTTGGGATTAGGAACGTGGCCGGTGGAATTTATGAAAAGAAGTGTAAATAAACACATCAAGATGTGATCATTGTTTCTCATAATTGCTCTTTCCCCTCCTTTTGCCTTGTTCTCCCCAGTTGCACAGATCTGACTAAGTTTTGCAAAAGTGGGGTGGGGTAGCCGGCACAGGGACTCAGGGGCTGGCGGCTGGCTCACCCAAAATCGGGACGGGCTGGTCCCACCGCGATGCACTCAAAGGGTTCCAGCCTTCCTTAAGAACCCTCCAAATATACCTTCTCAGGAGAAAGCAAAAAGGTGAAGGCTTGGGGTTTTCGTTGTCAGTGTCAACCAAAGAGAGATACTGTACCTGCTGCAGGCGAGGGCTTTGCCACCTTGCAGAGCTGCTCTGGCGGTGATTGTCCTTCCTTTGCTTTCTGTAGAGGACCTTGTTGACAATAGACTTTTCTCCACCTGAAAAATTGAAGCAGTTTTGCTATTTGTCTTTCCCACTGGAGTTTTTCAATAGCAGGTGTGCTGCAGCAGCCTGGGAGAGCTTGAAGAGTCCACTGCTCTCACATCACAGAGACAGGGGAAGGCACATGGGCTTGAAAAGCCTTTCAAGAGACTCTTGAACCTGAACTTGGTTGCCTTTGTGCCTGTTTTGAGTGAAAGCAAAGAGCTGATCAGTCCTAATGAAACTGACATCGCAGCAAAGAGAACTTAAATCCTAAGCATGTTTTGCTTCAAGACAATGCAGACTTCTCCATTTGGTCACTGGTCTGTCTTTCTATTTCAGTGCTGCTGTAGGAATGTAAATTAGGACTAACAAGGAAAAAAATGGCTGCTGTTCCTAGGTAGATGCTTAAGTTATGGCCATCAGGGGTAAATTTTAATTATGATTGAGGGTATTGAGTACTAACATTTTTTTCTTTTGTTTCAGACTGTAATTATCTCGTTTTATACCTTTATGGTCAGTGCTTGTTTTCATGGATAGATTTTGTGCTGTTCCTTACACCATGTTTAAAAAGAATCTGAAATGAGTAGCACCATAATTAAGACTGAAACTGGGAACAGCTCTTCCTAATAACTGGAGATATAATGAGCAATTGTAATTTATTTTGGCTTTTTATGTCTCCACGAGTTTTACAAAAAGCAAACAAATAAAAACAGGTCAACAACTCCGTACTTCTGTTTTGCGAAACTTGTCCCCTCCACTCCTGGTTTCTGTGAGCTGTGGCCATGCTATGGGAAAACTGTGGGCCGAGCACATCTGTCTATCACGTGTTGCTGCATCTCTCCAGAGCACAACATGGGCATGAACTGCACTGGATACCATCCACCTTGCCCCCGCTCCCTCTGTGCCACACTCTCAAGCAGTGTCCGGACACAAGAAAAAAACCTGCACGTATATGGAAATAAAGTGATGCCTTTCCTTCAAGTGGGGCTGAGTTCTTTGCTTTTATTCCTCTTTTCCTCATATAACGAGAAAAGCTTTCAAGGGAAATGAATGCAGCTTTTAAAATAAGCCATTTAAAGCAAGGCTGAGAGGTGCAAACAAGCGGGACTGACTTCCACAGAAGCAAAAGAGAAGAGAGTTCTGGCCAAGGGGAAGAGCAGCCCTGTGTTTCTGCTTAGCAGCTCACAAGGGTGTGATGACTGAGCTGGCAAAATCAGAGGACCCAGTGGAGGGGAACCCGCACTGCTAAGTGTGTTGTGAAGCTACAAGAAGCCAACACAGGGATCTTTCATCCCAAATCCTCCTCCCAAAGCATGTCTGCTGAGCAAGGGTCCATTGTAACCTGTCTCATTTCAAGATACTGCGGAAGTACTTTAAGCAATTAAAAAATTATGTCAGTTTTTTCAAAGCTAAGCATTCAGATTTGGGGCGAGTTGCAAGCTTGCTTTTTTAGATGTAATTGTATAAAAACCAGATGTTTCAGATTTCAACCAGTTATTGTGAACCTTGAGGTCTGGTGCTGCACTCAGGCACATCTTAATGCTTAGAGGTTTGGGACCATCCGGTAGACCATCCATACATTGTCACACTGTCCTTTCAGTAATGACTCAGACATAAAAAAAACCCCTCACTTTTATGATTTTTCTTTTCATTTAGTTGACATTAGTGCTAGCATACAAATAAAACCCATAAAGTTATTAGATATATGAATGTATCAGTAATACCAGTGTTGAATGACTAAGTAAGATAAGAATGTTTTTTTTCTCCTCCCCTGCATTTCCATGGAATAAGAAACTGGTAATATGCCTGAAAACCCTTTTTTAAAATCTTGTTTCACAATCACTGACTAGAAAGATCAGAACATTTCCTGAAATGTTGTGGTCTGCATAAAGTCACAGTAGAGATCAAATGGAAAAGTTGCACCGTGTACCAGGTGAGATATATGAGTCTTTCAACCACTAAATTTGCTCTTTTGTCATTTTGAATATTTCCTGGCAAAGTAACATAATAAAGATGCCTCTACTTATTTTATTATGCACATATCTCTATTTATATACATAGCCTTATATATAGTAAGTACGAAGATTTTGTTTTTTTCTGATGCAACTGCAAAAATGAAGTTACTTCAGAAAATTAACCAGTAGTAAGATGTTGTCCTTGAAAGACAAGAAAGCATGAATAAATATTAGATTTAGAACAACAAAAATTCACCTGGAAAATCATGCCACTACGGCAAGTACTAACTATTGTTCTTTATTGAAGTGCGGTTGGATAGTCACCTACAGCTACGGCACTGTGGCAGGTATCTTTGAATACTATTGATGTCTGTATGCTAATGGCTGTGTACTTTTCTCAAAATTGTTAACTGAATTATATAGGGAAGTAAATTCAATAAAACAAAGGGAATACCAGAGTGCCAGTCCAAATAGTGCATTGGAAGCCATAGAACTACAATGTGTTGTCTGGCGTATAGTGTATCTGAAGTTCATCTGAAAGCTGGAAGGGGCTGCAGGAAGTCATCTAATACACCTAAGAGATAACAATGTAAATCAGTTTTCATGGCAATTAAGGTATGTGTGGTGAAAACAGAGCTAGATGCATGTTCAGATTAATGAGTTACGCTAGGTGTGATAGGTGCTGAAATATCAAGAATTGATTGCCAAATTTGTTGCTATTCCCATTCTGGGCAAATGTTTGGGAATATGAGAAAAGTCATTAACATCCATTCTCTAAACACATACCGGTGTAATGATTAGCAAAACATCTGAAAACATGCTATGCAGTTCTCTGTGGAACTTGCTGCTGACGTGACACAATAATTTTGTTTCACATTTTGTCACATTTTGCCATAACATTTTGTCATATTTTGTCTTTTGCCTCCTGGTCTCCAAGAATGACATTTTCCCACCTTTTTTTGTCGTAACCTGTGATGTTGGAGACTAAAATGAAATATACAATGAAGCCTTCAGTTCTCTGGGTCTATAGGAATATTCGCTTGCTGAGAGTTAATCACACATCAAAGAGGCATTTTGAATAGTCATTTTAACCCTGCAGCACTCTGGCATGTACCAAAGAAAACTGCAAGGATCAATGTTATTCACAATGTTTGTTTATGGCAAAAACCTATGCTTATAATTTATCCTAGCTTGCTTCTGAAGTCTGGTGTTGTCATGTAAAGCCAAACAGAGATGTTGTTATGATGATGACGACTAGCATTATTATTGACGTTGTTTATAAATTAAAGCCTGTTTAGGAGAACAGTTACATGAATGCTTTAGTCCTATGGAACAGAAAGGACTGTTGAGCTACCCTGCTTGTTTAAATGTTATTCGAAATAGAGATGAACCTGAACATATGTTTAAGTGCTTCACTGAACTGGAGCCTACTAGAGATACGGAAAGTCTCATTTTCTTCATGGGATGAACCTTTGTTCATTCCAGCTAGACCATGCAGGCATAAATCATGCTGAACAGCCAAAGAAGTATCTCCCTACATAAATTCCTGGATTGCTTAAACTTAACACCTAATTACAGAGCTGGTGAACCTAGATACACTGAAGGCGGTTTGAAAGGCTGCCTGAAACATCATGGGTTGAGATGCCTTTGTCGGGAGCATTGTGCTGTGATGTGTAATGTGGGTAGATTCCTGTGGGATGTTGACAGTTTGTGGGAAATGCACGTAGGAGGAACTGGGTTATGAAGACCAGGATTTTAATTTTTTTTTCTCCCTCTCATTGTACTGTTTGTGGGCTTGGGGATTTTTTTGGCATTTGTTTTGTTTTGTTTTGTTCTCTTTTTAAGGTAGGGGGAAGGAAGAGTTTCTGGTTTTGGAAAGATTTGGCGAATGCATGCAGCATGTCATGAGTCACTTTTTTCTGAAGTTTTGATACTATGCCAGTCCTTCTATCCCAAAAGGATGCTGGTCAATGGTCTTGAAAGCGCTAATGTTCCTTTTTGCTCATGGCATTTATATAGAGTGATAATCACTTGATAAGCCATGGATTTATGTAATAAATTAATTAGCTCTGCAGTGTTTCCTCTACTCTCTGCCTGCCAGTCTGTCTCTACTGGGACTTGTTCGGTTTTTTTCCAAGCAGTTACAAACAGCTCTGAGTATTATTACTTTCTTTTAAATCATTTGTCAGGAAAATGTTTTCTCCTCTCCACACCAGAAGGAGATTTTCTTCTCACCAAGAAAATTCTGACCCGAGGCGTGGGGCTGGCACTATTTGGATCTGCATCGGCAGTGGGTTCTCCATGTGCAAACATGCAGAGTTTAAAGTTCACTGGCTTACAGCAATGAAAGGATAGGGCCAGAAGCTTTGCCATTGGAAAAGGGCAAATCTTACCAGCATGAACAACTTGTGACTCTTGCATCTGGTATCAACAGGGCATGAGATATCATATTTGAAGCAGCAATGCCATTAGTTATAGAAAAACTATTTTCACGCCACCCTCCCTCTTGTACTTCCTTTTTCCTCTGCTGACTGTATGCTGGAATTGGCATACGGTATCAGACCAGAATCTGTTTAGTCTGGGTGGTGTCTATAACTTGTCGAAAAATATTCCTTAAACTTAATGAATTTGCATATTCTAATTTTCTTTACAAGTGTTCAGTCCATTTTAATCCTGCTAGAACAAAGAGTTCCAGAGAGTAATTTTGTATTTATGTTGTGTGAAAAAAATGCTCTCTTTTATGACTCCTTATGGATTTTTATCATGTAATGTTTCTACTTCTTGCATAAGAGAAATGTTGAATAGGGGCACAGGATATTTCATTTGTATTAGAGTCATCATATTGCAACCTCTAATATATTCCTTCCTATTTTGTCTTTAAATGGGTGTAATCCTTTTTATCTTGTCATATTGAAAATTCTTCATTCCTCTACTTATTTTAATTATTTTTTTTATCTGAAGCCCCTCTGTTATTTTATTATCTCCTATAAAAACACTGACCAAAACTGAAGACAGCATCCCAGTTGGCAGTGTATTATTCATCTACCTATCACATTATACTGTTTATAATGTCTTTTCCACCCTGTTTCTTATGCCTCATGATACATCATTCGCCCCCCTTTTTTTTTTGCACAGATGACATACACTACACAAGCTTGCCTGCAGAGATGTTGTCAGGAGTGATCCAGACCTTTTTCAAAGTGTCACAATTTGTAAGTCAATAAAGTGTCTGTGACTTTCCAATCACTTCTGCTAGTGGTTGCTGCTTTTTATTTATCAATATGTACCGGGCTGCTATTCCCCTGGCCATGTTAGGGTCCTCCCCACATTTTTCCTCAACTTTGGCCAATACTCTATATAAAGATGTGTGTCTGTGTTCTGCAGATGCTCCCACATAAACATACAGGCCCTTCTTGGGTTCATTCCCATCAACAGCCCTGCTAGAAGACATGAGACACCCCGCCTCGGTTTCTGCCAAGCCGTCTAGGTTGTTTGTCCTTACTTTGCATTTCAGGCCTCTATGCTGTGCTCCAGTTGTGAGCGCTGAGGTGTTACCGGAGCTCGTGCAGGCACATCTGAGCCGCCTTTGAACTTGTTAGCTCAGGTGAAGCTGGCAGCAGTGGGTAGTGTGGGAGGCAGCGAGCCCTCCTGGTTTGCACGGCCTCCCTGAGGTAGCTGTGATGATCTCGGTGCTGATACACCTACCCTCCTGCAGTTTGGGAACTACGCTAGCAAAAAATGACTTGCGTGAAGCTCCTCAACCTTCAGCTGCACCTCGGAGGGCAACTTGTTCGTAGCCTTTGTATCTCAGCCGTGAGGAGGGTTTCACCAGCACCTCAGGCTGCCCTGTGTATTAAACTACCTTTCTGGAATAAGAAAAGAAAAAAAAAGAAGGGAAAAAAAAAGGGGCACTTTTTGACAGCTCTAGTGCATTATACCCACTGAGATAACTCTACCAGTTTCAGCTTTTTATAGGTCTCCACCTAAAAAAACTAAGCAATTGCTTAGTATTAAGTGGGATTTTTCCTATGCTCAAATGCAAATGCATGCTCCTATGCTGTACTCAGAGAAAACTGTCTGTTTAAGTACTTTGCTGAAGAAATAGGCTATTTCATGGGATCTAAGCCTTTACACTTGAATTTATAAAAAGCTCCTTTTGTAGCATGCAGAGCAGGTACATGCTCCATGGTCCTGTGCTATGAAGACTGCTCACTGATAGCTGGAAATGTTGGTTGCACTATCTCTATAAACTCAGGCCAAAAGAACATTCAGATTAAGCAATAATTTGAGCAAGATTAAGAGGAAGGGAGAGAACATGTGCCCAGTTACTCACCAGAGGTACACGTATGCACAAAGTAAATCCCCAACCTGTTATAGTAATGCACTTAGTTACTGGAAATGCAATATTAGCTTACTTTCATAAGCAAGGATGAAAGAACGTGTTTAACCTTTGTACAGCATTTTCCACCCACACAGAAAAGTGACATCAGATGCTTCGTATAGGTAAAAAACAAGTCAACATTTGGGAGACTCCCAAACAAGAGACAAAGATACTTCCCTACCATTAAGGTTGTTCACTTAACTAGCTACATGCTTAGGCTGGGTCACTTGAAACTTCTTGTTGGTTATTTCTGAATCCTAATGACTTCGATGCAGAAAGACAACCCTTCAGCCCTGTGCATAAAGCGCTGGACGTGAAGCACTTCCTAGAAGTTATTTTATGTTTGTGTATGCAGTATAAAGTAAGGCTTTTGCATTGAAATTGGGGAATATCTTACCAATACGCTGCTGATAGAGTTATTTACACTGAACAGGGATTTTCACAAGGTCAGTCATTAGCTGGCCTTTAAGTAAAAGCATAAAGCCTTGGAATAAGAGTTTAAATGAGCCTCACTGACACAGCTAGGTAAGACACAGGCTAGAAGTGTCTAACTCTGTGCAGCTCCTGGGTGGATTTCAGTCCACTTCAGTGTCACCTAAAAAGTACTGCAGGATTTCTGAAGTTCAAGGTATCTAATCTTGGCAGACCATCTCCACACTAATATTTCAGAACACGTTGGGGCTTAGTTCCTGCGTGTCCCAGCATACAACAAGGAAGGATTTGGTTTCAATTGACATTTTTGACCTATATGAACACACTTATTCCTCTTTCTTCCCTCCTTCCTACCCTCCCCCCCCCCAACAAGTGTTTGAGAAATAAACTTTGAAGTTCTGGGAGAAATAGCATGTCTTTGTGAAGGGAGAAGGCGGGGGTGGAAGAGGTGGCGGAAGGAGTTCAGTTTGTCAACATGACAGCCAGGAAACAAGTTATTTATAACCCCTGTGGTGGAGAGGGGGCCAGCCCACATGTTTTTAAAAAAGAGTTTAACTAATCGCATGGTGCAGCTATAATAATTCTGTTGTTTGTAAATACATTTCGCTTGCGGTCTTGGTGGACAGAGGGGGACTGAGAAGAGGGCCGTGGCTGGTCTGGCTCAACACGTCTACGCCAGGGTGCTGGCCCCACACCGCTGCCCAGCTCTCTCTGGGCTTCAGCAATGCTCCTGAAAAGGACTTTGCTGTCCCTAGAGAAAGCACGAGAGGGGGCATGCAGGAACCGACGCTTTCTCAGAATTCTAAAATCTCTTATTTAGAACTCAGCTCTGATGATGCACAGCCTAAATTTTGAACGAGTTCTTAAACCACAGAATATCTCACTTTCAGCTGTGTTTCATGACTTTATCAAAGAGGAAGTTAACTGTGAGAGGCATATGACCATGACTATACTTGGCTGGACTGACATCAAAAGAAGTGAATTTTGGACACACAAAGATTTTTAAAATCACTGCTTCAGTACAGTCACATTTAGATTTTATTTTTTTCTTCAGTGTAGGGCATATAGTGAGCTATTCTTGTGGACTGAACAACACTCTAAGTCCCATGATGTATGCATGACGCAGACTTGACACTGCTGCTACATTCCTTCAGTTCAACAGCCGTGTGAAAGCTACATCATCCTGAGCTAAAAAAGGTCAAAAAATAGCTTTATCTTGAGAGAGCCTGTAATTTAATACTTGACCATGCAAACTTAAATCACATGTGTGTCATCTATATGTATGCATACATATATGTATGGATACACATGAACAGATATAGATACACACCAGCATTGTGTTAGTCAATACAGCTATATTTTAATTCCATTTTCTCATAGAAAAAAAATAAACAAGTCCTTTTTTCTTCCTTAAAGAGCAGCAAAAGACCTGAGTACATGGCATAGCAGATTAAATCTTGGGGAATAGTATGTGTACCTTGTATTTATACTTGGGAAAGCAGATAGAAAATAATATTTTAATAATTTAAAAATATATAAAAATCTATACTGAAGTCTAGCTTGTTGAAGAAAAGTCAGGAAGAGAAGTCACAAGAGGTATTGCTGTAGCAACTTCCCTGATTTACATTCGTTTAGTGGTTAGAAGACTAAAATTACTTAAGTGTGTGACCTGCCCTTCTTACTCCAAGAGTCCTCCTGCTGGGATCCTGCTGATCTCTGGCAGCGCAGTAGTTGTAGGTCCAGGGCAGGAAATGCCGAGCATCCCAGTGCAGGAACTTCACAGGTAGTGTGGGCTGAAATTTCTGGGTGAAATTCTAGTCCTATTGAGGTTGGCAGGTGTTTTACAACTGGCTGAAATGGAGCTTTCTCTTTCTTCAGAAGAGAAGCTAGGAACCAGAATTAATATCCAGGTACAGAACTGTGGAAGTTTTGTACTTTTTAGTATCAAGGACCTGCTCTCAGCCCAGAAGATCACAGGGTGAACCAGGAAAGGAAATGATGGAATAGAATTCGGTGGCTATATTACTGATTTCCTCGTGTTCCGGGGAGGTAGGAAATTAGGATCAGTGGCAATTTATGTGTATCTTGCTGGCAAGATTTACCAGAGCTTTCCTACACCTGAGATAGAGAGAATATATTTGACAACTTTTGCTCTCCTTAGAACAAAAGAAAGCAAAGCAAACCGGAAGACATCCAAGAGAAAACTTGGAAAGCTACATTTTGAGAGCAAAAACTTTTAAAAGGAACAAACATTTGGAAAAGGTCTTTTAGAATACAAACACTTATGTACCCTAAAATGCAGGACACACTCTGCTCTTCCAATACTGCATACAATGATGGAAATTGCTGCACCCTTAGCATCATTGTGAGGTGTCTTAGTTCATAGTTAGCAGAACACGACACTGGTATGGCACTAAAAGAAGCGCTTACTTAAAAGTTACAATTCGTATCCAGTCTGCGAAGTCTTACAAATAGGAAAAGATCAAATGGAATTCCCATTAGATTAATACGTATATGAAAATAGATATTCTAGCCAGCAACTCTGTTTCACTTCTCAGGCCAATTAGACAGAACAGAAACCTATTTAGGGATGCATGGACAGAGAAATTATATCTCCATTTTAGTAATAATAATGGATTTCACAAACTTCATTTCAGCCATTGGTTTATTTTTTTATGTATTTATTTATATTCCTGGGTAGAGACAATGAATCACCAAAAGCTGCCCTGGCCCTACAAAATATAAAGACCAGCTCTAGTAAATTGCGTAGGTGTCCGAGCTCATCATTCCTCATGGGACAGTTTATTAATCAGATCATAGTGTAGCTCTTCCCAGGGGATCACAAACGTTTTCTCTGGGAAGTGCAGGAGGTTTCTATACCTTAGCGGCCTCTCACATTTACATCAGGCTAATCTCTATGCTGTGTCCTTGTGTTAGCTAAAGTAAGTGATAGCAAGCAACATCTTCTGGGTCTCCCAACTGTGATTTTGAGCTGATATTTTTCTCAGAAATAAATCAGGCAGTCAAATCCCAGCACTCCCCTCCAGTGCAGTGGCAATAACACAACTTTATACTCTCAATTTTGGATTGTAATTTCTTGGGATTTTACCTGTGTTTTGAACCATGATCAACAAATAATAAATTGATATAATCTGCAGATACTATCAATCTAACATGTTAGAATAGCTATGGATAATTATTTAAATTATTGCAAACAATTTTACAGGACTTGTTTTCTCTAAATTTATTTTAAATGATACATAATTACCTTAAACTGGGAAAAATGTTTAAACTGGCAAGCAAACTAATTGAGACAAATGTCCTAAAACCATGGCCTCTTTTCTAGGAGAGGAAATGCTATAGTAAGACTGGCAGTGGGTTAAACTGCAGAACTTATTTATACTGAAAGCCCACGATATCTTTAACTGCATTAGTCAGTCCATTTCAAGCTAGTATGTTCTGGTTCTCTATGCATTTTATGGACTTTGAGTAGAACTGGATCAAAGATTCTAGTGAGAGCAGTTTCAGTACCTGTGATCCATACAAGAAGCTGTGTGCTAGCATTGATCAGGCTGTGTTGCAAGTATTGTGAAATTGGAATATTTGTTTTGAAAAGGCACAGATCCTGAAGCTGGAAAGTCTCAGCTACTTTTCTGGTTAAAAAGCTATTTTTAGCACTAAAGCACTAACTTTTTTTTTTTTTTCTGTACAAAACATGGGCTTGACTTATTAATGGAAAATTATAATTAGCCTCAAATTCATATTTTCTCATTTAGATATTTGTAGGGCAGAGGTGGCATTTAATCAGGAAAGGAAGCAACCAGAGTTTTACATTCTCAACCTACCAAGCCGTAGCGTTGCCTGGCTGCCCTGCAGGAATCTCTCATGTCTCCCATGCACCAGGCAGCAGCAAATGAGCCCATTAAGTAGTTCTTCCTGCTCAGATGACCAGCTGGGCAACAGTTAATCCTGACGTTTTAAACAGAACCGACAATTTGACAATAATTTATATAGCTGTGAGAGAGTTCATTATGTCAGGGGACTGCATCTACAATGCACAATGGAAATTAATCTAGGAAGGATTTTAATAAAGAGGAGCTGTGCTGTGTGAAGGGACAACACAGAGGATCAAATGGAGTTGGGGACATGAAGGCTGCCCTATGTAGAAATATGAATGTATGAAAAGAGATTGTGGATGGAACGGAATTTCACCAGGGAAGGGGACTCCCCATGTGCAGGCACTGTGGACTAAGCTTCTCTATCAGACTTGGATTTTGCCAAAGTGCAGTACAGTGTGAGGAAGTGTCAGGCTGAGCTGTTGTACAGAGAAACAACTCAGGAGGCCAAATTAACTAAGAGTATTAGACACCTAGAAAGAGCACACATTATAGTTTTGGTGGGTTTTTGTGGGTTTGTTTGTTTGGGGTTTTTTTGTCGGTTGGTTGGTTGTTTTGGTTTTGTTTGGCTTTGGGTTTTATGTGTGTTGTTTTTTGTTGTTCTTGTTTTGTTTGGTGGTTTTTGTGGTTGGGGGGGTGTTTGTTGCTGTTTTATTTGGTTTGTGTTTGGTGGGGTTTTTTGTTTTGTTTTGTTTTGTTTTTCATTTAATGACCCCTAGAAGGCACATTCTCTGTTCAAGATAATCTGTCAACATAGATTTCAACCATGCTGTGCTGGCATCCTCAGAAAGTCCTTGCCTAGGTGTTGGTTGATTGTTACTATTAAAAGGTGAGTACCCAGTGATGGGCTGCAGGACATAGGTTAAAGTCATAACACAAAACTACATAGCAATATATATTAGGTTATTGGGCAAGCTATACAGTACCCTGGTGTTGCATGACTGAGCTTAAGGAGAGATGTATGCAAACTAAACTTGCAGGTAGAGTCCTCAGAAGGCAAAGAGCACATTAAACCACATGAAGGTATCTGTGAGCTACTTCTAAAAGGTTAAAAACCAGCTTGCTTAAAGAGAGGTGACAATGATAAGAAGAGACAGATAATCTAATTGGATAAAAATAATTTTACTTCCAGCATGCTCTTTTGAACTGCTTACTGTAGCTTCACAGTGAGTTATTTGCAATTGCAGGCTGCATTTAGCAAAGTTGCAGTTGAAACAAAAAAAGAAGAGCAGATATAATCCCATATGTCTACTAGGTAAATAGTACTAGCTGGCAAGAGGAAAATATGACTGGGCCAGCAGTGTTACCAGCTTTTGAGCTTTTGGAAAAACTTAAAATGGATGAAATCAGAGGGAGGGTGTGAAAGGTGTCTGACAGTGTGTTACTGAATGGGAGAGTGGATGGGTTTTGATAGCTTTTGTTTTTAAATTGTATTAATAAAATTGTTGCAAGCATGATTCACGTGGCATCAATCTCCTTCCTGAGCTAAAAGGAAGAAGGAGACCCAGTCCCACCTGCAGCTTGCCACCTCCCATTGCAGCTGTCGGGGTTGGTAGGACACAGGTTTGCAGTACGAGGTGAGACACTGAAGATGAGACTCTTGGAGGCATCACAGCAGCCTGGATTCAAGACAGGAGGTAAGATGCAGCACCTCACTGTACCAGAACTGTGCTTGCAACAGGCATCTCCTAAAGAGCATGGACCTCCCCATGAAATGGACCCCAGGTGATGGCAGGGATGTGCTGCTGGTGCGTGGCCCTTCAGGGCACCGTTGAGACCTGCCATGGTCTCACCTCTCTACCCCAGGCGTTGTTCTCCCAAAGTAGGTAGATCAGATGGTCATGGTCCCCTGTGGCTCCTCAGAAACAATCTCCCCATTTCGGATCAGCCAGGACTATGCTTTAATTAGACACAGTAGTGTTGTTTGAAAAACCCTGCAACACATTTGCTGTGGCTGATGTTAAGAGAAACTAGAGAATTACAAGACAGGATCTCAAATATGGCTTTTTTTCATTGCTTCCTATGCAACCCAGTGCCTTCAGAGAGTAGCTGTGCTGTTTGTTTATTATTATTAGCTTTTATTAGATTCAGTGCAACCTACCTGAAAGTGCCCCCTCTTTTTCCATTTCTGGTTTGGCACCATTATTTGTACAGAAGAGAAGTTCAATATACTGTAGAAATTATTATAAAGTAAATTATTAGTGGATAAATTATTAAAATTTCTTATATAATATTTTAATAAATAATAACCCACTGTTGAAAAATATTGAAGTTGAATACTTTTGTAGCTGACTGTGGGATGGCAAGCAATTTTAGCAGCTATGAAATGTTTACATTTGTGATATCTATAGGAAAATTGAGGATTTTTTAAATACGAAATAAGCAATATCTTGATTTGGATAGTTTTGAGGTGAAGATCTACAGCAGTTCCAGCAACTGGTTGACACTGCATCTACCTACCACAGTAGATGAAGCAATTTATTTTTATAAATGTAAAAAAGCTATAGAGATGTATGATATTTGTTTGCTGTGCAATTAAATAGCTAATGTCAACATTTCAATTATCATCATTAGCCTTCAGCCTGAACACCCTACTGAGACAAATAGGATCATCTTAAAGCCATGCAGAGAGCCCTTGCCTCAGGGTGTCTGAAGAGATGGGCATAATTGCACATGCTGGGCTCCTGTTCAACTAACGTATGGAAGGTTGCTTCCATCACCACAAAAGGCAGGGTCTGAAATATGATGAAAATGGTGGTTTAGTTCCCGGTACAATTCCAGTTTTTCCCCTCTGCTAACAATTTAAAAAAATTCAGGTGCTGAGAGCTTTGATGACCAGTTGTATTCACCACATTTCTTCAGATGAGACCCATGTCCCCGTGTTGTCAACTTCTCCCCAGTCTCACTAGAAACTTTCTCCTCCCTGCCTCTCCTATACCACGTGTTCCCAAACCTTTCACATCTTGTTTTACATCTGCAACGCCAGAGCTCGGTTGTACTTCAGAGCTCCACCTGAGGGTCAGCTGCTGGCTCTGATACAGGACCTGGTACACCTGTTGAGTGGAGCAAGGCTGTGACAGACACGCAGCCAGGAACATGCATCTCCTGCAGGACGCTTACCTGGGTCCTGCAGAACAGCCTGTGGCTCAAAAGGTGGCCCAAAGCCACCACTTCTCCTCTGCCCCATGCCACGGTGTGATGCACGTCCATGATCATGTCCCCTAGCTGAGCAAAGGCACAGTGATAAAGATGGCACTGAAGGCGTGGGAAGAACAGCCAGCTGTGCAAGGGGAAGGTGGTACATGCAAAGTGGAATTGACAGATTTGTAAAGAGGCACAGCTGACACCAGTAATGTAAATGTCCGGTTGGATTACCCAATACATCTCAAAGGTTTCATCAGGAAAAGGCAAGAAACACTAGTTTCAAGAACGGAAAATTTAGAGCAGTTTTATCCTGTATGGTGAGATTATTCAGTCAGGAAAGCAGATGCAAAACTGCAGGTTTTATAAGGTACGTCACATTTATGCATCATATCTGAAGCTACCATTTGGCTCACACACAGTTCAAGTGTTCTTCCCAGCTACGAAGGTACCATCCATACAAGAAACAGATGGTGGACTAATACACCGAAATCTGCCCTAGCCTGCAGGCAAATCTGTGCAGGTGACTCATTGTGGCTGCAAACCATCCTCATTCAGGGTGCCTGCCACTTTTCTTCTTCTTCTTTCTCTCTGGCTTTTTTTCCTAGTTCCCCTCCTGAGGAGATGGGATGAACATAAGCTGACTACATTTTATGTCCATTTTAACAGTGCAGGACTGGGCCATTTGGGAGATTTTGCCACATGACCATTGCAGCCAGCTATTTATTATGTGAGGTGAGTGATGCAGATTGTCTGTTGCTGGGTGAAGAGATGACCAGTGGCTCCACACAAACCACTTGGGTTCTAGGTAGCCTCCTAGGCACCGACTCAAAGCCAACTACAGATGAAGAGCATGGCCAATACTCGCAATACCCCAGTGCACAACTTGTCCCAGCCCCTGATCCTGGAGAACAGGGAATTTTATTTTAGCACAGAATTACACTACGAGTGTTGCATTGGCAAGTTTGCCAGTGTGGAGTATCATATTCTAAGTGACAGTAACGCCTTTTTTGCCCCTCTCTCTTTACCTTACAAGTATTTTTCTCATTTTACAGTCTGGCAAAATTGATGCAGAGATAGTTTAGTGACTTACACACAGTAAGTCATCAAGAGGGTATCAGTCAAAATATAGACTATGTTGTCTGAATCCCTTTAAAAGCAGCTTTTGTCTCATATTTTGGCCTGACTTAGCATCATCTGACATCCCAATGTTTTGAGTGTATAATGTCTTGAACAATGCATGAAAGTGCTTGCGTGACATTTGCCAGACCCCTTGAAACTTAATGTAGAAATCTAGTAGTGATTCTGATGTGCTTTTATGTACACATCAAATCAAACCTCACTTTAGCATACAGTCACATTACAGTAAGTCAGATTTATCCCTGTCATAACTCTGTTTGCTTTAATGAAGTGGCACCAAAAACTAGGTTTGTCTATGAAATGTTAAAGTAAGTTTCAGAAATATATTTTTCAGTCCATGCGCAACTATTTTCCACAGTGGAAAGAGCATATTATTTGGGCATTGAATGAAATATAAACACCAACAGCTTGAGTGTAATGTTGAAGAAAGGAAGGTTTTTCTTCATCTGTTCTATTCATGTCTTGAAGGAAAGTGAACTGGCTGTGTTTAAGAATGTGGCCAAGTACATCTAAAGAGTAATGAAGTAACATGATATATTCAAGAAACAAACAAACAAAACTACAAAATTTTTTTTCAAATCTGACTCAAGTTTATCAGAACATGACAGAAAATAAATTCTGTCAATAGCGTTTTTCTCTGCAAGGGAGGTCAGGATGGCACAAATTTCACATGAACAACTGGCATCATCAAATTTCCACCTTTCAATTGGTTTTGGGCCAAAACAGTCATTGATTTTTCATTTGCGGCTGGATTTTGTAAATAATTGTAGTGTCTTTTTTTCTGTGATAATAAAACTAGTAAGATACTAATTAGATTCAACAAAACTAGTTCTGACCAACTTTTAATTTCTTTGTCCTGTCATTAAATACAATCATGTCTATATTTTGCATATTGTTATATTTGAACTCAGATATCTGTAATGAAATATTAAATAAATGACAAGGAGGAGGACTTTTTTGCATTATTATGAGCAGTAAAAACAAAGCAAATCACTAAATGATTATTCAATTCCTCTGTTTAAATACCTATAGAAAATAAGGTAAATAAAAATATATTTGACAGTGAATATGTCCAGTGGGAACACTTCCTTGTGTTTTACTTTATAGTGGCTAAACATTAAGTTAAGCCTTTAACTTGAATTTAATGTATTAAAGCAATAACCATCAAGGTGCAAGGCATTTCCTGGGAATTAATGACTGACTGGGAGAGTTGATGAGCCAATGTGAAGCTGAGGGCCATTAACCGTGGCTAGTCACTCATTTCCCCAAAAATTCCCTGGGCTGAAGTTGTCAGTGCTTTTTTATTATGTCCTTATATACTAGGTATATATTATAAACATCTTCCCTTCTGTCCAAGCAATTTTTAAAAAGATACCATAGGAAGGAGACATTCAGGTAATAACACTGTTTCCCTTGGCTTTCCTGATGATAAATTCAAAAAAAAAAAAGGATGGCAAAATTAAAAAATAAACAAACTCTAAACGTTTTAGAAGCAAAATATTAATTCCCTAAATTCGCACTGCAAGGATTGTTTGAGAACTCTAGTACAGTCACGGACAGGGAGTGAGGCAGACTGGCAGCTTCTGCAGTCAGTGGAGCCCAGATGGCTGCAGTGGAGCTGCTGGCAGCAATGTGCATCATCATTTCTTCCAGAGGTTCCACAAAGTCATATCTCTGATGTCCTCTGCCTTGACACTTCTCACCCCTATTCATTGCTGATATCTCACTTTTGCACATTTCCCCAGGAGCAGAAGATATCAAGACCTCTCCAAACTAATTTTAACACTTGGAACAGAAATTGTTGATGCAAAATCACCATTTGTCAGTCACCAGCAGGTAGAGGGAGATGATCTTTCACCTCTACTCAGCACTGGTGAAGCCACATCTGGAGTGCTGGGTCCATTTCTGGGCTCCTCAGCACAAGAGAGACATGAACATACTGGAGAGACTCCATCAAAAGGGCCACAAGGATGTTTAAGGGACTGGAGCATTTCTCCTATGAGCAAAGACTGGGACTGCTTGGCCTGGAGATGAGAAGGCTCAAGGGGAATCTCACAAATGTATATAAGTAGCTGAAGGAAAGAGGACAGAGCCAGTGTGTTTTTGGTGGTCCTCAGTGACAAGACCAGAGGCAATGAGCACAAACTGAAAGACAGGAGGTTCCATCAGAACACCAGGAAATATTTTTTTTCAGTGTGATTGAGCACTGGTACAGGTTGACCAGAGAGGCTGCAGAGTCTCCATCCTTGGAGATATTCAAAAGCTGTCTGGAGGTGGTCCTGCTTGAGCAGGGGAGTTGGACAAGATGACCTCCAAAGGTCCCTTCCAACCTCGACCATTCTGTGACTCTGGGAAAATCGAGAGGTTTGACCACAGAAAAGGTTTTTTTCTCCGGGATCCTCAGGACGTCCTTTTGACTAAATGCCCAATTTCCATCATATTCTAGCCAAAGGACCTGCATGGTGACAGACTTATGCAATCAGATCCTAAGCTATTCCAGGGAGTTTAAAACCAAAAACAAAAGTTGTGATCTTCTATTTTGACATGATATTATGTTTCTGTTTATGTAGCTTTGAGAGGTCATCTTTGTGCATTATTAGTTGTTATTAATAAAGTTCATTGCAGCAATATCTCAGGGCCATTGGGGAATGGCATCCTATTGTGTCGAGGGAACAGAATGGGCTACTAGACATTCCTATGGCATTCACAATGTTTTCCTACACTGGTTGAAACAGTAAATAGACGATTCATAGCAACTCTAAGGAGCAGAAATAGTGATGGCACTCTGTCCAGCTTTCATTTTTTGCCCTTGATGGTATTGATTTAACCTTTATGAAAATTAATCTCAGGAGAGGAACAGAGCCTGAAGATTTTACTTTTAAGACTTGCAATTTCCAAGAGCAATTGCAAGTTGTTGCTCTTTCTGTTTTTTGGGGGGGTTTGTGTGTGTGTGTGTGGTTTTATTTCTTTGTTCGTTGGGGGTTTGGGTTAGTTTGTTTTTGTGGATTGATTTTCTTATTTGATAAAGTGGTTACCAGCTTGTGCCTTGTAACTTGGAGAATCTGTTTTCAGGAGTCATTCATTCGTCTTATAATTGGCAATAAAATGTCCCATCTCCTACTGTAGCTTGTTTAAAAATCAGTCATTGCTAGTAACAAATGAAAACTCAGCATGTGGAAGTGTTGGAAACGGATGTTGAACCCTGTGTAAGGAATTTTATTCATCTTGATGTTTTTGTGCACCTGTGAAGTAATTGGGGCATATGAGTCCCATATTAAATTTAGGTTGTAAAATAATTTCAACCCCGTATTTGACCTAGTGGTGACATTACCCACTTCACATAAGGAATACCCTCTATATTAACATATTTAAGGTATAACCCCTCAGCATGGAGAAGTAAAGAAAAAAATACATGATTAAGGAAGGACCACTCTTAAATCTGAAGCCCAACTTCTGGTTTGGTAGCATTAGTACATGGGTTTCCATCACTGTGTTGATTTTCATAATGGATGCAGCCCTCACAAGCAAGCAAGAAAATGAAATTAAATCCCAGCTTGACCTGATCAGAAGCAAAATAGGAGACACCACCTCTCTTTTTGCCTTGTTCTGACTGCAAATAGGAAAGAGGAACTCTAAAGAGGATCCTAAACCAAAAGCACTGATACAGACATTTATCAGACCCCGGGGAAGTTGTGACCCAAGTCACAATCTGAACTTTGTGGCTGATGTTTCCTGCTTGAATGGGCTAAATTAAAATCTAAACCCCAGCAAACGAGGTTGAATTGGCAGAGAGGAAAAGACAATTCAGATATATGCTGTGTTGCCTCGAACAGTGGCAAATTGTCTTGTACGAAACTATCAAAAAACTCTATCAGTGCCTTTTTTTTTTGGCAAAACACCATGTATTTGACAAAACTGTTTCCACAAACCAAAACAATTGCCAGTGAGGAGGCTGTATTTTATCATTTGGGATGCCACCTCAGCTGTTAGAGTTCTATTAGATTGTCTTGGCTCAGTGTTTGATATTTATTCTTATCATTTAAGAGCATCAGATACTCATATCTTGGAAGATGTCTATTGAATGGTGATAAGTGTTTGGTACTCATACAAGTGATATCACTGCACTGGAGCTAACTCGATTTCACAACCTGCAAATTCAGAGCATTATCATAGAAAGAACTGGAGTTTTATTTATATCAAACCTACACGTAATTAAGTTTGGCACTTCCTTATACAAAATTTGGGATTTCTCTAGTGCTGTCCCTCCAAGATGTTCTACAATTCTTCCTTAGGCAGTTAACCATGTGATTATCCCACTCATTGCTGTTATAAAATAATCACTTTATAAATGTATATATTGCATGGAAAGTAGGAGGCACAGTCCTTAGAAATAAATTTTAAGAAAATATTCCAAAAGCTTATAAAGAGATCCAGACTGTTGGAAGACAATCAGTCCATGAATTGCAGCGTTATGAGCTGTAATGATTGCAGAGAGCAGAAAGAGGGGTTCTGTGACTTCTCTTCCACCTAGCTATGGAGTTGCTAAAGAAGCGTAACCAGACAGAAAGATACGTTTACAGAGAATTGCAGTAACTCCTTAGCATGGCAGCCATTTGCTTAAGCAATTAAGAAGTTATATGGATTTGCACAGCAGTTTTTAGAAATACTTGCCAGTTTTATTGCCACTGCTTTCAATAAACAATGGTGTCTCTAACTAGAACTGGTCCAGGGAAATGGTTGCATTAGGAAACAGATTAGTAAATGCAGAGACAAATATGATGTCAACTGTTGATGTGGACAAAAATGGATACATTTCCAAGGGAGTTATGTAGTCATGGCTGTCTAATTTGTAAATTCCGACTTAGCTACGATCAGTTGCAAAGCAGATAAAAAAATCTAATGATTTTGCAGTTTGCTGGAACTGAGCTCTTCTATTTCAACTGATAAATATATTAAAAAAAAATATTGGAACACACATGTAAACTGTATTGTTTTTTTGCTTTCTCTTAGAGGTGGTTCCAGCAAAACCTGCGTATTTTTAAGTGGAAAAAAAAAAAAAAGTGACTTGAGACCTACTGAAATCCACTGAAAGAAGAGCATGGTAAGGGCTTGAGCAGACCTATGGTGAAGACCATTCTAAGAAATAATATTGATTCTACTACATGTGCTTTATTTACAAGCTGCACTGATCCTGAATCTGTTACACAGACTGCAAAGGAAACACTTTTAAAGGACAGCAGATGAAGTAGAAGAGTTTTACTAAATGATTGTGTTTCCATGGAATTGACACTCTAGCCTTACTTTGCCCAAGATGGATGGTTGCTAGCATGATCACATTAATTGTGAAGAGACCAGAAATAGTCGGTAATGAAGAAACTGATATGAAGGAAAAATCTCTCTCTTTTTCTCGAACTGATAATTGTAGAGTTTGTACATCCAAAACAATGAGTTTGGAAAAATTGTAACGTCAAATTGAAACAGCCAATGTCACTAAAGCCTGGTTTCTCAAAACATTGCTCAGGTTTCTTTAACATTTTAAGACTTAACATAACTCTCAGATATACTCTTCCAAAGAAGGAGAAAAAGGCTGTAGATGATCCTATTAATAGAAGGATGATAATTCAACCTGGGAGGAAAGATGTAATGTGAGGATATTGGTTGTTGTTATAGGCAACTGTTATTAATTGCCAGTGATTTAAGATAAAGCAGATTCTTCGAGGGAGAACTTGTTCTAGAGGAGCCGATCAGCTGCTGCCTCCTGGGGTTTCTAGCTCTGGCTGGAGCCACAGCCTTTGTGGTGTCATTTGCTCAGACATCGTATGTGCGATCATAACACCTTCTTGCCCATGCAGAGGTCTGGCCACACTTCTCCCATTACCACCACAAACCATTCCTTCCTACTGCTGGCTCATTTCCTTCGTTCTTCTGAATCCCATATCAAGGAACTCAATCTCTTCTCCACTTCTGCAGTCCTCTGGGGTGACTTTCAGTGCTTGCTGACAAAATAATGTCTTTAGATGTTAATACTAAATTAATAGCTCTAACTAGAGCATAATTTTTGCTCAACTGCCATAGCTCTCCCCATTTTTCTTATGCCTCTGTTGTCTATTTGGAAATGTTGCAGAGCTTTCACAAAAGTTTGAGTTACTGAAGTACCCTCATTGCACTGTGTTATTTTCACTATACATAGCAAATTGAAGCAAGAGGGGTGCCTGAAATTGGGATAACTTTCCAGCTGATAACAATACATTTTGCAATGCGTAGTTCACAAGGGCCGTTTAACACAGATTTCTCATTAGCATAATATTCTTACATGTTAAATGTTTTATATGACATTTCTGCAGCTACTATGGGCAATAAATAAAACGGCTTTCCTATAAGAAAATATTTTCTTGGTAAATGTACCTACGAAAATGTTTTAACTCCTTACTACTACTCAGAACCATCGTGTGCTATCCTGACTTTGTCTTCAATTGTGCATCTTCATCTGTGAACATCAAGCAGCCCACACTGCTATTCTTCCTCAACCAGCTGTTGGTTTTATTATGCCAAATTCTGGTTTCTGTAGCATAGACTGAAGTAATTATTTTGATTATAAATGGATAAGAATTTGCTTTGTCACCTCACTGACTCTTCGAGGGGATTTTGCATAAAGAGAAAAACCCCATACTTTTCCCAGAAGTAGTTTCTAGAAACTACCTTGACACAAAGTGAAAGCTCTGTGCCAATCATTCAGACTTGTTTAGACAAAAAACAGAAGTACGGTCCAGGCTGGACAGTGGAGAAAGGAGCATTTAAGGTGATGCCCTGCACAGCCCATGTTCTTAGAGGTGTAAGGGAATTTGGGGCATTTGGGTTGCAACTGAAATAAGGAGCTGGTCTAGAAAAATGCTAGAGCAGAAAACCTTTTACTTGATCTGGTCTCAGATGGATGAGGTAGAACATGGTGCGGTAGATTAAACCCAAAGACACAAGAGGGTGCTTAACAAGTTCTGGTGAAGGAAAGCGAGAGATGATTTACCATCACATAAAGTAAATGGATGGTGCATTGAGGTACATCAGTAGGAGTACTGAGTCACAGCTCATCATCTGGAAACCTGGAAATTTTCAGTACTAAAGTAACCCAGCAGTTGCTGTATATATTCTGGGAGCAAGGGGAAGGTGACAAGTAATGCTTTTTGGAGCATATTATAAAATAAGTGGGTTTTATCTTCTGGGTGTTTCCATCCTGTAAGTTTTCTTGTCAGATTTGGGAGAACAATATTTCACTTGGCTTTCAGTTTGTCTCTGAATCACTGTAACAATGGAAGTTATTATTCCAAACTTCAATTGCTGAAGAAAAAAAGGCAGAGCTCTTTGGGAGGTGGGTGAGAAAGAAGAGAAGGGGGGGATAGGAAGAAAGTCTGTGCATGACCAATCTAATTTTCTGCATCTCACAAACTTAAGGCAAATATGATAACATTTGATTAATATTCACTGTGAAGTGACCGACTGCTTGTTTTCTTGGTTTGAAAATCAGAGTAAAGAGAACTTTTCTTCTGCGATGGGCTAGATTTACAAGCAGCTTTCTGTAAGACCCAAAGTGAGTGATGACTTTTTTTTAAAGGGAACAGCCTATGCAGTGGACATGCTTCAGTGAAAAAGACAAGAACCTTCTGCTTGAATTCAATACCTTTGTAACAGTTATAAGAAAAACACCTGTAGACAAAACAATATGTTTATGGAGGATTTAGTGGAAAATGATGGAATCTTCTAGACTGGAGGTATGTCAGTGTGGTCTCTACTGCTGATGTGCTGTTTGAAGAGACACAGTTGAACGACCCAGTCCTTGAAGTCACTGACAGACCTAACTGCAGGTAACCATGGAATTTTAGAGTGATGTTTACTGGTCAGGAACTCTTGATATCTGCTGGTTACATTTACTCAAAATTCAGTTGAGGAGGCAAAACTGAAAAACCTATCATATTTTTTTAATATTCTCATGTATTATAAGCTCAAAGAGAAAAAGGATAAACATTCAATCTAGAGATAAAATATTCAATCTAGAGATAAAATATTATTTATTACTTATTAGATGTAAAAGCTTGTGCTATATGTTTAACAGTTGCCTTTCTAAGCAGAGTTACGGCACCCAAATGTTCACATTGTCTTCTGAATCATTACACCAGTGTGCCACTAGGTTCTTAGGTTTTGGAGGGAAAGACCAAAACCGTTTTCTTGGTTGGAGTCGAGTCAAAATGCTTTTTCTAAAAGCCTGTATCAATTTTTATCCTCATCTCTACAGGCCTATTTGTACTTTTTTGGTTAAAGTTTTGCTTGATTTTGATCTTTCTACATTATGAATAGCTTGCAGATGTGCTTATATTTAATTAATGTTTATTAATTTTGTGAAATTAAATTGTTTAAACTTGTTCCAGGTAAGTACCTGCCCATGTTGCTATTAAAAATTTGTGTTATACTTGCTACTTTTACTACCTACAGACTTCTGGTTTATTACTCATTAAATATTCAGATAGTCTGGTGTCTTGCTTATGAGACACAAGAAGAGGAACTGAAAATAGCCTTAATTCTGCTGAAGACCACACAAAGGCAAGTGAATTTATTTTTGTAGCTTACTTCTTAATATCACTAGACTGCAATGTGATATCATGGTTTGTAACATGACTGCATGGCTTACCTTGAAAAGGTTGGGTCCCAAAATATAGAATTAAAATTAAGCATTTGGGAAAGGTAAAGATTTTCTTAGCCTAAGTGCAATCTGTTGCTGTGAAAAGAACGAATGTAACAGATTTTTCTTACACAGATTTGAAAATGGCATCAGTCAGCGTGACTGCATCAATGCACTCAACTCCTCCCAACCCTGGACTACTGGATCATGCTAGCATATTCTTTTCATGTCAATATCGCAGTGAACAAAAAGATACAAACCCGATAACTTAAATACATAGTTTGTTTCCAAAATGCAAATACATCAGGCAAAAGCCAGAGAATGAGAGAACTACTAGTAAGGGATAGACTGTTCTTCCGTTACTGCGGGAGCTAGGACAGCATGTGCAACCTGAAGTTTCGCTGCAGTTTTATTAAAATACGGACATTTTCCCAGCACTTCACTTTTATGTATTTGCCTGCTGCTTTTGCGAAATTTGTAAGCATTGCAAAACAAATTTCTAAGAGCTGACCACCTCCAGCTAGGTCATCTCTCATCATCGGTTCTGAGAAAACCATCAAGAACTGGCCTTCCAGCATATTCCTGAACATGGAAATTATCTGTAGCGGGCCAAGACTACCCGTTTATTTAGATGTCAGCGCAAGGAGCCACCAGGAGCTCCTGAAGTCCCCCACAGACGCCTCCCCGCCATGGGGGTAGGTGGGCATCTCCGGCGCTCGGGGGCCGTTTCAACACAGGTGGGAGAGGACCCCGGTTTCGCACCGCAGCCCACGCCGGCCCCCCACCGGGGGAGCCGCCGCTGTCGCCCCGAGGCGGGGCGGGCTCCTGCCGCCTCCCTTCCCCCGCCGCTCAGCGCGGCCCCCGGGCTTGCCCAGCCCGCGCCCGCCGCCGGTTTCGGCGGGAGCCGCAGAGCCCCTCGCTGCCGGAGGCCGCGCCGCTCCCCCCGCCCGGGGCCGCTGCGGTGAGGGGGCGCGGGGCGCTGCCGGTGCACGCGTGGGCGGCGCGTGGGCGGGCGGCTGCGTGGGCCGCGGCGGCGGCGGCGGCGGGGCGCGGACAGGTGGGCTGGCGGGGGGCGGGCGGGCGGCGCGAGTGAGCGTGTGGGAGCGCGGCGGCGGGGGCGGGCCGGCCGTGGGTAGGCAGCGGCGGGGCTGCCGAGCGGCGCTGCCTCCCGCACGGCAGCGGCGGCGGCGGCGGCGGCGGGAGCCCCGGCCCCGCGATAAAAAGAGAAGGGGCCGGGGGGCGGGAGGTGCGCGCTGCGCGCTTGCTGGAGCGCGTTGCGGCGGCACCTCCAGAAACGTGCCTGGGAGGGAGGGAGCCGGAGAAAGAGCGGGAGGCTGTGCCGAGCGGCGAGCTGCCGCCCTCCCGCAGGAATCCCGGGCGGGCGGATGGCGCGGCGGCGCCCGGGACGCGCGGCTCCCCCTGGCTGCGCGGCGGCGGCGGCGGGAAGGAGGCAGGGAGCCGCGCTGCTGGGGAGGACCCGCCGCCACCGCCTCGTCCTGCGGCACCGGCCGGCGGCGTGAGGAGCCCGGCAGGCGCAGGTGAGTGGGCAGCGTGCGCTCTCCGCAGCGGCGCCGGGCCCTCGGGTTTAGCGGTCACCCCCTGCAGCCGGCACCATCCCGTCGGGAGGCGCCTCGCCCGCGGCTCCGTGTGTGTGGCTGGGGTGGGGGGCGTCGCGGTGAGGGGCTTCGTGAGGCTGTGGGCTGGTGGGCGTGAGGGGCTTCGTGGGACTGAGGGATGGCCGATGCGTGGGGGGCGGCGAGGTCGGGGGTGCAGGCGAGCAGGACCGTGGGGTGTCGCGGCGGCGAGTGCCTATGAATGCCGCTAGTGGGGCGGCGCCCAGCGCACACCTGAGCGGCCGCAGCCGGGCAGGGAGGGTGGCGGAGTCCCCGGAGGGTCCCCGAGGTTGTGTGTGCCCTCCCGTCCGGGGGTGGCCGGCGGCGGCGCCGTGGCAGGGCGAGAGATTCACCTGGACGTGTGCTCGGGGGTGCAGGCAGCCTCACCCGCGCTTGGGATTTTATTTATTATTATTTGTTATGGGGTTTTTTTGGTGTTTGGGTTTTTTTGTTTGTTTTGGTTTTTGGGGTTTTTTTAAGCGCAGGTTGTTCTTGGAAAATCGCGTTTGATTTCGGTTTCTATTCCGGTTTGAGATTTCTGGTGGAGGCTGCGATTGCCGTTGACGTAGGGTGGTGCAGGGGTGCAGGTACCCGGGCATCCGTAGGCATCAGAGTGTGGTGAAGGGAGTTAGTTTCTGTCCCTTAATGACTTAAGAGCGTTTTTGCAGATAGAGGCATAGTGAGGAGCTTTCGGGCGGCTGCTTCCAGGGAAGATATGAGCAATTGTTAACTGGAAGAACGTGGAGTTGCAAGCACACGCAAAAGCCAGTGGTCCCCCAGAGCTTGCACTCCGAAACTTCGTTATTTGGTGAAAGCCCTTTTCTGAAGGCCAGAAGCTTTCCTTTTTCCAGGAAGGCTGCTTGAATTTTCTATTTTATCATTTTTTCAGGAAAGGATTAACGTGAGGGCTCTGGATGCTGTGTGTTTAGGTTGTATTTTGTTGTAAAGGATTAATTCGGCAGAATCTGTGGCATATGTGCAGTAAGCCTGGAGTAAACTGGGTGGTTTTCGTGGCATAAAAAAGTTCAAGATCACTTTTAGTTCTATGAGATGTTCTTCCAAATGCTAGCATTTTTTTGTGTGTGCATTTATTTACAACCTATATAAGGTAACTAAGCTGAGTATGGAAATTATGTTTCTGTAAAACTGTGTTCACTTTTCAGATGGAAGAATAAACCAAATTAGTTTTTGTATTTACCAAGTCATTAAATGCGGATGTTTTTAGTATTCCCACTTCAGAAGTCACCTTGCTCTGTCAAGGTTATGGTGTGTCTACCAGGCAACTAGGATAACACAAAAATCTATAAAGCCTGTATCTGTCTTGGAGAGTTTTAAGTGTTCTCTTGGGTTAAATTGAGTTGGGACTGGGGTTTTTCTTCCTTCCCGAAACTTATTAAAGAGAAAATTACAAGTAACTCAGTTTGAGTATCTTAACACACCTTTAGAAAGGGGAATACTTTGGAATGGTTGTGTAGAAAAACAAGTGAGGTGAAACATCGTGGTAATGGATTTGTAGCATAAAATATGGTTAATTTCTCTTGCATGACTACAGGTGGCAGTGTAGAAGCCAAGAACAAAAATTGGCAGAAATTATATTCCGTGTTCGAGAAAATGAAGAGTGTACTCATGACTAAGCACAGGAACCTGGAAAACCACAGGTATGTGAAGTGATTCATACAGCTGCCTATGGTGCTCCCAGTATTTACTGTATTCTAATGTTTCTGGCTCAATAGGTATTTTTGGACCAATTATCACTTAATGTATTCACAGTAAGAGCCTAATCAAAATGTTATGGAAAAATATATATTTCATTACTAAAAGGAGCAAAAATACTTTGAAGGCACTATGCAAGGAGAGGTGGGATATTCCCACTTTTTATGGTTTATTTTAACTCTAAAGAACCAGAGCACTAAGTTGCATGAAGATTTTTTTTTTTCCTTTAAATAGATTTCATATTGATAAACCTAACAGCAGTTATAGGCCTGAATATACTTGAGATGGAGAAACTTTAGATACAAAAGAAAGATTTGCGTGTCTGGATGTTTTGGATGTCTTATCAGTACTATTTCTATGAGCACTGAAGAACTGATAGCACGAAGAGAATAACAGAGATGTAATTAAGAAGATGTAAGTTCAAATAACTGTCCAGTGGTGATGCATGTGTGTTGTTAAGGGTTAAATCTTGTAAGATTTTTTTTTTGTTTTACAACACTGTTTTCTATTAAAAGAAAAACATGAAAATAAGCAGTGCATAAGAGCTCATGACTAGCTTTCATATTTCAAAGCAAAGGGAAACACTGAATTACCTTAGTAATTAATTTTTCTCATTAATTAGCAACATTAGAGGGAGGCAAAGCTTTTCTTCTATGTTTGCATCAGTGTGCATAGATTGTAGAAATTAGTCTGTGGGTCTGCATTCCAGGATTCCTGAGAAGCCATGACGGATGGGACAAACTCAGAGCTGGAGCCTGAGGATTTTTTTAGAACTGACGAGTGGGAAGCTATGCTGGTAAGAAGTGTCAAAGTGCAATTATCACTTTTTTTGTTTGTGGATTTATACTTTTGCAATCGGTTGTTCTTACTCTAGCCTAAGAAGGCATTTTGTCTAAACCTTTAAATTGCTTCTGAGATAATGTAGTTATATCACAAATGCCCACAGATGACCAAGCTGCCTTGTGTCAGCTCCCCTGCAGTAACTGGCATTGGGCACGGTTTTAGTTATCCCTAGGTGCAAAGTAAGTTGCAGACAGAATGATTTATTTCACTGTTAGAATGGGCTAAGAGCGTACATCCCATTAGGTATGAATAACCGGCTGTCACCAATAAACTATAAAGTTATAGTATTTTGGAATCTTGATATTCTGAAATCCAAATCAAAATTATTTTTTTCTACCCACTGTTTAAAAAATAAATCCAGGAAACTATACTTCAGGTATAGCTTTGAGCACAGGAGCTGCAAGCTCTCTGTAAAGAAGCTGTATCTCTGTTAGTGAACAGTAAGACCCTGATTTCTGAGTGGGGTTTGTGGGTACCATTATAATGCTTTCAAAATGTGCCTTTGACAGAGTACCCTGAAGAGCTATGACAGTTCTTAACTTCAATTAAAAATAAAAAAGCGAATAAATCTAGATTTGTTCTGCAGGGGAGAGCTCTTCTAACCATCTTTGCCTGGCCATCATGTTATCACTTGTCACCTGTTACTTCTGAATGGGGACCCACTCATGTGCAGCTGGGGAGAAAAAAGCATCAGCATTAATTTCTGTACAGCCCTGTAGTTTTTTCTTATTGAACAAAAGAGTTATCAGGGCTATTAATTAAAGTTTTTTAAGTCAATTGAACTGTTTATGTAGTGTGGGTCAGCATATGCTTATGGCTTTGTTGAACACTGTTGAGGTCATTAGTTACTGCTAGCACATTTAGAAGAGAAAATGAAAATGTCATTTGTCATTGGTACAAAATTTTAATGGGGTCTTCCATTACATCAAGTGTTCAAAATATTAAATAAAAGAAAGCTGGTAACTAAGCAGTGTGATGCTCAAGAGTTCAATTTACAGACACTTCTCGGTGCTAATTATGAAGTATTGACATAAATGAATGAAACTACTTGTTAAAGTGCCTTTTGCAGTGTATAGCAGTTATGTGTTCACAAGATGATTCATAACATTCAGCAATTTGTGATGAGTTTCCCTGCCATTACTGGAGATTACTGAGTATCAAATGTATTTGCACTACACTGGGTTACTTTAAATTAGATTTGATTGTGGAAAGGGAAGGAGAACCATTTTCTATTAACTGAAAAATCAGGCCTGTTTTATGAATCGGTTAGTCAGTATTGAATTTCTCTTGACTGTATATTACAATTTATTCTTTACAATAAAATACAAATGTTTCATCATCTTGCCTATAAATACAGCAGTGTGGGGGGAAACTCTCAAGACTTCTTTTGTGTTGAAAGTTGTGTACGTTAGGACTAATAAAATGTAGCAGACTTGCTGTAACTGAAGGTAGAATTCATAGTAAGAAATCTAATTTTGGAATCTAAATGTGTAAGGTCCCACTTTCAATCAGCAGACCTTAATTATGTAGAGTGCTATTTGGTTTGATGCAGGATGTATTTGTAAGTGCCGCTCCCATTAACAGTGCAACAGATGCTGCATCTTAGAAAACTGTCTTGTGCTTCTGCTTTGAACTGGAAGTTGTGGCTGGTTATGTGTTCTGTTGTCTTAAGAAAACTGTGTTTAAGGGCTTGCACAATCAGTCATTCCATGCCGTCATGAAAATGGCTGTAATCTGTTAGATTGTGAAGCATGATTGCCTGACAGTTATCGGAAATGTCTGTTAGTGATACCAGGGTTTTACACAAGAAAAACTTTCCCACTCTGTAGTACTTGTGTAGGATTGTCTTAAATCGTTTGTGGGAACCAGGAGAATGTACTAGGCCCATGGATTAATGATGCTGAATGGAAGACAGAAATGATTTTATAAAATCTATTTATTTTGTGAAATAACAGGTACCAACCAGTCCGGTATGAAAGGCAGGTTTTTAGAAAAACAGTAGATTGTCTATCAGGAGGATGAGGATGGTCTGAATCAAAGTCTCTGGATAGGGAGGCACAAAGTGAAAATTTCAGATGGAATCCTCTGAGAGTAAGTATAAAACACAAGGAGTGTGTCTGAGGCCATTTAGAGTAAACTCTTGTGAAAGTCACAACATGCTAACCATGTGTGTAAGGAAAGTACCCTTAACTAGCAAATGTGTAAAGTAAACCTCCAGGCATGTGGTTCCACTGCTGTCTTTGGGCAGGCTGCTATTGGGCTTCTACGAGAAGCCCTAATGCAGGAGAACATGAAAACTGTAAAGGAGAAATGATCCTGAAATTACATCCTGTATATGAGACCTTGCTCTTGGATGGTGACTCAGTATCCTTTTGCTCTAAGAATGCCATTGCATGGTGTCGATTCCAGATGACAGAGGATGTGGTGGAGTCCACTTGACTAAATGGAGTGCAACTAACTGGATTTATGATGCAAGAAGGGAGAACCTTCCAACTACATGCCAGGGTGTCTTACAACAAAAGGAGTCTAGACTATCTTTTGGTGCTGGAGAAGCTGGTGGAGAAGTGCTGGTGACACAGAAAGGCTACCAAAATAGTGCTGGTAGCAACATCTGAGTTGCTAGGTAGAAGGTTAAGAATAAAGACCTCTGCAGCCTCAGTCTCCACTGTAATCTCAATACCCTACGTGAGGACAAGCAGAAAGCGCGCACAGGTCAAGATGGCACAGCCTCTGGGGCCGAAGTCCTTAACATTGTTGTACTTAGCACAGAAGTTGATGAAAGTCATTTAGAAAACAGTGAAGAGCTGCTGGAATAAGTTAGATCCAATTTAAACAGGAGCACAGAAGAGCTGGCAGTCAGACCAAAATAGAAATGTTTCCATGCAAATGCTGGAAGACTAGAAGATAAGATGGAAGGACTGAATGCCTAGTTCTAAAGTTATTTGCAGTATAGGTGTACTATAAAGAACATAGCTAGCAGGACACTTATTAGGATTTCTATGAAAAGCCTGGTAAGAAGAACAGTCGAAAGACTAAAATGCTTGCATTCAGTGTGGAGAGACTCAGAACAAATGCATATCCCCTAACAAGTGCTTCTCTGACCCTGTAAAAAAGATTTTTTAAAAAAGCAATTACCATGGTTGAGCAGGCTGTAAGGAACAGAAGGATATCCTTCAAAAACTTATGCCCAAGAAAATAAAGGTGAAAATCAGGCAATTTAAACATAAAATACACAGTAAAACAAGTAAAAATCTGATATGACAAACTTCTCTTGCCTTTTACAAGTCACATAAGTACTCTTTCAAAAACATCAGAAACAGGAGAGCCATTGAGTCAATAGATAACTAAGATCTAGAAGAGCTCAAAGAAGATTGTGCTGTAGCTGAATGAGTATGGGATACTCATGTTCATGGTGCAGGACCTCACAAACAAAAGCTCTTCTCTGTGAGGAGAGAAACACAAGGTCCTTTTGAGGCACCTGTTCCAAATCAAAGTGCTGTTGGGACGATTTTTTTTTTTTTTAGGAACAAAATGATAAAAATTATTTACAGCAACTTGCCAACTTTAGATGTGCCCAAGACCTCTAGAAGATCTCTTGGTATAAAATTGCTCAACTGGTAAGGGTGATGTTTAATAGCACAATACTACTGTGGTAGCAGTGAAGTTAAGGGTGCCAAAGGTGATGCCAGTTTTTAAAAAGGCTTCCAGAAAGCCTATAGGAAAGAACAGGGCAAGTATGACTGGCATTTCTGCCAGCCGATTTCCTGGTAAATATAGTGAAAACTAATGGGAATCATGGACAAATTTGGTATACCAGGAAAGAATCAGAACAGCCTCACAGGTCTGGTAGAGTTCTTTGAAGATGCTGTTGAGGTTGTGAGTAAGTGTGGTCTAGCTGATGCAGTATGCTGGGGTTTCAGAAAGTCTTTTGGGAACTACTCACCAAAGGTGCTGAGCAAAATGAAACTGCTCTGACATAAGAGGAAAGTTCTCTCCTAGACTTGGTTAAAAGATGGGGTAGGAATAAATGACCTGTTTTCACAGAGGGGACAGAGGTCATTGGTGGAGTTGCTCATATGGATCCGTGCCAGGTTTAACACCAGTCAGGCTATGCATTGGTGGTCTGGAAGAGTGAGTGTAGAATGATTCTAAGTTAACAAGTGTAGCAAAAATGAAAGCTAATCATGAAGAGCCAAAGAGGGATCTTGTGATGCTTAGTAACTGGGGATGAAGCTTGCTGCTGATACTACGAAGTAATGCATGCAAGGGAGAACAGTCCTGCTGTTACTGCAAATTATTAGCACCAACAGAAGTGGTGTTGCAGAGACCTTACCATGGTAAGTCCAAGCATTGGTTAAATGTTCATGTCTGGTTAAAAAACCAAAATGCTAGAGAAGAATAGCCAACAGAACAGAAGTCTGTTATATCAGTCTATAGACCACCTGTGCTTTTGTCTTGACCTCTGGGTACAGTTCTGTTCCCTGTATTTAAAGGAAAGGTGAGGGGGGAAAAAAAAAGGGAGACATAATAGATGTAGAAATGGGTGGCAATGATGATAAGGACCAATTAAATAGATTAGGAATCTTCAGCCTGAAAGAGAAATAGCTAAAGATGAAAATGATAAAAATCTATATAGGAGTGTAATAGAAAAAATGAGCAGGGAATGCTCATTAACTGTCTCTTGTAGTACAAGACCCAGAGGGGATCAAATAAAATTATCAAGTGACAGATTGAGAACAAGTAAGAGGCTGTATTTTTTTTTTCCCATAGTGCATAGTTTAACTGTGAGCCACTGTATATACTAGAAGTTTATCTGGGTTTGGTCTTTCAGTGCAAAACCACCTCCTCTTGATTAGAACACAAAGGCCAGTCCTTGAAGGCTGGGGAGGGACGCTGAGGTACATCCCTGCAAGTTTTCCCTGTCCTAGTGCTCTTTTCTTCAGACCTCAGCTCTCAGCCTTTGCTAAAGGCATCATATGAGGGATAGGTGCATCTTTGGTCTGACAGAATGTGGTTATTAATATGTAAAATGAAGACAAATTGCAGTCCCCTAAAGAAAATGCTGATCATATGCCACTCCAGATGCATTACAGAATTATTGGTGAAGAAAATGTGTTGAGAAGGACTTTTTTTTTTTTCCTTGGGCCTAATAATTTACCAAAGGAAAAAAACCAGTTTGGTTTTTGAAGACTATACCAGTTCTCATTGTACCATGTTGAATGTGAAGTTTAGTACCTATACAAAGGTGTTGAGATTCTTTGTTCTGAGGTGTCAGGATTCAGCTCTAATTCTGTGCTTGCTCAAAGCGAGTTGAGCAGTTGTTATTCCTTGCAGTTTATCTTCAGATAGACCGAATAAAAAACCTAAATGCAAAAATAAACTGGAGAAGTTAAGGACAGCCTTACCTATATAATGTTACCTGTATAATAAAATGAAAAATACAGTTTCTGAGTCTTGAACATGGAAGATGAAATCTCTTTTTGTATAAATATAGTGAGATTACATCTAGGTTCTTTCCCTATCCAAACATACAAGGATTAAAGCTGTGTTAGACTTGGTCTCGTAAGGACTTGGAGAAAATAGATTATTAAGAATAAAGGATGACTTGACCATTAGGCGTGAAAACAGCATTTAAATTTTAAACGCATGTAGAAGTTACGGAACAAAAATTATGCAGTCATCCAAACCAGTTAACAAACAAAATGAAAGAAGAGTCTCCCAGTGCCAGGGCTTATGAGCTGGTATGAATACAACAGCCGTGAGGTACAGAACCAGTGTAAGCGTGGCACTGCCCCATGCATGGAGATACAGGGCTGGATGTTGGGGTGTCCACTAAGGTTAATTTTAACCCAGGAAAATTAGTCTTCTAGAATTCCTGTGGTCAGTAACAATAAATCAGCTTCTCCAATAGGTGACACAGAGCACCCCAAGCCAGTTCCTGCTCTGGATTACCCTCTAGAGGAGGCTTTTTCTGTCCACACTGGTGCAGATGGACTAGGGACACAAAGATGACTGGCCTCCCTAAGTCAAAGTTGGCCTTTGAACATACCCATTCTATATGTTAGCATCAGACCTGATTTTCCTAGATGTTTTAGTAGGTCACTCTTTTCTTTCCAGTGGTACTAGGATAAAAATACACCACAAGACAATACTAGCTAAACCCATTTTTAAAGGTTTCATGTAGAAGTGCCTGTTTTATACTTAAAGTTCAGATTGTCCCTCAAAGTTTTCTGTACTTGCCTGACAAAGCCAAGAGCTATATTAAAAACGAGTTTAAAATACTTTTCTGTTTAAGAAAAAAACCTGCAAAATCAAATATTTTTCTGAAATAAAAAAGATAAGACATACAAAAAGAGATCAAATGGAGTTTTTTTAAAATTATGAAGGTTGGGCAATAGAGCTCGTTTGAAAGAAGGGGTTAATGATGTACCCCACCAAGCACCCCCAACACACTCTTCTTTCTCAAGAATGGGAGAAGAATCAGTCTTCTCATTAGCTCAGTTATTTTTATGATGTCCTTGAATGCTCTTTAGAATTTTCCTATTTGTTCAACAAAAGCAAAACATAGTTCTAAGATTTTTTTTTTTTCATTTATATTTCCTATAATGGAATAAGATACCAAAGAACAAGTGTGAGCAAAATCCTGTTTTCATCTTTATTTGGCACTTAATGTAGTTAGGTAATGAAGCTGAACCACTGGCAGTGCTGACCCAAAATGGTCAGCACAGACTATCGTAAGTTTTAATTTTATTTTTCTAAAAGTAATTTGATACCAGGTGCCGTGGAACAGAACTTCACTAGCAATGTAATCTGAGGCTTAGACTTTCACATCTGTTTAAAACTATACTATAAACCATGATGCATAGTCTTGAATAGGGGAGAAAATGCACCAGCCAAGCACACTTCTCAAGCAATAATTTTTCTAGTGTTATATCAGGAAGCATACACTGATATATATTTATTTGGAAACTATGTCAGTTACATTTTTCTAATACAAAATCCTCCGAGAAGACAGGTTGTGTATTTTGGTGTTACAAAACTTCTAGATATGTACCTTTTTTTCCTTTTTACTATCAACTAAACTTAGCGTATTTCTCTTTTTGTTTTGGGGAGGGTGGCTGGATCTGTAATTGTTCTCTAATGCCTTACAGATAGTTGATCATACTTGGTAGTTTTTATCTGGATGGTTCCTAATGTTCTTGATAATTCAGGTAGTTGTGTACTCTATAATATAAATAATAATAACTCTGAAGTCAAAATGAAAGTCACGTGCTGCCTTGACTCAGATTTCAGTTATATGAAGTTTGTGTTGCTCACAAATAAAGCTGAAACCTTCAATAAAATGGAAGGCAGAGCCCAAAACAAAAATACTGCTTATGAGGTCTCTCCTGGGCCCAGTGACTGGGGACAGATGTACTTCTGACATCACCTCCTACAGCCTTGCATCCTGCTGGTTCCTGGGAATGTAAAGAATTTGTGAGTCCTCTAATTTAGGAGACTTAAACTGTTGCAGATTGCTGCTGCTCCTTTCAGATACGCTACCTGGTTTTGTTTCTCTGCTTTTTATTTGCTTCTCTATGGTTTTACCTTTAATCATCACCCAATTGCACAAATGTTATAGTTGGCTGTTGTGGTTTGGTTTTGTTTTTGTTTGTTTGTTTTTTAATTTTTACTATCTCAGCGTTTCCTGAAACTTGTAAAGATCACCTCTCTCTTTCCTTTACTCCGTGCACAAATAACTTCTAACTGGAATGGATATTTAACAGCATATTAAAGATGCAGACGTAACAGTGGAATCTCCATTGACCCAAATCTGATAATTTCATGCTTTTAAAGAGGTTTTTATTTCTCTTGTTCAGTCAGAACAAGCTGGACTACCCTAAGTGGTAGTGTGCTGCATCAGTTTTCTGATGAGAAATGCCTTGTGAGGGCTACTCAGTTTAACACATTTTACCTCACCAGATAAACATGGATAGATCAACTACAGAGACCAAGCCGGTACTGGCAACTTCTTAAACCATGTTATTTCAAATGCTTGTCGATGTGGGTATTTGCATGTCGAGTTAGGAACCCGAAAAGCTGTAAGCTCCTGTTGAGTATGGTAAAGATGCTTTTGAACATGGGTGTTCTGTTGAATGGTTTCTGGTCTCTGAGACTGTACCATAAGTAGCTCATAAGCTCTGTTGTACACTAGGTTCAATCTAAAGTGTTCCTGACAGCAAGGTTGTTGGAAAAAGCCAAAGAATCTTTCTAGTTTTTCCACCTTAGTGCCAGTCATGGCTCCACTTGCTTCCAGTTTCTGTGGTCCAGTTCTTTGAGGCAGTTCCTGAGTGAAAGGCAAGGCCGCTCGCCCCACAGAGCTGCTCACCTGAGGGTTAGGTTAGTGACTTTAGAGATGCAGGACTGCACTGTGATTGTGCTGTAGTCACAAGGTTGTCCTGTGACGGAAGTCCCTGAGCTACCTACCATCTTTCCCTTCAGACCATTTAGAAAGAAACCTGCTCATCTGCTGAAAGAATGAGCACAGGTATCTGACTTTGAGAGATGATCCTGAGTTCTGGGTGGCAGGTGAAAGTAAGGCACTTGCCTTCAGCACAGGATCCAGGCTAAGGTAGGATTTAAGATCAGTGCCTACACCTGATTAGGCCTGGGTTGTTTCCAGCTTTGGCTGGGTGCTCTGGGTTGTCCTTCTGAGACCTACCTCTTCCCACTGCCTAGGTTAGGAGCCCATCTGTCTACTGCAGGGCTCTGGCTTCTGCTTTGGGGGCCAGTCTGCTATTGTCTAGGAGCTTCTATCAGAGCCTTTTATTTTATCTGGTGTTTGGATCAGCGTCAGCAAGGCGGGATTTCAAGGAGCTGCAGCATCCAGAGACAGTAGCTGTTCTGGGGCAAAATGTTTCCTCATGCTTTTTATCAGCTTTATGTTTCTTTATTTTTAACTGCTGAACACTGCCAGTAATACTCTGTGCTGTGTCCAGCTCAAACTTGACATCTGCCGAACACTGTCTGAATGATCTTGTGTAAATCCTTGTCCATTGCTGCCTCCACTGCAGCAGTCGTCTTTTTTTTTTTAAATTTCATCGCTACAGATTATGACTTGTAGCTGGCAACTGAGGGTGGAAAGACTTAGAACAGAACTGTGACCTCCCTTTCTATTTGAACCTGGTCTACATGTGGATGTTACAAAAGAAAAAATGACTGGTTAGGTATAATTGTGTGAAATTTTACTTTATTTTATTTTAAATACTGGGCAGTTCAGGGGAGAGGATCTGGTAAAATCAGGGATGTGTTTCACATTTCTGCCAAATGCCACTCTTTAGCTTGACATTTAGAGTCCAACATGCAGAAGTTGTGAGGCTTTTGGGGAGTGGTATGATGTAAAAAATGAAGTTTTAGAAAGAAAAACACGTAGCTTTTATCAAAAGCACAAGTATTAAGTAACTTGGCGGGCAGTGATACTTGAGCAAGAATTTTGATGCTAGCACTAGAGGTTAAGTAGTGTAATGGGGAAAGAGGAACATGTGCCTAGATTTCATGTCCATCAGGTTCTTTACATCTAATGAAATCAGAGGTTGTGACAAAAACTTATCAAAAGGCCTAGAGAATAAAAAATAAAGGGAGAAGGTAGCCCAGGCAAAAGGCATAATGACTGAATACCTAAACAGATAATATTAACAAGATCTATCTAACAGTCATTTTGTCAAATGAACCTTTTTACATTATTCCTTTTTTAAAATCTGGATTTTGGTTGCTGCCTGCATGCTGAGGTGTTTGGTGTGTTGTTTTTTTGTTGTTGTTTTGTTTTTCTCTTTCCTCTGTCATTTCTTCAGTGATCATGCTCTGTCAAAATATGGCCATCTAATTATCCATATTTGAACTGGGAAATATTTGATTCAGAAAATACTATGGATCTTCAATCCCCAGATTTGTTATTTTATACAGAAGTGTATCAGAACTGATAAAAAGTTTTGTCTCTTAGTCAAACGTTTCTTAAAGAGCACAGCACTTTCCTTGAGTGGCGGTTGTGTATTGGTTACGTGATGAAAGAAATGCTGCTGTCTTATTATTAAAGTTCATAGATGTTTTTGTTGCCAGCTCTAGTTATCTCAAATGTTCTACATTTTCCATCACCACTCTATATTACTCCAAGACCCAGACAAGGAAGCTTCTCTTATTTTAAGAAGCTGCTTACACAGTTACCATTTAGAGTCACTTAAGTTTTCTACCACATTTACTGATAAAGGCATTTGACCTGTATGATGCCTTGAAAATCTAGCACTTTCCTTCTTTTCCAAGGCAGAGTCCTTTACTGTATTTTTTTGACACTGAATGTTAATCTCCCTCAAACTAGTTTTACTGAAATGTTCATTATTATCATCCTTTTCCTCCCACTCTGATAAATCCATTTTCTGTTCCCACTTTGTCAGGCTAGACTTCTTCTCTTCTTTTAGGCAGCGTTATTTTCTGCTGGCGTATTAGTCGAAGGGCATTAGCTTTGACTTTGGGGCATTCACAAAGTCTATCTTTAGTCTAGTGGGAATACTGACTCTGTTTCCTCCCTGGCTAATGGAAAACAATTGGGGTTTCTAGGGCAATTCTGGTTTTCCAAGATAGCGTTGTGTGGTTTTGTGTTTTTCATGTGTGTTTTTATTATTTTTTTTTCTTCATCTGAATTGCCCTCCAGAGAAAGCCAAAGCTTTTGGAGATGGTGCCAGCTGAAGTGTCCCTTCTGCTGCTGTTGCAGTCCTGCAAGTGGAGGGCAAAGGCTCCTTTCTGACTCCTGCAGCAAGGCTGGTTCTGATGGCCACCGGTGGGGAACTAGATGTCCCTGCCCATGGTAGCTGGATGTATCTGGAGGGGAGAAATAGGATGAATGGTTGAGAATGACACCTTTTTGTTAGGTTACAGAGCCTGGGTGTTTATGCTGCCTTAAACTGTGTGCACTTGATACAAAATATACCCTACAAGCATTTCAGTGCTTGTGTTGTGTTTCTGGTTTTAGTGACTGCTGGAAAATAGAGAATCCAAATAGTTTAGCTGGGGTTTTCTCAGGGTGCCTCACATATAATTGGACTGCAAACGGTTGGTGGCTGGTGTCATTGACTTCATAATATGGAAATTACTCTTTATCATAGTTCTAAAAAATGTGTCCTGTTTTGCCATGTAGAAAACTGTATTTCTATCTTACCCGAATCGAACAGACTTTTGAAGCTGGTATGTGGCTAAAATATTATGTGATGCTGTTACAAGCTGGTCACTGAATTAATTTTAACTTAAGAAATTTACTTCTTGTAGTGTGTCTCCATCTTTGTTCTTGTTCTGGAAAAAGCTGAGACTTCTATGGAACCAAGGCTGCCTTGGAGACCTCAGAGGCCTCCTCCTTATCCCTGTGTGTGGGGTTGCACAACGTCTGCTTCCAGGCTGTTATTAAATCAATGATGATTGTTTGCTGCTAAGGATATACATGATGCTTCACAATGCATAGGTTTGGAGACTTAAAGAAGAAAATGGTGTCTCTGCTCTGAAGTAGCATTTTTCTTATTCTACAAAAAGCTACAGAAGAGATGAAGCCTTTGGGTGCTGTTTTGCTTTCTTTTAATTCATTATTTTCCCTTTCCCATTATATTAGTGTATTAGTCTAACTAATCTCATTCAGAAGGTTTACTTCAAATGTATATACATGTGTATTTTAAAGACAAATGCCAAACTCACATTTGTAAGATTGTAATATTTCTGTTATTTGTATCTCTTGTAATTACTGTAGAAATTACTGTTAAAACCTGAATGATAGATTAACATAATTGCATTTCTCTTTTTTAATGTGAGTAGATTTACTATTTGCAGTTCTTGACCTTGCTATTCATCTACAGATTTTTTTTTCCCACATTTCTACATGTGTTTTCATTTTCTATGTTAATTTTTCTACATATACTGGGAGGGGATTGAGGGTGGCATAAGTACACAAAGATGTGCAGAGAAGCGTGGTCTTGTGAGGCATAGAATTAAATTGTTTATTTGATGTTAATAATTTGCTTAATACTATATCTAAAAATCTAAGTTTGGAAGAAGAATGTGGGGAATTCTTTTAGAAAGTGACACAAGGGTAGGAAAGAATGTTAGCAGACAGTGATTAATTACTTCATTGCAAAAGGGGAGCTTTTTGTATCTCTTCTTGGTTTGAAATGAGTTGCCATATGTTGAGAAGGCAGAGACTGGCAGAAGACTTTCCTGTCTTACTAAGTTGTGAGATCAGGAAATAACTAAATTTACCATGGGGAGTTTACCTAACTAACCACAACCTTTTACTAATATGTTCACTTTGTCCTCACATACAAATTCTGAAATAAAAATGCCAGTACTCATGTGTCACTGATGGGAAGTAAAAGGCAATATTTTGGTCATAATTGGTAGGAGGCGAGACTGACATTCATATGCGTTTTCCCCAATTACAGAATGGAGCACAAAATATTTCATAGAAATTAGATAATTTCTTAAAATTTCTGTCATGCTTACCTGGCATTTGGAAATGCTTGGGCTTTTGTTCTCGTAATGCTTAGTCTTTAAAAGTGGTTTTCTTTAAATAGCAAATGAGTTATTTGTTTAAAATGTTAAATATTTTCTTTAGATTTCAGTCTTCAGCTTTAGCACAGCCCTTAGAATCTAATGAGATTCAAGGCCAGAAAGATCCTTATGCTATCTTTTAAAACCTACTGGCATGCCAAAGCACACAGCAGTGTGCTCAGTGATGATTCTGCTGTGCTCAATATCTTGCAAAAACTTAAGAGAATGACACAGAATCTATTGCTTGGCCTGGTGCTCTGTTCAAACAAATTATTCTCATTGCTAATTTATACAGACTTATCCTTAAGTCCCACTTGAAGACACTTAATTTTTATCCTTTAAATCACTTGGGGCTTTTTCTATTTCTTCTTCACTTTTAACACCTCCTGCATACAGTTCAGACGTCTGTTTATTGTAGAATTCATCTCACCATACGTAGAAAAAGCAAGATTGGCAAGCCTATTTCTGTTAGGTGTCTAGGGATTGCCCAAAGCCTTTTTTGCCATAACAATGTCTGCAAGGCACACGTTAAGGGCTTTCTTCAGTGATCTAACACCTTCATGGAAGTAGCTGCTGTCCAGTTTATGGTCTCAAGTTTCAGAGATGCACCAGCTTTCTGTGTTCTTAGAAGTATGACTTTGCATTTGCATTACAGCTTACCTTCACTGTGTGTTATTTGTGTATGCAGCTGGAAATGTGGGGAAACACCAGGCCTGATTGGAAATAAGTATGCTTATATAGGGTATCTGAGTCTTGTAGCACTCCTTTAGAACTGATTCTACTGTGCGAGCCTTAAGAGTAAGAAAACAGTCCTAAACTGTGTCTTCTGTAAATCCTTAAGTTTTTTAATTATTTAAAAATCAGTCACCTACATGTATACTTACTCACATTTAATATTGTGCTTTGCAATTAAGTCGAACTGTACTTTCCTCTTACACAGCGAAAAAATGATAAAATTCTACTTTTTATTTCTATAAATTCAAGGAGCTCTTGGGAATTCCTCTGTTCACAGCTTGCCCCTTTGCAATCTGTTTCCATCTTTCTGTTAAGTTAAATTATTATTATTTTCTTTTCTAAACTAGAGGACACCCATGCTGGCTGCTGTCACTTTCTTCCTTCTGTGATCTTGACCACCCACAGTTACATATCTGGGGTGCCTTTGTTAGAGGGTACAGGTTCTAGCCTGGCTGCTTGACTGCAAAAGCAGGTTTATCTGGAGACCATGAAGGGATGAGAGCTGCAGCACTTGGCGTTTAGGCCCAATTTTCCCTGATGACTTGCTGTCATGTGTCTCCTGACTGGGAGGGTGAGAGTTAAAGTGCCAGTTTGACATTTCATGCCTTCTGTTCATATCTGATATATAACTTACATTTTGGGATGCTGTTTTATGAAGTGACTCCCTGGTGTACAACACCTCGGGCTAAGCCAAGGCTATGTTCCGTATTTATAGAACCACTTTCTAGAGCATTTCAAAACCTTCTCAGAGCTCCTTACAGGTCAAATAACTCTCTTCTAATGTTCTGGTTTATTGAAATGACTTTAGAAATGTAATGTCAAATTAAAGCAGGCATTCATCTCTTCCACAGGTCCTTCACCTCCTGGTTGATCTTGGCAGATCTTTCTACCCATGTCTGATAGTCTGTAACTAATCCCAGGCAGACTAAACCAGGCCTTCCAAAGCTCCACCTCTAGCAGTCTAATATATCTCCCTGTCTCTGTGTCATGGATGATGGCAATGGTAGGTGAATAGGTACCAGTGCTTCTTAACTGTGCAATGTCCTAGAAGTCCTGCCAGAGCAGCCTGACAAATTTGGGAGGAGATGCAAAGAGCATTTCTACCCTTATGTCGCGGTAGGAGATGTTGCCTTTTGCATGAATAGTTTTGGAACCGTTGATCTGTTTCAGACAACTGACGAGTTGAGATCATTACACAGCTGTTCAGCTCCCCCTGCACATGTACTTTCTGTCCACTTAAACCCTTTTATTAACCTCTTATGTTTTGAAATAATGATTGGCTTTGGCAACCACTAAGTATTCCTGCTGTGTGGTGATTCCCCATAACAAGTTACACTCCTATAAACAGGACTGTAGAGCTTCAGCCTTAAGACTTTTTTTTATACAAAAACATTCTGTATTCCTGTATAATATAAACTAGACAAGGGCTGTTTAACTGCTGAAGTCTATACGTGGCTTAACAGGACTGTTTGTGTAATCCTCTTTCCCAAAGGCTTCTTCAATCCAGACCATGGATTTGGAGATAGCAGCCTGTTACTGCCACTGTTTTCCCTGCAGCCTCTCTGTTGTCACTCTACATATTGTTCCACAGGAGACACTATGCCTGCATATGGCTTGTCACAACCAGCATAAAACACAATTTGTGTGGATCCCTTCCTTATCTATGTGTGAGTTGTTGCTGGGGATAACTGAGGCTGCTTATAAACAGTGTGAATTTTCTAAGCAATAATGACCCATTCCTGGCAGTCATCTCTTCTTTCCAGAGGGCAGATGAGGATTCAAACTGTGGTGTGAGTCTGCCTTTTGGCCTTTTGGCTAAGATCAAGTGTAGTGTAGTATGTTCAGGAAGTCTGCTTCAAGGGAGCATCCAGGATTTACACAGACTGTGTTGTGCTCATGTGAGTTTGTGCCGCTAAGATGTTCAGAGCCCACATGCGCAAATGAAAGGTGATGTTGTTGGGGCCTCACAAGATGTACACGAGGCTGGGACAGGAGGCATAGTGTCATGGTGTTTGGTACTGCTATGCCATTTCATGCCTTTGAGTGTGGAGCAGAGTTTTAGAGGCTGGGGGCATTGTCTGTGCTCCTCAGCTAGTCCAGTTTGTCAGGTGGCCATGAACACCAGTTCTTGAGGAAGTGTTGGAAACCGGAGAATCAAGTTATAGTGGGAATACTGGAACTCCCTTATCTGTTCTTCTAGGATATCAAATTGCTTACCCTAGAAAACCGTTTTTTGGATGGGTGGGAGAATTCAGAAACCGCTCACATGCTGCATTTGTGCCTTTTTTTTTCCCCCCCCCCACTTTGGGGAAAAGGAGCAGAGTTGCAAAGCAAGAAACTGACCTCATCATTGGGTGCTGGGAAGGGACAAAGACAAATGCACAGCAGGGGTCCATTGTGCTTGGCATGTTCAGGTGAAATGGACCAGAGTGACACGAAACAAGGCAGGTGGTCTTCTCTGGTATGGCTTGGGACTGCAACATACTGTCATGATATAGTGGATCTTCCTCTTTTGCTGTATAGTTTATTGGTGTATATGCAGAAGACTGGGTCACATGCAAATGAAAAGGAGCAATTATGTTTCTCGACAACTGAAGGACATGTAGATTGCCCAGCTATACGTAAACTCAATTTCTAGAGAAGAGGGTAGCGGGAAAAGATAATGAACTATGGAGCAAGATGTTAACTGGGAATATCATACATCTGGTAAAAACAGGTACAGGAGATTCCTAAATCATCTGGATGATAACTTCTTGGTACAGATACGAAGGGAACCAACCAGAAAAGGTGCCTTCCTAGATTTGCTGCTTGCTAACAGAGAGGGTGTTGCAGGCAAGTGGCAACTGGTGGCTGCCTCAGCCTCAGCGAGCACAAAGTGGTCAGGTTCAAAATCTATGCTAATGGGAGGAAAACTGCCAGCAAGACCTCAGCTCTGGATATGAGGAGAACAAATTTCAGGTTTCTCAGAGAACTACTTATTTAGATTCCTTGGGAAATAGCTTTTGAAGGTGCTGAGGTCCATCAGTGCTGGTCACTTTTTAAGTACCACCTCCTAAAAGCACAGGAACAGGCAGTTCCAATATGTTCGAAGTCAAGCAGGTGAGGCAAAAAGCTGGCTTGGCTGAGTAGGGATCTTCTTCTTGAACTACATCGAAAAAAGTATTAATATATGGTCAGTGGAAGCAAGGTCAAGTGTCATGGGAGGACTACAGAGATGCTGCTCGCCACTGTAGGGAGGAAATTTGTGTGGCCAAAGGTCAATTAGAGTTGAAGCTGGCCAGTACTGTGAGAGACAATAAAAAGGGTTCTTAAAAATATATTAATGGCAAAAGGCAAACCAGGAATAACATTGGCCCACTACTTGATGAGCATGGTCACCACATAAACAGGGACGTAGACAAAGCAGAGGTGTTTAATGCTTTCTTTACCTTGGTCTTCAACACTGGATATGGGCTTTGAGACCCCCATAGCCCTGGGCTGGAGAACCACAGCTGTGAGAATGATAAACTCCCAATGAATCCCAAACTTGTGTGGGATTTGCTGCTCCAGCTAGATCCCTATAAGTTCATGGGGCCTGATGGGATTCATCCAAGGGTACTTAAAGAGATGGCTAATGTCATAGCGAAACCTCTCTCTGTGATTTTTTTCAACGATTCTGGAATCTGGAAAGGTCCTGGTTGACTGAGAGCTGGCAAATGTTGTCCCAGTCTTCAAGAAGGGCAACAGAGTGAAGGGTTTGGAGGGGAAGCTGTATGAGGAGTGGCTAAAGTCACTGGGTTTGTTCTGGAGAAGAGGAGACTGAGGGGAGACCTCATGGGGCTCCAGCTTCCTCACAAGGGGAGGAGGAGGGGCAGGCACTGAGCTCTTCTCCCTGGCGACCAGTGACAGAACCCGAGGGGATGACAGGAAGATGTGCCAGGGGAGGTTTAGGTTGGACATGAGGAAAAGGTTCTTCCCCCAGAGGGTGGTGGAGCACTGGAACAGGCTCCCCAGGGAGGTGTCACGGCCCCAAGCCTGACAGTGTTCAAGAAGAGACCGGACAAGGCCTCAGACACATGGTGTGAACTGTGGGGTTGTCCTGTGCAGGGATGGGAGTTGGACTCGATGATCCTTGTGGGTCCCTTCCAACTCAGGACATTCTGTGATCAACTCTTGCAATGTTAAATCGACTTCAAAATAAAAGATGTGCTAGAATTGAGTTATGTTACTTTGAGGTTTTGAGTGCTAAGTATGCAGCATACTGGATGGAACTCAAAACTAAAAATGGAGTGGGGGTGTGATAGCTCAGACATGGTTGTGACAGGTGAGGTCTGTCTACAGACTATTCAGGCCTCTGAAAGCAGAAAAGCAGTTGAAGAGCGTTGAATGGGTTGCTTCAGGTAAAATTCTGTATACTTATATATTTAAAAATAGTTAACATGTTGATATTTTTCTGGAAAAATGAAGCGTTTGTTTCAGAGCTAAATGTTTAAACTCATAGAAGGGGGAGAGTCACACTTGTATACATCATAAAAATAGGGGAACAATGTAGATCTGTACTGCTATTCCCAACAGATGTTTTGTTTTGTTTTTTTCTGTGTTCCCTAGTACATGCTAAAAATATTTTCAATATCTTAACATCTGCATTGTTATGAAAAATGGCATGTCTTTGTTTTGGTTTCAGCTGTGTCTTTCTTGCATTACATTTTGTTCCATGTGCTCTCTTCAGTTGGGATGTGAAGTCATTTTCTTTTGTCAGCTGTAGACCTAATTGCCTTGAGTCCAGAACTGTACTGTGCAGTATGTGAAGAAGTTCTTTATTTTGTTCTGCCTCAAAAAAAACCCCAATCTTTATGGTGGGGAATATAGAGTTATTTAATTGTGAAATGTCTTCTAATTGGCAGAGAGGGGCAGTAAATAGGGTGAAAGTAAAGGGAGTGAAGCCTCTTTAAATGTAGAAAAATGGCAATTGAAGAAAGATTGGGTATGTGGGTGTATTTTGCATACTACTGTGTATTAGCATCTCTAATCCTAAATGCACCAGCGTGTCCCATTGATTTCAAGTGGAGGATGGAATGCACATGAGGTAGACCCTCTCATGGTTATGCATGCCTTTAGAAGGCTCCTGAGCACTGTGCAGCAGGGGAAGATGGGCGAGTGAAGATTGGTTGCAGTTCTGATTCATGTGTAAAACAGAAGAAGAAAAACAGGCAAGAAATAGAACCAGACTTGCTGGAAACATAAGAGAAGGAAACACCAAGACAATTTGGTAATGACGACAACATGGCAGTAGGTGAGGGACAGCCATGGGGAAAGTCATTAGCTATTGGATGCTGCTGGTTCCCAGCACACTACCTGGAACACAAGATTCCTGGGTTCTTCTTTCTCTCCTAATCTGGGACACTGCCAAAGCTGATTTTTGGCTTCTCGATTGACTCAAGCAACAAAGCTGAGTGTTAATGCTCTAACTCTGTCTCTCAGGTGTGCAGTTGTCAATAGGTTGCCACAAAAAGGAATGAAAGAGGAATTTGACTGCCTGGGTTGATTTTTATTTTTTCCTTCCCCCCCGCACCCCCCCCCCCCAAAAAGTTGAAGAAACTCTACATGTACAGAATGCACTTTAAAATACATGTTAAGGGGGCAAAGCCAGGCAGCCAGATCTGGGAAATGAAGTTAAATTGAGGTTGCATGTGTTACTGTAGTTCTACATTCTTGGGTGTATGAGTTGGTGCAAAGTCTTCCAATGAATGGTAAGTATTGTGATTTTTTTTTTTTTTTTTTTTTGCAGAAGAAACATACCTGTGACAAAATGGTGTTTATGGGATGAGTTGGGAATATGTAGTACATGAGATGATCACAGATATTCCTGAGATGGTTTGCTTGTACAAAGCCGTAGCAGACACTTGGCTGCCATGCGCAACCTCCTCATCGCAGGGGCTCCTGCCAGATGCCTCAATCTGCAACTCCCCTCTCCTGGTCAACAGCACCCATGGCAACAACAACTTCTGGGGCTTACCTATGTTTAGTGCCCTCCCTTAGAAGATCCCTAGAGGTGTAGGAGGTTTCCTTCTTTTGTACCCTTGCAGTGAGCCAGCAGTGCGACAGCAGGTCCTGGCTTCCTACAAGCTTCCCATGTGCTTCCAAGGAGGTGCTGGCCTGTGTGGGCAGCCTTCATTTATCATTTTGAAGTAGCCAGCATCTCACTAATGGTGCGTGTGGTATACTTTGGGAACATTTCATCTCTAAATTTCTTCTTGTCAAAGGGTAGGAAAGTGTGAATGATACAGGGCATTGGATAAGGACAGAGGAGGGTCTCGTGGCTAAGACATCAGATGGTATGAGAGTGCGCTGAATTCTGGCACTGCTGCCTGTACCATAGAGTTCCTGCGTAAAGCTGTCATTTTGGGGCCAACTGCTCAAATGCTGGTGCATGTCTTGTTTTCTGGATTTCTGAATCAACCGCAGGAGATGCGTGGTCATTCAAAGCAAATTTTAGATGACTTGATGTGAGGAATGCAATAAAAGGCACAACCACAATTAAGGAGTGATAGGCAGTGAGACTTAACTATTGAACATGTTACGTGATACTGGAAGAATTGGACAGCCTGGGGTCTGGAATGGTGTAGTTTCAGGCCAAACACAGCTTACTGGGATTCCCTCCTCCCCTTCCTTCACTCACCTCCCCTCCAATTTTAATATTCCTCAGAGAGCGATGTGCTTAAATAGAAATGATTGAAATCAAAAAGGCAATAGATGTGTCACTGAATCTATAGCTCTTTTCTATATTAAGTTAGTTTTAAATAGCATTAAAAGCTCAGTTTAGCAAAGCACTTTAGTAAGGCATCTAACTGCATATTTGAATTGAGGCCAGGATTGATAAACTTGGATACTGTGTGATAATACATTCTAATAGGAACACTGCATCCACAATGGTTAATGTGTACGTTTCAAACAGGGCTGTATCTTCCTTCTGCTGAGGTTCACGGGTTCAAGTTTCAAAGCTGGTTTATTTGTGGGTTTGGTTCACATGTTTCTAGTAAGAATGGGATACAGAGGATTTTTTTTTGACATAAGGGATTTATAAGCAACGAATAATCACTAATTTTCCTAAATACCTGCTGTGTGTTGCAAAGCTCACTCTCATTTTGATTCCTTTAGCACTTTATTTTTTTGCAGTGATTATTGAATCATTTGCTGTCTCTGTACAAGATGTATTAATAGTTACAGCAGATTTTCTGAAAGAGTGTTCTGACTTCTCAGCAAACTGGAAAGGAAAAGAACATTCTTTAAGTAACGTAGCATTAAAACAATACTGATTCTCAATTTATGGGGCAGCATTTCAATTGTGCCTTTACAATTACAAGTAAAAGACTATTTCCTAGTTTTAAAAAATGCAAAAAGATTAAAGCTAAGACTTTCACAGCTTCCAAAAGATAGACCTCTGGGCAGTTGTCCTCTTAAAAGAAGAGATAAATATTAAAGGCCTCTAAAAGACATTAATGAAGAACAAGAAAGGGAAAATTCACGCAGGGGATAAAGAGTGTAACTAAGGACATATCTATAGAAAAGGCACAAGATGTACCTAAAATATTAACAATGTTTTTGAAGTCTTACTAAAGTCATGTCAACCTGAACTACCATAAACAGAAACCAAATTAAAAGAAACATTGTTTTCACCTGACTTTCCAGTGCAAAAATATTGACTTTTTTTTTTTCAATTCCTGCAAAATTTTCAGAGTTTTCTCATGGCTGGGTGAAGAGCACCTTGGCCAAAAGTTGTTATTTAAAAATACTGTAAATCCTTCATAAATGTATAGGAAATAAAAGTGTATTTCCCTTAGCTTTGTGGGTTGAGTTATGTCAAAATTTAAAATTAATGTCAGTGACTATTCTCTTTAAGTCTCTCTGTAAATCAAATGAAGAGTGAAAAAAATGCCACACATTTCTTAATGAGGATAGTGACTTCTAGAAAATAGTGTCTTTAGGATAGGAGAAAACGTAATTGAAATGTGTGCATTCAAAAAAAATAGCTTTTATACCAAGGAAGAGTATGTTTGATTATTTTAGAATAAAATGTGCTTGCATTTGTTGTTAATAGGCCGATTAAGTTGATACACTCAGAAAATCCTTGATATGGTAAAATGGCATTTCCCACTGTATCCTCTTTAAACATAGTAATGTTTGGGTTTTGTGATGCATTTGATCAACATATTAAAAAAACCCCATTATTTGAATTAGAATTTAAGAAGTCTTTTACCTTATTTGATTATGGAAAAAAATGAAGTTGTCTCCTTTTTCACTTGTAATTTGTTTTTGCAGTGGTTATTGGGTCGTTGAAGGATTCTGTCTGGAAATCCTCCCACAAATTAAGCATAACAGCTGATAAAGTACAAAGTAGTATTTTACTGTACAGTGGTGGGGCACTTTTCTACTCTGCTAGTTATAACAGTCTTAATTTTGAGGCTCTCTGGGGATGAAATGACAATTTCTTTTGTGTATTCCTGTTAATCTTTCAGTGATCATAGCTAAATAATAGGAAACACTAATTTCAAATTTTCTTTTTTTTTTTTAAAGGCAACCTAAGTAAATTTTAGGAAGATTACTCATAAATTTATGTGTCTGCTAGGCAAAGTACCAAAACAACACAGTGCAACTTCCTTTTGTCTTCTTTTGTAGATCTTATCATAAAAGTAATTATATAACTTTATTTCTTTTCCTTTTCCAAATCTAGACTCGTGTTTTATATTCTATATGCATAAAGACCTAACTCCTTTTTTAAGAAAATGAAACAAAAAACAAACAAACAAAACCAGGCAACAATGATACAAAGTGGTTTGGTTGGTTTTTTTTTTTTTTTTGGTCAGGAATGTGATCCTATATTGCTGTATTGGTCCATCTGGCTAGGGTATATTCCTCTAGTGTGTGGCCCCAACTGGCTCATAGTTCTGGAGGAATCACATGTGTATGGATAGGTGAAGCATCCATAAATTAGAATATGCTTCAACCCCACAACATTTAAAACAGTAAGCATGGAAGGGTAATCTGTTGTCTTCCCTCTCCTTCCTGGAGTAATCAACCTATAAAAATTTTTTACCATTGCTTTCTTTTGTAGCGTTTCTGACTCAAAAAATAAAAACCAATTAGGGAGCTGATATTTGCTTAATGAGTAACCTTTCATTTTTGTTTTTTGCCAGCTCTTGAAAATGTATTAGGCCATTTGCATATTTCTTTGATATATATCCCATATGTTTTGTGTGTGTGTGTATATTTAAAAAAAAAAAATGGGATGTGTGTGTATGTATATATAAAAAAATATATAGAGGGTGTGTGTGTACCTATTATGATACCTATCCAATTTCCTCTGGTTGTTTCTATCATCATGACTGAGACGAAATGGTTTTTCTTCAACGGTAATGTCTCTCTCTGTAGATGATTTGTAAATGTAGCTGTCCTGTGTATCTAATCCCTCTTCTGGAACTAGCCCTAGAGAGAACATACTAAGGGACTATCAATGAACAAATAAAGAGTGTGGATAAAATTTTGACACAGAAGTCAGTGGCAAAAGCCCTGTTGACTCTAGTGGGATGAGAAGGTGTGGTGAGAGGATGCACAGTAATACATAGTCATATTAAATCACTGTTGCCCCCAAATGTCGTTTTTGCTGCTTCACCATGATTCACTGACTTTATCCTACTATTCAGCTTATGAAAACTAATTCAATTAGTAGCAAAATTCAGATAAATCTCAAAATGTACTAATGCTTTTGCTGTGATTATTATTCAGCAAGTTAAAATACCATTAAATGTTCAACACAATCAACCTCTGTTAGTTTTAAGTGTTTACTTTTTAGTATCTTGTTCTGTCATGTGCTATTACTTTTTTGGAAAAAAAAAACTGTTTCTCTTCAGTTATAGATTCTACAGTAAAGTGGCAATTGAGAAGAGCATTGATAGTCAGCTCAGACTTGAGAAACTTAATGGCATTACATGATGAAGAGTAATGAAGTAATGTAAGGAATCTGTGGCTGTTTGGCTTGGACTCGCTGTACTTCTAGTGCATGTCCTTCTGCAAATAACTATGCATGTAAGTTGCGCTACTATTGTTGCTTATGTGTGTACCATTAACAAGTTACACACAGAATCATAGAATCGTTTTGGTTGGAAGAGACCCTCAGGATCATTGAGTCCAACCATAACCTAACTGTAGCACTAAGCCATGTCCCTAGGAACCTCGTCTACATGTTTTTTAAACCCCTCCAGGGATGGCGACTCCACCATTTCCCTGGGCAGCCCGTTGCAGTGCCTGACAACCCTTTCTGTGAAGAATTTTTTCCTAATATCCAGTCTAAACTTGGCTAAGATCAGCTCTCTGTAGTATCGTCATCAAACCCTTTGGTGTGTACTTTGACTTCGGTGAGCTGTGACAGTGCTTAATGTCAAAATTGAAGCATACATCTTGGGCTTTACAGAATTGGTGCTGCATTTCTAAACCTGAAGTCCAACTGGTCGAGCATAGAAGATATAGCTGGTGTTTTTCTACATGACCTCTGTTAAAAATGGGGTAGGTTTGAAGTGTGACCCCAAGGTTTTGTTGTGAGTTCAGTAAATAGTGAGGTATTACAAAGCTGCTGGTTGCTTTTTGTCTAAGGAGGGATTGATGCATTGCTCTGTAGAAAATGATAAAACTAGAAGATAGCATCTAGAATATCAATGTCTAGTATTTGTGATACTAGAATATCACACACAGTGGTGTTATGATTTTAAATACTCAGTTTATTCAGAAGATCGGTATTGTTTGGAAAATGCAAAGCTGTGTACTCGGTAGTTTACAGACACGCTAGTTTTGCCAACAGTTGCCAAGAAGTTGATAGTTTGGACCAAGGATTGCTGCAGTTGCTATGTGCAAAAGCCTAGAACAAGCCAGCGGGAAATAATACCAGGGTGGGAAAGTATTGCTATGGTTACGAAGTATTTTCTTTAAAGGAGATGTGGATAACACAGCAAGAATCATTGAAACTTAGGTGATATTGTATTATACAAAAAGCAGAAAGACTGAAAGATAATAACTGTCTTGTGCTCTTCATGGAATTTTGTTACTTTCCAGCAAAGAGGGATTTAATTAAAGTAGGAATAATTTGTGAAAGCTTTGTTAGAAAAATATACTTAGCTTTTATTTTTTAAAGTGGAATGCCAGCACAATATCTTGCATATTTTGGCTCTGTCTCTTTGTTTTTAAAACAAAAAGATTTTTTTTTCTCAAGTGGATTGAGTTCTTTTAAAAATAAAGTGTAATTACACACAATTCAATTCATATAAACTTTTAAGTCAGCTTTTCAGTACATTAAAAACTGTAAAATAGCTGCATTTTGCAAAAATACATTTAATACAAAATTACAAAATACAATAAATATTGTAATAAATAAAAGCGTGCTTTAAGTGATGCTGTAAGTCTGAACTGTAAAATTCATCTAGGAAACATCCTTTTTTACTTGCAGACATCCTCTAGGATTTAGTTGTAAACACCTCTGTTGGTTTGATCCTGCAAATCTGGAAGTAGAAGACCACTGTACAGCTCAGAGTTTCCATTTTGATATTTGGGAAGATCCCCTCTTCTCCCCTGCCATGTTTATCAAGAGGCAGGGTGTGAAGCATCCAGACGGTGTGCGCTGGACCATGCCCAGCTCACCCTGCCCCACCAGCTGTTCAGAAATGCTCTGCTGGGAATGGTGGAGCTGGAGACCAAGCAGTCCTGTGGGAGGGACAGGACAAATCTCTGCTCTAGGATCAGGAAAGTGGCCTTTTTTTTTCCCACGGCTACTGTGCTGTGTTTATTTGTCACTCTCTAATAGCCATGCCTCTGAAAGCAGTATTGCTTGACTACACTTCGAGGCCCACTGCTGTAGTTCACTTGAGTCTGGTTGATGGAACCAGACATACAAGACAAAACTCCTGAGCTGCATAACTGTCTGGAAGGTCTACACCTGACCCTGGTTAACATGCCAGTTTCATTTCTTGTCTGTGCCGGAGGGCATGGAGCAGAATTGATCATGCTGGGGGGTACAGGATGGCAAGAGGCAGGGACGGACAATATCTCTGCTCACAGGACTCTGCTCTGCTTTGGAGCACAACTCCTCCACACCACATAAATTGTTTGTCACATCTCTGCCTTGGGCACGTTCTGTTGAAGGTAAAAAAGGGGAGGATTTAAGTGATCAGGTGAAATATGTTCAACTATTTGTGACTGTTTTCCATAGTTTTATTGCTGGTTTGCTGGTACTGTAAGGTAAGCATTTTGAATTTGGAGATGAGGCACTACCTTTTACTCTACTCTTGACAAGTATACACAAACATGGAAAAAACCTGCTATACCTAGTAGTGCAGACCCTGGCCATTTCAACTGAGATCACAGAACCTCTTTAGATAATCTGATAGCTTTGCCAGATAAATCCTGACTTCTGTGCAATGGACACTAAGATGGACTGTGAAGTACAAATTGGGGAAAAAATGGTCCTGATGAGGACCAAAGTATACAGGAGATGGAGTTCATCTGTGTAAGAACACTGAGACAAGAGCCTTGATGAGAGAAGACCTGAGACTGGGGAGGAGCAAGGGAACTGAGATCAACTGAGAAAATGTGGATTGGCCACATGGGCAGAAAAATAGGGAGTTTAAGCAAGAAGTCTCAAGAGGGAGATGGGAACTGGGATGTAGAAACCTGATGGACTTGAGATTGGGATGAAATGAGGAACTGGAGACAATGGAAAAGCATAATAGTGATGAGAGCAAGTGGCTTGGAAGCTTAAGAGTGAATGAAGAACAATTCTTGTAAGGAAAAAAACAAAGCATCTAAAAGTAGAAGACATCAAGGCTGAGGAAATGGGTCAAAAGTTGTGTGTGCCTCAGGTACACTCCTCTCTGTGGTGCCAAAGATTTCTGAGCATGGCCTACCATCTCTTCTTATTTGTAAGATGTCATTCGTAGTTGATACATTGTCAAAATAATGGCTTCCATGGAAGAGAGCATCTTACTGCTTTGGTTACTCCTCTCACTAGCTAAATTATAGAGGTCTGTAGTGTGGATCCAACCATTCCACACTCTGGGCAGGCCACTTTCCTATGAAAGTATTTGTTCTTCATTTTTTTTCCCTAGGGCCTTAAATATACTGAATAAAAATAATCATGTGCTATGAATTACCTAAAGTCAGTATTAGTGTTGGCAATGCTATCTTAGGTCACTGTAATTCTGATTGTATAGTCATGACAGAGGATCTAATTACACATTCATATAATGCTTATTCCAAGAGGCTGCTTCTTCCACTCACTACTTCAGGTGGGTTTGCATGGGGATGCATCAAATTTGACAGCTACAGACCCTGGAAGATAATGTGGTGAACAAGAGAAGTTTGCAAAGCATTACTTAAGGGATGGGCAACTGAGTCCTGCCCTGGAACTCTTTGTGTCTCTGTCGTAGAGGTCCAAGAGATGTCCTTCACCACTGTTGAAAAGCTGGTTTTCCTACTCAGTTATGCCATTTTCAGAGTATCTGTCTATGTGTGATTGTTGGCAGTGCTGAGCAGTCTTTTCCTTCAGCAAGGTCAATGGTAGCTGTATTTTGAAGATCTTTGACTCCTGGCTGGAGACAACTTGGGTATGATTAAGCCCTAGCCAAGAGCCATTGGAGTGTCTTGCTATGGTGATGGCTGAGGTGGTTTTGAAGCAGTTGCTGAACCATTGCAGTTTACAGCTGAGCCTATAGGTTACCTGGTACCATTTCTCTCTTATTTTTTTTGCTATAGCTTGAATTGGATGACCACAGTCAGTGGTACTTTAAGCTTTATTCTCTTTACCCCTCAATTCCTCAGGGGTGAAATGAAGATAATTCTTGTTCCTTTTTTCATAGGGAGATGGTGGTTATGAATATTATGGAAGTAATTTTCACAGTGTACATATAGTGGTGATAAGCCCATGAAGAAATTTGCACACTTTTTCTGAAAGCTGGAGTTGAATAGGGTGCAGCAGGAAAGTCTATAGCCAGGTAGTGAATGGCAGAATAAATTGAAAATACAGTTTTGCTCATTGAACAAACAGCTAGTGATCTTGTGCATTGAATGAGATGGACCTGTACAAGAAAAATAACCTTAGGTTTTGAACTGTAGTTGGAGACCGTAATCACAGAATCATAGAATGGTTTGGGTTGGAAGGGACTTTAAAAATCACCTAGTTCCAGCTACTCTTCCACTAGATCAGGTTGTTCAAAGCCCCATCCAACCTGGCCTTGAACACTTCCAGGGATAGGGCATCCACAACTTCTCTGGGCAGCCTATTCCAGTGCCTCACCACCCTCCTGGTGAAGAATTTCTTCCTTACATATAGTCTAAATCTATGCTCTTTCAGTTTAAAGCCATTACCCCATTACCCTATTGCTATATGCCCTTGTAAAAAGGCCCTCTCCAGCTTTCTTGTCGGTCACCTTTAGGTACTGGAAGGCTGCTATAAGGTCCCTTCTCCAAGCTGAACAACCCCAACTCTCTCAGCCTGTCTCATCTTCATGGCCCTCTGAACACTGAACAAGAACAATAGATAGGGAACCCTTTAAATCCTCTACCTTCTCTTCTACTGGGAATCACTGCAGGATTTTTCATTTTCAGTATAATCATTGCTTGAGGTTTCATAATAAGATACTAGTATGCTGAAAAATATGGAGCAGATGTTTCTACAGACAAATACATGGCAAATATTCTTCCTGGTTTTGTATACATAGAACAAACATTCACTTGCATAGGAACAGTCCAGGTAGGATAGAGATATTTTTGTCTTTCCATTTGTGTGCTTACATACAGCAAAACGAGGTTCTTCACAGGCATGTCACATAATAGACTTTAAGCCCTAAAAGGAGGCTTTAAGGATATCCATTCATGCCACAATCACATAATTAGTATTCTATTGCATATAAATCAAACAAAAATCACAACACTAAAAGCCTGAAGCTACATCATTCCACGATAACACCGCATAAGAAATGAAAGTAGTCGTTGGTACTGTGTCCCTTGGTTGGCCTTTCTGAGGAAGAAGAATATATGCCAACATGCCTGGACTGCTGCTAGACCCTGAGGAATCAGTTCAGAGCTCCAGTATCCCTGCGGCTCTCCAAGCCCATGATCAAGCTCATCTTTTCCTTAGACATGTGGTCTAGAGCTGCTTTTCATTGGTTTTATATTGGATTTTTGTATTTTTTCATTTGTGTAATGACGGTTAAGAATAAATATTTGAAGTTACCTTTCCCTCTTTTTTTAAAAAAAATTAAAAAGGTCATAGGTCTGTGAATATTTCAGAGTATAAAACAGGAATTGAACATATGGAGCACACTGGAAAGATGCAAGGTAAATCTTGTATATTTATTTTTTTGTGACATGTTCTATGAAATTTAATTGGTGATAGGAGGCACAGGTGCAGGACCTTATCATATTTTGGCTGATTTGCTTGTGCTGCCAGTATCTGAAGGATTCTCAGTGAGCTTTGTGCTATAAGACACTAGGTCTCCTAGTTTGTTTCCCTTTTAATGTAGTGGTAAGATGGCCTAGATTTGCCCCTGCTTCTTGTTGAATTATACATAGTCTCTGGTTTATTGCTGAACATGATCGATCTTGCTTTGGGACAGATAACGTATACGCTTGTGTAAATAAAGAGATTTTTTGTCTTTTATGAAGGGAAGGATTACTGCAGTAAGGAGGAAGTTGTTTGCAAATTAGAGTCAACTAATTCTTCCCTGTTGCTCCTGACTTCTGTGTTCTCTGGACTGTTTTGTTGTTGATTAACAGCACTGAGGACTGAGTGCCACTTTATACACACCTTACTCAACTTCTTGAACCATGTGCATGAACAGAAGTCACGTTATCATTTGAGTGAGTTTTGGTTGCTTGCACGTCATTGACTAGTGCTCCTCGAGGTACTGCAGCATGTCCCAGGCCTTTGCATGGGGCCTGTAGATCTTGAGCCCTTTGGAGTTTGGAGGACTGGCTGCAGGAGGTTGAGGGAGACACAGCACCAGAGGCCTGGGCTGAAGGAACTGAATCACACCCATAAAATCTGCAGGGAATTCGTTGTTACCATTTTTTTACCAGTGAAGTTGTTTTGTAACTAGCTAGTCCATTTGGCAGTAGATTGTCTGATAAGGAGACCCAAAAGAAAACATTTCCTACTCTCCTTAGCTTCCCATGCCAGTTTGACATTTCAGAGGGTGCAATGGAATACTACTATTTCATCAAACTTAAAGAGACTGCTCTTGCTGGTTCTGTTCTGTTTAAAAGCACCATGAGAATATCCTACAAACAAATACCTGAACAACTTTGCTACTTTTAATTATATAAATATTTGACATATTTTTTCATTAAGTTCTTGATTCTAAGCCCACTCTCCAAAAATACTGAAAAACTGTGGAAGTAAGAGTCAGACAATGTCAAGGTGACAAAAATGAACTGTCAAAAATTTTACCTCTTCTGCTCCAGGGGATAACTTTGGTATTTGAGAGAGGGGAGAGAGTAATGAGCCTGACGGATTCCTTGTCAACGAGGGAAGGAAAGTAAAACCCCTTTCATAGAAGTCCAGCCTATAGTTGAAAGTAGAAATAATGATGTTAATGAAAGCAGTGTGCACCTTTGTCAAAGTATGCAACTTTTTATAACTTCTTGAAAGACCTGGACAACTGAGGGACCTGCATGGGCAAGTACCACATCCTGCACCTGGGGAGGAACAACCCTGTGCATCAGTATATGCTGGGGGCTGACCAGCTGGAAAGCAGCTTTGCAGAAAAGGCCCAGGGGTCCTGGTGGACACCAAGTTGAACATGAGCGAGCAATGTGCTCTTGCTACAAAAAAGGCTAAAGGTATCTTCGGTTGCATTAGGAGGATTCTACCAGCAGGTGGAGGGAGGTGATCCACACCCAGAGTGTTGTGTCCAGTTCTGGGGTCCCCAGTACAAGAGACACATGGAGCTACTAGAGAGTTGAGTGAAGGGCCACAAAGGTGATGAGGGGACTGGACCATCTCTCCTGTGAGCGAAGTCTGAGAGAGCTGGAGGTGTTCAGTCAGAGAAGAGGAGGAGTGGGGGGGAATCTCATAAATGTATAGAAATACCTCAAGGGAGGGTACAAAGAGGACAGAGCCAGGCTCTTTTCAGTGGTGCCTAGTGATAGGACCAGAGGCAATGGACACAAACTGAAACAAAATGAGGTTCTCGTCAAGAAACACATTTTCACTGTGGGGATGACCAAGCACTGGCACAGGTTCCCAAGGGAGGTTGCAGGGTCTCTGTCCTTGGAGATTTTCAAAAGCTATCTGGGCATAGTCCTGGGCAACTGGCTCTAGGTGGCCTTGCTTGGGCAGGAGGGTTGGACCAGATGACATCCAGCGATCCCTTCCAACCTCAACTGTTCCGTGATCTTGTGATGAGAAACCTCCTCTACCATATTGCTTGCAATAAAGAAAGCGGAAATACCATTCTGCTGTGCTTCACTACTGTTGTGTCTGCCTGTTTATTTAGTCCCCAAAGTGTCTTCTAAAAGTTATTGTTATTTTAATGTTTAAAAGTTATTATTTATTTTAAAAAACATAGTTAATTGTTCTACTGTTCCTCCGTGGTACTGAAAGGTTTGTGGTAAGTATTTGTGCTGCAATTCACAGTCTACATTGTTCTTATTCTTACTGGTACAAATAAACAACAGCTAGTATGGCAGAACACCATTGCTCTGTAGAACAATAAGTCCACTCAATTTGTAGACTCTTAGGAAACAAATATGATTGGAGGCAAAACAAATATCAAAACTCTAGGCATATCTATGCTCTTATCTATGAATTTATATGTTTGGGCGGGGAAAAATTTGATGAAATATAACAAGGGGAAATGTAGAGTCTTGCATCTGGGCAGGAACAACCCCAGGTTCCAGTACAGGTTGGGGAATGACCTATTAGAGAGCAGTGTAGGGGAAAGGGACCTGGGGGTCCTGGTGGACAGCAGGATGACCATGAGCCAGCACTGTGCCCTTGTGGCCAAGAAGGCCAATGGCATCCTGGGGTGTATTAGAAGGGGAGTGGTTAGTAGGTCCAGAGAGGTTCTCCTTCCCCTCTACTCTGCCCTGGTGAGACCTCATCTGGAATATTGTGTCCAGTTCTGGGTCCCTCAGTTCAAGAAGGACAGGGAACTGCTGGAGAGAGTCCAGCGCAGGGCCACAAAGATGATTAAGGGAGTGGAGCATCTCCCTTATGAGGAAAGGCTGAGGGAGCTGAGTCTCTTTAGCTTGGAGAAGAGGAGACTGAGGGGTGACCTCATCAATGTTTATAAATATATAAAGGGTGGGTGTCACGAGGATGGAGCCAGGCTCTTCTCGGTGACAACCAACAGTAAGACAAGGGGTAATGGGTTCAAGCTGGAACACAAGAGGTTCCACTTAAATGTGAGAAGAAACTTCTTCTCAGTCAGGGTGACGGAACACTGGAACAGGCTGCCCAGGGAGGTTGTGGAGTCTCCTTCTCTGGAGACATTCAAAACTCGCCTGGACGCCTTCCTGTGTAACCTCACCTAGGTGTTCCTGCTCTGGCAGGGGGATTGGACTAGATGATCTTTCGAGGTCCCTTCCAATCCCTAACATTCTGTGATGCTGTGATGCTGTGATGTTGTCTAACCAAACTGTTATGCAAACTGTGATCAGATGGATTGTTCTTGGATAGTTGAAAAGTTCTTTTCCCTCTGATTTCTTTAAATTTTTCTTTTGCATTTGATTGTTGCCGTACCATTACTTTGATGTGTATTTATATATAATTCCACTCATTCTTGCTTAGGGCGTATTGTAGTTTCAAGACAGGCATGTGTACAGAGCAGTGTCCCAATCTAATCGTTATTACCGTACCAAAGTCTGCTTCGGTACAAAACTACTGCTCTCCCTATCCAACTTTCCTTGCCAAAGTACCAAAATGCTGATTAAGCTGCCTGTGCTTGGAAATTTTTTCCTGCTCATGAACATGAAGACTTTTTGCTACCTTTATTTTTTTTACCTATGCCCAAGTAGTTTCTCTTTTGACACTGTTTTTTTCTGAAATAATTTGATCCTAGTTATTCTCCAGAACACCTCTGTTTAGGTAGTGACTCAGTAGTCTGGATACTATGGTGGAGGTTGCTAATTTGGTGAACATACTCATGCTAGTTTACATCCACAAAGAATTTTTCCTCTATGTTGATTCAAGACAGCTATTTTGAAGAAGATAGACTTTGAAATGTTCATAACATTTCTTCTTTCTTTTACTGCTTTTTTAGGGCACATTTTTTTTTTAAAAAGTGAACTCTTATGCTATCTTTGGAAGAGTTTTCTTAAGTATTTTTTGGTTTTTCCTACTCTTTCTTCCTGCTACAAGTTATCAAACCATTAATGGTCATTTGTGCTGAAATAGTCTATTAGTAACAGTAAACCTGCTTGCTGCGAGTTGGGCTATATTAATTACATCTAACAGCCAAATGTGAGTTTTTTTGTATTTGTTTTATAGTTCAGATCTCCTCCAAGTTCCTTGGGGACTGCAAACTAAAAATATGTTTAACTGTACAGATTGTTCTAGTTGCTAAAGAGCGTTTCCTTATTCCTTTAAGGACTTTCTGTGGGAGCAGCTCTGAGTCGACTGAAGGGCAAATTTTTGGCAGAACAAACATCTTCCATCTAACACCAGCTCAGGAGAGCATCTTTCTCTGCTAGATGCTATTGGAATAAAAAATATGTTCTTTTGAGAAATAGAAGTTTGAAACAATCGGATAAGTGGCTACCAAAGCTCTGCAAACAAGCTGACTGGTTTAAAAATAAAAAGCCCAGGAGCATCAGTAAGTTGACCAGTGTCAGTGTCTAGTCTTGCAAAATTACGCCTGATTTTATCTTTCTATCCATAATGTTCTACCCTGGGGACATGTTTTTGTATCTCGGTATTTACAGGCTTGCTACCACATAATCAGTGAACTTGTTGCAATGAGAACCTTGGAATAAGAAATGCATTTGAGTTCATCCCAACAGTGCAAAACAGTAGGACACCTAAAAGGGACCTACATATGTAAAAATGTTTAGGACAGCTTTTGCTCAACATTATACAATGCTGTCCCTTTGGCCAAATGACTTAAAGATATAATTTATTGAATTTTGCTGTTTTAAGAACTAAATGTTGCTTGAAATGAAATCTGAGAACTGTCTTGATGCTGGTGTATCAAATTTTAATGTCTTGAAAAGTTTGAAAATGTATGTTACAAATAAATCTCTTGTCATGCACAGTATGTGCTTTTCCTGTAGCAGTGAAACATGGACAGATATACTTTGCTATTCTAACCTGAATTGTGTTAAAAGTGTTATTCAAAACCTAAGTTTGCAAATTATTCTGGTGTAAAGTTAGTGGATCACGTTGTTTCCCTATCCCTGCAGAAAATACCCGTGCACCACAGTGCATTTTATTAGGTTAAAACTTGCAGGACTATTGAACCTTGTGATGTTTATTAGTATAAAGCAAGGAAGTTAGTCTTTTTGTTGAGCACAGGACTTGTAACCAGGGGATGAAGCTCTGTTCTTGCCTCAGTCTCCAAACCTTCCTGTATGACCTGGAGAAAATCCTTTAGTCTTCTTGAGAAGTTCTGCACCTGTAAACAGGAGAAAAGTTCTGCAAGTACTCACTAAAGAAGCCTTTTAATTCCTGAGCATTGTGATGATGCTTTGGGATCCTGAAAAGGAAGGTACCAGGTAAAGGCAAAGGACAGATTGCTACGTTCTTCCTTTTCAAGATTCAAAGGCGCAATTTGGAAAAGCCCCTTGAAGTTTGAAGTCCTGTTTCCTTAATATATCCATCATCAGATATAAACACTTTTATTTCCCTCTGGCTCACTTTTCAGGTTTCATTTCTTACTCCTCAGGAAAATCTCCTAAAACTGGTCCATGTGTTTCTGCTAATTACTGCTGTCTGCCATTTTAGAAAAATGAAGAAGAATTAAGTAGTTAGAGGAACTGGGCAGTAAAAGGGGTCGCTTTTGGACAATTCATGAAGTAGCTGGTGCCTTTTAATGGTAGGGTACTTGCTCTGCTCATGAATTATTCATTTTAGCACTTTTGTTATAATGGCGACAGTGTTCAGTCTCTGAGGCAGTTCTGGGTAGCCTTCCTCAGCTGAAATATCGCACAACAGCAGCTACCATTTGTTTTATAAACTAATGCATCTAAGTCAATAACATTGAGTAAATGTATTTTCACAATCAAGAAAACAAGAAAAGAGCTGAATAACAATATTGTAATTAAGAGGGTCTGTTTTGCTGAAGGTTCAGTTTGTTTACTTTTGTGGGAACTATTCAGAGAAATCATTGAAAATAAATATTTTTACAGATTATTGTGTTTAGCATTAGATGCAAATTATGTCTATAATGAAAACAGACATAAGTGTCTCTGCTCTGGATAGTATTGTGCAATAAAAGGCAGTTTAAAAACACTCATTGCACATAAACACATCAAGCTTTTCTTGAAACTAATGTTTAAAGGTCTCTTTGAAAGAGTTTTTAAGACGAAACATAATGTATCTGCATAACCCACACAGAAAATGTATCTGAGCCGTGTGCGTACAGAAATAAAAGTTTCTTTTTGGTATCTAGTATCAGTCTTTCGTTGAAGCATGGACTTTCCTAAAGAGAAATTCCAGTGCAGGCGGTTACGGGTTCTCCCCTCACGCCTCCCCCCCCCGCCGCCTCCCAACACTTTTGTGACGCTGACCGAAGCCCCGCAGCCCAGCAGGGTGCACTGGGGACAGTCCCCACGCAGAGCGGGGAATTCGGGGCTGGGGACTCCACGGAGAGAAGCATGTACTCCAGCACAGCGCGCTCCCTCTCCGCGATGTGATTTTAAAAGATGTGTTTTCTCCTAAGCCATATATGTACTCCTAAAATGCCTTCGAGCTATAGATAAGGGTGCGTGAGGAACGTAAGCCGGGAGCAGATAGATGAGCAATTAGGTCATTTGGATTTGGACGGAGGGATTTTTTGCACTGAACTCTCTTCTCATTCCTTGCTGATCAGATTCTCTGCATACACGGGGGGTTGAAACTGCGTAAGTAAAGAAAACTCCATAGATGGATATAGTTGCAGAACTATAAGAAGCACTGAAGAAAAGTTTGAATTGAAAGTGCATGTGGTTTCAGGGGAATCTGAATCATGCAGTATTACTTTCACTTTTTCTAGGCTTGTATTTCCTATGAACAAACCATCCGGGAGATAGAAGTTCTGATTTAGATAATGTCTTGCAGTCTTTGGAACAACACATTCTGCTGGAGGGGGAGTCCTTTCGGCAAAGGTTGCGCTCTGTGAGCAGAAAGCTTTCCCCGCTGCCCACCTTCATGTCGTTTCTGCCGGGAATGTCAACTTTGGGCCCTTTCCTGCAAATTTTTCTAATATTTAGGTCGCTGCCCCATGTAAAATGGAAGCACCGATTGAAACCCCTCCTTTCCTTTTTCCTGTAGCTCTGCTCAGACCATTCTCTGTTAGCATGGTAGTGGTACAAAGTGTGTGGTCTTTCAGCTCTGAGTAATGCATTTTTTGCTGTGTGACTGAAAATGCCTCGTAGTCTGCCAGGGCTGACTGAGGGCTGTGGAATGTGGTGCCTTTTCTCTGATTCTCTATGAAATTTTTCCCCCCCCCTTTTTTTTTTTTTTTTTTTTTTTTCCTTCAGTAGAAATGTTTAGGCAGCTTGTTGAGAAACCTCAAGATGCAGGGGAAATGCTTGTACGTTGTGGAATGCGGCTTCCCCTGGGAGACCCCGGCCGGGCGGGCAGTGAATGAGCAAAGTGGAAGAATGAGAAAGGGAGGAGGCTGGAGGCAGGGACAGATAGGAAAGAGTGAGAGAGGAGGAAGGAAGGAGGTGGAAACAGAGGGGCCCATTTCCCTTTTTCTGAAGCAATGACAGCTGGTTCTGTCCTGCCTCACATGACAAAGTGCTGTGGAGAGGAGTATTTAAGCTGGATGCCAGTGAGCAAGGGTGGTCAGCTGATTTTATTTTATTTTTTTTCCAGGCTTTAGTCAGGTGATCGCTGGTGACTAGTCAGCCCACCAAGAAGGAACTTCAGCACACAGGTAAGAGAGAAGCTGTGTACTCTGACATGCAACTGGTGGGGACAGGGGGAGGTAAACAGTCCTAACATTGTTTGAATAGTTCGAAAAAAGTGCTCCTGACTTGCTTGGGTGTGTAACACTGTGACTGTCTCTTTCAATGCTGCTACTTTTGCTATTCACTCTTGTTTTCACTCCTTTTTTAAAATCTGTCTTTAATTAGGAGCTTTATTGGAAAATAAAAAAAGATCAATTGTGTGTTGCTAAATATAGTCCTGGTTATTGTATGAATGTTGCATTCTGTTACTTTTTGAATAAAATAACTTTCCATAATGCAAGTGTGTCAAATTCATATTTAGAGGGGAATTCCCAAATACTTAAACTATGAGTCATAAAAAGTTAAAGTACCAGTACAACAGTTCATGATAAAAAACTCTATTCAGCCTTGGGTAGCTGCTTTTGTATGTGTTGGTAGTTAAATATGTCTTTAAATACCCAGACATGTGCAAATGCTGAAGCATTTGTAACTCTGTTGGCCAGAACACAAAACATACGTAGCGGAGGCTAAACAGATGACTGGGAAGGAGGATTGTTCAATCGCTCTCGGTTTCATGCATCTTTTCTTTCATTGTTTGTATCTAAGAAGCTGGTGAAAGAGTCTTCTCACGTGCTGAGGGTGCTTCAAAGGGCTCTGACTCTCTAATTCCTTTTGTACGATGTCTTAGAAAACAAAATGAAAACAGTCATGCATATGCTTACTGTAAGTGAAAAATTACAAAATAAAAATACCAAGCGAGCGTGACAGATAATGGTGGTTTTCAAATGGTTGTGTGCCCAGCTATTGTGCCACCCTCCTTTCTCTTTAAACATAACTATGTAATGTGTTCATCCTTACCCGTTACTTCTCTTTACTAAAAGATCTTAGATACTCTCTGAAATTCTGAATGACTCATACTGAAAGATGTGTTCAAGAGATTTTAAGATGAAAAAGACAGGCAAGTGTTCCCAGCTCCCACCTGTAGCTCTGAAAAATTCCTTGTGGTCTAGGGTTGAAGAGACTTTATTTTGAAAAGCTGTCATACAAATTTCATATTTTACAGCTAACCTTATTCCTATCTACTATTTTGCAGTATTTAAATAAAAACTATTTAAGACATACTTTTTTTTTTTTTCTGTCAGTTCATGCAGTGTTTCATAAGATGCTGGTGCTGTACACAAGAGGGATAAAGAGGCATGACTTTCTAATTACTTTTAATTTTGTGATGTTTCTCTTTTCTCATTGTTAAAAACGTCTCTGCTCGTGACAAGCTGGCTGTGAGATGTTGGTATTATCTTATAACAACAGCCAATGCTGTTGTTATGCTCAGATGAACTGAGGTTTAATCTTGGGGAAGGGGACCCTGGAATGGGGTAGTGGCATACGTGGAGGACTCTCTCTGTTGACCTCAGTGGACCTTTATCACACGCAAACCTGAGGGAACACCCAGCTTTGGATGACAGACTGGGAGGATAATTGCAAGAAGCATCGAAGAGGTTGATAGTGGTAATAGTGTATTTGCAAAAAGGCACAATAGCTGGGAAGTTGGTTTTGTACTAGATCATGACATAGAGAGTGTTTTAGGTTTCAAATAGTCTCTGGCAATAGTTCTCTATTAAAAGATTTAGAGACATATTTTTCCCTTTTCGTGAGATGGGAGGAGAAGAGGTTTCATGAGGTGAGGAAAGATTAGTGAAGTGAAACAGTGTCAGGCAATAATGACTGCTTAACAGAGATTGCTCTGAAGAGAGTGATGTGCTTGCCATGATGCCATGAGGGCTAGCAACGAGGCACTTGCTCTTCAGTGCACTCTCTGAGAACTGGGAACTGCAAAGGCTTGGGGCTCTGGAGAAACTAGGTATCAAGTCTCAACGTACCCCAAGTTCCTGTAAGCTGTTCCACATTGGCTCCATCTTAAGCAAAGTGATCTTTTGTGAATGGATGCAAATCTTCTGACGTGTTTGTGCAGTTGTCCTTAGGGGAATTCCTGGCAGGTGGGCTTGTCCCAGGCTGAGCGCTGTAGAAATGCTGTCCGTGCACACGCGTAAACCACACAGTTCATATTCTCACACATAGGCGCTACTGTGGCATGAGAGGGGATCAGACGTGTGAAACTGGAATGGGTAAATATAATACTAATATAAAACTACTTCAGAGAGTACTGATTTCTTTTCCTTTTTTTTTTTTTTTAAAAAAAAATCTAGTTAAAACTGGGTAGTCATTGTAGGCTGTTTTTTTTTTTAATCTGTGGGTTTTCTTATTGATTGTGAGCACTAGCATCTTTAAACTTCTAGCAAGGTAGACTAGTTCAAATATGTCTCAAAGATAGGAAATATTTTAATTTAAGGTATATTTCTGCCTTTTCATATGTGTTTTTAAATATGTTTGCATCTGGAGAGAGGGATTTGTTTGAAATATTCCAGGTGCAGTTCCTAGATTTCCACTTATTGATGTAAGAGTATCTCTTTCAAATAACTTCTGACTTGTGATCACTTTAGATCATGTTTGTTTAACCTTGCCATTGCCTAATGATCATGATTGCCTTGCAGCTAAGTAGGAAAAAATAAATAACTTGGCTGCAAATGAGGAACTGATTCTGTGTATATGGCGTTATAAAGGATAACATCTGTAGTATTTAATTTTCCTTAGAGTAGTGGAAGAAGAATTAAGAGTTCAACAGCTGTGCTGAGTAAACTTTCAAGAACACGAGCTTTTAACACCTTTAAATATAGAGATGCTCACTGTTGTAAATAAAACCAGTTTAAGAATCTCAAGAAAAAAATCTCAAGAAAGAGTAGCTGAATCACATTATTTTAATGAAATATTTATTATGAAGAAGTGGTTTACTATACATTTTCTCATCTTTTTTTTTTATTAACTTTGGAGAGCGAAGACCTCAGATTTTTAGGTTTTGTTTTTTATTACTAGATAAAGGACAGACTCCGCTGTTACTCATTTTAGTAAGATCTCTATACATTTATATCAGGGCTTCATTTGACACCAAAACAGTAATCACTTAAGTATATATCTCACTTCTATTTCAGTTGGACGATGTTTTAGTGGTTTAAAACCAAAACTCTTTCCTAGTTATGAGCAGACTTACAGCAGCAGACATCGGAAATCTGGAACACGATTTTCCACTTCTGAGGAACTTAGACTTTTCTGCTATTATTCATATGAATCTCTTAAGGCTTCGGTTGCATACTAAAACTCAAACAACCTCGTGAAATTTTACTATCGCCAGGGAAAAAATCCTTCTTGTGCCTTTAAGATCCTCTTAGACCTATTATGTGATAGGTTATTGCCTGTCCCGAACGGCCCCCGGGCTCCCGCAGCGTTCGCCCTGTGCCGGGGAGGCGCCACCTGGCGGACGGACGGCGGTACTGCACCGCCAAGGCCCCGCCTCCCCTCCGAGGCCCCGCCCCCGAGGCCCCGCCCCGTCTCAGCGGCCCCGCCCCCCCCCCAGCCAGCAGCTTCCCGCAGTGGGCGGCTTTACAAGCGGAGACCTATGTGCTGGGCTTCGTGCCTTTTTTTTAACATTACTTTGGGGTTTTTTTCAACATTCCTCTAGTTTCTCACTTTCACAGAATCACAGAATGTTAGGGATTGGAAGGGACCTCGAAAGATCATCTAGTCCAACCCCCCTGCCAGAGCAGGAACACCCAGATGAGGTTACACAGGAGGCGTCCAGGCGGGTTTTGAATGTCTCCAGAGAAGGAGACTCCACAACCTCCCTGGGCAGCCTGTTCCAGTGCTCTGTCACCCTCACCGTGAAGAAGTTTCTTCTCAAACTTAAATGGAACCTCCTGTGTTCCAGTTTATACCCATTGCCCCTTGTCCTATCATTGGCTGTCACCGAGAAGAGCCTGGCTCCATCCTCATGACACTCACCCTTTATATATTTATAAACATGAATGAGGTCACCCCTCAGTCTCCTCTTCTCCAAGCTAAAGAGACCCAGCTCCCTAGGCCTTTCCTCATAAGGGAGATGCTCCACTCCCTTCATCATCTTCGTAGCTCTGTGCTGGACTCTCTCAAGCAGTTCTCTGTCCTTCTTGAACTTTCCCCCGATATTTTATACCTGTTTTCTATATTAGTCCAGATTACATGATGTAATATACTGCAAGCGGTGATTGTTGCAAAGTCATCCTAAAAAAAAATCCACCTCAATGAAAACTCATGTTTTTTCCAAAACAGTGATAGAAGGCTCTTAAGAAGTGTCTATATTTACTAGAATGTGACATGACAGTTAGCAAACCAAACTTAGTCTTGATGCAATAGCACACCAGCAGAATAATTCTTAATATGGCTGGATAACTGGGAAATGCTGTTTGTAAACTTAACAGAATCTGTTGGACTATAACAAAATGTTAGAAATACCTAAAGCTTCTGAAATCAAGTGTTTCATGTTAGTATTCAACATCAATATACGTGAGCTGTTTCCTAAATCAGTTTTGCTTTCCCTCTTAGCAGTTGAGAAGGAAAAAAAAAAATTCTCTTATGACTATATGCATTGATAGAAGTAATAAGCTTCTAAAATAGTCATGAGCTCTGACACTTAATCACTCTTTCTGATGAATGATTATTCAGGAGTGAAAGTCCTGCCACAACACGCTTATATTTCAATTGAAAGCTGTCATTGCAGCACATGCGTGAAACCTCAGTTACATGGACTGAATATCCAGTAAGTTCACCATGTGAAAAGAATAAGCAAAAAACTATGTTTGATATTAATACGCCTCTGTACTTTTGGAGCATCCTAAGAATAAAGTGGCTACTCTTTAAAGGGTAAGAGCTAGCTGTAGGGAACTGCTTGCATGGGACTTGTCACTGGCAGCTTGCCACTTTTTCCCCCTGCCACCACATGTACCACTTCGACCAGCGATGGCAGATTGCGCTGTGTGGAGGCTGATGAGAAGGATTTTTCTGAGCCTGAACACAGAAGGTGCCATAACAAGCATCATAAATGTCCCATATTATAAAATTACTAAAGACGATGAAGTATGAAATAGTAAAGTATGCTAATGATGTGCAAAATTATTGGGCAAAATCGGGGCTCAGAACTTGCTCATGGAAAGCAAAATAAGACTGAGATGAAGAAAAAAATGCTGCAATTTAAATAAAGCAAGCTGGATCTCGATAAGGTTTTGTTTTCCCCCGCTCATTCAGATCATAGCTAGCTTTATGGCGAATCACCTTTCCTGAGGAATTTATTTATGTGCACCTGCTTTTTTAGTGTTATGATTTGTTATTTTTAAGACAAGAATATGGGTAAGCCCCAAAATGGTGACTTGCAACTGAGGTTGGCAATTATTTACAACTTAACAAGAGTTGATCAGAAAATCCACATTAGGGGTGCTTTCTCAAGGGCTATATTCCAAGCTCTGTAGTATTACTGTATATTCTGAAGCTCATATTTAGTTTGATGCTCAATCAAAATTCATACCAACAGAAGCAACATATTATGACAAGTTAATATAGTTTGTACTGTGCAGTGCCACTGCTCAAGATGTTGTTTACCTAAGGATTTTCTTCCTTAAAAACAGAGGCCTGTTTTTATTGCACATCTTCTGTCATAGTAATAGAAGCCCAAGACCCACTTTTCCAAATGTTTTCTCCTTGTTTATGTAATTATTAAATATCTGAGTGTGCACTGCATTATAGAAAAGTTTTAATCCTCTAACCTCTGCATTTCATACATGATACAAATTCATTGCTCTTTTCCAGATAAGACTGCCCACTGCCTCGGAGTTACTGGGTAGGAATTGTGGCTCTTCAGAGAGAGTAAATCTAAATCTACAGGAAGTTTGCTCATGAGGAGAGGCCAGGTCTGAAGTGGGGCAATAAAACTTGCAAATAGGCAGTTACGGGTTTAATTGTATTTGAATCCGTGCATGCTCAAACTGTACAGTTGGTTCTGAGCAATGGCTACGTGGGATCTCTTGTTGACCGTCTCATATGAAAAAATTATAGAAGTGTGTATTTTTCCAAAGAATATTGAAGAAATTCATTTCAGCGATTCGCTGAATTTGGAAGGTCTCCTGCGGGATGAATTATTCACTGAGTGCTGCTGTGAGAACTCTGAAGATGTAATAGAAAGAGCCTTCCCCATGGCCAAGCCACCTTCTCACTGAGTTCTTCTTCCTTTGAAGAAAGACGAGCCATATAGTTACAGCTTCTTTGCCGAACATTCTGCACTGTGCGTAGGTGCCCTGCAAACCGTTGTGTGATACGGGACATACGTTACGTGCTAAAGCTGAATATTCTCCTTAACTGAAGGCAAAGTTCTTTTCAGAACTTCTCGTGGGTCTCCAGGAAATGCTTTGTAGATACTGATGTAAACGTTTTCTGAGAACAGAGGGGGAAATCACCCCAAAAAAACTATCCGTCTGGGAAAAGTGTTTAGCCCAGCAGGTTAGCACGGGAATTTACCGGTTGGGGGCGGTGGCTTTTGCGCGCTTTGGGGTTTATTCGGTTTTGGTCTGTTCTGTGGTAGGCTTTTAACGCCGGCCCTTGCCGTGTAGCAAGCCCACGGGAAGGGAACTTCCACGCTGCCCCCGCGAGTCCCCTGCGAGCGGGGCGGCCCGCCCGGGGCCGAGGCCGGAGCGGGGCCGAGGCCGGAGCCGGGCGGGGGCCCGGCGGGGCAGCGCGGCCCGGGCGGGGCGGCCCCTGACAGGATGGCGGGGGCAGCGGGGCGGAGGCCGCGGCCCGAAGGGCAGCGCGGGTTTCCTCCCGCCGCCCCGGGCGGGGGGCCGGCGGGCCCGGGCGGGCTGCGCGGGGTGTGTGTGGGGTGCGTGGGCAGCGGCGGCCGTGACACGGCGGTGGGTGGGGATTACGGCATTTCATCGGCTTTTCCTCCGACACCTTTTAAAGATACAGTCCACGACGCTCCTCGGGGGTTGGTGCCAAGCGCTGCTGGAGTCATCTCGCAGCCGAGCTCGGCATGTATAGCTCGCCTCGCTGCAAAAATAGGAGTCGTTCTGGGGAAAAATCTAAAGTTTCTCCGCGTTAACCCGCCACCCCCCCCCAGCTCCCGTGCAGGAGCAGAGCATTTCTTTGGTCAGATCTTTTTGATTGCCCGTTAACTTCATACAAATTCATGTCAAAGTACTTTCTGGAAGCAGAGCCTTGTAAGTAACGTCTTGGGGTAAGAATTGTTCTCTTTGGTCTCGGCCAAGGTGGAAAAAGGTGGTTTTCTTTGCCTTTTGATTTTCTTAGCTCTTCTTCTGTCTTGCTGCAGCTCTGAATGTATTCTGTGTTCAGTATTTCTGCAAGCATTTGGCTCAAAAGTGGTGAACAGCTTGTTACTGGTGCCTGTTTCCCCCTGAAGCACACAGGATTTTTTTAATTTAAAGGAATAACAAGAATTTGCCTCTACCTAGTAGAAAACATTTCCATTTTTAAGGTTATTTCAGTCGTGAAAGTGCAAAATAATATCAATTGCCTATTCTTCACTCTGTAAAAACCTTAGAAGCTGTTATAGATTAAATACTTGTCAATTTATTCAGTACTAGTACTGCTTGGGTTTGAGAAAATACAGGCATAGAGTGGGTTACAGTACTCAGGCTATTTTGTTTTTCCTTTTTATTAGGCTTATTCTTCAAGTAATAATGTCCAGTTAGTCAGCTACTGGGTGGACAGGCTGAATAGATTCCAACTTTATAAATGCTAATGCACATTATGACCAGCCTTGAGTAATAACGGATGACAGTATAACTCTCAATCAGAGAGGACGCCTGAACCATTCTAGTACAACTCTGGTATGTACTTTTGGGAAGGACATATGCATTTCTCAAAAATAAGAAAGCATCTGATAAATGCACAAAAAGTGCTGGGGGAATGCAGGGTTTGTTGTTTGTTTGGTTGCGATTTTTGTTGTTTTTGTTGTTGTTGTTTTTTCCAAAGAAAACAGCAGGCAAAGTCTTAAGAGAGAGCTTCTCCTCTTAATTAAGTACCTCAGTATGTATGATACCCTACCTTCATTTTGAGATTTGTTGGCTTTCTGCTTCTGAAAAATTGACCCTTACTCTTCAGCCATTTTGTAACCATTACCTTATTAAAAAATTGAGCCCTGCTGTGGATCTTAAACTAGAAAAAGAAAAGTGAAGCAGTTGTGGATTGATATTTACAAAACTGAACAAGGCAGCAGCAGCCCTCTAATCTTGTAGCTGTTGAGTTAGTACAAGTGATACTTGTCATATGTCCCTATAAGTGTGAGCAGACATTTGTTTATTCCTTGCTAATTTAAGCACAAGTATTGCCTCGTAAAATTGTTTAATCTTTATTGGAAAAATATAGGCACTTAATCAACCAATAGTGAGGATGAGAATTCATCTGCTCTTTATTTTTTAGTATAATTATTTAACACATACATCTGACATTTGGAAACTTTAACTGAAATTAGTCTCTCTTAAATGTGTTTGTCACTAAGATTTAAATGGGCTCCAGTATATTTGTTTCATGTAGTGGAGGAGGAGGGGAAGTAACATTTGAAAGTTATCACCGCTTGCCTGGAAGTATACAAATGCTACCATATGTCTGGAGGTTTTACGTAATTTATTAAGATGAGAAAATAACCTAATCGTTCATACTTTGAATAAGACTAAAAAGAAATATAAATCTAAAAATGAAGTATTATTTCTCTGAGAACACGATTGTGCAGTCCATTCAGTGCCTGAGAGGTAAGAGTGATCGGCATTGGTTCTAGACATAGTATTGCAAAATAGCAATACATCAGGTATTTTTAAGCTACTGTGTGAACAGGAATACTTTAATATACCAGCACCACTTGTCTTTCAGAGCTGACTGAGCAGTCATATTTTAAAGTAAGTTTGTTATAGTATATTTTTAATGTAACCTGTTTCCGAGAATGTTTATTTGTGGAGGCGTGTAAGTGGTTAGCTGTCCTGGGCTTAAATGCAGGACAGTCGGAGCTTGCACGAAATCAAAAGATTTCTGGGCGTGGGGTATATGTACTCCTGCCAAACTTCGTTGCGTCTGTGTCACAGGAGGACCGCTGCAGGGCAGGAAGGTGGAAGCAGAACTCTTGGTCTACCTAAATGTGCAACCTTTCTTTATGTGCAGGTTTGGAATCTGTAGCTGGTGTGCCCTTTGTGGCCACTGGTGTGGGTGAGGACCAAGCGTTGATACTGCCTGTGCAGTGACGCCTGGAGTTGGCTTTGGAGGGGGGTTTAATGCAAGGATTTATGAAAGGCTGTGATTTGGGCATTGGGGGCAGGGGATGTTCAATAACACCTGATGATGTCCTTAATGTGAAGCAAAGAAGATAGGCTGGTTGCTCTTAGTCTGCTTTTGAATGATTTAGTTACTGTTCGCATGTGTTTTCCCTGTGGAGGTCTGTGAATGAGATCTTTAGACAGGTGAGCAAATGGGGAGTTTAAAGAGCTTTGATGAGAAGCTACTAAGGTGGTGCTTTTGGAAGCACAGGCCACAAAGATGCTTCAGAGATTATACAGAGTTCCCAGTGGCTTAAGGAATGATTCAGGTTTGTCAATCTAATTGCAGTGATGGTTGTGCCATGACTCCCCTTAAAAAGGGGGTGGGTGTGTAAGAGAAAGGAAAAATTAGAGGTATGGAAACAGGGAGGTCATACTTGCAAACCTGTTACTCCTGGAGGTTTCTTTTTACTTTTTGTCTTTAGTTGCTGCTCTGCTGTTCATGCTCTCTCCTACATGTACACACATCCCATGCTGGTCTTTTCAGCTACAGGCTGATAGGATTTCCATAGGAGTGTTTCAGAATTGTTCCTGTGCGTGGGGAGTGATAATGAGACAAGGCATGTTATCTTCTAGTGCCATATTTGCCAAGTCTCTTCCTAAGAAAATCAGTAAGCAAGGACCTAGCCAACCCAACCTTCCATACAGTGGTGATTGCAGAGTGGAGAGCATAAGCCTCTGCTCTTTCTCCAAGCCCTTCCTAGCCAGATCTCCAGAAGATTTTCCTTAGGACAAGATAGCTGGTTTAGTGCAGAAGATGGGAGTATTGCTGGAGTGCTTTTTGTTTGGAAGTGAAGATTTCTGTTGGGTTTTTCCACATGCGTGAGGAATAGCTCTTCAAGATGTCATTTGTGGTAATTTTTTTGCTAGCAAAGAGGTTCTGCCAGAGCAGATTTTTAGCCATAGTCATGTGTCATAGCAGTCAAGATATAAAATGGGGAGATGTACCCAGAGCTGGCTGTTCAGGCAGATAACAGTAGGGCCATTATTGTCCCTGGTTAAGCACCTGATGGCTGGGCAGGTCTAGGTCACCAGCCCTGGTTTTGATTCTTAGTTGGCAGTGTCTGCAGGGGGGTCTGGGCTGCTCATAGAAGCTAAGAACAATGGATTGGGAAACTAAGCATGTCAGCTCTGTGCCGGAGAAGGCTGGCTGTGGCATGGATTAAGGCCGTAGATCTCTCTTTTCTAGGTGAAGTCTGGTTGGGAGTTCTCCAAGCCGGGCTCCTCACATTTTGTTGGGCAACTTCTTGCAGGGATGATTATGCTGGCTCTTTTGAAGACTCATGTGACACACAGGTGTTGCAGGGGGCAGTATTATAGACCAGGCTCTGCTTCACTGCCTTGTAAGATATGTCTTGGCATTTTTAGTCAACGTTCTTCAGGGACAGTCGGTGATGTCCGGACTGCCTCTGGGGCACCCTTTGGGGAGGAACCAGTTGGATCCTTGACTTTCCATCTGTCTTCCAGTTGGGGCACTCTCAAAATGGCTCTGATTGTGTATGGCCAAGGAATTCAGCCTTGACAGAGTCGCTGGGAGCGTGTTAACACGGCAGTGAAAACACAGCCCTGCTTAGCAGGCTGTGACTGTTGTTAGTGAACTGGTCATAGCAAACAACACTTTAGTGCAATCTGCGCACGATCCAAAATATGCTGTTGGATGGGTGAACTGACGTGTAGCTGTGGGGGAGCTATAACCCTGCAAATTCTGCATGCAGAAAGGGGATTCCCTTCTGAATTCCCTGTCCAGTGAGGCCCGTACAGGCGGCAAGAGCACTGGTCTCCAGACTTGAATATACCCCTGTTCTCCAAGGGGCTCCTGCAGTAAGTAGAAGGATGGATGAAGAAAAAGACAGGAAACCTGCTGTTATTTTTGATGTGATGTGAAGCTCTTTCTCACCAGCTTTTGGCAAGTGAGAACACTGTGTAAATCTGGAAATAAAATTTATTTAAATTGTCCTAAATAAAACCAATATGCTTGTCAATAATAACATTTTGATCTAGCATCCAATACTGAGCCAAATTGGAAATTTATCTTTGAGGAAGAAGTCTTACCTAGGCGGCTCTCCCTTATTACTCTTCTTTTTCAGTGTGAAAATCTTTTGAATTCTAGCTTTTATGAGAAGTACAAAATACATTTTTTATCCATGCAGGCCACACAAAAGCACTGGTGTGTTGTCAAAGTCATATAGAGATTGTTCATCCCAATGAAGTAACTATGAGATACCCGTACATTTAACGTGACTCCAGATATGGGGGAATTCCATGTTGGCTAAGCAATACAGCATTTCTTAAACTTGGGGGCAATGGAATTTTGTAAGGTATTTTTTATTTTTCCTTCACTAACGGAGCTTGAGTTGTTTGAACTTTAATAGTTAGGACAGAAAAGGGCAACTGGCTACATCTTGTTTTTCAGCTTAGAAAACTTATCGAGAATTACTGCTTGTAAATTTTAAGTGATGTTTAGATTGTTAAAGAACAAAGTTATTAAATTACATGATTTGAATCCTCTGAAGTTTTTCTAAAGATCTGAGTATTGTTTGGTTTCAGTATGCTTGCTGTAGTGTGTTGGTTAGAGCTCTTCATAAACAAAATACAAACATTATCTTTATTACTCACAGTGCTGCTGCATAGTTGCGGTTTAGGTTTTGCCAACTATTTGCAATGTATAGCCACAGACTCTCTCTGGGTGGCGTAAATAAAAACAAAGTCTTTCTGTTCCTATCAGGACTTGTTTTTTCAATTAGGCACATTAGTGTATCATTAGGTAGAGAGGTAAGAGTACGCCTCTGTGTGTGTCTCTTCTCTAGTCTGAAGTGGCAAAAAACCACATCAGAATAGATTTACATGCATCTTATTAGCTGTAAGCACCCACAAGATGATTAATGCTCTACAAGAGAGACAGACAAGTCCATCTCAGCCCCAAGAAGCTTACAGGCTAACACTGATAAGACTCGTCTTGTAATTTATGAGGCGTAAAGTTATTTTTGTGTTTATTAGTATTGTGACCCTCCTCTGCATGTAATTCTGGGGTGCAGAAGCCATTGTATGCATGTGAAGTAGCCTGCAGTGGCTTCATGAATCCCTGAAAATCAAACACCTCCCGTTAGCTGTTCATAGCAAGATCAGAATTGCCTCTCTTCCATTTTAAGACCTCTCCTGGAACATGCCTTGAAACAATTTTCAAATAACAGGTTTCAGGAATCATGAGCTAATTTAAATACTCGCATGTGCATCCATTCCTAAATCATAGAAAAATCCTAGTCCTGAACTGCCTTTTAAAGTTAACAGGACAGGAAAAAAAATTGCAGAGGGCAAGTAATAGTGTATACCCAGAGCTGTACTGTGCCTATGAGTTTTGAAGGAAAAAAGCCCTATATTTCATTATGAGTTTAGTGGTGTGCTATGTTCTTCACAGCTGCAATTTCCTCACGGTCGTTCACCCCTTGCCCCCCCAGCCTTCCTGTAGTTTTCCTTCATAGGACTGGAGAAACAAAATATATAATCATGGAGAAGTATTTGCACTTCGTTTTTGACCATGTTCCCATCCCTTGCTTCAAATTGTATTTGCGAGTGTTGGCGTTTTCAAATGGAATTTCCCATCAGTTTTTCTTGAACCATTTCAGCAATTTTAGAAACGAACAGGATGTGTGACTTTTTTGAAAGCAAAACAGAACTTCAGTTTTTCAATAACTACTTTCAGAAATATCTCCTAAGCCAGTGAAGTAAATAAGTATTAGCAATATCTGTACTAATTTAAAGCCATTGAGTTTACAGGAAGTTTTCTACCAAAACCTGTGGTGTTTAGATAAATCTCTAATGATTTTGGTAAGTGCATAAGTATTTTTTTTTCTGTACGTGGATAAAAATTACACTCTACATTTAATCTGTTTTTTTAGCCCAAGTAGCTAGATAGCAGTCTCCCCTTTGAATTTGACACAGAGACAGTTGATAAGAGCAGGTAGCAAAGATACTTTCTAACAACTAGTTTAAAATCTCATAGCTAAAATATACAAAATTATATTCTATATAATAACAATGTTATTCAAAACATGATTTGTATCTGGGACTGGTGTGTGAGAGCTTTCTGCTTAGTGGCTGGGAATGTTACTGCTCTGAGTTATATTGATATAGAGTGATTTTTTTGCCAAAGAAAATTGTTCTTTTCCTTTCCGAAGCTACCTGTCTAACACCTGCAAGAAATGGCAGCTATTTGCTATGGAAAGCTGGGAATTAAGTTTATCAAGCAGTGTTTATCTTCTGGAAGACAGTTAGCAGTCCTGCTAAGCTCTGCCGTTTTATGCCAAAATAAGGAGCAGGAGCATTTGAGGAGTTTGGTTTATGCACAGTAGCTGAGAAATAACCAGAAATGTAAAAGAAATCCACCTGTGGTAATCTATACTGTTACATTATAAATAACAATGACCACTGATGAAGCACAGATAATGGTAAAGATGCTGGTTTATAAGAAATATTCACCATCTTCTCTGGTTAACTTCTGAGAACTTGCATTTTATTTGTTTATTGGACCTTATTCTTCATTGCAAGTAGAAGCTATAATTAGGTAATATCAGAGATTTTTGTCTTGGGGAATGTGGAGGAGAATTGACCTTGCTTGAGATTGTGAATATAAAGAAAATTTTTCTCATATGCTTATTATACCACCACATCAGTAAGTAGTCTCAAAATACTTGTGACTATGGAGTGGCTCTGATTTCTTTGCAGGAGAGTTTCTATTGCTATGTTTTGAGGGGCTTTGAAAGTTTGTTGCAGAGTTTCTATTGCTATATCTTATAAAGTGATTCCAGTGGATGCTGTTATCTAACAGGTCTTGAGTCCTGGGTGTTCTATTGCAAAGTGGTCTTCTGGGATATTTTGTTAGTTCTTGCATATGTCCTGCATGTGAGGTAAGACCGTGAGATGCTTTTAAGGCTGCGATAATCCACATGAGATATGTCTTTCACCGAGCAGCGATAAGTTGGCTGGGCTTTCCTACTCCCTGGCAACTGGCTGAGGCTTGGATGAAACTGGGTACTGAGTGATACTGAAAGGGAGAGACAGCTTCCATAGGACAGCAAGGAGGTTGTCTGGCCAGCAAACCTGATGTTTGTCACTGTCAAAGGGGGCCTTCCAGCAGGAGAGTCAAGGGAATTCTTACGTGTTGTTGGTCATGAAGCTCTTTGACCACCTGTGGGCAGACCATGTGTCCCCGGATCTCTAAAGTGCCCATTTAGTTCTGTTTTTTTAAGTGGCAGATTGACTTCTTCAAGAACACTAGGAGATGTCAACAGGAATGAAGCTGGCATGCACATTGGCATGAACATCGGTGGGCTGGCAGCAGGCAGGAACCCCAGCCACTGCTTCTGCTGGCGTTTGTGTCCTTCAGGCAGTGTAAGAGCGGGGTGAGGGTAAGACCTCACTCTAGAGAGTCTGTTGGCTTCCTGTTCACAGACCAGTTTGAATGGAGATTGTAAAACACGCGCGTCCACACACGTTATTCCTCTTGGGGCTTGGCTGAGGTTGCCCAAGAGATCTTCCATTTTCATCCTTCCCCCACATACACCACTGGAAAGTTGCAGCAGCTGTGGAGGTCTCCACAGAAGTTTTCTGTCTGGGAATCACGACTTCAAGGCTCGTTGGTTCAGCTGACTTCCCAAACACGCTGTATACCAGTCCTTTCTACAGAGATTTTTGCTGGGCACGTGCAAGAGAATTACTATGGGAAAGATCTGGAGTTGTTTAGGGGGAAGAATTGATTCCAAATGATGTCTTGCTGAAGCTTTATTGTGTTTTTCAGACAATGAATTAAATATCGTTTTATCCATACTAGGAACTTGGAGGCAAAGACTCTTTACATTTTTAGCTATGAAAATCGGTGGTTTCTTACCCAGTACAAAACCCCCTATGTCCTTGGTTATCTTTTTAACTAATATTTAATAATACATGGTTTTGTTTTCAAGCATCTATGTTGGCCTCCTTAGAAAGATGTTTTGTGTTTTGAGCCCTTTACGGTTTTCCCAGTATCGCATACTTATATGGCTATTCAAAAGTGCAAAAAAAACCTGTGTGAAACACACACTTTTCCACAACTTTATCTCACTCTTACAGGAAAAGACAAAGGGATATTGAGTATTTTGCATTTTTCATTAAATGAGTTGTCTTTATTAGAATACCCAGTAAGGCATCTGTGCTAAAGTGTTAAAGCATGTACTCCATGGACTTTCATCCTCATGCTAGCCCTGACTCATGAGAATTACATGTGGTCTAGTATCTACTTTTCATTATTAGCAGCAATTCTTTTGCCACTGGAGCAAAAGGACATCTAACAGATTAAGCAAGATGTTGTTGAAAGATGCTAATCTTTTCCTGTTACAATAGGAAAAAGTAAAAGGAAGAGGAAAGTAATTGGAAGGTTTTAATTCCTGAGAATTTTTTAAATGGATTATATTGATTAACAAAATTGCTGCATTTCATGACAGAAACTTTTTAGAAGAAGGCAGTAATTGTAATTAATTTTTAGTCTGTGCCACATATTTGATGATAGCTCTGATTCATGCTATTATATTCTCTCTTCCTTCACCCACAGCAAAACAAATTTAATTTGATTCATACCCTTAAGAAAAAAAAAAAACACGCAAAATTACTCACATGGTTGTGATTCAGCTCTTGGCATAAAACCCTGTCCTCCTCCATCTTCCCCCTCTCCCACCCAAACCACCCCCACCCTCACCCACTACATATTTATGTCACCGTAGCTTGAAAAAGTTGAGTAGCTCTTTAAAAACAGGGAAAATGAAATCCCTCTTCAAGCTGCCCTATTGCTTATGTTGATACGAGTCTAATAAGACTTCCTTTTCACAAGTGCTATGGAGGCAGCAGCAGTGTTCTGTTTTTCATGTTACTTTAATAGACAACAGTACTGTATTGATCTTGAGACATGCTTGCTTTTAGCAGTTTAGCAATGCAATGGCAAGCAATGGTAAAATTGCTCAAATACTTGTATTCAGGAGTCTGCCTTTCCAAAAAAAGAAAAATATTTTTGAGGAAACAGTATATAGGCATTCCTGTTGAAATGGAATACTGGAAGAGCTGACCTTAATATTATTTTTGTCTTTTTCTTAATTAGCTTTAATGATCTAGACCTTAACAAGCTTTTCCCCAATAAGAGATAAAAGCTGCACTGCTTTCATTACACAAATGTATGGCAGCATGTCCTGTTTCCTACAGCTTGTGTTGGGTACCTCTTTGTATGGGTGATGGCAATCTTCTGTCTTCACCTACTGCTGGAAGTACAAATGTTATGGTTCTGCTCACCATTGTATCTGGCGAGCTGCGTTCAGCCTTCAGCTCTTAGGAACCACGGCTAAAGTTCTGTCGTCAGACACTAGAAGCATTCAAAGGAGACGTTTTATACATGAAAAAGAAAAGTTTACAGAGATCTGGTGTGTAGAGGTGATGCAGTCCAACAATCCCAGTGGAAATTAGAAGCAGCTCAGTGCCTCTGAAAGCTGGCACGTGTGTTTATGTATATAACACTGAGCACAGAAAGCTTCATGCACACTGGTGCTATGAATCAGTCACAGTAAGTACTGCAACTTGCATGAGTTGGTGGGAAAGTGTATTTTTAGCTAAGCACACTAACGCAGCCCTTCCACTCTTACTAGAAGAGACAAGTGATACCTTAAGGGTAGATATCGAAGGGGATTTAAAAAAAACCCCACCACGTTCTCAGAGCCTAGATCATTTGCTTACCCAGAAAATCATAACTTACTTTCTAGTTAAATGATGCATGTTGCATTAGCTCTGTGCTTACAAGCTTTACTTTTCCAATAAATGTGCGGGATATCCCGAGGGAAGGAAAGGGGGATCTACAGGGGAGAAAAGAGAAAATTCTTTTTTTTCCTCCTCTCCTTAGCATCCTCTGCTTTTCTATAAGTAACTGTGGATCTATACACACATGTCCATGGTGTGACTGTGTACCCAGTTCACATGTCCCAGTGATGCTGAGTGCTTCCCTGTGGGCTGGGTTCACCCCCTCTGGCAGAGGAGAGCCTTCAGTGCAATTAGCATTAAGGGTGGTCTCAGCTTACTATGGAGCTCACTCCCTCCTGGGGCTCTGAAACCTCAACTGAATCAGGCTCTATTGCCTTTGTCATCACCTGGATGGCCCCTGGTCCAACACCAATGATGAGCATCTTAAAAGGAATCAGGCAGTTTACTCCTCGTGTTTGGACCATGACACAAAGGTGAGAAAGTCAAAAGGGAAAAACAGGGAACTTCCCTATTGGGAGAGGAGAGTTGCTGAGTATGGCAGGAAACAGGCTCAGCTGGAACAATAAAGAAAAACTGGTCTCCTGAGGAAATAGTCAACAGAGAAAAATGTAGGAGAATATGTGGGTGCTTTTGTCTGTGAGGGTGCACAGAGTAGGATGAAGAGAACAGTGCCTTCCCTCTCACAGTCCTCGTTCTCTGCTTTCCTGCTCTAATTGGGTTTCTGTGTTAAAATGAAGCACCCCTCTCCCAGAAAGTACAACAGACAGAATCCAGCTGAACTTCAGTCATGTTTGCGTAGCCAAGTTGCTGAAATTAGACCATCACTGCCAGCACTTCAGTGATGTACCTTTCTGCATTCCTTCTCTACAGTTGGACAAAAGTCTCAGCCTCTGACCCTAATCCCTCTAACAAAACCTAAAATGCTATCACCACAAAATATACTGACTTTACCAAAAAAGTCTTTCTCAACCATGAGGTCAACAATGAAAGGACGCCTAACTCCATTAGCCACCTGCTGCTATAATTTTTGAATGTTATGTTTTAGCCACATAGAAGGTGGGTGCAGATCATCCAGCTGGGCACCAGGTTGGAGTGAGATGCACAGATTGCTCCAGGATGTGTGGCGTGTGACAGTGAACCAGGAGCACCTTAGGTGCAACTCAGTTCCTGGTGGCAACTTCTGTGATGTTGGTCAAGACGTTTTAAGTATTCCTGGCCTCTCTTTTCTCATTTTCTAAAGGAGACTGAAGTCTACCATTTCACAGGCATATTATGAGGATTTACCTTAAAATGTACTTCTGAAGTATTTATAATGGTTAATCAGGTTTTCCATTATGGAGTACTTAGGTTATTTGGCTGGCTTCAGCCACACGAGTTCACACAAATGCTATACACAGAATACTTTGGAATATTTTGCATTTGGCTCATCTCATCTGAGTCACGGTTTCCATCCAAAAAGAACCGTAAAGTAATTTGATTGTTTTAATCTAAATTATTTTTATGAAGAACCTCATAATAAATGCTTTGGGAAGAACTCAGAGATGAAGCGTGTTAAAATCATTAGGCTTAAATATCTCACCAGAGTTGAAAGCAGGTATGACTGCTGTCTACCAACAAGCTGCAAAATGGCAGATGGAGGGCATTCGTGGTATAACACAAGAAAAGGAAAAGAACTGTTTTAGCAAAGAGAGGACAATGCTGATCATTTGATATTCTCCCAACAGCTGGCCCTGAATATGTTTAGGATGGAAATTTTGGAAAAAAAGTTCTGAACCATCAGAAGCAACTTCTGCAGCAACCTTCCAATTGCAGGCACTGAGGACAAGCTGCAGCTTTTTTTCAAGATGGAGATATGGTTACGTTCAAAAAAAGTCATCAAAGACGTGTTTGCTGGCTTGCTTTCCAGTCCCTAATTTCTTCAGCTACACCTGTTGTCCTAGGTCTCTTCAATTCTATTATCTATCATTAAACTTCCAGTAGGAGTGGGCAGTTCATCTCCCATTTTTTATGTTAATAGAAAACCCATGGCCATTTTGAGAGAGATTTATTCACTGTCCATCAAGAAGATGGAGATGTAACTCTTCCTAAACTAATCTGTTACTTAAAATCACTTACCACCTAACACTCATGACAGGATAAAGACTAAAATTTTGAAGTATTCTAGTATCTTTGTTCTAATCAAATCACTTTAATCAAAGATGAAAAATATCACATAAATGTTAAAACATATGACCATTTTCTTAAAAAAATGCAATAGATGAAAAACTGATACTGAGTTTTATATGCATACAGTGTGAGTGTGAAATTTTTATTAGGTCATCTGCCTTTAATTAAACATAACTTTTTTTGTTATGCTATTCTAGGATAGGATGTTTTTGTCATTTTATGGTTTCATTGGGCTATGGAATATTCCAAACAATTTGAAAATGTGGTTAGATTAGTTTTCCCTTGAGTTTGACCTCAGTAAACTTATCTTGCAGTAAAACTAGATTTCTTTGTCCTTATTGCATTTATTACCTCAAGACAGTTGTTGTGTATTGTATTAATATAACGTGAAAAGGAGGAAGGGGGAATTGGGTGTTTTCTGTTCTGTTGGGTTTTTTTCGCCTACCCCCGAGACCAGCTTTGAGTCATTCCTCCAAGAGGTCCCACTCCCCGTTGCTAAAGAGGTCTGTTGTTCTGTGGAACAGGAGGGTGGGGGAGAGGCGATTTGAGTCATCTCGACTGGTTTGTCCTGGCATACGTTTCCTGCCCATAAATTGGGATTGGCAAGGTTTGTCAGTGGCAGGCAGTCCCACCGTTGTTCTCATTGTGCCTCAAATGGTGTTTGCTGTGCCCCTCTGATGTTTGTGACCATATGTGTTTCTTTAGAGTAGGGAAATAGAGATGAAGCACAGCTCAGTGGCACGTCTCAGGCAGACGCTGAAGGTGCTCAGAGGTGTTGGCCTGTGTTCCTTGAGGGTTTGTGGGCAAGTGAGGCTTTCAGTGTTGCCTTTAAGCGAGGATCTGTTTCTTATATACTATTCACCTCTTCTCCCAGCAATTCCTCAAAATAAAAATGTAAAGCGTTAGTTAGAATGAGCGCATTTTTCTTGTGGGAGCCTCTTCTGGCACGGAGAGCCGGTAATTGCTAATTGTTCAGCGCCTTTCAATAATTCCCTTTTTTTATTGACTCGTGCGATCCACTGCACGCAGAAGTTTTCCAGAGCCGTGCCGGCACACCGGTCACCACTAGCCTTCGCTTTGCAAGCCGTTCCCAGCTTATGCTTGAAAATAAATATATATATACATGTAACAAACAGGGCTTCCTTCCGCGGTGAGGCAGGAGGTGCTGGTTTTCGCTTTCCCCCCACCGTCCAGCGCCTTGGCAGGGGGAAGCGAGCGAGGCGATGGCCGTGTAAACCCAACCTCGGGGGCGAGGATTAGCGTAATGTGCGCCAGACATTCCTCCCGCGGAGATGCTGGCCGCTGCTGAATGCGGCCGTGTCTGTGTGAGGCGAGGGAGTTTCCTGCTTTAAATCACCAGCAGGCTCCGGCTGGGCGTTCCCGCTCGCTGCCCTTTTTTTTTTTTTTTTTTTTTTTTTTCCTTCCCCCTCAATGAGTGTCCTTTGTGTAACCCCGCTAATTCAGAAAAATTCTCCGCGGTAATTGGAACTGCCCCGTCACGTGGCTGCCGCCCGCCGATTGGCCGCCCTCAATTGGCGGGTCGCTATAAGAGCGGCGTGCGGCGGTGGCGGGCGCGCAGCTCCGCTCCCGGTCCGGCTCTGGCCGCCACGGTTCCTGCGGCCGCCGGGGTGGGCACTGCCGGGGGCCGCGGGGCTCTGCTCGGCGGCGGGCGGTGCCGGCGGCCGCGGGGCTCTGCTCGGCGGCGGGCGGTGCCGGCGGCCGCCCCCGCTCGCCCGCATCGGCAGCCGCCCCTCGGCGGGGCTCGGGGCGCACGGGAGCTGCCTGTCATCAGGAGGCGCCGCTCGGATGGGCTCGGCACGGGTGAGTGAGGAGCGGCGGCGGCGGCTTCGCCCGCTCGGGGGGATCGTCCGGCCCACGCTCGGGTGGCGGGGGCGGCGTGAGCGGCTCTTGTACCGCGGTTAACCGCGCCGGTGGGAAGCGAGCGCACCTGGGCGGGCGGGGGGAGGTGGTGGGCAGTGCCGGGGGTCTCCCACCTCTTCCCCCCCTTTTCTTCTCTTTTCGCGGAGGGGGAAGTTTCTCAGACGCTTCTCGGAACCTTGTCTGGATGCGAGTAGCTCCAGCACGTGTGGCTGCGACTTCCTTGTCGTGGTGAACTTCTTTCGCCTTCCCGAGAAGGTGCGAGAGTGGCTGGCGGTGCTCAGGTGTGAGTTGTGATGAGTGGGGTGTCTCCCGTGTGCAGAGGTCGGGGCTTCTGCCGGCGGGGAAGGCTGGGGCGACGGGCTGTGCTGAGCTTGCTTTGCGATTGTTTTTCATGTGCGGGGACTGAAGTGACTTTAAATCACTAACTAGGCACATTTTGCTTGCTTTCTGCATGGTAAAACTAGATGTAACTTCCAACGTGCCTGTTTCTTAAATTCCTAACTATTTAGGAAAAAAAAGTAATTACTCTCTCCAAGGTTGAAATGTAATGATATATATATGAGTATTCAGTGTTGTTTTTTATTAGACTCCTTAATGTAGTGTGATCCTGGAAACTGTAAAGAAAACTAGTTACTGTATGGATGCATATAAAATGTTTATTTCAATTATATTTAAATCTGGTACATTAATTGTTACTGTGCAAACTGCCTGCAAGTCAGGTGGGAAACAGTACTGCCTGTAATATATTTTAGATCTTGCATAATGGTCAATAAAGAGTGGGTATATTATGTGGAAATTGTAACTTGTGTTTCAAATCTGCTGTTAACTTTGAGCTTTATTTTTACTTTCTTTTTGAGCTGTAACTTCTTCAAGATGCATGTAGGAAGCACTTTGGTTACAGGTTAAAAGGTGTCATTCAGAGTATGCTCGTCTCAGTTGGTTTTGATGCATAAAATGCTCATTTTCTTATTTGTAAATCTCTTGCTTTTGTCTGTCTCAATTCCTCATATGAAGATTTTTCCAAAAGAGAAAAAAAAGAAACTAACTAGTGTTGAGATTACATTTGTTATGAAGCTTGTCTTAATTGTTCAAAGGCCTTTCTCTCTTTCCTAATACAATTTTCGGAAGCTCTTTGAACAATGCTGTATATAAAAATAGAGCTCAAGGCTGTTATGTAGCTAAATTTATTGTAAAAGTGAGTAGGAAATGTCTAATAAGAGAAGCAATAAAAAGAATAGATTTTGAGATAAGCATGGCTTCTAGAGGCGCTATGCCTCTGCAAATCGGGAAGAGTGTAACCCAACTTCTGCTATCGGCGTCTCCTTCTTTGCTCAGGTGTGGCTGGACACCACCTGAAGAAAATGCTGTTTTCAGGCTTGAGCAAATGGCTGTGAGGTCCTGCAATTGTGGTGGGGCTGGGGAGCAGCTCCTTGCAGCTGGGTACGTTTTTACTTATAGATTTACCAATTAAAATTCCAGAGGAAGAATTCATAAGGTTAGCATTCTTGCCAGAGATCCCCTGCTCCCTTCCCCCCACTCTGCCAAAAATAAAAAGCACATACTACTCTGCTTAAATAGTGAAAGTTTGAAAAAATGTAACTGCAGTTGATTTGTTGTCTATTAATAAAATGATCAGCCACCTCCCACTGGGTTTCTCTCACCTGTTTTGAAATACTTGTATGAGGTGAAGGCTGACTGATTTTAGCATAAACTGAAATTTCAGGAATTAAATAAACATGTTCCAGTCTAATTCTGTTTAGATCATGTCTGTTACTTGTATTTTGATTTGTCATACTGTTGACTGTTCCAGTTTATTCATTAAAAAAACCCTTGTGTTTTGTAGTATATGATCTCACGCAAAACCACATTTTATGCTCATTCTGTTAGTATGTTTTTGCTGTCTGATTTTCGTGAGCATATGTAATTAAAATTCTAAAAAGAAAACACTTGGAATTACAAAATGCTGGGAGGAGGAAAAAGTTTGAAATTAAAACTACCACCAGTAAAGTTTGCTATGTATCATGATGACTGTTTTTATTAATTATTGCAAGTGGTCATGCCTGATGAGTGATGTAGAGAAGGGCAGACATGAGAAATGCATATAACCAGGGTTTCTGTTTAGGTTTTTTTTATGGTGACAGTTGTAGTCTGTGTCAGCTGGCATCTCAGATGCTGAAAGGGTTACGTGGCTGGTTCACTTCTGTCCTTGGTTTATTCAGTCATTTAGTAGCACTTCAGTGGTGGATGGATTCTGTAAAACATTTGGATTGTGTGGATAGCAAGACAGCATGTGCATGTGGAGATGCTTGCCTGTGTGATATTACAGCGCTGAACAGTGTTACCCAGAATTGTCAGATACCAGCAAATTCTGGACTCCTTGTTAATTATTATATTCTTAGACAACGTGCTGGTGCATGTCGCACTTCTCTCCTGTTTCACACATACACATGCCTGCCTCCTGGATACAGATAGCTTTTTCTGACCAGATGAGTTTTTGAGTGAGGGAGATTAGAAATCATTATAGTAGCTACAGTGGCATATGGAAACTTCCAATGTGTGGTGTGTGCCCCCCACCCCATAGCATCTTGAACTGGTTTTGAACTGGTTAGATTACATGGGTAATTTCAATGTCTTTTTTTTTTTTTCCCCCACTGAAATGCGACAGTGGAGGAATTGCTTTTGATAGTACTGTGGTTTGCCACCTCTTATAATTCCCCCCCCGAATTATTTTTTGGGGTTGGCTGTTCTACATCTAGATAGCCTTAATTTGAGGAAAGCTTTTAATAGGCAAGGATACTTGTTTCCAATCTCTGAAGATAGGTTAAGCTTTATTATATAGTAAAGGGAGGAAGGAGTTGCCCCTTAAGTTAACTTGTTTTAACTGCAGTTCTTTGACCAGCAACATATTTTTTTTCCCCTTTTATATTCTAACTGTGCTGAGGCTTGAAAACTGGATTCTTTATGTGGAAGCCATTCTATATAAATGCAGAAACACTTTGTTCTCCCATCTGTAACTTTAGTACTGGAGGTAGTTCTTCTGCACCTATCCCTGTTAGAAATGCAGTGTAATAGGACTGAAATACTTTTCCCAGGGGGTGATCAGGCTATTATGTCTGATTTGATTTGTTCTTACAAATTACTTATCGCAGCAAGAGCTGAAAAGTTGAACTGGTGTTACTTGTGTCCTTAGGATTTGTGAGAAAGAGGAAACACCTTTAAAAATATGTCCCTAAGAGACATGGCAAATGTATAAGCTTGTGGTAGGCTGATATTACCTTAAATATCTTATTGAATATTCTCAGCACCAAAAAAAAAAGTTAAAACCTAAGCTACTGGATGGGCAAACTGAGGTGGAGTATATATCTAAATACTTCTGTCTCCTACACACATGATAAATGTAATTATAGTGGCTTCATTCAAAATGCCAAAACATCATCATCAGCTCATTTCTGTGAATATCTTGTATTGCTCATAAAGCTGATGAGCAGTAAAGATTTAAATCAAGTGATTTACTGGTACACATAGCAGTATCTTAAAGTTGAACAGTCACAGGACAGAAAATCAGCTTTTATGGCTCAGATGAAGCAAAGTTTAAGAATGAATTGACTCAAGGAACCTTTGCGGAGTTACTGTGTGGCTTTGAAGCTGATGATGAGAGTGATGACCTACAAATAGAAGGTGTGAAAATGAAAGAACTCTGTGGCACATATAGAGGTTCTCTGGACTGTCATCCTGACCCCAGAGGGTTGGGCTGTTTTTAAGCAAATCCTGGTGGCTGTATTTCTGACCTGTTCTTGAAGATACCTGACATGGGCATATTGTGTGATTCCATGCAGGAAAGCTTGCCTTCTGAACAATAAAGATACTGCCTAACCTGACTATTCCTAGTGATAAGTTTGAACTACAACTATTTGCCCAAGAAGAACAGTTTATGCCTCCTTTTCAAGCTGGTATGCTTGTACACCATTTTATCTCCCCCCAGTCTCAAACAATCAGATCATGCTGCCTGAATAGAGCTCGGGGAAGGCAGGACTGGGTATGGTTTGTGGAAGAGCACTGTGATCTCCTAGAAATTATTCTGTTTCTAGAGAGTCTGATTTATTTTTAAAGGTGAGAATTTTCATCTTTGACTGTAGTATACAACAGCTGGATAACACACATCTAAGTTTAGGGAAGAAGCTGTGTAGCTGTTTTTTTAAAAAAAGACTATATTGACACAGCTCATTCTATGTATTACAAGATGAGGTATTGAACCAGGGAAAGTGATGATATGACAGAATTATTGCTTAGAAACGCTGAGCAGGCAGTATTTTTCTGAAGTAGAAATTCTCACCTACTTTTTGTATATCCATGTTCAGAATCTTACCTACTCCTAAAATGTGTTTTATTTCTCTGTTGGAGCACAGTCATGGCTGATCTGTTCTAATGCTCACTCAATAAATTTTCTAGTCTGGAGTAGTTCTTTTGTGGGTATTTGCTGTTATATTGCTGATCAAACTCAGAAGCCGTGTGTTTTACCCTAGTGTCGCATGTGTATTACTTCGAGTATTTTTTGCATGACATCCAGCCATGCCAAAATCTTACTAGTGCTTGCATCTATGTTGATAATTTCTTGGTGTCTCTGAAGGTCTTTGTAGATGAGGGAGGAAAAAAAAAATCTCTAATTCTGAATGGGTCAGTGTTCATGTGTCACAACAGTATATACTTGCTTTTAGTACCAGACAGGGATGCAACTCTCCCAGTGAATCTGCAGATTTGAGTTATTCTCCACATAATGTGAAGTCAACAACTTGAAAAGAATTGTTGGCCTTCTAATGGTCATTCTAAACTACATCTTTGTAATAACCATGCCAATGCCTGTCTGACTTTTTGCAGACTTCTGTGTTTTTTCTTGCCCGTTGGCTTGTGCTACTGAAAAGTTATGTTCTGTAGTTATTATGTGATGCCACTTATCTGTTCCATAATCATCTTGAACCAGATGTTTCACTTTTCTTCACTGTCAGAAATATCTGCTATAAATAGGTGCATAGTACTGTGCAGTTTTTTAGTTGTGTTGGTCATGGTGAAATTGCATGTTTAAACTGGTGCTCATTTTAAGAGCAACATCTGGTTTAAATTTTGCAGCCAGCTGCTCACACCTTAAGGAAAACATCAGGTCTGGATGACTTGTGAATAATTAAATATTTGTATTTTACTAATCTTTTGCTGCACTCGCTTAACAAGTGTGTGGTTGGGCAATAAGTGTGAAATGGTTTCTATTAGCAACTGTTGCCTGTATCTTCACTGAAAATACTGGGAGTAGTTGTGGTTTTGAGGGGCCTGTTTTGCTTTGTCTTTTTCATTTGTTTTGGGGGGGGGGAAAACAAGTGAAACAAACTCCTTAAAATGCACCATTGAAAATATTTTTAAAATCCAGACTTGTATTTTCATAATGTTTGGACACAATCTTATTTTAAATTTCAGGCTTAGTTAAAAGCTATGATGTTGTGATAACAAAGGTGTGCTTCACAGAATGGAATTCAAATTCTTTGAGTGGAAGATGATCATGTTAATATGAACATACGATAACATTTCTGGTTTTGTATAAAAAGGGATGTATTTTCCAGTATCCATCTGCAAGCACAAAGGGGAAGTTGGTGTGCTAGCAAGTTGTCAACAAAAGGGATGGGGGGGGGGGGAAATCAAGAATATCATGGGATGGAATACTTGGCCATCTTGGTCATTCAGGAAGCATCTAAAGAAATTTAAAATAATTGAGGATTTGGTCTCTTTTGAGCTATTCCAGGCAAATCTTGCAAGTTGGAAAAATTCCCACCGAATACACTAGTTAGTAAGATGACAGCTTTTGCATGGGGGAGATCCTCGTATAGCATCAAACACTGAACTCCTCAAACCTGTGTCCTTAGTTAAGCTTCTGAATGAATTCATATGTGATAGGTGTGATATGCAAATACATGTAATTAATGGCTACATTTATAGTACCACTAATCACTTATCAGTGCATAATTCTTCCTAAATCAGTTGAATGTCTCTTCAAAAGTTTGAGGGTATTTCCTTAGGTGCTTGATAAAGGAAATACTGACTTTTCAACAAGTAAATTAGAATAATAGTGTTCTGCTGGATGCTGTTTGTGCTTTGAATATGTGTGCTAGTATTAATCAGTTTGCACTGTGGTTGGTAATGAGCCTCAAAAATTAAGTCTGCACTTGACATAGTCCCTAGTGAATAAAAAAAAAACCCAACCCTGAGATTATTGTTGATAATTGGTGCTTTCAACTTACCTCTAACAATAGCAAAACCAGCCTTCTTCAGGATGCCAGCTCCCTAAATAGGCAGGTATTTTGTTGTATGAAATGACAGGCGAGTGAAGTGCCCGCTGGGGTTTGTGGGGGCAGCAGCCGAAGTTGATGTGCTGTGGCCTGGGCGGCTGCAGCTGAGCTGGAGCCCTGCCTGGGAGAGCTGTACCCCTGCGCCGAAATTCCTCAGGGGAGGAAGGAGTGGACGGGAGGCCTCCCTCCCCACAAGCAGCTGTGGAATGAGAATGAAATCCAATGTTTATTCTTTCTGCCGGAAACTATAGGAAATGTAGCACTCATGTAAGTTGCATAATAGTATTTGCAGTTGCGATAGGGAGAGCCTGAGTAGGGCGCGAGGAGAGCCTGGTGTTAAAAAACTCTGGTGCTCCCAGAGAGGAAAAACTGCGGTGTGGGCTGCAAAAGTGTTAAACTGCTTTATCTGGGAACTGCCCTGATTCTTACTTAAGGGAATCTTTCTTCTGGTTTGTGACGTTTGGTCAGTAGGTGCCAGTTAAACCATGCTGGGGGAGGAACTGTTAGTGCAAGCAGAGGAGAGGATGTGCCCTGTGGCTGGGGTGAGGAACTGGAAGTGGCCGATTTGTTTCCACTCTGCTGCCTAGCGAAGGCAATCTTGTGGTGGAAGTTGTCTGAGATTTTTTTGGGGTTTTGGGTCTCTTTTGAGTTACTAGAGTGCTACTAGTTGTCCTGTCTCCTCTGCTGTTGTCAGCTCCAGGAGCCTGTCTCTGCTTATGCTGCTTGGATGTCCAACAGGTTGAAATGACTGATGATACCCAAGCTCTACATCTTCACATGTAGGACATGAAAATGCTAGCCTTGGTGAAACAGGTGCAATATGAGCATGACTCTTAGTATTAGCGCTGCTTTAGCTGGGCAATCCCCTGCCTCTCTGGAACTGCTTAGAAACTGCTAGTTGAGGAGTATCGAATGGGTCCCATTAAGACCTTCTGTAATAGAGCAGCTGGAGAAGGCAAAAATATCGCATTCAGAAGACCTAACTACTTTCTCACAACTGGTTTATGGCTGTGGGAAGAATGAACCTCTGGGACTTTGAAATCTATGTGTAATCTTAGTGAAAGTACACTTATGTCAGGCTGATGCTCAAAGTTGCAACTGCCTTCCTGTTTTTCTTCAGCTGTTTTCAGTAGACAGAAAGATGGGGAGGAATGGTTTACTTCTGAATGTGAAAGGCATGTCTTGTCTTCTAGTAGTTACAATAGTAATAGCACCAAGGCTACTGTAGAAGATACCTTTGTGTAATGAAAACTGAAATATAAAACATGTTTCTTACACCATGAAAGAAACCTCTTATGACTGTTACCCTACTTAGATGTCTCTTGGAAATGATGTATTTCAGTAGCAATGTTGTATAGCAAAAATTCCTCTGAAAAAGATATGTGGATCACATAATAGAAAATGGGTACAGAAGGTGGCATTATGTTTGAATAAGAAACCTCTAATTGCCTCTTCACTGAAGTACCATGGTGTGTCTTGCTCTCCTGTTAGGCACAGAACACGTCTGCTAGACTATCTGCTTGGGTAGGGAGTCAAAAAGCTGTATTGGCAAGCCAAGTGCTGTATTTTCCCCAGGAGTTTCTGCCCAAAGAGTTGCATGTTGTAGCCAGAACACCCCTCGATAATGTGTGACTTCAGCAATTATGACTGGTTTGGTTTGGGTACATTCAATATACTTTAGCTGCCTGATAAATTGGCCTGCTGGAACTCTAACTTCTTGGCTGGGGTTAAGAGCATGTAATTCTGTGGTGAAGGAGCAGCATGCAATTCAATACCACATAAGTACACATCAATTAAAAAGTGCCTAGATATGGGCAGGGAAGCTTAGTCAAATATTCCTGGCGGGGGGAGGGAACTAAGCATGTCTGTTGCAGATAAAGCTGGGTTTTTTTTGTGACAGTCTGGAGAGCCAAAACATTTGGGAAAACTATTCCTGGGATGTCAGGTTAACCTTCTTTTTCATGGGTTGTGTTCAGAGGCCTGGTTAGACATGAACAGTGAAGGTGCTAGTGGCTCTTCTGAGCAGCATAGTTCTGTAGGCAGACCACAGGTGTTTTCTTCCTGGAATCCAGTATTTACCTTCCCTATTTTTCTTTTTTTTTGGTGCAGAGTTGCTTCTTTGGCATCTCATGCTTGTAAATACAATTTTTATGGAATTTAGGAGATAGTCTTATGCTTTGGGGATGTGCTGAGAATCAAAAATTATTTAAAGAACTTGCTTAGCAGACACCTTGATTTAAAAACAACACACCCACTTCATTGTGATGCTATTCAGGGAAATGATTCAGTGCAGTTTCGGTGGGTTTAAACAATGGCTTAGTGGCACACCTATTATGTAGAAAGCTGACTTTCAAATAGGATGCCTGTTTTCTGCAAGTCTATACATAGCTAACAGCCACAAGGTAATATTTGGTAGTATACATGTCCTGTACAGAGCCTCCTTCATTGCATATTATTTTCCCATGTGCTGAAGGTTAATTCCAATCCCCAGTTCCCAGGTGAATTGGAAATATTGGAATGATTTGTTGGATCTTTCAGGTTTCACTTTCAGAGCTGCTTTATCTTGAAGTAAAACATAACTAGGAGCAAGTTGATTCACACATAGTATGTACAGTCAAGTCTGAAATGGTACACTTGGATTTTTTGCACTCTAGACACAGGTTGTAATAGCATGCTAGCTCATTTATATTTCTCTCTTTGTTCATGGCCAGTTTGAGTTACATATAGTAAAATACATTGTGGAGAGCTTATGGTCTTGAGCTCAGCTCATAGTCTTTGGTTCTGTGCTTAAATTTGTGTTCAGAAACAGAAATAGTAGAGTCGATGTTGACAGTGAGTGGCAGCCTGTAGTGATAAAGATGTGTTGTGAGCACAGCTTCACATAGAGCACTGACATGTCGATACAAAAACTGAAGTGTCTCAAATACAGTGTGGATTTTGACTGCTTTACCCGTGCCCGTGTGCATCTCGGGCACACATCTGAGAGTGACTGTGCTGTAGATGGGTACTGTACAAATGACTCAGTTCCTGTTCCTTCGGCTGAAGCTTCGTTAGGAGTTCTCAAAAAAGTATTTCAGAATGTGGATGTGGTCAACATAGTCATTTTCCAGGCATCTTAAAGGAAACCCACATCAACTGTGAAAGTGAACTTTGAACTCCTCTGTCCTGCCACCAACAGAACTCGGGCAGTGCTGGATGGGAATGCTTGTTTGCTTCAGCCCACATCTTCCCTTGCACTTTGTACTTCTTGCCCTTGAGATTAACTGCCCAGTTATTTTTCAGGAGAATATCCAATGATGCATCTGTGTACAACTGATTCACTACTCTGCTGGTGGGACATCAGCTAGACAGGTAGTTAGAAACAGCTTCTGACAAATTTTAGGCCACATCTAGTTGTTCAGCACACTTAAGTAATACTGAAAGTAGTTAAACTCACTAGAACATGTAGTGTTATTTCCCAGTTACTATGGCAAATTGTGGTACAAACCACTTTACTTGTACTGTACCTCCTAGGATTTAATATATAGCCTTAGCTGAGTAAGTTCTCTTGAAGGCATCAATTATTAAAAGAGGGTCTGTTTTGAGATGTCAGATGGATTACTTTTACTGAAAATGTTTGTCTTGTACTCTGACTCTTTGCCTATTTAGAATGGCTTATTTTTAAACAACTTTACCATAGTCTTCCTGACTTATGCAGTGGATTTTTTTGTACATACACCAGTTGTGATTATGTACACATTATGCAAGCTATGAATATACCAGGATCTAGGCTCTGAATGGTGTTATCTTCAAAATAACTGTTTTAATACACTTCCTCTGGTTTAATGATATGTGCAACTGTGCCATCTAATTGTTATCTTGTGCTGATGTTTGTATTCATATAGCTCTGGATTTCCGTGTCGGTTACCCAGTGATGCTGCATGAGGCATTCTGCCAACAAAAGGGAGATGTTTCCCCAGAGAGCCTTTAGAAGGCTACTCCAGTGGGATGGTGAAGCGAGTCTCCAAATGGCAGCATATGCTGCATTTAGAAGAAAAATGCTGCTGCGCAGATGACAGGGAAAGTGTTTCGAGCATGTGCTGGAAAATATAACTCTCATGTCTCTTATCTGGAAACCTGTGCATTCTGTACAGTGTGAACAATGCCATGTAGGTACAAAGCAATTAGAGTGGAAAAGCTGTGTTATCCATGACTCTAAAGGTTGTAAATGAGTGACTCTGCTTTATTAGTAATGTGTTCAGCCTTCCTTGCAGTTTTTGACAGGAATAAGGAGTTGTTTTGTGCCTTACTTCACATGTTAACAGCAGTAGTAGTGAGTCTCTTACAAGCAGAGAGATAAAAGGAGGTAAGACTTGGTCTGAAGGAGGTCATGACATTCACCGACACATGATGGGAAGTCAAGAGTGCCCGCTGTCCTTGCTGCCCATTGGAAGTGTTCACGTCCATGTTTTTGTTTGGGCATCCCCCCTTGCCTTTAGAAAAGGGTGAGGATTAATAAGACTGGTTATTTGATAGTGGTTTGTGTTACCGCTCTGTATTACAAAATATTAGGTGTATCTAGACTTTGCCAAATGGTTTATCAGGACAAATCAACTTGGTGTTTTTAAAATATGCTTTAATAATAGTTAGAATTTTAAACTACTATTATACTACACAGACATCTTTCCTTTTTCTTCTCCATCTGATTTAAGAATGAATGTATGCAGTGTGAGATCTGAATTTAATGTGGCCACGTTTAAGTTTCCTTAATGTCATCTTGACCTGTAATAGGAATCTAGTTCTAAAGGTTTTGCTTCAAAGATTAAATTTAATTGCAGTGATGGATCTGACACATTCCTGACTGTTGTGCAGTTTATTTTGCAGTGAATGTAACTTTCCATCTTAAGGTAACCTTGTCTTTAGATAAACTACTGTGAATGAATATAGAACTGTCACTTGTCTTCTGTGCTTGTTGCAGAGATCGCTGCTGATTTTTTCTTTTAAAAACAATTTGTGTGCTGACACACATGTCAGTATGTCTTGCAGCTGTAGAGAGATGGAGACCACCAAACTCATTAAACCATATCTGTTCTGAAGTGCAATCTTCATTCACAATACTGATACAAATGCACATGTGAAATGGTTGGTCTGTATCCTCTGCTTGCTAATGCAAACTTACTGTTAAGTTGCCTTTGAGTTCTGTGCTTGTGAAATGTTTATAGCATTCAGATGCACAATAAGTGTTTGGTTGGTTGTCCTTGCTGTCCTGCTTGGATGCTTGGTCTTTAAAACTCTACCTTTAGGGTATACTTAGCTATCATTTCTTCATGATGTATCTTTTGTAATGAAAAAACCCTTTTGGGTAGAAAGTTACTGAACTAGAGTAGACCTCATCCCAAAAGGCTTTCTTGTTAAACATACTGTGGATAATGCAGCTATTTGAATATTCCCAGAGGAATACCTAGCACCTCCTCATGCTCTGCAATGGTATTCTTAGAAGTAAGAATAGATAATACTTGCATTTAAGATAGTGTCCTATTAAGGAGCTGAATTCAACAGTGACTGAGCGGGCATTGCAGTATATCAAACTGCATGAAATAGGTCGGGTCTAGCCTATGTTTATATAACAGCCTGTAGTCACAGTCTGGTTTGAGGTGGTTTTGTTTTGTTTTAAGTATGTGCTGGGAACCAGGGATAATGGCCTCTCAGCAGAGTTCTCCCCTTGGAGACCAAACTCCTCTCTCTGTTTACCATGGGCACTTCATGCATCCTTGAGGCTGAGCTTATCTGGACCAGGTTGGGAGTCCTCATGAGAAGCTCCAGTTAAGTAAGATCTGCTGTTGTAATGCAGTGTTCATAGCTCTCCAAGAAGAGCTTGCCAAGTTGCAGAATGAGTTTTAATCACTGTCCACCACTACACACTGTAGTAGTGGAGTGTTAATCTCCAAGTTTTGGTATCAAATGTTCCTTAATATATGGCTCAAAACTGAGACTGCCTTGTGGTTGGTGTAGTCTACTATTCTATCATAACCTGAACCTATTAGCAATCTGTACAAGATTAAATATTACTGGTATTTCATACTATTCAGGATTTCCCTTCAAGAGTCTTTTTTCAAACCCACTGGTATGCTAGTCTTTATTCTTTTCTTTGTATTGTGAATTCCTATCACTATAGTCTCTGCCTGCCCTGAAAAAATTTGCCTTCCTCATTCTAAGATCACCTTAATGAAGGACAACATTGCTTCCCATTTGTCTGTTGTGGATATGTTTTTGAATCTCAGTGTTCCTGAGATTCTTGAGGTATCTTATCCCAATGAACTGGATACTCAAGTGAACTACTTCTTGGTTCTTTCCAGTTCCATTTTACACATCAACAGTCCTTGGCTAATTTTTGTCCTTGTCTTGGAGATGGTCTAAAAACAGTTCATGTTATGGAAAATCTAGAAGATAATCTTGGCAAGGTTCTGAGTGGGTAAAACAGCCTGGAGATTGTATCTACTGTGGGAGAATATGCTTCTCCAGCTGTTACTTCCTCTGTTCTGTTTCATGGTAGTTATATCACTTGCACAAAATATTTCTAAAAGTTCACTCTCTTCTAGATTCTGTATTAGCCCTTTTTGAGAAAGGGATAAAGTAAAAGTTAAATCCTCATACTACGATGTGGTCACATACTTTTTGACCTATTAAGTCTGTGGCTTTATGGTTTTTCTTCAATATCCTATTTGTCTCCCTCTTCTAGTATTAGGTTGCTAAACTATGCCAAAATCATCTTCGTATGTTACAAGTAGCCTTTAATTTATCAGCAGTAGTAGTACTGTCAGCATCTCTTGCATCCTTGAGACTTCACCCAGATTTTTGTGCCCTTTCACCTGAGTTATTGTGGCATTTTCTAAAAGCTTCCCGATTAGTGGTCAGTACGTGTAGTGTGCTTCTGCACTGATGGATGCAGCCACTTGTTTTGTCTACCTCTTCATTTCTGTATGATCTCAAGCATGAGAGGAAGGCCTGGCTTTGATTTGCATGTGTTGCTCAAATGTTGATAGCCTTATTAAATGGCTCAGATGATGGCCTGTGTCAGGGGCATCAGACTCATTTTCACCACAGGCCACATTGGCCTCATGGTTGCCTTCAAAGGGCCGAATGTAATTTTAGGACTCTGTAAGTGTAACTTCTCCTACACGAGCTGTGGGATAAACTTCTCCTACATTTCCTGCTTCTCCTACAGTCCTAAAATTACATTTGGCCCTTTGAAGGCAACCGCAAGGCTGTGGCCCCTAGTGAAAATGAGTTTGACACCCTTGGCCTATATAGTATGGTCCCAGATCCAATAGGTCTTTCTGCTTAAATGCTTAAGTAAAATAGTAGTGATATTCCTCTCTCTCCCCTGCCAGTGCACTTGTTTGTTTGTGTTTACCTGATCTCATCACCCCAGTGCAAGTGTATATATATCTGTATATTTATATGTTGGGAGGGGAGAGGGGATCTTCATGTAAATGTTTGTTTAAGACAGACACAATCTCGTTGCCCTGTGGACCCTCTGTTCTCTGTGTGTTTTAAAACTTCTTCGCTGGTTAACTTGGAAAGCTAGGTCTGTGTGACTTTTTCCCACAATGTGCTTGGGAGTACCAATTCAGAGCAAGAAACTCAGTATCTTTAAAAGCATTTATCAGCTTTGATGCCACTATGTCCCTTACACAGCACTGTTTCTGATTTCTCTGAAGTCGAATACAGAATATTGCTTATCTAGAGCTGGGTGTATTGGTGTTTGTAACCTGCATGTGACTTGCTGGTGTGTATTACTTCATTCACGTTTAATATCGGTAAATATTAGCCCTGATTCTGTAGAACAGATGTGTATTTTGGGAAGCTTCTTACTATGTTGTACCTGTTGCTCTTCTGCTGGGCGTATTTCTCATCACCGTTTATGGTTTAAAGGAAGCAAAATCATGTGAGCTCTGGGATAAACATACGCATTTAGGTCTCTGTGGCGTAGTAGCATGCTGTTGTCATGTGATAATCTTCAGGCAAGATAAAATGTATCCCTGGCTTCCAGATTTCTCTTGTAAAGATTTCTTAACCCTTTAAGAATTGTGATCCTTGTTTTTGTTACTGTGAGGTGCTTCATCTTCTAAATAATTTGGAGAACACTTAACTACGATACCAATTCTGGTTTAATTTCAAATTTTCTGAAGACCTTAACTTCCAGATTATAGTACAGATACAGTTATGTTTAGATTTCCAGACTTCTGCAGGCATTAATATTCCCTAATGACTCTTTTAGATATCCACCTTATTACTATCTTTTTGTTGAAGGTGTAGACTCTGCATTTTCTTAATTTATATTTGGATAATATAACACTCAGACCTTCCTAATGTATTGTGTAACTTGGCCTTTGTTTCAAGAGTAATGCTTGCTATTGTATAACAGGTGTGACATTTTGGGTGGACTTGTTCTCCTTTTTGTTGGACGCTCCTAGCATCTACCAGAGGAAGGAAGGTGGCTCTTATCTTACTGCATGTCTCAGAGGGTGAAAGCAAGGCCCTTTGAGTCATAAGGCAAAATAAAGCCCAAGCCATACCTGTAGTCCAGGTTCCCCATCACAGAGGCTTACAACTAATTAGTCATTGTATCTTCTTTCCCCAGCTTACTCAGGTCTGCTTGCAGGGGGCAGAGTTCTCTGTAGAATGATAGGGTGATCAGAAACAGTTTAAGTTTACAGCATAAATGTAGTTAACTTCATATTGCACTTAGTTGAAAGTGGGGAGGGGGAGGGGGTGTTTACCTCTCCCAACTGAGTTTGTTTCACAGGAAGGAAATTAGGACAGGATGGGGAAAACAGGACAGTAAATGAATTTATATTCACCACCCTCCTATTGCGTATTAGGGTGTGATACAGGACTGGGTGGCTTTGTAGTATTTCGATAATTGAATAATCAAGTGCCATATATTGCAAAGTTCAAGTAACACATGAACACTGTTCTCCTCTGGAGTACTAACTGCACTTGGAAGAGAATCTTTAAAGTAGGTCCTTGAGGACTATATAGAAGGATCACGTTGTCAGTGCTGGGAATTACTGTTAGGAATTGTTGCCACTTGACTTGTTATCCTGCTCTTGTACCAAACTTGTATCATCCCTGGCATGCCTTCACTTATTCACTAGGTTGCCATTTCACCTTGATATTTTCTTTCCCCAGTACTCTCTGCACACAGGTATCCAGCATAAATAAATGACAGTGTTGGTAAAGATGAGGGCCTGTGTTTTCCTCTCAGACTGGGTACTGTGCATGGTATTGTGGAATTGGATTGTGTAGTAGGGACATAGTAGACCTTTGAGAGCCTGACTGTCGAAGATTATGTGCTGTAGGGGTACTGAGAGATGCTTGTTTAAATTCAGCAAGTATCAGAATTCGGTAGTATTTAGTCTTAGTCTCAGCTGAATCATATATGCACTAAAAATATACTATTTTGTGCTTAACCCATTTAGTTTCTACTCGTGTTTCAGTTGGATTGCTGGTCAAATTGGTGTACTGGGGGTGTGTTGTTGCAAGGTGCATGCATGCTGTTTAGAAAATGAAAATTAAGCTAGTTTAAGATGTAAAAGTTTTGTTTCAATCTTTCTTAGCATCTCTACTACAACAATGTTGATGTGCTGTGAGCACCAACTACTTGCCTTTTAAATGGCTGTGTGGGCTTCTTTCCTATATGTGCCATACTCTGTATGTCCATAACACCAATGTGCAGGAAGTCTGGCAAACCTATTGCACAGGCACAGGGGCTGCTGACAGTCTGTGGCTCATGCCATTGTGTAGGTCTGGGTTAAAGAGAGGAAGGAACTCGGGGGCATGCAGGTGGTTGAGGGAGAGAGAAGTTCATTTTCACTTCCCACCTTTTTTCTGCTTTGGCAATCTCCTGCACTATAACCCTGCCTTAGGCTTAGAAATGCTGACTTTGTGTCCACACAAGCAAATCTGGCTGTAGGTGTTTCTGTCATACCATAAGTGTGCAGAAAACTACTTTACATACATCTTGTAAAGAACTGAACTGGAATCCTCTGGCAAGGTGTTTGCTTAACGCTGTGCACCTAAACAGAAACTTCATTGCCACTGTTTGCTGTCTTCATATGAAATTACCTTACTGCTCATAAAATTGTGATTTGGTGAATAAGCTAATTCAGTTTCTCCTATTACCATCCAGCAGACAGTTAAAACACACTAGGCTATGAGCACTTACTATAATAATAGCTGGCAACTGAATTCTACTTGCTTGTAGGGCAGTGTAGTCCTGATGCAGGCATTATAGAAAGGAAGATCATTTCCTAAGCTGTAGGTTTCTGTATGCTAAAAAGTACTTTAATTCACACTTCTACTATTTCATGGAGGCTTTGTGCTATTTTTCAAAGTTGTAGGCTTGGATATTCATTATTCCATTAACTTCAGTGGACAGTTTGCTTAACTCTATAACCAACTCGGAGTTACATAGACACTAATAAAATGCTTATCTGTGGAGTGTTTTGCATGTTAGAAAAAGTATGTTTGCAGCATCTTTAATGGGTTTTTACAGTTAAGCCTCTATTTGTATCAAATCTTTCAAAGACTACATCTGTGAGGTCAACTCAAAAATAGGTCCTGTTTAAAGGTAGCTGTGTTTGCATTTATCAGCAATTAAATTTTGAAAACAAGCTACTTAGTTGGCCTCTGGGAATGCAGATGGTTTTGCCTTTAGGAAGTTGTTTTAGAAAGTTGTGCCAACTCTATACCTCCCTAGGCTTGCTTATACTAGTGTTCTCTGGCAGAGCAATTTAAAAAATGTCTTGGGCAGGATTTTAATAAATCTATTTAGCCCAGTCAGAAGCTCCACTTAATGGAGCAATATATAAATAGTGCAGAGAGTCAAGTGACCATCAGCTGGTCTGAATGGGTTTGACCACCACAGTCACAGGGTCTGAGGTATGCAGGAGCTGGGATCACCGAAAACATGCTTTGCTGCAGAGATACCCCAGCTCTGGTGTAATTATGTAACTGCAGAGGAATTCATGTGTGTAAGAATGTGTTTTAATTAGACACCTGTATGGTTTCACCTTCTGTATCACTACTATGGGCTTTTCCAAAAAGAAAGTTACTGCTTCAGTTAACTTTACCATTTTATTAAGTAGTGCGTATTGCAATGCAGAGCTGAACTCCACAATTACACACGTCCTTTATAAAGTGTATGCCTACTTGGTTGAAACAATGTGGTGATCTGGTTTGCTGAATTCAGATCTTAAGACATAATGGCTCTTTGCCTAAGTTCATATTAGGTAATAAGTTCTTGGCATGCTTGGTAAATACTAGAATTCTATTGTATTGTGCATTAAGCATGGAGAAATATTTCTTCAATTGCAGTGCCAGTGCACTGAAACACGAGCATTTTGGCTGTCCCTGGTGATGGCTTTATTAAACCTCAGTGAAACTGTCAGCCCTGAACTTGCAGAGAGGCTGGCTTGCTTTCTGTTTGGGAAGTTACTGAAGCCAACATCCAGGTAATGACTTCTTTATTGAAAGCATCCCCCTGCCCCAGTTCTAAGTATCACAATATGGATTCTAAGCAAACTAGTAAGATGGGACCTATTTCTTTTTGTTCGTTTCCAAGTAACTGGCATTGCTCCTTCCCTACCTTCCTTGGTTTTTACACCAACTATTTTACCCTCCTTTTCATTACAGACTTTAATGCTTGTCAGTGCCATCCCTGTCCTTATAATGTATTAGCCTAATGTGACACTCTGCCACAGCAAAGCTGGCTGGCTAAGACCTGTTTGTTCTGTTTTCTGTCAATTCAACAGCTAGACCTTTGATTAAAAAAATTGAGTTATTGACTTTATTCAAACTGGAAAAAATACAGTGGTGTATATATATCAGGTACCTTTCTTGCCTTGATTGATCTACTTAAAGAACATTCAATCATATTGAACATGTCTTGATTCAGCAAGTAAAGGTAGGAGTCTGTTAGGTGATTCACAAGTATTCTAGTCACCTGCCTTTGTTTGATGCACGGCACACACCCCGTAGGGGTTTTTTTCCTCATTTTTACTTGATCTTATGGTGGACTCAGCTACCTCTTGCATTTTTGGGGAATAAACCTTCATATTAGTACAGTTTACCAGTGTCAAAAGCTTCACCTGTCTGTATTATAGATGAGAGAGTATAAGGGGGTTTTTTTGTAGTAACTTGGTATTTCTTCCTTCCATGAAGCAGTAAGGATCCTGTCTGCATAAATGTCAAAACCAGGCATTCCTCAACTGGATTTGAGGATCCATGGCCCAGGCTTTTGGTACTGCTTGAGACTTCATGTTATGTACGTGCAAAGCAAGTCCACTGTATTACGACAAAGAGCTCCTGCATCTCTGAGGCATTCACAAACCACCTCCCTTTCTTTTTCTGCAAGAATCCTGAACTTGAAATGAACCCTGTGTCTTTGGAGGGGTTTGAATTTTTTTTTTTTGTGGGTGCACATGTACGCCCTGCTGCCTCGGTGGTCTGCGGGTGGTTAAGTGATGCTGCTTGGTGGTTGCCCCTCAGCATGGCCTGCCCTGGAGGGAGATGGTGTCTGGGTCCAAGGCTGTACTCCTCCCCTTGCTTTGCTTGCTCGTACTGTGGTTGCAAGGGGCCTGGCTAAAATTTGAAAATGACGAAGTAGTTGATAATAAATTAAAAGTGGTTTTGTTAAATGAAAATTACTAATTTAAAAATATCACTCGTAACATCAAGTGTCTTGCAGAGCTGCTGTCTGAGCCTCTTGGCCTCTCGTTGAAGACATGGGGATGGTGCTTTCTCCAGCTCATTCTAGAGCTTGCTTGAGGATAGGAGGGGAGATATTCCCTCTGCCCACAAGCCAGCAGTGCCTGTGGTGGAGGAGCTCTGTCCCCATATGGGACAGGGCAGGATGAACCTTGCCTCCTGCCTGCTGCTGGGCTGTAACTGGGAGTGAAGTGCTGCTTGGTCTGAGGTTGGGGATGACCAGCTCCAGGCTGGAGCGTGGTGGCAACACAGAAGAGGACTATGTTGTGTTATCTTGAGGAGGACTGAAGCCAGGGAAGTGTAAAAAATCTACAAAAGGAGGGAGAGTGGGTCAAGTTGCAGTAAATAAATAGTGAATTCTCCAGCAGAGAAATACCGGTATTATTTTCTGAGCTTCAGTGCTGTTGCTCTCATGCTTCAGTGTTATGTACTTATTCCTGGCAAGCTACTGTCAGTTGTACAAGCTTCAGAGGTTAGCACAGGTACTGTATAGGGATTAAATAATGTTGATTCATGCTTAATAAATGCTGTTTGTGAAACTGTATTGTGGAAAAGTTCAGTGGGGCATGCATGCACCTCTTGTGCTTCTCTTACAATGGGAATGTAATGGGAACCACGCTTTTTCCAGAAGTATTTGATAGCAAGCTGTTCCAGTTATTTCCTTTCAATAGACTAGTCTTTAACCACTGATATTATTGCTATAATCTAGTCAAAGGTTAGTGGTGAAACTGCTCTAAAAATTATTGAAAGTACATAAAAAATGCTCTTATAGTTGGTCATGATTCAGTGTTTTAAAAAAAAAAAATTGTCAGGTCAGTGACAGTGTTAAAATATTCTGTCACTGAAGTCGAAAGTCTTGCCAGTTCCCAAATAATGTTTTATTTAAACAAAAACTTGAAATATTTAATGAACAGTTATAACTTGATAGCCACTTTTTGTTTGTCTTTACTGACACAGACTTATTTCTTGCAATGTAAAATCTTAATGCTTACTCAAAGACTTCAAGGAGCTACCCAGAGTATATTTCAGTCACCATCGGAAGGCCAAGCTAAGTATGTATCCACTGGGATTTTTCTCAAATGTGCTGCACTATGCTATAAGAGTTCCTGAGCTGATAGAGAGGAGCCAGGATTCTTTTATTTGACACCAGAGATGAAAGGATTTGAAATCACTATGAAGAGAGCTTTTATGTGAAGACTCTAGATGCTGCACTGATTTCTAATAGAAGTTAGCTCTAAGCAGCTTCCCTCCTTCTCTCTGCTAAATTACGTAGGAATTGTACTTTCTCACTGCAATGTGGGATACGTTTTGCCATTTCAGGATTACCTCTATGCATTTAAGCTTGCTTTTATTTACCTGAATGCCCTTCCTGACAGTGTAACAGTGTTTGTTTTTAAATAATTCACAGCTTCTTGTACAATACTGTTCAAGGATTAAGGAGAAACTTAAGGTGACTTTGGTTCTGCTATTATTCCACTTTGCATTTGTGAGCATTCTTATCTGCGTTCGGGAACAGGTCTTTACTAATACATGAGGATGAAACGGGTTATTTCAAAATAAAGATGTAGGAACACTGAGTGCTTGTTAATTTTAAAACATGACTGCATACATGAGGTGACTGTTCTGGCAACACTCTTCTGTTTACTGTCTACAAGAAATCTGTGTAATAACAACTGTAGAAAATTGTTTAAGAAAGCTTATCTACAGAACTACTGCATATGCTGATTTCTTTTTTTCTAATTGTTTCTGCAGATCCTGTTGGATTAATGCTGTGGATCGGTCAACATGGAACCTGTAGTTGCTCATCAATCGCTCAGTAGTCAGTGTAGATCCTGTCTTTACAATCAGCAGCTACATCTGGCTACTGGGTCTCTGATGACAACTCATCTTCTATCTAGACTTTTTGTTGGATTTTTATCTTCTCTCATGGGTGCAGAGCAAGTTCACAGTGTTAACAAGTTGACATCGGAGGTGTGGCCCTAAATAAAGGATTGGATACCTGTTGGATCTACTTCACAGTGGGAATCAGATTAAATACCTGGATGTTGTGTATTGGAAAGCAATAGTCTTGTCTGTAGCCTAATCTTGGGGCTTGTAGTAGTCAAAACTGATGGGAATGATATTTAGCAAATTTGAGCTAAAAAGATAGTTGGACTCACTTTTCTCGATGAAGAAACTTTAACCTCTCCTGCAAATGATAGGTTTGGAAATGGGCATCTTGGCTGATCATGTGACTACTGCACATTAGGGGAGGAAACCTACTGTGAACTGTGGTGTGCACAGCTGGCTTTTGTCAATTGCATAGGAAGACTGTCCAGGTTTGGGGCATGAACCTGGCATACAATGTAGATTTCTGTGTTTGTTAAGCAACAGCTACATTGTCTGCTGGGTTTCCAGCTGCCTGGAAATACAAAGTGGAGGGGTATCTACATTTTTTTTCTGTCAAGTTACCTGCCTTGTATCTCTGAGGAAGACAATGCAGTTGAGGTCTAATTGCTGCTTCCCCCTCTGTTCTCACACAAGGGATCCAGCTGTTGTCAACTAGAGCTGGAAGCCAGGGTAGATCTGAAACTAGTTAGTAAATAAAAAGTTCATGGGATTGAAGTGTTCAGACACCTGGACATGAGTAGCTCTTGAGCAGAAGCTGATGCCTGCTGCCTGCATAGCCATTAGTTTGCCTTGGTAACAGTGCTTCGTTCCTTTTGACTTCAGATGGAGAGCTATATATGTGTGTGCTGTACAGTTATTGTTTTAGGAGAAGGGAATAGTGGGGAGCTATTTATAGGTCTGACTTTTTTTTTAAACACAAGCTGCACATAGTGTGGCTTATACACAGAAAGTGCCTAGAAATAGAGGAGGAATAAGAATGTTTTGAGAGCTGATACCAACAGGATCTCTTGCTTCTTGAGTGGCATCAAAACTTCATTTGTGTACTGTATCCAGCCACTCAGTGGCAAAACAGGTGGTTTCAATTTGAGAAGATTAGGCCTGGAATAGCAGGGGTCCCTTCAGACCTGTACTGCAGTCATAGTAGTAAATGGGGAAGCTTGCACAGCATGTCTGTACTGTTAACCCTTTGTTGGCAAGCTCTGTGCCATTTCCATTTTCACCATGGAAACTGGGAGAGTAGTGGTGGCTACTCAAAGAGTGAAGGAACTTGGCCAAGCTTTTCTGTCTGGACTGTACATGGGCTGTTTTAGATCAACAGGCATCCAGAACTCTTCCTATTGAAGGGCAATACTTCAGGAGGCAGAAGGGTTCCTAAGTGAGTGCTACTGTTAAAATTTGTGCTTTTGTTAAAGTAAATAAAACTTCTAATGCAAAGAATGGTGTGTCTTTTCCTGCTTATTGTATCAAACAGGTCTTCTAGGACCTAGGGAATACAAAGCTGGTCATGACAATGTCTAGTGTAGACAGCCTCTTAATACTTGCATCAGCCTGACTGCTCAAGAAATATGCATTCATTTACATGTTTCTACATCAGGTAAGAATTGACAGACAATTGCCTACAGCCAATAGTTGGCACAAATAATCACTCCCTATTGAAATAACTGTGGATTGTCTATATAGCTTCGAAAGCTGCTTGTTAGGTTTGAACAAGTTTGGGTTTTGCTTTAATATGCTGTTTTCCTCAATGCCAGTCTGTTGGCATCTAGGTCTGACTTTGCAAAATTGGTAAAGAATTAAATACAGTTGAGTTTCTTTCTTAAATTAACTGGCACTTTCTCAGTGCTGTTACTGGTGTTTCTTGCCATATAACCTCCTCAGTTTTGACCAGCACATGCACAGTAGTCATAAAAATGGCAATATGTTACTCTCTGCCATGTTTGTCTTGTTTAGCTTCAACAGTATGAAGATACCAGTAGTTTTTATAGCATTGCTTTGTTTCTGTGTTTATAGTTCAACTCAGCTTTAAGGATTCATGTCAGAATAAGGTACTTCTACCACAAATGTTTATACAGCAAGCACCATAAAGCAATTCAAAAGCAGATCAACCTTATATTTAATATCAAGCCCCTCTCCTATTCAGTTTCACTTCCTCTCTGTGTTTCAGTTAAACTTACAATGTTGAAATCCCCTTTGTGGGCAGGTATTTCTAGTTCCTCTTATTTTTCTGTCATGCTACTTGCTTTCGTATACAGACACCTTTTTAAAAAAAAACTCCTCTGTTACGTTATTCAGAGGTTCTAACTTTTATTTTCAGTGTCTAGTGCAGCTAATGGAAGCATGTAAGTGTTTATTCTTCCTACTGTGTTACTTGTGGTTTACTTCTTTGTTCCTTCTCTTTTATTTATGCCAGTTTCACTGAAATCATATAAATGTCTATCCCTTCCTCTCCCCTTGTGAGGGCAATTAAGCTGCTGCTGATATCGTTCTGAAGTACTCCTTCAGCTTCAGTGGAAGAAACTGGATACATGGAAACCAGTATGTCACGGGATCCAACCTTAGTGGGGTTGTCAGAGTTTCCTGACAGTAACCTTGGCCATTTTGCTGTGATGCTCAAGAGTGTGAGGACTGACTGGGGTGTGTGCTCTTCTCTCAGAAGGGAAAGTGAGACCAAGGCCCTTGCCTGGCCAGAGCTGTCCCTCCCATCATAGCATGTCTGAAGCCAGGTCAAGGCAGTAAATGGTGAGAACACAACTGCTAAATTACTCAGCTATATCCCTTCTCCAAAAGGCAGAGCTTGGATTTTGGCATTCAGACTTTTTTTTTTCTTTCCTGCACAATTCACTAGACAAATAGTGGGAGCTAAGACCACAGTGGTAGTTTGATCTGTTTGGATTAAGACTGGAGAAGATCACAGTGCTTTCACAATTTTGTGTTGTGGGAGTTTTTTTGTGGTGGTGTTGTGTTTCAGTTCACATAATACCTTCTCACACTGATATTTCTTCCAGTCCTCTGACTCTTTTAAAATTGACTTGAATGTCTATTTAAATCTTGATACCAGGAAGAACAATATTTTTACTTTCTGGCTCCAGATAACTATTAGGAAAGCCTCACTGCCTACTGTTTCTCTATTCTGTGAAGAATACCTCTGAATTCTGAGCTGTGTTTTCTTGGCTGTGTTTATTCTTTCTGTGCAAATCAAGACTGAAAGAACCAAAAGGATGCTTCTAATCTGACCCTGATGCACTTGCAGCATGTGTTGTCGTATCAGTACACAACAGTGACAAATACATTCTGTAAGTTTCTTAACTCCAGGCTTTTTTTTTTTTTAAAGTTTCTAAAACTGCAGTAATGTTTAAAACCTGAGGTGGGGAGACAACTAAAAACCAAAGCCCTGCTTGAAAGAGAACAGACTAGTGAATGGGTTGCTTTAATTGCCCAAAAGTGTGAATAAGTATTCTTAATGGGAGAGCTCCATCCATTGAGCAGATGGCTTGTAATTAAACTGTGGAAACCCTCTATGATGTGGACCTCCCTCAATGTCCTGAATAACCGAGTAGACTGTGTCTTGTGCACAGCTGCTTTCTGGGACCATTTGGTCAATAGGGGCTGATGAGGCTGTGGCTGTCTTCCCAGGTCTGCTCAGCACACAGGAATTCCTTGAGGAGCTACCTATGGAAGGTGAGGACAGAGGGAAGGTGCTGAGTGAGGAACTTGGAGCAGTCTTTTTGGAAACCTTCCAGCAGGCACCTTTTCTTTCCCTCAGCATGAGCAAGCAGTTTTCCAAAGACATAAATGCACCTGGGACTTCTCACCAGAAGTACCCTCTGAACAATATCCTTTGGTGTCTGACTTGAAGGATGTTGGTGGGCTTGTCCAGTTCTAGTCTGTAAATACCCCTATGAGTTTGGTGCCTGAAATGGTGTTTCAGGCAAGATGGACTGGCCTGGGACCTCTATATTTCTCTCTGGGCACTTCATGTAGGGTTTTAACTCCAGTAGCACAGGAGTGCTTTATATGCAGTGCTGCAGCATTGATTGTCTGTCTATCCTGGCATTGTTTGTACTGTGACATGTTGGGTTTTTTTTGTTGGTTGATTTGTTTGTTTTACAATAAACTGGGAAACTAGCCTTTGGTTGTAGGTGTTAGCAAAACAAAGCTCTGCTAAAGCAGTGTTGAGCTTAAGTGGCCCTGTGGCTAGTCAGCTACTTGTAAAAGCACTGAACCAAAATTGTAAAAAGCCTTGAGATGCAGCCTAACATTAGCATTTTTCTCTTGCTGTGTGGCTTACAGCTTCTAGTGGTAGCTCGAAGATGATGCTAAATTGTTAGATGGGAGGACTGCTCATGATTTTAAGGAAGTGACAAACCATTGCTTGGCTGATATGATAGTTGCTATCTATGTTATGTATATACAGCAGTAGGTTTTAGTCTGAAGGCTTTAAGGAACAGTTGCTACTCCTACACATTAACAAACTTCATCCTTTTAAGTTGGTAATTTTTCTTGCTACTTTTAAAGTTTTGTTCTGTAGGTTGTTGCTAAGTAACACCCGCACATACTCTATCTCCCTTCCATGTGCTCTGAATGCCAGTCTTCCATGCAAAACACCTTTCCAAAATTAGTGTCTGTCAAGCTCCTGAAAGGTAGTGGTGCTGTGATTCAAGTCAATCATGTTGCCTACTGTAGGTGTTAATTCTCCCATCAAAAGACACTTGCAGAATCACTAATATGGTGAATCTGTGATTCTTTTTAGCTGCAAGCAAACAGTATCATCTGAAACACATGCTAATTCCATAAATAGAAGTAAATTGTAGGGGGCACACTTACAATATCAATTTGTTCATCATGGTCATAATATTAATATATCTCTTTAAAGCTTAGTTTTGTATAACAGTAAGAGTTCTGGAAAGAGCTGGGCTGAATGATTAGGTAGGTAGTTTTCCTGTGCCCCAAGGCTGGCAAACCAATACCTGGATGGGTATGTGCTGAGGTTTTTAGTGAGGGACAAGCCTTGGAAAGATGTGAGGGGAAGAGTTAACAAAGAGTACAGGGAACTTCCCCTTTCATTTAGTCTGCTTTATTTCATAGAAGGAAGGTTCTATACCTTCACTTCTCCCACTTGTAGAAATTCAGTATACTATTGCACTAGACATATGTGCTATATTGAATATTTTTCTTCTTTTGTTCCCCAGTTGTTTGTGTAGCCTGGGCAGGTGAGCTGCGCCTGTTTTGAGAAGAGTATCAGCAGCTGAACAGGGCATCATGTGTACTGAGACCAGGAGCTGCTGTTCCTTGGGTGTACCTTCCCTGTTTCCTGAAGTTCACTTGGGCAATACACATACAGAAGACTGTCTTTTAGACTTGCACAGAGGTAACTCTGGATAATTGTAGTCTCTCTGAAACAGCCACATAAAAGGCATTAAAACCCCAGTAGCACAGCCAAGAACAGCTCATCTTTGTAGCTGCAGCCTTTCCAATAAGCAGAAAATGAATGAAAGTAAAAGTAAACAAGCCTGCCACTGCCTTTTGTCTGCTTCTATAAGCCTGGGCAACTGCTGCAAAGCATGGTGGTGTGGTTTGTCATGGTTGCTACAGAACTGATTCATGAGCTGTAGGATTAGGAGTTGCAACAACCCTTCCTAATGTCTGCCTCTACTTATAGCTAGATAGATAAAGATGTGAAAGTTGTGCCTGTTGTTGAATGGCCAATCTGTGTGCTTTGCAGAAAGTTCTCAGTCCTTTCTGCCACACAGTACATTCTAGGTCTGACAGCTTCCCAAGGGCTCTGACTGCTGCTGACAGATGTTTAGCTGCTCTCAGCTATTGGTACAGCTTCCTCACAAGGGGAGGAGAAGGGGCAGGCGCTGAGCTCTTCTCTCTGGTAACCAATGACAGAACCTGAGGGAATTGCAGGAAGATGTGCCGGGGAGGTTTAGGTTGGACATGAGGAAAAGGTTCTTCCCCCAGAGGGTGGTGGACACTGGAACAGGCTCCCCAGGGAGGTGTCACGGCCCCAAGCCTGACAGTGTTCAAGAAGAGACTGGACAAGCCCTCAGACACATGGTGTGACCTGTGGGGTTGTCCTGTGCAGGGACAGGAGTTGGACTCGGTGATCCTTGTGGGTCCCTTCTGACTCAGGACATTCTATGATACAGCTTCTGCCAGCATTTTGGGTACTCTTTTGTGCAGAGTTCACTCCCTTGCTAAATGGAGCTATCAGCTTTTGTTCTATAGCACATGAAGCTGTTAAACTAAACTGGCATAGGCATTTAATCACACTTGGGTAACTGCCTGTGGCTTACCTGCTACGGTAAGAGAAATCTAACTGAAGCCCTGGGATGGTTGCTGTATGTGACAGCAACGTGAAAGTGGCTGGAGCAATAAAGGATGTTCATTGCATACTGTGTATCATTCACCATGCACTGTGTATCCTGCTGGTCTTATCAGTCCCCTGAAACTCTTATGCCACTCAAAGGCTAGCAGTGCTCCATATTCTTCCTTCAGCTGCAGTGGATCATGATGAAAATAAGGATTTTGCTTTGTAGTTAGAAGGTATTTCAGAAGCAAAATTTTCGTAGAGGATTTTCACCTCAAGTGAACTTTCTGGTAATTTAGAAAGGCACAGATTTACATGGTGGAATAGGCTGCCAAGCTTCTGGGTTTCTTTGTATTTAATAGTGTTATGAAAAACAAAACCCTTATAGTGGCCAAAGTCCCTTCAGTTCTCCCCTAACAACAAGGACAGTGTGATTTAATGTCTCTCTTGGAGCCAAGCTTATGCTGTGTTACGGGACCACGAAAGAAACTTGCTGTCCAGAATACATGTTCTAAATGTTGGGGATCTTCATTTGCCCTGTAATGTTCCTCTTCTGCAGATGAAGAGTTGAGGCACAGTGAAATTAAAGGCCAGCCTTTCCCCTCTCCCCCCTGCCCAAGGGAAAATCAGGTTTGAATGGAAGTCTCTGAAATGCTTCATCTCTTGAGTCGCTTCTCAGCCCTGAGAGAAGGAATGCATTTCTACAAAACCTGCGGAGAATGAAAGTGAGTTTGTTTTCTGTATTTAAGAGAAGTTGGAAGGTGGAGGAGAGGATCTGAGTTTTGGAAGTCTTTGGATGCTGATCAGAAGAGAGAGTTCTTGCCTTTACTGCCACAGCCCACAAAAATTGGAATATAACCCAAAGAAGCGGGAGACCTGCATTTATTGCCTGCAGGTTGCCCTGACCCACAGGTTTTAGACTGCTTGGCAGTAACATTGCTATGCTGCAAAGAAATGGAAGTTCATACATCCAGAGAGTAGAACCACAACTATGATGTGGTGGTCAAAACATACATGACTGAAATAGAGGGTAGCTTGATGTCGAAAACCTGCCTCCTGAGAGTGCTAGGCATGATGCCTTAAAGAGCACTTGGATGCATCAGCCCTAGGAGCAGGATTGTTGTGATGGTGCTTTGTTTCTCAAGGACCTCCTCCTAACAGTATGTTTTGGTTTCACTGCTGTTGAAGGATAAGATGAGCTTGGTCCCAGTGTTTGTAATGAGAGAGGGCATGGGACTGGAATCTTTCTTTCCTTCTGCTTCCTCATGGTCCTCTGAACTTTGCTACTGTCTGCCCTAGAACAACTGAAGTGGGAGTATGACCACCCCCCAAAATCTGGGAGGTACAAGAGACTGAACCTGAAAATTCATCAGGTTTTAAGTGAACTAGAAGAACAAGAACAGTAATTTTGTTGGTTTCTTATGCACTATGGAGTCTCAAAAAATGTATCATAAAGTTTTGAATTCAGCAGATAATGCTGCAGGATGTTATTAAACACAGCTGATGCTTCAGTTGCCCATAACTGTGATCCCAGGAACTCCTGTTGGCATTTAATGGGGTCTGTGGTACAAAGGTGAGCACCTATATAGGTATTCATGATGTGTAGTACTACCAGAACGAGAATATAAACTCCTGCAGAAAGGGATTTAACCACAGACTTCCTTGAATGCCGTGTTGACATTCATTGTTTATCTGTTCAGACTAGTCATATTTGGAAACACTGTTCTATTCTGACATATGACTTTTCCCAGGAGCAGCAAGACTCACAACGAAGATTTCACAATAAAGAAAATTCTGTTCCTTTTTGTGGGAATGTTATAGTGAAGCCATGGCAACTCATTTGGCACATGATTGTTTTGTTTTCAGCAAGGATTTTCCCTCCTCCCTGCCATCCCTACACATTTTTGATGTGTTTCTATGCATTGGGGTTTTGTTTGGTGGTGGGTGGTTTTTTTGTTTTGTGGTGTTTGTTTGTGGTTTGGGTTTTTTTGTTTGTGTTTTTTTTTCAGGAGGGTGGGGGTGGATCACTTTAGGCTTAACCTCTTGGCCATTCCCTTAGAAACCATGCAATAGATATGAAGAACCTGAGTCCAGACTTGTGTGTTTTGCTGTCACCGCCAGCAGTGCAGTTGCTCCTGATTTAGGACCATGTGAACAAGTTCAGCATCAGGCCCTCAGGAGCTGCTCAGCTGGTGCTGTGCTGAAGTTACACATCCTGCTCCAGGTGAAGGGGAGAGTTGCGGTGTGAAATACTGAGAGGTGACACAAACATATAGGCAATAGCCTAAGTATGAGGTAGTGATTCCAAACCTGCATGACTGGAAAGGCTGATGTATCTGCAGTCACTAGTGAAGCCAGTGGAGATCAGGCACCAGGATCATTCCGTGGCTCAGTGCTGATGGTGTGTTAGTGCAGGGTCTATTCCAAAGTCAGTAGTACTTCTGCAGGTTGCAGTTCACATGTCTAATCCTTTTGGACTTTCTTTAACTGCAGTGTGTGCTTTTGAAGTGGAAATTATTTTTAACTTATTACACCAGTTCCTTTTCTAAGGTATCAAGCTCATTAACCAGAAAACAGTAAGTTACACTAGGGATAGCAGTCTAACAACTGAAAAGTTTATTAAGCTTTTTTGCAACCTTCCCTGCAGTTGAAGTGGATATTTTGAACACAATAACACATGGTGAAATCTAGTGTTCACTATAGTTCTTGGAAATCTTCTCCATGATCACAGTTTGCACCCACCTAAAATTCTGAAGCTGCAAAGAGAATGGCATTGTCTTGCTTCAGTGTTTGCTGCCCCATCCAAATACTCTCACTATGCATCTTGGAGCTGGAGAAGCACAAGGTTCTACTTTCAAAGGAGAAAAGTGGGAAACAATCAAAGATGTGATTTGTGAGGATAGAAAATAAAACCATGTTGGCATTGCCAACACCTCCAAAGCATTTCTGAAAAAGCTGGTAGGCCAGCCTTAGCCTGAATATTTTTGCTGCATGTTGCTGAAACTATGGTTCAGGTTATGTTGCTGTTACAACTATAAACTCTAGGAAGTGGGTGTTTATAAGTGCAGTCAGTGTTGCCTCTGAGCAAAAAAGAAAAAGGCTGTAAAAGGGAGTTGTCCCAACAGCAAGAATGATTATTTAAAGAAAAAGAAAATGCTGAATTTTTGCTGTTCAGAGAAAGAAAAGGGAAGCAAAAGCGGGGGTGGAAAATTAAAGCGTTGTCCATACGCAAACATTTTTTCCTTTTCTTTTGTCACCTTAATTCAAAAGTTATTTTTCAGTAGGGCCAGTGATAACTTGCAATGGAAAATGAATGAATTGTCTTTTTTGCATACATAATTAACTGGTTTTGTTTAATTAGAAAAAATTACAGTAGCACATCAGCAGAAATGCATTGTCACTGATAGCATTGTAGTATTCTACTGCTCATAGTCACTAAAGTCAAGAGCAGGCTCTTTATATTTCATTTGCACCTCTATTTTGTTCAGTAGTACCCTAGTGCCTTGCTACTGCACCAGAGAGAGACAGTCGTGAGTACGTTGAGGGGATCCCCCTCAGCCCCCCACTCTGGGAGAGAGGGGTGCTGGGTCATGGCTGGGGTGGAAGGCAAGAAGGAGGTGGCTATGGAGAGACCTGGGGCTGTAGGACCCCACCAAGACAGGTGCCTCCAAAAATAGGTAACCACTAAGTAAGGTTTACAAAGTCAGTTTTAACATCGGCATAGAATACAACATAATCCATAACAGGGACTTTAGTTCACTTAAACCCTGCTTCAGACCTGGCTTTAATTAACATCATTCATAAATCACATGCTTTCCAGACATCTCCAGTTTCCATGACATCTATTTCTGTACTTTCAGGTCTGATGCTTTCTGCCCATTCTATTCTTTCTCTTGTTCCTTCCTCACACAGGGCCACTCTTGAGGAACTTATTGTCATGAGACAGAAAGCGAAGCTGCTGCTGGGGTTTCTTATTCATGACTGGAATTTCTCTCCCCAGCTGCTGTTTAGAGCAAGATGCTGGTGTTTTCTGTCTGTTTCTCCTGCGTTCCTTCATAAATTAGTTGCTTTCAGAAGAATCAAGTGCAGTGCTCCAATGGTGTGGGTGTGCATGTATTTATCCATCCAGCTATCACCAATGCATGTGTACTGTGTGACAGGATGAAGCTGAGGAACATCTGCCCAGATAGCTAGCACTCAAGTCCTGTGTATTATGTGCCTTAAAACAGCATCATCTGTAGTCCTCTTAACAGAAGATCCTCTCTAAGGTGAAACTTCTATTTTTTAAAAAAAAAAAAAGTTTTGAGCCCTTAGAATTGTAAAGCATGAACAAGCATTTTTTCCTTCTGCAATGTGAAACAAAAAAAACCCACCAACCTTTGAACGACAACAACATTTTAAAATGTACTGAGAGATATGGAGAGGTAAAGAAATGAGACAAGATTTTTACGAACATCACCACAATATTGGAGCATTGCATTGAGACCATTTGTACAGCACAGTATGGAATGCATCCTGGCCTCCTTCTGGCTGCAATTACAAACCGGTCCCTCCCATGCTGCCTCCTGCCACTTCAGACTGTGTTTGCATCCACATTGCTTAGGCTGTGTTTACCACTGAAATTTTTCCTCAGAAAAGAGGAAAGCAATGGCAGCCTGTACTCGCCAAGGGAGGCAGAGCGTTCTGCAGGGCCAGCTCTAGCACCGTGCCAAAGCTGCGGCAGGCTCTCCTGTCTCAGCCTTATTGTGGCCTCGTTGTGCTGTGGCTGCAGTTCACCTTGCAGCATGGTTCTAGCAGACAGGAGAAAAGCAAGCTGAAATGCACCCGGGGTTACATAGCTGACCTGGGTAAACTACTGCTGTTAAAGCTAATTTCATATGGTATTTCCCTGTGCCAACTTTGTGTCACAGTGCTATCTGGCTAGAGAGTAATGCTGCATCTGGAGTTTTTGGGTCAACCTGAAGGAGCAAGAGCAAGCCTTTGTGCCTGTGTATTGAGGTTTCTGTTTAGGTTGGTTGAAGTTTTTATAAGTTATATTTTGGTTTGTGCTAACCTGCCCATCACAACATCATATTTGTTGTTCCCCCAAAGCTGTGAGAGTAAGTATTGGGAAGCCAGAGGATATCACTGAACAGAAGAAAAAGTCATGGGTGAGAAATACCAAACTCTGAAAATGTCTTCTCTGAGTATTCAAAGTGGTGCCATTAAGGTGGAGAGTTTGGGTGAGGAATTTCCTGTAGTAACTCACAAGGGGTGAAGCTGGAACTGCTACATCAGGTTTTCTCCTTTATGATCAATTGTGATGTAGATGCTGATGGCTGCTTAACAGGCGAAACAAAGTAGGGAAATGATGAGTCATATGTACTCATAGGTTGTCTGACCAAGTAATGTGCAAGTCAAGTTTGATTTAAGTGTGGCGGAACTTTCCCCCAAGGATTGTGCTCACAAGGCAGGGCAGCAGGAGGCTGATGAGGGCTTTGGATCAGTGTCTGTGGGCCCCCCCACCCCCAGCAGACAGTTTTCACGATACTGAGACCATCCAGGTTCAGCATCGATTGTCCTAAAGATACTGAAATTCACCTGACAGTAACCTTCACTGAAGTATGTTGAGAAACATCGGGGGGGAATGTTTTCTATTGCTTTTCAAGGGCATGATCATATTTCTCCTGATGTGGGAGAATATATCCTCCCTAGGGAGAGAAAGCACCTACAGCTCTCTGGCAGCTGGGAAGAACTGGCTGGCTGCCCTTCCCATCTGAGAGGTTTAAAGAAGATTCAGTTTCCCCACTGTCACACTGAGGTACCTCAGGAAGCATTCTGCTCCAGTGACTGCAGTTCAGATGGCAAAAGCACCTTTAACATTTGCCTTTCAAAGCATCATCTAAATTATTTCTCTTTGGATTATCTTATGTGCTATTGCAATACTTTATTTCCTTTAGTAAAAGGATTCTCTTTAGCAGCAAAGTACCTTCCCCACAAAAGGAAGGATATCCATGCTGGCAGTTAAAGACAGCACTTGTTAGGAAGTTGATAACACAATTCCCAGTGACTTCAGCACACCCAGGAATGAAACCCAAAGTGCATGTAAATCATTGCAGGTATCTGTAAGTGCGGTAGCATGAACTTAAACTGTAATGTTCACAGCAAGCATACCCAGATGCAGCTTGGAAATATTGTCCTTTGCCTGCAGCTGTTCTGAAGGCTGATGTGAAGCCTGGTCTGAGCTGCCTGCTCTCAGCTGCTGAGATGTTATTGAAATAGGTGTATGGGAAACAAGTCATGATTGTTTAAACCAGCCAGAAATTGGGGGAAACCAATTCCAGAAACCAAGGTGCTATATGTGTGTGTGTAGCAAAGGCACAGTCCTTTGAAACGGTGCAGCACAAAAGATACAGTTAGGAACGTACTGCTAAAGGGAACCAGAGCATAGTTTTGCAGTTTTGAAAACTACTGTTTGAATAAGTAATCCAGTTCCCAATTCAGAACTAAAATAGCCTTCCTGTTAGTGCAGTGCTGCAGTCTGTCACAGTTGGCAACGAAAGTTTTCCCTTTCGGTTGACTCTAGGTTTAAGTAATAATAAGACTATGACTAAAGTGCAGTTTCTCTTCACAAACAGGCTTTTTTGCACATGCTTTATTAAAGGGCTGCCCCACTGTTTCAACATGGTACACGTTTTTGTAAATGCACGTAATACAAGGTGCCATTTGAAACACGAGCACATTTTCTACCTAAATTTAGGTAAATATATCTTGGGCATCTGCTCTCACTCCCAGAAAGTCACTTTGTACTTAATCACTTGGCTAATAAAGATTAAAGGTCTGATTCAGACTTTTCTTACAACCGGTGATATAAATCAGTAGGAGCATTACTGACTACAGGCTTTTATTTACTTCTCATTATATTACTAATTAAAAATTTAATATCACTTCATGAAAGCAGATGCCAAGCAAAGCAGTGGGAGATGTCCTATTATTCAGTTAATAGGGCTTCAGTGAGCCAGGCAAAGGCAGCTGCTCCTGGAACAATTTAGAAAAAGGTGATTGTGGAACCTGGGGAAGTTTGGGTGGATTCAGTGTCACTGAGCAAGCACGTCCAGTCAAGCAGCATCAGCCAGCAAAGCGTGGGGACACACGAATGGCAGGGAGGAGCTCTGAACCACATCTGGAGATTTCTGCAAACGGGCATTTCATGAGACACAGCTGCAGTGTCAACTGTGGTACAAGAGGTGGGTTTTGAAAGGAGCAGGAATAATCAAAAGTGCAGCTGATCCCAAGGTGAACCAGGAGCAAGGAATCTCAGCCATCAGCCTTCACATGTCTGAAATAGAAAGTTCTTGGGAAAAATTGCAGAGATCAATGTTCAAGCAATCCTGATGTATGAATTCCTTATGAAGGGAACCAATTCTTTTGCTGAATTCAGCCAGACATGAGAAACAATCCATCAGATTTGGAATGAGCTGTTGGATTGATTAAACACAAATGTAATTAGCTCTTTCTCTTTTGCTTGATGCTTATCATTGAAAATTATGAGGAAGCAGGAGAGAGCTCTACTGAAAAACTACTGTATTACACTTTTGAAAAATGCATGGTTGTTCTGTTTATAGACTGCTCCGTAGCTGTAATCTCGAGCAACCAATAAGGAACTTTACCATCAGCAAAGCTAAATAAGAACAACCTAGTCATTGTGTCTTAGCAGTTTGCTTATTGCTGTAAAAACACAAAATGCTTGTATTTATTTATAAAGGATGTAGAGTGCACTACGGGCTCCTGTGACTAAAGGAGCTGTCCTCCAGTGTAATTGAAACTTCCTTGCTCATTCATAACCACAACCACAAGGTTAAACTGACCTTCTCTGTTCTTCTGAGTTTCATCCCTGAAAAATGCACTGAACTCCCACCCCTGCCAAAACTAAGGATGTTCCTTTCACATCAGTTTTAAGGCCAATACAGAACCCTGTCCCAGGTATGTGACTAAGTCTTAGTCATGTAAACAGAAGTTTCATCTTGAAAAAGCCAATATGTGTCCTTCCTTCTTTCAGCAAATGATAGATTTCTGTCTTGAAAACTATGTCCTAGTGGTATGAAAATTAACGTATCAGCCTCAATCCTTCTTGGTGACACTGTAAACACCTGAACCAAAAGAATGAAAAGCTTGAAGAAGATATATTGTTCTCAGCCCACTACAACAGAGAAGCAAAACGTTGCATGAGGTGTCAGAGCAGGCCTCGTGAAGGGAGTCAAGAGCTCCAAAGAGAAGGATCTGTCCTCTCTGCTCCTTGAGTGTCTGGGATCTTGACCATGCTCTCCCCTGGGAAATACCAATTCAGGAGAATCTGATCCAGTGCAGAATTTTTGACTGCGACAGGCAGTAAAGAAAGTCGCTTAGAGAAGCTCAGAGAATGAGATTTTAAATTTCGGATTGGGCGAACACTGCTCTGATTTCTTACTCTTGAAACGCTGTGCTGTGGGACGAGCATTAGAGGTTCACTAATAAATCAGTCCAGTGGCATCTAATTCCGAAATAACAGGATTGAGTTGCAACTGAAAGTTAGGTACTGATGGAGACTAAGCTCTGATTAGAAGTCATATATATGCATGCATATATACATGCATATATATCCTTAGAGAAGAAGCTACTGCGCTGGCTGCACTGACACACCTCATCTAATGGCTGTCATACAGAAAGGGGAAATATACCCATGACAAACCACCACATATTAGTTATTTTCAGGCCCCATGATGTAATAATTTTTTCCAAGCACTATTGCATTAAGTTTCTCTTTCTTGAGTTTCTTTTTTCTCTAGAAGAAAAAGAAACTTAGCAAGTCCTGCAAAGCACAGTTAATCAATGACTGGATTGTCTCCAACTTACTCAAGTACGTGAGAATGCATGGGAGAAATGGATTGATTATTAAAAAGTCAAGCCTTATAGGAAGTCAAGGAAAAATATCAGCAGCTATTTTAGATGTTTTTCTTACTCTCAGTTTTTTAACCTGATTGTTTAAAGGCATGTTAAACCAAGTGTGAAATGTATTTATCATTTCCATTACACTACCAGTTTTGTGTCAATAGGAAATTCACTGTTTCAGGGACAAGATCTTAATGGGGTTTTTTTAGAATAATGTACAGCAAAAGCATAATCCATCACCATTGAGGCTGGTGCAGAATTTTTTTAAAAATTGAGAAGGAAACCTGAAATGCCAAATACCTATATTAGCACACTCTAGCCTATGACTTACAATTAAGACATCTGAATGTAAATGGTCATGACATGATTTTGAAATATTTCCAAGCACCTCTGTGTCCTTAGAAGATACTGCATATATGTTACTCAATGTAGGTGAGCACAAAAGGTGTTCAGAGCACCAGCCTTACCCTCCCTGTGCTGCTGGGCTTGCTCTCTTAACATAAGCTATATGATTGGTTTTCATTCATTGTCTTTCTGATACCAATTTCATAGCTAAAGCAATTAAGGCTGCACCAGGTGGGACAGGAGGGACCATTTGCAAAACATAGTCTAGCTATGGGTGATGCAATAGGCCCATTTATCAGCTTCAGCCTTGGTATCAAAGGGGACAGATAAGGCAGAAGACAAATCATGGTCCTGCATCTTCACTTCTCAGCTGTGAGCTCACAGCTCAATTTTTGTCTGCATTTAGAGAATCCAGCTCCTCCTGGCAATTTCTCATTCTTGTTTCATCCCATACCCTGCCTGCGAAGGTGTTACTGCGCTGTGCACTAGCACGGCCACCTTAGCTTGAGCTCTTACAGCTGCCCCGAGTGGCAAGAGCATCAAGATGAGGCCATGCAGGCTTCAGCACACACTGCCACCAGGGTATAGGGATGAGAACTTGCATTTTTACTGTGAACAGTGTATTAAAAGCTCACACTAGTACATCTTCACTGCTGCTGTTACCAGTGCTAGCTAGCATAGAAGTGCTATCCCTTCATTTTACTACGTAGGCAGATTCTTTCCACATCTCCCTCCCACCGGACCTTCCATAACGCAGTAGGATTTTGTCACATTCTAACATATTTTCCTCTCCATCCTTATGTTTCTCTTTGAAAACTCTCATCACAGGGAGTGCTGAAGATCAGTGTGACACCATCTGTTTAGCAAACCCAGCCTGGTTTCCAATAGCCCACCTGAAATGCATGCTTACTCCCAGCCTTTCCTTCTGCTGGAGCACTGACCGAGCAAGCCACCTTGCTTCTTGCTGGTGTCAGTGGCCACAGCCTCCCTGAGCACATCACTGAGGAGAAAGTCTTGTTCCACAACCAACATTTGCAGAGTTTCTGTCAACTTCAACAGAGCTAAGATTTCACCTAGGATATCCCTGCTTCCCCCATGAAGTACTGCATAAGCACACATGTAACCCCAAGGTGGGCAACAGGACTGGTTAGTCCAGCACAACTCTGTGGGCACACCAGCTTTCTCCAGCCAAGCCAGACTGCATGCATTGCACTGTTGTAGCCAAGTCTTGTGTAGCGTAATCTAGGGCAGCAACAGCAGAGCGGATCTTGCAGATGAGCATCTGGATGTCACCCTCCCATTAATGGGACAGGGGGACAGGAGATGAGGGCTATGCAGCCGCTACAACAACATGTGCCCCAGGAAGCCTGCGATGCGTACGGTAGTGCTGACTGAGCGCTTGGACTCCTCAGGTATTCAGCCCACGCAGCGTAAAATAAACCCAAGGGACATATTATGTCCCTTTGCTAGGAAATGAAAGGAGAAGATCAAGAAAAATAAAAACCCCATATGCTAAATATCTTTTACAGATTCCCCCACAGCCTGGTAAAGTGTGCTGCCAAACTGACCCACCAACTGCACTGGGCACCAAATCATTCTGAAAAGTGACTGCTCCTTTTTTAGGACCAAATTTCCTTCTTTCCCCTTGATGCTCTGTTGTTGGCTCCATCTTTTGCCTTCATACACCATGAAAAGCAAGCAGGAAAAAAAAAATCTCAAGGAAAAGTTAATAGCATGTTCTGCTAATTAGCAAGTGTTGCTGAGAGTGTTAGCCCCACATCATAACTGCTGACCCATTTGGGTATATTTTCAAGCACTCTTTCCTTTTTGATGTTGGCTTGTTCTGTAGCTTCAGCTTAAGCAGTTGCCTTAAAGCCTTCATTTTTAAAGCATGCATTGCACTCACCCATCTGGCAACTTTATGTTGTATAATACAAGGGAGTGCACAGTATGTGGCATAAATTACAGACAAGAAGAATGCAATGGCACAGCATGTAGGGTAAATTAAAGCAAGCGTTCTTCATGGCCAATAGCAGAGAAGGACAGAACAATTTTGCATCATAAATACAGGAAAAACATGTGTTTTCAAATGAGAATGTATTAAAAATAAAAAATATATATATATACATATGTGCCCTCAGAGGCAGGCAGCCTGTTCCTAGTGGCAGCAGCAACTGTGCAAGACCACATGAAGGAATCAAGAACGGGATAATGCTGGATAACAAGAAGTAACAGATTGCAGTAGGAGGACAAAGAAAGAAACCAAATGCTGAGATGGAGCAAGCCCCAGTGGACTTCTAAAAACAAGTGCAAATTGAAAATGAAACGAGCAGAAAGCACACACAGATCTGAAGGTAGAAAACATTCTGGTCATTTTTTGTGGTATGAATGTATGTAATGCACACTTTTGGTAGCAGCACAGTACACAACATCAAATGGTTCATAAATGGTATCTACTGGCCATGGCCTGGTGAACTCAGCGTGGCCCTGGGAGCCTTGAGTTTCTGCTCTGAAGATTCAAAATGCTGACTATCCTATGCCACTCTTCAGCCTCTGTACAATCAGCATATGCACCCGTAGGGGAGAAGGAGTGGGACAAATTGGGTTCCTGAACAAACTCTGCTTGCTAGCACACACCAGAGCATTTACTCTGTGACCTGTCCACTTCTGGCTATCCTACTTGTTGTAGGCAAGGACCTGATCCTGGCTGCAGGATCCTCCCTAGAGTGCTTTGTTGTCAACAGGAGGTTAGGACCAGTGAGGCTGGCAGCACCCCAGAGCAAGGGGCATGGTGCAGAGAGCAATGCGGTGGCATGGAGCTGTGACACTGCTGTCTTCTGCTCAGCACTGAGCTTGTAGAGATGGGACAGGTGCAGCCTCCCCACACGTGAGCTTCCACAACAGCTTGTGACAGGGCTGGTGCTCTTCCACTGTCCCACCATGGCCCAATCTTGTGCCAGCATTGGTGCTTATATTGCAGCACTGTGAGTCACTTCAGCGAGTTGACTCTGCTAAACTAACCTTACCAAAAGAAGATAAGCAGTTTCAGATCGATCCTACTCTTCTCCTTGCCGGGATGCAGTTACTCAAGCCATGAGCCAGTTTAAGCCACCGAACAGATAATCAGAGGTCTGGATTGGAGGTGAGGGACCATGGCAATTTCAGGTTACATGAAGTTAGGCTACCATGGAACAGTACTCTGGCTCTGTTTTCCTTTCCCACCCTGAGTTGTTTTTGTCAATTGAGAGTATGTTTTTCTTAAGGCAGGGAGGTTTCCCATTATGTGTTTGTGCATTGCCCAGCAAGTTGGAACCCTGATCTGAGGTGGAAACTTGAGGCCTCACCATCATACAAATAATAAATGTAACACAGTGAAGAACAGATGCATTCACATATGGTGTATTATAATTCAGACAAATAAAAATTCGTATGTTGTATGTTAAAATCATTCTATATGTGCCACAGCATAAAAACTGAAAACAAAAACAAAACCATGAAGAGTCAAGGCATCTAAGAGTAGATACCCTGCTTCTGCATCCGCAAACACAGACTCCTTTGTGCCCAGTCCTCCTGTGCCAAGGAAATCACCATGCAACTGTGTCCTGTAACTCTAGTGTTGCCCTGGTTGTGCTGTCGTTTTTTTGTAACATTAATTTCAGAATTCCTTTCCAGCTTAAGCAGGCATCTCCCCAGCCAGCCGGCCCCTTGACTAGCACATATGCACTTACAGGACTGTACATAAAATGTCTACAACTTCCTCATTTCGCGTATCTCCTGAAGATCACACCATTTTTCTGTTTTCAAGAATGTGGTGCCTAATGGCAGTGTCATCCCAGGGCAGTCTCAGTTTCATTCCCACAGAACTGGGGGTAGGCATCATTGTGACAGAGGGTATTTTTTGCTATACTGTGCCGGCACTGGTAAAAATAGCAACAACAGCTATTCGCAAAAAGGAAAGTTATTTGTGGCGATCTCTGGAATATAGTTATTATTTAACTCTTTTGGAAGAGGAATCTTCAGAGGAAAGAAAGAATGACTTTTTAGAGAGTTATAGCTACATGGGAATTCTAAGCTGAATGGTGTAAGTCAGAATCTCATGGGCTGACAAAGGTGGAAAAAATTCTTAAACCATGCCTTCGGTGATTTCTTAAAAAACCACACTAATTAATACATTGGTATGTCAATTTTCAGAAAATTCATTCCATACATAAAAAGTAAATGCTGTAGATTTTGGAAGGTTGCTTTATATGCTTCAAAAATAATTAAATTGTTTAATTCTTTTTTTAAGCACCAAAGTCACAGGCTTTGCCTCCATGATAATTAACATTCAAAACCAGAGACTTAGCAAGGCTGCCTTTCAAAATGATGATGCATTACAGGAATATAAATTTAAATATACAAACTGGACACACCAAACCCAGCATTTCTGACATTGTTTTACTAAGGTTTTCCAGTTTGCATCCTCACACTAATCGATGAAGCACTAAGAAAAAAAGCAGTTTGGACAATTGCCAGAAGTACATCACAAGGAAGCATAAATCAAGGCACTACTGCCCTATGCCAAGCATTCATTAGTAACTAACGTTGAACTGAACCTTTTTACAAGCAAGAAAAATAGGCAATCCTGGAAATCATTTTACTAGCAGCTCTTTATCCCACTTTTCCTTTCCTTGGCAACTAGAGGAAAACAGTCTAAGCAACACATTTGGCACCAAAGTTCTTATATAGTTTCCACTTCATTAATGGATTTGAATAATGTGCAGAAAATAATATATATAGATAAGATAGACAGTGCCAAGCAAAAGTCATTCACTCCCCCCCAGCTGTTGCCCAGAAGCAGTACATTTATTTAATAGATATTTGTGATTGGCTGCTCTAGACACAAAAATTAACATTTCTACATCAGTCTCAGCTATCTGCTTGAGAAATCCATTCTAGCACTTAGATGTCACACAGTGATGGTACAGAGGATCACAAGTAGTGCTTTGACTTAAGTGTTGATGCTAGCAACTTAACAATGAGATAGAGCTGAAAAACATCTAGTATTTCTTCATTCAAACCAAAACAGTTCTTGCCAATACAGTGAAAATCTGGGGGATTAAGTAGTTGAAGAATAGAGCCAGACTCTCTCTAGCCAGTATATGAACTCAAAAGTTTATTTTGGTTGGTGGAGCAGTGCCAGTTTACAACAGCTAAGGATCTGATCCCCCCATTTTTTTCCTTTTAAAACAGTCAGAATTAACCAAGATAAACACTTCAGTCCTAAGCTACTTGTTGCCTGAGGAAATATTTTGAAAGGATTCTTGCCCAAAATGTGAATACCTCAAAAACTATCTTCTGGGCACATATTTGATGTATTGTTAGGATTGCTGAACATCCTATAAAATATCAGCATATCCTGGATCCTGTGTGAAAAATCATGTAACCTGCAACTTTCTGGTACTTTTGCAACAACGCTCACTTTTCCACTAAAGCAGTTAGCATGCACTATTGGAAGTGCTACCATGCTATGCTACATTTATTTTTCCTGGATTCTAACCCGTAAAACCTGGCAACTTGACCTCAGTGAAGGACCACAGGTTCACCAAAGCCTGCCATCTATCTGAGCCTTAGCTTTGCTTAATGTGGGGAACACCCTGGGCAGCACCTTGTGTCTCTGTGGTCTCCACCAGCACCATGCAAGTATGAATGACCATGAACAGCTCACTGAAGGCCAGCAGAAATCAACCTCCTTGCTTCAGAGGCATTTCTTATGGAGAGTAGACTTGATTGGGCCTGGCCAATGTCACTTTCTCCCTCTGTTTCCCCACAGTGAATAGTGAGATGGATTAGTGAGAGGACAGGGTGGGAAAAAAACAGCTCATACCCTGCTCTGCAAATCGCTGGCCCAGCAACTCTTCCCATGTTGTAGAACAGAGTAAGACAATTGATGTACAGTCATGGGGAACACCAAAACATATGTGCTTCTGAGATATGGCTCCTGACTTAGGTCCCTGCTTTCCTCTTCAGCAACACATAAAAGCATGGTGGGTGCTGGTGGTGCTCTTTTATGCTGCTTAGTTCCTCCAGAAACATACTTCAGCTCTTACCTCTCTGCACAACTCCATTCTCTTTTCATCATGCCTCTCTGCACTGCTGTTCAGATGTCCTTACTCTTGCAGTGAAGACTATCACCACCTACATGTCACTGCCTTCTCTGATTTTCTCACAACCATCTTTCTACAGTGAGAAGAACATGGTGTCTCATGGGCTCCAGCTCCCATCAACCGGCTTTATTATTTTTAAATTCTACTTCTCTAATGATCTTAGCTTCTTGCTCTAATCCTAAGCCCCTTCATTTGGCTCATTAGACTCAGCATTAATCACCATGAAAAAAAGCAACAACAAAACTTTGTCCACCCCTTTTCTTCCATTTGCCCAGGGCCAGTAGAGCTGCTCAGTGCTTGGGATCTGGTTCACTTGGTGGACTCCTAGTGAGTCACCAGGAGTACATACCACAACCCTCTGAAGGCATCTTAGCCACGTGCTGACCTGCTTCAGCCCTGCGTAGCTGCTGGGGTCTCACGGGACTGCAGCAGATGAGTCCACAGTCAAGGAGCCAGCAGCACAGTGATAGTTGAGGAGCTGTGGTTTGACAGGGTCTTCTTCCCAGAGGCTCCTTGGCCATCAGCAGCTGGCTGGGCACTGAGCAGCCCCGCTGCCCCTGGGATGGCACTTCATTTTGTATCTGTGTGTTTGCAAGGGCAGAGTCTGTCTGTCTGTCTGGGAGCAGAGGAGCAAAGAGCCTGAACACGTGCATGTGGAGGGCGCAGGAGGAGAAGGGGGTGTGTACAGGGAGGAGTTGTTTGAAAAAAGAGTTCATAACCGTGGTTATATGTTCTGTAGGAGAAGAGAGAGACCAGCTTGCTCACTAGAAGTGACAGAAAAGTTTTGCGATTTTGATTTCGACAGTTTTTCTGAAGATAGCTCACTGCTTCTTGAGCGGTTCACAGAGTTAACTGAATTATTTCTTTTCCAGGGTAGCAATTTGAGAAAAGCCTTTCTGTGAATTTTTATGGTATTTTTCTGCTCACTGTGGTATTCACAGATGTTAAGGGAGATGGGAGCGAACAGGCCCTCTAAATCCATGATCATGTAATCACTCTATGCAGTTATATTAATGAATGTCACCATTGATAAGTACTGTATGTTATGTAACCAACCAAACATTACCCAAACACAGAGCATTTTTATATGACCCATCAGATCTATAAGGAGACATTTTGGTACCGGGAATATGTCCTCCACTCCCCACTCCAGCCAGCACTTTCCCAGCTCCAAAGCTACTTCTGGCCACCACTGCTGCCTGCAGGTCCTCATCCTGGGTTGCAACCACAGGGACAAGAGCTGGTACTAGTCTGTTGTGTTTTCCCCCGTTCAAAGTGCCCCTTTCACCCTGCTGTGCCTCTCCTGTCCATACAAGCCTTGCACCCTCCTGTAAACTGAGTCTTCCCTCTCCTGGAAATGTGTCCTTGGTCTTGTGTTGCAGCCCATCCAACTTGAACAAGTTCTTTTTGCTTGTGCTTATTGTGTGTCAGAAGACATCTGAAGTATCTTCCAAAGATGAACAATTAGCCTCTCCTACTGCAGTCAAGGGGAGATTCACCAACAGCTGCACAAAAATTGGGCTCAAGCCCTCATCTGAAAGACAGATGAATAAAAAATGCAACAGACACTGCTGCTGAAAATAGCTAATTTCTAATTCCCACAGCTCTCTCGCTGTGGGTTAAAATAAGCCTTTCTGCATTAAGACGACAGTTTTCAAACCAACAAAATTAAAGAAACAAATGTTCTTTCTGAGTGTTGTTTCAATTACATTTCCATGAGTGTACACACTTTTGATGTGTGAATGTTCCCATTAGATTCAGATTACTTTGGTTTGGACACCATCAATGAGGCATACACTGTACAGTGGCAGTGGGATTAGACCTTTCATTTTTACATCTGAGGGACCAAAGGAAATGAGTCAGCAAATTGGCAAAGTCCTGTCTGATTGCAAAAGTGCTGAGCATTACCAGTCCTTGGGATTCCATACCTATCCCCATGCCTTGCAGCTCCAGATCAGTCTGCTAAACCTTCATAGTCTCAGGGTCATGAATAAGCAGATAACTTTTACTATGTATGCCTACTCCAGCACAGGGCTTTTTGCATGGCCCATATATGCATTTTAGGGACTGGCTGTTAGTCATTATTAAGGATATTTATTACTCCCATAATCGAATCAGCTGCTGCCCAGAAGTATTACATTTCTGTAATGGATTAATGTTACTAGCGGTCTTTGAGTTACAACAGACAGCACAGAGATTGTCCTGGCCACAGAAAAGCTTGTGGAGGAAATCAGAAAAAGATGACTTGGAGGAGTAAGATTTGGCATAGCCTTTCAAGATGAGGCAAATCATCTTCTTCTCAGAGTAGAACTTGACTCATTTTTGAGAAGGACTCTATGTTTGCACTGTGTGTGGCTGGTCTCAATGGCTCAGGAGTTTTCTTCCACTTCTGTGTTCCCTGACTTCCACCTCAGATGTGCCGTAAGCCTACTTTTTGTGTCAGGGAACCTAAAATGGGCTAAGATGGACTAAGCATTTATTTCACTTCTTTTCTTCATGCTCACCTCTAACGTTCTTTGTCTGCTACGAGCAGCAAGTGCGAACCATGTTGAAAAAATAAAATGTCAATACAAAAATAATACCATTTCTCAGGGACAATGTAAAGAGCAGGAATACAAACTTAAGTCTCAACAGCAACGAATATTCCAAAATTACTCTTGAAAAAGTGTGTTTCATCTAGATAAAATGCATGAAAAGTTACAGATTTTAGTTTTATTTACTCCTCTCCTCCGTCAAGTACATACTGCTTTGCTGACTATAGAATATGGCTCAGTAAGGAAGGTAACTTTGCTCATGGTAATTGCCTCTGGGTTTTCATTCAACAACTCTCCAGTTTTGGACATCCAACTCCTCACATTATATTATGGCTAAATGACGTTGAAAATCTATTCCTATGGGGTTTTGCTACTGATTTGGGTTGGAAGACTATTTCATCCCAGGAATGCCCACAGCCTGGCAACTAGTAACGACTAGACAGCCTGTGCACCTGGGGATTTCACCTACCCTAGCTCTGAGGGAGTTAAACATGCATATACAAAGAAACAAAAAGAGCTGCTTAAAATTTTATTTCCAATGCAAGTCATCATTTACCATATGGTAAGGTATTTATCCCAACTACATGTTGCTCAGTAAATCATAGGGTTTTGCAGGGGGTGGGGGGGAAGGAAGGGGGTTGTTGTTTTGATTTTGAAGTTCTGTGCAGCAAACTGTCTCTGTAGATTGTTGTCATCGCAATGGCTGTGAACCAGTCTGCTGTGTAAGACTGATTGGAACGAGCCACCAGAAGCTCTGCCCGTTTTCCTCCACCTCCCCACACCCTTGCTGTGAGGGTGGCAAACATGGTCGTCCTTCAAAGTTGGGCTGGATGCTGGGACCTTTCGTGCACAGCACCGCCCTACCTGATCTGCAAGAAGACAAGACCTGCCAAACCAGGCACCGGAAAGAAAGACAGACAGCTAATACCAGCGTTTTCAACTTTGTTACTACTTTTAGCTGTGAAAAGCAAGCTTGCCTTGCAACAGTTAGGCAACTCAAGTGGCCAGAAAGGCAACTATCCAACATACACCCACTTGCCACCTCTATGGGCCTTTACGTTGTTGTTTGTCATTTTTTTCTGCTGCTGGTACTAATTTTCAGTTTGTCATCCTTTGACTCATAGAAATTCTTCCTCTTGAAAAAGGATGCATCTCCTTGCCGACCACGGAAAAAATGTGGCATGCAATTCAATCCTTTCCTGATAGCACCGGAGACGAGGAGAGAGCAAGTTAGAACACCATGATGAGGAAGTTCTGTCATTTCCAGAAGGAAGCATGATTCACCCTGCAGAGCATTTTTGGGAGCCTGAATCAGAGCTGTCGAGGAAGTCAGTTCTTGGACAGTTTAATGTTTAGTTTAACTATGACTTTACCAGTGAAATGTGTGTCTCTCCCCACAGCCAGTGGGTATGGCAAGATCAGATTACGTGCCACTGAGGAGCAGGCAAGAGGATTGCCAAGGAAGTGGCTTTCAAATATTTCAGATAAAATGAGAGGTGCCCCAGAAAGTCCGCCCTTAAATGTCATTGCAAAGCAGAGCCCTCCTAAAGCAGATTTAAAGGAGAAATATTTTCTCACGCTTTTCCCAAGCACAGTGCAGGCAGTAGGAGGGACCTACAAGGGTGGCCATAAGGAGCCTGCAAAGGGAGGGCCGCGCAGTGAGCTGCAGCTGGGCTCCCTCCCAAAAGGTCTGGAATTAGCGCAGTAGTGGAGAGATGGCTTCATTAGTCATGGCACAGACCTGCTAAGTGAAGCTATCCACAGAAAGAATGAGTTACGTGTTAGCTGCCAACAGGCTGTAGGAGAAATTCAAGTCGTTGTTTTTAATTGCCTATTGTACCCTAAAAGGATCACGATTTGATTAATGTAGTGCCCCCCCTCCACCCACCACACACACCCCCTCATACACAGATGCCATATTGCAGGAAACAAGATGAGACTGGAGTGTCTTCTGCTCTTTTGCCTCCCCACCTTCCTTTCTCCCCCACAGGAACGACAAAGACTTATTGGCAAAGTGCTATATGTCTGGGAAGGGTACTCAATTCAGGAACACAACATATTCTTGGTCTACCACAGGTCTGAAGTGCTGTTCGTTTTGGAGCAGACAGCCAACAACGCCTTTTCTGCCCAAGCATAGCGTAATAAAGTGGAGGGGAAGAGGAAAATCCATGTTATTATATGCGATGATCAGCAGGCTGTTGATTTGTTTGTGTCTCCAGGGGCTCATGTGTATCACTGGGGTCAAGCAGAGGGAACAGCTGTTAAGATATTTACTGTACAGAAGTATATACAAGCACCCAAAGCATAGTGCTGGAGGGTGATGTTTATGGCCCGTACATTTAAACAGATAGAAACCATCCTTCATACTCGTTCTTTGCACTCTGCTGCACAGCGATTCCCATATCTGGCCTCATGGATAAGGAAAGACTGAGTATTGGGGAGAGGCAGAGTTCCTATAGGATGTGAGAGCAGAATGGGATACACGGAGCGTGCCTACGCATCCCTTGAAGACGTCACTCGATCTGGGAGCCAAAAGGTAAGGGAGTGGGTTTGCTGACTATGACACACAGTGGGAGGAGATCTGAGACACAAAGGAGTCATGGGTGTGAACCAGGAAACAAGCCTGTGCCCACCCAGCTTTTTTGTTTGCTTGAGGAGGATGTAAAATATGCTTACACCAGTTGTGCTCCAGCTCCAGTGCTAACCGTTAACAATAAAAGGTCACCAGAAAACAATTGCTGGGAACCAGAATTACACAAGGGGCCCGGGTAATGCGATCACTCCTTCGCGGGAGAATGCCATCCCGCCGGGGAGCGGGGTACGGGGCAATCCTCGGCAGTGACTCACTGGGTCAGGCGAGGAAGGGAGGTGCACGCTTGTGTCAGTCAAACCTCCCCCCGCCAGCTCCCCGCTCCCAGATGGAGACGCATGCACCAGGCAGTCTCTTTCAATATTGTTTAGTCCTTCTTTTAGGGAGTTTAAATGTAAGGTGAAGTGGTTTTCTTTTCCCTGTTACCCTGGGAGGAAAATATTTGCTTTGACTTCCCTTCCTACAGCAGAGTTGGGGTTTTGGGGGGACGTGTTGTTAGGTTTGCACGGTGGGAATAAGGACTGATGTCTGGGGAAGGGCTGGGGTGAGCTGGAAGGCTGCTAGTACAGTCCAAGAGAAAAAGAGGGAGGTACCTCTCAAAGTATCTTACTCCCTCTCAAAATACGTCCTTACTTCCTGGGTGTGAGTAGCATTAAATTCATCTGTGTGAGCACCAGTAACACTAGCAAGGGCTGAAAATTCCTGCCAACATGTCGAGTAAGTACTTTGGCAACCCATCCCATGCCAGCTCTCTGCTGTTATGACTCTCTGGTATACTTGCATATGTCTAGCTGTGTGATCAGCACACCATGGGCTGCTCTCTGGCCATCTTGCTACTTTAACCTTCAGGACTGAGCAAAATTAAAGGATGTTTGAACCAATGAGAGATGTGTTTAAGCCGTGTCCATGCTGAGGAACAGCCTGACTGTCAAACCAAGGCTGAATCCAGTCCATTCAGCAGTCAGTAGCAGGTACAGCTACAAAAATGTTAACCTTGTGTGGAGGTGGAGGCATTCCGGAGCACCCTGTGACTAAGCAGCCTGAGACCCTACCTGCTCTGCCTCCACTCCAGGTCCACCCAAGTGCAACTATTTCTAGATGGTCCAAAGGCAGTTTTTAACCTTTTTCTTTACCTCTCCCCACCCTCACCTGAAGTCCTGGACCCTGAGCTTTCTTTTCTGCATCCCTCCAGAACGCCACAACTTACTCTGCTGCCCCCCCAAAAACTCCCCTCAGCCACCACAAACCCCTTTCAACCCTTCATATCCAACTTCTGCAACCAAACTTTACAGCCAGAGGGAGAGAGCATAGATCATGGGACAGATACACGTGAAAAGCAGTCATTAGGGGACAGTGCACAACTGTTTTCCCTTCCTCTAGTGACTGCACATGCAAAATACCCCTGTGCAATTTTGAAGCTGTTCTCTTTGGTGATGGGGCTCAAGTCTCGTAAAAAAGAGGCCACTGACGACAAACGTTTTCCTAAAAACTTCATCAAGTCTAGAGCCAGTGCTAAGGATGCAATGCTTTGCAAAGAAAGGAATAGTTGACCAAGTAATTGTTCCGTAGATGTTCAGTATAGATACAGTTCTCAAGAAAGCCACAAAATTAGCATGCAGTATAGCAAGATGGGGGGTAATAAGATCTCAAGCAGCTGAAGGACACTGTGAGAGAGGTTAGATGATTTATGTGAGGATAACTTGCTGAGTTCTCAATATTTCCCACATGCAGTTCTCTCATGTGAAGGATTTTGCTCTCTGCAGACAAGGAGAGCTCAGTGAGTGCCAAGGCACATCATCTTGTTCTGTGTGGCTGTGAGGAGCAAAAAGGGGAAGCTAAATTGTCTGGTTGAGATGAAAGAAAGATTAGTTTGGGGCTAGGTTCTCAGTGAAACACCAGAACTCTAAAAAGTGTAGGCAAGAGGCCTATAGTTCCCTTTGAAGAGATGTATACATGTGCTAGAGACTGCTGAAGCATGTCTGGTGTCATGTGGATGTTGCATGCCGGTCATACAGTTTGGGGGCTTGGTGTGCCCAGTACCAGTGCTAGAAAAGTAATTCGAGAGCCAGAAGACTCTATGCAACACTGACATTTTGACTTTCCATTAATCTGGCCCCATTGGGTTCGGTTTGGTCACAGCACATAAGAAAGATGCAGATAATCTGGGGAGGGTCCAGAGCAGTTTAGGAGTCGCTGCAGCTACAGCAAACATTAGCTGTGGGGGGAAAGACTGGACAAACTGTATTTGCTTGCTGTAAAGAAAAGGAAATGGAGGAGATAGTGAAAATGTCTTTAAATATCTGAAGTGTTACTGCAAATAGCAGCCAAATTACTCTGTGTTAGCATGTGGTGAGCTCAAGAGGTAGAGGGACACTTAAGATGGAATAGGTAATATTCTTGTTAGACGCTAAGGAAAAAAAAAACCAACCTGTGTGACAATAAGACTATGAAACCCTGTAATGGATTGTGTGGAGAAATTCTGGAGACTCCAGCGCTGAATGCCTTTAAGAGTAGGAAAACAGCAGCCAGGAAGGACAAGGACATAGCTGATGATACTATGGATAACCTCCGGATTTCCTTCCAGGTAGTATGCAAGTACTACAGTGAAGAAGAGGAAAAAGCTATTTTCCAAGGTGTTCCTCGCTCTTTTCCGTTTCCACGTGTCACTTTTTCTTTCAGCTACATTAAAATGCTCATAATCATTCCTCTGTTAACATACGACTGTACAGTAAAACCCGTGAGTTAGGAAAGAGTAGATCTTGTGAAAACAGAGGATGTGAAAAATGTGTACTTTTATTATGATGACCAAATCCTACTTTTTCACAGAGCAGGTCTGATTTTGTTCATTCGCTCTTAGCAAACAGAATTAATGGTTACTGTTTTCTATAAAATAGAGCTTCCATTACTGAAAAAAAAAATTATTTTACAGCACTCAGCGTTCGGCCTCTAAAGTTTAAAAGCTGTGTGAGGAGTTTTACATTCTGAAATATTTACTTTTGGGTGAACTATAAAGATGAGTCTTAAAGCCCAGATTTCTGAATCAATAAAAATGCTCAAATGTCTTTGTCAGCAGGGTAGTGAAATGAAAGCTAAAATGCCACTAAACAAAAGATAAAATCTTGGATGAAATGCCCTAGCCTTTACTGGCATTTGTGAGAATTGCTTCCACTGAATATAGAGGTATGAGCAAAAAGTGAGTCCTGCCACTGTGTCTTACCAATGGGTACACTGAGTGAAACTGGCCCTAAATGGGCCAGTTAAAGTACTGCAGTGTTTGCTGTATGCTCTGAGGCTTTTGGCACATACTTTTGATGAGAGGATCTATGACAGTAAGTGTAGATACTTATTGTTATACTTCAGGTTGAATTCCAGCTTCTCTTCTAAATCCTACCTCCTTTTCCTCTCTGCTACATTTTTAGCTCCTCGAAACTTTTGGAATCAATTCCTTTTGTGATTACAGTTGTCACGTTTGCTGTTATCACGTCTGTGGTAAAAAAAAAATCCATGTCGGATTCAACAGTCTTTTTCCTTTTCGAATTATTTGGAGATCCATTAGCTCTAATTTGAAATGCAGCCTGGCATAGCTCAAAACTAGCAAACTAGATACCACAGAGGGATCTGAAAGAGATCTGTGAAACAAAATCAGGCCTCAGACAACAACTGGATCTGTAAGGGTCCACTACCTACATCACCTTTTACAGGCTCAAGGTCCATGGCTGCAATAGAGATCCTAGTGAATAATCTAAAACTAGAAGAAAAAACCTCCACAGTTCAGAATGTTAAAAGCACTGATGTCCTGGAAAGTGTTAATGTGACTGTGGATTTGAAACCTCTCACTCTCTTGTCCCAAAAGGGGCACGTGCATTTGTGTGTTTTGGTGAGCCTTAAGTTTGGTCCAAAGAAATTACACCCCATTCTGATGGTGTTCGTAGATCCTGCAGTCTCAGATACCTTCATGCCAGAGGATTCAAGGGACAAGTTATTTGAAGCATGATGATTAAACATGGCTTGAAATCACAATGGGGAAAGGTACGCCTGTTATGATTTGGCTTTTCAGTTGTTTGGTTTTTTTATTACCCTGCTATGAGTAGGTAGTATCATCCATGCTCACCAAAAGCAGCCCTGGTCTTCAAGCACTGTGACTGAAGAAAAGCCCTTTCAGTACCTGCAGAGCTGGACTTTCAGCCAAGGTCAGGAGTCCCCCACATGGCAGAGGTGTCAGTGAGAACCTCACTACCAGGTCTATGCAAAACCAGGTTCCATTTAGAAAAAAATCATTCCTAGAATGTGAAGCTTTCTGATATGATACAGAGCCTGGAATATAGTCCTGACTTTCCAAGGGACAGGATTTGAGGAGCCCGAAGGAAAAGAAAATGCTAGCTTGGTAGCAACCATGGTCTACATCGTAAGCAGTTATTGTAACATACGTGTCTTTGCTAGGAAGGGGGGTTTAGGGATTGCAGACTTTATCTAACTTGTAAGTGTGCATAGGCATCTATATCTCAGTGTTACCTGTAAGTGGAAAGCAGCCTAACCAAATTCCCCTCCTCGGGGCATAGCTTGCCAAGTGTACTGCCTGCCCCATCACATGTGCAAATCATCATCAAACAAGAACTTTCTTCGGCTGGAAAGCAGTAGCTTGTAATGCAAAGCATGCCAGCGTATGTCAGCAGTATTACTCCCTTGGCACTGCTCCTCCCTGTTAATTGTAGAGTAGAAAACGTTCTTCTTCAGGCTTTTCCGCTAACTACCCCAGTGCGAGAGCCAGAAACCGTGGACATTTGTGTGGAGGGAATTTGGCAGCTGAAATGCATGGAAGCCTGGCTCTGGCATGAGCATTTCCAAGAGCAGCATCTGGACCCCTGGTTAACTTCCTGACTGATCTCCTGCCTCAGACAGGAGGCAAACCACCATAAGTGCACCAAACAGAAGGAGGAGGGCTGGGCAGAGGCTTGGACATTTCTTATGGTTTTAAAAATAGCAGAGCAAATCCAAAGCATGTTGGCAGACCACATGTAACTTCAAAACTCAACTGGAAAGTGCATCGTCCTGATGATTGTCTTGCAGATTATTTGCCGGGTTGATTTTCTGCCTGTCCCAGCAGCAAAGCCACAGCTGCAACCTCGCTTACACAAATGGGTGAATTCAGAGCTCAAACACAAGTGCATTTCTGGTGCAGAGTGAGCAGCTTCTTGGCTCAGTTTACGGGGGCATCTGTGTCAAAACTACTGTGATGTTTGCAAAGTCTGTCAGCAATTTGGTTGTGTGGGACGGTAGTTTTGTATGTGCCATTTCCCTTGTTCCTCCCTTCAAAAAGACTTTATACTGGCTTTCCAAAACAAAACAAAAAGAAAAAAGGTCCTGTTTAGGCTACCTCTCAGCTGTGCATATCTGTGCATACATACATGTGGGTGTGTGTGCACATATATGTATATAGTCTTTCAGTGGTGAATGGGAGTTTAGCCTGTGCTGGCTCAGGCTACGGATGACTACAAAGTTATTAGGTTCCTCTTTCACCCAAACAAATCGAGCTTCCTGACGGTTTGACTTGTTCATTGGTAGATGTTTAAACTAAAACAGTTTAACGTTGCTACCTGTCCATCGACTTACCTAGGGATAGCTCTGTGTAGAAAAAGAAGCCAAAACACTAAAGCAAAGAGTCCAAAGCAGGTGGCAGTATGTTATCCCAGTATCCAGCTCCTGAACAGGGCTTGTACATCCCAACCCATGCGTGGTCTTCACCACCACAGTGTCTGAGCACTCATGCATGAAAATGTGGCAAGGCTTCTGCAGCTTCCCTGGGACCAGGGTCAATCACCTTTCCTGCACACCAACACCCCATACATACACAAATGAAAACTTGCAAACTGTGTAAACATCATCTAGCACACCCTTCATATAAAACACCCACTTTGTTGATTCACTGTTTCTCTTTTCATCACAGGCAAGACTGACATTTTCTGAATAATAAATGCAAAGTATTTTGCAAGTGGGAAATAAATGGCATGAGATAAAAACTCTTGGTTGAACAACTGATTTCTCTTGTCCTTCTTCTGCTCTTTAATTCCGTTACTGTTTTTACCCAGTCATCATAGTATAAAGGTAAGGAGAAGAACAGAAGAATAACAAAAACCAAATGCTGTTATCCTGTTATCCAAGATGTTCATTGCATCCAGAGACTCCTCAGCACAAGCAGAAACAAAGCTGATTTCCTGCCATGACAAGGTAGCAAGGAGGTGTGCAAGAGGAGGAAAATGATCTTTTTTACAAAGAGAACCTTGTCAGAGACAATTTTATTACCAGACATAAATGCAGGGAGTTAAAAAACTTTTTTTTAAAAAAATGGTCAGATACAGGGTAGGAGGATGAAGTCAAGACTTAAAAGCATTCCTCCAAAACGTGGCAAATAGATTCTGAATTCTGATCATGGCTGGAGCATCAGCAGGTGACTAATTCATCTGCAGCATGGAAAGAAGACTTTTTAACACTGTCCATACATAGGACATACTGCTACTTACAGGAAACACTGGCATACTTCAATCACTTGGCAGTTCTCATCAGGTCAGGAAGGTATTTTAGTCATGCTCTTATTAACAAAGTTTTTGATACTTCTGCTTTGCAGTTACCACCAAAGCCTTTGTGTCTTAGAGAGACACTCACCCTTATAAGTGTCATGCAAAGAGTGAGAGTGTAATATCTTAAATTTTATTCCAGGTTTGTCCGATAAGTGGGTGGCAATAGTTAGAGGCCAATTTGTGCTTTTTCATCATGCCGTCTAGACATATTTGCAAGCACTACTTTGCCTTAAAGAGGAAAGGATATATCATATATTACACAATAATAGGCTATTTTTACTTGTAATGCATTGAGAGGCTGTTTTCAATCAGAAACCATTTGATATGGGGGTACGTTCTGGACAATAAATGGAAAAAGTGGAACATATCCTTTTTTTCTTTTTTTTCACACAGCAGACAATACCCATACTTTCCATATAGTCAGGAAATGGCTTGGGTTTATATATAGCGGTACAGTATATTTTATATGCACACATAATGTCTTGATTTATTTAAAAACTATCACTGTATAATTGGTTGAAGGTGCAAAATTGATGTACACCTATGTAAATACTTTAGTAGAGCCCAGAAAAGACAACTCTGGAAACTTTAAGTGAGATTCCTTTCCCTCAGACACTGAAGAAGCGACACGCATGGTGCAAGGGTCATGTGCCATTCAGCAGCTGCTCAGAGACACCAAATCTGCTCCGTTCAGCATCTGTGTGTCATAACTGATGGTCCTACTTGGGTCCTGCAAGATCTCCTCTCAAAGGTGTGTCTTCTTACATCCTCTTCATCTCACCACTCCTAACTGGGTATCAGTTCTTTGTTCTTACTGGCACTGCAACCAGCAGGGCTGGGTCCAGGGCCAAATTTGTCTTAGGGCTGTGGTTGTCCCCGGTCCCATTCCCCCTGCCTACCTGGCACCTCTGTTGGTGGTGAGGCTGTCCACTGTCCTCCTCTGTCCTGGGATTTAGAGAAGGTGCCCTGCATTTCTTAGGAGAGGGACATCTCCATAGCAGAGCAGTCTTCTGCAGGGCCACATACGGTCCATGGCCACCCTTTCCCAGGTGGAGTGAGACATAAAATCACTTTCATGGGAGGGCGATAGTTCCCAGGCAGCAGCTTTTCCTTTTTTTTTTTTTTTTTTAACCTATCTTTCCGTCTCTGCACCTGCAGTTTCCAGAGGACACAGAGGCTGGCATGGTGGTGAGCTGCTCCTGACTTGCTAGAGCCCAGGCCACATAAGCAGTTAAAGAACCCCTGATTTACCAGGGCTGTTCTGCAGTTTAACAGAGCTAAGTCACTTTTTGACTCCAACTTCTTGCAGAAGATACTTGGATTGTTTTAAGATGATTTGCCACTAGGCTGAGAGACTAGGGGTTAGGAGTTACATGTTTAAACCTATGTTCATTTCAAATTGGATGAATTCCTGCTCATCAGACTATGATTCACAGTCAGGCATTATGGTCAGATTATTTAATACATTAGCAAAAGTGAATTTGATGGACACAGTCACCAGCTGGACTGTGATCTGATAAGGCTGTCTCAGAGAAAACACAGTACTAGGCCAGAACAAATGTATTTGTTTCTTTCAGGCACTGTAAACAGATCTGTGTTTACTTTATTCCAAAGGGCTTGTGTTTTTTCCTGTGCTACCAACATATAATCTTTCACTTGACTTAATATGTGTTGGATTTTGTTTGTTTGCTTGTTTTTACATATGCTAAGAAGCTTAATGGATTCTTCAGCCTCGTCATTAATTTCATGCAGATAACAAACTTCTCCAGTGTTTCTTTTTATATTTCTCAAGCATCGTATGGCCTTCTTGCTCTTTTGAATACATTTTTTCCCCACCTGTTTTTTAAAGGAGGAAAGAAAAAGTACAGACACAGTACTAGGCTACTTCCAATTGCAACCATTAATGGCCGTAGTAGGCAAAGATTCACAAATCCTGCTACACATATGAAAATAAATCCCTCTCTCTCTACCATCAAGCTGTGGTGTAAGGACTGGAATACTCTCTAAGCCATGAAAGTTGAACCTGGAGTGAGGAGAACTCCAGCCATCACCTAACATATTTCATTTGTTACAGGACATCTGTGTGCATCATCAGGGATCTCAGGAAAATATTACGCAGCTGCCTTTTATCTCTGTCTAGTCTAGCTGGAGCGTGGGTAGCAGAACAGAAAGAAACAGGTTCCTAACTTCAGTCTGATGATAAAAGATGCTGGTAACCTAATAGAAGCAAATGTTTCGTATTGATTAATAACACAGGGCTATAACCCGCTGAATCTGCTGTGCACAGAGCACAGTTTAGAAAACAAATAATGAGTTCCTTCCTTCCTAATAAGCTCTTGATTACTTGTTGAAGTGGAATGTGAGAGTAGAAAGTAAAGCTCAGGTATCAAAAAGAAGTGGTGATGATGGGTTGAGGGGGGTCACTTGTGAAAACAGTGGAAATCAAATCAATTAGGCCTGTCAGCTGGAAAACATCATGGGGAATTAACACTTGCTTGTCTGGAATCCTGCAGCCTGAGCAAAAGTGCATGAAAAATGTATTCAGGTAACAAAGAAAGTGCTGTATGAAAAATGTGGTTTAACTAAAAGAAAAAAAAAGTGTTATGTAAGACTTGCATCCACTGACAAATGAAATAAGTAAACAGGATAAAACTTTAAAACCAGAAATATGCTTTTAATGTTCAGAAGAAAATGCATCTGCACAGCAACAACGGACAGAGGTGAAGGTACCACCTCCATCAACTTGAGGGCTCATCAAGAGTAGAACCTGGTGGGGCGCTGTTGAAAGTGGTGAGATTTTGCCTGCGTGCCATGAAACTGAAATTACAGCTGGTGGCATAAGTTGAAAAGGCATGCCAAGAATCCAGGGAATATTTGGATCATGGGGCTACAAAAGAGGGAAACCTCGAGGGAAACCAAGAATCTTTGGATCTCAACCTCATTTCTGGTTTATTTTGTTTTCTCTCACTTCAAGGTTGAGCTATAGTGAAAGGCCCTTCCCTCTACTGCAAGAGACTTATTTTATTTTTTTCATATCACACTCCAGGAGAGCAAAGATGGTGCCAGGGCAGCTACAGCCATAGCTTCTACTGGATCAGTGCCTGACTGAGGCAAGCAGGAATTCAGGACTGCCGTCTCCAAGGCCTCTGACTCAACTCATTAAAACTTGGACACAAATATTAGGTGGTGAGATGCACTGGCCCCAGTCCCCTGTGCTCCCCTAACTCTGGCAGGCACCAGGGAGTGTCCCCCAGCCCCTGTCCCTGGAGCTGCCAGAGGGGCAACCGCCCCAGGAGCAAGGCAGGGATGCTCTCCTGCATCAACCTGGGCTACGCAGAGCACAGACCAGGTTGCCAAAGCTCGGAGCTCGAGGTTACCTGCACACAAATCCAAGCCCCGGGTGGCCAGATAGGCTGATGTCATGCGTGCTTTTTATCACTGATTAATTTGTGCTGGTTCTACTGAAAGACCCTGAAGACCCAAGAAATATTGTAGGAATAAGCAATAGCATCAAAATGTTTCAACGCCTTTCACTTACACTAAAAGAGATGGGGCTAGTGAATTACTTCTTTATCTTTTAAATTTGTGTGTATCATTACTGATTTGTAAGTGCTGTTTTTCCATGTGAAGTAACTGAGATAACACACGAAGTCTGACTGGATTCCAGAATAACAAAAGCAATTGTTCTTCCCCTGTTCTTGTGGTTTATATACTGACTATGTGTACACTTTCTTGGCAGACGCCACAGTTTTTACAGTGCACAATTTTTAGTGCAATTAGAAAAAGAAACAATTTCAAGTGACAGGAATAAATTAAAAGCATGGCTTGAAGGTACTAACACAAATGGCTTACCACTTTTCATTCAGAGGGAAGTACCTCAGGAAAAATATTTCTTCCAACTGTCTAGCAGCTTTTGAATCACTCTGTCCAGTGTTTTAAGTGTCTTGGCCATCTCTAGCTTTGAATTATTTGATTTGTATAACTGTGTATAAACTTTTTTTTTTGGCTCTACTTGTGTGAAATAATAGAAGAGAGGAGTGTTGCTTCCAGGCATCATGAAACCCAGGTCACCCCTGCTTTCACGTGTTTTATTTTACAGTGAAGCTGGCATATTAAGTCAACCAACTTACACATTTCAATGCAAGTAAAATATAACAAAGCGAGGGTTAATTTGTGGCCCTTAACATATCAGTGGTAGGGAAGGTGTGGAAAACCATTTGGAGCTCTCCTGCTCACCCCTGTTAACACATGCATGTTTCCTTAAGGAAGTGGTGATTACACCTTGCTGTTGGCACTGCAAAGCTTAGTAAATCTTTACATTTTCACTATGGAAGAAGTGAATTTCCTTTTACTTCTGCAGGCAGCCAGCCAGTGGAAGGTGATGGGAAATACATGACATCCTGTTCTGCCTACCTTTCATCTTTCCTGTTCACAGACACATTTTGAGCCTGACATGCAGGTGTAATTAAAAACAGGTTGGTGCTGTGCACAGCTCAGCAGATGCACACAAAATTAGTACCTGCTGTGAATCCAAGTACACTGCCTTTTATGAAACAGCCAGGCATTTGCAAATTGTCTCCTGTAACTGCAATAATATCCACGTAAGAGCAAAGTGGATCATGTGGCTTTCACTAACATAGATCGGCTCAATGCCTAATACTTATCTCAGTAGTGCTCAAAGTAATGTGATGCTAACTATTCATGCCGATGTTTTTCAAAGAAGTTAACAATTTTGCACTGGTACATTTCACACTTAAAAAAAAATCCTCTTTTCCTACATTTCCTGGGCATGCTGCTCACGTAGGCAGCAATGCAGCATCTGCCTTCTCCAGCTGGCCACTGCTGTCCCCAGGGGCAAGGGCTGGAAAGGGCTGCTGAGCTGGTTGGCCTCCTTTGCCATGGTCTTTAAAAGATGTCTCTGAGGAAGATGCAGCTCTCCAGCCCATTCACTGGAGGCACATACTTGGCATGCCTAAGGCCGCTGCCAGACCTTCTCTTCCCTAAGGGAGCCAAAATAGGAGAGGGAGGTGCAGGCAGGAGGCGCCTGATCTGCAAGCTACCTTGTCCTGCCCTGCTGTGAGCGATGAGAGACTATCGCCAGGAGGGTATTCTCGGTGGGGACACACGCTAGAAGTGGCAGAGAGCAGAGGCTGGTGCCATAAAATTTGATGGCAGCAGAGCTTTCAACTGCAGTACTTCACATACATGCCACGCTGGCTCCTCCCTGGCAACTGGCACCAAGAAAAACACAGTTGAAATAAGATCCACCTCTTGTCATCTGCCTCACCAGCAGTTCAGGCAGGTTGTGTTGCTTTCAACATTGGGGCAATGTTGGCTACTAAAATTCTCTCCGCTTTAGTTTAGTGATCCCAGACCATGAGTGGGAGCAGTCATTCACCTCAGACGAGCGTAGCATCATAAATCTGTTCAGCTGCACATTTTAGCTCTGTGGTGTCAGACAGGCATAATTAGAGCTCCAGAGTCCAAGTGTCACCACACTAGTCTTACAGCAGTGCGATTGCCCACGCTTTACATGAGTCATCTGGTGGGAGAGCAGAATTAGGCCCAACATGTCTGGGCTGAAGCAATGATTTAATCAAACTGCTCCTTCCAGCTCTGACAAGTGTCTTTTAATGCTTCATGGTGTTTAGTTTGAAGTTGCCAGTTGGAATTTTTCACACCTGTGGTTTATTTAAGCCCTTATTCTGCTGTAGCTCTTACATTTAAGACAATAAATGTGTCCTGTAGATCTGTGAAGTACTAGGTGGGGGAGACATTTATGTGCAGGTGATGAGAATAAATGAATGATACATGCAATGCTGCACTTGCTATTACTTTCCAAATACAGATAACTGCTGCCCATGACCTTCCAACTCAGAAAACTGTTGTGAAATGCAGTGAGGGGCACCTGGCTGAGTCCTCAAAGTATTCATGCAAATGACATTTTCATACCATAGATAAACATTCCTAAGAATGATCACATGGCCTAATCGTGTTCATCAGGAACATGTAAAAGGAATTACTTCAATTTAATGCCATCACACCCAAGATCAAAATGTACTTAACAGAGAGGAAATCGGAAAATATTTACAAAACAAAAATTCCAAAAATAAGTAGGAAGACCCCACTGGAAAAAAAAAAAAAAAAAAAGAAAGAGGCAGGCAATGCAAGAAGATCAGACTGTAGGAGTAGGAGTAGAAGTACAGTGTCATACTTGAAAAGTGGAGTTACAAAGTAAAGTAAAATCATTTCAGACAGTAGAGAAGGTACAGTGGGTTTATCAAGATTTTAATCTACAGGTAAGCAGGAAAGGAAATTTTTTAAGCATTAGAAATTATTGGAGCTCTGTTAATCATTCATTTTCAAAAATCCTGGCTTCCTCCAGAAGTTTAAAGTTAACCAAAGAATAAGTAATTGTATCTATTTGAATTACCTTGCTTCAGACACGGTAGAGCTCCCATTGTCAGGGGCAGCAAGAGCCTAACATTTCCAACTTCCGTTCTCAGCTGTTACAATTCAAACCAATTATTCAAAAAAGAAAAAAAAAGGAAGAATATATTATATATTATCTTATTATAGCATCTTCTTTTAAGGTATTTCATTCAGAACAGCTGTGGTTCCTACCCCTTTCCATCAGCGTCCCACTGATCTCGCACTATCAAGAGAAAAGTGTTTTAGATGCATGTGGTTGGACCTTGCATTTAAACAGGCTTTAATCTCCATGGCTAGAGATACCATGAATAATTGAAATACCAGAGAATAAATAGTTTCACTAACCATGTTTTGCCTTAAATAATCAGAGCATCTGGAAGATCCACATACATTTAATTAATTTGCTGTTTGTTTGCTCCGTCGCATAATTAACTATTTAATTTCATTGCCCTCTGGATTTACTCGCTAATTAATTATCCCTTGCTAACTCATCAATCGAATGCTTGTGCCTCATCTTGCTTTTCTAGCCACCGTGTTTACGTTCTGTGCTACTGTATCAACCCTCTTCCCTTTCCAGCATCTTCCCAATTTTCATTCCTCTTTCTTCCCTTCCTCTCCCACCGTACACTCGCCTGGTTCAGCAGCAGGACAGCCCGGCCTCTGTCAGGGCACCACAGTCAGCCCAAGACGCAGGGGACACAGCCGGGCACCTCATTTGGTTGGTGGAGAGAGTGGGGACCTCCCTGACAGGGCAAAAGCTACTTGAGGTTTAACAGGCCCCGGAGACAGCATTGTTCCTGCTTATTAAGGCAGACATAGCTGGACTGGGGAGACATGATTTAGGACAAATGCAACCTACGGTTGTTTGAAATGGGAAGGATTTAATGACATAGGGATTTGCTGTCTTGAAGACAGAAACTGTTCGCTGGGTGATGTCTTAAACCTACTGTCAACATTTCGTGGCATCCTGCAGGTTGCCGAAAACAATGCTTTATGCACAATGTAGCCAAAAATGTTCTAGGAAATTAGATCCTATGTGTACACCCAAACATTTACAGTCTTAAATAAATAACTAATTCCTAGAATACAGATTTTTTTTTTCCTCTTATCTGAGAACGGGTGTACTCCTTGTCCAATCTGGGCTCACTTAATTCTCCGAGAAGTCTTCAAAGCTACTTCCACTACGCATTTTTGATTTTTCTTTTTTTCTCACAAGCTGCTTTTGTGAACTTGCACTGTCTGCTGCAGCCTGTTCAGTCAGCAAGGTTTAGGAGTGCGATGGTGACTCTGAATTCAATCTTCTAATGTTAGTCTCTCATTATCTAAGTATAGCTGATACGTTTTATTTCTGTGAAAGCTTGTTTGGATTTCTGTCTGCTCCGCTCTCTTCTGGTTTAGATTTCTTGTCTGAATGCTGTCCAGAATCCGGTGCTTACGCTACCATTCACCGTATCGCTTTTTGCTAATTGCTCCCATATTTGGGGGAGTCACGTGTGCCAAATGGCTGAATTGTGACTGCACTTTCAGGTAGCTACTAGCACCTCCCCAAAGAGGCAATTAAACCTCCAAACAGTGCAGAGGCAGGAAAATTGCCTGTGAGAGGCTCTGGGGGTCATCCGGCATTCCTTAAAAAAATATTTTTTTCTAAAAGAGGGAACATTTTTACTGTGAAATCTTTGTCTTTCTTTCAGCAGATTGAAAGGCTGTTTCAGAGGATCGTTACTTGAGATGATCAGGCAATGTTCACTTTGACTGATGACTCCAGAGCAGCAGTTCTGCCCTGACGTTGGTTCAGTGAAGGACTGAAGCAGGCCCTTCATCTCATGCGTGTGAAGAATGCCACTGACTTTGGCAGGACTGAGTATGCCTTTGGTGATAAGTGTGTAACTGCATGTCTTGATGAATTAAGCAATTTTCCTTGAGGTTGCTCTTACAGGTTGATATCACTCTTGGAAAGGGGGCTTAAGCAACTAGGTCACGGAGGCTCTGAAACACAGAGCAAAGTGGGACCCAGTTACTTGCTAAAATCTAGTCCTAATCATGGACCTTGCTTTGACAGAATAGAGCTTTTTATTCGTATTACCAAATAAAAGGAAAGAAATCCCTTTAATTCAATATTCTAGGTAACAACAGGTGAACGTAGCAGGGCTAAGGCAGATGATATTTCTGGAAACACAAAGAATCTCCTGTGACTGAAGGACCATCATCAAAAGTAGTAAGAATGTTATTTTCAAAATTAGATCAAACCACTGGGTCACGCAGGAATTCATTTGGCTTATATATAACAGAGGAACTGGTGGGAAGAAAGAGGAAAAAAAGCTTTCTGCCCTGTGCTTATGAGAGTCACAGAATGACTCCATGTCCAGTCCTGCATGTCCTTGGTGGTCTGGGGAAAGCACCTCTGAGGCCCAGAGCACCCAGGCTGGGTTGTGTTTCCCTTCACCCTCTGGAGGAGCCTCCTCTGGCTATGGAGGGAGCCTAGACACTGACGTGCTCATCTGCCTTAAATGTCCACTGAAAGCATCTCCATATGAAGCTTCACTCACGTTACACCTGGACACATGTTTTTGGACATGTGTCTTCCATTTGAAAACCAGAAGGCTGAAAAATGCTTCTGGGTCTTTGGAGGCGGGGGAGGGAGGGAAGGGACAGAGGATGCAGCTTTTCCAGCATCAGGATCCTTGAACCAGTCCTGTAGCAGGTCAAGTATCTCTTTCTTTCTCAAGAGCTCATTTTTATGCTGCGTTATATTTACCCAGGCACCTTCCTGCACACAGGGAGCAGCTCAGGCCTGGCAGCAGCTGCACGTAAGACAAATTGTTTGGTGCTGGCTAAAGAGCACAATAAAACCCCAACAGCTCTTGGTATTCTAGCTTGCACCTTGCCAAAGTAAGTGTGCCCGTTCACCCCGGAGGTGGGACTGGCAATAGAAAATCTGTCCATAAAGATGAAGAATACCTTCTGGAAAAAGGGGAAAGGACGTTTTTCAGTCAAAGTATTCCACTTCTCTGTTTTTAAAACTCATAAGAGGGAGGACAGGACGAGCACCTAGTGGCTGACAGGAAAGTTGAGGCACTTCAGAGGTCAGGCCCCCCACGACAGCAGAAATGCCCCTGCTTGCCAGGCATCAGCCGGCAGGTGCAGGCTGTCCCTAGGTGTCCCCCCTCAGTGGGCCACCAAAATCCCTGAAGAGGAGGCCAGGCTGGAGTTGATGAAGTGAAGATGAAGATGAAGCTGTGTGGTCACGCCAGCAAGACCAATCTACCTCAGACCATCCAGGGAGCTGTTGCCCGAGTGCAGCCCTGGGGCGGTGTGGAGGGAGGTTAGTTGTACTCAAGGTCTGTGCATCACTCTTGAAGGGCTAAAAATAACGTCTTTTACAGATTCATCTCAAGTTTGCCAAATACTTGAGATGCTTCTTTGTCTCTGGGACTGGTTTGCCAGTGACACCCAACCAAGAGGAGCAGGAATGCTCACGTCCCCCTGCTCCAAAATGGAGGCTCCACGGTGCTTCCGTAAGGAGCTGCCGCCACCGCGGCCGAACCCTTTTGCCTTTGCCGGCCCCATGGAGGAAATGTTGAGGAGTGAGGAACAAGCGTGGATTTGTCTGGTTCAGTGGCTTTGAGACAGCACCTGGCAACATAGCACGGAGACAGACACGAGCCTTCAAAAATAGTTGGCTCTGGCCCATGGCGAGCGCCGAGCCCAGCCGGGCAGGGGGGATCAGGCGCTGGGTAGTTTCCTGAACGGAGGTTTCTGGCGTAAGGGGAACCTGGCTGGAAACAGTTCTGTTTTAAATCGCTTAAAGATATGTTTGCTGGGGCAAATAATTCCGGAGAGGGTTGTCACCAGCCCCTCTGTGGTGGGAGGCCTGTCATGCAGGCAGAAGGTGATGCTGTGCATCATTCCTCCATGGCTTCTGACAGATTTCTTCCCTACCTCGTTGCCCCGACTCTTCCCTGTCCCCCGCTCATCCGTCCAGTGTCTGGCTGGCTTTTCCCTGCCTCTCCCTGACAACTTCTTCCTCTTCTGCTACTCTGTACCAGCAAACCAAGGCAGGTGAATTTCTGAACTTTTCGGGAGAAAATGGCCACTGGCACCATGCCAGGGACCTCCCTCACCTCTGGCTGCACTCAATCCCCTTCCAGTCTCTGGTGGTGGAGCTGGGGGGAGCAGCCAAGTGAAATGCTTCAAGCTGTGAGACGTTTTCTGTTTACGTTGCAGGCCAAACCTCTTGGATTTGGACCAGAATGGCCACTTTTTGTGGAGGCAGATATATCTGCAGAGAGAAGGAAGGCAGCGTGTCTCCTGGTCATGCTGTTTTCCCAGGGAAAACAATAATGCGCGGTAATGCTCTTTCTGCTGCACGCTGTCCTGCTCGACGGGAGCGACGGCTGGGAAAGCTGGTATTGCCCTGCAAATAGGGAGCAGCTCTTGGGGTCAAAAAGTAACCTCTGTACGAATGCCACGCTGCTTCAGATTTTCCTTTCAGGGGGCAGATTACTCAGAAGGAAGTAGCAAGACAAGCTCGGTGTCATGTGGAATAGCTGAAATTCCTCAAGTTCCTTTTTGCCAGGATTTCAAGCTGTGAAAGACACATGATCTCCACTGCTCGAGCCTGTAACTGAGGATTTTCCTCAACAAAGATGAATAGGTAGCTGTACAATTTTGTTTTATTTTTTTTTCTACATCTGCCAAAAGCCATAGTAGATTCTGAGTTAAATCGTTATTAGGGCCTGCATTTGGAAGCAGTAACCTCAAATGGGGTTTGTCAGAAGCAATATATTACTCCTCACCCTCAGGAACTGATCTGGCCTATGATCACTTTTAGAGAAAAAGACAATTAATTCAAATTCCGTTTCCTTTTCTGCCATTCATGTTGTCATATCACCTCTTGAAACTAGAGGGTGAGCTCAAGTGGCCTGAAACCCCTTCTTGCTATATTAGGTCTCAGCAAGGGGCCAGTAACAAGCTGTATGTATAAATCTCTCTTGTATGTCTGTAGCAGGAGCTGCTGTCCATTTTCATGTTGATAGGTAATGAAGTTTAAGTACTGAACAGCTTCACACTGAGGTTTGCTGATTCAACAAAAGTAGATGAGATGTGGAAAGGAGAAGTTTAACTCCTTGCTACATCAGTGATTTGGTTATTGTCCAGCCCACTCCATCAGAGGGCACCTAGCTAACTGAAGAGGCATTGTCATCTTGGGAAAGAAGAGGGCTGTCAATAATCTGTGGAATTCAGGTGTTGAAAATGCCTCTTAAAGTTAGAGATCACCAAGCCTTTGGGGAGAGGGTAAGAAGATTTGAAATTGAAAAAAAGAAACACTGTAGGAGACACCAAAGGAACATGGTGTAAACAAAAATTAGCATGTTTTACCAAGAAGCCTCTACGACTTTGATCTCCTTGAAAGAAAACTAACTGTAATTTTCTTTCATTTGTCTGACATCCATGGCTTTATAAATCTTTGCGATTCTTGTTTTCTACTCCAGTTATCTATTCAAGTAAGTATCTTTACTGAACTTAACATCAGAGTTAATTTCCAGATAATTAGATAACAAAGGCATTTCAAGTAGAAATCCTTCTCACTCATACAAAGAACCTCTGTGAGTTTCTCCACAGTATCCAAGGTCTCCACTTTGTATGCCTCTGCTTCCCAGGTGAGCTTGAGAGCTGATAGTGCAGGAATGACTCCATGCTAACACACAAAGACCACAGGGCAGTAAGGAATATGCCTATATCTACAGAAAGTTTGCCACGGATTTCACTCGGGGCCAGGATTTTACCCATGGTCTGTCAAGCTCTTGTCTGGCTTGTGGACTGAGTGCTTTTGGGGCACATTTGCCCAGCATGAACGACCAAGTCAGCAGTATGCTGCTGCCAGCTCAGCCAGAGCAACTGCCTGGGAATGCAGGCTGAGCTGCTTGCCCTTGTAAAAATAGGACAGGTGAAAGAAAAAGGTACTATGATGCTAACACAGCTTATTTCACTTTTACCCATAGCTTTGAATGCAGCCAATTACTGCTAGTGAAAAGTAACTATCAACCTTCATTCGACTGTTTTTTTCTTCTAATGCAGATATCTAACAGCTTTGTGTTATTGCCTTAATTTTAGAGATGAGAAAGCAGAACAGAGAAGGAATGTCACTTGTTCCTGATGACACAGCCATTGTCAGACCCATGAGGGGGGCTCTGAAATGCCTCGCTCTTAGGCTTGTTCTCGTTCCTCCGGGTTACAAAGACGTGACAGATACAGTACATGCTCTGTTCTTACACTCTGCATAGCAAAATCAGACAATTAGGAAGACTCTTTGAACATGAAAACTGAGACTGAATAATCCAGACATGTACTTTCTGTTGTTTTCTTTATTTTTTAATGAGAAAAGTGTTTATTTAAACTCAGATAAATCCTGTCTTTCTGCCACCAGGTAAAATCTGATACAGTTTCCTCAATTCTTCTCTGTAAAGGTTTTTTTTCTCAGCTTGTATTACATGGGGTAACAGTAGAATTACCATCGCATAATGTTAGTCTAAAAATACATGTACCATTATTATTATCAAATAGAGATAAGTGTGTGTTGCCAAGTAAAAAGAAAGCTGTGAAATATAATGCCGTGTACAAGTATTTTTTTCATGATCTTCCAGAATGTGAAGGATAGACATGGGCTGCCAGATACTCAGTTCTGATGGACAAACGCAACCATAGTTTCCATAGCTATGCAAGGTTTTCTACAGCACCCATCACCATGGTATCTAAGCATCTGTTGCTGCTGCTACACACTTGAGTTTATGGTGTACTGAAGAGAATTAACTGAAATAAATAAATAGAAGGTCCTTGAGCCTGGCCATCCATAGCGTGGAGTGAGTTGGGCCAGGTTCACTTTTCAAAAGCGATTGTTTGCTAGTTTTTCTTTTCACAGCTCCCCGGTCACTAAGCTTCTTGTTTTGGTAATACATCATGGTAAGGGCATCTCTCGTGCTGTGGTTCCGTGGCTCAGCCAGTGCCCCTTCCACAGGCCTGGGCACACAGCTGTTCAGGACATGACCACTGGGCACAATAGAGACCACAAACACAATCCTCAGCTATGCACCAAGCCAGGCTGCTCCATTCAGTCTCCCTGGCTTCTTCAGGACCCATGGATCCCAAGATCCTGCCCACTTCTTTTGCTATATGCCAGTCAAGTTTTCTGACAGAAAGTGGTCATGAGAAGACAGCTCTTCTTCTGAGAGGATGACCATTCTGCTTAAAGGGAGGCAACCCTCACTATCCTTGGACACGCTGGAGCAATGCAATGCTGATGATGTATTTGTAAAGCGGTAAAGGAAAGTGTCAAAGCTCAGGCAGACCCACCATGCAAAGCCCCTGGAAATGCACAGATACAATTTTGTGTCTGGCATCAGTTTTAGAGGCTTTTCTTTTCTGGTCTTTCGAGCTGAAGACCTCTCACGCAATTGTCAGGCTTTCATCCTGCCTGTACTATAGGAAGTCTATATCTTGGGAATTCTGTTTTCCCTATGCAGTTGAGATCCTTCTTTGGAGATTTATTCAGATTTTTCTTCTGTCCAGAAGATTTCCTTTACCTTTAATCAAGGAGGTTCATTATCGGTCTTCCTTTTACTGGACCATGGTTTGTCCTCTTCATTTTAACAACACAAATATTTATTGGGATGGTCTGGTGCAGTTTTTATTGGCTCAAATATGAAATAATTGGTGTGCTATCTCATCCTTGGCTATATTCTATGATGATGCAGATGCTTTCTGCACTTGGAAAGCAGAATCTGAACTCGGAGCAAAATCTTCCTATAATGGAATCCGTATGTTGTATAAGAATATGTACATTGATAACCCTACTTTATGAATTCCTATAAAGAAAATCATGGATGTAAGCTTATAACTCACATTTGCCTAAGAGCAGATACAAGAGTAACAGGGCCTGAAGTAACCTGGTCCACAGGTCTTCCACTAAGAGAGATTTAATACACCTCTGTGTGAAGATGGCAGGATCAGCACTTGGAAGGTGTACAGCCATGTTGGTACATCACTGTCCTTCTATAGCACTGGGACAGAGGTAAGAAGCCTTTCTTCAGGTCACAATTTCACAGATGATTTCAGACTACACAGACCAGCACTGCCGCTAAGGAAGCAGTCCCACCATCCCGCAGCGCCTCTTCCTTCCCCCACACCCTCCTTTTGCTTGAGCTGGCATAAACATTTGCACCAAAGCAGTTCAGAGAAGCGACAAAGTCAACACTAATTCATACAGACACTTCATTTTAAACCTGCCTGGTGCCCTGCTCCAGTTCATGGCACAACATTTGTGCTTAAGGAAGGAGATGGCATTAGGCAAAAAACTCACAGCTGGGACTGGAAAACATCACTTCTCCTGATAGAAGTCCTAGCTAATTCCTGGTTTAAGGGAATGGTGAAACTGTGGCGTTAAGGAAGGGCTAATTAGCTTGTGAGTGCTGAAACAGGTAGGATACTGACCCCACTAATTGCTGAGCCAGCTGCCACAGAACCTCTCTTGAGTCCCAGTGCTCTGGCCTTTTCAACCATGGCTCGCAAATCAGCTGCAGGACTTCAGGGGATGGTTCCTGCACCAGCCCTTTCAGAAGGACGTCCATTTTAGTGAGGGGAAATTACAGCTGGCATTTGTAGTATCAAGTTTTTTATCTGACCTATTTCCTGTAGTTTTCTCAGCACATTGTCACTGGTTAAATAAAGCCTCATTAGGAGAGCTGGCCCCCTTTTCTGATTGCAAGTTCCATTTTGTATTCATGGGTTCTTTTACTGTCTTCTGCAGTTCCTAAAAAAATCTGGCTGAATTTGGGGCAGGTAAGAGAAACCTGAAATGCTCCCTCTTAGTCTGCCCTACCAAATATTGTAAAAAATCAGATTCTAAAACTTCCTGTAAACTCAAATGTTTTGAGAAAAGCCTGGAGCCTCTGCTCACAGTGGAGTGGGTGGATGTCCTGCAAGAGCAGCAATTACTGTACAATAAACCAGTCAACATGTCTTGTGTAATTAACATGAGTCTTTATTGTAGGAATATCTGTGGTGCTGACAGAACAGGCCAAGAAAGCCACCCTTCCCTACACACACACACACACACACACACATATGTGAGCAGACCTTGAGGGCTAAGAGGATGTACCAAAATAGAACTCGCAAGCTCTGGTTGAAATCACGCTCCCTTTGCTTTCACGGAGCACCCACCACAAGGCTGGAGATGGCTGGTTTTGTGGGACAAATGGAAAGGCGACCCAAGAAACAAATTCCCTTCCCCACCCTCTGCCTGCCTCACCCAGGGCCAGAGACTGAGTGGTTGCACTGGCCTCGGGCTGTGAGCTGTGGGGCTGCTGCCCACGTCCAAGCTCTCCCTGCCCCACTTCAGCCTTTGCAGAAAGAGCTGTCGACAGCAGCAACGTCCTCTCCAGACATGTACATAGTACTCACATCCCCTGGTTCGCTGATGAGAGGGGGCAGACTCCCTCTTCGGCACTTGAAATCTCACTTGAAACTTGAAAAGAAAATGAGTGAGAAAGAGAGAGAGACAGTATTACAAACTGGCATTTAAATTTGTCCATTAAATCTGCAAAGATTCCCTACCTTGGATTTTTTGCTGTATCACTCCCTAGTTACGTTCTTTCAATGCCTCTGTCCTGCTTCCTTCCGCAGATTTTGCAACAGCCTCCTGCATGCATGCTGCCTTGCAGAGCACCTCAGATAATTTTCTGGGTTTTATTAGCTTTCTGAAAACACATGGAGCTGGGCTCCTTCACTTCAGCCCCCTTAAAGTTTAATAGGGTGTCTATTGTAAAGCTAACTTTCTCCTTCATTTGCTCATACAGGGAATATTTCCTTTGAATAGCAGGCATGTTCTGCTAGAAAAATCCCTTTGGGAAAATATGAAGCTTTGAGAAACGGTCTGTCCTCCCTCAAAGAGATCCCTTCTGAACACGGACAACTGCTACTGCTATTTAACTATCAATAAAACCCCCCTGCTGTACGAGTATCTGCTGAAGTACTAAGCTCTGCAGCAATCCATAACTTCCAGTGAAATGTAAGCAATTAACCTGATTTTAATGTTACGCAGGTATGTTACCAACAGTCATCTGTAATTCTTTAACATTCTTCTCAGTGTAAATCCCCTCGGAGGCAGGGCAGTCCCTTTTCTAAGGAATTTCAACAAATGCTGAGTTAGAAAACAAAGAGCAGAGAAATAACCTTTAGAAGAAAAATATACTTGAAGATTAATCACAAAAAAAAAAAAAAGAGAAAAAAACAAGGCAAAAGCCTTCGTTTCAGGTTAATTCAATGTGTAAAATGACTTGGTAAAGTGGCTGCCCAAAAGGAAGACTCCAAAGAAAATCTTTATGGAATATATTTAAACTAACTAAATTGCTTAAGATTGCACATGATTAACTAAATACTTCTGCAGATTTAAGTTTTGAAACACATTTTTACACCTGAACCGAAATGCCCAAATGTTTCAGTTACTCAGAGACCACAGAGGTGCATGGGATGCAAGAGGGTGCTGCGTGAGAGGAGAGGACAAGAGCTTCTCTTTCACTTACTTTCCAAATCCAAAATTCAGGCTTCTGCATTTAGGATGAAAACCTGAAAAGCATTCTCCTACAAGTTTTAGCTCTCCCGTGTATGATGCCACCAATGTACATGTTTGCAACAGCAGCACATGAATTCCCAACACATGCACCATTCCTCTCCCGTTGAAGCTATCCCCGAGGACTTCTCTTGTAATGGGAATGGAGTAGGCCAAGCTCTGTTTTCAGTGTCACCCTGGCAACCGCTTTCCCCTCCATCTGGATGTCACATCAAAGAAATGTTCCTGCCACCTTTCAGGTTTAACATGAGCCTTACAACTACTGGGGAAGTCTCACAGCCCCGGGCCTGGAGATTGGAGAATATCTTTCCTCACACCTCCCTTTTGAAACTGTTGAGTATTTAGCTTTCACACAAAGAAAACCAAGAAAATATGGCCTAATTATACTTTAAAAAATCAGAAATCGATGGGATTAAGTTAGTTTTTTGTGATTTTATCTCTGGATACTGGGATACCTGAGGTTAGCACTGCTGCCCACAATTTAGCCTGGAAGTTCAAATTTGTATTTCTGCAGCTGGTAAGTGAAATAGACTTTCCATGTGTTTTATTGGAGCATCTATAAGGAAGCCATATTGTCTAACCAGCACAAATATCCAGGGTAGTGAGATGGGAGTTTAACCTTACACTCCCTTCCCACCCCACAGGAGGCTGGGCAGGTTGCCCAGAGCAGAGCCTGCTTGCCCTCCTTGCCCCAGCCAGCCCCGGTCACCCCTGTTCCTCCAGCTTTAGACAGCCCACCCATACTGTGCCCCAGCGCTGAGCATCCTCAGCCCTCACTTGGCACGCCTGGCAACAGCAGCAATAACTATCATGTCTGCAGGGGAGTGACAAGAAACGGATTTCCACTGACATATTTTATATTTCTTCTATTCCTCTTTATTTTTGCGTTACTGATGTTTCTGAAGTCTCAGTCTCAGAGTATCCCTTTCTTATAGAGTCACTCAAACTGGAACTTCACATAAGGTCATTCAGAATACCAGGAGAAATCATGGGTCAATCAAAATCAGAAACAAGATCTTCACTTGTAACTTTTTTCCGAGGCCAGAGTTGTGGAGACAGAGGACGATATATGGCCTCTTCCCGAGATAAGTATAATAGCTGTCCACTGTCCATGCCTTAAAGCACTTCTCACCCAAGCTCCTCACAGTATTTTGACCTGGTTAAGTATTATAATGCCCATGTTAAAAACAGGGAACCTGTGACCCATAGGGCTGCCTACAGTCATGTAAATTGTCTAAGATACACTCAAGATTGCAAGAAAATGCCCTATGCCTTCAGTTTTGGCTTTTCCTTCCATTGGCTGTTCTTTATTGCATACCAGAAATTAAAAAAAAAAAAAAAAGATGAAAAACGGGACCATAACTTAGGGAAAGCAGTTATTCTCCCAGAACATCAATGAAATGCTCCTGCAGTTCATCACTGGGTCCACAGCTTCTCATCCGCCACTACTAGCAGACGAAACCAGTAGCAATAAGAAACTTTAAGAAACGAAGCAACACCAGAGATGAGGAAGCAGTGTGCGTGTTCCTTGCTGCCTGTTCAGGGTGGTGACAGGAGAGAAAAGTTTTTCTTTTCCAGTCCACCATGATTTCTGCCGAAGTTGCCAGTGCCTGGGAAAGGAAAGCTGATAGATACCAAGCTTCCACACACCCACCACCAGATCCGGCTTCCAGGCGCCCACCACCCACCTCCGGATCACAGAAGCTGCTTTTGCCTGTGCTAAGAGACAAGCAGAAGCGGGCCAAAAGCTAGGCGGGTGGAAGGAGATATCTCAGGTACCTGAATGTGACTGGGAGGTGGCAGCCACTGGTGACTGCTGCTGATGGTGAGTGAGCCTGTGCTGTGAAGTCCTGCATCTGTGTTCCTTGCCAGGAGCAGTGTTTTAGGTCACCAGAATAAGTAAGCTTTGTGTTGGTGGATCTAGAGGCCCGATCAACATCCAGGCTTTCCATGACCATGGAGGAGTCTCATCTCCCACTAATCATAAAGATTGAATGCTACACAGGATCATCTACAAGTGCCATTCTAGTCCAAAACTTCACCTGTATCTGACTTCTGGAAAAAAAAAAAATCACCTTTTAGAGAATTGATTCACAGGCAGACCATTACAAACTATGAGTGAAGTCAATAGAATTTGAGTGTAAGAGGAGATTAAAAGGTAGCATTCTATTTAAATTATTTGTAAAGTCCTAAATCCACAAAGAAATTGTGTGTTTAAGATGACATTTAAGACACATGGAAAAAAAAAAATCAACCTTCACTCTAAGCTCATCGGTACAGTCGCTCCAGATTAACGCTGATATAACCAAAATCTGCATCCCACCCACATAAGAAATCTGTAATTAGCAGGTGGGAGATCACACATGGTTCTGTGAAAAATTTATATATTAAAAAAAAATCAGCAATGGAAGAGAGCTAGTCGGTTTCCCATTCTGGGTTTGTTCCCAATAGTACTTTTGCAAAGTTATGTTTATTTCCTTCTCCAGGAGATGTTTAGTGCTGGAGGTGGACAATATATGGAGGGACTGAGGAAGCCCATTTTCTTTTGAGCAGAGGCAGCTGGAAGCAGACACGGATCAGAGAGGATGCTTCTGGCATGCTGTGGTCCCACAAAATCCACTGAACATCTCACAGCACCAGGATCACACAGAATTTAAAGAAGAGGAAAACAAGAACTGGAAAAACAGAGCGACTAAAAGGACTATCAGATCTGGCACTTGACAAATATGGAAGGCAAGTGGAAGAAATGTAAACCATACTTCACTCCATGTCTGTAAGCAATGAGTGATAGTGAAAAAGGACACAGATCTTGCCCCTGACAGTAACTGGGTCTGATATCTTTGATGTGTTTAACAGTTCCCAGTTTTCTCAGGCAGAGGGGGATAGCTGAAATTCAGCAATCCTGTACTCACATCACAATGAAACATGTAGGATGTTTGTAACACATTTGTAACAGGAAGGTACAAAAGTGAAGGAGAAGTGGTTACCGATCTAATAACTAATTTTATAACATGGGCTGGAGAGGAGATTGTGATTTAAACATGCGAAATAAATAGCCTTGGGGATGGCCAGGAGAGACAATGTCTCCTTCAAGAGAGGGTGTCCAGCCATAGAGCAGCCAGGGAAGTGTTCTGCTGACAGATCCGTGCTCAATAAGCCTCAACACCACCACAGCTGTGTGGCTCAGGGGCACTCACAGCTCCATGTCAGATGGTCCTCAACACAGCACAGGCTGCTAGTAGGTGTAGTGACTGGGCTGGCCATAAGGGTCTCTAACTGCCTGTTTCAAAGCCATATATATGGTTCGTTATGCATTCAGTTTTAGCTAGGGAATAAAAATGAATGGTTGGGAATTTTGCCTGTGAGGGACTTGATTTCAAGAGCCTGAATGGGGTTGCAGAAGCCAGTCAAGCACTCACACGCTTCTTGCATCTCTCGTTCTCTCTGTGGGCTCAGCTCCCCCCTTCCTCCTCAGGAGGGGGTGCACATTGCAGTTTGGGAAACGTAGGATAGAAACTGGAAGGTAGGCAAGGAGCTGGAGGCTGTTACAGGGAGTGTTTTAGTTTGATAGGGTAGGAAAAAATGGAGCAATCTGCAGTAATGGCAAGGGAAAGTTCTGTTTTGTTTTGCTTTTTGCTCTGTGCAACTCTTTTGCTGTTTCATTCAATTCCCAACCTCTCCCTCTCCGGTATTGCTCCATCCCTCCTCAGCCACCCCCTTATGCCTCCCACTCACACGTTCGTTAAGAATTAATTTTTTCCTTTACACTCATCCTTGCCAAGCCTGGCCTTCCCCCCGTGCTCAGAGCTTTCTCAAGCTCCTTCACCTCTGCACAATCCGGCTTCTGGTCACTTAGAAATCTCCTGTTTGAGAGCAAACAAACCTCTCTTCAACCAGCCAGGACCATTTTTTCTTCCCTTTCCCCAGGGTAAACCACCATCTCAACCTTGGAGCCAGACCCTTCCTTGACCTTGACACGGAGTGCGTTCTGCTGGGTCACCCAGAAAGCCTCGCATCCCCACCATCTGTTGCACTTGGGCTCAGAAAACCCTTTATTTCTTGTGCTGGCCCTGGAAAGCTGAAGGAAGCAGCAGTAGATACTGTGATCAGCCTTTATCGAGTCAGTCTGATGTAGCCAGAAGCTGATGCGCTCGCTGCTTGAGCAGCCCAAAGGCTGACGGGGATGCCCTTATCCAGGGGGATGCAGACAAGCTGCCCCAAAGCAGCGTGGCCACCCGGACTGCCATGCTGGTAGTCCTCCAGCACTGAGCACACTGCAGCTTTCAGGATAACCTCCCCCCCACCCCGCAACGCACCCCAACTCCAAGAATTTGGATAGCTGCAGTTCTGGCTTAATTGCTGGAGCTTGGTCCATCACCTGTAATCAACAAACTGGAGTGCTACATAAAATACAGCTGGTGTGTAAGGCAAGGCTGGAGGCAGGAGAGGGGAAGACATAAATCATGCAAGCACAGAGAGGAAGAGATAATGAGGAAAGTAGTTATTTATAATTTTTTCCCATGCAAGAGCACACACACCTTACCTGCCACAGGAGTGGCAAACCCTCCTGTCAGCTAGAACTTTGAGTTTTGGGGAGGTGGGATTTTTGTCTGCTTTTTTCCTTTTTAAAGAAAGCATTACTCCATCTCACTGACTGAAACTTAAGGAGCCTCCTGAGAAAGGAGGAGCCCTTCCACTGCCACCCAGTATGAATACATTCATTTAAAGACAAAATAAATATGTTTGTCTCTGAAATGACTATGACACTGCTAGCTGGAAGAGCTGTTTGTACTTAAAATGGTACGACTGTGTGAAATGTGAAAGATGTATATACAACGCAGACTAGCGAAGCAAACTCTTTCCTCCTTATTATGAGGATTTTTTCTTTTTTTTCTTTTTTTTTTGCTGTTCGGAGCCACGCGTCACCGGCAAAGTAGGCATTGATAGCGTTCTTCCTTTGCGTCCCTAAATGCAGGAGGGTGTTTGCCTAAACATGCAAGCACAGAAGCAGAACTTGTGTATTTTGTATAGGAAGCTGCTTTTGTTTGCTTCCAGTAGGATACACAATGTGCTCTCTACAGGGGATCAAGATGTAGGGCTGTACAAATACTGCGCAGCAATACCTTACATAACTGGCCCTGGGGGAGAGTTACATGTCATGAGGAGAAACAGTTTTGCCAGGAAAGGTAAAACACAAGAGGTGATGTAGAATTCATGGAAGAAAACAAGAGGCGGGTGGAAAAAAAAAAGAAAAAAACACCTATCTGTGCAGATTATCGCCAGGCAGACTGCTCCGAGGAAAACAGCCGTGGAGCTATAGCTGCAGGTTCACAGTCAATTCACTGCTTATTGCAGCGACTGCATCTGTAACCCCTCCTTTGAGGGGGGATTTGTCCTGTCTGCGGACACTGGGCAGGTGGGACAGCTTGTCTGACACTTGCTGTGCCACTTGAGTCCCTTGGGAGAAACCAGCCTCTCCCAAATGGGACTAAAGGAAAGGGATGCTGCAGTGGGACTAGCTCTGGGGTAGGAGAAAAGGCCCACCAGCTGCATGGCTTGGGGAGAGGGGATTACCATGAGGCTGGCGGAGGGCCTGGCGGGGAGTGGTGTCCCCTGCAACAAGCACTGGGCCAGGAAGGACCAGAGATGGTTGGGGACCTGCTAATGCAGTCCTGCTTGTCCCTGGGAGACTGTCTGGATGGGGGACGAAGACAAAACACAGTGGGCTGCCCCAAGCTGCAGACCTATATATAAAAAATAACCCTGTAATGGCACGACACAGTCCAAGTTTTGCATCTGGAGAAGCAGACGGGTCCCCCACAGATGTCTTGGCATGGGAAAGGGAAACCCTGTGGAAAGAGAGAGGGACTGGACAAAAATGTGAAATGGGTTTGTAATTCATCCACAGCCTGAAACTCTGCTTGCCAGAAGGTCATTCACAGCTGGGCCTGCTGAGAAATTTGGCCCATGGCAACCATCAGCAACTTTTCTAAACTTGCATGAAGAGAGGACAGTGACAATATCACCAACCATCCCAGGGAGTACCCTGAAATTGCAGATGCTCTGGTCATCCCTGATGCACCAACACCAGCTGCTTCTTTTTTAAGCCATCCAGCTAATACTTATTTCTATATGGGAGAATGGGGGATTTCAAGTGACGTCTCAGAAGCCTTGCATGCCACATGGAGAGCAGGTACATGAAAACACTCTCCCTGGCACTGTACATCCAAAAGGAAGAAATTAAAGCTTCCTAAGAAATGAAAACCAGCTCTTCCCTCTCCACCTCCCTGTTAGCATTGCCTTCAAGGACAATGCCTCTCTATACAGGTGTCTTGGCAATGCAAGACATTGTTGGGAGCTGAAGGTCTTAACCAAGACATCAGTAAGCACCCAAGCCAAACAAACTTAACATGCTCTTTGATGAAGTACATTATTCCTGCCACTTCAGTGAGGGTCCTTCACCTTCACTGATAGCAAACGTTCGCCGACAATCACTGCAAACAGAGTTTCAACAAAAAGATGGAAAAAGTAATATAAGCTGGAAGCAGCAGTGAGCTGTTGTACTTTGTCTGATGTTAAGCAGGGAAATGGGTTTGATTTGTACAGATGTCTTTTGCACTTCAGAAAAGTACTGTAATTGCAGATACCAAACTAAGTAAGAAATAGCAGCTCTGCTGCCAGTGCAGACGAAACAGTCCCCAAAGCCTGTTATTAATAGAAAGGCAGTGGCACTGCCGGCAAGATAAAAAGGTCAGGAATAACTTTTACCATGTCCCAATTAAAAAGAAAAAAAAAAAAGTCATTCTAGTCATATTCCAAGATGAAGCAAAACTGCAAATTAAACTAGCACTACATTTGCACCAGGCTGAGAATGCAAATGCATAACCATTAAATATCTATGGAGCAACGAAGTTTAAAGCAGATGGCTGCGTGGGGCTGCAGGCGAGCTGGGCTCCCCAACCAGCTCTGCAGCCCTGCTCCAGCCCCAGCTCAGCCACTCCATCCCAGCCCTGCAGCTGGGAGACAGGACTGCCACTGCCTGGAGCATGGGGTCTGAGACCTGGACCGAAAGTGCTGTAACAAGTAGGGGATTTTTAGTATTGCTGTTGTTGAAAGCAGAAGAGATTCGCTGAGGGTTCCAGAACAAGTCAGGAAATACTCCAGATCTGCTTGTACTCTTTATCTGTCTGTGAAAAATGCTTATAAGGCTCAAAGCCTCAGAACTGACAGAAACTTTAAAAAAAAAATCAAAAAATCAAAAAATCAAAAAATCTCCAACCCAAAAATCTGAAGGTGGTCTGGGGAATGAAAGAGTCCCCTTCCCCAAAAGATGCATAACAAAATGTTTTTTAAAAAAATCAACACCACAGAAAAAGGGCATACAACATACCCTATGGAGAACAGATGTCTAAACAGGATTTCTAGAAGAATTTCCATTAGAGGATGGATTTACAATAAGTAATTTTGCCTACTCCTTTGCAGTATTTTTTCTCATGTACAACCTTGTAAATAAATGAAAATGTGGAACTGACATACCCTCCATCTTTCTCCTAAAACTGTTTTTTTAATAGCACTAATTGAGTCAAAATAATTACTTGAAACCATAACTTTAGTCAGCTCTATAGAACTTGAATTCAATTTGAAGTCACGAAAGAATGAGAGATTTGATCCCAGATTTTGCACCCTCACATTTATGTTTGCAGGTCAGACACAACCATTAACTCTTTTTCAGAAGTACTTAAAGCCCTGGGTCTGAAATTATTTGCAGTACTGGTCTAAGTGTTTGCAAAATTGAAGCTTAAAATACTTCTGAAAAAGGATGAATTAGTAACCTGCAAGGAAAAGATATTTGAACTACAACTGCAGAACAATTTTCAAACGTGCTGTTCGTTGTAGCGTGTAACACTTTCTTCTGGCCAACATGAGAAAACACTGCAAGGGTTAAAGTTACTTTTAGAATTCTGCCTGAAAATCTTGATAATACAGTATTTTTGTCAGAACCTTGATAAAACAGAGTTCAGTTCTCCTTACCATGATTTTAAACATTTTAGAATGTAACCTCAAGAAATTATTATTTCAGAGATATTTATTGATTCCTTAGTAGCTTGTAAAACTGTGTAAAACCCATGCAGATATGACACTGCAATACTGAGAAAACTTCAAAATGTAAAATATTCTTTAACCTACAAATAAAAATATATAATTATTCTTCCATCTTTTTAAAGCACTGCAAATATATTAATAACTTGTTGAAATTACAGATTTATTTCTATCTCCTTCAAGGCAGTAGGGTATGACCGACAGGGAGAAATAAGTGTTTCCTACATTGATATGAAATCTTTGCTCCTAACATCATTGCATGATAAAATGGAAAGCCAATTTATGTAGTTCTATCGTTAAATCATTTATCTCTTCCACTAATATTTAAGAGGCTTTATTCCAGTCTAAACATTTTTTGATGCAATTTAACAGATTACATAAGATGCCAACACATCTTTAAGGGTCAGCTTTCCCTTTGATATAAATCACCACAATTCTCTCATGTAGACTATTCGGTACGAAGAGTAAAAAATATTTGTGTAGCTTTTTAAAAAAAAGGAGTGTTTAAGTAGCACATTTTTATCTCTAACTATGCAACTGAGAAGGTATAAACACAATTATGTTAAAAAGAAGTAAAATACCAGATGCTCAGTAAATGTAGTATAATTTATCATAATGTACTTTGTAATTTTACCAACATGCATTTGATACTCAAATTCAAAACAATCCAAAAATTCAAAGTGAAATTCAAAATCCTACTTTTGGGAGAAAAAAATCAAATTTTGTAACAGCAAGTGTAAACGTTTTCATACTGTTCCTTTACAAAATTAATACCACATTTGTTTATTTTTTTCTTACTCCTCCCCTCCATGCCTAGTAACACTGCACCCTTTTTTATTTACAGAACCATAGAATAGTTTGAGTTGGAACAAACTTTCAAAGCTCATCTAGTCCAACCCCCCTGCCATGAGCAAGGACATCTTCAACTAGATCAGGTTGTTCAGAGCCCCGTCCAGCCTGGCCTGGAATGTCTCCAGAGATGGAGTCATCTCCTCTGAAGACATTCAAAACCCACCTGGACACATTCCTGTGTGATCTGCTCTAGGTGAACCTGCTTTAGCAGGTGGGTTGGACTAGATGATCTCCAGAGGTCCCTTCCAACCCCAACCATTCTGTGATTCTGTGATTCTATGGGACATCTACAGCCTCTCTGGACAAACTGTTCCAGTGTTTCACCATCCTCATAACAAAAAAAATTGATTTCTTATATATAGTCTGAATCTACCCTCTTTTAGTTTAAAACCATTACCCCTTGTCCTATCGCAATAGACCCTACTAAAAAATCTGTCTCCACATTTCTTATAGGCCCCCTTTAAGTACTGAAAGGCCACCATAAGGTCTCCCTGGAGCCTTCTCTTCTCCAAGCTGAACAACTCCAACTCTCTCAGCCTGTGCCCACAGCAGAGCTGTTCCAGCCCTCTAATCATTTCTGTGGCCTCCTCTGGCCCCTCTCCAACAGGTCCACATCTTTTCTGTACCTGGGGCTCCAGAGCTGGATGCAGAACCCCAAGTGGGGTCTCAGGGGAGTAGAGGGGGAGAATCACCTCCCTTGACCTGCTGGTCACGCATCTTTTGATGCAGCCCAAGATACAGCTGGCTTTCTGAGCTGCAAGAGCACATTTCTGACACATGTTGAGCTTCTTATCAGCCAAGACCTCCAAGTCCTTCTCATCAGGGCTGCTCTCAATGCCTTCATCCCCCAACCTGTATTGACACCAGGGGTTGCACCAACCCATGTGCAGGACTTTGCACTTGGCCTCGTTGAACCTCATGGGGTTCACATAGGCTTACATCTCAAGGTTGTCCAGGTCCCTACATTCCAACCTCCAGAAAAAAAACAATTAATGTTAAGGCATGTAAATTGCCAACAATCTTAGGTGGTTTTCAGTGTTAAAAATCCTGAATTATGAACACTCTTAAACCCCAGAAATTCCTGATTCGGGAAGCGTTCCACACAGGCTGGAAAGAAGGGGCATTTAAGGGAAATGTATTTTTTCCCCTAGAGTGAATGGATGTCCATTTTCTGTGTCTCATGTTCTTTGATCTGCTCTTTCCTTTTTATTTTAAATAGAAAAAAGCCCGAATGTAATCTTTAACTGGTTCAAATCAAACTAGGTCATCTATGCAAAGCTGCTTGTGCTTTGACAAGGTCCTCCCTCTGTCACAGCTATCTGGGAGCAGTTCCCAGCCTCTCATGCAAGTTGGGGCAATTCTGCATTCCCTATGCCAAACAAATACTGTATGAAGCACAGCTTGATGAGAACTTAAGGATGTATCAAAAACTTCAACAAATCATGTACTTTCAGTACACCAGGGTAAGCAAAAGCATTGCCTCCTTACATGCATGATGTTAGTGCATGGGAGTTAAGGACATCATACTGTGTTTAGTCTTGAGCCGTGGGACTGTCAGCATACAGAAGGAAAGATTAATGGAAAGGATTCCCTTTGTACCTGTTGGACACATACACACAAAAAATGTCTGCAGCTAGTAATCTGATTTTGGACTGCAATTAAATAAAAAAGTTAGACAAAGGATGGGGAATTAACAGGTTTCATATCTTCATATCAGTCTTGACCTTAAATTTGGGTGCCATGTCTATGCCCTAACAGGGGGTGAAGTCGGCAGTTCAGGTAACCAAACATCTTTATGTATTGCAGGAAAATCTGTCTCTATTACATGAGAAGCACAAAGAAGTTCCTTATAGCACGTATGCTCCCTGGGGCATTATTAATCCATACTAATTACTATTATAGAGTGACTATAATTAAAAATATGACTAATAATTCATTAATGATTATCTTAAGCATCTTATTTTGCATGGATGCCAGTCTCATGCCAGGTACTGTACAACAGATAGCAATCAGGGACATATCTGCTACCTTACTGTAACCTACTTAGCATTGTATCAATCTTTATCATGCTTAAGGAAGTGGCCAACACAAATGTTTCACTACAGCAGCTAACACCATGAGCTATTCCTTTGTTTCAGTTGGAAGGTGCTCATCTTTTAGCCCTGAAGCTACTGGTTTCAGATCCCATTAATCTTGGGTGGGAAATGCCATATCATGCACCAAGACTATCCACGTAGATTTTGTTAGAATGCCCAGTTAAAATACATGGAAAAGACCACTCCTGGAAATACAAAAACCTGATTTCCAAACACTCTTACAAGATTTAAGCAAACTATTTTAAAATCAATGTTCTCAAGCACACCAAAACCACACTTTGCTCTCTTCTCTGTTTTTTTTTAATTTTAAATTGTGGCCAGTTATCAATGATAGTAAGAATTGAGAGACATAGGGAAAAAATTTCGTCTTCTATCTATACACAAATAGTGTAATATTTTTATTGTGTAAAATTTCTGAGGAGCAAATGCCTTTCTCCAGTAGCACTGCCAGAATATTACTGATTTTCTGGTCCCCTCCTGCCTGCACTACTCTTCTCCACCTTCAGTCCTTGCAAGCTGTCTTTCCTCCAGTTCAGAAGACAAACAATAAGATAATTGTATTGATTTCCTTCACTCCTCCATGTTCTTCACCTCACCTTCTTCCTCCACATTCAACTTACTCTCCATACTTCCACAAGGCTTTGCTGTCCAGCTCTGGCCAAGTTACCCAGAGAGGAGCCCAGCAGCAGGGTCAGTTCCCATCTCCCCTCCCACTCCTGTGCCTGATCTGAGCACTTAGAATCATAGAATCATTTTGGTTGGAAGAGACCCTCAAGATCACTGAGTCCAACAATTAACCCAACACTGTCACTAAACCATGTTCCCTAAGAACCTCATCTACGTGTCTTTTAAACCCCTCCAGGGATGGCGACTAAACCGCTTCCCTGGGCGGCCTGTTCCAAAGCCCAACAAACTTTTCCTTGAATAAATATTTCCTAATATCCAATCTAAACCTCTTCTGGTGCAACTTGAGGCCATTTCCTCTTGTCCTACCACTTGCTACTCGGGAGAAGAGACCAACCCCCTCCACGCTACAACCTCCTTTCAGGCAGTTGCAGACAGCGATCAGGTCTCCCCTCAGCCTCTTTTTCTCCAGGCTGAACAGCCCCAGTTCCCTCAGCCGCTCCTCATCCGACTTGTGCTCCAGACCCCTCACCAGCTTCATTGCCTCCTCTGAACTCTCTCCAGCACCTCAATGTCTGTCTTGTGGTGTTTCCGCCTGCTGATCCTTGCATACAATTAGTGTAAAGCTGCCAAAGTCTGTAAACCTAGTTGTTCCTCCTCCAAACGCACCCTGTCATGGTGGTGATCACCTGAGAGTGCACCGTGCTGTTCTGTGCCTTCCCCTGTTCACACTCTGCTCAGTTTCATCCACCCGTTTCTGACTCCGAGCACTGCTCCTCATGGGTCACAGCACATTGTGCCTAAGCACATCGGCAGACACGTTGTCAACCAAATGAATGGCCGAACGCGGAAGCTATTGCATTACCTCAGAAATGGCCATTCAGAAGAGCAGCAGCAAGAGGTGCCTAAAAAATATGTCAGCCTGAAGACCTCCAGCTTTCTTCGGTTTGTGTCTTTCCTGGCATCCTTCACAAAAAAGAGAAATGAAGAAGGAGCCATGGGCACCTCTACTTTCCATATTAACCAAAGAGGTTACCTTTTTTTTCTGCTTATTAATTGTGAGTGGGCTCTCGAGGTTTCTGTGAAGATTTAGAGAGTGTGGCAGAAAACAAGGGTGTCCCACACACATTGGTGCAGCCTTTCCCTTGCTACTGTCCCTGGGACTGAATCTGCCCCTGCACATGAGGTGGTGGCAAGAATGGGCTCACCGTCTTTATTTGCTGTTGAGAAGCGGGTTTGAGTTCACGCTTTCCTCTTGCTTCTTTTTTTCGGCATCTGGTGCTACCACATAGAAAACCTCAACAGCACAGAAATCAGGCAGTTTCTCACAGGTTTGCGTTTCTCATGAAGCTTTATTCCAACAAGATCCCTTTATGTATGCAGAAAACGGATGCTCCTGCTCTTAGGGCTGCAGTTTAAGCCTTCAGAGATGTGCATGTACTTCTGTGATGCCCCAGGCTTCTCATGTGGCTGGGTGAGTGCAGTACCACTGTACGTTAGCCCTACGTGTGTAAGGGAAATGTAAGAGCCTTTCCATACTTCACCCTGGTTCTGGGAGTACAAAATATCCTGACAGACTGGGAGATGGTCTTCTGTCACACCGAGTGCTGTGGAGAGACAGAGCTGAAAGCTTGTCACGGGGACTTGCTGGAAATCTTTCCATGATACAAAATTCTTGCTGGGTGCAACTAACTTAGTGGTTTCCAAATGTTGCAGACAAGCATTTGGGCTTGACAACTTTAAGTGACCTGGAGAGCACAGGTTCGACAAAAACATGGCTTTCGAATAGTTCTGGAGTGTGGGCTACCAAGCTTTACATCCCCACACTATTTCTTTCCTGTGGGTGTCAGCGGGGATCCCGTGGTCCTGAGTCTCTGGTTCCACGGGAGCATGAATATAACAAATCTTCCAAACTCCCTGTCTATGCTCATGAAACCAGAGCCTAAACTATTTCTAGATGTGAAGTAAAGCTTGCATTCCTGTATAACATATTTATATATAGAGGTGTATACATATATACCTACATATGTACCTATATATATGCATACACCTTTATCAACTGAGCTATGAAAATTTATTGCATGTCCCTATAAGGTTTGGCAGTCAGCAGCTGCCTGGGTGTAAGGATTTACTTTTTAAAGCTTCAGAAGGAGAAAACAATCCCATCTTCGTTTATGGGAAATAACAATATTTTTATTACAAACTTTAAAATTATTAAAACCTTGACAAAGCAAAGAAACCTTGAGTCTCCCAAACATCAATTATGAGACTCCAAATGCGAGTCCTCCAAAAGTTTACTGAAGGTATGCCTGACCTCTGCTTTACCTCTTAGTTCCCTGTTTTCTACCCCTTTTAGATAACAGACTGACATTCCTATTTAGGGCTGAAAGTATAAAGCTGGTCTTTCAACATTACCAGTCTGCATGCTGAATCCTAAGCTTATATTTACTGACCTGGAAAAAAATAAAATCCCCACTACCTTCTGAATCAGCAATCATTTCAATGCTGTGCAGAACTCACAGAAGTAGATACACAAAATTTAACACCAGTGCAAAGCACATGAGTAGCAATCAGAGCGATGAAGGGCTGGAACAAACAGTTTGATGAACCTGGAAGCTTCGTTGGAAGAATACTGACAGTCCTGCAACTGGAAAATTCAGAGCTGATTTTTTGGGAGGTTTGTGCAGAGGTTTTTGTTTGTTTTGGATTTCACTACAGAAAAATAAGATGTTTATGCATTTTACAGTCACTTGTACAAGAATCAGATATGTAAAGCAGCACACAAAAAACAGTTAAATGCAGCTCACCATCAGAGCATATGTGCTTTGAGACAGTAAATACATGAAGAAAACTACAAAATCTAAACATCTGATCTTTTGCGTCCAGGCACTATGCAGTGCCCAGCATGTGGTCTAGAAGCACCTGTATTACTTAGCGGAGAGAGAAACACATTCCTATACAGAAATGTTATGCTCTGAAAGTAGATGAAACTAGATGATCTCTGGGGTATCGGTAAGTCTGTGTACAGAGTTCATCCACAGCAAGATACAGACCTATGACTCAGGCTCCAGGACAAAAAAAGGGTTAAGAAAAAATAATGTGAAAAGTAAACACAGGCTTACTAACATGCAAAGCTTGAATTTTGTAAACCTTGTAGACCCTGATTAGACCATGCAGTCTCTGAAGTTTTGCTGAGGTTGTGTCTGAGTATTAATTTACTCTAACCTTCTATTTTGTGGACATCCTCAGGCAAAAAGGGTGAACAGCAGAGAACTGTGGAAATCAGTGAGGTACCACATTAAAAATACAGCAGGGTAGAAAGATGTAATTTTGTGCTAGGCTGCTATTGCATCTAATCATCCCTGAAATGTCTCATTTCTGCCGTGAACAGGTCTACTGTATGAGTAAAAGAAGTAGGAAGGAACAAATCATTCTACAAATTCAGTGTGGTTAATGAGGCACCATAAAAATTCCTCATGATTAGTATAAGCAAACAGACATGACATTATGCCAGCAGAAGGATGATGAAATGCTCCATCAGTAGAAAAGAACATGGAAAGTCCACCTGAGAGAAACAGACAGAAAACTGGAATCACCAAGAAATGGGGAACAGAGACAGATGGACCCAAAGGCCCCTTCAGTGGGCTGGTACAGGGCAGATCTGGTTTGACTCTGGCAGTCCTGTCCACCAGACAAAATTTACAAGTCCTGACTGAATTAGAACAGGGAGGTACCAATTCAAATTTTGCATCCAATGCAAAATAAACCCTCAGTTTACAGATGAAACATAAGTAATGGGGAAACAAGTCCATCATGTCCACCTTTCCTTTTGCTCCTCCCCGTGCCTTCCTGTTAGCCGTTGTAAATTAAAAGTTTGAGATGACCTTTGAGTTACCCTTGGGATTGCCTGCAACAGGTGAATTTAAACATGGGGAAAAAAACAAAACAAAACAAAACAAAAAACCCCAACAACCTGTGTTCTTGAAAGAACAACCCAGGCATGCTGCAGTTCTTTCCTCCAAAATGGAAGCCTGGGGAGACTTTACCCATGCTTGTGAGGAACCCACAGCCTGCCCGAGCACCCCGGCGATGTGGTCAAACCCAGGTGGGTGAGCGGGACCCCACAGGGTGGCTGCTCCTCTTGCTGTGCCCCCAGGCTGGTGTGACTGGGGCTGGGTGGCAGGTACACCAGGCACCCTGGGGTGCCCCGGTCTCAGCCTTCCCTCCCCATCGTTCGGGGCTGCCTTCACAGCGTTGCCTTCTGCGCTGTTGTCACAGCGGTGTGACCAAATGGGGCTGCTGAGCCAGCTCAGGTGGCCGAGGGAGCTCCCTCTCCTGCCGGGCCCTCTCCTCGTCCCATCTGCACCCATGCAGGCACTTGCTGAAGTGGGTCATGCCGGGCCTCCCTGCTTTGTGGGGCGTCTTCTCAGCTTCTGGAGAATGACCGCCTCCTCCGTGCTTTGATTCTCCAACTGCTAGAAGCATCTGCCCTTTGCTAGCTCTTGAGGCCAGGAGCTCGGGGAGGTGAACTCATTTTTGAGGATGAGCGTACCCCTCCCCCTCCCTCCTCGTAGCTCCCCATTTCTCTCTTCAACCCACCTCCCCAAAAACCCCACCCCAAAACGCAATGCTTGCACCCCTTGTCTCTGAAAGAATCACTGTATCTCAACTATAAAAAGGAGGAGAGGGAAGAAAAAAAGAAACAAGAAAAAAAAAAAAAAAGAACTGATTTCCATGGCAAATTTGCAGGATTTCATCTGAACACAAAAAGAAGAATTTTAACATTCTTTCGCTGTTTTAGAACATGCTGGATAGCAAATGAAATTCTCTGTTATGTGTTTGCTTCAAGGGTATTGCACTGATTTATGTCCACAGAGACTTTGTCCCATTATTTTCTTATTTTGTTCTTGTAATCAGAAAGTTGCTTATCACTGCCCTGTGAAGAAGATTAACATAATTTAAACTGAGAGCTTTGTACAAAAGCTACTCAGAAGCCTTCAGAGTTTACTAGGAAATAACCGAGTTTCTAGAGATTTCTCCCTTCTGAAACTCCCTGTTGACGCACTGATGGCAATCGCGTTATTTGCTGTTGGGTTCTTCCAGGTGGCACTGGACACCCTCGTGGAAATCACCCGTTCTTATAATGTTCCACAGCTCTTTTCTATAGTTGCTGCAAATATTTCATTTGCTGCTGTTGTGACCCAAGACACATTCAGTTTACGGATGTAGCAGGACAGACTTCAGTTTCCACTGGAACATCAACAGCGCCACAATGTTTTTGGCTTCAAACGCTTATTTTTTGCTTTGTATGAACTCAATCAAATTGATCTGGGAGGAGAGAGACTTTCTGCCTGGCACCAAGATTGCACACTCTCCGGTTTTGCAAGTATAGATATAAACACATTCAAACAAAGCCTTCAGATGACCAAAGATGATTAAATAAATGGATCTTTTGTCTTCCTTTTCTTTCAGCTTGATAGCTGTTCTCAAATGTTCTTGATAAATAGCTCCCGTCCCACCCCTCGTCTCCACCTTCTTCTGTGATTCATACAACTTCAGGGGAGATACTAGGCAGTAAATCTTCTAGATATGTTTCCAAAAAAGCAGCATCCATACTGTTAATAAAAGCACCTCTATACTTCACTGACACTTACGTTTCCTAGCATAGCACCCCTTTCCTTGAGAAAACAAAAGAAATCGTGTTTCCCAATAAAAAAAGGAAACACTGGGGAAAAAAAAAATCTCAGTTTTCATTTCGTTTATGGAAGTGAAACAAGGTTTTTGACTTTTGGATTTCAGTTGGATTGCTCCTGGAGGGGTATTTTATGTAAAAGCAAAATCAGTGTTTGTTTATTTGTAGATAACTCATTAAACAAAAACCTGTATCCTGAAAAAGGTTAACATGTACAGGTAAAATTGAGTTTCATGTGACCTGATGTGTTCTTCAACTGTAAGCACCTCTTCCTTGGCCATATAAGAATATACATGCTTCTATATGGTACTAACACCAAATATTTTCCTCGAGACCTTCACCATATTTAGTGATTGTCTGGCCTCAGTACCCTGCGTACATGTGTCTGTCTAAAATATAAGCAAAAAGCATTAGGGATTTTTGAGGATCCTGACCACACTTGCCTCCACAGAATAACCGCTTACTGTAAACAAAAGATAAAATATATTACAATATTAGCAAAAATCAATACATATATATGCAGATTTTTTTTGCTCTCCATTACAATTTCTACACAATGTTCCAATGAGAAGTAGACCAAACAAGCAAAACAATGATCTAAGTTTCTGAACCACTTTGCACTTATAAAAAACCTCACACAAACCCAAAAGGTTTTGTTTGGACTCTGTTATAATATTTGTCCTAAAACACACTTATGCGAGAACTATAAAGATCTCTCAAACTTTATGCTGAGATCAATGTCTACACTCTAGGGCTTTTTGTTAATTCTGCGGTGGCAGTTCCTAGAGGCTTTGGTAGAAGTCTGGGTACTTTCCACCTGTGGGACTAATTCTGTTTCATTATAAGCTTATAAAAAAACCAGTAACAGAAATGGCAGTTCCTTCTCTAAAGTGCCCACAGTTAAAGCTTTGGGTTGTTTTTTCAAGAAGAAACAATACAATAATCATAAATAACTAGGTATTATCCTTTTTACGGAGAAACGTAGGATTGACTGCTTCTTTTGACTAGTGAATACAAATAAGTATAGCGTAGGCACATGTTTATTTTATTGCAGATAGTTTTGAAATGCTTGTGTAATTATATATACATGTACATTTAATTGATCTATTGTATTTTTTCAAAAGTTGTAGTAAAAAGCTTAATCAACAGCACTTAAATGTTCAAAAGTGCGTGTTAAAATATTAGATAGGAAAAGTTCATGTTGAGGTAAAATTTTGCAAACATTTATGACAGAGGAACCTTATTTCTGTTGGGTTGGCTCAAAAGCTGCCCTGAGTCTTTTGAACAGCTTATTCTAAATCTGAGAAATTAAGCCTAAATGGAAGAGATTCTGAGAAGTATCTCAGGATAAGAAAGTGTTTACAACTCATCCTAATCAGGACATAGCAAAACTGGAATCCATCTGTAAATCATTTATCATCACATTTCCACCTCTTAACTTTTTTCCTCATTATCGGCTGGTGAAAGGAAAGAGAGAAAATCATTTGGCATCAACAAAATATTTTGTTACAACAGGTATTTTTTCAATACATTCCCAAGCTTTTCTTTGGGTATATTGCTTGCAAGTCACAGACAGTAAAATGGAAGATGTAAAACTTCATTGGACATCACTTCTCTGAGGATCCCTTCACATGTTAGTTGGCACATGAACAAATTATTTTTGCAGATTAATCAAATCTGCATTTGTTCTGAGTGCAATGCTAAGTTTGAGTCCTGCATGCAGACATCCTGATGCTTTCATTTATTTCAGCACACCCAAATTCACACGGTGGCTGTAGAAGGCATTTTTAATTGATGGTAATTGCGTGTCAGCCTCCTAATGAGTCAGATGAGCTCTTGCTTTCCTTCTACATTCCAATGAATTCATCTGGGTGTGGGAGCCAGGGAAAGCTTGTTAAATATAGAGCCCTGGCACTGAGAGACAAATGCAATGCTGCAGGACCGCTGTTATTTCTTAAGAGTTTGGGCTGGGTGAGGGATGTCCTCATTATCATTTCATATTCTTTCATAACTTTATTTCTAAATCAAATAGCAGAATTAGAGAGTGCTAAACATATATTAACATAACTTACTTGCTGCCTTCATTTTCACCTTCAGCAATAAAAACATTCTGTATTCGTGCGTCTCTTTTTCAGACAGATGCCACTGCCCATTTTATAGACACTTGCATTAAAGAGGTTAATCTCATCGAAAAGCCTATAAAGCACAAAACTCACAGGAAAACCAGGAAAAATATCTACTCATTAATTACTGAACTGGTTTTGCTTCAATTTTTGTATCAGAGTGCTTCAGTGCAATTGCAGCTCTTGGTGCATTAAATACAGCTAAGATTAATCGAATCAACAAAAATCAGATCTTGAAAATATTCTCATGGAATATCATCATCTGTCATCTTTGCCAAAAGTACAACTGCACGGTATGTATATACCTTTGTAAGTACTGCTCATCTACAAACACTGCATAATGCACTGATTTCTGGAGGTGATATACAGTGGTTTGAATCATGATCCTACAGATCTCCTGACCAGTCTCTACCCACCTCCACACACAGAGTACACTCCATATCTCAGAGTAGCTTTGCTTAACTTGTCATAAAAAACCAAGTAGGGCTGATCCAAAGAGCAGAACATTTTCATTTCTAAATGAAAGCTCTGTAGGAGCATTCTGGGCAACCTGTGGCCACTGTCCAAGCCTCTGGACACTGTCCAAGCCTCTGGACTTCCAGTCTGACATTTCCCCAGTTGGAAAGCTGCCTCTGCAAGTGCTATTTGGTGACAGCACTGTCTATTATGTAGCAGAGAATTTAGTTTGGAGATAGGTTTTTGTAGGAAGAAGATTCAAAGAGCAGAGAGCACTGCAGTAATGGAACAGACACTTAGGAGTGAGGTCCATGCTCTGTACATCAGAAATCTTTATGACAGGAAACCAATAAATTTGATGTGGAAAATATGTCAAAGTCATGTTGTGGTCTTCGGCAGTAAAGCCTGGCTACAGCATAATTGCAGTCATGACATGATAAAGAATATTTCTAGTCCATTTCAAAGACTCCGGCTAAATTGTTAGGATATAGATAAGATATAAATAAGATTTACCTAATGATTAATATATGCTGTGCTCAGCATAGGTTTTCATTTGTTACCTTTGGTAACATTTCAGACAGGTCTGTGCTAAGGACCAAGTCCTATAGAATTCCTTTCAATTATTAAAAAGGGCCACAGAAATTTAATTATGGCCAACTTCAGATTATTACTGGTTAAACAGGCTAGATTCCTGGGCTTCATTTTGTTACTTACTTGGAGAACATGGCAGCAACTGATACAGGATGTGAATGAAGAAGGCAGGTATGTCTTCAAAAGCAAAAATTGCTCAGGGTGTTCTTCTCCTGAGTTTTTAATTATAATCCCTCTTTTCCGTGGGGTCACTGCAGTGGCAGGTGATATATAGTGCCTTGCCAGGGGCTCTACTGATATTTGCTGACAGCAAGGAAGTACGATGATGGGAATGTCCCAGGCTCTGTTTCAGGCTGTGGTGGGAAGCATCTTCCTCCCACTCTCCTCACAATTTGGTTTCTCTGCACTGACTTGTCCCCATCTCTTCTCCTCTTTCGTGGCACTTTCTTCCCACGCTGCCGCCTTTGTCTATTCGGTCAGTCCTAGCCTATAATTCAGGACTTCTAACCCCAGTCTCCTCATCCAGCCCATCCTTTCTCTCTTCATTGTTCTTCTGTTTCCTGTCTCGTGCAGCCCATTCAAACACCCACTTCACATACATGGTCCCAGGTCCCTCCGTCTGCCTCCTTGTCTGACCTGCCTCTTTCCTTCCCCCATCACATATTGGCTTCTTCACCTCTTCACCCGGTCAGGCAAGATGTGATCTGCACATCTCCACTGGGCTGTTTCTCTCCTCTGACAGAAAATGGAATTTGGGATTTATGCCCCTTAAAATAGCTGTATAAACTATTGTACCTACGACCTGACAGTAAGGGCAAGGGTGGTCTGGCTGCCCTCTACTACCTGTACCAAGATTACTCACACGATGCCTTAAAAAAGAAAACCCAGAGTTGTTTCCCAAAGACAAATAACTAAAGATGCTAATGAGTAAGGCCATAATTCCTTCTGCCTATGTGTAAATGTCATGTCAATGTTCTCCACTTCTTCGCTTCATCAGTTTCCACGGTTGTTCCGTGGCTGGACACTCGCTGCCACCCCAGAAAGCTCCTGCCTTGCCTGAAGGGTGCAGGGCACCTGCATGAAAGCCCCGCTCATATAAACAGGACCAGAGTGAACACAGTGCACACATAATGGGGTATACAGCATCTCTTGGGATCAGGCCCTGCAGTAGCAGAAGTCCTTGAACCTTGCTCTGTATTATCCACTTTTCTCCCCCATCACTAGAAATAATGTGCCTTTCAATTCCATGTAGCTTCACATTCCCCTGCATGCTTATTATTCGGTTGTATTTTAAGTGCTCTTCCAGTTTTCCCTCTGCATGTGACCACCCACTTCTCCACCTACAGTCTCTATAATGTGATTTCTATCTACTGTAGCTTATAATGGTTTAAATTATGCTAATTGTATTCAGAGATTAAAGTAAAAATCAGTACGACTATTATTCTGCCCATATACTGTACCAGTGCTGGTAGTTATTCACTTCAGAAATGAACATGGCTAATAAGATAAGAAAATTACACTTGCATACAGCTAGTCAGTTTCATATTTAATTAGTGAGAAGAAACTATTTCCATGGCTTCTTCTTGAAGCAAAATTAACTCTTTTGCCTCTGACTATGCTCGCTGTCGAAACTCCATGTCATGCAAAGTGCCCTCCACAAGAGCTTGAGATTTGGTTTCCTAAATCACTTAGGCTGTTTTGCTAAACATTTTTTTCTTGAAATGCCACAGGCAAACACATCCACACAACATCACGGTGGACCATCGAGCCATGCCTTAGCAGCACACGCAGGGGGTAGCACACTCCCAACAACCTCGCTCGCTATAAAAGAACGGGAGTTCGTTCCACACACGTTTCCTGGTCTAATTTTGTTAATGTGTCATGAACAGACTGGTCTCAAATTTAAGATTAAAATTCTTAAACATTTACTGTGGGAATCAAAAAGTTCTTTCAGAATTCAAGATGGCCATGATATGCTGTCAGAAGGGGCCAACACACTCCCACACTTGCTATAAATAACGAACCAGAACACAAGTACAGGCTAGATTTAACTGAATTCCTTCAATCACTGCAAAGCACGCTTTGCTACACGTTGAAGAGATAATGTGTCACAACACATTTTGCATAAAGTGAAGAATCTATCTATGAGAAACACTCCTGTTTCGGATTTCCCATCAGCCAGCATCATGGCAGGGACCCTCTCTCTCAAAATGTAATCTAAATCTCAATTTCAAGCAAGTGGACACCATTTCATGGAGGCAAATAGGGTCTCAACCATCCACATACAGGTGGGGTTTGCCATGTGGAGCTTAACACTGGTTGCAGGCAGATGGGCTGAGCGCTCTGAGAGCTCTTGTACCCATCTGGTTTCTGTGACAGAAGTTCACAATATCTTTTTAAAACCTCTGGTTAGTTTTAGATAAAGCCACAGGTGAGGATGTGGAACCAAGTCTGCTGGAAGGGGTTTGATTTTGTTTGCCCATGACCTTTCAGAATATTCAGGGCTGAGGTTTTCAAAAAGCACTTGTTAGCAATGATGAATCCCCTGCTGCAAAACCAGCATTGTGCCCCGTGTAAGATGGTTCAGGTACAGACTATTTAACGTCAGGGCACTTCTGAACTTCATGTGTCCTGGGGCTGGGATACTTGTGGAACACTAACTTAGAAAAGTCATTTTGCTTGCCTTAAGTCACTAAAATCTGAATGGTCTCGGTTGCACATTACAACTTCATCTACCTGTGACTCCAGAGCTTAATCCACCACAAGAGGCTCAAATCCAAAGCAGGTTTGGCCATGTCAGTGCAACACAGCTATTCCATTTAGCCTTTCCTTTTAGCAGCATTTTATAGCCATCTCCACATGACCTCTGCTGTAATTGCTACCAAAGACGTAGGGCAATGGAAAATCAATCATAACTATTATAGATGCTCTGCCTTTCCTGTTATTGAACTTTCATTCTTTATTTTGTTTGTGTCATGCCTCCTTTCCGACCCTGCAAAATTTATATCTTTATCTAACATTCAATATGTTGATATGCTCACTATAACTTGATGAGGTACAGGCTGTACATCCATACTGCATGTTAAAGACTGCAATTTTAAGTAACTTAAAAATCAGGTACATTTTGAATACAATTCAGTATATATATCTCAAAAAAAAGATGGAGAAGTCATACTGTTCTACACTCCCTTACCCAGCCGTTTCAAACCAATATTTTTAAACACACACACACACATGTGTATGTTGTTATCCTCCATGTCAACAGGAAGACTTATGGGCAAAATTTGCATTTTATCACCATTGTAAAACCTACAGTGCACTTCCCTAGAACATCAGGAATATCTAATCCGTTAGCGCATGCAGAAGAATCTTTTTTGTAATAACAAAATCTGGCTCTCTGCCTGAGATGTTGAATTTCTTTCAAGCTAGCATGGTTGTGGGGATTTAAACACCTGATTTATAGTTTTTATCATTCTCCTTAGTGCATTGAAAATGTTTCTGAGCATGTAACTGATGAAACTAAGAATTTGGAATGGCCTGAATTTAAGAGATACAGATGTGTTACAGAATCATATTATTTTTATAATAGCTGCAATTAATTATCCTGGACCATTGCAATCATTGCAATGGACTGCACTTTGGGGAAAAATGTGTAGTTATGTTTATGAAGCAATCCCCAAGATGCATAGCTGGGGTAGTGCCTTGGCATGAAATTACTCAGGTAAAGGGCAATCTGCTTCAGCACCTTCATCTGCTGAAAGGGATTATTTGTCCTTTCCTTTTCCTCCTGCAGCTTCCAATTTCCATGGCTTCCTGGACCTCCAGGACTGCTTGGCACCACCAGGCCTTTTGCACTCTGCCATGTTCATCTTCCCACAGGGGGCCTTTCCTCTGCCCCAAACCCCCAGGGCCATGCCAGGTCTTTGCACGTTTTCCTGCCTCCAGGTGCCCAAGCCCAATGTTAGTCTGTGTTGTTTGCATACAGAAGATGTAGGCCCACCCTGCTAGGTGCCATGGAGAACATTAGCAGGGCAAGCCTTGATCTCGAATAAGACAAAAAGCCAAAAAGCTTCTGCTATACCTGGTGAGGTAGAGCTTGAGAGCACGGCCAGCAAGGGAGCTTAGCAGAGCATCGCACAGCACACCAGCGAGAGAGGACATCCTGGCCCAATCACGAGTTATTACACTCAAGCATGTTTAAATGTCCAGCTCATTAGCAGTCCAGTGTAAACTCCCATCCCTTTATAGCCAGCAGCAAAACTCTCCAAATTGCAGTGGGGAATTAGAATTTAACGGAACCACATTAGAACAAGTTACCTTCCCCAAGAACAGCAGTAAAGCAACGAAGCTTAAAAATAGTTATCTCACAAGAGTGACATTATTTCTCCTTTCTGACGTGATCTGTTTGACGTTGCTCTTCAGGAAAGATCTTCTGTGCTCTCCTAGCTCATCAATAAGTAGCTTTCTATAAATCATCCCCATTAATGATTATGTCTTCCTGACATGGAAACCTTGACATGAAGTGTATGACAATTGTTCTGTTAGCAGGGTAACAGGTTTTGTAGCAGTAGCATCAACTATAGCCCTAAATGAGTGCCAGCCCAGTCATTATTAGGCAAAAAGGTGGGTGGAAATAGCTACAAGTTGTAGGATCCCAGTAAAGTTTGGTTCCACTGGCACTGTGGCAGTGCCTAGATTCTAACTTGGCTTTAGCTACTAGGAGTCAGCCAGTCTCTTTAAGTTCTGGACCTCATATTTAATTTTATCCATTTAAGTTTCCTTGGATCTCTGACACTGGGTCACTCAATAAGGCATCTGTGTTGCCTTTAAGGAAAAGCATTGAGCTTAAACCCTTCCCCATGAGGGGAAGTCAAATTCTGTTTCAGAATTAGCAGTGATTGATAGGCTGTGGTCCAGATATGAGTAACACTCAGTTTTACAGGAGATCAAGACTGGGGCTCTGAAAACAAAAGAATTGATTTATTGCTCTGCAAAACAAAACACCTCAGTAGATCTCAACTGCTTCAATAAAATGGGCTGTTCCTGGGCTCTTCTCCATCGCAATAACCTCAGCTGGGCACTGGGGATCTCACTGCGCTCCTCCCACCTTCATTCTGGTCTCTCACACAATGCCGCCACAGACCTTCTGTGTGCCTCCTGGGGACCCTCCATATGCACAGAAAGGAAGGGAAGGATCAGGCTTGGCAGAAGATAGAGCTGAACAGTTTCTTTTCTGCTGATGAAGCAACAAAACGTCATGGAGCAATTTGTTTTTGCCTGAAGTAACGATTGCGATGTCGCAGAAAAGCAACTGATGCCAGAAAGTTAATCATCAGACTCTTTGCACACTTGCTTCCCACACTCCGAAACTTCAGTTCTGTGTGTTGGTGCAAGCTCGTCATATTGCATTGCAACCATGAAACCAAATATCCCGAAGTGACCGCTCTGGATTTTACCATTGTTTTTCCTGTGATTTGTCTTAACTGTAGTCAAGGCATTGCCAGGTAAATTAAATCCACACTGGTGGATCACTGCTGAACTGCTCAAATTAAAATACACTTCAATGTTTTATTTTGTTATCACCCCAAACTATTAATTACAAAGCTCATCTAGAGATGCACGAATGGAAAGCAACACAGATGCTTATTGCACAGACATAAAGAGATTACTTATAAGGATTACATAATTAAATGGTAGAGAAATCCTGGCTACCACTTAGGAATGGCCTTTATGGAAAGGACTGGAAACACAGGGAAACCTACAAATCTCGAGCGTTGAAAGCTCAAATACTAATTATTCTTACTTAATGATATCTCATAGCATGACTCCATGCAGCTGAGGAAATAAATCCCTTACCTCCTTATGAGTCCAAGAATAGCTCCTTCTGCACTCAGCAATTGATGAGAACCTCACCCAGATTAACGTGAGTGCTTTCTAGAGCACGCTGCTTGGAGGATCTCATCTTTCCAGTATTTGTTATGCTTATCTGAACTTTTGTTTAACTCCTTTGCTCTTCTGTGTTTCTCTCTGAAATACTGATTTTGATCAGAGGCCAGAAAGAGGGTGGAGTTTTCCAACACTGGAGCCACGTCAGCTGGGACTGTGAGGATCAAAGACATCAAGGGAGAGGGCAGCCGCTTCTCTAGAATCAGCGCTTCACTGTCACTGCTGGGAGATTTCGTAAATGTTCACAGCCATTAGCTAATTACAGACACCTGAATGAGCTCCCATTTTGCTTCTCTTTCGCAAGGCCTGTTTGCCTTGTCACAGTTTGGATTTCTTGTTAGAAAACATCAATAGTCTGAAAGTTAAGGAAGAAGTCACAAGCCCCATGGATCCAGATCACTGTGTCATGGAGCTAACTACATGATGCTGCTCTATGAGACAATTTGGGCAGCCCGGACAGAGCACAAGCAGCTGGTGAGCATGCTCATGGGGTTAAGGTTCAATCACAGCCCCCACCTCTCCTCCCCCTGCCACGACTTCCAGGTTTCAGCTTTATTTCAGAGCCTGTCTACCCCAAATAATACATATTTGGAAAAAGCCTCCAGCTGCATTCCTCCTATGCAGCTTCAGATGACATCCGCAGCAAGGCAAATACACAAATTAATAATAAAAGTGTATCTTATATCCCCTGAGACCAGTTGCTTGGCTTTCTTTAGCAAAACTTCAGTTCTCTTTTTCAGATACTAAGAAGAGCTGGATTCAGCTGCAAGTAACTACTTAGCAGTCAGAGCACAGGGGTAGATGCTGGATTCATCCTTAGTGCTGGTCCCACAGGCTCAGGCTCCTTCCTCCCATGGGACTTCTCAGCAGCGCGGCTGTCATGCACCATGATCAGCAGCTCTCCCTTATGTGCTTTGTATGACACCCGTGCTCTTATCACATCTTCCCAGATAAGAATCAAACACTTGGATTACTTGTTGTGAGAGGCCGTCTTTCTTCAGTCTCAACCAGGCACGTAAACGCCACTGGAAAGGAGAGGGTGACGCATGTTGAACTCATCTCTATGCCAGGCTGGACCCAAAACATAATTTCACTTTAAACAGATTTGAAAGAAGGAGAGTTCACACATCTGAGATGGTCTCAGGACATTTTGATAGGAACAGCTTGTACTTCCCTTTGTAGGTAAAAGTAGGTCAACTAGTATCATCGAAAAAATAAACATTTGGGTGTAGCAATCTTCTTCAGGTGTATGGCATCAATTTCAGTGACATGACTGGGCATAATTTGACTATTTAGCAGTTCTTCCAGTCTAGGAAACATATGGCTTCAGTCTTGGTTAATCATATCAAATATGCTGTACAAACTTCTCTCTTGCTTGAGGCTAAGACAGGCCTGGAAATGAAGAAATACAATTCTGTTTCTGATAAGATTTGCCCTTCTATTGTGTTTTCTTCACCTGAGATATATGAAGCATTCATTAAACATGAAATTGCTGATCTTGGCAAGGATTTCCTGAAATACACGAATACCACTCATATTTTTACGCTGGAAGCTGGGGCATGAGTAAGTTATATGGACTGACTACTGTCATGTATTAGTAGAATCAGGACATCTATCTTTTTCATTATAGTTATCTAACAACAAGTTGTTCTTTAATATTTCATCCATAGTCTTATCTGGTTTCAGAGAGCAACTTGTGTGGCTCTCACTGAGCTAGCTTTAAACTAAATAGCTTAGAAGCAAGCTAGCTGCGTTGGGTTTGCAGCTGGGTTTCCACCCTCTCCCAAATATCCAACATTGAGATGATGGGTTTTCCAGTGGCTGCTGGTTTTGCAGCTTCCCAGGTATCTTATTTAAAATCTTACTGTGAGTTGCAGACTATGTATCTCAGAGGTTCCCATTTACCCATAGCATCTCCAATAGAGATGCAGCAGTTCTTTTTCAGTAATTAATCATGTTTTGTATTCATTCCAGTAGACTCAAAAGAGAACTCAATGCAAAGAGAAACTTTCCCACTATAAGAGAGTTTCAGCCCTGCAGCTGGCTAGCAGTCCTTCACAGCATCTTAATTTCACAGCTATAATTCTCTATTTCCAACAGCAACAATGAAGACACATGTGAGCCTGACATGCTTTTACCACTTCATCTTCCCAAGTTATGATTTTACTGAAGATTTGTAGACCTGGATCTCAAACACTACAGAAATCAAAAAATGCCAAGCCTGTGCGAGCTCACTATGCCATTTCTTTTATCCACAACTTCTGTTGAATTCATTTTCCCTCTGCAGACTTCATACTAGCTGTCTTTGGCCTCCCAAAGGCCTTTCTGGGGTCCCTTTTTGCATCCTTCCCCTCCGTGAGCATGGAATTACCAAACCAGGTGAAGCAACAGTGGCCAGTGGCAAGCAATGCATTTCATCAGCAGAGGACAAGCCACCAGGCTAACATTGGCAGCAGCCATCAGGCAGCTGTGTTGCCCACGTTTTAGAAAGACCATGTCCTGCTCCCCATGTGCACCCTGTTTACAGATCCCTGCTGTTTCAGTCTTGTTGAATTCTTGCACTTTCGATTTCTCCAAGTCCTTCACTTTTCAACACAGTGTGTGGGGCAGGGAGAAGAGAGCCTGCATGGCCCATAGGATTTATGCATAGGGTAGAGGTCCCAAAAGCTGCAAAGCATGGAGTTGTGTCAGTGCATGGAGCATAGGAGGAAAATAATGTTTGTTTTCAACTCTTGTCCATGCCTTCAATTGGAGTCCCTGGTTGCACTTGCACATAGGCTGGTAGGACTCTCCCCAAGATTCCTGGGTTTTGTGGGCAAGTGAGGATGTGCAGCAGGGGCAGAGGTGCAACTGCAGCCAGAAGGTGACCGTAGCCTTTCACCTTTGGCATCTTGTTCCTCTTGGTCTCACAGGCATTGCATAGGGTCCAGCAGGCAAACAGATCTCTGTGAAGAAAGCTTAGCTCAGGGTTCATAGAAGCACAATGAACCGTATTCATAGAATCACAGAACGCCAGGTTGGAAAGGACCTCAACAATCATCTGGTCCAACCTTTCTTGGCAAAAGCACAGTCTAGACAAGATGGCCCAGCACCCTGTCCAGCTGAATCTTCAAAGTGTCCAATGTTGGGGAATCAGGTTGGGCCTGTCTGTGCAGGACTATCTACACAGTAAGCTGCTGAGGCCCTAAAGGAAATGTCCTAGATGGTGAACGAGCTTGCTCAAAAGGGCAACCAGCCAGCACTTTATGATTTTGACAGAGGAAAAGCAGCACAGCACTGACCCAGTGCAAATGGATCTGACTGTGAAGCAAAAGCCAGACTCAAGATGTGTGATGCACAGGTAACCTTGCCAGAGCACCTGGGACTTAGGGCAGGGTAGCGTCCATCCCTGGGACTCTGAGGTGGCATGGAGCATGATGGCCTGCCATCCCTCCCTGTCAGCATGCCTGGCTGTGGGGGGATGATTTATCAGGATATGTATGTCACTGCCAGCATCCGTGGGGAATCCCAAGCCTAAAAATCCCATAAAATTATTTTATATCCCCACCTACGGCAATATTGTAGGCTGTAAATTTTGCATGTGGTCACTGTACTCTTACAGAGTCTGTAGGTGGCTGTCAGCTTCCTAATCCTGGATTTATTGGCTGCGATGAGAGGAGAGAGGAGGCTCTTGTCAGGAACCAAGAGGACAAGCCTATTCTTGGCAGATGAGAGGACTTTCCTGTTGGTGGTCAGATGCCCCACAGGCTCCCATGAATGTCACCCTTCCCAAACCTGAAGATGATCCACCCCTGCAAGAAACCCCCTCATGTTTCAAGTAAAATCCACTGCCCTTAGTTTTTCCTTCCTTTCTCATACCCACATATTGGATGGTAATTCAGCAGCAGCACCCTTACGGCCACTGATGAAGAGCTCAGGCAGAATAACTGGCCCAAGCTCTATCTCCTTGCATGGAGGTGATTTCCCAGGGCAGCATCTGACCCCTGAAGCAGAAGACTTTGGGAGAAATGGCAGTGATGGCCTACAGCTGCACTCTGCCCAGGGTGAGACATGCTAGAGGCCAACAAGTCCCACCTGCCAGAGGTGAGAAGCCCAAATAAAGGCCTCCAAAGACCCCAACTTCATTTCTAGGACTCCTCTTATCCCTATAAACCCTCATTTTCTAATACAAAGTAGTAGTAGATATTGCAAAACCAGAAGCTGGAGTTGCCGGCATTTTCCTCCGTAGCCAATTGGGAGGTACAGGGAGATTTTGCTGAAGTGGGACAGCAGACCCAGGGCGAGTTTGTGGCTCTGTTCACTTCAGAGGCACATCTCTACACCTCCAAGCTCTCACCTCCTGCAGCACAGAAACAGATCTTAGCATTCATCTGTAGCACCTTCTTTCTGCTTTGGCAGGAGTCTAAAGCACCAGGGGAAGCCAGCAGGTAATGATAATGCACACAGGCTGGTTCCAGCTCCTGGCTCTCTGAACCACATCTACTGGTGCCAGGCTGGTCTTTTTTATTAAATAAATGAGAGTTCCCTCACTGTCCTCCATGGATTTTAGCATTTCTTTCAGAAACAAGAGGATTGTTTGTCTGTTTGTTTCTATGAAAAGAAAAAGTACCTTGGCCTGGAGTGCTCTTCTATGAAAGCCAGGCACGAAAACATTTCAGAAGAAAAGGAAAAGTAAGGAAACCCAGAACTGTTTCCTTACACTATGCACATGCACTCTGCTGTCTCAAGACAGTCGAGCTCAATTCAAGTGTCTCACATTGTGCAAACATGTGAGCATCTGGCAGAAGTGCGTAGCTCACACGTCGCTGGTGTGAGTGAGCGGAACTCTTGCATCCAGCAAAGAGCAATAAGTATTATGCCATATAAATAAGTGACAGCTTTGGAAATGAATTCATTTTAAAGGAGCCTGTCAACTTGTAACCTAGCCACTTTGCAAAAAAATAGCATTTCAAAACATTTTCAGGTTGATATCTTCCCTGAATTTTCCCCATCACTCTTAGCATCTCATTTTTGTATCATTCAAACTTGCTCCCTTGTTCTGCTGTGAAGAATCCCCACACACCCCACCTCCACACAAAAAGAGCTACATAGGAAAACCGATCACCTATGCAGATTTACATGATATGACAAAACAATTAATGTGTCATGATTGAGGAAAAAATTAACAAGAGAAACCAACATAAACATAGCTGGTAAAATAATTGTTTCAAGAACTGGAGAGGAAAGCAGGAGAGGGTGTTAGATGACTTTATTCTTGTAAAACAAGTCTCTAACATACCTGCAGTAAAATTGAGCCTCATCTGTATACCAGGACAAGAAACTCCAATCCTGCAAGCTGTGCCCAGACCCCTGAACCTGTGCAAGTCACACTATTTTAATTTCATTTCTTTGTTGCTAGTGACTAATGCTACAGTTTAGAGCCACCTTCAATGTGCTATGCCTTAGTGCAGGGACCAGGTTTTCACAGAGCTGTCTGCAACAGCACCGATTCCAACTAAAAAGGTCTCAGAAGACTTTTTTACATTTCCCTCTTTGGCTTTATCCAGTGCTAAAAAATGAGTCTGTTTAAGCATAACTCACAGCTATCTCTTTCAGATCGTCTGTAAAATGTTAATGTAATATGTTCCCATTTAAAGATTCCTTTGCACTGCAAGGGCCCGCGTGAAGCAGTCCCTGTAAACAGGAGCGGTGCCCAAATTAATCTAACATGGAAGAAGGAGGAATAAAGAATTTTGCAAAAGGCACAGGGAAAATCTATCCAGTGCAAGAGACCCCATTTGCCGTGTGGGCAGGCAGCACGATTAGCAATGGGTGACACTGTCCACCCTGGTGCCAGAGAGCTTCTTGGTTTGATTCTACGAAGCAGGCAAGATGTGACTCACACAGTTTGCTTGCAAAGAAAGAGGACCATCTGCTAGTCATGAGCAGATGACAAATTCACTGCATTGCGTCTTGTCGCTACTTCCAAATTTGTAAGTAAACACATTTTGTAACCTCTCTCAGAATGCTTGAGAGCTTCGATAATGGAAAAGTTGAAATTTATGTAACGCACAGGGGGGAAGGGGGAAATTTCTTATTCCGAATGGGGTTCGAAAGCACCCGCTCCAACCCGGTGCCAGCTCTTGCAAACTCCTGCCCGTGAAGCGAGACGCCGGTTGCGGCGGGGCGGCCGCGGCGGCGGGTGCGGGCGGCGGCGGGACGCGGCGCGTCGGGAGGGCGGCGGCGGAGCCTGCGCTCCCCCGGGCGGCCGCCGCTCCGCTTTGCAGCCCCGGCCCCCGCCGGCTGCCGCCTGCCCCCTGCTCCGCCCGCCAGCACCCTGCCCTCCAGCCGGGCTGCACCCCACGGCCGGCAGCCCCGGGCGCCGCACACCTCCGCTAGAAAATGGGAAATCTCTGGTGTCCTGCCACCTCCCGCCCCGCCCGAGGCTGAGCCCCTGCGGCTGCTCCGCGGCGTTTGGATGGGGTCGGCAGCCCCTCCTCTGTCCAAGTCTTTCTGGGCTTTCACAGCCAAACGCATTTGTCGGCAGGTGCTAAAACGCAGTTTAAGATGTGGCCTCCTGCAGTGTCAGGGGCAAGCAAGCTAGGCAGCAGGGAGGCAAGGGTTTGGGCACCAGCACCTGCATCGACAACCTCTGCGGCACAAACAAGTCAGGCCAAAACGCGGGTTCCTACCCTCGCGTTTAATTTAAGCTTGCATATCCAAAGGAATCTAAGGAATTTAAGCATCCATATCTCACCATCTCTCAGCCTAAAGACTGAGAGAAGTAATGCGAAGAGTGACCAGGAAACACTTACTTGACTTAGCAAGGACATTGTCCAGACATGGTATCCCTATGTTTTTTGAAGAACAAGAGCCTATGGCAAACAGAAAATTGCATTAATTACAGCTATGGAAGCTGTACACTAAATGCAGATATAAGAAGGCCTAAAATCATAGGACCATCTTCATCTTACATGAGTCCAGCCCTTATTTCTTTTAGACATGATACAGTCTCTCTTGAATGTGCCTGATTTCCTGAATTCGGTAGCTTTCAGCACTTCTGCTGCTTCTGGGTTTCAGCAATGCTGATCTTCCAAATGCTAGAAGACGATGCAAGACGTCCCAGCCTGTCCTCTGTCTCTTTGGTGTTTGTTGACACTCGAGCAAGGGGAACAGGGCAGCAAAAGACAGAGGAAGAAAGACAGAGACCTTTGCAGACCAGCTTGTGAAACCTCAAGAAGCGGTGCACAGCCCTGAGGAAAGCACCCGAGTCTTTCACTGGACGGGCACCCATGAAGCCATCATCCTCACTTGATGGCCCGCTGGCTTCTCCTCCTTGCTTGAGTCTTCCTTCTACAGATGCTTTTCTTCACCCATCTCACTTCCCAGGGACTTCTGCATCTGCTTATCTCTCCTGCTCCTCGCTGTGTCTTTGTGCTATCTCTGTACAGAGTCATATACAAGCACAAATACAAATTCTCTTTCCCCGTCCCTGGTGATGTACAGATCTGCTTCCCTGCTCCACCTATCCCAGTGGAGGCCTGTCCCTCTGACGCCACCCAAAAGACACCTCCCTACCAGCTGAAGCCCAGCATGGTGGGAACAGAGCTGCTCAGCTGACAGCCCTGGCATGTACCGCGTGGCCTCAGTAACATGCTGCCTGTCCCACAGGCACCCCTAGGAGATATCTTTGGCTCAGACTTCTCACATCCTCAGTGATTTTTTTTTTTTCTGAATACCATCTTTATGCTGTGGTCTTTCAGCTCCTTTCAGCTAAAACTCTTGTGTGGGCTTCTGGCATTTCAAATCTCAGCTACTCCCACCTCTTTTTCTTTCTGGCCTTGACGAACACTGTCGCATCCAACTTGTACCCAGCTTGAACACTGCTACGAGCATCCTTTCATCATGGGTGTCTTTGGCTCTGCTGCTTCTGCCTCTGCCCCACTTCCCCTGCTCTGTCACTTGCAGCAGAAACCCCTTCCCTTTGCTCTCCAGGTCCCCCGGTGCATCACTCACTAACCAGATATAATTTCTGCCCTCACCTAGCCCTTAATAAGAGCCTTGCCTGCCTACTTGATGGATTTTCAGACAAGCACCTTTGCCCATACACTCTCACCACTCCTCAGGCACGAGACAGGCGCACCACAAACACCTGCACGGCCACTCCCTTGTCTTCTGTCAAAAGAGCCTCCTGGATGCTCTCAGAAAATCTTTACTGTGGACTGCGCCTGGGCTGAGCTCATCTCTGACCTGCCGATTACTGCTGTGCCAACATGTCCTTCTGCTTTCCCTTCACCTACTTTGTCATTTCACATTTTCTGTGCTCTGGTGCTAAGCTTTCTAGCACAGGGCCCATCCTTTTTCCTTAACCATTCAATACTTGGTCTGTTGATGTCCTGGTACTCAATTAAGATTCCTGCCAATTATGGGGAGATGAATAGTAAATCACTAGGATTGACTCCCTGGTGCTATACTGTCACTCTAGGCATTCGCTACAGCTCCTCGTAGCAATTTGTATTTAAATTTGCTTCAGCACCTCAGTTCTGAAGGTAGGAAATGTGTGATGCTAGTTACCTCTAATCATTGCTGGCATTAAAAGTACTGGTAGATAATCCATAGAAATAAGTGTCATAACTCCTTGTCTCAGAATGCAGATGTTGGTTTCTCTGGTGTCACATTTTTTAACCCATTTTGCTGAAATTTACTGTAGTTATTTAACTTTCATTTTCTTCCAGCTGCTAACCCCTCACCTAGTTCAAATGATTCATCCCCACTGCATTCACTGCCCAGGAATGTTGGCTTTCAACAAACTACAGCAAATAATGTAAAATAAACATGAGTGTGCTTTCATCTCACAACAATCTGGGTTAAGTACATATTTCACACACTGCACCACAGGATATGTTAAATTAAAATCAGAACCACCAGATTTAAAAATCCTATGCCAATTCAAACCATTGCCGAGTTATTTCTGTATTCACTTATATGCAATAGTGGGCATGAGTAACAGCCATTCCTTTGTTAACCCTAAAATGTGCTATTTGACAACCGTTTTCTCCATTAGTTGAGGAAAACCAAGAATTTTTATTTGAAACTACTTGTAGTAGAAATTACTCTTATACACTGTCAAGTATCCTGATCTCTTTGAACAAATCCGAGAGCCTACAGATAGTCATGTCTCCATCTTCCTCTTATTTTAGTGTTCTACATTTTCAAAATTACTTTCAATCACACTGTGAAAAAGCAACCTGGAATGGCTTCCTTGAAATGATAAATGTGTTTTTAACTGTCTGCTGCTTCATTCTGCCAGAATCAAGCAGTTTCGGTCCTGCATGTATTCATTTTCTAGTCGAAAGATGTAGGGGAGCTACATTTGAAGAAAATACTGTAAAAAAGAGGTTGCAGAGACTGGGATTTGACAGGAAAATATCCGTGTACTGGGCAAGACTCAAATTTAATGCACTCTTACTCTACATTTCCATAGTGTAACATTTTATGAATCTCGCTTGTTGTTCCAACAACACTAAGATAGGAATCTTGCTTGCTTGTTGATTTATTTTGAAGGTATGCAGAATAGGCATTATATTTCCTTTAGACTTTAAATGCAAGACTAGAGATTCTCTAAAATTTAGAAAGGCTGCATTTCAATGCCATGTTGCTATGTTTAGACTTTAGCAGAGTCTAAAATCCAGAAATTAAATTCTGGGGCTAGCAAGAGGAAAAGAGAATTGCTGTAGTTCGTCTCTCTTCTTTCTTCATATTATGATGTGATTAGACTATTGCTTTCCCTCTGCAGTGTCTGCTTGAGGAGATAAACAGGGACATTTTGGGGAGTTTTGCTAACGCGCTCCTTTGACAGCAAGACTCGGCTTTCTCCGAGTTGCTTGGAAGGATCTGCGCTTCTGGGAATGACTGAAGTGTCCTGTGGACAGAAAAAGAAACAATTTCATTTTAATAGGTTAATGGTTCCTGGATCCTGAAGGATCTACCACTTGCCAAAACTTCTGCTTGCTTTTCTTCTTTCAGCTTTCATGCTGCTGTAAAGCTAGACAACATCTTTCCCTGACCAAGGAAAAACATTGACCTTTACTGGTGTTGACAAATACAGCAGAAGACAAATCCAGATACAAATATTTTCATCCATTGCCACAGAAACTCTTTGAGGGCCGTATAGCCCTGTCTGGTCAGCTGAAATGTGAACGCAGTCCCTTGGCTGAGAACGGACGGAAAACCTTTCTCGAAGTAACAAAGCAGCACTATGTACTCTTCTGCCCAGCCCAGCACAGGAGGAGAAACATCTCTATTCCCGCAACCCTGCTTTGTTTCCCTTCTAGGTCAGGTTTTGTATGAGGAGGAAAGCGGCAAAGCTTACTCTTAGGACTAGAGGTTGGAGGAGGTGGCGGTAAGAAGAGCAGAGGAGTTGGCTTTAAAAGATGTGCAGGTTAGGCCTTTTATTCTAGCTGAGACTTTGAGAGACACCGGAATGTTTGTATTCCCGGAATTAGAACAGCTCTTCTGCTGTAATTTAGGTTTAGAGCTCAGTTCAAAACCCAGTGCTACCACAGCTGGCATTGGTAAAGAAAAGAGGATAAGTAAGCTGGTAGTTTTTCTGCCTTTGAAATTTTTTAAAAAAATATATAAATGTCAGGATTTTCAAAATTACTGGAAAAATTCAGCCTACAGGATTTTCTCAGTTGGCTTCAGCAGTCTTTGGATCCAGTCCTTGGAGACAATACTACTTCTAGAGCAAAATGTAATAACAAGGGAGAAGAGCACTGAATCTCATAGACACTGTAGAGCAGAATTAGATCTTACTATGTTCCTGTGGAGGTCTTGATTAGAATAACCTTTTCAGCTTCTTTCAGTGGTTGAAGCCCTTTTTCTCTTAATCTCCAGTTGTGCCTGTATTACATGTTAGGGGAGTGGTAGGGCAGGGTTGTATTAGGAGATGGGGAGCAGCAGCAGGTACACTATCAGGAGAGGAGAAGGCAGAGGGAGACCCTACTTAGAGTTTTGGTCCAAACACTTCTCTTTTCTACCACTGATTGGTAAATCATCCATAGTATCTTCACAGGCCAGCCCACTACAGACCTGCATGGAAATCTTATATAGTAACTTCTTTCCCACTAGGAAAAAATGCTAACTCATTAAAAACAAAGGGTTTTATCTAAGTAGGACAAATTCAAAGAGAATTCACTTTGAAAAACAGATTTTTAGAGAAAGTCTTCCAAGAAGGTCTCACCTGAAATTCCTGGAAGGAAATGTTTCAGTTTTTCAGGTTGAAAAGACAAGTTTACCAGGATTTTATTTTTGTTTTATAGTACATGAAAAAAAAAAAAAAAAGTATTTTCAAGGTGGAGTAAGAATGAGACTTTGCATTTTGATAAAAATGAAACATTGAGAGCAGTTCTAGAAGGGTTTTTTTACAGGTGTTTTGGGGGGGTTTAGTTTGGTCTCATAGGAAACTTGGGAGAAAAAATTGAATACTTTTGCTCCATTTTGAGAAAGAAGAATTTTTCAAACCCATGTATTTTGCTGTAGAAAAAAACAACAACAAAAAAATCCAGCTCTCACCCACCCCTAATACTCAGGAGCCTGTATCTTTTGCAATGGCAGGGCTGGAGCTGTGCTGTGGGTGCTTGGTGAGAGCACAGCCAAAGAAAAGCACAAGTGCTGTCAGCAGGGGAACAGAAGATTCAGCTCGTGGGTAGGAGTGGGTGAGCCTGAGAATTACCCATGCTCGTCTGAAAATTGGCAGCCTGGCTGGAAAGCATCCAGGATCTCCAAGTGCCCAGAATTTCCAGGCCAGCCCAGGAAACAGCCTCCTTTAACAGCTCTGGGACACCCGGGAGGCCTTTTTTGGTTGAGTGCAAACCTTTACTCACACGCACATGCCCCACCTTAAGCAGCAATCCAGTCATTCTCGAAGAATGTCTTAAAAATAATTAAATGACTTTACATCATGTTCCAGGAGATTAAATTTTTCTGCCTTGCGTTTCTTAAAGCTACCAGCTTACGAGGTAGCACGTCAAAGTAACAAAAGGTCATACATGGCACTACTTGCTGCTTCTAACAAGGAGGATTAGTCTGGTGCCTTACTACCCCTTTTCTATGCTAAAGAGAGGAAAGAAGAAAACTGTGGAAGCCTTGGCTTAGGCTAGGTAGTGTCCCGTAGGCTCTTTCATACAAGTGCAGGATGCTGCATTTGGGATCGCTTTAGCTCCTGTTAGGTTGTGGATGTCTTCCAAACATGTGTTGAACATGAAAAGCATGTCCTCCTCAGGTGGAATTTGGAGATTCCCTTCATTTCTCCAGTATTTGTAGTAACAAATGAATAAACAAACAAAACCAGATTGAAAGTGAGGAAAAGCTCTAAGTAATGGCAGTGTGGTATCACCTGCTGGGCTTGGGGGGCTGTTTTGTTTTTCTTTTCAGTTTTTTCACTTTCGTGAGACTTAAATATCTGTCTATCTGACTATCTGCGCTGGAGAACACAAACAAACAAACAAAAACAAAACAAAAACCACACAACAACGCATCATTAGCAATAGGCAGAAACAGCTGCTAGAAGCAGTTCTCAGAATAATGCACTGTGAATAAATGCCTCAACCTCACAGTGAGGCAGAAAGGAGAATAAGTGATGGGGCAGGTCAGCTGGCGCCCCCAGCGAGTTGCCTTCAAGGCAGACTTGGCTTGTGCATGGGCAGCATGGCCGTCCCTGACCAACCTGCCTGGTCCTTGGGCTCAGCGGTGGCTCGGACACCCCTGCACCAGCAGTGGTTGTGGCACCGAGTCCTGGGTCACAGCCCAGCTCCACCAACGGTGGCAGGGGAATTTTGACGGGAATTTTGACATGCTTCTCCACGCTTCTCTTTCCCTCCCTGTTATGCCACTGTTACAAGCTGCCTTTTTCTTTTTTTTTTTTTTGGTAATGCTTTTCAAGTCAGCTTAACTGTGATTCTTAAGGGAATCTCAACTTTTTTTTCATATTAGCATAATGAAAACTGTAGGTGCCATTGTCGGTCACTGCTCTACATCTCACATCCCATGTCTCATTCCAGTCCCTGGCACTCCAAACCACACTGCAGATGCAGCTCTAATAACCTCTCCTGGGCAGGCTGTTATCCTCCTCGGGTGAAGAAAGGACATGAAGTAGAATAAATATCTCAGGACAAATGAAAAAAGCTTTTCCAATTTTTTCTCTCTCTTCTCAAGTGTTTGATAAAAATGTTATCAAGGAGGAAATAGGGACTAAAAGAGAAAATGACAGTCTATGGGCTTTGTGTCAGACTCGGAATATGAAAGATGAGAAAGGAAAGAAAGAGAGAAAAGAAAGGGAAGAAAAAATACTAAAATGAATGAAAGAGAGGAAATGGCCAAGATATGAAAAGAAAGTGAGAGACAAAGTGGCGAAGAAAAGAGGGAGAAGAAATTTTGAAGGAAACATGTGAGGCTGCAAAATAGTAGCTGTACATGTCTCTAGTGGAAAATAGTCATTATGGGGCACATATAAGCAAATATGACATTAAAAATTACACAATAGCAGATAAGTAAATGCTGTGGGTAGGTCTGGATAGTTCTCCTCCAAATAAGGCAGCTGAAAGTCAGTGTTCCCTCATTGCAGCTATTGTGAAGCTAAAGTTCACTTGTACTGAAATGTTTCCTTACTTTGTACCATAGCCTGATAAGTGATTTGTTCCACTGGGAGAAAACCTTTTATCACCACGGCCCATGTGTGTTTTGTTGGCACGGTATCTGAAGTCCGATTATTCAATATACTTTTTCAGCTGGTGGGTATTTGTTTGAATTTTTAACAAAGACGGGGTAAAACAGTGTTTTTGAAAAATTCTGGTTTGCACTTTCTCAGCTCTTCTTTTGCTACTTTTTCTGTCTACAGCCAAATCCACTCCCTGAAGCACTGAAGCACTGCAGCTCCTAAATCAAAAATCCTCTGTTCATAATACCCTACTCACCCACAGACATGCAGCTTCTTCCAGTGGCCATTCCCACCGCCACTGTGCTGATGGGCTCTGAACACGCCAAGTACATTGACATCTGCTTTCATTGAGCAACCGCTGCGGGGACTGGGCACGTAGCGAAACCAAGTGCAAGTGGTGCACCAGGGCAACTGGTTTTCCCAGTCCCAGTGCAACCACTGTTTGGTGAGAATTTTGACAACACTCCTGCACTTGTTAAATTCCTCCTCTCCTTGATTTCATATGCTGAATGGTAGCCAAAGCCATAAACTGTGATCTTTCTACCTTGCAAGCATCTTCCAGTCACACAATATTTAATAATAACCAGGTGTTCTGTTACAACCAAAACTACCTGGAAATGGTACAGAACTTTTCTGAAATGTGCCACGTAAACATCATGCTTTTTTTCAATTTTTTTTCCCTTCCAACTGTATTTAAACAGTAACTTTCTTTTGCTGCACTTTTTTCTCTTCAGTTCTTGAACAATGCAGGCTTTAAGTTAATAAAAAAAAAAGTTAATCTTTTCCTTTGCCTATGCAGACATATGTGCCTTTGTCTAAACTGAAGAACGTCACAACTTTCTAGTATAAAGCTTCTGATGTTTTATGTAATAGTACATTTGACCATTCGAACCAATAGTCTTTGTGAGTGAAAAGTACATAGAAGTTAGGTAAAGGTTAGGCATTACATAAACATTATTAATCAAGAGAGGGTGGTAATAACTGCTTGTAAATCACAGACTTGTTAAAAGTTGATGGTGGAATAAGCACCCTACATTCAAAAAAGAAACAATTTTATTTCTTCGCACCCCCCCAGCATCCCTCACATTTGATAATGGCTGACACAATCAAAACCATCCCCAAGCCACTGACCACATGTCTTGAGATGTGCCCCTAGGGATTTCCTTGGAGATAAGTTGCAGATCAAGACATTGGAGTGCTACTTGGCTGCAGCTCTATTAAAAATCAGGCAGAGAATGAAAGTAAGGAGAAACGAATCATACAGCAAAAAAAAAGTGGTGGTCCTGGGTAGAAACCAGGACCCAAAAATTCTTTTGAACAGAGAACTTACCGAAAAGTCCAACCATCATTTCCCAACAAGGAAATGAACTTGTTGTTTGTTCCCTCTGGTCCAGGAAGAAAAACAACGCAGGATAAATAAACAGGATTGCCCCAAATAAATATTTGTCTCTGAATATCAGCATCAAACCAGCATCCCTCTGGAAACAAACTGGCAAGATCCTGAATGTTGTCTCTTCTGCTGGGACAAGGAAAATATTGCATGCAGCTGCTGGACGTCACATGGACTTACAAATACAGAACTGGGGAAATGGGACATTGCAGTGAAGACCTGTCTCTCTGTCATTTGCAAAAATCCCCAGGTCTGCATAAGAAAATGCCCGTGAGAGAGAGTAGCATAAGGTCAGTCTCACTTCTCAAGGTGGCATGCCTTCCCCTTTCGCTGAGCCAGCGATGTTGCCCTGTTGAGCTGGCCGAAAACCAAAGGGAATTTTGCCATTTGCAACTGTTTACATTTCAAAAAAAAAGACTTTTAGATTTCCTGCAAAGCAGAAATTTCATAACTCTGGCAGTTGTGGCACATCTTTGTATCTGCTCGCTGCCCCCTTGCATAACAATCCTTCTTTTTATCTAGTTATTACATTTGAGAGGTATGGAATGTGAAAAGATCTCTTGAATCACCGTTCGTGTCCCACTCATACCATATGTAAATACATCCTATAAGGATCTTCAAAAACTTGCTCACATTCCACCCTAGAAAGGGTTTTGGGACAACATAACATAACACAAATATTGACACTTGAGGTCCTGATAACATTCTGGCTGCAAGCTTTGAAGTAACCTTTGAAAGTAGTACAAGAGGGTTATTTTCCGCTGTCAGATGACATGCTATTCTGCAATGACATTTGCCTTCTCTCTGAGCGTGTCACACTGTGATCAAGAAGTGTGTTGTTTGTCTTCTGTTTGAAATCGCTTGTAAAGATCCTAAATATCTGTGCCACATCAACAGCCATCCCTCCTATTCTCTGCTACGTTGTCATTCATCTCTATGCTCAGTTTAACATTCTTGAGCTAAATTTGAATGCATGTGACAGCATAGTACTTGTTCCAGCCACATTCAGTGAATGCTGAGGTAGGATCTTCTAAGCATCTCTGAAATCCCATGCAACGTTCTGTTATGATCACTCCACCCAGAAGTTTTATGAAACAGTCAAGTTTCAAGGCAAGGAGTTACCATCACAATCATCTACTCTAACCTCTTGCGTAACACCTGCAGTATTTCATCCACTCAATCCCTTAATACCCCTAAGGGAATTACTGTTCCCTCTTATGTGAATGAACTCTCCTGAGTCAAGTATCTTCTGTTTAAAGTAAAAATATTCCTCGAAAAAAAAAAAAATCCAGCCTTGCTTACATCACCTTTCAATATCAAATATGTTCTCTTTAAATAAGAGGTAATAAACTATGAGCTAGCCATCTGCTGACTTCATCAGCAAGATAAACAAATGGATCTTCAACTCTGTCTTTGTGAAGCATGTTTTTCCACATATTCAAGGCTTTTTGCACACCCTCTTGAACTCCTTCCGGTTGGTCTCATTCATTTTGAAGAGGATGCCAGAGCAGACGCAGCACTCTGGAAAAGGTCTTGGAGTCTGTCTCAGTCCAGATATCCAAAATAGGGTGCCTATTGCTGAGGCTATCCCAGGAGCCAAACCCCTTGTCTGGAAATCTATAGCACAAGTTCCCTGTGCTGCCCATGAGAAGCTGTTTTAGGGCCAGGGAAACATGAAACATTTCTTTGAACCTGCATGAGGAATCTAGGCAAAAGGCGAAGGTTACAGAGCAAAGCTCTGGGGACAGGAACAAGGGAGAGAACCTGCTTTTGAGGTCATTACTTTTTCACCAGTCCTGACCCAGTTACCTGTTTAGGAGATAGGGGTTTTTTATGCACATTGTCCCAGCATTAAGGAGCTGCAGATCAGGGTCGGAGCCCCACTGTGCTGGACATTACAGATCCAAAACCTAAAGCTGCTCCCTGCCCTGTGAACAACAATTTCTTTCATTTTTTTGCTACAGAGTCAGAGTGCTCATAGGGCTTTTGTTTACTGTTTGTCTCGCTGTGGTTCAGGGTAAAAATTATAGTAATGATCAACCTAGTTCTTCTGTATTTTTTTACTCAGTGCCTTATTTGTTTTCTTCCAAGACTCCAGGAGTGTTTCCAGTGGTTCGAAAGGCTTGTAAGCTAGGACATCAGAAAGCAGGCTGTCAAGTCTAGCAGACTTGTACATAGTAAAAAATAATAGTAAAGACTTCTTCAAAAATCTTTTCATTCTTGACCTGTAATAAAAAGATGTATACAAACGTTGATATTATAAGCAAAGCGGGGAGGATCAGGAGCTTTCTACAGATATTAAAAATAATGACTTAGTACTTCATTAGAGTTTACGTTCCTGCCTAATTCTAAGTCACAGCTTTGCTCACCATGCCTGGTTAGTAAAGGTGTTCAGTAAAGAAACTGGAGCTAAACTCAATAGGAAGCATTTGTTAAATACTTTTATGACAGAGCAGCTTTGTGAGAGCACGGATTGTGTTCATTGGTTTCACTGTGAAAAGACAGTGCTGGGATATGGATGAGGAAAAATTAATTGATGCATGCTGTTACTCTTAACTTTATTCTCTGAATAATAACTCGGATGAATTCAAGCCATGTCATTCAACTCTGTTTAGAAAGAGGTCAAGGAGTGAAGGAGATGGTATCCCATGTGAGGTTTGAATTGCATGTCGTAAAGAGATGGGGAAGATGTAAGTGAACTTAATTCCTACCTAATATGGTGGATTTTGTTTCAGTTCCTCTCTAGGAATAAAAAAGTGGTCTATCCTTATTCAAGAAAAAAAGGCTGTGATAAAAATGATGAAGCAAGAGGTAGAGGCCATAGTGGGAAGACTCTGGATCCTGATGGCTTCTCTTCTCTAGCCACTCTCATAACTCTGGTTTTTAACCTGTGGAGTCTCAGCTGGCCTTGAATGTGGCTGCTGTTTGTGATTTAGCAGATGGATGGTGCTGTGGCCACAGCACCAGCCCAGCATTCAGGAGGAATTGTTTCCATTTCAGGCTTTGACACAGACTTTCTTCATAATGTTGAGCAAATCACCTAGACAAAGATAAAGCAGAAAGGTAGTGGGGCAAATTCATTCAGGCCAGTGCTTAAAGAATAGAGATTATAGCATCTCAACTTCAGAAACTGTATGCTTTTTAAAAACCTATATGATTTTTAAAAGAAACTTAACATCAAGATTTACCCTCTCATCTGGTGATAAGGTTTTCCCCAAATAACAATTTAGATGATTTTGTTCTTGGTAAAAACAAAATTAAATCCTTAAAGAGCAAAAATAGCTGTTTAGGAAAAAAACAAAAAACTAACAAAACCAAAACCAACCAAACAAAAAAACCCCAACACCAAACATCACACACACACACACCAGTAAGTGTATGTTATTACTGCACTTCAGCAATTAAGCCCATCTGCAATCTGCTCTCTGAATCTTACTCCACTGAGCTAGTGTGGGCACACAGACCCTAGATGAAGGGAAAAGAAGGGCTGGCAGAGGAGAAATGGATTAAAAGCTCAGCCAATAAAATCCAAGAGCAATGCTGAATAAAATGAGTGAAAAAGAGTAAGTGCAAATGTCAAGCATGAGGTGAGGAAAGCCACCCAGTTCATTTTCCTCAGCCTGGAGGGGATGTTTGTTTACCCATTTAAAGTTAAGTATGAGTCCCCAGAAAGTGAGATCTCCCCAGAAATTGCTCTGCATACCAGAAATGGGAAGACCATCTCTCTCAACCCGCATCTTAGGACCATTTCATCACATTGCAGAGATACACAGAAGTATCTGCCATCTTCCCAGGCAACAAATAGACCAGAACCTGTGGCTGTTCTCATAGCATTCAGAAATAAGATTGTCGTTTTTCCTGTTGTTTACTGGAGGGAAAGAAAATTTTAAAGGAGCAAGTGGAAAAGTAAAGGAATAAAAGAAAAGGAAGAGGCTCTGAGTGCTGAATTACTGAAGAACGGAAACAAACAACAAAAACTCCACAACAACAACAAAACCACAAACAGAATAAACAAACAAAACCCACAAACACACAAAAACCTGTAGTGCTTCCAGCAAGAGGAGAGAGCTACTCGAATGCAAAAAGCACAGGGGAAACAGCAATGGCTTCTAAGGTCTAAACCTCTTCGTCTGTGCTGTACCCTGTATGCATTTTTGACCTGTATGTGAGAGGAAGTGAAAAATCATCTCTGCTCTGAAAAGTTAAATTACTAGAGAGCTTTGGGACAGCAGAAGGCAAGTAATATGGGCCTTGTAATCACATAATTGGTAATGGATATTACAGGACATGTTGTCTAAAATTTGCTCCTATTCTTGCAAGGCATTAAGCAAGTCAGAGGAGATGCAGCAGCTCCACCTTTCTTCCATACGGCAACACTGGCACCTCAAAGGACACGATGGCCATGGAGAACTTGCTTTTCATGGTCATTAAGCACACCTGATGAGTGTCAGCACCATTCCTGGTGCCCTGCAGAATACAAAAAATACATAGCACTTGCTAAAAGAAATTTCATGTAAAGGTCCAACCAATGGGAGGGCTGTGAAATCAGCCCCAAGAATACAGGACTTCTGTTTTCCAAAAATGCCTTCCTAATGTGGAAAAACTAGTCCATTATCAAAAATGACCTGGACTCTCAGGATTGTGAATCCTGCTGAAAGTCACCTTAAAAATGTCTCTACAGCTTTTGCTTTTGAAACTGTTGTGCCCCAGAACAACTGAAGGCAACCTACCCTGTGGCAATCATACTGAGGGCGCTGCAGGCTCCTTGAATGTCACTGGATTTAGAAAGCAGATCTAGCCACACAGTGTCCCTGACTTCCTGCTTACAAACTGCTTCAGCGTTGACTCAGTAGGAATAACACCATCCACTGAATCACCCACCCATTTGCAACACCTGCTTCTTCCTCAGCTATTACGCCTTCCCTGGGATGACTCAGTTTAGCTGCTCTGAGCTTGTGAGATGGGAGAAGACCATGCCTTAAGACACACAAACTGAAGGGTATGCAAGACCCCCTACTAATTAGTGGCTTTCTGCAATCTGGGATGCAATAATCCCTTGTCCACTCCCTGTGACTCCACGCAGTTGGGGGTTGTTTTGTGACTTTTCCAACCCTGCCTATTTGGAACACTTTCCTGCTGAGACACTGACTCACTTCCTCTTTAGGAAGCTCACCCAAAATCCTTTTCACTTTAGCTTATAAACTATTATTAACTCCATGTGTAAAGCAGAACTTTACTCATCAGTAGAGCTAACTGGGAATTTTCCAGTGATACACACTTTTTTATTGGAAGATGTTGATTTGTTAAAACATAAATCTTTTTTAGAAATACACCAGTTTTGCTTAGGCTTCCATCAGAAAAATTGCTTGCATCCAAAGAAAGACAACAGCTCAGTTTAGCCAAGACCCTAGTGGTTAAGTCACTGACATAGCAAAACTGGGCTTTTCAGCAAACTAGGGACCTGGATCTGGTTCCCGTATCCTACACAGTGCCTCAACGACCATCATCTCTTCAGAAAGAGCAAGTTCATGGCCTCTCACTTATGCTTTTTTTTAAGTGCCAGCCAGTGGTACAAGGACTTGGTCCTGATAGATCCTCCATGTCATGTCAGTGCTTAATCACAAGCCAACTGAAATTAAGTTCATTTCAAGAAAACCACTTTTTAAAAATGTTAATTTTCCTGAAAAACTTCAAAAGGTCTCAGGTTGTTCCCACTGAGGAGAAGGATGTTTTCAAAATCTCGAAAGTTTTCACAGAACAGGGGAATTTTAAAAGGTTCCAGATCAGTTCTACTTACTGTGTTTACCAACAGTAGTCCCAAGAAGCAGGTCTCTCCATTCACCTTACAAACACACAGGCTGTAGCCAATGTGCAGCATTTTTCTTAGGACTGATGGGAAATTTCTTTATGATGTATCTCCATCAGAAAAGATACCACATCAGTCAAAGTGTTTTCTCTGAAATGCCTCATATTTATTGAATTTTTGATGAGTGAGGTGATGAGTTTCTGTGGCTGATGGACACTACAAATTTGTTACAACAAAGGCACAATTACACATTTGGATTTTGCTACAGATAAAACCTGGTTCATTACCCATCTGTCTATGTTTTTTTCACAGGCTAAAGAAGCAAGACTCAATTGGCAAGTGTGGCTTTTTTTCTTTATTTTCCACCCATGGCGTAGGATGGATGTCTTTTAGAAGTGGCTTGAGATATTTACTTAAGATCAAATTCTGAAATTTAGATATATATTCAGTAGTTAACTCTGCATCTATCTTTCTGTCTCTTTGAAAATGTGCCTAGGTGCAGTAAGAGCAATGCCATTTTCATCTGAACTATATCCTTATTTTGTATTCCTACAGTATTGCTCAGTAGGAATCATAGGTCTGATGGAAATATTCCCACTCATTTTGGTTTTGTAATCTGTTATTCATCAAGTGTTGAGCTTCTGTTCCTCAGCTTATGCTGGGCGTCTTACAAACTATAGGTTGCTTCCCATCTAACAGCTAAGAATTCCCGGAACACTGCTAACCACCATGGTCCTACAAGAGCAATCGTGTGCTTTCCAGCATGGCTGCAAGCACTCTTCTTTTTTTTTTTTTAAATTGTTTTTTAAAAGGGTAATACATCTCTGTCTGTAAAGCAAAGGCTTTGGTTGCTATTTAGTCTGGAATAACGTACTGTATGAGGACACACTTTTTAATTTTGAGACTCCATAGTGAGAAAGGGCTTCTTTCTTCTAAGAGAACTTAATCATTGAAGAGATCTCATTTCCAGGAAAATGCTCGTCATCTTTTTCTAGAAAAGATATTTTTTTCAAGAAGATTTAGCCTTGGCCATGTCTGCTATCTGCATACATGCTGTGAACCCATGTTTGCTGCTAGAACAAAAGGACATGGAAGGGAAATGTCTGTGCAAATGAAATTTTCAGCCCAAGAGTGAAGAGTCTCAAAGGGTTTGGACTGCAAAGGAATAGGAAAGAAAAAATCCAAGCCAATCTGCCTTTTCCACCCCCTCTATTTGTCAGTTGCTCCCCCTCCTTTAGCCTGTCAGATTTCACTCCCATTCTGCTGTATGGGCACATAAATCTTGCCAGAAATGCTTCACTCACTTAACACCTACCTGCTGGAGCTTAGATTCAGAGAGAGGGAGAAAAAAACAACCTCAAACCCTGGCAATTCTTATAAATCACAGTGTTGCTAATCTCTTTTCAAGAGAGTCAAATGTAAAGTCATGTTCCTTCTTGTGAAAACATTACTAGCCTGTGGGTGTCAACACAGTCTTCTTTTCCAAGAAATCTGTTGCATCCCACAGCAACTCTAGAGAAATTGCACTCTGATGACAGTGAAGAGGGGCTGCTAGAAAAACATCACACACCAGTTCCATAGAACAGCAACCTCAACAAGCACTAGTTTTTGTAAGATCAGCTCGCTCTCGTTTCACAAAAAGCAGCGCTGAACTTCACCATGATACATTTTAGGGGTTTGTTTTTACAACATCATTGTTGCGAGTTCTTTCCCCATACCAAAATCGCATTTTCAGCTTAGTTATTCATTCCATGCCAAGATACACTACCCCATTTCTTTACAGCTCTCACGAAGAGTAAACAACGACTTCAGCCACCTGGCTACTACTTTTACATGTCCTTCTATACCCTGTCTTCTAACAGTGGGACGGTCTCTTCCTTGGGGAGAACACCTCCTCAGCAGCAAGTAGATCACCTATGGCAGCTGCCCTGTTTTGATGAAGGTCTTGTCCCTTCCTGATGAAAAGACCCTCAAACCCATGCAGAAATCCATCTACTCATGAAATCTCAGGGAGATCTCATGCTGCTCCCATGCTGCTTCCCAGATTAGTATATGGAAGGTCTCCGTAGACCACTTGCAGGGAAAGAGCCTTTTCCAGGAAGCATTTTTGCAACTAAATAAAGGAAACGAGATGCTTTATGAAGAGAGGGCAGAACCTCAGGCAGTCAGCGTCCAATACATTACTGAAAGACAGTACCCATGAAGTACTGTAGTTGCACTTGAAGCCACAGAGAATATGGAACTCTTCTAAGTTGTAAATTCTTCGTTTTCAGAGCAGGAACATTGTTTGAATTTATGTGAATGATGAGAAGCTGACCCAAGTTACTGCATTAACCAGTCTGAATCACTGGGGTTTGCAATTTATGTGTGTGCATTTTGTTTTTATGTGTTCATTTATTTGGACAGAGAGAAAAGTTCATGTATCTGTTTGCGTGTGTTGGAGTAGTGTCTAGAGCTCAGACCACAGCTTTGCCTTGGCTGTGTTTCTGTCCAAAATAATGACTCGGCGTGTGACAAGTCCATATGAAGTCATGGGGCTGTCTGAGAATGCTTCACTCTAGACGACACTTAACCTTTCTGATCCTCCAGCTTCCCTCTCTCCAGTTACCCTGCTGCCAGAGTGAAATCAAGACACCACCTTCCCAGACTGCCCTGGATAAGCAATAGCACATACCACAGCCTGTGTCTGTCAGCCCATGCATGCACACCTCAGGCATGAACAGGCAAAGCTTCATGCCTCACAGCTCTTTATGGGCGAGTTCGCTGACTGACAGATGTGCGTGTCACCATGTGATACTTCATTACAGAAGGGTTCGTTAAAACGTGAACAAACTTTGAGCTACCAACAAAAAAAATATTTGTTGAAATGCAGCTATTCACAAAGAAATAAGTGCCTGCTCAAGACGACAAGAGAAAGCAACGAGCTAGTTCAGCTTAACACATTGTTCTTCACTTTAACCTCCAAATCAGCAGGAGAAGAGGCCACCTCCTCCTTCTAAAGTTCACCTTCTCAGTCCATTACACAGTGGGGAGCTCTGGGGACCTGCTGCTTTAGTGCTGGTTTTGGTAAAATTTCCACCTTTTCTCTCTCCTTGTTTATGATTCCATTTGCCCCTCCCAGGTTCCAGCCTGCACTCCCAAGACCAGGGAAAAATCAGCACAAGAGCTGGCTGTGCAGAGTGGCTAGGGGCAGTGACCCCACCAGGGATCCCACCAGAGTCCTCACCTCACAGCACCAGCCTGTCCCACTCCCTGGTCTTATCTCACCCTGGCTCCCCCTGTGGCACGTCTGTTTCACAGCCCTCTCCCAAATCTCTTTCTCCTTTGATGATCTGAAAGTCTGGGAACATTTGAAAACCCTTTTCAAAACCCATCAACCACAAGGAAGGAAAAAGGAATGGAAGGAAAAAGGAATAGAAGGAAAAGTCACTGGAAACCAAATGATCCAAAAGACCAAAAAAAAGCACATAAATGTTTTAGACTGACTATTTGATGGATTTGGAAGAAAAAAAATCTATTAATTGATTGCTATTAAAAATTTGTAGCAAATTGTGATCCAAATAAGAGCATTAGAGAGCTGGCATCTGTTTTGTTCTGATTCATTAATCCATTCTGAGAGGGAACAGTCCATACCGTGATTTCTTGGCAAGGTAAAGAGGAAGTTCTCGGGTAAATCATAGCTCGGCTGACATGACATGGTACCATGATAATTTACACTACACGAGGGCCTTTTTCACCATTTCAATTCCCTTGCCCATCATATTACAGTTTGTATCCAGGCCAGCTTTATTTTTATGGTTAGCATCCTCATAGTTCATTATTTACACTGTGATGGAAGCTTGAAGTCACAATCAGGATGCCGGATGCAGAGCATTGGATAATGTGACAACATATGCAATGCTATTCCACAGAGCTTTCATTCTTACTCTGCTGCTATCTGACATATTCCTACACCTAGTCCATCCAAATAGATTTTCACCAAGTCCTTAAATGGCCGAGCTTTGGCCAAGAATGCACCATGAGAATTACTCACAGTGGCAGGCTAGATGAAATGCAGGCATCACCAATTCATCCAATTATTTTTCAATAGAAGCTGAGGCCAGAAGGGACTTTGTATGTCATTACTCTTGATATTCCAGACGTTCTTGTTTGGAGTTTGGTTCTGCAAAAAGAAATAATAGCCTGTTTCATTGACAGCAGAGGACAAGTAAAAATTAGCACATTTTATGGGACATTAAAAAGTCCATTAGAAAATGATGTTTAGAGAGAGACATTTTTCATCGTGCAATACAACTCTTCGACATGTTTCAAAATAAAATATTGATGAAAAGCATATGACTGTTCTTACCAAACTTTTTTTTTTGAGTCATCTGTAAGTTTAGAGAGATTATAAGAGAATAATATTGGAATGTGATGGAGAAAAGTAGGGAGGAAGTAGGGGTAGTTTAAATTATGTCTCTTTTTTTGGCTCTGCTCACTGAAGAAGTTAATAATGGCTTACCATAAGTTTAATTTGGGTAGTGATTCACTTCTATGCTTTAGTTGACTTATTGCTCCTGTAAAATTGAACTTCGGCCCAAATCCAAACCATAAATATGGGCACCTCAGGAATTCTGGATTGCTTGAGATCTGAACCCAGGTCTGAGTTCTATATATGAGACAGGACAAAAATCTAGATCTGAATGTCCTCAAATACTACTGCTCTGCTTATGGGTCCACATATCTTCAGCTGGGGCGTCTCTCCACTGGAAACGCAATTATTATCCAAGGAACAAGGGGAGGACAATCTCTTTAAAAATACTTACGAAATGACAGTCGAACAACTTAAACTATTTCTTGAATGCATGTGGAATGTGCCTGGAAGAATCTATAAACAGACATACCCATGAATCCAAAATCGCTTTAAATTATTGTGGTAAATTGAGTTAAATTTCTGGATTATTCAAATTTATGTGAAATTGAGATAAACTTCCAAGATTCAGTCACTTTTAATAGCTTGGGATACAGACTTCTCAAACCTGCTGTGAAAGCTGAAGCCTGGGCCAGCTTTTCATCCACAGGCTGAACTTAACATCAGTAAAAGACATCATTTTCTTTTCTCACTTCCTATAATGTTTAAGAAAAAAAAAGAAGAAAAAAAAAAAGGGAGGAGAGAATATGCAGGACAGCTAGAAAAATTGTTTCTGACAAACACATTCCTTTCTCATGCTGGCACTTCCACTTCCATCAGATGCTTTGTTTTATACATTTACCAGCCTGCATGCACATGCCAAGTCTGCATGGGAGATATGCAGTCTCTTGACAAGCAGGACTAGCTTCAGAGGTGACCCAGGAACCTGCTCAGCAAAGTGCTTGCCTGCCGCCCGTCAGAGGCTGAGCACGGCTGAATTGGCACCTTAACCCATACCAAACCACTGCTGCCAACTCCACTCAGGTTTTTCTAACTCCTCGTTCCAAAAAAAAAAAACCCTCTCCAGCCAAAATCCCCTCCTGGCCTGCAAATATGTTCAGGCATACACCTCTGTGCTGTAAATGAAATATCTGGTGTATTACAAAACCGCACTGAAGGAGCCAACTGGAACAGAGCAGAGCTAGCACGGGGAGAAGGTGTTTGAGCTGTTGAATTTAGTGACTATGCATATGTCACATCCAAAGGAGCATTACACATTTTACTTCAATAGTCATGTTAGAGAGTATGAATTTATCTCCTGGTCTTTTGACACCCAATAATGGGTATTTTGAGGAAGACTTCTTTAATTGCCTTATGTGGAAGACAGCTGTCGTCTTGATTGCAAAGGAAAACAAAGTTCTTGTGCCATCCGCTGACTTCAACAATAAGAGATGTAAGGAACTTGAGATGCCCCATCTAGTTCCAATATCATAGTTAATGCAGGAAAGTTGTGCCCAGACCACATCTTTTCAAGTCCAGGACAAAGGAAGTGGAGCCAACCTTGTAAATTGCTAATGAGCACTAGTCAGAAGGCTGCAAGTTATGGGTGCCTTTGGATGTGTAAAACATTTGTAGAAGGATTGGCATGTACAGTTTAATATTTGATATTATATTTTTTCTGCTTTCTAGATTTCAGCACTTTTTAAGGGGTCGCATTAGCAAAGGAGAGAGAAAAGGGACAAAATGAAAATTAAATAGAAGGTATTTTGCATGTTTCTTAATGAACCAGGAGACCCAACCCCTTGTCATCTGGGACAATGAAAAGACCAAAGCAGGAGATCATAAGCTTTCGTTCTAAGAGTTAGTTGGTACTGAGAACTGCCCCAGTCAGTGCCAACAGTCTGATTTCTGATCTTCGGTATGTAAGCATTCTGTTTTATTCCAACATAATACATGAAATATAGACATGAAATAACTCTAAATTTCCTCAGAGAGCACTGGGAGAATATCTAGCAGTCCTGAAATGCTATGCTGTGTTTATAAAGCACTGTATCAAACATTTACTAGGCAGAATTTAATATTACCGTCATTTTCCTCTAGATTTCGCTCTCTGAAGAAGTCAGTAAAGAAAAGCAAAAAAGAGGGCTGTGTAATTCCTCAGGAATCATTGGTCTACTGTTTTCCTGACGGTATGCCTCTCTACACCCAACAGACATCTGTCTGACCTGGTATCAAAAATCCTGAGCAATAAAGAAACTACTAAGCTCTTGTTAAACTCAGCACACAGTAATCCAAAATAAGTTCATAAATGCAAAGAGCATCTCTAAGGTCCCACAGGCCTGGGAGCACACAACCGTGCAGCAAATTGTGAGAAGCAGCACCTGACCATGTAAGACATGAGGGTCCTTCCTAAGAATAGTTTGTACTTGCAGCTGAGCCTTGCAGACGCCTCTTACTGTGTCCTGAACAGGCGGCACTTCGCCTCTCACATGCATAAGCATGAAGCAAGAAAAGAGATTTTAAGAGGGGTAGAAAAGGGAACAAAACATCAGCTTGGGAAAGCATAGCCACTATCTATATGAACAAATAACAGGCTTCCCTGGACCACCTTTAGCAGGAGTCTGTTCAGTTACTTTCACACTTGCCATGTGTGGGTGCCTAACAGGTGGATGCTACTTCCACATATCATCTATGTGTATCTTCCCATCTTCCACAAATCAATGCCCAGCAGGCACTTTGCCCCTCGTGTCCACCTTCCCAGTGGTCTGTTCTCCCAGTGCTCAGAGTGCGTAGGAAGCTTGCATGGGCTCCCCATTGCTTAGAAGGAAACTCCTCTAACCCAGAAGATTTTTGGACCCCGCTGTAGTCCATTGGGATCTCACTTCTACTGTGATAATTTCCCAATTGGCCTGCAGTTTGCCTGTATGAAGTCTCCACATTTGGGCTTTCCCTTCAGTCCCTCCAGCAGGATCTGTGGCCCCATGGAGAGAGGAGCCCACGCTGGAGCAGGTTTGCTCGTAGGACCTGTGACTCTGTGGGGGGCCCACACTGGAGCAGTCTGTTCCTGAAGGGCTACAACCCATGGAAGGGACCCACACTGGAGCTGTTCATGAAGAACTGCAGCCCATGGCAAGGACTCACACTGGAGAAGTTAATGGAGAACTGTCTCCTGTGGGAGGGACCCCGTGCTGGAGCAGGGGAAGAGTGTGAGTTTTCCCATGTGGAGAAAGGAGCATCAGAGACAACGTGTGATGAACTGACTGCAACTCCCATTCCCCATCCCCCTGCACTGCCGCGAGGGAGGAGGCAGAGAAATTGGGAGTGAAGTTAAGCCCAGGAAGAAGGAAGGGGTGGGGGGAAGGTGTTTCAAGATTTAGTATTTATTTTCTCATTACCCTTCTCTGATTTGATTGGTAATAAATTAAATTAATTTTCCTAAGGTGAGTCTGTTTTTCTCATCATGGTAATTGGTGAGTGATCTCTCCCTGTCCTTATCTCGACCCACGAGCCTTTCATTGTATTTTCTCTCCCCTGTCCAACTGAGGAGGGGAGTGATAGAGCAGCTTGGTGGGCCAGGGTCAGCCCACCACACTAGAGAAGGGGAGCCAGGAGCCCAGCCTCCTAACAAGGCATCCGTCAACTCCAGGGCTCATTGGACTCACTGTTCCCTGAACAGGCAGAAAAATAACATAACAAAAAGAGAAAAGTGTAGCTGTTACCTGACTGAAGGAGCCAAGTTAATTCATGGCAGCATCTGAAGAGCACAAAGAGAGGGTCAAGGGCCATGCGGGCAGGTGTGGGGGTGGGGTATGGCATGAGTAGAGGAGGAGGTTGAAGGATGCAAGATGGTGTTCTTAGAGATGGCAAACTGTAGAACTGGTTCACCTGCTGCAGGTGAGCACATGTTGAGCACGCCTTGTGCTTTGTAGCAGGTGAACCCCTGGCTAGCAGCTTTGTGGAAATGGGAACTGCACGTCCTCCCGTTTACCTCTTGCGTAATAGCAAGAGATCTCTCCTCTCTGAAGCATCTTTCTGCCTATAGTTAGATAAAAAGCAGTCCTGCTCTTGTTCTTTCTCTTTTTACCTATGGATGGGAGTAAAGAGCTCTTTACCTCTCAAGCTCCGAATCACTGGGCTTACACTGAATATATCAAAATCCACTTTAAGAAAATGCAAGATATAGGAAGTGTTCACAACAGTCGAGAGGGGTAGATTATCACATCAGACAGTCTTGGCAATATTTATAATTTTCCATGCATTTATACATTTCGTGTGGTGCAGCTGATGTACTATACAACCCAGAAAAAATAAGTTGGCCCAGCTTGGAAACATCTTGTATACTTCAAGGTATTTGCCTAGGCTCATGAAGCTCATTTTCAGTTTTGCTTTAAAATTCTACAGGGACGCAGAACTAACCACACACCAGCTATTCCAGACAAGGCAATGTGGTATTTAAAAGTGTAATATTGTAATCTTAATCCTGTAACTTGGGTCTGCTCACCCTAGTATACTTTCCCTGGAGCGATCTTTTATAATCATCTTTAGGAACTGTACATGCGCTGTACATGAGTCTTGTCCTTAATCTTGTATTTTCTATAAAATTTGTAAAAAGCTAAAAATAAGTAGTAATTTTACCTGTTTAAGCACAACATAAACCCCAAATATGCATCAAAATACCCAAGCAGATGAAAAATACCAACATATATAGAAATGAGATAATGTTTTCAGCTTACTATTTTTTTAAATGAAACTGTTTTAGTATGAGAGTACAGGTAGAGATTTAATACTCTTCCAGATAGGTTTCATGGGTTTTGATACCTGACTGACAAAACATTCCTTTCAAGAGAATGAAATTAAAAGTATTTTATTTTTCTCCTTAGCACAGCCTTTTTATTCTAGCTAAAGCACATCACGATGAAGAGTAAATGCTTTTATCTGGCTACTTGGCCAAGTTTGCAGAGAAATCTGGATCTTATCCCTGCCAGGTGAGTTTCTGGACTCACTAGGGTTAAACTCCCAGCTGATGCAGAGAGCCAGAGACTAATTATGTTGTAGGCATCCGACGCCCCCTGCCACTTTTCCAGAACAGCAGGTAAGTAACTGCAGGGCCGTGGCACACACATAGTCCTGCCTTCAGCCCCAGATGATTTTCTTTGCAGCTTGCCTAAGCAACTGTCTGTCTCCCACCCTGCATAGTCTCCCCTCCTCTCCTCTTTTTCCTTCTCTCCCAAGCCCTAATGAAGCACTATGTTTCTGTGCAAAACACGCTCCCATTGTTTGCCCTGTAGCACACTGAGTGCAACACAATTCATTTCCCTGATTCAGTTCAGGAAGAGCATCAAGCTAGAGACTTGAAGAGATCCATATGTATAGTCTGTCAAAGAGAAGACTGAATATTGTTTTATTATAAGTACCTCATGCTTTAATCAAGCAGAAGCCAAACATGAATCTAGGAGTTAAATCTGGAAAAATTCAAGTGAGAAATAAGGCACAATGTCTTAAGATAATGATTAATTATTTGCACAAACTACCACATGAAGAGATGAATCCTTTATCTCAAACCCAGGTGCCTTTCTGGAAGACATGCTTTAGGCAAATACAAGATATTGAACTCAGGTTAAGGGTAGCTGGGTGAAATTTTCTGAAAGTCAGACTACTAGTTTATTTGGCCTTGCAGTGCATATATCTACTAATGGCCTGGTTTAAAACGATTTCATTTGAATACAAAGGATTCAAGGCAGAAAAATATGCTAAAAGATTAAAAAATCAATCTGTAGTTTATATAATTCAAAGCTGGTAAACCACAAGAAAAGATGATAATATTCTCTTCACCATGGAAACACAAATACTCTGAAGAAATCAAAATGTTGGTTGTTGTGTGATAGAAGACAAAATGGGACATGAGGGCTGTGAAGTAAGTCATTTAAAACGAAAAAAAAAAAAGAGAGTTGAGGAAATCTGGGTGACTTTGTTACAGACAGCATAAAAAGACCCAAGGACGCAGTTTGTAAAATGTATCTGGTAATCAGGATGGGAGGAAGACAACAAAAGACACATTTCTTGGGAAAGATACTGGTAAACCCCACAGACCACACTCAGAAAGCCAGGCATGCAACAGCAAGTCAAGGAGGAAGGCTGTAAGGTAGCATGGCAAGATGGAAGATGAAGAAAAATAAAAAACAAGCTATACAAAAAGCTGGTTCAGCAGTTACTAGATTGAAAAAATTATGCCATTTCACAAATCTGAACTGATTTTAAAAACATTAATTTCTGTTACAGTGAAAGGACAACAGTGTGAGGTTGTTGGTGACCATTTTCAATGTAGCAATGTTTTCTATTGCTAGGACACAGATGCGATATTCCTGACTGCCTGAACCTGGTTATCAGTGAGTATTCTATTAGAAATAAATATGTAAACTGACTATTTCACTGTGGATACAGAAACTGATGTCACAAACTTGAGGGACTACATACAGAGAAGGACAGCTATAAATTCAGAGCTACTATTTTGGTTTCTGGGAGACCATGGTCCCAGCTTCTGCTCCAACCTCCATTCCCAAGCATCCTTAAGCAGAAGTTTTGGTTGGGAAGCACCTATGTGAATTCAGCCCTCTACAGTGCAAACATCTACACATGAGAAAATTATCTGGACGCCCTTTACTGTTGATGGAGAGATGGGCACTGTGGCATGTCTCAGCTTATTTACATGCCTGAAAAAGGTCAGACAACTTGTGCCCAAGAAGCACAAGAGCTCTGTGGCTCTGCTGACCCTAGAGTCTAGATGAGACATATGAAGTCAGGCAGGATGAATTCTGCATTTAGCCTCCATGCTTCAATTCCTTAGACACATAGCAGTATTTATGTATCTTGCTGAAATATCGCTGATAGGTCCACTAACAGCTGTGGGAATGTTACTGAGCTGTGGACTGGTAAAGCGGGGTGTAGCTGACACCATGAGAGAAAGGAAACTAGAATTAACAATTCTCAGAAAGAGATGGATCACTACCTGTTCATTACCCTATATGCTTTAAGTCTTTTGGTCTATAAATTACGAAGTTGTACAGTCTCATTTCTCTCCAGCAATTCCAAACTTCCAAAGGAAGTTGATAGCAGCTTGTCTCCAATAGTCCTCAGTTTCCAGTACATTTTTGCTCTCCCTCGATGAATATTTTTCCTCTTTGAACATGTTATTTTCACCCTCTTGGATACTGTTTCATTTCTTCCTGCAGTAAATCACGAATAAGTTGGAGTAAGTAAGGGCCGATGCCCCTTTCACTCTTAGTAGCTTCTGGGAGGGTTTCCCAAAATCAGGGGACACTACAGCCTGTCACTCAGGGATAACAGGAATTAGGTAAGTACCTTCTGCCTTGCCTTTTTTTTTTTCCTTCCTAGAAAAAGCAGCTTTTTTTTTTTTTTTTCCTCAAAGCAACCCTGGCAGTTAGCCAGTATTGGGTAGCCTGAGGGTTGTTTCCATAGGGAAAAGAAGCTGGTGCTGGAGCTGGGTGCTTTGTGTAAGGCTGATTATTGATAGAGGATGTCAGGACCCCCATTTCCCTGAACTCAGCATGGACGGACAATAAGACTCAGTTTCTATTTCAAGACTCTTTTCAACCAACACAGTCCATAACACAAGTTCTCTTTTCCCTTGATATTTCTCTCTCTCTCTCTCTCTCTCTCTCTCCACAGCTTCATCTTAACAGCGGATGACAAGTAATTTTTTGGTGTGTCCTCATTTTCCATCTCTCTATGCTGCAGACAGGACATGCACACTCGGCTGGTATTAATTCAGTCCCTAGGTCTTTTTGTTCTCTGTGTTCTCATTCAGGCTACCATTTACATGGGTTTCTCCCATCAGGAACAAAGAGAGCATTAATTTTTCCACTGTTTCACTGACTAGAAGGCATTAAGCTCAGCAGATTCAAAGCAGAGATGTGACTGCATATGTATCAAAGGCAAGATGTGCTGAGGGCCATTCACTCATCAAGATAATAGCAGCTCAGCTGTAACTTCCTCAGTTTCTCCACTTGACTTGCTGGCGTGTGCGATGACAAGTTTGTTTCCTAATACAGATGAGTTCCAAGCCAAAACCTTCCTGTTCTGAAAGCTGTGTCATACTGGTTTATGTTCACTTGAGATGCAACTTTCTAAGGGTACAAATTCAATAAAAGGGAAATAGTTCTCCCAAACATAGAAGGGTATTTGTATGAAAATGCTGAAGTACCTATAAGAGTCTCTTTCTATACAAAAAAGACTATTTTGTCGTTAAATTGCTTGCTCTTGTGTGGTGTGGCTAAACCACATCCTAGCTCAGCGTTCTGGAAGGCCATGCATAATGGAGAGGTGCACACTGAGTAAACCCTCAGCAACTCATAATATAATGTGAGATAGAGTATGCAGGAAAGCATATGCAAAAGCTTCAGTTCAGTTCCTATCTGAGCAGAAACTGCTGTTTTGTTTATTACTTATTTTCCAGATTGGCTTGCAAGTTGACTGTTTCCTGTCATACTGAGCCCCCTCATTTTGAAGAGCCTCCTGAATCAGACCTGTGATAGAGTAGCATGTAGAACTGAACTGTCCAAATACAATTTTTTAAAAATCAGGTCATGTGTATGAAAAGACTGACAGAGTAGAAAGAAGAGGAGAGAACAGGAAGGAAAAAAAAAGGATGTCTTTTCTCATTTAGCCTGAATAAGAAATTCAGAAGAAGAAGAGGGAGGCAAGAGGAAGACAGAACTAGAACAAAACTATTTCAAGCTCCTTTATGACTGACAAACTTTATTATTTACATATAAAACCAGACTGGACAAAGCACTAAAAATACACCATATCTTATTGGGAACAATCCTATACCAGCAGGGAAATGTAGCAGTTGACACAAGTGGCCTTTTTCTATCATTAGCCTCTGTGATTCCATACCCATTTCATCCACAGCATGTATGCTTCTTACAAGTCTCTCTGTAATAATAGTACCAGAAATACAATCCACTGTAGTGCTCGTTCTCTACACTACTGAGGAACTGGCACTTTTTAATGCTTGACATATTGGTATGGGCATTGATGACAGACACCCTGATGTTCCTATCTATTCCACCAGTTTTATACCAGCATAATTCAAGCAGAGAAAAGATGTACAAGCAGAATTTCTCATGCAGGTTTTGAGGTGATTTCTACTGACAAGAACAGATGACACATCTTTCTACAAAACTCCTGGAAAAGATGAGCACCGTTATATGCCATTGATATAAACACAACTTACTTATCAGCCATCAAACAACTGCCTTGACTTTTCCACTTTCTGCCAGTTCTCCAGGTCCTGACTTACCTGTCTTGATTATACTAAAGGTATCTTGTTAGTCTTGCAGCAGAAACTATTTTTACAGGGTAAGTTCCCCTGACCTGATACTAATAGGGAATCTTCATTACCAAAAGTATAAGCCCTATGAAGAGCTTCAGTTAACATCAGATTAGTCCCTAAACCACTCGCTGGGAAAGTAGAAGGCCATAGAGGGGGCCTGCTGTATGTTTTGAAGCCCGTCTGGCACTCGAATGTCATATGCTGTCTTTCCCTTTTGAGGTCACCACCTAGCAGGAGACTCCAGCTTAAGAATGTGAGTACTCTAGCTGAAGATAAAGCACTCAGGAACTCTGTTCAATCAGGTTTTTTGTTTCAGGCTCTTCCCACTGAGGTTATCTGAAGATCATCTGTGATGTCACTGTCTAGTTTCTCTGCATTGTTAACGAACTGACCTGGCATGGCATGCAGTTCTATGCCAGGCAAGTATTATCTAGGTTGACATTCATTCAGCTTCTCATTGCAGGCTTGTGGCTTTGCTGTTCGGTGTCACCAGTCCTCAGGGAGAGGGGGACCTTTGGGCTTGGCTGGCCCACATTTCTTATTGCAGATGCTCTTCCAGCACATTGTGAAGTCCAAAGGTCAACCCAAATACAAATGGTAGTCTTAAAAAGATTTGTAATTCCAAACCAGCACCATTTCAGCTCAAAGAAGAGATACGCTCTATGCACAGATTGCCCAAGAGTCCATTTAGCATCTTCCCTCAACTGGAAAAAGATTACTGTTATGTCAAAGTTAGAGTAGGTTGCCCTTAACACATTAATCATGAACTCACTTCAGTTGCTTCTGACCCAGTTGTATCAGTTTAATGAGAGAATAAAGAGTACTCCTTGTGAAAGTGTACACTTCCTACTCAAGCTGTCTAGCCTATGATGTTTGACATTCAACTTGACTGATGATTATTGCAGCGCTACATGCATGGACGGGTGTATCAAATGCCTGCTGCTTCCTCCACTTGTGTTTCAGATTGCGGGCACCTGTCATGCCACGGCTTAACAGTGGGAGCAGCAGCCAAGGCAGCGTGTGCAGAAGTCCCGAAATGCCATGTTTTACAAGCTGAAATATGATGTGATAACCCCAGGAAGCTGGTTCATACTTTGGATAGGTGAATAAGAGACGAAGCAAGTGCATGCGTAGGAATGAGTGAATTATTTAAGCCAATAGTTCAGAAATGCAAAGCAGAGATGTCAGGTCTCTGGAAAAAGCTGAACTGGACTGTACTCCTTCATCATCAACAACAGTGTGGGTGTTCTGAATGCTACCAAGTCCTGGATTTTGACAAGAAATTTTAGGTCACCACACAAAAAAGAAAATCTTTCCAAATTCGTTTTCACCAACACTTCTGTAATTTAGCAACTTACCAGTTGCATAATAAAATTAAACTGGGCATGCTGCCTTACATTTGGTACTTTGGTTTATTTACATTTTGTATAGGTGCCGAAAGATCATCAGACAATGATTGATGAGAAATTTACACTCTCATTGAAGGTTCTTAAATTATTAGGGGTTCTTGGACAACTGAGGTATTGTCATACAAATGCTGAGAGAGCCAGAGGGTTTTTTAACCTTCTTTTCTTAGCTAATGAGATTTGTGTATTCCCACTGTACCTGTATTTTTAATTATGTGCAAATATGACTACTTGGCAATACTTTTCAAACCTGTTCATCAATTTAAAAGAAAAAAAATATAACAAGAAGAGGAGAAGAGATGTCAAAGATACGAATTTCAGTGAAATTCATTAAAACAGGCAGAAAAAGACCTAATTAAAATCTACAGGGCAGAAAAGAAAGGGCAACAAGGAGAAAAAGAATGAGAGACTATAAATGTCTAGCTATGGGGATAGCTTCAGTTGCAGTTCATCTCTTTGTAAAAATGAAGTTGATCAAACTTAAAACAAAAACCACAGTAAACTAGCCTTCTTTTATTCCAGTGCTTGGGGAGTTACTTGGGGTTTTAGTTCCTTTATGCAATGACATTTTCCTGCATATTATTCCTTACACATACTACTCCGCTACATATTAAAGGGATTTAAACCATGGGAGGCTGGAATATTTAGTGGATAAATTTAGAAGTGAGTGAGGGGTTCTGCTGTACCAATTGGACTTCACCATCTCCCTTTCTTTGGCATCTGCAGAAAACTCCATTAAAAAAAGCAGGAAAGCATGACAAAGTAAACCACAATTTTTTCCCTACTGAGAGCTTCAGACATACAAATGAGTTCTTGCCAGATAGTAAGTGAGATTGTACCACTTCCAAACAACTGACTCAAAAAAAAAAATTACAGGCACCTTGAGAGTCTTCTCAAACTCAAAATTGCAGATATTATTTTGCAGAAGTCAGCTTTGCTTTTGGATTACAAATGTTTGTGCCAAATTTTAGTTTCAAATGCTTTTGCCTGTGTGTGAGTATGTGTGAAATTATTAATCCTTGAAAGAAGGGATTCATAATAATGGAGTTATTGGCATTTTATTGGCTCTAACATTGCAGATGTGGTACTAAGGACAAGAAATATTCCCACCGTCTGATGAAAGGGGTTCCCAGGAAACACAGCAGTAATCATTCTTCGAGCAGAAGATGTTTTCTGTCATCTGGTTCTTGACAACTATAAATAAAGGATTTAGTCTGATTTGTATACACTATTTCTACACTGTAAGAGACAGAATGATGTACCACACAGTTTGCAATGAAACCCATACACACAGTGATGAGATTATAAACAAAGTATGTATGCACCACAAATGTTTGTGTTTTAAGCAGTGTTGGGAAGGAGAGGTTCACAACTGCACTTGTTGGCCTTGGTTAATGCAGAAACTCCATTTCTTGTGCTGTAGCTAAAGTGTTTCAGGGACAACTCTCAATACACAGGCAGAAGATTAAACCAGTATTTGTTTGCTAGCATAGAAGAACTGTTATTAAAAGCTACCAAAGTGAAATGGTACCACTTTTTTTTTTTTTTTTTTTCCTCTGCTATGTCAAACTAAGCTATTTGAAAACAAAAATATAGACAATACAGTGCAGTACTTATCCCCAAGCCTGGAAGATCTCTAAATGAAGGATCAGCATTCCCTTGGAGACCAGGGGAGTTGGAGAGCCTCTGCAGAGTATGGTACTCCTCCCTGAGCTCACAGCCCAGCTCTGGTCTCCTGTTCCGCTGCAATAGCAGTGAGTTGGAAGCCCACCAGGAAAGGTTCGGAAGAGGTAATCAGTGAAATCTTCATTATTAGAGGAAACAAAAACTTTGGGAATATCTTTACTTTGCAATGCAGTGTGATTCAGTGGGCCCTGAACTAGCACTGGTGCAAGTCAGACAGCTCAGCACCCTCCTCAATGGGGATAACGGCTTAGCCCCACATGGCCAAGGTGCCAAACTCAAGCTGTTAGATTCTCTCCAGGAGGACTGCAATGATGCAGCTATGCTGCTTCCCATCCAGAGACAGCAGGACTGCAAGCACCTCTGTAGTGAGTGCCTCTGGTGTGCTCATGGTCTCTGGACAGCAAGGGTGCTCTGCACACCCCAGGAATATGAGTCAACGACATGCTCTGACATGGTGAGCAGAGATCTCCCCTTCCCTTCCCTTCCCTTCCCGTCCCTTCCCTTCCCTTCCCTTCCCTTCCCTTCCCTTCCCTTCCCTTCCCTTCCCTTCCCTTCCCTTCCCTTCCCTTCCCTTCCCTTCCCTTCCCTTCCCTTCCCTTCCCTTCCCTTCCCTTCCCTTCCCTTCCCTTCTCTTCTTTAAGTCTGGCCATTTCATAACCACTTAGGAGGAAAATGATAAACATAAGCCACAAAAACCCTGGAGCTACTGGGCAAAGAGGTAAAGAAGGTAGCAATCCAACACTCTGCATTTGAACATTTCTTTTTCTGTTTTTTTCTTATTCAAGCTCTTTTTTATATTCTGTGGCCTGAATCAGCATGGGCTCCCTCTTTATCATCTCTGAGTTCCCAGGAAAGCACTTTCCTCCTCCCTCCTTTCTTGCTGTAGGATTACGGCCATTCAGTGGAATCCACCGCCTGTGTGGTTGCAACACGAGACAGAGCAACAGCCGACAGAGAGTGAAAAATGAAAACTGAGAAAGTTCTATCTGCCAATATTCGCATTAATAAATCTATAATGAGGTTACATCTTCATAACCGTACTCCAGCACTGGAAGACTATGCACATCTTTGAAAAGCGGATTTAACTCTCTGGTCATTCCCCTTCGACAACCTGCACTGCAGACTTGCAGCAATTTTTACACAAAGAAAGACCTTCACTGCATCATAGCAGTATCTGTTTGCAAGCAAATGACCACACTGGGAAGCGTGAGTTCCCAGGCTATCTAATGACTGTATCAGCATGGATGTGTCATTGCTGTTCTCACAACGTATCATAGAGCCTTGCACAAAGTCATGTGAGAGTGAGTGAGAAATCAGCTGAATCTATTCAGAAGGAATGGGATCATTAATACGAACTCTGTGATGAACTGTTTGTAAAGTCATATGCAGGGCTCTCTGTTTAGATGCTTATTATTCAACCAAGCCCTAGTAAAGCTCAGCTGTCTCCACAGAGTACAATGCAAACAGAAAAACATTTTCCCCATCCTGTCAGTGTAGTCCATAATTTAAGCTGATCATACCTTTCCATTTTTCACAGAGCTTTTTCACAATGTGAATAGGGGCAACTGAACTGTTATTAAAATGTGCTAGATGCAGAAACAGAGGCAAGTTGGCCGGAGCTGCTTGGAGACGGCAGCCCCATTGCTCTCTGGCTTCTCCTGAGTCTGCTCAAAGCATGAGAAAGCAAGCAGATAATAACAGATTTCTGGTGAGACAGGGGAAGTATCAGTGAGGGAAGTTCTGCACAGAATTTCAAGCTCACGCAAGGAGGTTTTCTTGGAAAGCAGCTTTCTCTTTGAGAGATATCCAGATAAACCCAGCACTGGCAGGATATGTGGAATCTCACCCACCCATGATATTGCATTGTATGCAAAAGGAAATTTTAGTCAGCAGAGGGGAGGGCAGAAAAAAGGAGCGTCAAGCTGGCTGTTGCTGGAGGAATAGATCCAAAGTGACATGACATACTCCTGCTGCCACAAGACAACCAGTATTGCTTCTGCCCCATCATCCACCTTAGAGCATGGTAAATGTTCTTCCTTTCCCTACTGCCAAGGACTTGTTTGCTAATGGACTGCTGACAGATGGGTAAGAACATTTGTTATATTTTTGTCCTTTTCTTTATTTCTAAAAAAACCCAACCAAACAAGCAAACAACACCAAAAAAACCCAACAAAACAAACAAAAAAACCCCTCCACCAACAAACAGCAACAACAACAACAAAACACAACCCTTGGGAAGAAACAAATACTATCTAATCATCCATTCCTCTGCGGTCTAGGGAAATCTGGGCAACCCCCTGTTGACTTAAATAGCTATTTTCAAAGAGAAAATAAAACAAAAACAAAAAACCACCAAACAATCAATCAAAACAAACAAACCTACAGTGTCCTGTTAGGTGAAATGCAATGATTCAGCATTAGGCTTTCTTCCAATTTGTGCAAGAAATGCAGTCATGTAACAGCCTTAGGCACATCAAAACGATGCTGCTGCTGATCAACAGTAAACAAGGCCACCACAGTTGTAGGGCAAGGACATAAAATCAATATGCCTCAGGTTTTAGTGAAAAATCTAGGTTGGAAAGCAAGGCAAATACATGAACAAAGATATAACTGAGCTGGAGAACTGCACAGTGAATGCATTTCAATCTTTATTTCTCCCTTTTTTAGTGTCCACAATCACAATGGCTTTTCTTCCTAGGCCTTTCACAGGTCTGCCAGAGATGTCCTAGGCAGAAATGCATGTGCCCACATAAGATACTGCATACTCAGAGGCCTTCACCCATCTTCAGTGTGTTGTACTCACTATGCTTGGGCAGAACATCTGCATAGGATTCAGATTTCCCAGCTGTGTCTTCTTTTTCTGCTCAGAAACTCTGTCCAGACAGGATCTGAAAAATATGTGTCCATTTGGCCTGAATTTCTAGATGTTCGGCAGTCCAGAAGAAGTGGTATTTCCAATCAGAAAATGAGACAAGATAACAAAACACAGACACATGACAGCTGTACCTCTTCCAACACAGACAGACGGGGTGCACGCTCCCTGGGAAGACTTTCATCTTTATACCTCTGTTTCAATAACTTCTATTACAAACTGGAGTCCATTGTATCAATTCACCCTTGTTTCAGAAAATCTCAGCTCAACTTTTCTTCTAGGCTGCTGCTAATGAGCCCTGACTGGCAGCTGAGGAAACAGGAGTGTGTTGCCTAACTGGAGGGTCCTGGAGAACCAAAAAGTAGCTCCATAACCCAGATAGTGGTTAGTATTCAAGTGTGGGGCTTGTCATACATGAAAGGGATGTCTCAGTGGAAAGAAATAGAGACCAACCTTAAATCCAGAGCACAGATCAAAGAAATGTGTGTTCCTGAAGCATTCTCTGGAAGAGCAAACCACACCGCAAGAGCAGCAGGTATGTTTGTGGTAGAGCAGATGTTTCCTGGGAGCATGTATCTATTACTCCACTCAAGCAGAAAGGCAGTCATACCAATAAGGCAACAAAATCTCCTCCCAGAATACAAGCTCAAACCGAAAATAGAATGGGTGAATGTTTGGGGTTTTTTTTCCCCCGCATTTTCTTGTTCCTTTTTCACTCGTTAGCCACATTAGACCTGTTTGAAGGATTTTTTTTTTTTAATTCATTCATGTTTCATGAATGCAAAAACATGTGCAAAATTTGCAAGTTAAGGGTATACTAGACAGACAAATGACAGTTGCCAAAGCCAGGAGAAGAAAAGTTTCTAAAAGCTAATAGTTTCATAGATTCAGTTGCACTTTGTTTGCTTGTTGTTGTCTGGTACATAGTAGATCCTGGTAAGAATCCCCAAAACTGATGGTTTTATGGTTTGAAGCACTCTGTATGTTATTTATGTCAGAATCAATAGAACAGTTTGTATTTTTAAAAAAGTGTTGCAGCAGTCGATTCGAACAGCAATTTGTATGCAAGTGCAACTGATCAATCCAATAAAAATGATTGCCAAGCCTCCTGAGCCTTATAGAAATACTTTCAATAAACACATTTTTAATTAAAAAAATATATATATAGAGAGAGATACAGCAGCATAGGATTCAAATGGAAAGCAAACCTTTTCTGAATAACTGAGGAAAAGAATTTACACTTTGATTAAAACCTGATTTCTTTCAACTATTGATGGAGTACGGATATTTTAGTAAGGACTATTATTTATTTTTGAATCCTGGATTGTTCACTCAGAACCCATTTGTCCATACAATTATTTCAGGGGGAAGTGTCTAACTCTGGAATAACTTCTCTTCCCAGACTTCAGGAAATAAGGCGCATCTTTGGGCTTGTATTGTGGTATCTCCACGATAAGATATAGAAATACCTGGTCAGAGAAGGAAGATGAGGGAAAAGTATTTCCTTTCACTCAGCACTCCTTTAACTCATCAGTGCTCAAGAGTCAGGCTCAGGCCATACTCAGCCTAACACAGATGTGACTGTAAGAAATTTTACTTCTTATATGTCAGAAAGGGTCTGAAATACCAATCTAAGAACAAAACACTTTCTCTTAAAAAAAAAAAAATCTGGAATAGAGACTGCAGCGGAAAGCAAAGCACACAGCTGGCGTTTAGCTGAGTCAGCATTAGTAGCAAAAAGATGGAAGGAAGGAGAGGATGCCTCTTTAGATATGGGCGATATAGCTCCTTCTTCCTTCTGACTGTGACACGGACAATTTTATAATAGGACTCCCCCGTTCAAGTTAAATCATGACTGGTTTTGTTCCAGCTTCAGAGGTTGGTTTATGAGACTATTGGGTGCATGGTGATACAGTAAGTGTGACCTGCAATGTGTCATTACCTTTGCGTGAAGCGAATGGGCACTTGCCTTGCTGCATCTGTGTCTGTAGCTGATCAAAGGCAAAAGCGCTGCCATTTGCTATGCATGTGACATCCGTTCTCTCGTTGTAACACTGAGCTGTGTTGTGACGACTTGCTTACACATCATCTCTGGGTAGGTGGGGAACGCTTGCCAGAGGGTTCTTAGGTCACAAGATGCAAGAGTCACTTTTATGCCATGGCCTAAGTTTTTTCCTTACGCTGACACATTTAAAGAGGTGTCTGCTGGTTTGCCAGTTAGAAGGAAACCTCACTTGTTAATACTCGCTTATAAAGAAAGCCCTCACTCAGGCTTCTCAGACGTAGACAGTGGCTTTGTAAATCATTTCCAGGCTATGATCTGGCTGGAGGGATTCAGTGTCTATGGGATTCATTTTTGAAATTACTATTTCAGTGAATTTACTCACTTTTCGCTCACTTACCTTAAATTAATAAGCTTCTGCGTGGACCTAGATAAAACAGCCTCCTGCTCACTCACCCAAGACATGTACCCACCCAAACTCTGTTGCCTGTTGGTGAGAAAGGCAGAGTAGACAGGTTACAGAGCTGGTTGTCGTAGGAGCCATTTCTCCCATCCACTGCCATTCCTCCAGCCTCTGGGGAATCATGACTATTAGCTGTACAATAATTACATCAGTAAGAACAAAACTATAGAACTGAGGCCTCCCCACCATGGTCACAAGCCCAGACGATGGACACAAAACAAGAAGTGTTGCCACTAGTCAGCATCAGGCAGACTTAGGCTTGCATATTTGTGGGGTACATGAAATGAATGACCTTTGGCATGATACACACTTAGTCATTAGTACACAAAACCTAGTCATTCAGCCTACTGCTTCTCCTACATTAGCAAACTGTTTTCATATTCCAGAAAAGAAGTGTTCTTGTGAAGTCATCCCTCACAGGCTGCTCTCTTTTCCTGGATTTTAGCCCTTTCAACTTGAGACCAAAACACCAAATAGCAGCATGAGAAAAGCAGTCATTAGAGACATATTTAATTAACCTCTAACATCTAAACTTGCAGGTGCAAGGCTAGTCATTCCTGACATCGAGGTTGCCAGTGACATATGGCTGCATGACATAGATTTGTGTGAAACATGAATAAATGAATACCTAAAATGAGTGAACAAGCCCACAGTGAGAAGTAGGTGAGGTAGCCTGGAAGATGAGATCAACCAGTTATCTTTTGACATTGCAGTATCATTTTTGTGAGCTATTTCTTTATTGAAGAGAGACAGAACAAATTCAAAAGCCTGGTAGTGACCATCACAAAAGAGGGATATGCCTTTACTAAAAGTATTTATTTCCTCCTCTGCTGCTTAGTGATATATTCCATCAGATTCAAGTCCAGTAGAAGGTCAAGGAGGCTGAATAACATGTCAGCTTCACAAAACTAGTCTGAAAAAACTCCCTCTGATTTTATCTTCCAAAAGACGGAGTTGTTATCACAAGCCCTCAAAATTTAACTCATATGTGCAGTAACTCATGTCAAAGTATTGCCAGTATATGCTTGCTTGATTTCTTATTCTGACCATCCTCAAATTTCCCAGATTTGTCCTGATAATTAATGTTAGTCACATATCTTTCAATGAAATTTTCCATCAGAAAATTGTGCCTTTGAAAAACTCAAATGTCTGTTTTGTGGCATTTTAAACCAGGGAGAAAAACCCTAAAAGTTTCATTTCAACCATGTTAATGTCTTTGTTTTGACCTGCAGGTATATTGCAGATTACTGTTCTCATGCTAGTAATAAATTTAAACATCAAATAAATGCTGCAACTTTATTGAAATGGATACCCAGTATTTCTGACATAACCTGAAAAGGTTTTGTGCCAGTGATTTAAAATCGTAAAGTTTTACTGTGTTTTGGAATGAGAATAGGCACTGGCACAGTACCATGACGTTCCCTAAGGGAATCATCCACATTAACCACAAACACAGATAAAAATTTCTCAAGAGCAATCTCTATACATTTTGCTGACCACAGAACAGTAGGAGGCAAAATGTCATGCATCAGCCCTCCTAACAAACAGTTTCAAATTATTGAAAATACTGAAATAGAAAATTCAGATTCAAAATCCTGGATCTTGGGGAGCTGCAGATGGAGAGTTGAGACCTAGCAGCTACTTTATGTTCCACAGACAGCGCTGACATTACAGTGTAGTCATTTGATGTGACAGGGATCATATGCATTCCCAAAAGCAGCTCCTCAGGCTTACAGTCCTTGAGCAGTCATAAAAATAAGATGTCTCTTGAGACATTTCAAAGATAAGGCTGAAGAGAGAAGGGCCATGTGGTTTACAGCACTCTTGGATAAATCCAAAGTAACCCTCTCCTCCCATGATGCACCAAGACCATTTGTAAAGTGTTGGGTTCTGCTCTTGACAGCGGACAGAAGTGCTGTGCTAGGGGAGCAAAATAGGAAAAAGTATTTCGAGCTTTGCCACTTTTCCAGAAAACGGATGTTTTAATGAAAATGCACTCTCAAGAGCATCTTTGTAATCAAATTTGATTTTGGTGTTGGATTTTTTAACACACATCCCCCACGCCTGCACCCCTACCCCACCAGCTTCTGCCCACCAGGCGGATGGCTGCTCAGGGGGCTGCCCTGCAACAGCCTCTGTCAGAAGGATCACAGACACTTTATTGTAGATTTACACAGCTTTGTCAGTTTGTGCCTTCAGGGCATCTGGTGTTTAGTCACACAATCGTATGAAGGAAGCCTATTAGGCTTAATTTCTGCCAAGTTTGGTGCAATTAGTAGAGATGCTCCGGTTTTTAACATCTGTGCAAAGCACGTCCTAGCGTGGCGTTTTCTGCCCTTCTTCCCTCCTTTTCCCACCTCCTCTCTGAGATGTCACCCTCCTCCTCCTCCTCTTCGTTCTCTGGCAGCACCAAGACCCTAAGCAGGTGTTAGCAGGAGTCGGCAGTGCTGGGTGGCCCCGGGGGAGCCAGGGTCTCAGGGGTGGCCATGCCATTTGGGTGCTCTGGGCATCGCCCCCCCAGCACGGCTCCTTGCAGGAGCAGGGTGCGGCAGGCAGGGCTGGAGCTTTTGATCTGAGATCAGAGATGGGGAAGGAAGGAGGCTTCACTTCAGTTCCCTTGCCAGCTGAGGTGGTTAATCTTTACCCGTACCCACAGCAATAAAAATTGGCATTTACATAACACCGGTGGCTCACCTCGGAAGCACTTTGCTGGCATGGGCGAAGCCTGTTTCAGCCTTAGGTCAGGGGACACCCGTGTCCCTGGAAGGGAAGCTCCTCACTGCCAGGGTGCAATATGAAAGGCCCCCTGCCGCTTTTGGGGTGATGGCTCACCCCCTGGTGAGGGGCTGGTGGGGCTTACACTGAGGATAACACAGTGGTGGGGGTCAGCACCCACCTGCCTGGGTCCTCACCACAAACAAAGACTCCTCTAGCCACAAAGGACTAAAAAAGTTTATTTAAAGTGGTCTCAAAACAAATTTTTACCAATTCCCTCCTCTTGTGTTGTATATAAAAGAAGAATCTTGAAGTGTTATTTATTCTGCTATTTTTTGGGGAAAAAAAATCTAAATATTAAGTCCTGGCTTCCTTATTTCTATAGGGTTCCTTGGAAGGCTGGGAAATGTGGGGAGCTGGAGCAGTGCAAGCATCAAGCAGCAAAACCCTCAGCAACGGGAATATATTTCATGTAAAATGCTGCTCATGTTAACATCTCTTCAGCACAAATGCCTGTAAGAACACTCAAGGGACAAACTCTCTTTGTAGAAATTTAAATATCGCTGCCTCTTTCTCTGCAGGCAAGAAAGGATTCCTTTCCAAAATGGGAAGGAAAAGTGTGTGACAGTCTGGATATTTCTAAAGCAGAAAAATAAACAGATAGCATTTTAAATGAAGTACTTAAAATATTTACATTGTTTGGAATGTGGTATGTATGATAAATTAGTAAATACACAGAGAATTATCCATCTATATAGAGAACTCTGCCTGCATGTTATACATCGAAGTGTCTATACAGACAGAGGGAGATATGCAGTGATATGGAAAGCAATGCATTCCACAAGTGTTAGGGGGCAGTGTGACACATCGGAGGACGCCGGACTAGAAATCACAATACCTGGGATTAAAAACTGGCTCTGGCATCAAGGCTTGGTATTATCTTGGGGGAAAAAAGTACTTCATTTCTCTGTGTCTCTCTTTCTCCTCTCTATGCTTAAACCATATCTCTGAGGACTTTCAGTTACCATGTGTTGATACAGAGCTATTTACCCTGGGGATCTCTAGGTGCTGCTACCATAATCCTCAGTGGTTCAATCCAGTTCTCTTTTTGAGGACTGTTTGTAAATCTGGGAATGCAAATGAGAGAAATACATTCCCTTTAGATCTAACAGCTTCCAGATTGCAAGTCTAACAGTTTCAGTTCCCTCAAGTTTACAAAAGACTGTGCTTTGAAATGTCAAATTTCATATACATTTAGGTAAAAATCTTATGCCTAGGTAAGATTTAGAAACGAGCAGCGTTTGTATCCTGATGGATCACAGGCCTTCCCATTCTGCAACTCTGAACTGAGTAAGTAAAAACTTTTTTAACAAGATCAAAATGAAGATGTTCCCATGTCAAAACAGAACTGTAAAGATAAGTGGGTTTTGCAGCAGAAAAATATATAGTCCTGGACAGCAGGCTGATTTAATTGAGGCTGGTTTAAAGAACTCAGCTTTTCCATCACGACAGAAGTCTTTTCGCTTGTGTATCTTTGGAAAATGATTCAGTAGGGTTCAACACCGATTATTAGCCAGTTAGTATACTTACTTAATTATCATTACAGGGAGAGGAGGGCAGGAGTGTAACTGTGCAGCAAGCTTTTACTAAGGGAGCAGCAGGAACCCACCAGGGTCCCCCATCCTTCCTACTTGACCTGGGCAGGCAGATGAGCTCCAGACTAGCTTTTTGGTGGAAGTGATAATTTCCACCAGCCTCAACCAGCTGCAAATGGATACAGTACTCTTCCAATTCTTCCAAAGCAATCCTCACAAGAGTGAGCGTAAGTGAAGCAGTCCTCCATCAGCTGGGCCAGACCTCTTACCTAAGCAGCAGCAAGGAAGCAGTATGGGGAGGAGGGAAGAGATTGGTATGAATATATGAAAATTTAAGCCCTGGTAATGGTAGGCATATCAAAAGAATTTTAAAGCATGCCTTATATGTGGGGGTATAGCAGATGCTGGGGGATTTTTTTAATGAATTCTTTGTGAATACAAGGAAAGCAAAGATAACGGAGCGTTTACACAACTGCATGCTGCCTGTTTATTTTCTGTCTCTTAAAGACAGTTATTTGAATTCTAGTGGTCTGGCTATGGATTTTGTATTATAACTACTTTATAAATTGCTTTGGATATTTAAATTTATGCTGTGAAAGACAGCAAAGGTAGAGTGAAATGTGTTTGTGTGTGTATATGTATTTTTGATAGGAGAATCAAATGTTTATTATGACTCAGCTGTGATGCTTGTTAGAGCACCCTAGAGTACAAAAAATGTACTGTCTACAGATATGCAGTTCAGATCTAACAACAGGCAATTCATTCTATGTATTGATTGCTCCTCTGAAAATTTTCTATGAGAAATACATCTTCTCCATAAAACAAAGAAAAGAATCCTAGCAATATCTAACTTCGAAATAGTGGTATCACATCCCCAAGTGGCGAATGGCATAGATCAGCTTTTCCAAGATACCTGCAGGGAGGTAAATAATTGTTTCTACTGGACAACTCTACTCTGCTCAAAATGTCATTTGCGTTCACTTTTTGGTTTGGTTGAAACATTTGTATTTCTCTTGGAACATCTCCTAACGGATTTTCATTCAGAGTAGCTATCATACCACCAAATAACAAAACCAAAGAAAGAGATAGCATATGTCCATTTCTATGCACACATATGTATGCATACATATGTTTCGAAATAGCTGAAAATGCCTTAATGTGACAGGGGTTTAGATGTCAAGAAAACATACATCAAAGGCAGGAATACTACCTAATTTACTAATACAAAATATACTCATTCTCCAAGGCTGTATATGGTCCTTTATAAAGAAAGAGTGTACACACCCTATATCTTACCCTGCGTCATGGTAGCTCATACTCTAAAGTAAAAAAATCACCCAGAACTCCACCCAAATCTCAGGCTAATTCAGAACAGTCTACATCCACTTATTAGGTTGAACACATTTTAAACATTTACAGTAGTTCCTTCCTCTTTACAGAGCTCAGACTGGCTCCCTCATCTGCCAGGCTCCTGCCTCCCAGGGCTGAGCAGCTCTTTCAGCCTTTGCGGCCCTGAGCGCATCCATCACCCTCCTGAGCTCTGCTGCTGCCACGAGCAGCTCCCGCACCTGCTCACAGAGGTACAACTGAGAGCAGCCCTCACCAGCACAGCTATATAGCACATGAAATGGACATAAACACCCAAGGAAGTGTCCATATTCCCATGGGAGCCGAGGAGCCCTGCAGCAAGGCGTGTGGCAGCAGGGGGGACAGGTCCAACGCACCCTGGACACCTGAGCAGCTTCCCTTCCAGCTCAGGAGAGCGCCAAGCCCCAGGCCAGGACGTCCTCCATCAAATTCAGGGTCAGCTTCTCGGCAGCTGAGGAAGAAGGAAGGAGTCAAATACCAGCACGAGAGAAAGAGGGAGCAGACCGGTGCTTTAGAAGGTGGTGACAAGCTTTGGCAAGGAATTAAAACTTTTTGCCAGAAACTCCCCCGTTTGCTGCAGGAGTGCTCCTTCCAGGCCCGGTTCCTCGCCTGCCGGTGAACACATACACCCTCATCCTCTCCTCTGCTGGAGGGAGCTCTGCTCAAAGGCAGCTGCGAGGGTGAGACCTTTGTGGCGGCTTTGAGCGCACCAGCGTGTTGTGGCCGGTCTGTAGTGCACAGAAGGCTGGGCAGTAGGGGTTGGTCACTTGGCCACTAAAGCAAGATAAGACATTTTCGCTGTCATCATCCAAATCAAATATTGGGCTCTGTTTGTTCAGTTGATCTCTCTGCTACTCCCTCTCTTCATCAGCCGCACAGCAGAGCTTGAGCTAGAAGAAAACAAGGCAGCATGAGAGAGAGAAGAAAGTCCTCCTCTTGCTTTTAATCTGCCATTTCAATAACACTTCTCCACCATCAGCAGCACCATGCTTGGCACAGACACAGATCTCATGGGCTGCTCTGAGCTGCATAATTGCCTAATTGCACTATAGCCTGGGGCAGATGGAAGAGGCTCCCAAAGTCCTCTGACAGGGAAGGGACTGGCCGGTGCCAGAAGCCAGCACCAGTGTTGAGAAGTGCGTGATCTGACCTAATAAGAAAGTTAAGTAGCATGTGGAAAAAAGAACTTACCTATGAAGAGTAGTGTATAAAAAAAAAAGACAAACTTTCTTTCAGATTAACTTTTCTAGCCTCTGACAGTGTTTGTAACAAGTGCATCTCAGATGAAGAGGCTCCAGGAGACGTGGTAAGCACTTCTGTGAAAAATGCTCTGTCTGAAGGGTAGAAGACACCAATCCACCATCAGAAAGAGCTCTGATAGAGAAAAAATGTGAGAAAAAGTAATGAAATATCTGGGAATAATTCAGTTTTTAGGGGAAAGGGTTGGTAGAGCAAGGGTTCTCTTCCACTTTCATATTTGAATGCAAAAGTTTGCAAGCAATTTTTAATCTATTGGGCCCCCTACTCTAATGCTGTTACCAGTCAAGCTCAGCTTGTAGGAGCTGGTCAGAAAAAGAAGGCCAGGGATGTCCCAGCTGTGGTAGCTGATTCACCCAGCTGAAGCTGACATAAGAACTAGGCATCCCCTGCACAGACCTTTGATGGTACATGGAGTATGGAAGACATTTTGACATCAAACCTTTAACAGTGGTCTGTCCCAGGGAAGTTTTCGTTCCAATATTTCCTGTGTTTGCAATGATGATTTTTTTTTAAATCCGCTTGCAACTGCTAAGCTCTCTCCCATTCTTTTAATTTGGGCAAGTGAATAGTTAGGCAAGAGATGCAGGGCACAGCACAGTACCTGCCAACAGCACTACAAGCATGGCTGAAGAATCAGTCTCCCACAGTGGAAAAGCTGGTTTTGACCCAACTCTGTCAGCATGAGTGTCTTTGTACCACACCGGGCAAAAAAACACGGTGATAAAGTCCTTGCTTAGTGACAAAATAGCTGGTTTCAGTGTCTTCAGCTCTGTCCCTGAGTTTCTTCTGCAACTTTTCCACTGATCCTCTAACATGACCTTGTGGAAACCACTTCACCACTCTGTGTCTCCGTTCCATGCCCCACACTGTGTTTGGACTGCAAGTTCCAACAGGTAGTGAGGAGCTGAATGTATGCACCTGTTAGCCCCCATACATGCTGGGGAGATGTTAGAGGTATCCCAAGGGACTGGTTTGGTGGACGTGACTTAGTCTAATTTCCGTTCTCTGTGAACATGGTTAAAACTACTGAATTTTAGGCTCTTATAAGCCTAAAAATGGCTGAAGTTGAGTATCTAAAAATCTGAGCAATTATTTTCCTGTGCATGAAGGAGGACCCAGGGAGATACAGGTCAGTCAGCCTCACCCCATCCTTGGGAAGGCAATGGAGCAGCTAATTCTGTACATCATTTCCAGGCAGATGAAGGACAAGAGAGTCATCAGTAGTCAGCATGAATTCACCAAGGGGAAGGCGTGGTTGACCATCTTGAGAAACTTTTATGATTAAATGACTTGCTTGGTAGGTGAGGGGAAAGCAGTGGGCACTGTCTGCCTAGACTTCAGTAAGGTATTTGACACCCTCCCACATAAGATCCTCATAGATAAGCTGATAATGTATGGGCTGGATGAGCAGACAATGAGGTGGATTTAAATCTGCCTGAACAGCCCGGCCCAGAGGGTAGTGATCAGTGATACAGTCTAAGTGGAGGTCAGTAACTAGCAGAGTACCCCAGGGGTCAGTAGAGTCCAGTCCTGCTCAACATCTTCATTAATGATCTGGATGATGCGGCCGAGCGTACCCTCAGCAAGCTTGCTGATGACGCAAAACGGAGGGAGTGGCTGATAAGCCAGAGGTCATGCTGCCATTCACAGGGAGCTTGACAGGCTGGAGAAATGGACTGACAGGAACTTCATGAAGTTTGACATGCTGGGGGGCTGCCCATCTGGAAAGCAGCCTGACAGAAAAGGCCCAGGGGTCCTAGTGGACAATAAGTGGAACATGAGCCAGCAATGTGCCCTTGCAGCAAAGCAGCTAATGGTATCCTGGGCCGCATTAGACAAAGTATTGCCAGCAGGTGGAGGGATGTGATTCTTCTGCTGTCTTCAGCACTGGACATATTGGAAAGAGTTCAGCAAACTGTCACAACAAAGACATATAAGAAACTGAAGCACTTCTTCCGTGAGGAAATGCTGAGAGAGATAAGACTGTTCAACCTGGAGATAAGAAGGCTCCCAAAGGGAGGGTGCAAAGAGGACGGAGCCAGGCTCTTTTCAGTGGTGCCAGGTGACAGGGCTAAAGGCAACGGGCACAAACTGGAACACAGGAGGTTCTATCTGAACATAAGAATACACTTTTTCACAGTGGGAGTGACTGAGCACTGGCAGAGGTGGCCCAGCGAGGTTGTGGAGCCTCCATTCTTGGAGGTATTCTGGACATGGTCCTAGACAACCTGCTCTAGGTCACCCTGCTTGAGCAGAAGCTGTTGGACCAGATGACCTCCAGGAGATCCCTTCCAACCTCAACCATTCTGTGATTCTGTGACTTGAGCTGCTGGACAGGGGATTCTCAAGACCATCTCAGGATTTCATAGGCTTCAGTATTTCGTGTACTCAAACATTGCATATCATTCCTACCATTGGCTTCCAGCTGAGAGTGCCAATGTGACACATCATTTGCAATAGACAGTTCATCTGATAAAAAATTGTCATGTCATATTTTGAGCTGTTTAGATCTCCTTTTTGTGGTTTGATATTATAGCTAAGCCGATCTATCAACTAGCTGATCAGAGAGGTGGAGACAGGGGTTGTAGGTCTCAGCCATATTCAGCCATAACATCCTATGAAAGACTCAGCTCTGACCAATAGATCTGCTCTTCTTGAACGTCAAGGTACACCTCAGGCTTCTTGGGCTTAGTCTCTTCCTGACCCTGAAAGCAGAAGAGTAGAGTAATAAATCATGGTTCTTCCTAAATGTTAGTGATGCATGACACCAAAATATATGCCTGGTATTATCCTCTTCCTCTCTTACAAGAACATCACAATTATTAACACTGAATTTTTAGTATCAGTCCCAGGAACATGCTGAACGAATGCCTCAGTGAGGTGAATGGGTCACTTCACATGTCATGTCTGCCCTGCTTACCTTCATTTCTTGGTTTTGAGGTCTTCCTTCCCAGTCACAGCACCTGGAGCCCTGTCTGTGTTGTTAAATGAAAATAGAGTTTCCAGAGATTAAGACAGTAGCTCAGCAGAAAGGAACAGCTACATCAAATTGGCACATACAGGCTATTTCCAAAGTCACTTCCAGTAATTTGCAGCTGTTAACACAGCACCTTGATTCAGTCCAGGAAGTACCAATACTAATGCTAGTCCTTGGAAAAAAATAACAAAAGAGATGAGCGTTTTACCAGGTCATATTTTCTTCATTTTAAATCACCTGTTTAAATTCACCTGAGCACTGGCAAGCAGCTTTGTGCATTCAAGCCTTTCTACTGAAGGTCAGAAGAAATTGATGTACGACTTAAAATACTGAAATTTTAACTTATCAGTTATTATTTTGACTACCATTTTCCATATGTCTACCCTGTTGAGGGAGACTCTTTGTAAGCTTCTGCATCTTGTGTAGAGAAGAAGAGATTAAACTTCCAGGTCCTTTTCTGCTGAGCTGCTTTCCAGCTGGGTGGCCCCCCATATGTACCAGTGCATGGGATTGTTCCTCTCCAGATGCAGGACTTGCATTTTCCCGTAGTTGAAGTTCATGAGGTTCCTGTCACACTATTTCCCCAGCCTGTGGAACTCACCCTGAATGGGAGCACAACCACCTGGAGTGTCAACCACACCTCCCAGTTTTGTATCATCTGCAAGATTGCTGAAGGTGCACTCTGTCCCAGCATCCAGGTCATTAATGAAGATGTTAAACTGCAGCGGTGCCAGTGTTGACCCCTTGGGTACACCACTATTGGCTGGCATCCAGCTGGACTTTGTGATGCTTATCACAACTCTTTCAGCTGAGCAGTTCAAGCAGTTTTCGGTCTACTACACTGATCATTTACCTAGCCTGTACTTCATCAGCTTCTCAATGAAGATATATGGGAGACAGTGTGGAAAGCTTTACTAAAGCCCAGTCAAAAAATATCCATAGCTCTCATCTCATCCACCAAGCCAGTCATCATCACAGGTGGTTATCAGGTTGATCAAACATGACTTCTTCATAAATCTATGCTGGCTACTTCTAGTGACCTTCTTATTTTTTGCATGTCTGGAAATGTTTTCCAAAGCTCCCTCACTTCCCCAGGGATGGAGATGTGGTAGACTGGCCTGTAGTTCCTTTGATCCTCCCTCCTGTTCTTCTTCTTCTTCACAGGAGTGACATTTTCTTTCTTTCAGGCATCCCCCATCACCATGACCTTTCAAGGGTAATTAGAGTGGCCTTGCAAGGACATGGACCAGCAGCCTCAGCATTCATGGAAGAATCCCATTAAGTTCTATGGACTTATGTATGTCTAACCTGCCTAAACGTCCCTAGCTTGATCCTCCTTCATCAAGGGTAAGTCTTCGTTGCTTCAGATCTTCCCGCTGGTCTTTGAGACCTGCAATTGCTGAAAGCAAGTCTTACTACTAAGGACTGATAAGAAGAAGACATTGAGTACCTGGCCCTTTCCTCAGCCCATCTTTCCTGAACTCTTCTCCATTTCCTATCTAGATAGGGCTGAAAGAGCAGAGGTAGCAAAATGGGTTCAAAACTGACAGGACACATTAATGAAAAAAAATCACCATAAGCTAGCACATACAGGGATGCTTCTCCCTCCCCATCTGAGGAAGGAAGTGGGTCTCAATTGTCAAAGGTTTTTTGTGGGATACAGCACCATGTGCACACACTTACCAAAGCTTATTCTTTGCCCCATCAATGATGAGGTTACTGGGCTGCATGGATCTGTACAGACAGCTTTCTGCAGGCTCAGACAAATCCGAGTTTGATACTGAGGCTGTGTGTGCCATTGTCTCTTCTGGTTTTAATGTGTCTCACATAGTCTTCTCCCTGCTAATCTGCCTGATGGAGAGAAAAGTTGTACTCCTCATCTTGAGTACCTACTGATACCCATATCACAGTCTTATAATGAGACTGCGAAAGTTATTAATTTACTTTAACCAGCACTATCGAGATAACTTTCATACAGATGATGCTGCAGCCATCACAGGTTAAAGCTCGGGGAGGTCTGCCAAACCTACCTAAGTAGGTTTAAAGATTAAGAGACCTAAGAATTATGCAGTTTTTCTAAACAGTGACTGTGGGCCTGTTTACTAATTGTGATTGATCTTGAGGAATGAAGAGGTGTACTGTGATAGACATCATAGAAAGAGACAGTCATCAACACTGAGCACTTAGAGTGTGAGCATTAATGATGGAGAGGAAACATGAAATTTTACTTTTGTTTTTTCTCAGACTGCAAACTGAATCTTGGACAGATTGCCTGACTTGTTTAAGACCACAGGTCTGTGGCAGAGCGAGGACTAAATCCCAATTTCCTAAATCCCATTCAAGTGCTGCAGCCACAGCACAGTGCTGAAGTGTCCTCAGTTTTCGAAACTATTAATGATTTCTAACACTGGCTTCCTGGGAATCCAACATGAGGCAAGCTGAAGAAACCTGGTTTTCAGAAAACAAATGGCTGGGAAGTCTCAATTTGGACATAGGAAAACTGAGTCATATGAAATTCATAATTGCATTTAAAAATCTTGGACAAAGATCTCTTTCTTCTAAAGCTGCAGAATATTTGGTTTCCACTGTATTCAGAGTGGGTTTTTTTCTTTTTCTTGTTTATCTTCTAGGGCCAACTTAAGAAAAACAAATGAGAAAAGCTCTTTGGCTTCACATATTCAGAGTGCTCTTACCACTAGTCAATTATCCATAACTGAATACTAAAAAATTGACCGTGTTTATTACTAAGGAGAACCTGAAGGCCATGATAAAAACAAGGAACTACAGTATCCCTGGCTATGATTGTTAGTTGCCATGGTGATACATTTGGACAGTGAATATACTTAGTCTCTCTTCCCGGCAGCATGTCACAGAGAGAACCACATAGTCCTTATTTGGGGCATCACTCACCAAATTTGGTGACTCTTTTGCTCGAGAAGGTTGAGCGGGTTGGACTGCACATGGCATGTCAGAAAGTATCTATAAACTGGCTTGCTTGGGTTGGAGTCAAGGAGCTGGGACTGACTCAGTTCCAGAGACTTCCCATGCCCAGTTCCTGTGCAACATGAGCTGGACAAGTGCTGCTCCCCATCACCGGTGTTACCTGTCTATTGGAGAGTGCTTCATCTCCTGCTTTCTGCTCGCATGGGTACATTCATTCTGCTTTTGGTTCTAGTATCCGTACTGTAAGGAAAATGAGATTTTAATGTAACAGAATAATAACTGTTATAAAGCAATACTGTAATAGCAATCTGAGATATTTCCCCATATGAATCCTCAAAATATTTGATGAAAAGTGAGCAGAGGGCACATGGAAATCTTAATTTTCATTGACCTGCGTGACTGAGACTAGAAACATAATCTGGTAGCTTCTCATATATGCACTCAGAAGAAGCAGAACCAAAATGACAATACGCCTGGTACAGCTAGGGGCATAAAATAGGCAGTCAGGGATTCAGCTATTTATTTTGTAACGGTTGTTCTGTAGCTTGCATTTGAGCTAAGACTCTCACAGGAGTCTTCAGTCTGTTGCCAATGGGGCCGATTTCCAGTTCTTTGCAGCCATCACATAAGAAAAGAAAAACTTAAGGTAGGAAAACAGAATCAGAAACCAATTCTGGGTCCTTGAGAGGCGTATAGGGCAGCTGATCTGAGAGGTACAGCAAGGACTCTCTGCATGGACTTCTTCTACAAAGGCTCACAGATGGCCATACCCTGAGCCACCTCCTTCACCTGTGGACAAACATACACCCCAGTCAGCTGTGCTCGTCTGAGAAAGTTTCAATCCATCAGCTCTTTATGATGGCCACCTTCTTTCCCCAGCATGAAGGATCACGCATGCTCCCTCATCTGCTCCACGTGCAGTGCGGGGGCAAGCTTCTGGCATGGGCAGATGTCCTCACGGCAAGCCAGCGGCAGCAGGGGAGGTGGCTGTGGCGGCAATGGCCAGTCCTCTGCCAGTTATACATCTTCTTCAGGCCTCCCATCTGCAGATCACCTTCGGTCCCACTGGATTTGTGTAAATGCTCTTCCAGATGGTGGTTACAGAGAGTGTGGGTGAGGAGCACTCCAGCAGATCTGAGAGCAAGGAGGGGCACGGGGGCAGCAATAGCAGGGTGCAGGCCCTGAATTCACCATTTGTCCCAGCTGCCTGCAGAGCATGTGACTGCAGCTGAAAACACCCAGGGAAGATATTTTACCCAGCAACGTCTTCCACCAGCATGGCCATTTGTTCAGCAAAAGTCTCTGACTGCTGCCTTGTGTTCCCCCAAACAGCCCAGTTACTACCCATTGCATTGCCTGCCACCTAACACTGCTCACCCTCAGTGAGTAAAATCAGGCAGTGATTTAGTGATACTGGATGCAGGCTGGGGCAGATCCTCCTGTCTTTATTCACTGTGAATTGTGCCCTAGGCAGTTACAGTCCCAAGAAAATCAATGGGATAATGAATACTAATGAGTGGCAAGTCACAGTGGGAGAATCTGGGAGAACATCTGTCCTTGCCCCAGGAGTGGGAGTTCCTCAGGTCCCTGTCATTGTCACGCAGTTAGGGGGCCCTCACAATCCTGTGGAAAGCAAGACTTCGAATATTTACAAGCAGTGTAAAAATTGGCCCCAAAAATCACTTTCTCATCAGCTTCACTAAGCCTTAATTATAATGTAAATTGCAAAATTGGAAGGAATTCAGAGACAAGCAACAAATACGATTAAGGGGATTAGAGGATTGATTTATGAGGAAAGATTAAGAGACCTAAGAATTATGCAGTTCTACTAAACGATGACCGTGGGCCTGATCTTGCAAACTTTTCCCAAAGATGACTTTCCACACTGAAGAGGAAGCATGCTTTAAAAATACCTACCATGTCCTCCAGTGAGAAATCTCACTAAACAGTATTCCAAGCTAAGACAGAGGGAAGAATTAGTTTCCATCTTGCAGCTAGAGAAAGTAAAAATTCCTAGTGTCAAACCTCAAAAAGTGATTGCAGTTTTGGGGGGTGTTATACATGCGGGGGGGGGGGGGGGGGGGGGGGGCGCGGGGAAAGAAAAAAAAAAAGTATTCACATCAGATAGAAATGTAGGGATATGTGAAGAAATGACCAGCATAACAGGAGTGATAAGGAAGTTATGCTTTTTACTAGCAACATTATTAAATGTTTTTATTTGTAACTTTCTAAAAGTAAAGAAGAAATTTTCAGCCTCTCCCAAAAGTCGACAACCTGAACTGACGAATTACACCTTTGCATGGGTACTACACAGCTTTTTAATGCTTTTGAGGTTGCATTTAAGCTCTAGAAAACATTACGGAGATGCACAGATCTCACAGGACCAAGCATACAAAATGATTCAAATGACAGAAGGAAGCAACGAGAAAATTGCAGATTGAGCACTGCAAAAGGAAAAGGAGAGATGCAACACCAAGTGTGAAATCGTCCTCTTGTTCCACGGCATGTCTGCCTGCTGGAGTACAGGACTCTGCTGCAGCTGAGCCAGCCTCAGAGTAACATGCTGCTCGTGATGGTCCTGCTCATGGTCCTTTTCCCTTACCGGCTTTGGTACCTGGCTGGGGTCTCATGAAAAGCAGACTTTGGGCGCTAAAGTTACAGAAAGCTACTCTTTATTTCTGGTAGAACTACTGGGTTTTTTTGATAGTTTCTTTCTCTAGACTTCTTTCTCATTGCAGGCTTGGACATGTGTTGGTGCTGGCACAGCGGGAATGATGATGGGAGTATAGAGCTGACCTGGGGAAGGCAGAGACTGGTAGCACAGCTCTTTCTGGAAGCAGCTAGCTGATGGATTGCCAGCCACATCATAAAACTGGCCTAGTTATCTGGTAAGTCCTCTAATGGTAGAACGTAGACTTCTGGGACTGAAAGTATCCTCTTGACTGTCATGCTTAAAAGGTTTTCTCAGTTCCCTGGAGGCAACCAGTCTGTAAAGAACCAAAAGTTTCCGTAACTCTCTTCTACTCAGCTTTGTAGCATAGAAAAAAGAAGGTGCAGTATAGCACTTATCAAAGCATGCTTTCATTACTATTTTAATAATCACAAAATTAAAGAAATAAGATCTCAGAGCAGGCAATGTGCTGTGCTATCCATATTAGAGCATCTTCACTGCTTCCTCAGAGGTCATGCAGACTAAAGAGCTCAGCGGGGGTTATTTTTCAGCCTTGTTTTCAGACAAGTGAGGGACAACTCAGCACCTTTGGGTCTCACAAACTACTATCTCTTTCACAGTCTTTGGTGGAAGTGAATGTGTATGCAATCTAATCTTCCATGTGTAGGCTTTAATGAATGGCCATAGTGCACCTGTGGAGGGGTGCAAATGTGGACATGGATGCAGTACAGGAGTAGGAAAACAGTGAAAAAACACCAGTCATTTCAGAGGTTTTAAGGGGCTGTATCCACCCAACTTGGGTCAAATCAGCATCACTTAATCTCTGCTCCTTCCCCATTCAAGCTGTGCATCCCTAGGTCATTCTAAACTTGCTGTTTCTAAACTTGCTGTTCTAGACCCCAGTCTCTTGCTATCCCGGGGTCACTCTGCATCAGAGCATGAATAGCTGAAGAAAAAAAAGTGTTGAGGGGAACAGTGAACATGCCAAAGTATCAATTAAAATCAAGGATCAGGGGACATATTTTCTTTTTTTCTCCTAACAATAATGTACCAAGCGATCAATGAAGTGGAATCTGTGCTCTGCAAACCTTGTCTCTAATATCCTCAGATCATCATCCTTACAATAACATTCATGCAGAAAATAAAAACTCTCTTGCTTTCATTCCATCAGGGTAAATGGAGCTGAATAACCCTACAAGTGAAATAAATAATTTCATTTTAAAATTGAATTTTGGAAAGATTAAAGTCTTTGAGAATATGCCATAATTGGCAATATTTTTTCCTGGAGGAAAAAAAAGATGAGGTGGTATTTTTTTTTAAGTCAGACTGAAATGATTTATTTCTGAAAAAGCAACTTTGTTTTTATTATATTTTGGAAATATGAAAATGTTCAACTTTTTTTTTTCCTCAGTTAAAAATTAATCTATTATGGTTTAAAGCAAAAAAGTTTTAAAAGTGTCAGATGATTCAGAATCAAAAACAATACATGAATTGATCAAAATATAGTTTAATGGCTTATTCAGTAGAGAGAGAGAAAAAAAAAAAAGCTCATTCTAAGCCAAATCCCACTCATTTTTTTTGCCTGTCTGTCTTTCTCCAAAATCCACCACTCATCAGGCTCTTTTCTGGGGTAGCTAATGTCCCTATTGTGCCAGACCCTGGCTTGGGCAAATAGTTAATACATGACACAGTGGCTCCGCAAAATAGGGTGCAAGTAGATAATGTCTCCAATCTGAGCATAGCAACTGGAAAACTTCACAGTACTAGTACCAAAACCAAAGCTGGTCCAGAGAGATTTGTCTGTGTGAGTCCATGTTGCAATGGGAGATGATGATAGGAAAGAATGCTGACATGATGTGACATCCTCAGAGACATCAATTTGCTGCCCTAAGCGGCCACATCACTGTGCTCACAATGGAGAGAAACAGCATGTGAGAGACACGGACACCATTAAAAAAACAGAGCTGCCCACCCTGGGACCCACCTGCAGGAGCTCTGGAGAAGGCAGTTTCCAGCATGGGACCTTGGTGGTTCAACAGATTCAGATTTATACCAGCAAGCAGAGCAGAAACAAATGCCCTGCTTTTTTCAATGGCCCTAGAGAAAAAACAAAACAAAACGAAACAAAACACCACTATCTTTTCCAGAAACCTCACAGCTGCTTATCTGAAGCAGTTCACAACAGTGAAAGAAGTGGTTAAATATGTCATGTAATGCTGCGATGTGATTTTTTAAGGTAGGCATCATTTCATTTAGGCAAGCAATGGTGGGGTGAGTCAGCAGATGATTTCGTAAGAGTGCTCAGCAGCCGGCTCCGATGCAGTGGCTATGAGGGGGGCGAGCAAGGCAGGCTGCCTGGTGGGCTGGGTGGGTGCCAGCCATGACCCCAACCTCACATAAGACACAGCCAAGACAGTGAGTCTCCAAAGGCAACATGGAGAGAAGCAACATCTGAGAAAAACTGCTGGGGGAGGGAAGGCTCTTGAGTCACCATCCCTGGAGGTGTTTAAAAGATGCATAGATGAGGTTCTTAGGGACATGGCTTAGAGGTAAACTGGGCAGTGTTAGGTTGGACTTGATGATCTTGAAGGTCTTTTCCAACCAAAATGATTCTATGATTCTATAATTCTATGAAAGAAGTAAACATCATGGGAGAAAGCCTTCGTAAGTCAGGGTAGGTTCCCAGATGATGTCTGTGCTCCCTCCCATGGCTGCTCCCTCTTGCATCAACTCTGACTTCCACAAAACATCCTCTTGAGGAGGAGGAGGAAGAGGTAGAGAAGTAGGAAGGCTCTGGGTAGCCTAGGAGCTGCTGCCAGACTTTGCAGCTCCATTTTCGCATAAGCCTGGGTGGAGGAGGAACCCCACCTCTTACCTCACAAAACAAGGGTGACTGCCTGCTGGTGCCAGCATTTTGCCACCCACTGCAGCACCTGGGTTGGAGTCAGCTACTCCATAGCTACACAGGAGCCACAGCAACGCAGCCATGGCCAGCCCCTGGTGGTGTCGAGATGATCTCTCTCCAGCCACGTGCAGGATCTCTACCCAGGAGCCTGGTGGAGATGCAGGGAATGGTGCTACAAGATGTGAAAAGTAAAAAGAAAATACCAAAGAGCTCACATGGGGTTGGAGAGGAGCAGGTTGTCTCTACAGTACCCAAATGAGGGGGTGTCGGTGTCGCTCCTTGCCTTTGTGGTTGGGGAGGTCAGGGCTTCCTCCCTTTACCCTCATGCTGCATGAGGAGAAAGCAGGAAAAGCTAGGGAGAAGCCGTCAGGGGATTTTGTTACAGGTACCAGCACACGATACTTAAGCAAACCTCAAGAGACTCATAAGGAAAGAAAACATCCTCCATGTTAGAAAAAGAAGTAATGAATTAGGGGCAGGGAGCAAGGGAAAAACTGGAAGAAGCTTCAAGAAAGCATGGATTTGTTCACATTTGTTTTGTGGGCGTTTCTTTTTTTTTTTTTTCTTTTCAATCAACTATCATTTTTATTGCAATCAATGCTTTCAAGTAAATTTTGCCTTGTGAACTCCAGTAGGCTCTGAATTCCTAGTCTGGTATTCCTGTTCTACTTGATATTTGCTTTGGTTATTACTGCACAGGTTCACACTCACCATTAAATTAACTTTTTTCTTTTTTTTTTTTTTCAAATTCCTTGCAAGAAATTCATAATCAGCTTCCCTGAAAAACTCTGTAGTTCAAGAGTGCCATCTTGAGGTTCACTATATTTAAGAACTAGCATGTTGACTGAACTACTAGTATTCAGGGAATTATTAGTGAGCTTGAAGACCTAGCATGTTTAAAGTAGTGTTGCAAAAAGGCATGAACATACATATAGAGGGGCGATTCATCTCTGCTGTGTATTATCTGGAATTAAGAGATCTAGCTAACAGAAATGTCACTCCCTGTCAAGATTTTCAAAACCAAATAATAATAGTGAGTACTCTGCTTTGGGATATTCTATTTGAAATGCCTTAGAAGGTACCTGGTGTTTGGACTCTGCTCAGTTCCAGCTATCTGAAAATCAATGAACTTTCAAAATATTTTAAGCCAGGCACCCAAAATGACTAATTATGATTTTTAAAATGTTTGTTTGTTTGTTTTGTCTATAAGATACAGGTTTATTTGTATTCTTAATTTAAGTTAAAGTCAGAGGCAAAATAAAACTATGACTTTTAAAAATCTACACAGGGTATATATTGCTTTAGATATTCCCATGTTTTAAAATAAAGGAGAGACGTTCATGCTTTGAGGTACAAGTTCAGGAGGTATTATGAAATCATTTTCCTTCTACAGCATTGTGCAGACACTAGTAATTTATCACTGCAGGAGAGCAAATGAGTGGATTGATATGACAAATCACGCATAGGTTGAGAATTTACCATTGAAAGTGGCATGTTGCTTTTCATTCTTCCTGCTACAACTGCCAGGTGGCTTTCGGCTTGGGAAAAGGATGTGTGCCAACACGTTCACAATAAAGTGCATTGAGGATGAGGCGCCACAGGAAACCAGAGACCCTGAAAAATATGCATTGTTAGCACCACAAATAACCTGTGTTTCCTTGTGATGTTTTTCATTTTGGAGCTGAGAAAAAAAGTAAATGTTTCTGAAACCATTGCCCATGAGGTATATTCCCCAGTTATCACCACTACCCAAACTGCACAAGTATGTTTCATTCTTTTTTACAAGAATTTTAGATTGTATTAGATGGGAAGTCCTAAAACTATAAATTTGATTGAAGTCTGGAAGGAAAGCAATCTACCTCCAGCTCCGTAACAGTCAATCTAAAGGAAGAAGTCCTGTTTGTTTTCCAGTGCAGCAGCAAACTGCAGCAGAAGGTATTTTTATCCTAAGTATTTAGTACAGCAGCGACACCTCATAAAAGAAATCCAGTATCATCTCTGACCATCTTTAAACTACCAGGGACTGAGTCACGTCCCAGTCTGAAAAGGAAGAGTGGCTAAGAAACTAATATCCCTTCCACAGCAAAGAAAACCATGAATTTTAATTATTTTTCGTGCTTTGAAGTCCAAAATACCTTGCCAATAAATTGCGGCTGTATGTCAGATTTTCCAAAATGGATGGGAGCGGCCCATGGCAGCCTATGGACCACGCTTCCCACACAGACCTGCCTCCTGCCAGCCGACCACGGCAGCACTGGGATCACTCGGACTGAAAGAGATTTATGGTGGTCTTGAGGAGTAACGTGCTGTTGAGCATGAAAGAAGTGGCAGAGTTTGTCTCTGAGTAAGTAAGAGATCGCTGAGATTGAGCTGTGAGCTGGTTCACTTGGAAACTATTGCCTGGGTATGAGCCAGGCATCTATTTTGGGTCCCTCCATAGGCAGGAGCTGCCTGCAGTCAAGCTGGACTCCTTTCTAGGACAGGCCAAAATGTTGCCCTGTATGCTGGAAGGGCAAAGAGCAGGAATAGTGCAATAGCTAAAAATAAATTTAAATTTAGTTGCCTCTTAGCTCTAGGGACATTGAAATAATTTTAAGCTCGCTACTGTAATTTTTATGATCAATTTGCAGTGACAATTGGGAAGCCAATCAAAAGGCTCAAGAAGATTTGCACAAAAATTAATTCCACAGTCTGAGAGCTACTGAAAGGTTTTGAATATGGAAGTTTCAAAAAGTATTTAGCCAAATGTTATCTTTACAATTACCAAATAGGGATGAACTTTGTGTATATCTTTGCAAAAAAATAACGTTCTCTACTTTGACCTAATCTGTTAATATCCTTTCGAATGTTTCATAAACTTTCCATTAAACATTGTATTACTAAGTTGTCTTCGAAGTTTTTTGGTTTTGAGTTACTGAGGTGTATCATAACATGTCTTACATGGGCTGTAAAAGAAGGATATTTTGTCCTGTCATGTCTTTACATTGTATTCTAAATGAAGATTTTTACCTGTGTTAGTATAAAATCTAAATATTCTGGGAAACTGTAATTTTTGGTGCCTTAAAATTGCTATTGATATTTCTCTTACCAGGCCTCTTATTCTATATTTTTATGAGATGGCCCTGGTACTTGACTTTCATACTTATGTCTTTCTGTAAACTTGATCTATTATTATAACTCGAAAATAATTTGTGCTACCTTATAAAATAAATCATATTTTTAAAATTTTAAACCTTTTTTTCTGCCAAACTTAAACCACTTTATTTCAGTAAGAGATGAATGAATAAAAGAAAAAAAATATTTGCATTGCAACTGTATTCAGAAGAACAGAATCTAAGGAATAAGGTCCTTCCCCAAATACAAAGTAACTGGCAAGGACAAAAAGCAAAGAAAAGGGGAAAAAAAAGTGCTGGGAGGAGTTCAGAGGGGAGCTTCAACAGTTGTGTACTGGAGAGAAATCCAAAACTAGACAGCAAAGCTGCTGGTCAGAAATTGCAGAATTAGAGGTTTAATGCCACCATAGGGGAAAGCAGCTCTTTAAGTCCTGAGAGGAGCTCTCTTGCTGACCAGCCCTTGCCTCCTGCTTGCCTGTCTGTGGGCCTTGTGGGGTGTCCCCTTCCTCACTGAAGTGTCTTCTCCAGCTTGATGCTCCCCAGCTGGGCTGAGCGCTCTCCTCGGCTGTGTGACAGAGGCAGCATCTCAGCACTTGGGTCCTTGGTGGCATCTGCTGGGTACCCAAAGCAAGGTATGCAGGGACCAAGGGCGGCCCAAAGACTGACTTCTGACAGCAAGCAGGGTGGCATTCCCAGCTCACGTTCAAGAATGAGACCACATATGTCAGGAGAAAATCATTTTATTGGAAGGAGGAGAGCAGCTCATATGTCTTGAGTTAAGCCACTGCCGTAATGATTTGGAATGGTAAATACAGCAGCATTCCCTGGATACAGATGTGAGGTAAGAAAACCACTAGCATTTCCATAAGATATTTCTGCAAGGGACACACAAATAATTTTTTAATTCCTGCATGTATGAGAAATATTTCCAGGAGAATTTAAATAGAATCACTTGCTTGAGAGCAAAGTGTTGAAGCTCATGCAATGAGAACAGAATTTAGAAATTAACAATAAAAGGAAACTGCTGTTTAAAAACACTCTATCCATGCACTGGGAAATACACAGTGCAGCATCAGTGCTGCCATCAACAAATGCTAACTGCAGATTCTGAATTGTATAACTCTGTGATAAGCTTATGCGCATATTTCTTTGCACTGAGCAAAGAAACCTTAGAGTAGGACCTACAAAAGGAGTAGGACCTACAACAGGAGTAGGACCTAAAAGAATTGTCCTTGAAAAAAGTATGAAAAAATAAAGCCATGTAGAACCTGCATGTAATCTTCTTACTTTCATGCATTTTTGATCCAATTGCAAAGCAAGATGCCAAGTTAACTTGCCAACAAGCTGAAGGTCTAGAGCTAGAGGAAGCTGGAGTTGAATTTAAGAAAGGAGACCCAGCCAATCTCATGAGCAAATGTGTGTGAAAATCACTACAGAAAAGCATGAGAGTGTGTGTGCACACGCAAAATCCTGCCATGTGAATGATGGTACATTTAAATACATCTATGCTACATTGCAGCTGAAGGGATGGTTGTTCTAGAGTCAATCCTAAAAGCATGTAGATAAATGGGAGCTTGCAAGTGTGTGCAGGATGTGAATTCCTCACGGTGTGAGGAGACACGATGAGAGTTATGTTCACCTACATTAGACATCAGCCATGCCAGCACTACCCAGTATACAAAGCCAACAATATAAATTCAACACAGATTAAACTAAAAAGCCTAATTGCAAAGCTGCCAATATAAAGAGAAAAAAAATATTAAATGCGTGGTTCTGTGTGCAACATCAGCTGCCTTGAGGGGATCCAGGGTTTCTAAGTAACAACAACAGCTGTCCAACTACATCTCCTGTAGCAAGGCAGATGCCTCCACAAGCAGGGCACTTTGCACCAAATCATATTGCAACTGAGGACAGGGTGATGGGAGTGATGGCCATGAACTAGGGGGCAGAAGGGATAAAACTGTACAGAGAGCTGTGCATGCCGTTTTCCTTTGCTTATTTTTTATCTTATTGCACGGCAAGAGGTTAAGACTACCTGTTAAAAGCTGAAGATCCAGTTGGGAGCAAGGCCGTAACCAAGACGTCTGTGGCTGCTGGTATTCCTAAAGCAGAGCCATTTAGACTCTTTCAGGAGCAGTTCTGACAGTGTTAAAACGATGGGAGATAGAGGAATTTTGCTGAACTCTTCTTCCATCACTGCTAACATCCATGGGGCTAACAGTAATTGTAGGAAATTAGTGCAATAAAGCAGCTGCAAACATAGGCACAGCCTCAAGCTATCAAAGTAACTTCTGAGCATTATTTTTCTCTGGAGAGGAATGCCCAGTCTCCCAGGAAACCAAGTTTGGCTACATCCTCCTCTTGCCTTTCATGTAACGTGTCAATACTTATTTATAATTGTATTTTCTTCACGTAGAGTCAGAATACACATTAACTCCTGACTACAGCTTTTTCTTTTTAAAGTTAATGGAAACACAAGTTTCAATTTCCCTCATTTCTGATTTATGATTAAGATACATCTCCTCCACAATGGCTCATATGCTGTCACTTTTGAACTGAAGAGCACTAGGGAACTTCAAACTTTGAAATTAATTACAGGAATAAAGCCTTCTTTGCATATTTCCTAATTATCCCTTTCTTTGTTAATGCCAAATAATGTCTTAGCGTCTTCATGGAAAAATAAAGTTTCATTGACCCTGCGCTGTGATTATGGTGCTTTCATCTCCCATCTGTGCTGTGAAATCTATTGGCCTTCTATTTCCAATGCAAAAACCTCCAGAATTAAAAAGATAAAAAAGCTATACAGGTACATGATGCGAGCCATACACGAGGCAAACTTATCCAGTCGTGGATAAAGGAGGAAAAAAAAGGTGACATGCCTTTTATTCTGTGATTGTCCCTATGGTCTCATCTCATGAACAAATTAGACCTTAAACTAACCTAAAAATTTTGCAGATGCTGAGAAAATTTGCAGACACTAAGAGTCCATTGGTGAGATGTCTGGATGAAAGGTCACATCCCAGTCAAGGGTGAGATTTGGAGCAAAGCAATCATGCTGCTTCTCCGGTCACATCTGCTTTTTGTTAATACTTGCCTCAGTTGCAGAGAGGAGTCTCGCAGGGCAAGCTGTCGTGCACATCTACTCTGTCTTGCCCCAAAAACACTTGCATTAAGAAGTAGGAGAGCAAGGAGGGTCCTGGAGGTGAAGGGTCTTGACCAGAGAAGGGTGATGACCTGTGACCAGAGCCTGGAGGGAAGGCTGGTTACTCGACCACAGGGACCAGCTTGGGAGTATCCTTGGGTGCCAGTCCCAACAGGTGGCAGAGGGCGAATGCAGTTCAGCCCTTGTGCTTGCCTCAACCCACAGCAGCCCCACGTCCTGCTTGTCCGCTTCTCCCTGCCCAACATCAGGTACCATCAGGGCTGAGTGTGATCACCTTTCTACACATAATTCAGTCACCATCCAACACCACCAGGTGCCTCTGGGAAGAGGTTTTCATGTACAGCCATTTTTGGCCAGAGCCCTGGGGAGGAAGAAACCTAGCATTGGTGGCACCCTGCATTACTGATGAGATGATACTCCCTCCTGATGGGAGAGGCCTCTGCTCTGGGAATGGTCACTTTACAGGAAAAGCAGAGGTCAGCCTCTATTTGCTTTGGATGTTTCTAACCCTCCTGCCACACTGTGCTCTCTGTCCTCTGCTGCAGCATCCTGGGACAGCGCTGGGGCAGGGGCAGCAGCACGGCCGGCCAGGCCAGCAGAGCAGGGTGCGTGGGACAGGGCTGTTGTAGAATCATAGAATCATAGAGTAGATTGGGTTGGAAGGGACCTTTGAAGCTCACCTAGTCCAACCCTCCTGCAGTGAGCATGGACATCTGTTGGCACACTCTGGAGTGCCTGGTGCAGGAAGGTTGCTCTGCCAACGTTATGAAACTCACAGAAAAGTGCAGGTGTGTAATTTTTGCTGCAAGGACCTCATGTCAGACCTTGCTTTTTTCTTTTTTTTTTTTCTTTTTTTTTTTTTTTCTTGGTTTTGGCTCCACAACTTGCTGTTCTTGTAGTTTGTTCTCATGATCCCTTGAGTCACGCTATGGTGCTATGAGCTGTTTGCCCAAGAGTTGGCAAAGAGCTGCTGTTTGGCTCCCTGTGTGGTTTAACCATTGCAAGTCAAGGAGCATGACATTTATGTGGGTTAGTGACCTGGAGGCCTGGAAGCACTGAAGTGACGCTGAAGGATGATGAACTGTTGTGTAATGGAGAGTCAAAAAGGTACATTGAAAGTTTAATTACAAACACCTGGGGAGCAGTGGCTCTCAGCCTCCCCTTAAATTGTATGGATTGGTGTTCCATTGCTTCCCTGATATTTTTTTTTCATTCCAGCAGAGACTAAATCTTTTCCAGAGGAAATAATAGTGAAATGCCATGGAGGATCATAGGTAACACAGCACTGGGGTTCCTCCTTCAAGCAGGACCCCAACAGCTGAAAAACATCTTCGAAGCAATCAGATCACAGCAGCAACAGCAGAAGTAAAAGTCTGATAAAGCAACCAGAGCAAGTTCTTGAATTTTAAGACCTTGTGTGCAGAAAAAAAGAAAAAAAAGTAACAAACAAACAAAAAAACCCAAACAAAACCAAAAAAACCCCATGACATAAGAGATTCCTTACACAAAAATTCTACTTCTTTTTGCAATTTCTTGAAGGTCTTGATGTTTCTTGGGATTTCTTCGAAGAAGATCAACAGAAACCAGTTAGAAAATGCGCTCATTCCTTACAATACCTAAAATTAACAACTTGGAGGCCCCAGTCCAGGCCTGATCCACTTCTTTAAAATTGGGTTGGCCTGCACTCTTCATTTATTTATTCCCTCAGCAGCCTAAGGGAATATACTTAGTGTGTGAAGTGAAGCACGTGCCTTTGCAAGAGCAGATTTTCAGTCACTAAAAGGAAAAATGTAATACTGCAAATGAAGAAATGTCTCATTGGAATTGCATTTATTTCCCCACAAATGCCAGCCAAGATTTTTTTTGTTAAACATATACCAACACTTTTGACTTCCAGAGGTATGCTGCTACCAAAAAAGGGCCTGCAAATGGCCTGTGATATGATCCATTGTCTTAGGGTGTTTTGGCAGCCCATTAAAGAGATGCCTGAGGAGCATGTAAGTAAAGCAGTTGTGGGGAAAGAGAGAGGTGGAGGATATCTGGGAACAATCCCAATTTAGGAGCAACTCAAAGAATAATGGGGCCAAGGATGAGAATCTCATGTCTGTCCTTACACAACTTCCCACCAAGAAATACTCTTCCCTGGAGACAGTTCCACCACAACAAGAGCTAAGGATCAAAAGCCAACCTCCACACTTGAAATAACTTTCTATTAAAGTTAGTTTTAATAAAACGAGCTTCGGATGAAATTTCAGCTCTTGAAATGATAGCAGGGCTCTTTTTGGTTGGATTCTGTTCATATTTCCCTGCTTCCCCATCCACATTTTGCTATAAGCAATAGGTTATGGTCAACTCCTTTCATCTCGGTGAAATTTTGCCTTCCTGGATTAGGAAAAAAAAGAGAGCAGGATGTTTGCTGTAAAACAGTGCTAGGAATTCCCCCAACTAATCCTCCTTTGCTTCTCTCTCCAAACTTAAGAGACACAAAGCATTGCTTTTGGAATGGGGGTAGTTTGCATATTGTAACTCTGAGAACAGCAGGGCTCTTTCTGAACTCTTGGAGGCAAAGACAGTCCAAGGAGGCAGTTGCATGGCTGCATTGCAAGGAGCTCTTAGCTTGGCCTCTTACAGACTCCTGTGACTATCCAAGCCAAGAGAAAAATGTATTTTATTTACCGCATGGATGAAAGTTACACAGTGTTCCTAAAGATCAGTAGCTGCCCCATGAATTCACTCTTAACAGAGTTCAACAAGCAGTCAGCAGCTGAAAGAGCCTCTGAAAGTTTTCACTCAGTTGCTGGCTGCCTCCCCTCACCAGCTATCTTCCTGACTGAGGTTAAATAAGGACAAGCCTTTAAAACTCTAGTATTTTAAAACAAGTTACCTTATTTTTTGCTGATTTGGCATCTATTTCCATGGAAACAGAAGCAAGAACTAGAAGCCAGCAGCTCAAGTTGGCTACACTACTGCTCTTGGCTTGTTCTACTTCCATTTCCATGGAAACTGATGTAAGATCAGTGCAAACAAGGCAAAGTTTGCTTTCTTTTTTTTTTTTTTTAATTAACTCTTTCTTGATTTTCCACTTCCAGATTCATTTGATGCCAGAACTGCAGGTACAAAGTCACAGGAAATGCAAGGAAGAGCAGCCCACATACCTTCATGAATCTGTCCATGTGTATGTGCGTGCGTGTATGTGCGTGCACTCCACTTTCTGACAAGGATCTTCAAAGTAGTCACCAATTTTCTTTAAGGATGCTAAAAATCACAAGAAAACAATTAATGCACCATGTCCCCATGCTGACAGGACACCTTTCTGCTACAGGTTTGTGGTCTGCTGCAAACAGATACCCAGGATGAAGGAGCGTGCTGCACCCTGGTACCCCCTGCCCATGTGTCTCCCAAAGCTGTCCTGTCTGCAAGTGGCTCCACAAACGCAGCTCTGCCACCGGTGCTGGTCTCCAGGGTTTCCCAGCCCATATGAAGACCGCTGTGTTGTGTGGCTGTTTCATAGGTAAAATGGCAAGTGGGAAAGCAGAGGTGGGAGTAGAAAAAGCAGCAGTGGAAGGAAAAAGAAGTGCATGATACAAGAGGGGCTGACATGCAGGATTGTCACCCATGGAGGTTAAAGACAGAAGTAACAAACTGGCCATGGAGCAAAGCAACTTAACAAGAAGAAATGGCACCTTCTTGCTAATTGCTTTCTAGGAGTTTTCTAGAGTATTTCTCCTCTGAAGCCACGTGTGGCCCCCATTTTGGCTATGAAACCATTGAAACTCAGATTTTAACATACTTTTTTTTTTCTCCTAATATGGCAATGTCCTGAAGCACATGTCACAAGCCTTTAAAGGAGCCTGGTAACATCTGCAATTTAAAGTGGATCCAAAGCATTACAGGCGGTGTTACAGAGTTTGTAAATGCTGGGGTTGACCACTGCTCATGGAGCACGAACTATTCCGTATTTCTTTGAGTTCATTACTGAAACTGATCCAAGATTAAGTCATGTTCAGGGAATTGATTCACTTACTCTGCTTCATTAACAGGGATTTTGATGCCTATCCTAGAAAATCTGGATCCAGACATGGAAACATCAATGTGATAAAACATTGAATCATGTGCCTGAGTCCCCCACAAACCCAAACAAATATAATTTATGTATATGCTCAACCGTTCCACAGTGTCACGCCTCAGACACCAATGTTTACATGTAGAAAAGGCTTTTCAGATTGTAACAATCTGCTTAGACCCAGGGGGGCTTTGGAGGAGTGTCCTTCATTCATTTGCTCTTATAAAATGCAAGGAGGAGGCTGGTGGGAGAAATTGGCTAAAGAGAAGGGAGGTGGCCTAGGTCATATATCTAGTTACCAAAACATTAAAATACCAGAAGAGAACCCAGGGTTTTAAGAGAGAGATTTACAAAATACAAATAAACTGACTGACTACATGTCATGCCTTGATTCATTTCTCTTTCCAATTAATATAGATAAGGTCAGATTTTAAGAACATGTTTATGTTTGCTCTACACACAACAGGACCAGGTCTGTATCATCTGTGATCCCACCTGAACAGGAATACAAAAAATTGTTAATGCATGTGGAAAAAATGTCCCCAATATTGTCACCAGCAAACATCAGTTGCATGATGTCAAGAACATTTAAGACCATAGGTTCTTTCCATGTATCCTTTAGTACATGGAAAAACAAAAAGGTCACTGCCTCATGTGCACTGGTAGTGTTAAAATTCATATTTGAATTCCCCAGTCCTAGCACTTGATATTGGTCAAGACCATTCCTAAATTTAGTCAAGACAGTTTTCACATCTTTCTCACATACTACTTGACCTCTCATTGCATCCAGACATCTGGAACAATACAGTCGATGAAAAATATGGATTAGCATACTCCCGCTCAAAAATATTTAACCAGAGATTCCAGCCTGATGGACAGAAACCAAATCAGACCAAACAATTGGTATCTAGAAAGAAATAGATGGTTTGAAAAAGATAGTAGTCGGCCACTGGATCAAACATCTGTCATGTTTTATTCTTTCAGGACACTTATTTTAAAATTTTTCCTTTACCAGGTAATTAGGTCACAAGGAAGCTTTTCATAGCTGTATTTTAAATGTGTTTCACTTTGGTCTTGGAGACAAGACTGATATTTTAACAGCCCAGCTTCATTAGCCAGCCCATTCCAAAAGTGTCTCCCTGCCATACCATTTTTATTGTAGATGACCCTGTTTTGTCCTGCTTCTACCTCACAGAGGAATTTGATAGAAAATCTGAAGTTACAACACCGAAAAATCTGCACTATTTTTAATCCTTTTAACTGTTGGGACACAGAATCAATAGTACATATCCAGGAAAAATACTGTGGGTAGGTCTTTCCCTTCCAGAAAATTGTATGATGTTGAAATATTTCTTGTTTTCTAGAAAAAGAGGATCTTATTTGTTTATTTGTTTGTTTGTTTGTTTACCTTGAGGAGGGATGCTTTGTTTCTTTGATGCGGTATTGTCAAAGAATATTACAAAGCACATGCAGTTTCAAATACAGTCACATGGACTTGGACTCCATGTAAGGAACTGCTTTGCTGAACGAGAGTTCCAGGAGCACACACGCTGCTGCTTGTGTTTGCAAGGCCACCACTGATAGAGGACAAGTGCTCCTGGACAAGGAGCTTTTTTCCCTTTCCAGACAGCTCTTCCTCGCCTCTTCCCTGCATGCTTTGTGCAGGGAGTGCCCAGCACACCCTGATCTGGTGTGCAGCCAATTTTCTTTTCACTGTCATTTTCCCTTAGGCTCAAGACCCCTCTATCTCACTTTCTGTCTGTGGACACTGAGACACCGAAATCCAGGATGCTCATCCGCACTATTCGCTGCTTGGCACAATCTCCCACAAATGCTGCAAACAACACAGTAGCTGATAGCATTTGGTGGCCTTTTGTACTGACATTTCAGCCTCTCACAAACTGGAGCTGGCCTTATCTGTTGGCCACAGTGCCTGAGGCTTTTCTTCTAGCTGGCTTTTTCTTCTTCCAGCTGCCTAGCGGTTTTCAGAGGCAGAGATTTCTGAACAGCAGGTTTCCTCTTCTGCAGCAGAAGAACACAGTCAGGGAGAACAAAAAAATACCACAGACAGGGAACAGCAACTATTTTCTTATATTATTAATAGAGCAGATTATTGATGCTTCTGATTAATTATATCCAGACTTATCAAACAACAGGAATTATTTCCCAGTGAGGCAAAAAAAGTAAAATTTTTGTTTGTGTTTTAGTCTTTTCATTGACTGGAAGTGTAGAAAAATATGTACAAACAGACACACATCAAATTTTCTCATAGTGAATTGAAGTGCAAACATGCCCTACCAGCTCAGCTGGGCTGTTTGACACCACCCACACCTCAGTGGCCCTTTTTCTATCTCTATTTGTAGTCTGGGCAGTGGGTTTTCTTTCCTTTCTTGGTTCTCCTCCTCTCCCTTTCTCTTTCATCTTTCAGCAGAACAAAAAGCAAAAGGAACAGGGTGGGGAGAATAAGAGTGTATAACAGAAATTGTCCCATTACAAATCCAACTGGAACAAAAATTTTCTGTTGCAGGTCCCTTCAAAACAGATGTTTCTTTCATAACCATGCAATAAGGAGGAAAACGCACAAAAAGGAAGTGATCGCATCCTCCCAAATGCTATGAGTTTTGTGGCATTCAAAAAGACACATTTTTCATTCTGAAAGAATTGAAGATGTGTCAAGCCTCTCTAGTTGTTAATCTACACATCCAGCCTGAACTGGGATTGAAGTGATAAGCAACTCGATATCAAGTCCATACTGGTTACTTGGCAATAGCTTAATGATTATCTTGGATGTGTTTAATGAAAAATACTATTACGAATAATCATGTTGCACCACACCCTGAGCTGACTTCCACCCTGTCCTGCGAAGCCGCTCTGTGCAGCAGCCAAGCTCTTATCCAGGCCCTGCAGGCAGTGAGACCCAGGCAGGGCCCACTGAGGAGCTCAGGAAGAGCAGGAACCTCTCCTCTTCCACCAAAAGTTTGATTTTTCCTGTATTTTGTTTCTTTTCCGCATGTGGCAGTGAGATGCAACACCTCCCGAAACCTACTAGGCAACACTCTGTTGCTCAGCAACCCCATACTTGCTGAGAGGGCTCCTTTGCAGCAGTAAAACTGACTTGAAGAGAAAAATGAGGTGACGTGACCCCCAAAACCTGCCAAAGCAGCAAGGTCCCCATGAGTAGATGCAGGTCAGTAGCAGTGAGGACCCTGGTAGCAGCACTGGCTGAGCAGCAGCAGTACTGCACCTTCTGCTCCTCTGCATCTGGTCTTTTCTGAAGCATTTGCTGGCGATTACCCAAATTTAATTAATTAGCTAATTAATAAAAAAGGTCGCCTGCTCTGCAAAGCCATCTCCAGTGTCTTAGTTAGATCCAGAGAGCGGAGCTGGTATCGTGTGTGGTTGGGGTGAGCCAGCCAGCAGCACTGATGAGATGGGGAGAGGGCGGCTGCGAGGTCCCACCAGCACGAAACCTCCTCCTGGGGGCAGCTGGAGCTGCTCAGCAGAGGCGGGCAAGGGACTGGGGTGGGAAAAGGCAGCAGGGACGAGTGGATTGCACAAGTGGACTCGGTGCAGACCGGGAGGCAGGTTAAATAAAAGGTGTATTTCATCCCATGAATACTTGGGAAAATCAGACCAGTTTTAGACGACCAGCAAATACGTACCCTTGTAACTTCCAGGAAAGTATAACTCAGACTGCTTTGTCCAGTCTGTGGGAGGCTGTTTCCCAGCCCAGGTACCACGGCCCGTGGCCCAGCACAGTGCAGGCCATGCACACTGCATTTTCTGCAGCAGCTCAGCAAGTGCAGCATTGCTGCTGGCTGTTGCTTTTCCACACACATAAATATGGCAGAGCAACATTTCAGCTGCTGTTTTGCCACAGGCAGCCGTGCTGGCCGCGCATCCTGAAAACCAGGACCCTCACAGTGATTCAGACCACTCTTCCACCAAGGAAGGAGAGAAATGAGCCACCAGGAGTCTGAGACACCTACACATTGCTGCTGGCCCAGACAAGTCCAGGGCTGCGTACCCCCAGAAAACAGACAACTGCCATCGGTGCTAAAATCTGCCTAAAAGAGCCTCATCCTGCCTTCCCTTCATCTCCTGAAGAGCCAGCAGCTCAGCAGCAGGGGAGGACAGGTCACCTCTCACAGGCTAAATGAGTAGATGGAGACTGCAGCCATTCCCCTCCGAACCCACAGACACGGGGTTCTACAGACTGGGCTTTTTCAGGACCCAAAAGCTCCACTGCCTCCAAGAGCTGTGGCCAGGAGTGGGACTGCGCTGCCAGGGTGCGCGTCAGCACTGGCTGCAGTGCTTCATATGGGGTACCTGGCAGGTTGCCCCAGTCCTCATGGAATATTGAGGAAAGAGAGATCAGAGCCCAGAGGCTAAATAAACCTTTTAACCTCTGTCGGTAGAAACCACTCCAAAAGCTTTTCTGCTGTGCTTGGTGTGACCTCGATAGGGCTACCCATGCATTTTGGTCCATATCAGAAATTTTTAAAAATGAAAACTTCTAGAAAACTAATTAGACTTTTCCATCAGGGCCACTGGAACTGCACTCTCGCATGGTTAATAGTGTCGCGTAGAAGTATTTTGTTACAAGGCTTTTTTGAGGGTCCCATCAGGTGGTTCAAACCAAACTATCAGCAGTGCTGAGCTCCAGCAGACCCCACTGTGATCAGCATCCTTAAAATCTGGCCTACAACTCCCACCTGGCACAGGCAGAGGATCTACAAGGCTATTGCAGACCTGGACAATTGCCACGTACCACAATACCTACATGCCATGTTACCAGAAGAGAAGGAAAACAAATACAGGTCTGACGTTGCCTGCTGAACCACCTCCTTAAAAAAGAGGCTGCTTTCAGAAGCGCAGCCCCCTCACAACATGCAGCAACATGTGGTTTCCTGGCTGCCATTTTAGGCTAGCTAAGAGGTACGTGTACGCATTTTTAAGCTTTGTTTTCAGTACCATGAGCATGACTGAGTGTTTCCTATGCATATCATCTGTGCTTGGGGACAGCCCGGCCTGAGCAAAAGTGCTTGAGGGAATGAGGGGGCTCAGACCCTGGGGGCAAGTGCAAATGCCAGCAGCAAGCTCGAGGTGAGCATGATGGATCAACTCCCATTCTTTGAATAAAAAGTTGCTTTTATAACACTTCACATGTGGTGCAGGTGTGATACACTGTAAGAAAACACAATTACATGTTCTTTTCCTAGGTAAAGATAAACATTTTTTTACACGTGCCTAAACTATGCAAAAGTGCAGACAAAATACAGCCGTCCATGCATCATTAACAGAACAGAAACTCTGCTATCCATGTAGTGGTTTTTTGTGCCAGAACATGAGGTTCGCTGTGGGAAAGGCACAGTCACCAGCCCCGGGTGGTGAAGTCCTCCCCTTTCCATGGGTCGCTGTGGGGCAGTGCAGGCCGAGGTGGCCGGGAGCCTGGGTCTCTGCTCTTAAAATTAAAATGGAAAATTGAAGACCGAAGGCAGACAATTAAAACATTAAAGATGACGAATGATATGTATTTTATATGTTACGCAATGAACACAAAGACACATTGCTGGTGTTTAATTTTGGTGCCATCAGGGGAACAGTTGGGCAGGGAGCAATGTGAACGCGGCCAGTGCTGCAGAGCTACTGGCAGGAAACAGCGGGAGGGGCTGATTTCTGCGGAGAGGAAAGGAGCAATGTACTGGCAATAGGAAATGCCAGGGATAAACTTCTGGATGTGGGAAACAGTTAACACCAGTGTTTATCCCTGGTGTGGCTCTTTCCACCAGCCCATCTCGAATACCTTTATACTGGAGTAAAAGGCCAAATGTGAACATGGGCAATGCAGAGCTGTGTGCTGAATACACTTGCTGATGTACCAGCACTGCCCAGCCCCTCTCATTTGCAGTGCTGGCGGGGTTCATTACATCCCCCTTCCCTCTCAGAAGGGCTCATTATCCTCATCTGTGCTGCACCCTGTAGACAAACCCTAAATGTCAGGATCTCCATTTTGCACGTCAGGACACACCGGGAGATGAAGAAACCTCCCACAAGGGTACGAAGTCGAGCAGAGGCCCTGGAACTCCCAAGTGATGCAACTAACGAGTGTCTGAGCTTGCAAGAGCTGTGCTCTCTCCCTGCCTTGTGCTATTAGGATTGCCCTCCTCCGGCAGCCCCTCCGGAAAGCGAAGGGCAAGCAAAGAGTCTAGAGTAGCTGCCTGCAGCTCATACATCCTTTAGCCCCATCGGGCTGTGGTTATACGCTGGAGGGGATAATAAAGGATGGCTACAGTGCGTGGTTTTTGCCTTCAAAAATGCACTAGGAAATGGCTTGCCCACATGGCGTGAGTGGTCCAGCTCGGGGCAGGCAGGGGGGAATGAGAAGTCTCCAAAGCCTCGGTCTGCTTCTGCCCAGCTCCCATGGCGAAACGCGGTCTGTGAGAGCCTCCCATATCAGTCAAAACGCAACAAGATGAGGACGGCAGGGAAGCAAACCCTGGTGCCACTGCAGCAGCGCGCGACGTGTTGTACTGCCGTGGTCTGGGGCCGGGGTACAACAAGGGACGCCTCTTCAAGGTCTGTTTTCCCAGCCACTTCAGGCCAGGCAGAGTAGTCCTGCACCCAGCATCCAGGCCAGGACGGGCAGCCGGCCGTTTCCGTAACTTACAGATCTTTGTCCTGATGAGAGCGACTTATGGGTATGATCACAGTAGTTTCTAAGCACATTCGAAACTTCTGGCAAGCTTCCATGTTAGCCCCCGTCCCTTTCTCTAGCTTCTTTCCAGTGCCAGGACCGTTGGGAAAAGATACTCAAAAGCACGCAAGTCTTGCTGAAAAGCCCCATTTTCCAAGAGTGGCTTAGAGGCCAAACTGTTACGTCAGCTGGGTTGGAAATCTTCAGTCTATCCTGCTTTCCACGGCATGAAACACTGGGGTGCAATTGCTTTTAAACAACACTATTTTCAAGAAACAAAACAGCGATGATTCCACCTGCCAGTCTTTTCAGTTCTTCTGTGAGAAGGGCTAACTGAGCCAAGAAAGCATCCGAGAAGTCAAGCGATGCGCTGTTGCAAACCTCCAGAAATAAAGCAACACTAAGGGTCTCGCTTCTGGTAAAATGTGCATTTCTGCCACACTATTATTCCTTCCAAGTCAGTTTTTACTAAGTGTCCCACATATGCCCTTTGCTCAAGCGACAGGATATCCTTCATTTGTCTGCACAAAGTGCAGATGAGCACTTCTTCGTGTTGTTTTCCAAGTCGGCTGATGGGAGGGTCAGCAGGGGCCGAAGCAGCTGCACCAAGTAAAGGAAAGGTAACCATGGCAACCCAAGTTATCTGCATCCTCCATGTATTTCCTTCTCCCCACCCTACATCATATCTTTCCCACCCAAAACTCAAGCCGATACAGGCAGTGACCAGCTGGCAGGATGGGGACTGTGGCAGGGTCTCCTGCACCCAACGTGTCTTGCCGTGTTTCGGGACTCACCACTGCAGGCTGAGGTCATCAGAAAGAGACCGAAAGTGTAGAGAGGGGTAACTTGAAAAAGGCAGAGCTCTTCGCTACTGTAGATGGGGCGCTGGATATGTTGCCCTTGCTCCAGAGTTGCAGATTCATTGATGCTGCTCCTGGTTTTAGCTCTGAGCTGTAATCCTTCCACAGCAGCAACAGCTTCTCCGTCTGCACCCCACATCAAACCCAGCTACAGTTTTGGCCGGACTTTCCTGGGACTTGATAAATGCAACGCCTGCATTGGGACATCCATTTGCAAGAAATTCTTTAAAGAAGAAATAAGGTCAGAAACTCAGCACAGTAATTTTTAAAGCATTCTGCATAGTAACTTAGAAGTTGCCTGTTAGTATTTCCAAGTACTTTAATGAGAGACAATGCAAAGAAAAACTTAGCCCCTGGTTGCCATTACAGTGCCTAGTAATTTATTTAATTACTTTCTATAAGATGCTGCTTTGTCTCTTTTCTCTTAAAGCCACACAGACACGATCAGACGTCAGCCCTGAATTATAATCTGAAAGCAAGAGTAAAAGGCACAACTTTTGGCATAAAGAGTGGCTCCAAAACAGTTCAAGAGAGTGATGGGGGAAGGAAAGAGGGAAGGAAGAAATCAGTTTGTTAGATGTACTGGAAGTATTTTATTATGAGCAACTCAGTAAAGGTAAAGGGGGTTTAGCTTTATATGCTTCCAACATACTATGTTAACTACAAACGTATAAACATGCTATATAATTTTGTACCAGGTGCAAGAACACAAATGTGCAGAATTTCACGTGCATGTTAACTAAGATAAAAAGCAGCCTAAACCTGCCTGAGGCACAAGGAATTTTTCACAATAGGTTTCTTATGCGCTCAAAAATAGATAGGGCTAAATTATTAGTACACTTTTGGGAGGTTTCTGTGAGAACTTGAAGGCAGAGGCAGAAATTGCGTCTGCCTCAAAGTCGATGAGACATATGCTGTCCAAGTGGTCGTCAATTGATCCAATCAGTTTTAGGCTGAAAAGCAGAGCATATCTGACGATGGCAGGGAAAATGTTGCCAGTGTATTTGAGGAGAAAGTTAAAGGCAGTGCTTGGCAGAGGAAGGGTTTATTTGGTCTGATAAGATTTATAGAGCCATATGCACTTTCTTTTATAGATATAAAAGCCTGAGGGAGAAGAACTGATTATAGTAAAACTGTATTTTTAATGCTATAATGTAAGTAGTATAATATTGGACAAATCACCATTTCTATCTTAAACTATCCTATAAAATGTAGCATAGTAAAACCATAAAGGTTTGTCCGGGGTGGACTTGTAATACCAAACATCCATCCTTCACTTGCTGCTGTTGGAAAAAGGCAGCTCATGGCTGTACTACGCCAGGGCACCCCTCGCTGTGGCACACCGGGGGTCCCAGCCATCATCACTCTCTTGGCTTTCAGTCTCCCCCAGCTCGTGCCGATGGTAACACCAGGCCGTGCAGTAACTCAGGTGCAGCCGCACTGAGAAGGGCCAGGCCAGCAGTGCTGGGTTTCTCCCAGCCCAGCACAGACTCCTGTCTCAAAAAAGCAGGATAGATTTGCAAACAGCATGTTCAAATGGCTGACATGGGCTGCTGTGGGTCTGCAGGGGCTGGGAGTGTGTTTGGGGTATAGCCTGCCCTACATTTTATTATCTGCAGCGGGGTGGCACAGGGGCTGGCTCCTGCCTCCTGCAGCCCCTTTGCCACTCGCCTGTGCAGGTTTTTAGGGTCCTACCACCAGGTACAAAGCAGCTTCCACGGGTGCAGTTTGTTGCAGGTGCACTGTCTCGGTTACCCCCGCTTACCCACTGAGGAGGCTGGGGCCATGCAGGTTCCTTCACCCCTGCCAAAAGTAGCAGTAGCCTTCTGCAGTGAGCATCTGCCTCTGGCTGCACTGGGGGGTGGGAGAGAGGTGCTATGTGAGGGCAGGCAGAAGGCCCCCACGCTGGCTTTCCTCGGGGAACAGAGGGAAAGGGGTGCGGGTGTGCAGAGGGTCCGAGCGGGGTCTGGGAGTGCAGAGCAGCAAACGTGGGAGCATGATGCTTCTGCCTCAGGGAATGTAGAGGGGCTTCCTAAACCAGAGGTGCAGTTGGCTTCCCGCAGGCAGTGCAGCACACGAATAAATGATAATGTATAGCTCTGCTCAGAGCACTTTGGAAGGGGTAACTTTCAAAAATGTGTTTCTGAGCAGTCAGTCAGCTTCAGGCTGTTCTTCGCAGGGGTTAAACTTGTTCTCCCACTTGATTTCTTAAACAGCCAGGATTTTTTGGCAAGTGGAAGCTTAAACAGGGGAAATTTCGGTGGTGCTTATGCTCTTTGATCCACCCCCGTGTACCTTTTGACATGTTCACAAAGGTAGATGGCACTTGGTGCTTCTCTGTGTTAATCCTGATTGCTTCATCAATTTTCCATCATTTCCAGGAGCTGCAACATGCATTCAGGCTTGACTAAGGAAGATGTGGGTTTTGTTCCCAGAATGGCTGGTGACACATCATGTGCTCTAATGTTCTTTACTTCCCTTATCTTTGCCCAACTTTATCCATCTGTAAATGAGAATACCAAAGCCTGCCTACCAACAGACAGCAGCAGAAGTTTTCATAGAACATTAGATTTTCAAAACACTGCGAAACAGAGCTGACCAAAACTATTTGCAAAATTGTGCCAATGCTGGCAATGAGTTTTGGCCAAAAGTAACAGGAAGGAAGTTTGGAAAAGCTGGAATGCTTCAATTTGGTGCTTTTCTTATATGGCATTCCTTTATTTTTGGTTTTAAGGCTTAACTTGTTAAATTATCATCTTTAAAAAATGTAAAACTCCAAATGCAAGCAAAATTATTTTGGCTGAAAAAAAATACTTCATTTCATCCAGGAAAAAAAGAAAAACAAATTTGGTTTTCTTCAACGTTTAGTTCTGGGTTGATCTAAAATCTGTAATTTGTGACTCAGTTATTCACACAGATCTTACTGAAAGTCTTAATTAAAGTGCATTCAGGTCCTTAGCTAAAACGCTTCATACAAGAGTGAATTATTGTTACAGCACAACTTGATGATGAATCTTGAAAGTATCTAGCAAGTGTGCCAGGCCAATGCTGCGCTGCCCAGAAATGATGCCAAATACAGAATTGCTGCGGCCCATGCCGGGTTCCCAGGCCCACGTGGCTCTCCCCCGGGAGCTCTGCGGAGGAAATCACTCCATTCGTGCTCAAACTAATGCTCAGCCCTGGATTTCACACATCCGTGCCCTGCCTTCATGTGGGAGGCAGTGCTTTCCTGGTATCTGCCTAACGTGAGCTCCCCTGAGCACACACCCTTGAGCCAAATCACAAGGCATTTTTGTGCTTAACTAAAAAAAACAAAAAAGAAAAAACAAAAAAGGAAGAAAGAAAGAGAAACCCAGCCCATAGCCATCTCTTCCCTGTACGTGCCTGGCACACCGCCCCTGCTTTGCAGATTAGGCACTGGGAGAGGACGTGATGCACAACAAATCACAGTGAGGCATAGCAATTATTCTCTGCCCTTCAGGGCTAGCACAAAAACCAGACACCCCTCTTCCCCCCATTCCACACCCCCCCCCCCGCAAAAAGCAAGGTGTTTATTTTCATGTCAGATTCCCTAATCACAAAGAAACTTCAGTTTCATATTGGGCAAAATGCCCAAATGAATGAAATGCCTGAACCCCCCACCTGCTCATGCAAGAGTCCAGGCTCCTCCGCTTCTGGTCAGTCTGCATCTCTGTGGCAAATCCTTTGAAGGAGGCACGTGGCTAGAGCTGGAAGCCAAGGCAAAGCAAGCACCAGCATTTCGGGGAGACAGGCTTTCCCTCCCGTGCGCAGGTCTGTGGTGGGTAAGGGGAGAGAGGTGCTACCTTCAAGAAGGGTCGTGGGGAGGATGATGGTCAATCTCTGATCATGGAGGGTGGCTAGCGTCACTGAGTCAGTTATTTGCTTGAAATCAGCAGAAATTAATCCCCCCCAAATTTCTCTGTGCCAATCAGCTTTCAGATTTGTCAATGTCTTTTCATCTAACTCCAGCTAGCTGATCCTGCAGAGAACCTCTCGCCTCTCCTGTTTCACTTCTGAGCTATCTGCTTTAATTTATGGTGGGATTAAATTAGAACGTGCTTTCTTACGCACTCGGGCAAGGAGGTTAGGGCAGGAGGTTTTAGAGGCAGCAAACGCATGACGTTGGCCAAACCAAAGGTCGGAGTTCAGCCGCTTTCCAAGAGCGGGTTACAGACATATTTACAAAATAGGCACCGTGCTCCTCAGCTCCTGCATGTGCGACAACATCTGTGGGCAGGGCTGAGGGGGCTGCTGAAACAAAAAAAAATCACAGCCTAATTACCCAGCCCATATGCTCCCCTCCTGTGCCTGTGTAGGGGGAGCAAATCAGTGCAGGATCTCCGTGGCTACAGCGGTGCCACACGCCCAGGGCACACGTCTCCCTGTCCCCCGCATTGTACCCCAAACCCTGATGCTGCCTGGGGAGGTCACTCATCCCGGCTGCTAAAATACAGCTAGAGATGCTGGACCTGTTGACCCCAGTACTGAGTTAAACCCACTACCTCAAAACGAAAGGTCTTTTTGATATTCCCAAACGCATTTATTGTCAGGAGGTTTTGTCATGCAGTGTCCCTTAAAGTGTTGAGCACTCCCTTTTTGGGCCCCTTTCTCTGGGATTAAGGAAATTTTAAAACTCGGGGGATTCCCTGTGAACCGAAACCCTGCACCCCTCTCCCTTCCCTCCCTCTGTTTACATGACCCAAAAGACACCATTTGAGCGCTCCATCCCCTGCCCCATGGCACTATTCATGACAAGGGATGGTTTAAGCAGGAAGCAAAGATGGACATTTTTTTCCAGAGCACATTTCCTTGGCCGACATCTTCGTCCGGCTCTCCTCACCCCGGCGCCCATGGCGTTGCTCGGCCTTTGCCGTAGGATGGCAGGAAGCCCCTGGGGCTGGCAACCGCGCTGGTGCTGTGGGGGTGTCCGTGTGGCTTGTTAACCCGCTCTCCGTGGGGTTCTCGTTTTGGTTTGGCAGGTTTGACACCTGGCTTTCTTCTCGTTTAAAGCTGCCCCCCAGCTACCTGCTCAGCTACTCGGGCAACTATACCGACGATGCCAAGAGCTGGCGGCTGGTCGACATCACCCGGCTGACCTCCAAGTACCGGCACGACCGGGCTGACAAGCGCATCTGCACCTCCCTGCTGAAGACCAAGACCTGCAGCCTGGAGCGCGCCCTGCGCCGCACGCACCGCTTCCAGAAGTGGCTGCAGGCCAAGCGCCTCACCCCTGACCTGGTCCAGGTCTGTGCTCCGCGGCCCCCGTGCCCCCCACCAATGGGGGGAGCGGGGACCCCTAGGGGGGTTGCCATGTGGTTTGGGGGTAAGGGGAAAAGGGTCTGAAGGAGATAAAGGTGCAATTTGCCAAGTGGAGGGTGAGCTTAGGCAGTGGCTGGCTCTCTTCCTCTTGCCCTGGCTGGTGGAGAAGGGGCAGCCCTGTGTCCCCCCGGCCGAGCCCACTGCCACAGGGGAAAAGTAAAATGAGGCCCTGATGGGAAGAAAAGCGCTGCAGACCGGGGCCAATCCCCCCCAGCCACGAGTAACCCCACGGTGCAGCCTGGCCAGGGCTGAGGCTCAGCCCCAGCAAGGAGGGCACCAGCTCCTGGCTCTTCATGCAGGCTGAGGCCGAAGGCTCATGGAAAGCCATAGCACCTGCCGGCTTCAGGCACGGGAATAACACAGGGACATGCACACAAACATGGCGACAGCTCGAGTGGGGATATTTCTGCTGGGTTTTTGACCAGGGTAGCTCGGACCACTCTGCTTGTGGCCGGCAGGGCGAGCAGCACAGGCAGTCGGAGCTGGAGCCTCGATCCCTCACCCGCCTGTCATCTATAGCAAATGATGTCAGGCGCGAAGAAGCACGCTGCCCTTTCTGTCGCAGTCCTGTTGTGTCACGGGCAAAGCCAGGACAGGCGCACGGGGGGTCGCTGTCACCAGACAGACAGGCGGCCATGGCGTGCACAGACAAACACGCAGGCAGGGCCAGCGGGGCAGAGCGGGCAGGCTCCAGAGGAGGGACGGTGACAGAGCCCTGCCCATGCCGAGGGCTGCCACAGGCAGCCAGGGACAGCCAGCAGGCACACCAGTGTGTTTTGCAGCAGCTGGCTTGAGTCTGAGAGCAGGAGTCCTCTCCCCAAATGCACACACATCCCCTCACCCCATTCAAACAGCAGCATATCCACTGGCAAGGCACAGGGGCCAGGGTACAGGCTGGATATACTCTAAACAAGACTCTGAAAGGCAAAGAAGGATTATTCCACTACTTCTCCCCAGTTCCAAGAGAGAAGTGGCTGTGAAAAAGGGACTTATTTTTTTTTCCTCCTGCCCGCACGCTGCCACATCCACTCAGCTTTGCTGAGTGCTAAAGATGTGCTGCTTTAGCTGTTCCACTTCTGTTACCCCGTGGAGCCACACGCCTGAGGAGGGAGAGCGGGAGACTCCATGCTGCAGCAGCAGGAGCAGGGGCAGCACCAGGGCTTTTGCCTGAGCTGCTCCCAGAAGGACTGACTCCAGGTACTGACAGCCTCACATGGGAGGTTAGCCTGAAGCCAGCACCCTCCCAAGGGGTGACGTGCAGGATGACGTGCTCTTTGGAGCTAAGCTATGCTGTACTTTGGCTAGCAACCTCGGGAGAAGGGGCAAATATGTGTCATTTCCACCCAGAGCATCCCTTACCTGAGTCTGTGGGCTGTGGGCAGGGACGCTTCCTCCCTCCCAGCGTGGCAGGCAGCAGCGTCCCAGGCACCCGCCGTCCACTGCTGTCCCCCAAGGCAGCATTGCAGGGGGCTGCGGGAGGGCAAGGCCGGGTGCCAGGCATTGCTGGAGTGTCCAAGGGGTTTGTGCAAAACCGTGCTGCCCCCACAGCAGTGCTATGTGAAACAGGAGGAATTGAGAGCTTAAAACTTCCATTCGCTGGGTGCAGAAGTAACTGGAGAAATGTAGCTCTGTGGTATCTCAGATCTGCTGCAAAGTGAAGTCATTAGCTGAGCCCAAATCCTTCTCCTTAAAAGGCTCTTGATGTGCTATACAGCTCTCCCTACCCTGTCCTTTCTGAAGCTGAATCCCCAGATGAGCTGGCTGGATCGCACACGCATATGCATGTATATATGCATCCACATGTATACGCATGTACATATGCATACACACATACACATGCACGCACACACACGAACGCCCATGCAGCACCATGCAGAGGCACTGGCTTGAGCACCCTGGCCTTGCACGGATTCAGTTTGTCCCGAGTGGTCGAATTTACCCAAGCAGGAACAGGAAGCTGAGCTGACTCTGGCTCTATGGGTGAACATGGGGGGACATGCCCGGGACCACGCGACATTTCAGCAGCCCCTGCAGTATTTTAGCTGGAGAGGGGGCAGAGGCTTCAGAGAGGCCCAGACCTTTGCACAGTGGCCTCAGGATTGCTCTGCTCGTGTTTTCATGGTTCTTTGGTTCTGTAAATCAAGCAGGGAAACTTAACTGGGATATAAATCCTTTCTAACACAGAATAGAATTGAATATACAGAGGAGCATAGCAATCCAGAGGCCATGGGTCCTACCCCCACCACCTCCAAATATTGGTAGCAATCACTATTTAAGATCAGGCATGTGTTCCGCGAAATGAATGCTGGTCTCACAGTGGTCTGAATTGAAAAACATCCTTCAGCAACAATATTTCAGACATGCAGTGTGTGTGAGTTTGCATGAGACCCAGCCCTGTTACACCCACCACAGGTTACAGGGTGACCCCGCCCAAGCCATCCAGCCCCACAGAGACATACATCGCTGCAAATGCTCACCTGCAGCACTGCTTTCTGGCTTTTTTTTGGCCCCCTCTCTCTTTTCAGAGGTGTTAACAGCACACTGCTGTTGATGCCTAACATGCCACCCTGTTTCACAAAGCTGTGGTCGCCCAGCAGTGTCTGTATTCCCCTCCTGTAGCTTTTCCTATATAGCAGCACCGAGGAGAGCTAATGGGCTCAGGTAATTTTGTCTCATAGAGCAGAGAATTACAACGCACCATAATGTGCTCAAATCAAAATGACAGACCATGAAGTAATGTTTTTTCACTTTACACTGCCTGCCCTGCCTGACCCAACTATCAGCTGTGCTGCCTGCCACAGTGATTATTTCACCCGCCACCATGAAAATCTTTATTGAATGCAGCAAAGTCTTCAGTGTTAAGATCCAGCCTGCCTCAGAGATGAGCAGGATTTAGTTGGGGCTCAGCCTGCACAGTAGCCCCAACCACCCATGGCTTTGCCCAGGAGCTCATCAGCTCAAACCATGCCATGTGCATTTCTTGTTCAAGGGGAAGAACAACAAAAAAAGCAGGTTAGTTCCAGCACAGATTACCCACAGGACAAATTGAAAGCCCTGTAAATTTACAAAACACAGCCTGGAAAATGCTGCAGGAAGACAGAGAAAAGCAATACCAAGGTGAAGCGCCAGCCATTTTCAGCCACTCTCTCCAAGATGGACTGTTCGAAACCGTTGACTGGCACCTCCACCAGCCCCTGGCAGAGGTGCCAGCACCGTGGTTAGGTGGCCAGTGCATCCCTCTGCTCACAGTGCACAAGCAGCAGCTCGCGGATCTGGCAGCTGGTCCATCCTAGGGAAGGACGGGCTTTACCAGGCTCCCAGAGCCGCCTCCCAGACCTGCCGCCTCTTTGACCCTGCACCTCACGGTCAGAGACATCCTTCTGTAAACCTGCCAGCACCACCCGCACCCCACCCCCTGTGACAGGAGGACAATAGCAGCGGTGCCTGCAGTGGGGACCAGACTTGTGGCTTCACAGGGTGTCCCCAGTTTCTCTGTTTTGGAGGCAAACAAAACCCTTGGATTCAAACAGTCCAGAGATGCATGTGCTTTGACACCTACGTCCAAATGTTTCCTCCTGGATCCCACCTCAGACTTGGTCATTTGGTGAAGCTGCACCCAGGTGGAGGCACATGAGGCAGGAGGCAGCTGTGCTCCTGAGCTGTGCCGTCCGTCCTCAGGCTGGCTGAAGAGAAAGCAAAGTGAGGAAAAGTTGTCTTCCAGAGGTCATCTTTATGTCAGAGTGAAATCCGGGTGCATCCACACCAGATGCACACACATAAGCGTACAAGGGTGTTTAAAACACATCATAATGGGCAGTAGGGAAAAAAATAATCACACCCGAATGTAGGTAGCCATTGCAGGAGCTACTCATTATGGGGTATAAAAATGTGGAAATTTAATCAAAGTAAATAAGGAGCTTTCCATATCAATGACAAACAATGCATCAGGCTGTCTGTCAAGTCATACTGCAAAGGACTTTGGATATTGTGAGAAAAATCAGTACCTCCAGTGTATCAAGTATGTGTTCTTCAGATTATTCTTCCATCTACATCTTTTTGTCTGTTTTATGGCTTCAGCTCTTTTTCTGCTGTAGAGATGTCAGAAGGGGAGGCCTCCCTCTGCTGAAACACTTGAGCGGGTACTGAACTTTGTACATTTGAATAGCTCTGGCCCCACTCTCCAGACTTGGTGGATGGGCCTTCATTAAAGCATAGGAAGCTGCACAGATGGTTGATATGTGGCAGCACCCAGCCCTGCTCCTCTGCTCCTGCACCACTGCTGGTATGCCTGGAACAATTCCCCAGAAAACGAGCAGCCCTGGCCACCGTGTGCCCATGTCCATGTCTGTCTTAACAGGATGAGCTCTGACCTTGGAAGCAATCCTAATTACAACTTTCACACATTCTCTGCCACCATGGTTTCTCTTCCTCCTGTACACTCTTAAGGGTCTCAGCTTTTGTGTTGCAAACTCCTGGAGGCAGCAAGGCTTTCTAACTTGGGCTGCAAATATTTGCATATACACTGAGCTGCCAGATACTTTCTCCACCTTTTGTCTCTAACACAGCTCTGTTCTCCTCAGTTTTTCTCACTTCTCCTCCAAAGGGAAAGTGACAGAGTCAGCCACAACACGCCTGCAAGCACTGTGAGACAGAAATCCATAACCATCACTTCCCTCCCCTCCTTCTATGGTTTTAGATAATTAGTTGAAAAAATACTTTCTTGATAAGGCTACACCAGAGGACAGAAGTGTATGAAGACTTGTAACTAGAATTATTTTTGACAAATTCTTTTATTCTCTTGGGGAAAAAACAAAAACAAAAACAAAAAACAAAACATGGTGAAACAAGGCTGCAGTTTCGGTTGAGTCTTTCAGGTAGTTTTGACCCATTATTGGCATTCGAGGCTTGTTTCATGCAACCGATGGCCAAGGAAGGGGTGGTTGGGACCCACTGAGGCTGGCAGGGAGGCAGGGAAGGAGACGTGGAAGGTCTGGTCCCCCCTTTCCACTTCCAACCAGCAGAGCAGCACACTCCTTTCCTTGTTGGTTCATTTCTTTCTCATGGCTGGGTAATTAAGTGTTTTATGCCAAATGAACAGCTTGCACAGGACGGGTTGAGAGAGCCCTACCTCAGCGTTACCAAATGATTTGGGGAGATCCTCAGTCAAACCTTTGCTCTTAGCACGAAGAATGGCAGGGAGCAATGCGAGCTCCAGTGCCCTTTCCTCTGAAGCACATTTCCCAGCCATCAAATTATAAAGAAAGCCCAAAAGAGTAAATCTGGCTACTGGCATTTGGAAGAAAAAGCCTTAGCAAAAACATAATTCCCTTCCCCAGGAGAGGCATGGTAGGGCAGCACTTCTGTGCCACTATGGGCAACTCTCCATATGTCTGCTCTCCTTAGCTATTAATGAAGACTGACTTCAAAACAAAGGCCTTTTTCGACTACTCAGGTATAAATTTCTATGCCCTTTGTCCCAGCCATAGATTGCTTGTGCAATTTTACAAGCTAAACCTCCAAATCTGAAAGGCGAAATACAGTGATGGTTGACTCCATTAGCCCAACGATTCTTTATTTGTTGCTGGTATTTACAAAAAATAGGCACAGGCTGTTGGTTTTAATAGTTAACGAACAAGTTTTCAGAGGAAAAATATATCCTGTGCTTGTACCCGCATACAGTGTTTATTTACACTTTCAAAGCATGTTTACTGACCTTAGCAAATAGTATTTCCAAGAAAGCTGCTCACAGGCTAAGCAAACAGCGAAGTGAAGACATTATTTAATGAGGGGAGTGACTCACTGGCTTAACAGCAGGGAGACCCCCCCCCAGCGAGCCGGGATGCCGGGGCTGGAAGCCTGGGCGGAGGGAGGAGGCCTCCTGGTGCAGAGCAGCGTGGTACCGTGCAGTCGGGAGGAGATGAGGTTTGCAACATCCACGGCTCTGCCACTAAGACTGACTGCCATTTTGGAAGCCTGAGCTGTGAACAGGCATTTTTGGATGGCACCGTTTTTTTTCCTAGGAGGGGGTTTGCTGTAGGGATGCCCCCATGTGTCTGTACCCATGAGCAGCTGTGCCACCGGGGGCGGAGGTGCAGTGGGCAGAGCACGAAGGTGCCTGTAAGCCCAGCGCTGGCCAAGAACATCGCGACGTCTCAGGCTGGAAAATAAACATCTTTGTCGTGTATTCCACTCTCTCCAGGGCCTGTCCAGCCCCATGCTGCGCTGCCCGTCCCAGCGGCTCCTGGACAGGATAGTGCGGCGCTACGCTGAGGTGCCAGACGCTGGCAGCATCTACATGGACCACCTCACCGACCGGGACAAACTGCGCCTGTTGTACACCCTGTCAGTGAATTCACACCCCATCTTGTTACAGGTACATACCACCTTGCCCTGGCTTGAAATGCCACCCCACAGCCCCCCTGCAAGCAAACCCTCACATGAGATGTGCGCCAGCTCCGAGCTGAGGAGTAGTCCCAGCCCTGGCCTTTGGCAAGCTTCCTAGCCTTCATGAAGTGTGTTTCTTCTGTGGGGTTGGGAGGCTGAAGACAGGCAGACTCGTGCTGTGCTCCTTGCATCAGCCTGTGAAGCTGTGGAGAGACACGGATGCCCAGCCCCTTAAATAAATCAGAACCCAGGTGGGTTATTGCACTAGTACACTGTGAAAGCCATGGTTTTACACATCACTGATACTTCACAGTGCTATGTTTGCATTGCTAATATATTATTCAAAATCACAGCCTCTTTACAAAACAGAAAGAGCATGCCTTAGTGTGGGAGGACCAACACACAGAGTTGAGGTTGAACATGGACTTGAGGAGTACTGATTTGCCAGGCTCCATATGCCAGCACTATTCTTCCCATTTGCATGCCAGTGATAACTAGCTCCATGCCATAGTGCAGCTTTGCAGAGGCATTTGGTGGAATCCCGAATACAACTGAGCCCTGAGTTTGAAGGCAGAGATCTGGGAGGCTTCACACCTCTAGTCCCCTACTGATGCACCTGGCTCCTCTTTTTCCTTACACATGTCCCTTTGGGAGTAACCTCACCCTTCCACCACTACCATCCCACCTTTATCACAGAATCATAGAATCATTCTGACTGGAAGAGACCCTCAAGATCATTGAGTCCAACCATAGTCTAACTCTAGCACTGAACCATGTCCCTAATAACCTCTTCTATACACTTTTTAAACACCTCCAGGGATGGTGACTCTACCACTTCCCTGGGCAGCCTGTTCCAGGGCTTCAGAACCCTTTCCATGAAGAATTTTTTCCTAATATCCAATCTAAACCTCCCCTGGTGCAGCTTGAGGCCATTTCCTCTTGTCCTATGATTTGTTACTTGGGAGAAGGGACCAACACCCTCCATGCTGCAACCTCCTTTCAGGTAGTTGTAGAGAGTGATAAGGTCTCCCCTCAGCCTCCTGTTCTCATTGTTGTTACCTCCAACTCTTTGACATACCATGAAGAAGAGAGGCAGCATCTGCCTGCTGCCCCAGGAGAGGGGAGCACACAGGGCTCTGCCCAGGCCCATGGAGAGGGAGACCTCATGCTCTGGGAGTCTCCCAAGGGTCATTCAGCCACCCCAGCCACAGCTCACTGGGGCATGAGGCCGCGTCTCTCAGCACTGTGAAGATACGGGAATTCAGCTTAAACAGGTGAGAAAAATATGCTGAAGAGAAATGGCTTGATTTTACGTGGGTGCCCAAAATGCCTTTACAGCAGAAGGATGAAGCAACCTTAAACATGAAACTGGATGAGTTAATAACTCTTCCTTGCCAGGGTCAGTGGTGCTGGGGAGACAGACAAGTTATATTGTGAATGGCAGAAAGCTTTGTGTTGGCACAGCTGAGTGGTCATGCGGTTTGTTTTCCAGCTGGGACAACTGCCCTGCTGGCACAAGCTGCAGTGATGTGGGGAGCCCAGCCCAGGTGTCCCCACTGTAGCAAACAGCCAGCACTTCTGTCCCTCAGACTGCAAAGTCTCTTACAAAATGGCCAGGCAGTTCTTATGAATTAGTGAAAACTGTTTTAGCCTCACCTCACCTCCAAGTCATGACTTCAGCTATGCAGTGCTCGTGAGAGACACATCAAAGGCTCCATAAAGACACCCAGAATTATCTCTTCTGTGCCTAAAATTTTCATGAATTTGAAACCTATCTTGGACTTTCTGGTGAGTCTCCCTCATGGAATAGGTCTTGAAATATCAGATATTTCTTAATTTTAAAAAAGGGGAGAAAAAATAGCAGCATAGCTACTCCAGGAAGGACCAGCACCTTCCCTGGCTGCTGGAGAAGGCTGGGCTGTGGAAGGGTGGTGAGCTGCTTTAGAAAGCAAAACAGGAGCTGACCAGAGCACTTGAAAGTCCCGGGAGAGGGAGGTGGGTCTGTGGGCAGAGTGTAGCAGCCAGAGGGCAGGGACAATCCCCCCACATTCCCCCACTCCCTGGCAGATCTTCCCCAACGTGGAGGGATGGCCCTTCCCGCGGTACCTGGGCTCCTGCGGGCGGCTGGTGGTCAGCGCCAGCACCCGGCCCCTGCGCGACTTCTTCGGCTCTGCCCCCGAGGTGGCCGCCGACCTGGCCCTCCAGCTCCTCGCCGTCCTCCGCTCCATGGGCACCAACGACCTCAACTATTTCTTCTACTTCACTCACGTGGATGGCGGCACCTTTGGCGTCTTCAGCAATGGGCATCTGTTTATCCGGGATGCCAGCACACTGGGGATTATCGACAAGGAGGAAGGTACTCGGCAGGCTCCAGGGCTGCGCTTCTGTTGCAGGAGGGCTCAGCGAGGGGAAGGTGACAGGAATTTTGTTTGTGGAGTCAGTGGCTTGGTGACCGACCATGGGCACTTACGTCCTGCCTGATCCCCTCTGTGGCTGGTAGCAGCATTCAACACGCACGGTGCTGAACGCTCGCATTTGGAGTCTTCCTAAATTACCTCTTTTTAAAGTTTTGCCACGCAAATGTCAATATTTTCAAGTAGAAATTTCAGAACTTCATTTATTTTAAGTATTGGGTCAAATCAGACTCTCTTCAGGTGCATTGATCACATTAACTAATAATCATTATTATAACAACAAAATCTCCCTTTTGTCTTTTTTACATAAAATCATATTCACTTTTCACAGGTTACATTGGTCTACTCCTAGAAGCAGAGCTAGTCAAAGACTATCCCACCAATAATTTAACAATTTTACTTTGAATGTTCAAATTTTCAAAAGGCCTTTGCTCATCTCGTACATTGAGCTGAGTAGATCTCAAATATTTAAAAGCAGCTGTCAGAGAATTTTCCACTGGGTTTCTTTTTCTTGTTCCAACAGTTATTGATGTTGACTTGAGTCCAGCTCATTGAGCTGTTGTTGCAATTTAATGATTTTGGGTAACATGGAAAAATTATGGGTTTGACTATTTGCGGTAGTTTTTATAGGAACACCACATTTTAGGTTAGTACTCCAGTTCTTCTTGTTCCTCTGCATCAGTTTGACTCGACAGACTCCTCTCCACTTCCTCTGTCAGACAGTTCTGCAGAGCTCTGTCTTTCAGAAAAATATACATATTTCAGGAGAGAGAAAATTGGCCCATATACAGCTGCAGCACAGAGCACGTGGTGGCGAAAGGTAGCCGTATCCTTTAGATAGTGACAAGCCCCGTGTTAATACAGAGGTACAGACATATGTGATTACCCTAGATTTCGTTACCGTGCTTCTAACAACTGGTTTAATTGTCTCTAACAGGGAGCCAGCTGATTGATGGCCAGCAGGAGTACAAAGATATATTTAGCTGTTTGACCGTGGACTGCCAGTCCGCCTTTGTGTCCTGTGACTCCATCGGAGAGAAGCACAGCCTCGTCATGGTGTGTCAGGAGCTTTTGCCTAAGCTGCTGAAGGGGAAATTCCTGCAACCTGTGCAGGATCAGATAGACAGCTTCCTGCAGCGCTGCGCCGACGGCCTCGCCGATGACCGGGGCATCAATGAGGCGGTTGCAAAGCTCGCAGAGCTCCTGAAGCCTCTGCGGTCTTGCGATTCCCGTTTTGCCTACCGCTACCCTGACTGCAAATACAGTGACAAATACTGATGGCTTTGGAGGAGGGGGTCCCCTGGGAAGGACGGGGATCGTGTCAGTCCCCTGCCAGCGTGGGAAGCAAGAAGGAACCAGGGTAGCTGGGAAGAGCTGCACCAAATCTGGGGCTTCCTCACTGAGGCAGAGGAGGAGGGAGCAGAGCGCACATGGGATTTATCGTTTGTCTCCCAGAGATGCATTTGTCACAAGGGATGTTAGACATGATTTAAGGTTTATGGATTATTAGCATTATCATGAGTGACAGGGGCTACAGGATTAATAAATCTTATTCACATATTTTGGCCTTGGAGGAGTTTTCCGTGCTATCTGTTAAAAAAAGTCTCTGAAGGAGCATGCTCACAACTAGCTAGATAGAGGAGCATTATTACCAAGAAAGCCTTTCTGATCGAGATAATACAAACATAATGTGGGATGGGTGGAAGCACTTAAGACTTTCCTTGTGGGGACTTTTATGTCATAGATAAACCGAACCACTGAATCAGTTCTGTACCATCACCCCTCACAGATCGCTTTTATAGAATATTTAAATGTTATTACTTTTATGGCAGACAGAAGAGAAAACCACATTCAACAGCATTAAAAAGCTGAAAGGCCGAGTGTCTCTTGAGGCTCAGTTTCTCTAATCCCCAAATATAATTACTTTTAGTCTTTCCCAAGTTGACAGGCAGCAACTGGACACTTACAAAGGTTCTTGTTTTAAGATCAGAAAAAACCCAGCTCTGGGATGTGATTGTCCAGTAGATACTTCCACACTTTTCTCTCTAATGAAAACAGAAGGAACCATTTGCGCAGGGCCATTTAAATGAGAAAATTACCTTAAGAGGAGAAACAACACAGGCAGAAGATGAGACATTTGCTTACCCTGAGCCCAGTGAGACTTGCTGAAGACTCTGTACTCCAATGTACGTGCTGGGGCACCCCTGAGAGCTGGGACATCGAAGTCCTGACCAGCAAGAAGTACAGCCATCCTCATCTGTTTGCCTTTCAAAGGAGGAATCAGCAAACCAGTTCCCAAGGTGCCACTCAGGCACCTAAAATTTGGAGTGGTGTACTCTTTCTCTGCAGCACTGCTTACCTTGGGACTAGTTGCAGGTGCCTCGTTTTGTGGGGGAAGGTTGCAAAAGTTGCAGATTAGCAAAACACAACTTTCCCACCCAGCACCTGTCAGACCCTGTCCCATGTTCTCCCTGTGGGGCATCAGAGGTCCACACCAAACCTTCCCTGATGTCTAGGGGACTGACAGGCCTCACCTGGGTTTGGGGCTTTCTCCTGAGATCCAGGTGCATGGGTGCCACAGAGCAAATTTGACTGAGCTGAGTCAGAAACTAGACTTCCTGGATCTCTCATAAGTATTTTAATCACGGAAACAGACTTCCTTTAGCCATGGCTCAAAAACTAAATCAGTAACAGCATAAAAGCAGAAAAAGGTGTGAGTGCATTTGCATTTTGTTATCATTGCACAGAGTCACCCAGAGCAGGAATGCAAGTCAAGATTTTACGTTGGCTGTGGAGGGGCTCCGTGCACACCGAGCACCTGGCCTGGGGTTCAAGGCAGGTTTTGCAGACAGATTAGGCACCCAAAGACACACACAAATATCACACTGGGAAAATCTGACCCAGGACATCTATTTTGCCTTTCCTCCTGGCATAAAGTATCAAGTGCACCTTTCACCTCTCGAGAATTAGAAACACTGAAAATAATTTGTAGGTAAATTTAGCTCCAGGCCCAGATGGTTCAGCAGCAAAAATGTTTAAATATACAGCCTAAGCTATGGCTGCAGCCCTCTTTCTTGATTTCAGTCTATTTATACATCGTGGCTCTCTTCCAATAAGAAAAACATGTCCTTCGCTAACAATCTGTTTTCAACAGTTTTTCTTGAATCTGTCTGCATCTCCGACCTCTTGGTCTGTGATTTTACCTGGTAGCCGGGTGTTATCCCTGGGCTCCTTCCTCTCCAGCCAGTCCCCCCGCATGGTGCCAAGCGCCGGCTGCCTCACGTGGCGCTGGGGGAGCTCCTGGTTCACCACCGATCTCGCCAGGATCAGTGGTGAGGTGCTGCCCACCCTGGGCTGCCAGTGTCCTCGCAGTGCTGGAGGGCAGCCTTCTTCGCGCGGTTGTAACTAAAATGCACACTGCAAAATGCCCAAAAAGCACTAAGATGAAGAACTGGCCTGGTCTGCCCCAGCAGAGATGATTTGCAAGCCATGCGTCTGCGGAGAGGTCCTCACAGCTGCTCCGTGAGTCGGGCTGGCCTCTGATTCCAGGCTCTTTGGTTTTGCCATGGCTTGACTTGCCTTGAAAGGAGGAGCAGCCCTTGCAGCTGGGCTCCACAGTGCGTTCACTCCTCTCCCCCTCTCCCAGGTGTCCTGGGCTTTTGGTGTGTTTTTTTTTTTCACCAGACACATTTTCCTTCTGCAAATGAGCCTTTCACCCACTGCACAGCTCAGTGCAAAATGTCTCCTGGGCAGCAGAGCACCCCTCTGCTGTCAAATCAGCCCAAGGAAATGCAGAGGGGATGGATGTGATCAGCACCTGAGAGAACAGCAGCAGCAAGCCCAGATCTCTCAGGTCTAATCTGGCATCGGGCGAAAGCGCTGAGAGGTGTCACATGGGCCTCGGCCGAGCTCTGATCCTGATGTGGGCTGTAATCGTGATCCTAAAATGCTGGGTGTAAAAATGGAAGAACCATGGTCTTACGCTGCTACTGGACTCAGTTGGCAAGACTGCAGCAGAAGTGTTGAAGCACATTGCGTCTATTTTTACACAGCTTGATTCAAAGGTGTTGAAGCTGAGAAGAGTCTCCCCACTGTTTTCAATAGACTTCGATATGAATTAAAAGAAAAAAAAAAACCAACAATGAAATGATTAAAAATAACGGAATCATGGATTTGAAAACTACTAAAGCGTTGGGAGCTGTGTTCACCACCAGTTTCTCTTCAGACATCGATTACAAAGGCCAGGCTCATGCAAGACTGTGACTAATATGCCAGCCATAAAATCAGTCCATGGCTCAGAGAACAATAATTTTCCTAAACTAAATCTCATTTCCCTATATTTCCCCAGCTTTTTTTTTTTCATTGCCAATTTTTTCTCTTAATATTTTCCTTTTTCTTGGCAGTCAGGCCCTGGAATTAGTGCCCACCCTGTCTGCCAGCTCCAGTCAAGCCATGAAATGCTAGTAGGCCAAGCTCCAAAAGGATGTGAAATTAATTTATAAATGGCAATTATTTTAAACCTAATCCTTCCCAAAAGAACTCTCGAGCAATTTTTTCCTCTCTGTGTTCAAGTTATTTCTGATGGTGGCTTTGTGTGAGCCTTTGCAAACTGTTTCTGGTAACAACTTAAACGTTTCCACAGCAGGACAAGGATGGCAGGAGAAGCCTTCCACCAGTCTCACAGTCAGCCTCAGAGCTTCCTTTATTTGTGGGTAGTTTGCCTCTGGGTCCAGCTGTTTATCAGGTGTCCCACATCCTGGATATTTGTGAAGTTTTCATGTCAAGAAGTTTGTAAAGCTGTATTTTTTGCCATATTTTTTCTAGCAGCGTATTTTAACACTGTTATTAATCAAGGGATGAGGGGTGCATGTGGGCAGCCCATAGCAAGTGACAGCCACAATTTCACCCAGTGTAGTTCACCACTCCCCTACATGCCATCCTCAGCCAGCGCCTTCACACGTTCTGACACCTCCCGACCAGCGCCCGTGGCAGGGACGTTGCGTGTCCAAAGGGAAAGGGGCGTGTTGTGTATTGCCAGGAAAACCCACACAGGTATTTGAAGTCAAGGTGTCTGGTAACATGCAGGGCACCCCACAACCTTCTATCAGGGATACTTCTGTTGTGATCAGTCTTGGGTGGATTGGAGGTCCAGGTTTCCCACTCCATAGCTTTTGCGGGTGATAATTTATTGCCCCACTTTGCACACACACACACACACACACTCCACCAGCTTCCTACAAGGGGCTATCCAGAAAACTTTTTGGCATTTTGGAGAATTTAGGATCAGCGCTCAACGGCTCCGTCCACAGGAACAGCCAGATGAGCAGATTTCTTGTGTCTTTCCAGGAAGCTCAGCCAGCAACTGTTGTTTTTATTTGGCTTCTGGTTTTCTGAGACTTTAGGATGCACATGGATCTCATTTGCCAATTACTCTCTACAGTCAGGTGCTCTGGATACTTGATTCCTAATTCTTCCCAAGTTAAACCTCAGCTTCTCCCATTATCACAAGGATCTTGAAAGCAGAGCTTTAATAAAAATATTGAATGTCATGAGATGTTACAAAATCACAAGAGCCAGCACCACAATATTCTGAATTGGTTCACCAAGATACGTTAATTTGACTCACAGGTGAGTCTAGCTGCTACTGTACCCTCTATTTCCCTAACTCAGTGCTGAAAGGAGCTCGGTAGCTATCCTGAAATTAAAAACAAACAAAGATTAATTTCAGGGAAAGGAAAATTAAATTAAAATAGCTACTCGTGGCAAGACCATTGGATGGTTTGGGGAGGTGTGCACAGTTTCTTCCTTATGGATTAGAAAAAATGGCCAAGCTCATCTGCTCTCCTCTATATGAGGATGGTCTTGGCTGGAGGGTGTTGGTGAGTTTTTAGCACCGGTCCTCAAGGAAGACTTGAACAACTGACAAAAGATCCCCAAGGAAGGGTGAGGATTTTTCTGGACCCTGAGGTCTGGAAAAATGAAGAGACAGGAAAGGACAGATGGAAAGCCAGGGAAGGACACCTGGTAAAAATCTTCAAACAATTTTTAAAAAGCAATAAAAGGATGGGGATAAGCTGTTCTGCATTTCAGTGGTGGACAGGAGTGCAAGCTTATGTGGTAGCGCGCTGGATGCATCACAGTAAGAATAGCACAGAAATGGATATAGGAGCTGCAGGCTCTCCACCACTGGAACAACTGAAGGAAGAACAATGTGGCTGCACATGGCATTGTACTGAGAAGGAGGCTGGCCCTGAGACCACCAGAGATCCTTCCCCATGCAAAGGGTGGCCACTGAGATGGCAAGACCTCCTCATCTTAGTTACCTCTATCATGTGTCATGAGCCCTTAAAAGCTGTGGTCCACACATCTTGCATGGAGACAAGACCTCCTAAAAGATGAGATGCTAGAGGTGGCTGCTTGGTGGCTGAATCCAGAAAAGAAAATAGTGGGATTACCCGTCTGTGCATTAACCACCAGAAGGGAAGGGGCAGCAGCAGAAAGAAATTTTCTAATTGAAAAAAGAAACCCTGTGTTTCTGGCATAGTTTTACTTGCTCAATTTTCCATTTTTGCTCTGGAGCAACGAGAGGAAGTTTCCCATTCTTCACAGGTCTCCAGCTGGAGCTGAAGGATGCTGCCTGCACTGTAAAGTTGCCCCCACTGCTGTTGGCACTCCTTACTCCTGCCCCAAGGGCCATCAACATTCCACCACTGAGTTTCTCACCTCTCCCTACCGCCAGGATGGGATGGGGCTGGCTACACGATCCCCAGCCCTCTCCTAACCTTGGAGGGGAACAAGAAGGCAAATGTTTCCTTAAAGGGAAAAGGATGGTGACCTCTTGCAGGAGCCAGACATCATCCTTCACCTCTACTGGCTCCTCATGTAGCACCTCTCAAACTCCAAGCCTCTCACCTCTTTAAGGATCAACTGCCTGGGGTTAGTGGGATTTTTTAAGATAAAGCTCTGTTCCTCACAACTTAGAGTATAAATAGCAATAGCTAGTCTAAAGCAAACTTTCCTGGTGTTTGAAAGAACAAGAACACAGCAGCCACTCCCCTGGGGACATGGAGCTTTAAGAGAACAAGTTTGTCAGGATTTACAATCCTATAGTAATACTCAGCAAGGATGCATATAGCTACAAACCCTTGTCTTAAACAGTTCACTTGCTACATTGCATGTAAAGATAGCTTTTTAGACTAACTCCCACGGAAGTGTCAGGTAAGGTTCAGCGTATTATGTGTTTTAAAAGGAACTTGTCAGTCATGCAGGATTTTTTTTTCCCTTTCAAAATTTAAACATTCAGTTGGATAAAGGCTTGTCAAATTCATTCCTCTAGTGATGTCTTAAAATAGAGGGTTTTTTCCTGCTCTGAAAAAATAATCAGGTCACTAGGAATAATTGAAGAATTTTCACAGGGATGAAAACCTCCCTCTGTTTGTATTCTTGGCACAGGAAGAGCAAAAGAGAAGTTCACTTCGGAGTTTTCTCTCTGCCCGTGGTTGGAGCAGCTGTAAATATTTACTCTTTTTTTTTCCCCTCACCACTTCAAGCTGGAGATGGAGAAAATAAAGTGCCCTTATATATGTTTGCACTATTTCTATTAGCAAAACAAAGCCGGGATTTGTGTATAGTTGAGGTACTACTGAAGGAGAAAGGTGCTGGAAGAATGCTGCTGCTTTGGGTAAGTGCTGTGATTAAACATTTCTTTCCCACTCATGGCACCTGTCACCATTTCAGATGTCCCTGAAGAGAGTCACTGCATTGCTGCTGGTGTTTGGAAATGCAGATCCCTTCAGCAGGTGGCCGAGAGATGGAAACGGTTGTCCAGGTTTCAGGAAACTATTTATTCTTTCCCATTTCCACTCATGGTGCTTCTTGCTCTGCCTGTCCCCTTCCACCGGGGACGGGGACCCCACGGGGCACCCTCGCCACATGAAGGCTGCACAGGATTAAGCCTGCCGGGTGCCAAAGGACCACAGCAGCCCCCGATGAGCAAGGCCAGGGGTGATGCTCAGGGGCTTTCCGTCTGATGTCTGTGTTGCCTGGGGACAAACGGTGACAGGGGTTTCTCTTTGTGTCTACAAGGTCATGAAAGAAAAAAGCTGTGTGGGAAGCACTTTTGTTGAATTCTGTGAGCAAAATGACCAGAAAATCTAACAAGCAGCTATTGACTTGCTTTGTCAACATGCCTTGAGAAAGGCTTTCCAACGCTAAGCTGTTTGACTTTTTTTCTTTTTTTTTTTTTTTTCCCCCCACAGTAGTATTGGGGTTACCGACTGACTATTCCACTTAACAAGAGGGAACATCTGTCTGCAGGGAGACCAGGGAAGGGCTGGCCAAGCAGTGATGAACTTTATGGTTGCATGTCCTTAGGTAGGAGCCAAGCAGAGCTTTCTAAAAATACGGCTTTTGCATGTCTGAAGGATTGTATGTACAGCAATATAACGTTACCAGGCAAGGAGTAGCTTCTGAATGGAGGACATGAGTACAAGTATGACTTGAGGTTCCACCAAAAAATATATATATTTGCCTAAAAATCTCTCTAACCCCTCAGCAGCAGCAAATCAAGGAGGAAGTATAAAAGGCCAAAAGCTATGGAAACAACCAGGACTTGTTGTAACTGAACCAGAGTCTTTAAAAGACTGCCATCCCCAGGGACATCCGTCTTCATGGGATTTTATGAGAAGGACTGCTGATAAATTTGACAGAAACACAGATTCTCAGTACTACAGAAGCAAAAATGAAGAATTACTGGAAAAGCTGTGACTATGAAGTCCCTCTTTTCCCTGCTGCAGACTTGGATCTGAGACACCAGCCAGCTTCTCCTGGTGCAAGTGGGGGCAGAGGCCATAGGTGCAGCCCCCTAACTCACCTCCTGCTGCCGGACGAGGATAGAGGGATGCTACATGCCACACGAGCGAACTCATCCAGAGGCAGGACTGTGCGGGCCGGGTTTGCAGGTTGCATGGACAACTGCGAGGTACTTCATGACTTAACTTTTTAAGCCATAAATGGGGCCCAACAGGAAAGCCCCATCTGCAGTGATGTCTGCCGAAGTTTTTCTTGAAGAGCCCTGCAACAGTGGGATCTGTTCAAAGACACCACATTAGAAGTTAAAAGTGTAGCAACAATAAATTAAAAAATACATACATGCATACCGCAGGTGGCTGAACAGCAGCAAAATGGAGCGATGCAAAGCAAACAGACACCCTTCAAAAAGTAGAAATCGAATGCAGAAATTAGGCAAATTAGATGCAAGACTATAATAAGGCAGCCCCGGAAGAGAAATCCAAGGAGCTACTTGTTAACAGCGTGGAGGTTGACAATAAACCCTTTCTCAAACACATCAGGAGCAGAAAGCCTGCCAGGAGAGTTGCTGTGGCCAGCAGGCAATCTCAGCGCAAGGAGGCCCAAGAAATTAATAAATCCGTATTTTGCAATGGTGTTCACAGGCAGTGAACACCAGAAGAAGAAGAATTTCTTCTTCTCAAAGAAGAAATAGGAATAATATTAAGTGAATCTGTTAAGAGCAAAATCAGGTAAAATCCACCCGGTCTCCCCATTTGTCAGGGTAAGGAGTCTATACACGAGGGATGGTGGGGGGTTGTCCACCTCACCTCAACTAAGACTTCGATGCTGCTCTGTAGGAAAGCTGGCAAATAATGGTCTGATGGAAATACTACCCAGTGGGTGCGAGTGAGGAACCCTGCTCAGGGTGTGTAAAACTCAGTCAAAGGCAGTTACTCATCATGAGGAGAAAACCAGGAGCAGAACAGGGACTTCGGGGAGCTCAGCCTGCCAAAGGAGCCTGGAAAGAGTTGGGTTTTCAGTGCAGCGCAAAGGAAGACAGGATGAGGGGCAGTGGGCACAGACTGAAACACAGAAAGTTCCATCTGAATATGAGGAGAAACTTCTTTACCCTGAGGGTGCCAGAGCACTGGAACAGGCTGCCCAGAGAGGTTGTGGAGTCTCCTTCTCTGGAGACGTTCAAAACCCACCTGGACACATTCCTGTACAATCTGCTCTAGGTGAACCTGCTTTAGCAGGTGGGTTGGACTAGATGATCTCCAGAGGTCCCTTCCAACCCCAACCATTCTGTGATTTTGTGACAACCAGATGGGCACAGGAGTGGGAGGAATTTCCCAGGGGCAGCTCAGCCTTGCAAGACATCATGAGCCTGAAGAGAGGTGACTGTAGAGGAAATCCCCGCATCAGGGTTTTAGGGTAATGATAGCGGGAGGACACAACAGGAGAAGGATCCCTCTTCTTCTTGTCTTTTACATTGCTCCCCAAACACGGCACCAGAGATGTGGTCCAATGAGTCAGTCAGTGAATTCAGAATTGAATTCCAAACGTCACAGGAACAGCTGGGAATAAGGGTTGGGGGTCCTGGGACAACAACCCAGCCTATGGCCAGGGGCCCACTACTGATGACCAAGGAAACATCTTCCTCAGTGGAAAAGGAGTCTTTAGCTTTGCAATGTCCATAAAATGAAATATGTGAATAATTCATCAATATTTATGAATAAAACTATTGCAACATAGCTACTAATGACTGACTGTCTTCTCAATGAAACATCCTAATTTTCCACTGATACCTCCTTTTGGATTACAAAACAAAACAAACAAAAAAACCCAACCAACAAACAAACAAACAACCCCACACACACATACACACACACAAACCCCACAATGTGAAGGAAACGAGCTTATCCTGATCCAGGGAAACCATCTTAACAACAGCTTTCAGTGGCTATATATGAATTAATACAAGTTTCTCTCCTCTCATGTGTTCAAGGTGGTCCAAGAGAGTTGACCTGATCTTTGATTGCTTATTAGAGTTTGGAAACCTTGAGCTAGGAGGACTTGCTTTCCTCCCAGGTGAAACGTGGTAGCTCAGGAACCCATCCCTCCTTCCATCTCCTCGTGTCCTTCTTGGGGTTTTTTGAGAGATTAACTACCATGATCATTCTCTCACGACATCTTACCCAAAACAGCTTCGTCTATAGCTGTAAGATTCCTTTTTCTCCTCACCATCCTCACTCCCTTATCTTTACTGAGGTTGAGTAATTTCTCCAGGACTACGGCAGAGACTCCAGCCTCCTTGTTAAGGAGTGATTACTCATTCCAGAAACAGAGACCTTTGTGTTTTCTGAACTGAAATGAAAGAGGACTTTTGTGAGCACCCAGCTGCAGAGGAGCTCTGCGTGGCATCACCTGGACCTGGGCTGCTTTGCCAGCTTGGGGGAGAGAAGAGAAAATATTTCCTAGAAGTCATTGCAGCTGAAGAGGTGTCAGGGGGAAAAACTTTCTCTGACTGTGCTCCAGAGGAGGTGAAAGTGAATTGCAAAGAGAAGAATCAGGGAAAGGTCATTATCACCCATACTGCTGGGTCCTCCAATTCTAACTCAATTAAGGGAGCATGGTGGGGCAAAGGACCTTGTAGTGTGAGGTGCTGTGCTTTTGCTGGTGCCATCCCATGTCAGACGAAAGAAACTCTGCTTGGGGAAACTTTTCATTCAAGCAGATACAACAAATACGTTACAGGAGGCAGAAACTGTGAAGGAGGTTTCACTGCAAAAAATGCAAATGCAACTCTTTCTAGTCCATTTCCTATTAATTTGATCACAGTTTCCTTGCCCTGCTGACCTGATAACCACCACAGACCTCAGGAGAAAAGACCATGATAAAATAATATCACCCCCAGCATATCTCCTGTCTCATGGCCCTTTCCCGAGCCCCCTGGAAGCAGGAGGTGCCTCTGCTTGCTGAGCTCAGAGTCCATCCCCACATGTCAACTGCGCATCATTAAACTGAAAGACTCGCCACACGAAGTCAACTAAAACCAAGCTGAGGGCACAGGAGGAGCAAGTCAGGAGCAGCCAGAGATGATCAGCAAGAGGAAGGAGATGCTCTCTGACGTGGGGAGGATGCCCCGGGCAGGGGAGCGTGGTGCAAGGGGGCAGAAAGCCCAGCCTGGCGTGGGCAGGCAGCAGCCTCCCCTGGGGACAATGTGCACGCTGCAGCAGAGAGCGGGACACACGGCCATGCACACGCATGTAGAAAGACGATACAGCTCCAGCTGCAACAGTGAGGATGAAGTGTATAGATTTTCAGGTCAAAACTTGGCGTGTAAAGCATGGAGGCAGGGGAAGGAAAGATGTGACCCATGCGGCAGGGAAGCGCTGACTGTAGTCAGATCATTTTAGCATGGCAAGAGGCAAATGTGAGAAAACCAAAGAATCACAGAGTAATTCAAGTTAAAGCAACTTTCAAAACAGCACTTCTGTAATGGGGACTAAGGCGGAGGAGTGTTGGAGGGACATTAAGCCTCCACAGTTTTTAAAACTTTAAGACACTGAATGCTTTCTCAGACGGCCCAAGTAAATGAGTCACCTTGCGAAAAGGCAAATAAATGCCTATTTTAAAAATAACTATTTTTCTTGTATGCTGCTGGATTTGCCATTGTCAGTGACAATCACAGATCTACATACAGTATTGAGCCAGTTGCTTTATTGTATCCTCTGACCTGGAATTTTTTCCTAATGCCAACTTGTTCCTCAAACCCAAATTCTTACTCCCTTTTGAGCATTAAATATACTGAAAGAAAGTGATGAGCATGGCTGAGACACAAGGAGTGTGTCAACGTGTAGAAAAGCTCCGCCAAGGATGCTTGGCAGTGAGAGCATGGAGATAAATGTAAAGAGAAGGTGACATATACTTTGACAAGGAGAGATGAGCACAGCCACTAAAAAGCACTAAAATGAGCACATAGAGCATACAAGACATTCAAGAAGCAAAGAGATTTGCCAGAATAGAGGAAAGAGGGTTTCTTCTACAGTAGATCGATAGCTTTCCAAAATGACTGGAGGAGGAAGGAGGTGCAAAAAAAGACACAGATCAGTGAGCAGCTCTCGCTCTCTATATAAGATTTTTTTATTTTCAGTGTTTTCAAGTTTTTGAAAGCAGACACACCACCCAGATTCTGAAAACTGAGAAGAAATGCACTTCCCTTCTCCTCAGCCATAGAAAACCCTACTTGCTTAACTTGCAGATCCACGGCTGCCCTGTATCCACTGCCCCTGCAGCGTGCGAGCTCCCTGGGGGTTTCCTCTGAGGGCAGAAATACTGAACAGCAGTAACTACTGGCAAGGAGGAAAGGAAAAGGTGAAGCAAGGTGCTCCATCCCTCTATCCTCCTTCCAGGTGCCAAAATCTGCCAGCACAAACCTCCTTATCCCTTCCAAGACCCTTTCTCAGCAGAACTCAGAGTTTTCCCTCCCAGGTCTCCATGTTCCCCATTTGCCTGCCAGCACCTATTGACACAGCCAATGGTGGGCAGTGAGGAGAGAAGGTGCTGGGCTGCCCCAGCACCCCTCTTTTGGCAGCCAGCACCCCTGCTACCCCTAGCACCCTCAGGGTGAGCTGCTGAGGAAGAGGAGGTGGTGGGGAGGGCACCAGCCTTTGCTGGAGCTCAGGGGCTGGGAACATTTCTGTGCTGGAAGCCAAATCGATTTTTCTAGCGTGGTCTCTGCGTTAATGCACAGCTTAGTGTTGTCCAGCATCACGCCCCAAACACCTTGCAGCTACAGCCCGGAGGGAACGAAGCCGTGGGCTGTGTTGGCAGCTTACCAAGCAGGAGCCAGAAGGATGGGTGGGCTGGAGAAACACCAGACAGCCCTGAAATAGCCAGATCCTGGTGTGCACGGGGCAATCAAATACCTATTCAAACACAGCAGCACTTCATTCATACACTGCCCTATGTTCTCCTGTCTTGTAATTGCGTAAATAAGCCATAGACAGCATTTTCCACAGTACTCTTCATAACACAGCAAGAATTGCTAAAGACTCCATCAAGCTTGGTAAACAGCGTTTTGCACCAATTTTGAAAATCAGGAACTGAAGTTGCACCTATGGTAATTGCCAACCCACTCTGTTTGGAGCTGGAAAACTCATCCAACCTTTGTTTTTTACCTTGTAGCTGCTGAAGAAGTGGCTTTTCAAAGGTATCATCAAACACTGACACATATATTATTTCTCTGTTAACCAGAACTGAGGGAGGATCGCCGACCACTCATTCAAATAATTTTTTGCCTGCCCAGACTTCTGCCCTGCTAGACTTTACTCCTCTTCTTCTTGGTTCCCTACCTTTAAAAAAAATTGTATTCTTGCACCTCTAAGACACTTCTCATAAAACTAGTGATTTTTTTCCTTGTTCTTTTAATGTTTCTATTTCAGGGGGAATGTTTTCTGCTGTATCTATCTCAGAGAGAACCCTGTAAAACTTCTGACTGTGTCACACAGGCATAAAAAGCTGAAAGATGCTGAAGTAGGATTTAAATGTCAGACTGCAACTTTACTTAAAACCACACGGTTACAACCATGGTTCAGTGCACACAGACACAGCAACTTCCCTCATCCCTATTTAGGAATACTAAAATCTATTTTTGCATTTGAGTGCTGTGATAATGATGACAGGAACCTAATCATGTGGAGCCAAGGTCTTTTTCTCCTAAGACATCCACCAGCCCATGATCTGCTGTAGCTGGTTCTTGGCTAAAGTGCAGTTATTTTGCTGCAAAACACGTTAGGATCATGCCACGTGAGTGCTTGGCACCCCCACGGGGCACCACTGGGCTGAGCCCACACCCCCGTTTCTCAGTAACGTTATACTCAATGTGTCACTAAAAACCGGTTTTTGTTTCTAAATCAGCCAGCCAGGTATCAGGTATCCGCACCCTTATCTGACGACTGAGCATCAGCATCCCTAAGCTGTCCAGGAGCTTCTCCCTCCTCAAGCATAACCACGATCACTTTGCCACCTAAAAACTTACCTTCCCGTATGCTCTCACAACACTTCGAGGTTTGCATCAGCCTGGGAAGCATAACCAGATAAAAGGCCAGTCTGAGTATCAATAAGCAACTGCCTTAAAGCCCCTCCAATATTTCTTTGCAGCTCCTGCTGACGGGCATCCCCAGGCTGATGTAGCCCCAGCAGGTGAGGGCCAGCCCTGCCCTGGGCCCTCTGCCAGCAGGACTCGGGGCAAACTGCTGCTGTGGGCTCCCCAGTTTAAGAAGGACAAGGAATTACTGGAGGGAGTCCAGTGGCGGGCCACGAAGGTGATTAGGGGTGTGGAGCATCTTTCTTATGAGGAGAGACTGAGAGAGCTGGGTCTGTTCAGCTTGGAGAAGAGAAGGCTGAGAGGGGATCTTGTTTATGTTCTACAAATATTTCAAAGGTGGGTGTCAAGAGGATGGGACCAGACTCCTTTCAGTGGTGCCCAATGACAGGATGAAGGGCAATGGGCACAGACTGAAGCAGAGGAGGTTCCATCTGAATATGAGGAGAAACTTCTTTACTTTGAGGGTGTCAGAGCCCTGGAACAGGCTGCCCAGAGAGGTTGTGGAGCCTCCTTCTCTGGAGACATTCAAAACCCGCCTGGACACCTTCCTGTGCGATCTGCTCTGGGTGAACCTGCTTTAGCAGGTGGGTTGGACTAGATGATCTCCAGAGGTCCCTGCCAACCCCAACCATTCTGTGGTTCTGTGCTCCTAAAAGGTCCTTACACCACGGGGGATACAAGCAAGGCTGATGTAATTTGTCCTCTGCCGCCCAGCAGAGCTGGCTCCCCCTTGCTCCTCCTTCCTCCTGGCACCCAACGCAGGAGCTGGGCAGAGCCACCCCATTGCAGTAAATACATCCCCAAATCATCAGCATTTAATCCAGGACAGCAGAGGGAACGCTGGCATCTCATGAGCAAGACAAGGTCCTACACATAAATACAGAGCTGTAAGAATGCCCCGAACCTAACAGCAGCTCCTGAGCCCCTGAAATATGTTTCCAGATCTTCAGCTATAAAGACATTTGCCCTTCGAGATGACCTTGGACTGCTGGAACAGAACCGCAGCAGATGCTCTTCTCACATTGCGCTGGACACCTTGCCAAGTGCTACTGCCCTAAAATCTCCTCTGTATGTGTCCACCTCCCCCCCCCCAAAAAAAACCCCAACCAACCAACCTGTGGCAACTGTGACTGGGTGCTAGTTATTTTCCTTGGCTTTTTTCACAGTCCAAGTGAAGCTGTTCCTGGTGGGTCATTTATCCTCCACTACCCAAAATTCATTCCTAGCTGAGGTCAACTTTGGTTCTTAAATAGGTCATTTTTGCACACACCTGAAGCTTGGCTGCAGACGGGAGGTGATCCAACCCTGTTTGCACCCACTGCCCACCCCTCGGCCTTCTCCAGGCTCTGGAACAACAGTCCTTTGAGTTACTGCTGCGAAAGTCAGCCATCCCGTGGGACAGCCCACTGGCAATGATATACAGGAAACAAACAAACAAACCCCACCAAGACCAAACCAAAACACAACCCGCAAAACTCAAAATCCTAAACTTTCCATATCTTAGAACTGAACAGATTAAAACTCCAGCAGCAGCCAGGAGATGAACTGCACGTTGCACTTTGTATATAGCATTGAAAACTAAAGATGCCTGACCACTGCTCAAGAAAAGTCCTGTTTCCTCAAAGGACTACTCAGTTTCCCACCAGTTTGGTGCTGAAAAGTACAATGGAGGAAAGGGCTGAAAATATTCTTTATTCCTGTTCATCTTTCTCGGTGTCCAGAAGGCTAATATAAATGACAGTCCAGCCACACGTCAATGGATACAACTTAACACTACTTCTCTCAGTCTTCTCTTGGGGTGTCCCTTCTACCCCTTTCAATGATTTTAAGTTTTTGCATGTACTTTACAGCCAACTCATACCCATTTTGGTGTTCCCATGGACTCTGGCAGTGGCTGGGCTATACACCTTGGCTTTGGGTGAGATTCTTTCAAACATCTCCCAGCTCCGCAAATTAAAGGAGTTAGTGCCCATTCATTTAACTATTAGCCCACCAATTAACTGTTGTCTGGGCTTTGCTACTTTTAAATTGCTCTCTCCTAAGCCCATTCTGGCTTGGTGTCCTTTTTCATCAGCTTCAGTCCCAAACCACGTGTCACCTCCCTACACCCTGGACAACAGCTCACATTTAAACCAGACCCAAAACCACCTCCCAGCAGAAAAAATCGTGGCATGTGTCATTTGAGAGCAGTGCTCTATCCTGCTAGAAACCAGAGCATGCTGCCTTCTGCAGCTGAGCAGCCATCACCCTTCTGGAGCTCAGGGGCAGGACAGGAGAAAGGCAGTGGGCTCTAATGATAAATCCATTTCCAATCCACTTCCACCCTCCATATATGCATCCTAACTGCTGTATATACCCAAGACCCTGTCGTTCCCCAGGAGGGGCAGCAGCAGTTGTATTTTAATTCTCTTACAAGGCTCATGGCAACAGGGGGGGCTGGCAGTGACCTGTGAAATGCTGACACTACTGCCCAAGAGGTGAAGCTGGAAGCTGAACCTGCCCTGCTGTTGTCACTATGAGGTCCCTTTTCCCTTCTTCCATCTCTCTACTCTGTTTTTATGGCTTCCCGAAGTAAATAAGGATATATAGAATCATAGAACAGTTTGGGTTGGAAGGGACCTTCAGAGGTCATCTAGTCCAACCCCCCTGCCATGAGCAGGGACATCTGCAACTAGATCAGGTTGCTCAGAGCCCCGTCCAGCCTGGCCTGGAATGTCTCCAGGGATGGGGCATCTACCAGCTCTCTGGGCAACCTGTGCCAGTGTTTGTAAAAAATTTCTTCGTCATGTCTAGCCTGAATCTCTCCTCTTTTAGTTTAAAACCCTTACCTCTTGTCCTCTCACAATGGGCCCTGATAAAAAGTCTGCCCCCATCTTTCTTACAGGCCCCTTTATTTACATGCACCTCACCCATACCCAGTCTTTCCAGTATTTTAACGGGTGTTTGCCTCTTAACAATCCCTCTCTCCCCCCTTATCACAAGTGCTTCTGGGATGGGGCTGAGCACCCCTCCTTCACAGCAAGGCTGCTAAAATCCACTCAAGTTCTTCCAGCTCATGGATTCCACCCCAGGCCTGGGGTGTCAGCTCCTGTGGGGCTCAGGGCTTCTCCCCATGTCCCCAGCCTCGACATGGGGCTGCACCCATCCCACCCCAGGTAACCTCCCACAGCACGGGCTCAGCCCTGGGTGCAGTGCAGGGGTGGTTCTCCCTCTCCACCTGCCATTTTCTTTATCTTTGCATGTACACCTGGCACCAACAGGGTGTTGTCTCCTCCTCCACTCCAGCCTTTTTCCCAAAGACCAAATATGTCCTGCTTTCCCCTTTTTGAAGGAATGCTGTTGTTTTCCTGGAAGGAGGCTGCCCTGGGGCCCGCACTGCTGCCTTGCCAGCAGCCTCCTCCCTGGCACCCTGTGCCTTCCTCCATGGGGCCCCGCAGGCAGCAGCCCTGCGCTGAGCTTGCTTGAACTTGAGCTTCAGCTTTAACTTGTCCAGGCACCACCTGCATCCCTCCTTCCTCTGCTGTCAGCATCACCACAAAGGAAGCAGTCAGTGCTGGTTGGCTTTGACCTGCCCCAGAGGTAAATCGTCACCCTCACCAGCCTTAACCCTGTGCTGGACCACTGAACTCCCAACCGGAGTGCTTCTCCCTCTGCCTGGTTCCCACACTGGCTAAAGCAGCCATGGAAGATGAAGCTTCCCTACCACCCTTATCTGTTGGCCCCATCTCAGCCATCACTGAATTGTTGGGCCATGAGTCTCTGCTACAGATCCAGACACAACAGCTCCGACCGAGGTAGGCTCAGGCTTAAAAGCCCTCTCTCTTCCCAGCCCTCTATGCCACAGATCAGGGCAGCAACCCATGATGAGCACCCTCTCCCCCATCATCTCAGTCGAACCCTTCCATCTTCCGTCTCCTAATCAATAAATGTATTTGTAGCCAGAACATCACCAGCTGTGGAGTCCCTAATCCTTGCTCACCCTTGTTCCATGAATCTGCTATACTATGCTGAACTGAGCCAAGCTGTGCTTATTTAAGCAACATGATTTTAATACTACTTTAAAAGTCCTTCCAACTAGAAAGGTGCGGATTCAGGACACTTCATCTTTATTATCTACCATACAAATTCAGGAAGTCTGGGGAATTTTCTGTCACTAGATATTTCTCACTTTCCTAGTGACCTTTCTCTAAATACTTCACATATAGCTGCCACCACCACTATTTCTGAAATGTAGCCACTGGTAGGACTTCACTTCTCCAAAAGAGCAGAGAGAGACTGGTTCCAAGTTAAGTACCTGAAGGAAACCTTCAAAATCAAATGCTCTGTTGAATATAGTGAATAAATAAACTTCAGAAAACATGCAACTATTTCTTCTCCTCGTTTATGGGATCCCTTTGTTGTCACACTCCTCCAGGACAGTTCTCAGATCCACACTTCAGTAGCAAATGTTGCTATTTATTTCTAATTCCCTCATCTTTAATTGAACTTTTTACTATTTTTCTTTTAAACACCCATTTGTATCTCTGGTTTTATCCATCCCCTAATAATGCCTGTTTTTCTATTAGTCTGTACCTTCCAAAAATTCTTGCAAGAAATGCCATGTCTTTGTGCATTTTCGTCCTTTTACACGTTGATCTTTAATTTGCCTGCTACAATAATGTGTAGCAACAAGCAAACCAGGACCACTTGCAGCTGTGGAGCTCAAGGCTCCCAAGACTCAGGTTGCTTGGAAAGCGAGTCAGTCCCCTCCCTTCAGCTTAGGGCTCCACCTCCCCCCGCCCTGCCCCATTGCTAACGCTTCCAAATACCCAGAGATCACAGATGTTCCGCCTGCATCCCGTGCTTCGTAACTTAAGAAGCAAAGTGCTTCGTAATAACTACAATTGATAAAATATTAACTTGTGCTTTTTTAATAAAATGAAACAAAAGCATTCTAAAATCATAGCAGCTTATAGATCAGAACTGTCCATCGGTTAGGAGCATAGTGTAATTAAGAAGTACGAAAACTGCAAAATATTGAAGCCCTGCAGCAATTCAAACCCACAGCAAAACCTTCAGGCAGAGTGAGCAATACCGCCTGGTGCTCTAATGATTTGGTCTCCTTGTTAATTGGTGAAATAGAAATTTTCGACCTTGGTAACGGCATATCCTCTTTTACAAAGGGGAGGAAAGGTGCAAAGCCCTTCTGATAGCGCCCAGTAGCTCCTTCCCTAGTTAGCAATGTTCTTTTACGGCACTGAGAAACAAGGACTTTTTGTTTACCATTAGTTGAGGTAAGTTATCTTGTTTTTATTTGGGTTTAAGACTACTGTAAAGGAGTAGCTTTTCAGGTGCAGCATGGTTTGTCGAGATTACAACATTTATGACTGCATAAAATACATAAGTAAAAATTATGATTTGTAGAGTTTGTTATCGAGAGCTGAGACTTACATCTTTACAGAACTGCAAATACTGGCTTCCTAACTGCTAGTTGATAATTTTGCTGGCAAGAGCATTTGTTATACATTACTTTAATCACTATACCCTTTTGTCCGACTCTTGTAAGAATTAGCAAGAAAGTAATTTAGAACTATGGTTAAACTGTTTTAACAGCATTAGACAAGCTGTACTGATTCTTCATTAAAACACCCTTCATTTGAAGCTACAAATGTAAAAGGCGATTCTTTTTGTTCAAAAGAAACTATTAGCATGGTCTGTGCCTTTAACACTTCACATTGATTACAGAAAATTTAACAATGCAAACACTACCATACCCCCACTAATGAGAAATTATGAGAAACTGATGCAGAGCCTTCTGCATCAGTCAACTTTGATCGATAAGAGAGCTATCAATTTTGAAATTTAGATTTAATGCATTTTCAAGAAGCTAATGAGAAAGGAGCAACTTAAAATAAATACCATCATTAAAACTGCAAACTGTTACAATGATATATTATAAACTTGTCCTAAATAAACCTAGTGCTTCAAAAATTTACCAGTGAATTCGTATTACAAAATATGTGAAAATACAATAGGATACCACAAAACAACGTCCGTTTCTGGGGTCAACGACGCCAAGGTGATTCGGTCTTAACTTTTAAAATTGTTAATAGAAGATATTGTATCATAGAAGTTGCAATTTGGTTGAATCCTAGAGAATATCCCCACCCAAACTCAAATTCACCTTTTTCATTTCTCCTCTAAAACCAGTGCCAAACCTCCTGTCAAAGCTGGTATTTTCTTGCAGAGCTTTAAAGTTTAGCCATTACTTATTTTCTACTACTACATTTTGGCAGCAACTATTTATTGGTCTGTTATTGCAAAAAGTGCAATTTAACAATAAACCAGTCTGAAGGTCATTTTATGTCTTGAGGATACATACCATATATTTCTTTAAAAATAATCATACTTTTGTAAGCAATACTTTACAGTAGACACCTCAAATCTACCATAGATGTAAAACTTAAAATGAGAAAAATTTAGTCTCTAAATCTTTATACACATATTTATATTCGAGTTCCTATATATATTATATATATACACAAGCACAAGAGTATATATAAAATATATATAATCAGATTCAAAAAAAACCAAAAAACTGGGCACTGTACATAAAATCTTTTTAAAACTCAAACAATAGAAAAACTTTAAACATTAAACAATTTTAATAAAAGTTTCTGTACAATGCTAAGCAGTTTTATTTACATATAGAAAATGTAATAGGAGTAGTGTTTGAAATTACAGAACTCCTTAAAATTTCAATGGCAGGTAATCTGGAAAAAATAACAGCATTCCATTCACAAATATTTTCAAGCAATAAATATGTATTTATAAATAGTGTAAATTTACATCAAGATTAGAAACAAAAATCACAAATCTGAAGTTTATTCCTTAGTCTATGTGCAACCCATTTATCTTTGTGACTTGGCTGTTAATTGTTTTAAATTTTATTTAGGAACCAAAAGTGTAACCGTCATGGTTTCAAAACAAGACAGAAAAACGTAAAAGCAGTAAAAAAATTTATATCACCTAACTCTTCACATTAAAAAAAAAAAAAAGTTGCCCAAAGAAAGACTTAAAATTTCTAACTACCTTACAAAGAAATGACCAGCTAAGCTAGTACTTTTTCCAAGGGAAATTCTGAAGGGGAACAATGGATGAAACCAACTCATCAGCCCAGAAACAGAGAAATACAAAAGAGGTGGTCTTCAAGTCAGTAGTCTGTATAACGTTGCCAGTTTTGTCAGATATATACAAAACATGGAATTATTTTTTTGAAGTACAGCTGGATGAGCTTTATTTGTTTTGAGTTCTGGAGTAGGAGGCAGTGCTCTCTCCTGTCCAGTTGGTTGACACTCCGCACTTGGAAGGTTGCATAGACACAGCTTTCAGCCAGCAGCCTTACGGGATAGCTACAAAAATCAGTGGTGCAGAACTGGGTCACTTCCTGAATATCAGAAAAGTTTTCATTTAATGTCCATGAAAAAATGTCAAGATGAGGAGGATGGCAATGGAGGAGCCTGAAAAAGAAAACATTAAATTACCTTTTCTACAAGGGTGTAAAACTCAGTCGTTTAACCAAGACCTGCACAAATTGTAACTGCGAGAGTTTAAAGTCACACGCACTACTGTTTTAACACTTTAGGACTCTTTCAAGTGGATACTGGCATTTTTTTTTCCAACTTGCTCAAATACAACGCATATTTTGTGACTACTCTGCATTAGGATTCTGCCTATACTGCAGACTGGAGTATGCTGTGGGGATGTCTGTGTTAATACAATGTGAGCTGCCAAAACAAGTCCCGTTGTGGCAGCAAAGAGCTCCATGCGGGCTCAGCATAGGTGCATCTTAATATACTCTAAAACAGGGATTCTCAACCTGTTTACCAGTGGGGAGGATTGTCCCTTTATGGCTCTCCAAATGCCTTGCCAGCTTCTTTTCTTTTCCCCTCTATCTAAACAATATCGTATAAGCCTGATGGTAGGGTATCTGTGGAAAGCACCTCAAGTTCTCTGACATGGGGACAAAGTTCATGTGGGTTTTGTTTGGTTTGGTTTTTTTGTGTGTGTGCCTCAAGAGTGAAGTAAGCTAGGTGTCTTGTTCCTGCCTGCTTTCAGGAGACAAGGCCTAGAAGACATCCAACTATTTCCCAACATTGCACTTCGTGGCATTACCATCAAAATACCCCATCTCTGACTGCATTTCTGTATCATCTCTTCCTGCTCATCAGTCCTGCCCTGATATAGAACCCCTCCAAGAAGCTCCTCACAGTCTTTAAAGACACTTTAAATCATACCATAGTATGCACCTATAAAACACTAACACTAGCTGATCCCCATGTTTGCTCCCAATACTTTACCCCAAACACAAGAGTCTCTCTGTTGGGCCTGTTGCACTTCTGCCATCTGAGATTATCTTCTTCCTGTGACTTGCAACAAAGCTCAACTTTTCTCTTAGATCTGAGATATGTTATTTTTAGGCTATGAATCTTCTCGATCGAGACTGTATCCCCTTTAAAAGAACTGAATGTGCGCACTGATTTCACAAGAGAACAATTATTAATGCCCTTTAGGGCTGCAGGTATGGGCTTTGGTGGAGGAGGGAGCTACTCACAGGTTGAGAATCCTTGTTCTAGGGACAATATCATCAGTGTTACCTATATAATGTTAAAAACACAGACAACAAAATACCCCTCCCTCCCTCTTTTCCATACAGAAACTTTCTTGCCCATTTCCACTCAACTGGATGACATATCTGAGAACAGGTGTTTATTTATAAGCTTTTCTATAACAGACCATCACTTCGAAATTGCAGTATTTCACAAACTATAACGACAATGGGCTCCTAGAAGTATGAACTGAAGTTCAACCACCTCAGGCTCTGTAGAACCAATGAAGAGAATTAAATTCAGAGGACGTGATCCTGCACTCTTGACAGCCTCTACTGCTGAACCTTGAGGCCTTTGCTCAAAAGGTCATGACTTATCATGCTAGCATTACAAGAAATAGTTGTCTAAACATACATTTTCTGCAGCACCTGGAAAAGAATCAAAAGGCACAGCCATTTCTGGGCTGTTATGTTTAATTCAACATGAAATTCTCATAACACTTTGTCCGATGTTTTGTCTTTGACAGAAAGGCAAGGCTTATAAATAAATCCAGCATCGCTTTCATTGTGATTACAAACAAGCCATCTTTGCCTGAAACAATGAAACCTGGGTGAAATGTTAGGACAGTTGTGCTGACACAGTTCAAAGCAGGAGGCTGCCATATATAGCACAAAGCTATAATGGCAAAGAGGCTTTTTGCTTTAAATTGAAATGCAAAGGAGGCCCCAAGCCAAAAGACAGAACTGTTTGAGAGCATCCACTTGCTAAGCAGAAGGACAGTGCTGATTTGGGAGGGGATGGGTGGGGAAGGGGAAGGAAGGAGTCTGAGTGCGTAGGATGCTCTGCTGCTATACTGACTTCATACCACAACCAATGTATTAGAGATGCTCTTGAACCTGGTGCTAGTTTCTCCAAGCTTCACTGTCCTGATTCTTCCCATCTCCATCTGATCCAGTTATGGTCTTCAGGTGATCTCTATTGGATTTTTAAAGCCACAACTTTATGAATTGTAACATCATACTTTTCCTGAAAACTCAGTGGTTATGTTCTGCAGTAAGTTACTGTACTATTTCACATAATTCTGACTCTTCAGCATTTTGTTCTGTAAATATCACACACAACCCATACCTCCATTTGAATCAAAGTCCATGGTACTCACACAATGGAGTACCAAGACAGCCTACAACTGCTTTACAAATAATGTATTTATGCACCCATTTATTAATTTGACTTACTAATGTAAATTGATCATAGACTTGCATCAAGTCCTCCATTTTGTACTGTTCTAGCACCACAAAATTTTCCAGGTTCGTGCTTATCTTTCTTGCACAGTCTTGGCAATGTACAACATAGGTCTTTCGAGAATTGCTCTCACTAGTGACAAAAAGCAGATCAAAGACTTCCACCTATTAGATAGGAAACAGAAAGTCAGCTGTTACAATTTCATTTTTAAAAAAGTTAAACCATGAAAACTGTATTTTCTTTAAGATTTACACCTTTACACTGTGCATGCAAAGAGAAAAATTAGATTTGTTCAGGGAAAAATCTATCCTCCTAAGGCTCAGGTGGAGAAGTGAAATATTGTAAAACCACTAATACTACACTCAGGACGTCTGCATGAACAGCTCTCTGGGAAAGCTTATGGTCAATATTGACAAAGCAGGATTTATGCTCTGAACAGAGGTTACTCAGCAAGGTGGGAATTTATAACAATTATACCCAATTTTCCTTTTTAAAATTTGTCTGAAAAAGAAGTTTGTGATTTATTTCCTTATTACTCAATCACATGCCCACGCTGCCCAAGAGGCTCAGTCAGAAGTAAATTGAAACTGATTTTCAGGGGGCAGGAAAATTTTATTTTCTATTAAGCTTCATGAAAACGATTATAAATGCTTTAAAGGAACTATTAACAGAAAGTAGAATCAAACATTTCAGCAAAAAGGTATGCCCTGTGTAGAAAATGGACTTAAATTCTCTCTCTTTTGGGGCTGTTGTTGACTTCTTAAACGAAGACAGATACACCTTCAAAATGAAGCTCAGTAGATCAAATTATATGCAGGAAGGGATGACAACTTTTTATAATAACTGAGAATTGAAAATCGACCTAGTGAATAACAACACTGTAGAAGTATTGTGGAAGAGACTGCAGCAAAATACAGCCTACGTGTAGAAAAACAGCTTGTTAAGCTCTTTGAAGACAGTACCGCATCACATACATGTGCTTATAACACACTGCAGATGCTGCAACGTAAAAGCAAAATTAAAAATAGCAACAACAACAAAGGATGGGAAAACATTTAAATAAATATTATAGTAGTACACAAGCCCAATGCATGTTTTTACTGACCTCACAAATGCTACAGTAATGAGCTGGCTCGTCCTTTGCTCGCCCATGCCAGACAATCTCTTTTCCTGCAGCAATTAGAGCTTCCCTCAGTGTCTGACACTGTTTGAGAGTTCTTAACAGGCAGTACCTGCAACCAAAACCAGTTGCATATTCAGTTCAATGTTCCATTTTATAGCGAGATTAAAGTAGGCTTTAGTTTCTTCCAAGACCCTGTACGTGAACTTCCTCTTCCTCTGGGATTTCAGAAACAGCTGGCTAATAGGAATCACCAGACCCATGACTTACGTAGAAGTTTGACCACATGCTTATGGACCTCTGTGTAGATTAGTTCCATTTCAGTACTGCCCCTTGCTCTGCAAACAGGCTGGATCTTTCATTTTTGACTGGAATGCATCAACGCTCTTTTAAGTGCCATAAAACAATGTGTTTTCAAAAGCAATTACTATATTTTATTTTGAGCTATGAACTTATCACCAAAAAGTTAGTTTGAACTGCCAGGTTCAAAATAACTGTTTACATTTTGTGTAAACAACTGCAGCCTGTCCAAAGACCTGTTTTAACTGACATCCTACTCTGTTACTTTCCTCAACACTACTGAACTTCCAGTTATCCAAAGTCAGGAAACCCAAGTTCTGACATGAATCATTATGCACACAGTGGAAATGAAATCTATCAACAAGTGTCTTCTTCAGTGTAAAAGTAAAAATAATAGACAGGTAAGTATTAGAAAAGTCCCTTCACAGGAAAAGATGGATAAAATAAAATTTACACTGATTTTATGAAGAAAAGAACTGCTTAAATGTCAAATTTAAATCAACAATTCCCTGTCACAATTCTGTAAAGCATAAAAAAATATTTTTATCTTCACCATTTTATACAGTTCTCTTCTGTACTAGAAAAATCTAACTTGTCTTCTAGCATTGTACAAGCTACATGCATTCTCTAAAAAAAGCTGGCAAAGTAGGTTGCCAGATTCTAAATTACAACGTTATTTACAATAACTTTTAGCTCTCAGCTATCCTATTAATTTGAGCTGCAGCCTTTGCAGCCTTTAATTTTCTCCTCCACAGGGTGGTTATGTTACATGCTCATTAGATGCAGAAGGAGGATTGAAAAAATGTAAGGGAAAAATAAACGTTGGACAGAAAACAAAGTGCTCAGGAGTTCTATCAAAATGTTTTCAATTTGATCCTTCTCCCATTTTAAAGCCTTAAACATGTAATACATACGGGTTTTTTTGTTGTTGTTGTAGTTTGGTTTTTGGTTTTTTGTGTTGTGTTTTTTTTTTTTTTTTTTTTTTTTTAATATTTCTTTAATGTGTTTCCAAGTAGTTAATAGACTCTTAGGCTTACTTTTAGATACTTTCCTCTTGATGTTTTACACTCAGACTGTTCATCTTCACTAAAAAAAAAAAGTTTATGGCTTCATTAATATTCTCACTGTAGGAATAGCGCAAAACTGAAAGCGTGTTTCTATGTTAAATATTGTCTTTTCATACATTGTATTTCAAGAAAATTAAACAGGTCATTTAGCTGTAACTCCTTCGACACTTTCAAAGTTTGATGTTAACTGGACTTATGATGCTACAGCCAACCATATGCAATAGATCATGTATTAATTCACCTGAATTTCAGGCTAACGCAGACATGCTTCTGACAAGTTCAGTAACTTTGGCATAGCATTCTTTTATGCAATACAGCATAAAAAGCTACTGTTCTCTTCTGCTGTTACCTAGAAAAATCTTTGAGGATGCCAAAGAGCAACTGGAAGCACACTTGCGCGCTTGCACCATTGTTCTTCACTCTTGACTTAGTTTCCAAAGTGTTATTTTGAAATAATTTTCTAGTGTTAACAGTTGTGGAGAAAAAATTGCCCAAAATGAAACCCACATGTAACACCGCTACAGTGTTTGCCAAATTTGCAACCAGAACTGAAAACAATAGCTGAAAGGTGAGTTCCATCTCCTTGGATAAAATTCGGATCCTGGTAGTGCCACTTGAAAATGTAAATGCTAACTATTTTATGCTGTCAAAGAATGGGAGAAAGCATATGAAGTATCACTTTGAAAATGCACCACAACTTCTTGAAGTATGGGAAGCCTAAAGAAAGCCAAAAAAGGTGTCTAGCAGAGTCACAATGTATAAGTTAAACAGTGTCAGCTTTTAATATTGTAGGCCTGCTTTTATTCTTGTGAGAATTCAGTTCAAAGAAAATCTGGACTATCTCTCTCTCTCAAATTCTTTACAGGTATGGCAGAGTATGAGTACATGACGTCCAGTCAAATTAAAATATTTAACAGAAGATTTTAAAATGGACATAATCCTGATTTATTCTAGAAAGGCAGTGTTTGAATATTTAGATATTCAGTAAAACCTTTTGAAGTGCAGAGACCATCCCAATGGCAATGCAAAACTGACCTCTTTGTATCTTTCAGTAATATATCTTCCCCACTGATACCAAAATGTGTTTTATCTGGCTTCATGGTTTTGTGCAAAATCATTTCTCCCATGTCATCTTCTTTTACACTTCTGAAACTATTTTTGTAAAATAACTTAGTATTTCAGTTACTTTGGAATTAATTTTTTAAGCCTGTATTACTATATTCCCACTACCTCTAAAATTCTTCTCTTCTTCAGATGCATTTGTAGAAGTCCTTCTAGCTTCCATCTAAGAGGTTTGAGGTTAATTTTTCTTTTCGCGAGGGCTGCGCTCCCTCAGTCAATTTTTAAATCATTCTCCCTGTGTTCCTGCTCATGATTCTACTGTTAATATCAAATCTTTAAAAAACATTTTACAAGAAGGTTCCAGTTTTTACTCTGTCTCTTTTATCTAGCAAGACAGCACTGAGTTGCACATTAGCTAAAAATAAGGAAACCAGATTTCTTCCAAAAGCAAACTTTCCTTCTATTATTTTTTTCCCTACTGCTATTTTATTTCTTGTTATCATTAATCTGTTTCCCAATATTTATATGTATGCTTAAATTTTAGTTTATTGCCTCTACAGTGGTTACTCTCACGTAACATATTTGTTTTTCTAATTGGAACTACTTTTTATTGTTTTCTAAGGGCTATTCTTTTCTACTATTCTGATACCTAAGAAACCCCAGACAGAGAAGTCAAACTACCTAAACATTTCAGGTCTTCCATGCGCAATTTTAGATATAGACCTGCATTTTGGCAAAATTGTAACAGCTGTGTACATTTTTTTTCCTGACGACAAAGAGTCAGCTAGTTAAGTTGGAAATCAACCAGCTGTGTCAGAAATCACTATTTCTGAAGTGTTTGTATACATGTGCATAAACACACATATGTGCATACTCCACAGTCAGTGGAGCTATAGACAACAACATGCTCCTGGAAATCTTTACTCTTTCACTGTTATTATTGCTACCATTTTTCCTTGAATCTAGCCCTAGGCATTTCTAAGAGCATTACTCTCCTGTGCTCCCGGATCAGAATATAACTACGGACAGAATGCATTTTCAATGTCAGATGCAATGCAATTTACTTCACTTCATGGAGAATGCAAACCCAGCTCCTTCAGGTGTGTCACTACTGCCTGAATAGCTCACTGGCATATTTTATAGGAAACATTTCGAAACGTTTTCTTGACTTTGCCACCAAAAGAGCATTTGAACCGTACATCCTCCCGATTGTAAAAGAATATCAGTGTTGACCATCTGACCAGTTAAGTTTTAGTAGTGTTCTTCACAGCCCTCCAGTAATATATCAAACACTGTTATGCACATAATGCAGCACTGTGATCTAATTTAAATAATACTTTTTTATTATTTATACTACTCTATGTAATATACATCAACACTTTGCTATATAATCTAAGTGAAATGTCTGTATTTTGTACATGATAAAATCCAAGAGCAGTGGACAAGCACTGCTTGCCAGGTGGTGCTATTTTCCTGCAGACAAGGAGTCCAGAAGAAAATTATGCAACTGCTTTCCTATCTAGAGGAGATTCATGAAGGTTTCTGCATTTTCAGTGTGCAAGATCACATCATAGACTGTTTATTCTGGTGACACCCATTTCTAGCGCTATCATACAACAGAAGTGACCACAAGGAAGAGTTAACTCAGGTTACTGCTACTAGCTGTTACAAACCAGAGCTCATCTGTGCACACAGAACAGAGCTTGGGATGTGGCTGACAACTACCTTGGATGTAGGGCTTAATCCAAGAAAACTGGAAGTGGTTTTAGCAGACTGGAAAAAGCAAACGCATGCAAGACCAAAGTTTCTATCTGCTCCTCAGCATCTCTGTTTATTTGTAACGTACACCTAAATTTTAGGTCTCTTACAAGAAGAAACTCAACTGCTGTCAGCCAGCAAGACAATAGGAAACATCCATTTCATCCTTTGTGTTTTTTCACAACAGTCTAAGAGATTCTCTTGGAGAAGGATGCTATACTCAGTCATGTTTTTCTCCCTTTAGGCTAAAGCATGGCAAAACCCCCCAAACTTGTGCAAACACAAAATACAGGTGCCAAAGTATCGAAATAATATTTTGCCAAAAACATTCCAGAACTGTTTCAAGCTTGTGAAATAAGGTGGGGGGTTGTTTTGTTTTTTCCTCTCTCCCACACCCTGCTTCTTTTTCTCTATTTCTCGTTTCTAACTATTCAGTTTCTCCTCTCCCTTTTATGACAGCTAGCATCCTATGAACAGTAATAGTTTAATATTAAATTCATACTGTAAAAAGATGTCTCACTCAGATGTCATCAATAAATCCTAGTAGAGGGGAAAAAATATTTTCTTTGCTTTTTTTTTGCAAGTTAACTTACTAATTTTTTAAAGGTCCATTTCAAGGCAAATTATAGAAGGATTCAATGCTTGTGGATCCAGTGTGCTGACCAGATTAACAAGTGCTCAAGCTAGAACTCCTTTGTTAGGCTTAAAGAAAACAGAGTGCTGCTACCTGAGTACTCTCATGATGAGTAAAGTCCTTTGGAGTTCATTTCCCCACTTCCTTTAGGACAAACCAAAGATACACACTGAAAAGTCCATTCAACCTAGGCATAATGATGCTGCAATACGATTTATATTTGTTTGAAGTTGCAATCTTCAAACAAAATTAATAAAAGGTGCTCTGAGCCCGGAACATTCCTGCATTTTGGCATATGCATATGAAAAATACCACTAAACTCAGCTATCATTTTACATATCAATTAATTCATTGTTCAGAAGAGCAAGCAAAGGGAAGGAGATTTTCAAATTCCTACTGGCCTTTATTTAAAACATTTATACTGGATCTCCAAATGACAGTGTGTGAGCAATAACTAGAGGTTCTAGAAATGTAAAATTAACTTTGCTGCAAAAATGACTAAACATTTTAATTCTAATATTTGGGTTGATAACCTAATTTTGTTATTTCTTATGGTATGTATTCTGAGCAGTTTTTGTCATCTAAGTCAACTGCTTCTGTAAACTGCTCTATTAAGTCCATGGCATATTGAACAAAAAGGTCAATCAGATCATTCTAAAGCTACAACACAACAACATCAACTACAACGTAATGAAATTGATGATATCTATAAATGAAATGCTGAAAAACAGAATAGAAAATAATTCTGGCTTGATTCTCAGAGACAGAAAAATCTTACAAAAGCTTACTTATAAATCAACTATTGTTTTATGCTTGAAGCAGAAATGGGTATAGTAAATGTTCAAATAAGTAAAACTTACTTTATCATTTCAAAAAGCTTTGGATCTGAGACTTTGATATTTCGGGCCATATTCCACGAAAGATGAACCATGGGCACTATGGACTTTACGCTCTGCAGTTTATTCCACTCGTACCGTTCCACTGCCAATTTATATTGACAGGCTATAAAAAAAAAAAACCAAACAACCAAAATTACAGAAGCAATTAGTCAAGTTTAGAAATAAAAATCAACAGGATAATCAAAATGTATACCTTTTAGGGCTACATTAAACTTCATTTGCAATGATCCAGTCACTGCAACTACATTTGAATTCTATAAAATTTCTTTTAAAAAATATATTTATGATGCTAGATGAACACACAATACCACAGCAGCAATGACTACCTGTGAAAATAAGTTACTAATGAGTGTTTGATTTCTATGGTGAACTGAGAGCAATATTTCAAAGTGTTACCTAAACATTTTTGAAATATTTCAGATTTAAAAAATATGTATATCTAAATTGGAAATGTCTGCATCTCACTCTATTCACTCTTTATCGTAATTTTACAATGCTATGGTGTATAATTTGTCTTCAAAAGAAGACTGCACCTTTTGAGATTTGTTGCAGTGAGTCAGACTTTTTCATTAAGCAGCCTACTCACCCTGCCCTTTTTAAAAAAATGTTTTACAAAATTCAGTGCGACTGAATATGTGAGCTCTGTATCAGTCAATCATACAGTCCTGGAGATATACAATTTATTGCACCATTACGAAATAAAGACACACCTTAAACTATTCAAGAAAATGGGAGGTTTTTGGAAGTACAATCTCTTCAAATGCTTGACAGAATCATTTTAGCTGTGAAATTTCCTTCCATTCTCACACCTAAAAACTTTCCAAGACCATGCTTCAAAACTGAAGCTTCTAGAGCAGTAGGTCTGAAAAAGCTTACTGTTCCTTTATGAACAAAATTTTACAACTGTTCGCATTTGCTGATGCTTTCACTAAAGAGCAATTAGTATCCATTGTCCTGAAAAAGTTAGATTGGTCAAGTCCTTAACTCATACACCAGCTATAACGTGGTCTGCTGGGTAGAACAAATTTTGGGAGAAAAAGTTAAGAAATGGCCTAAAAGACAGAGTGTATAGATTCATCTAAACATTTTATTCTGATAGTATTTGCTACACAATCATAATTTTTACAGGTCCATTAAATGAAGAAATGCAAATACTCCAATTCTTGCTGCTTTCTCTTCCTCTTACCAATGGCATTATTTAAAGCTTCAACACGTTTTAAAATACAGTATATCTATTTTTCTTTAATCTAGTAAAGCATGGTAAATTAGTAAGAAATGGCAGGTTCTGAGGCAAATGTAGTATAACATTACCTAATTATGTAGATCAGCACAGGCGGTACTCAACCTTACCTGTAAGAGGGCCAACATTCCATGCAATGTTGTTGCACCAACCGATAGCCTGAACCCAATGAACAGTGCCAGCATTTATCCACACTAAATCCCCTGGTCTTTGAATAAACCTGTAAACTGGGACGTTAGCTTCATATAAATCTTCCAAGTTTGGCCACCAAGATCCCATTAGGAAATTCATATTATTCCTGAAACAACAGGAAAAATAAAGTCTTCAGCAATTATCAGCAGACATATTAGTCGTTGATACTTCAATGAAATTACCTGTAAAAACTGATCACCACAATAAATGCTTTCTGCATCTCATCAGTGACCCAGGAGGACTAATCAAAAGAAAAGTTTCTTCTATAAAATTCCTAATCCTATATCCACATTTCACATCCTACAATACATTAAAACACCTAACCATCTAGCTGCCCATGTGAAGTCAGTTTATGGCTTCCAGTTGTGTTCAATTTTCCTTTTAGTTTCCCAGTATCTTATTAACAGGCATAGAAATCCTTGGTCAGATCTAGCATGACACTGGTGTCAAATACTGCTTTTTTAACCAGTGACTGATTTTATCTACAGGGCACACCAGCTCTTAAGAATGTTTTCTGTTTTGAACAAAGCCAACCAGGTACTCGTACTGTCAGTGTATATACATGAAGCTTGTCCATGCAACAAGCAACTTGTTGGCACCATCTCAACTGTGATCCACACATCTATGCTATATTCAGGCAAGAAATGTTGACCCTCCTGAGAAGCATGAAAAAAGACCTCCACACGGATTTCCTAAGCACAAACTCTTCCACTATGGATATGCAAAATACTTCTCTCCCAATTTTATACTGTTTTTATACTGCATGAGAGAGCATTTGCAATTCACAGTTTGCAAAGATAATTCAGTGCCTCTGTGAGGCACTCTGCCAAGATCTTAGTTTCTCAGTCACCCTCAAGAGGACAGTGCCATGGGAGTAAAAGGCATGTCATCATCAGAGATGTCGCAATTGCATCAGTGGAATTACAATTTTGATAGATGAAATAAGAACAGTTGTCAGTAGGTGGGCAGAAAATACAGAGTACAGAGACACTGAGATGCATCTGCAGAGCTCTGGAAAAGTTCTGAAGAAAAGTCAAGAGCTTAGCTCAGTTTTAAGAAAAAAAACTCCCATTAAAAAAAAATCTCCCATAAAATAAGCTTCAGAAGCTACTGCCTGAACACTTGCACCATTAGAAGACAAAATTGCTCTTCTTTTTTTTTTGTTTTGTAGGTGGAGGGGAGTGCTTCTGCATGTGTGTGTGCTTTGTTTTTAAAGCATCCACTCTACACAAAGCACAGCACAGAAACCCAAGTCTTAGAGCTGGCTGCGTATTTCCCCAACGGTCAGCGCACCTTAGCTTGTTCCAGCAAGCTACAAACATGCAAATGTATGCAAAGTATGCCATGACACCTCCTGGCATCTGAGTAAACTAAGCTCTCCCTCTAGATGCACCAAGAAGCCATGCCAAAATACCAATGACTCTGTACTTGCTTGTGTATAACATGTACATTAACCATAATAAAGATTTTTGAATCATGAACCTAGATGAGCATTTGCGACTACTAATCTCTCACTTCTTGTATTGCCTTTATTCCTGTATTCCAAAAAACATATAATTGACCTGACGTTAATTTTTGAAAGCAAAGCTATCACAGGCAATCCAAGTTTCTGCACATTGTACAAATGCACTGTTTTGCATTTTGACTTACAAGACTTTTCTGACTACATGGAACCCATAAAATAACTTCCTCTTAAAATACCCTCAGTAATTTCCCCCTTTAGGTCTGAGAAGGACACAGAGAACTTAATAAAAAAACAGTAGGCCCAGCTTACTTTTCACAGAAGTCATTCATGACACCCCAATAGCTTTCAGGGACAACGAACCATTCGCAGTCACCTGGACCAATATTTATATTTACTGAACAAAAGTTGTTATTTTCTTGATGACCTGCAATTTAGAGAAAAATAAACACACTTTATGTAAGGCTGATCTATCAAAACAACAGTACAAAAATGCAAAGTTAGTGAAAAATCTAAATCACAGTTAAACTATGTACAGATTTCTATATGATACTTACATGCTATTTAGGTGCTTTATGGTGTTAAGAAATATAATTAAGCTACCAATGATATGAGAATTCTGCTTTTGTTAGTTTGTGGACAATGAAAAGCTGGAACTACCAGTCTTGTTAATCTGACCAATACTTCAGCAGTTCCCTTTTTGTAGAAATAAATGGTTCAAGATGCTAAAGCTTAGATTTTGTGTTTTATGACTAGCTCTTGCCAGTCTCAGTCAGAAGCAAAACTTCATTACTTCAGGCACTGAATAGACAAGTAGTAACAAAATATGTCCCAAAGGAGCTTTCAAAATCAATGTATAAATGTCAGTGTTTTATCTTCTTTTGACAGCTGGAAAACTGAGCCATAATACCTAATGGAATTTTCTGAAGTTGTATTTCAGAAAAAACAGACCCTGAAATTTAGTCCAGATCCCTCAAGTCTCAGTCCAGTGCCCTAACACAGCACTATGCATTATGGAGGGTTGACTCCTATCCTCAGAATCTAAAAAGTAAAAGCATACTGATTTCTATGATTGCACAATACCTACTTTGGAAGCCTATAAAAAAAACTTTCAAGGCATGTAAAATACAAATACTGTCAAAGTATACAAACCCATCCACTTTTTTCCCTTAAATAATCCAGTATTGCATGCAATCAGTTAGTATGGTAATTACCTAAATTACCCAGCACTGCAGAAATGCAGAAATTTCCACTACAAAGTAATTCAGTACTTCATACATGCAGAGTTCAGTTAAACAAGAAATTAAAAAAATACTCAACATGCACGATTTCATCATGTTTAGGCATACTGAATACATGGAAAATCTGCAGTGGAGTTAAATCAATACCACAGCAGTAGAACCTGATTTTTTTCATACAAAGAGATTATACTCACCTGGTGTTCTGCTTCCTGGAACCTTCATGTACAACTGCACTGTGTTCATGCCCAAGATGGTATGACCAACATGGCTTAGAAGATTTCCTGCTGATACCACACGTACAAAAGCAGGAAGTTTTGTCAGTTCATGAAGTTGCAACTTCCACCTGCAGCAAAATAGCAAATTGACAAACTGTGAATCCCTAAAACTCTCAGAAGAGTTTGAGTAACATAAACATTTTCAAAAAATTGTTAGCATAGGAGAAGAACGAGCAGACAACCAACTTAGCATCTCTTAAGTGGCAAGCTGAGACAATGCAATACTCTTACTTGACAGTTACAGAAATTTAAATGACAATTGCACATAAGGGTGAGCTAAAAGCCAGGGTGACCAGACTCACTCTTGCATTTAGCCAGTCTGCTGATATACTGCCAGAAAATTCTGCTTGCAATTTACACCTCAGTGCACATCTTCTCCAACTGAAAACAGAGCTGTGCTCTCCTCACACTCTAAGCCAGTCAGAAACTGTCAACCACGCTTTCAAGAGCCAAACGATATGATCACAGAATCACAGAATGTTAGGGATTGGGAGGGACCTCAAAAGATCATCTAGTCCAATCCCTCTGCCAGAGCAGGAACACCTAGGTGAGGTTACACAGGAAGGCATCCAGGCAGGTTTTGAACGTCTCCAGAGAAGGAGAATCCACAACCTCCCTGGGCATCCTGTTCCAGTGTTCCGTCACCCTCACTGAGAAGAAGTTTCTTCTCAAATTTAAGTGGAAGCTCTTGTGTTCCAGCCTGAACCCATTACCCCTTGTCTTACTGTTGGTTGTCACCGAGAAGAGCCTGGCTCCATCCTCGTGATACCCACCCTTTATATATTTATAAACATTAATGAGGTCTCCCCTCAGTCTCCTCTTCTCCAAGCTAAAGAGACCCAGCTCCCTCAGCCTTTCCTCATAAGGGAGATGCTCCACTCCCTTAATCATCTTTGTGGCCCTGCGCTGGACTCTCTCCAGCAGTTCCCTGTCCTTCTTGAACTGAGGGACCCAGAACTGGACACAATATTCCAGATGAGGTCTCACCAGGGCAGAGTAGAGGGGAAGGAGAACCTCTCTCGACCTACTAACCACCCCCCTTCTAATACACCCCAGGATGCCATTGGCCTTCTTGGCCACAAGGGCACAGTGCTGGCTCATGGTCATCCTGCTGTCCACCAGGACCCCCAGGTCCCTTTCCCCTACACTGCTCTCTAATAGGTCATTCCCCAACCTATACTGGAACCTGGGGTTGTTCCTGCCCAGATGTAAGACTTTACATTTTCCCTTGTTATATTTCATTAAATTTTTCCCCGCCCAACTCTCCAGCCTGTCCAGGTCTCGCTGGATGGCAGCACAGCCCTCTGGAGTGTCAGCCACTCCTCCCAGCTTGGTGTCATCAGCAAACTTGCTGACAGTACACTCAACTCCCTCATCCAAGTCGTTGATGAATATATTCAGTAATACTGGCCCCAGAACTGACCCTTGAGGCACTCCACTAGATACAGGCCTCCAGCCAGACTCCGCCCCACTGACCACGACTCTCTGGCTTCTTTCCTTCAGCCAGTTTGCGGTCCACCTCACTACCCGATTGTCCAGTCCACACTTCTTCAGTTTTGCTGTGAGGATGCTGTGGGAGACGGTGTCAAATGCTTTGCTGAAGTCAAGGTAGACCACATCCACTGCTCTGCCATCATCTATCCACCTTGTTACATCTTCATAAAAGGCTATGAGGTTGGTCAAGCGCAACTTCCCCTTGGTGAAGCCATGTTGACTGCCCCTGATGACTCTTGATATGCCTTAAGATGGCACCAACGATAAGGTGTTCCATCACTTTCCCAGGGATGGAGATGAGGCTGACCGGTCTATAGTTGCCCGGGTCCTCCTTCTTGCCCTTTTTGAAGACCGGAGTGACATTTGCTTTCCTCCAGTCCTCAAGCACCTCTCCCGTTTCCCAAGACTTGGCAAAGATGATGGAGAGTGGTCCAGCAATGACCTCAGCCAGCTCCCTCAGCACCCGCGGGTGCATCCCATCTGGACCCATGGATTTATGGATGTCCAGATTGCTTAACTGGTCCCTAACCCAGTCCTCATCAACTGAGGCAAACTCCTCCATTGCCCTGCCTTCCTCTGGGGCCTCAGGGGTACGGGGCTCCTCAGGACAGCCTCCGGCAGAGTAGACAAAGAAGGCATTCAGTAACTCTGCCTTCTCTGTATCTTCTGTCACCAGGGCACCCACCCCATTCATCAGTGGGCCTACATTGCCTCTGGTGTTAGTTTTATCTGCCATGTATTTGAAGAAGCTCTTTCTGTTGTCCTTGATCCCTCTCGCCAGGTTTAACTCTAAGGAGGCCTTAGCTTTCCTAGTTGCCTCCCTACATCCTCTGACAACAGCCTTATATTCTTCCCAAGTGGCCAGCCCCTCCTTCCATGATTTGTAAACTCTCCTCTTCCACTTGAGTTTGCCCAGCAGTTCCCTGTTTAACCACGCAGGTCTCCTGGCTCCCCTCCTTGACTTCCTACATGTCAGGATGCACTGATCTTGAGCTTGGTAGAAGCAGTCCCTGAATGTTAACCAACTATCTTGGGCCCCTTTACCTTCAAGCAGCCTTGCCCATGGGATTTCCCCCAGCAATTGTTTGAAAAGGCCAAAGTTTGCCCTGCTGAAGTCCAGGGTTGCAATTCTGCTTGATGCTACAACATATATCAGGCTGACTGACTAAACATATTCTAGCGCATGCACAAAATTCCTGTGACCAAGAATGAAGTTAACTACCTGCATACACCACAGAAAAATCCCAGAACTTATGTGTGAAGCCCTCTAATGTCACCCAGGTATCTGTGTTACTCTTTCAATTTTAAAATATTTCCAAACATAATCACAAATCCAACAGGCTAGTTGAGGGGAAAGATAGTTTTGTAGCAAAAGCTGACACCACAGATCAGAAGATCTGGGATCCTACAAGAACTATTTGAAGCATCAAAATCCAATTCCCTACGAGTCTCAGGTTAGTTATGCTTACGTTAATTTAAAGTCTCTCTTCCAATGGTTTGCTTTAAGTACTAGTTTATTAGCAACAAGTTTGTATCTACAGGTGGAATTTTCTTTAGAAAAAACATCAATATTTAAAATTTTATAACAATCTCTAATCACATACATATGTACACACATCGATCTTTCAGTGACTATATCACAAAAACCCTCAGTATCTTAAGTGGGCTTTATCCCCCAGTTTCAAATGCCATAACCTTTTCTTGTGCTCTAATGACTGAAGTAGATCAGAAATTTGGTACTGCAGCTGCCGAGACTGACAGCCTACACCTGCTGGATCTTTCATGGAAATATATACTAACTAGAGATTGAACCAAATAAAAAAAATATTACTGGACAAAAAAACCCCACTTGCTTTCAGAGTATTTCTAACACTTTCTGATGTTCTTCTGAGCTAACTTAATCTACTGGCAGAAGAACAAGTAGCCTAAACAATACTCAATTTATTCCTTTTTCTGAGGTTCTGGGAGCGGTATCATGGCTTAACCAAAGGTAAGCATTGGTCTGGTCTTTAGTATATATTTTGAACCCTGTTTCGGGATAAAGCAGCAAGAGCTACGAAAAAGTGGAAACGGAAAGGATGACAGTAGGAACAAAAGGAAACAAAACCCAAGTAACAGAAATCCAGACAAACAAAAAAAGAAAAAGTCTTCAATCTTACAATTTCTGTGCAAAGACTGAAAACTTGGTATTGTCAGAAGTTGTAAGCAAACGATTTAAAGCCTCAGAATCAAACAAAGGGAATGTATTAGAAGAAGGACTAGAAAATACAGTTTCTGATGGATGTTTAAGTTAATTTCTGGAAAAATAAAGATCCTGGAAAGAAAAGCTTGAAAATATATTTTAGCCTGAGATGGACTCATAACAACAATTTAAAGACCAAAGGTAACAATTTCATTGTGGAAATGGGGTGTGCAACTGAACCGGGTTTATCAACAGACTGACTGATGTCTGAGAAGAAAACATTGGTTTTCCAGAAGGAGTCTCATACAGTAGAATATCACTGTGAGCAGGAGAAACTGTAATTAACTTACTTTTTGTCATCTGACAGGTCAATGTTGGTCCCAAACTTGATTGTTTTAAAAGGTCCTCTTCTCCTCCTCCCAGAGCTGAAAGTATAAAAAAATTACAATAGATGAATATGAAAATGGGAATGATGTAGAAAACCACATAAAACTAGAGAATTATCACATTTATACCACACTTACTTATCAGAAGATGTGGATTCATTATCTGAGTGGTCCTTGTGGTGACTCTTCTTCTCATTTTCCTCCTACAAAATGCAATTGCGGAAATTTTTTTTATATGTATAAATATACATAAAAGTAAGATTATATATCATCTATATAGTATAAAGTGATAACTTTCACAGAGATAGGTACATTTGTTTCAAGATGCTGGTTAAGTCTTTAAAATATCTGTATCTAAGATTTTACGTGAATATTACTGTTACAAAAATTTGAGAAGTCATTACTCAAAAGCCATTGCAATTAACTCTGCATGACTATAAATTCAGTGTAGCTCAGGCCAGGACAACAGACAATGTCTACACTGTAAACATTTCTGCTAGTCTACAGTACAGGTGCAAATGAGTATGTTGCTTCTGTCATTATGCAGGTGAACTGGAACCCAATCTTAAGGAATACTATTAACTTTTTCAGACTAGAACATTCACATTCCTTCAAAGTCAGACAGGTCTCTTGATAAGAAACTGGGATGAGTAACATTTCTAAAATTCATTTTAGAAAATACATTGTATAAAATCTTTTAAATTTTTCATAGCCATATGCTATTTTAGCAGTCGCAGACGAGTCAAAAAAATCTAACCAATATTAAATGATGTAATTTGATCTTTTTAGCAGAGTGTCCTCAAACCCCTGTTCTAAAGATTTATTTTTTGGCAAGTATAGGGACATAGAACGAAAAAGAATACGACAAAAAGGAGGAAAGAACTGCCTGGAGACTATCCAAAGATTGCTGGCTTTGAATGGGTTTGTTGTTAAATCTCAAAGTGCCCTATGTACCTGAGAAAGTCTTATTCATCCTTTGAATGAAGGACAAAGAGAAACAAAAAGGAACCCAGTGATGATGGATTTATCAAATACCGCAAGGCATGTTAGAAAAGTAATGTAATAGTTGTTAGAGGAAAAAGGAGAAAAAAACATCACTTAGGGCAGGCCAAGAGGATTGTGTCTGTAGAAAGAAGAAACAAAGCTTTCATTTGAACACCATGAAAAGTCACCTAAGGACAAGTCAAAGCAGTGTTAAGCAAAGGAAACACGTACACTTAAACCAGTGTCTTTCTGATTCCCAAGGGAAAAATGAAAACCATCATTGTGAAAATTATTTTATATACTGCATTTTTACTACCAACTTGTAACAGAGGAAAAAAAACCCAACAGAGAATCCTTCAGTTCACTTCTTGGTGCAAATCCAAAGCTGAAGCTTTCCTGCTGACAAGCTGGTACGTGATCAATTACGTACATTATTAAACATATGTGTGTGTGTGTATATATATATATATAAAAATAAAATGTTCCAGTGAAGTAATGTTCTCCAACCCCTCTGGAATGATATACAAGAACACAATGCTGGTGCAACTGTTCAGGCGGCACCAGAAACTTCATGTGGTATCTACTTAAGTTTATTACCACTGCAGAGGAACAAAATCCCATTTATGTCCCAAGCTCCTGATGACTTCAGTGCTCCCCACTTCCCAATGGTACCCCTGTTGCTTTGCCTCATCCTGTATCAGTCTTGCTCTAAAATCTTGCGACTACCTTTCCTTCTCTTTTCTTCAGCTACCACTTAATTTCTCCATTTCTAATCCTTTCCTCTAATGCACAAAGTTTAAATTTAGAATCTCTCTTTCCTTTCTTACTGAACCCATCCTTGTTTCTGTGTAACGGCAGTGAAAACTGGAATAGTCAATTCCCCATGTTGGTGTTTTCCCTATTTTCTAAGTAGCAACTGGTCAATAATATCTTTCTGTACTCGTTCTGCCTTAGCCTAATCTTTTTGTAACACCAGATAATGTAAGACTCCAAGAAGTGCTCACGGCTGATTCCATGGATGTGGTCATTACTTCAGCAAAAATATTAAAAAGTAATACCAATAAAATAACATTTCAAATATTTCACTCTGTCACATATGTCTAACAACTTCTAAACTAATTACATGCTGTGACATTTGGAACCCAACAAAAGACAAAACTTCTAATAAGGCACATTCATGTTAATTCAGAATACTATGAAGAATAAAGAAATCTGATTTCAAACCATGTCTGAAATTAGAAGCAATAAGCTAAAAAAAAGCATCTGAGGTTCTAAATATTTTCATATGCATTTTGACATTATTATATGCAAGCTTAGGCTAACAAGCTTTTAAAGTATGTAACAGCCAGGAGAACATTAAGCATTTGGGAGGAACACTCTATATGCTCTTTGACTCTCTACTCAAAAGAGATTTTGTAAATCTACCTGTGCTCTTCATGCTAATGGAAATGTCTCCTTTTCCTTAACAGCTTCCGCTTGTTTTCAACAGCCATTATTAATTGGTACCAGAGTTAGTACACACTTTGTAAATGACAACTTAAATAATAACTACAGACTTACCCTTAAAGACTCCTGGAATGAGGAGGCTTGGTACTGTGCATATTTAGCAATTGTGGTATGAGATCTACTGCTTTCACAACGCCAGATTTTCTTTGTTCCAGTGGGGTCCCAGTTTTCATCTGCTGGCTGCAGTAATTGTGTCCTCACTTCTACTATGTGTTCATTATTTGCTTCTACCAATGTCTTAGTAGAGAAGAGTCCTAGATCTAATAAATAGGAATAAAATTCATGAATGACAGTTATAATATAATAAAAAGCTTCAAGATGATGAATATTTAAAGTTGTCTAAAGGTTTAAACTAAAGCATTTTTCCCCCCTCAGCCTTCATGACACAGCCCACCTTTAGGTTAAAAATCAACATTCACGATGAACACTCAAAATGCTTTTCTGCACGCAACAGAAGCAGCTTGGAAAAAACTCAGCCGCCACTGTATGGACTATATTCCAAGAAACATTCTACATGCCTTGTGTAAACAACTCTGCAAATAGTGCTTAAATTTATTACCAATGAAGTGTTTTTCAGACCAGAGTTTTATGAATGCACTTCCATTGTACATTTCCTACCAGCAATTACATTTTTCTATCCACAAAGTCCAAAATATTGTACACAGTCAGATTATGGATCATTAAATCTAAGCACAAAGACGTGTAGCCATAGTTTTCATTGGAAAAAAGTCTATCTGTAAGCTTCTGTATCCACAGTTCAGCTTCTCTCTGTGCTCAACAAAATCTGCTAGGTTGTTTTTTTTTTTTTGAGATTATCATGATTTGAAACAGTGAACTGAGAAATGGCACATTATGATGATTACTTGGAATATACAAGTAATACAGTATTACAAAAGTAAAATATCCACTTTTAAAGAACTGAGAGACTTCTCTTCGAAAAACACAGACTTTTTTTTTCCCAAAGTGAAAAGAAAATAAATTAAACTTACCTAATTTGAGCGCTCCAGCAAGGCCACGTATTACAGTAACAGGGTTGTTTGGATTCGTACAAAATTGATGTAAAGGTGGAAAGAAAGCATCTCGTTTATTTTCCAACTGTAAAATTATAACGCAATATTAGTTGTCAGATAATTTAAACTCCTTATTTGTAAAATAAGAAAGAATAATTAAAAAAAAAAGAGAAACAACAGAAAGAAAGCAGGAGTTTTCTCCATTTCCCTGCACTGTGGGGAATGAACAACTATATCATACAACCCTTTTCACATTAAAAGCTGGGTTCACTCCTGAAATTAATTTGTTACTGCAATTTATTTCTTGGCATGACTTATTCTCAGGTTGCTCTGGCTTTTGTAACTCACGTTCCTGAAGTTTATTTCTTTATCTGACAGTAGCCTTGTACATTCCCCAAGTTCACAGAATTCTCTGAAGAGCAAGACAATATACTAACTTTCTTTTCAGAAGTCAAAAAAGCTAATTCTACAGATAACATATATGAGAAACAGTATAATTATAAAGACTACTCTCATAGTGTATCTTCTGTTAACCAGAAAGGTTGATTTGATTTTCTTATGCGTTTGTGCACCTATGACCACAACCCTATCCTATAGTGTCCCCATTTTTAAAATTTTTTTAAAAAATTCTTATGAATCTTCTAAAATGCCGAAGACCTCTCTTTCAATAAACAAAACATAATACAGAGGACAGATGCTGGCATATCTACACAGTATACTGCAGCATGGTGACCTACCAGCTTTGTATGGACTCAAAGCAGCTGTGACAGACTTTTAATAAGGTAGATTAATTCAGATGCAACACCTGGAGAACAGCTGGAAGCACTACTCCTTCCTGCTTAATTTAGCTCCCAGCAGACTGCTTGTGTACTATCAGACCAACGTGCTAATACTGTCTGCTCCCCAAGCTGAGCTGACCAAAGATAACTGGAGGTTTTCACAATGACTGTATGGACATCCTATAATTTATTCTTCTGTTATCAAGGAATCAAATATCCTACAATTTATTTTCTATTACTAAGGAAGTTAGCTCAAACTCTACATTTAGCTATTATGAAACTTTATATTCGAAGTTTTAATGTTTTCATAAGAAAATACTATACAACTAAAAACCTGCTTTTTCCTAATGATGCTCCATTCTTAACATGACCTCAACTTCTATTTATTTTTTCTTTACTATGTTTTGAAGCAGATTGTTAGGAGAGTTTAGTTTAATGACTTGATCATTAATATGTAAGCTGTCACTTGCAAAAAATGTACATACATATTTGAAATATTGTATCTAATGAACTGTTTTGTTTATTCTGCCAATATTTTGAGTACTAAAAATAAACAACAAAATTCTGAAGCTGTTTTTACTCTTATTTACTGAAATCCTTAATTTAGAAGTACTTTTAAGAGTCAAACTGTATCTCAAAATTTTAAGGTTAGCATTTTTCCTGCTTATAGCCTAGTTGGAAAAGCACTGTAATTAGAACTCAGCTATGAACGATGCATCTCTAAAATATTAATAATTACATTATGTAATTCAGATATCCAAACGATTAAAAAAGACAGTCAGCAATGTACTTCTACCATTAGATTTACTTACATAAATACTAGGTGTAGGTGGATTCAGCTTGTCCTTTGGCAAGGGAGGGTACGGTGGAGGCGGTGGTCGTGGAGGTGGGCATTTATCCAACAGAATACTACTGTTAGATAAGCCATTTTTACCCAGATTCCTAAAAGGAAAGAACAGCTGCCTCTGTCAATACTTGACAAATAAAATAAATACATGTTACCATCATCTCTTCTGCAAAATAATGATGTATAAGGAGAAACTGTAATTCAAGATGCAAATAAAGCTCATATATTTTAATCAAGAATTCTCAGTGTATAATTTGATATTATTCAAAATAATTCCCAGTTTGCCTGCCAAATCTGCAACATCATCACTATTAGTTAAAAATCCAGTCATTTTAAATAAAAGCGAGTATGACTCATTTGACAAAATTTAACAGAGAAAGCAGGTTTCAAGTAGAACCTTATTAGGCTGGCACTGCCTGATGGACGATCAGTTCAGAGCAGCTGAGATAACGCAGCCCAGCAATGCTGTGCAAAGCACCAAGTCAGAAAATGACACTGCCCCAACCAAAGAACTGCTGAGTCACAAAACCCAACCACACTAATGGAACTAAACAGAACAACCACCTACCCCTGTCTGACTAACCCATTTTGAAGCCAGAAGGAGCCACTGCTGCATAATCTATTTGTCTCAGCAATAGAGGAAAGGACCAGAGTGAGTTGCTGTGTCAATACTCATATGCGTACTTGAGTGAGAACCTTGCTGGTTGTATTTGTGGCCTTTCTCTGGAGATTTCTAGATGTGGATAACCCACCATGTGTGTTAACTCTTTCTATAATGAATGACCAGAAAAATCTGCATTCTGAGCTTAGTCTATATTTATTTTCAAGTCCCCATCACCATGAAAGTATTTATTAACAAAACCATCCCTTGAATTTGTTTGTTAAAAATGACTCAACTACTTCAAAATTCTTCCAACTAAACACTATTCAAATCCTTCTCCCAGCCTCACTTGATTCACTGGCTGTTGTTACCACTTCTCAACACCCCACGAAATGGGGTGTTTCTAATGCATAATTTAGTCATGTATCTTCATAAAATTTACCAGTTACAAAAAAGTTGTTCTGGTAACAACAGTCTTCAGCATAAAACACAACTGACTTATATCGAAACTCCTAGCAATAGAGCTTGTCTCTGAAACACAGAAACTCTCATCCTGGCACTGAGAAACATCATAAAGCTGGATGCTGGCATTTGAGAGCAGTGCTTCTAATCAAGCTACCACAAACCACAAGGTAAGGTGGACTTGGGCCTTGAGATCAGATCAGACTGTTATGACAAACACTTTAAAGAAAATAAGTGAACATCTCACCTACTCCAGGCTGTAGCAAAGACAAGCGTCCTGAGAAACTGATGCTCATCAGGATAAACAAGTCAGTCGTTCTGTTCAGAACTTAAGAACTTACGGCAGCTTTCTAACTCATACATTGCTCTCCTCTGACAGAAGATCACAGCAATACCGACAGAGACATGTTTATCAACTGCCTCCAAAGCACATGTGTCACAACACCAAACACAGCTTATTCCTTGTGTTAGGTGAGTCTAATGGCAGACTAGATTGCAACTTCAAAGAAACTGAAAGAGCAATGCGGAAGCTTTGATTAGGCATCATTCACCTTGGCAGAAAACTCACTGGCCAATGCTTAATGTCTGATGTAGCTCCTGCAAAGACTTCATTGTCCCCACATAAAAACAGATAGAAAAGAACATGGCAATATAAAATCATCATCACGCAAAGACATTTATTGATCATGGCTGCTTGAATCTGAGGTTCAGACCACCTATACAAAACAAAACTGTAATCTGAACAGCAGGTATTAGAAGTAACTATAATCTTTGCATTACCAAAGTGAAAAATAAAACCAACAAAAGCAAATGCATAGTATTAAAAACCAAAGAGAACTTTGACAAAATGCACCTTGCATTGATAAAACAGTTCTCAGGCAATTTCTGAGGCAAGGAAGACTGAACCTGAAGAAAATGGGACATTGCTCAGAATAAGCATGACTTAAGGTACTGTAGTCACAACAAGATAATCGGCACAGTGGAAGCTAAGTAAAACCAGGGAACCATGGGGTCTTCAGGGAAGGGGACAACAGAGAAAGGAGAAACTCCTGTATGCTTAGGGAAACTATAGGTCTGAAAAGGCAAAGGAGATATAGAAGAAAACAGAGAGTACAGAATAAAAGATCAGATGAACAGAGAGATCTCACAAACCCAGCACGTGAAGCTGATTATTACCGAATGCACGCAATAGTTTCTCATTAAGTTACTAAAACCCTGTGTGGAAATTTCAAGGGACAAAAGGGGTCAAAGAAAAGCAAAGCTGAGATAGCAAAATGCTCTTAATTCAAGTGGCACAGAAAACACTTGGACAAAATATTTAAAGTTGTCTTTAACAGACCGGTTTCACTGTATCATCATTTTTTTTTTTACACTGAGTCAGAATAACTCACTATTAATAACAATACAAGAGCCATTTAAAATAATGCTGTAATTGATAGTGTGCAAAACACAGCAACGGAAATGATAAAAAAAACCACAGAAGTACTAAAATGATTTCCTACCAGCACCTGAAATGAAGCAGTATATCGACTGCCAGTCGCTCCACCTCTGGAAAAACAGAACTATGGGCAGTGCAAGGGAACTGAAAGATCCTTTTTGACCACAGCAACCATGAGGAAAATCTCATACATCTCTGTTTCAAGAGTGTACTTTTTGTGAGAAGATTTCACCCTGCCTGAAAGAGGCAAGAGATGCAATGCCCGAGAAAAAACAAGTCTGCTTTAAGCCCCCAAAACAAACTGGATGCATAAAGTGTCACCTAGAACACCGTGATGGAGGAATGAAGGGACGGACAGGCTTCATTAATTTCAACTGGCTTTCCAGAGGGAACTGGCTCTTCATTAGACTGCACGGGCAGAACAGCACCCTACATCTTCGCAGAGGGAAGAGAAGGCAGGAGCAGCTGTCAGCCTCAGAAAGGCGCAACTGATGTGCAGCGCTGTCCTGAGCCAAAGCTGCAGCTCTCAGTCTACTGCAACTTGCTCAATGGGTAAAAGCAACAAGTCATGCAACTGCTTTACTCTGAGGACCTAAGTCAAACTGCCATGCTTATGAGCGACATGAACCACTACAGATGAAACAGGTTCCTGGATTTCATGTAATCAAGGCATCTCTTGAATAATCAATCACCAGATCAATTAAAATACCCCCTTTTTCCCATTTTACTCTTTCTAGGATAGATTACCACACCTTCTAAAAACAGTTTGCAGTCTTAGAGAACAACTTCCCCTCTGGCTGTACCAAAACACGCAGTTAACCAGAAACAGAGGTGTGACCCAGTTTGCTTTGCAACAGTCATCTGTCCTCTTCATTATATAGGCACTTGTTCCCCAGTCTGTGCTTTTAGAAATATTAATACAAATAATTCAGTGTTATCTAGGGATTTCTTGACAAATGAAGACGGATGGCTTAGCCTAAGATGATGCCTTCATCCACCTACCACACTTTTTCCCTTGAGTTTAGTATGTATGGACATCCAGAAGCTTGTTATGCAGCTGGGACATCCCTGCCCCATGGGAAGCTGGACTCCAGCTGCTCCAACCTTAGAGACTCCCCTGCTGGAGCCCTACATCACTATCAAAAACTAAATGAAATGAGACCAAAATCTGATGCCAGGGCAAGATCACTAAAACATTTACAGTCACATGAAACTTGTCAGGTAGTTGCTATACACTTCACAGGTACTGTATTGACTTTGCATCAACCTAGTTGACTAAAAAGAGATCATGCAAGTTTAAAGCCAAGTGTGTTACACAGCTGTATCCATTTTAACTGTTTTATTACACAAACTCACAACTACATCAAGAATATTAAAGTTAACACGATAAAAACTTATTTTCCAAGAACCAGGACTCATAATCATTAATCACTATCCTTTATATTTATTAAATTAATCACCTCAATAACTTTATTATTTCACTCAAAGCTAATGTCAGACAGAGGACTACGTTTATTTCTCACAAAGTAGTTCCATAGTGCTTTTCAAAAGTTCATAGTGGAACTTTTTCTGTTTTCCAAGAACTATTTAAAAAAATCTGTATGAATGATAAACAATTCTCTGGTCTGCTCTTTCAGAGCTCATGGATATATGGTATCTGATCCTCTGACTTAACAAGGCCAAATTTAAGTATAACTTCCGTTTAACCTTCTCCTCGATTATACCAAAAACAGAGAGGGTGTTATTGTACATCCCATGATGTGAACATTGTATCTGCCTTTTCCCCAAGCACAGAACAAAAATATTTACTTAACTCTCTTGCTATTGACTATTCTAATAGCTCTGTGCAGTCATCAAACAGTAGACTTTTTGTTTTTCTTCTCTTTCATTCTTGGCTATAGCTTTCCTCAACTTCATTTCTGAGTTTTCTAGAACATAAGGAACTGCGGATTTATGTGCTATTCTATCTCAAATCTATCAGAATTAATTAATGTACAAAGAAAAATGAATGAAGTGTGCCTTCAGAAGGAATCAGTTGAAGCACTGGGATGTGCACCCAGTCCTGATTCAAAACAGAAATACCCAGCCTTTCTTAACAATTAGTGGACACGATTAATTGCTTTCATACTGCAAGTTCTTACAAAAACAGAGAATGTCTGTCAACACCCATCAATCTGAGAAGGAGGTGGTTACTCGCAATATCTAACTGGGGCTCTCTGAGGCTCACCTCCCCAAGTTCCTTCTAGGAGAAAGAGATGAGCTCTCAAAAGGGAATATAAAGAAGTTAAGCCAGGCTTACATGATGCTTAAATGCAAGTAATGCCAGATAATTACACAACCTGTTTCTCATGCAATTCTCTCTCCTCAGCCTTTCATAACTAGGTACTAGCTGGCAATACTTCCAGAGAACTTTCTTTTTTAACCTACAGAAAATCGTACAATAGAATTGTAGATTTTCTCATTATGCAAATATATTTCTAATAATTTTTGAATTCTGTTCTGGTTTTGATCTCACTAGTATAGGCTGGTAGTGAATTTCATAGGTTAACTATATGTTACAGAAGAAGTAATGTTCTTTTTTTTTCTTTTCTTAATGACTTTTACATCTTTCTTTACCTTTTACATCTTTCTTTTATCTTGTTCTTAGGCTACAAGACAAACAGAATCACATTAATGACTTATGCATGAAAAGCATTGTAACAAGTGGCACCAAACTTTTTCATACGCTTAGCTTCCCCCTAAACTACAAATCTTTCCTATTTTTTTTTACTCCCAGATAATTCTGCTTCCCATCTGCAGATTTCTGTATTTGCCTTCTGTAACAAAAATAATGTCTTAATCTAAGCAGAGTTTAGCTTGTGAAATCACAAGACTTCCAATTTTATTCTTATAACTTTTGCTATGGTGAAGCCCACTTGCCAGATGTGCCTTTAGAGCAGCCGAAGAGTTCTGCCATGAAGCCAAAAAAGTCCTTTGCTTACAGACAAAGAAACCTCCCAGTAAAACAAGAATTGCTTTTGTTATTTTTGTTTTTAAGAACAAACCACAAACTTAATCCAGCTCTTCTCTCGGAAAAGTATTTTCCCTCAAATAAATTTAGGCTCTTCGCCTCTTGACAGCAGAGTTCCCAAACCAGTGATTCACTAACTGACTTCACAAAGCAGGCTTAATTGCCAGGGAGCAGCACCTTCAGAAAAGATCAGTGCAAGTTTGCTTCTGCCCCAGGCTTCAACACAGAGCCCACTGAGCAAGGAGATGTCTGTCCACCTCAGCACTGCTTTTCCCACTCCTTCTCATGAAGCTGATTTCCTATGCTTGTGTACATTCTGGCTATTTATCAAGCCCCTTCTCCAGACTGTTCAGCCCAGACCATCTTCTGTTCGCCATCCTATAACTTTTATCATTTTACAAGGTCCCTGGAGAGGCAGTTAATCTCTCCTGGTCTCCTGTCACTTGCTTTTCTCATCAGATTGCTCCCTAGTCTTCCTCTCTGCTTCACTAGTGTTTCCTCTTCTTTCAAAAAGAATGATAAAAAGCCCCTTTTAATATGGATTACCATAAAGTCTACACGTCTCGTTTGCCTTCCCCAGTTAAGGCAAATTGGTAAAGCTTTCGAGTTCAGAAATGCCTTAGAGTTTTGAAATTAGTCTCTCCATATATCATCATAAAAATGACAACACCAACTTTCAGCTGACATGAAGTTGTCCGGTTATTCAGCTGGGCTCTTTACAATTGTTTGAAGACCTCTTGTACAAACTTCTCTAAGTCATTATCAAACAAGTTTTGTTTAGAGCTTTGCCTGTTCTTTTTAGTCTGTAAACAAGCCTTACTAAATAATGATTAAAAAAAAAAAAAAAATCACAACTATGCTATTTCTTATTTCATGAGAAACAAGTCAACTCAGAAACTTCTCCACACTGCTTAAAGGAAGGACTTGACCTCTTGTGGGTTTTAGAGAGGGAAAGAGATGGACACCCTTTCAACTGAGACAGACACTGGATTTTTAACATCACTTCACCAGGATGTTAATTAGACGCACCAGTTGAAACACAGAGCTAGAAAGCAGCTGGCTTCACTTCAGTAGAAATAAACAGCTTAAGTGCTAAATCTCAAGTCTTTTGACAATGTTTCATTAATTCCCCATTCAGAAGGATTGCTCACAGGGAAAATATACTTACATTTCTGAGAGTACAGAAAAGAGCTTTTGATAACAGTCTTTTTTAGGAGACCTCATACACAACTAGACAAAACAGCACACTCTTGGTTTTTTCCCACATAGTAACAATCATCTTTTCTACTAAACTCAGAGCAGTTATTCCTAGCATATTTTCTTCTTTTAATCACAGGGTTTTCACTTCTGCTCAAAATAACTTGTTTGTTTGGTTGGTTTTCTTCTCTCTCCCCTTTTTTTTTTTAGTGACCTCAACAGGAGATTTTCTCTAGGAGTCTAAGGAATGATAATTAATTTAATAGTACACTCGTTAGTACACTCTTTTATCTGTTATTTTGCTCAGAGGCTTAAAGCAATTTAGTTTCCTATGTAGACAGTTTACCAAACATAACAATTTAGTTGTTTTATAACCACCTAAAAATTTACTGTTGCAATCAGTTTTATTGGTAGGGAAGACTAACCAAATCACACTTAACGCCTCCCAGAATCACCTCCTCAATTCTCTTCCATCCATACACACCAACAGCAGTTTAACAAGATCGAGTGCATTTCTTACCCTACTGTTCTCCACAACAGCATCTTAATGACATTTGCATGTTTTAGTCAATGACTCAGCTACTGCATTTCGAAATTCCCTTCAAGGGAAGTTCCTTGTAGAAGTATCAATTGCTAGGCCAGCACCTTCTGTTTGACCCCTTCTCAGCCTCCTAAACAACCGCATTTCACTGCATGAATAGAATAGGCCTCTGTTAAATTTATTTCCTCAATGTTCTCAGAGGAATATGGGTATAAAGAAACTTTTCAGCCTCTGCAATGATCTTGCTCTACTTAAGCATTCACTTTAGTCTTCGGCAAAACAAAACATTTACCAAGTCCAATTACCTACAGACCAGACAACCTATTCACAGATAATAAACCAAGAACCAAATGGAGTTTTCTATTTGGCATGTGTTTTGCAATTTATGATACAAAGCATCTCCTTTCACCTTATGGCTTCTCTTGAGTAGTTTTCATTATGACAACACTTGTTTACATACAGCAAAATTACAATCTCCCAGCATTTATTTTTACCTATGTACATTTTTATTTTATTGTAATACATGATTTCTGAATCCCTTTTCTAATAATCACTTTTACGTTAAAAACCAGAATTTCCATATCTCTGATGTTCTTCTGGTTTTAAGCAACAAACAAAATCTTAGCAACATTAACAGATCAGTCAGTTTTTGGTAGGTTAGTATTACCATGTTGCTTCCTGATAAAATCGTTCCTATGAGATTAGGAATTTCATTATACTGCACTTCACTATCCTGTAGTAGGTCAATTATAGTTACATTGTGAATCAACTCTCGTGCATTACTTAACCCCAAACTGTTAATAATTTTGGGTCTTTTCTGGTCTAAGCATAAATAAACCTGTAGGGTCTAAAAGATGTAAAAAATGCTTCTCTTAGACAACTTTTTTTTAAACTTGTGAGCATTTGAAAAAAGATTATTTAACAAATAGACTTCTGAGGAATTTCAATGTGACTTACAAGTAACATGAACAGTATGGTTTTGGAGCAAGCATATAGGAAAAAGAGCCAAATGGAGAATAATGAGGAAGACAAAAATGGTTACTCTAGAGCTCCAGCTATAAAAAGGCAAGTTACATCCACCTGTTCCTACCTGCCAAAGTATTTTTTTTTTCCCCCAGAGAACACCATCAGGCAACACACTGTATTCAAGTAAGTATTGTCAGACAGCAGGAAGAATATGCCAGAAGGTAACAGAAAATAATTATCCACATTAGAGATGAAGTTGGAATGTCTTTCTGAACACATCAAATTAAATAAGGGTATGTATGTAACAACTGGCAAATATTAACACATTTAAGGCCAAATCCAGTGTAGCTCCAATACATAAAAACTGATACTACAGGACAACTCACCTCCTCCTGTGCATGAAGTTTATTCTAGTACAGGTGTTTAGTGGGTTTTTGTGTGGGGGTTTTTAAATTTATCCATTTATTTTATTTATTTTTCTTTTGTTCTGTCTGTCCTGTCTCTCCCTGCCACTGCTCTCCCCCACCCCCCATAAATAAGGTTTTCTATTATGGATAGCTTTTCTCCAATTTTTACAGTAATTCTGAAAGAAAAAAAAAAATATATCGGTCACAAATTCGATTTTGTACCTCAAGATACCACTTACAGAGACAGCACCCAAATGTAATTAGCACTATGGGTAGTACTTTCAGTTGTTTTTGCACTGCCTTACACTATGCTAAAATAAAGGTTAACATGCAGTATTGAAGTTCATGGTATCTGATACAGTAATATATAAACATCATCTATTTTATGTATAAAGGTTGACTTATTTTCACAAATAAGCAAGGCTTTCAGCAGAATTTCTTCCAGTGTTTTTTTCTTTAGACATTTTTCCCTATGTCAATCATGGTCTGCTCCTGAGCCATCACGTGAATGCATGCACACCCTCAAACTCTACACATTTTAAAACAAAGCAAGCGTTAATCAATTAGTTAGTATGTGGCTGGGATAGCCTTGTCCTCAAATTTATGCATGTAAACTGTAAGATATAAAAGAATGGCAGGAAGAAATACTATTAATATATTATATAGTGTTTATATTATACAGAGTTATTGTTCCTATTAGTATGAAAAAACCCTCATAGACAAGACCCTTTCCCTAACAGATAACCAGCCCGGGCACAGGCCAGGAACAATAACAATGAGCACAACATTTCACATACGGGAAATTAACTGTTTGTCTGCCTTTACACTTTAGGCTTACCCTAAAAATGTTGCAACAGTTACCTCATTGCCAGTCCCACAAAATTTCTCAGAATATCTTATTATTATTGGAAGACATAAGGTGACACTCTCCAGCAAGCATAGTTTGACTAGGAGAGATCCGGTCTCTAAACTCTGTGAAAGTTGTCCCAGCTCAGACTGCAGCATTTCTTGATCTCCAAGTTGCTAAAAAACCCAGGTCTTTCCTCCACTTTTCCCATTGCTCATCTTTATTATCCAGCTTCTAAGTCCTCTGCTTTGCTGAATTAAGGTGCAGACAGGCTGAAGAGGGAGCTCTCAATCTCTACTCAGTAAGTAAAAGGCACGTCTCTTAGTGAGACTTTTTGAGCTGTCTGCAAACTACATGGGACAAAGTATTAGGTGACCTCCCTTGAAAAATGATGACTACATGAGCCTGGGATAAAATAAGGACTATATGAACCCAAGCGAAACACTATAGAAAAAGACAAGAGACCGGATCACTGCGTTAAGGAAGTACTTTTTAAAGGGTCAATATTCCATAATTATGCTCTCTGACTACCGTTAGTAACTTTTACGTACAACTTAAAAACAGAACTTGGTATCACCCCAGTGAGTAAGCTAAAGAAAGCAGAACGGCAGTATCTAGCCACGTGAAAAGTAAACTTGACATGCAGCTAATGGCAAAGACCTATAGGTTCTGGCCATGCTTAAAACTCAGCCCTTCTGCACTAAATCACAAGTTCAAGTAGGAGTCTGGCAACGGTCTTTGGTGGGCAGATTTGCTCTGCCTCTCCTTGGCCAAGGTGCAGCTGGGAACTCAGCAGCAGCGCTAAGCCAAGCCCTGCACTGGCTGAAAATCCTGCTGCCGGCACAGGGGCCCGGGCGAGGACTCTGCTGCTGCATCGGGTCCCCGGCCCAGGTGCAGCAGGAGCAGCTTTGCACCCACCGGCCTGCAGCAGAATGACATTTGCTTGGAAAAGGCCCTTGCAGACACTTCTGTGTCACTCACCACAAAGTTTTTTATATTTCTTTTGCTATAATGAAGCCACAGTTTTTGAAGTAGAATAAAGACAGAAATATACATTTATTATCCTCCTTTTGTTTTAGAAATTAAGTATCACTGGGAATAATACTACCTCTATCAACGAGCACAAAAGCAAAAACTTGTATTAAAAGCTGGTTTGAGATTTTTGTAGTAAAAATGCTCGATGTTTTGCTACTGAACACAAACTGCAGATCTCAGTTATAAAGAGCTTGATAAGCAATGTACTAAAACGATCAAAATGCAATATTTAACTAGAGGAATACACTTCCCATTACCCTCCCAAGAAAGCTGCATGCAAATTTCTGCTAAATGAATTTTGAAGACACGGATCAGCTAAACTTCAAGAAAGAACTTCAAGTCTGTAACAACTTCTTTTATGTGTATTCACAGTGTACTCATCCTAACTCCACACATTGAAGTTATTTTTATGCTTCTACCAGCAAGAACACATACACAGTCCCAATTAAAAAAAACATCCTGTTAAAACTCTTCCTTTTTATGAATGTTGTAGGTGTAGAAACTTCACTTGAAAATTAACATCACAAGACTTAATTCCTTGGAAGATAACAAAATAAGCTCTGTATATGGGTTTATTTCCTCTCTTCTAGGAAATGTGTCTTTCTAACCTACAAATGGCTATACTATGATCAGTATTAGTCATCAAATCCCAGTACATTAGAAACCAGTAACTCTGGATCACAGTAACAGATGCAGCTTTTTTGCATTTAACTGACTTCCGTGGGTGCAGCGAAAGAAGGATATAAAGATCCTTTATAACCCTTTTAACATCTAAATGGGTAACACTCAAAAGCACCACATTTGCTGTGTGGTCCAAATAAAATAATTTTGGAGTAAAATATTTTGAGATGGTAAAAATTTCAACAAGAATCCTGACGGCACAAAAATACAGAAAACATTTCAACTGAAAGAATTGTAAACACAGTTAAGTATGGAAAATAGCAGTTAGACTACAGACCAAAACATTCAATAACCATATGCTTATGATTAAAGGGACCTCTGCGAACTTCAAAGGCATCATACGTAACTTTCATAAATGGCAATAACTACAAGACACATACACAGACGTTATAGTACTCTAAATGGTCATTTCAATTTCTCAGCATGTTTGGATTCCAAATAAAATTCTTTTATGAAAGCAAGCAAATCTTACCAAAGACTGCCTAGAAAAATCTAAGGACTTTGAGGCAGTCTACACAGGGAAGGCTGTGAGCAATAAGCACCAACTGCGAATTTAGAAAGCTGACTACTATCTGACAGGCCGCTCCCTGTTAGCACATGTAAGCACCAGCTTACCCTGCCTTTGAAGGTGAATTACTTTTGAAAAGCTTTGCCTAAACTTTGTCTAGTGGAGCTTGCTCCCCTTTCAATGGCACAACCTATCTTATGTTTAATGTATATTAAGACTGATAACACGGTGCATTAATATCAGACAGTCACATGAACATACAGTTTACAGTTAACTAGCTTTCCTGTGCAGATAAATTTTCAGCATGTAACAAGATAAAATTTCAGTGTGTAACAGCATACAGCTGTCTATTTCTGCAGAGGGGAGACGGAATGTCTCAAAGATGTCCATGTAACTAACACACCATACTTGTGTCTTCCAGCACACTCGTACTCCATAAGCACTCAGAAGTACCCAAAGCTTCATAAAGGAGCCTTTACCCTTCCAAGTAAAGACAAAATTGAAGTATTGCTGCCAGCTTTAATAGAAAATTAAACCAGCCAATGAAATACTTTTCCATTTCCATTACATATTTTTTAACTGTTGGTACTTGTAACACTATCCATGAAAAACTCCTACAATACTTTAACATGCCCAAGGATCTCACTCTGACGATAAAATTTGTTCAGTAATGACACAACACAGTGCAATAATAAGAGCAACCCTATATGCAGAACACTGCTACTGTGCAGGATGTCTAAATATAGGGCTTGTAAGAGATGTGGGGGGAAGAAAGTCTCAGAAGGTTGCGGAATAATAACTAAGTCTTAAAAAAAAAAAATTACTACTACTGTGGCAAAATACATCTTTCCTTGATGCAGGGGACTCTACGAAAATATCCTTTTTATTGTTAGAACCTGTATCTAATGAAAGAGTGGAATTGAAAGACACTCCGCAAACGTGCTTGCTGCACATAACCATCAAATCCCAGCACTCTGACTTCTGCTGGAGGTTCCTACCCTCTGACACATACAGAGTCACACCAATAATCCAAACTATGCAACGCTCACATATGCATTTCCATTTCTTTTTCTTTGGAAAGAGAGGGGAATTTACCTGCCATTTTTGGTGATTTAACAACACTGAGATAAAAAATAAATAGCTAAGAAGCATATAGAAATGTCAAGGTTTGGAGCCTGGTGTTTCTGCTACACTGATTTTTAGTAAGATGCACCCAGGAAACACATGAAGTGTTACTGTAATGAATTTAAGCTGACTACATGGATATTTAAAATGAGCCTAATCATTCTAGTGTCAACATGCCTGTCAAGAAGATGGGACTTACACATCAGAGATGAACACAGATTAGCTGCAGTAGTTTAAAGTACTATGGCCCTCAGGCTGCCATCCTCCTTTGCCAGAGGCCACTTGCTGTTGCACAGGTGGCTGAATTTGCTGCATTCCTTTAACACTACATCACTGCATCTGTACCACTATAGCTTAGAGTATATCTTTGCCAGAAGTCACTGCTAAGAAGCATCACGCGAAACTTCTATAAACTAGTCCTTCCACACTCCGTACCATCCCCTATTACTAGCAAAGAAGACAACAGGGAAAATGCTATGCAATTTGCACAATCACACTGCAATCACTGCCAGGTTGCCTGGTGGTTGGCCCCACTTTTTGCCTTAATCCATTATGTATCTGATAGAAAATGATTCAAGCTTACTGAAGACAAAAAGCAACACTAACATACCTACTAATAAGCAGAATAAGATGGACCAAAACTTA